>NW_027223760.1:5470000-6837500 GCF_028538775.1 Myotis yumanensis
TGACATGCAAACTCATTTTTTGGTTGATTTTTCTTTGTTAAATGGCTTTTAAATATTTCACCTAATAATAGGCAAACATGTAAATTGACCGTACCTTCGCTATGCTAATGAGCCAATCAGGAGAGTATGCAAATTAACCCAAAAAAGATGGCAGTTAATTTGCATATGTAGGCTCCAAGAGGTGGAGTGAACCCTGATGGCCCCGGGGACAGAGCAGCGAAGCCTGACGATTCCAGGGCTGCTCCGGCCAGAGCCTGGCCTGAGCAAAGGCCTGGGTCCCCGATGCCAGGGGCAAATTGGTGCCAGCAGCCAAAGAAAGGGAAGGCCTTTTGCAAGAATCTCTTCCTGCAACAGGCCTCTAGTATAAAATAAATATCAAAACTATAAATCTTTGTTTTACTATGGTTGCAAATATCAAAAATTTCTATATGCGACAGGGCACCAGAGTTAAGTTAGGGTTTTTCAAAATGCTGACACGCCAAGCTCAAAAGGTTTGCCATCACTTAACTAGGAGGAGATGTTGGAACTGCACTGATGTTTTATTAGTAACAAAGGAAGCCAATGAACTGGGAAAGCAGATTTGCAATGTGTTGAGAGAAGCTAACAGTGAGCTGAAAACTCTATACTCAGGGAAAATAGCTGTCAGAAATGCACTTAAAACTAGTACATCACAGACAACAAAGATGAGAGTCCCTGCCACCAGCACAATGTTGTGAGAATAAACAAGTCATCTTTTCTGTCAAAAAACAGTTTAGACAGCCTCCATGTTGGCCACATGGGTTGCAGCTCCCCTGGGGGACACCATCTTGAAACAGCAAAGGCCAACCCCTCCCTTTGAATTAACCAATTGCGAAAAACAGTGCACCTGAGCTCCAATCAAAAGCAAAGGACAGGTCATGTGCATCAGGGGTTATAAAGCCAAGCAGCCCGCCTGCTTGGTGTGCATGCACTTCCAGACTATGTGTGGGCACCCTTCTCCCTAGAAGTAAAGATATTTGTCTTGCTGCCTGGCTCCTGAGTATGTTTTGTTTTCTACCAGGACCCCTGACTTGAGAGGCTCACCTTATTTCTAACAATGTCATTAAAGAAATTTCTAAAAAATGCATTTGAGACAAGTGGAAAGTAGTCCCAGTTAGTAAATCAGAGATTTAAAAATAAAAGATTAAATCTAAATTAACATAAACAATACAAAATAATAGAAACAACCTATAAAATATAAAAAGAAAAAAATTAAGGCAAAATACACAATCTTATCTAATAAAAGAGGAGCATGCAAATTGACCATACCTCTGCGACACTCACAAGTCATGCCCACCAGCCAATCAGGAGTGAGTATGCAAATAAACCCAACCAAAATGGCGGCGGCCAGGGAGCAGGAGTGAACTGGAGGCTTGGGTTGCCCCTGGTGATGGAGGAAACCAAGCTTCCTGCCTGCCCTGCCTCCCTGTGCTCCATTCAAGGCTACAAAGTTTCAATTATAGAAGACAAATAAATCCCAGATACCTGCTTCCAGCTGGCCTGGCCTCCACTCAAGAAGGGTCTGGAAGCCTGGGTTGCCTGAGGCCGTGGCCAGCCTGAAAACAGCCCTTAGCCCCTCACCCAGGCTGGCCACACCCACATGGAGTGAGGGTCCCTGCTGGGGGGCTTGGCCAGCCTGCAAATAGCCATCAGCCCCTCACCCAGGCCGGCCACACCCTCATGGGGTAAGGGTCCCCTCTGGTGGTTTGGCCAGCCTGCAAACAGTCATCAGTCCCTTACCCAGGCTGGCCAGGCACCCCAGCAGGGACCCCCACCCTGAAGGGGGTGTGGCCAGATTGAAAACAGCCCTCAGCCCCTCACCCAGGTTGGCTATGCCCCCCCAGTGGGGACCCTTACCCAATGGGGGCATGGCCGGCCTGCAAACCACCACAGGCCCCGCGCCCAGGCTGCCCCACGCCCCATGGGAACCCCACCCTTATCTGGGACACCCTTCAGGGCAAACCAGCAGTCACCACCCGTGCACCAGGCCTCTCTCTATACTAATAAAAGGGCAATATGCTAAGTAGACTGGGAGACCATCCAAGAGACCTTCCGGACGTTCTTCTGGGCAAAGCCATGGTTGTGGGGCCAAAGTAGAAGCGGTTAAAGGCCAAAAGGGGAGGACAGTTGTGGCTGATCAGGCTGGTGGGGAGTGGGGCCGTTGGGGGTAAGAAGACCAGCAGGGGGCCAATTGGGGGCAAGCATGCCATCAGTGGGGATCAGTTGGAGGTGATCAGGACAGCGGGGGGGGGGCAGGGGGGAGTTTGGAGTGAACAGACCAGAGGGGGGCAGTTGGGGGAGAGCAGGCCAGTGAGGAGGGAAGATGGGGGCCAGCAGGATGGCAGGCAGAGTGATTAGGGGCAATGAGGAGGCAGGTGGGCAGGAGAGCAGTTAGGAGCCAGCAGTCCCAGATTGCGAGAGGGATGTCCAACTGCCACTTTAGGCCCTATTGCTATAAACCGGCAATAGCACATCCTTCGAGGGGTCCCAGATTGGAGAGGGTGCAGGCCGGGTTGAGGAACACCCCCCTCCCCCGTGCACGAATTTCGTGCACCGGGCCACTAGTAATATATAATTGAGGTAGAAGGTGGGAATAGAATTAAAATAACCTTTGCCCTATAAATGAGCTGAACTCATTCAGCTCTGAAGATAAAGGGGCAACATTTTTTTTTAGACTATTTTGTTTCTGGTGTGTTCTTAAGTGACTAAGAATCTTTGTGGAGGTGTCAGAAATGCAGGAGCCCCATTTGGAAGTCCCAATGCAACTGTAATGAACTAAATGACTCATCTGGGGGGCCACCATAAAGCTTTGGCTGCCCGGGCCCCAAACCTTTCCTGTGGTTTTAGACAGCCGGGAGAGACACTGAGGCTACATTTGAGCCACTACATAACATGCCTAGAAAGTTTGCTCAGGCTAGAGATAAAAAAATTAACATGGGAAATTGTGCCTCCAAGGCCAGAAGCTCCCAAAACCCCAGCCCTCATTTAATACTCCTGATAGGAAGCCTTTACTTGCAAGTACTTTACAGAAATGGGAATATTTAACTGGAAAATATTAACAGAAATGGCCCAAAATGCAGTTTTTGGGGGACACCTATGTTAATATTTTGCATGCAGAAATTAGAAAATGCCGGCTCTGAAATTAAACTGAATGAGTATATGGGAAGCATATCTTGACTTGGAAATTAGAAGCTTCTAAGGAAAAGAATAGAAAAAAATACACCCTGGGCTGAGTCATCAGCCCAGGTGCTGCTGAGTCTCAGAATACACTCTTCTCCTGTGCCCGAGGACATAATTATTCTCCAGTGACCCAGTGGCTCTGGTTCCAGTTCCAGGAACCAAGACTATAGATAATTGTTCAAGATTACTAACCTTGCTCAATTCTGCTTCTGCACACACTGCTTTTGCATAATAATTCCACATACCAATGTTAAAGATGTCATTGCTACCTTTGTGAGTTTTGCCTATATAAGCCTAATGCTATGGGCATTCGGGACAGCAAGATTTGGGACTGCGTTATTGATGAAATGACTCATTGATTTGGTTTTGCGTCCTGCTTATTACTGGCGGGGTACATTACAAACACCCCAGCCCATTTTTTGAATAGCCCATTGGGAATATACTGAAATTTTAGAGAGGGCAGTTCCTGAACCAGGGACAAAGGACACTGCTTTGGTAATTTTTAATGCTGGACATTCTCTGGCGTAAACTTTTAGTGTGTTCTGCGCGCGCCTGTATAAGAGTGTCGATGTTTTGTGCCTCTTTGTTGTTGTTCAATTTATTTAGAGAAGAGGCAAGTCCCGCTTTGGGGAAGCCTGGTTATGTGTGGTGGGGTTGAAAGCATGAGAGAGATGGCAAGAACGTCCCAGCAGTTGCCAAGAATTCTTAATCTTGGGGGTTCTTCTTGCTCTCCCTCTCAGAGTTCAGCCACCAGAAACAGCTAGTGAGATTCCTGTTTGTGTGCAATATAATGTTGGCTGTCTATCTTCTAGGGATTTTGGTTTGCTCTTCCCTTGTTGTGAGAATAAACAAGTCATCTTTTCTGTCAAAGAACAGTTTAGACAGCCGCTATGTTGGCCACATGGCTTGCAGCTCCCCTGGGAGCCGCCATCTTAAAACAGCAAAGGCCAACCCCTCCCTTTGAATTAGCCAATCGCGAAAGACTGTGTGCCTGAGCTCCAAATCAAGAGCAAAGGACAGGTCACGTGCGTCAGAGGTTATAACGGCAAGCAGCCCACCTGCTCGGTGTGCATGTGCTTCCAGACCATGTGTGGGCATCCTTCTACCTAGAAGTAAAGATATTTGCCTCGCTGCCTGGCTCCTGAGTATGTTTTGTGTTCTACCAGGACCCCTGACTTGGGAGGCTCACCTTATTTCTAACAATGTCATTAAAGTAATTTTGAAAAAATGTATTTGAGACAAGTGGAAAGTAGTCCCAAGTAGTAAATCAGAGATTTAAAAAGAAAAGAGTAAATCTAAATTAACATAAACAGTACAAAATAATAGAAACAACCTATAAAATATAAAAGGAAAAAAAAATAAGGTAAAATGCTGAATGCATAAATAAGTGGAACTGCAAACTGGTTTCTCTCTCACTCTAATAAAAAAATCAATACATTAAAAAAATAGGTGCAGAAATAGACAGGAACTGACACATTCACATTGTAAAAGGGCACCAACAGAAGGCAGTGTGACAATTTTTGGCCCATTTTACAATCAATCTACCACAACTGAATATTCTAGTTACATCCAATTGTACCTAAATGGCTGCAATTTCACAGCTTTATTAAATTTTATTTTATCTACACTAATAAAAGACAAACATGCAAATTGACCATACCTTCGCTATGCCTTAAGTCATGCCCAGCAGCCAATCAGAGTGGCTATATGCAAATTAACCCAACCAAGATGGCGGCCCGCAGCCACGGAGCTGGAGTGAGCAGGAGTCTTGGTTGCCCCAAAGTTGGAGGAAGTCAACTTCCTGCCTGCCGTGGCTGCTCTGAGCTCCATTCAAAGCAACAAAGTTTCAATTATAGGAGGTAAATAAACCCCAGATACCTGCTTTCAGTCGGCCGTGGCCACGGAGCTGGAGCGAGCAGGAGGCTTTCCCTCCTTCCTGCCCTGGCTGGCTCTGAGCTCCTCCCAAGGCTATAAAGTTTCAATTATAGAAGGTAAATAAATCCCAGAATAAAAAAGAAAAAAAGGAGAGGCTGGGAGCTTCCATCGCCAGGGGGGCTTGGCCAGCCTGAAAATGGTCCTCAGCCCCTCACCCAGACTGACCAGGCACCCCAGTGGGGACCCCTCCCACCCTAAAGGGGGTGTGGCTAGTCTGAAAACAGCCATCAGCCCCTCACACAGGCTGGCCAAACCTCCATGGGGTGAGGATCCCCGCAGGGGGGGCTTGAACAGCCTGCAAACAGCCATCAGCCCCTCACCCAGGCTGGCCAGGCACCCCAGTGGGGACACCCACCATGAAGGGGGTGTGACCAGCTGCAAATAGCCATCAGCCCCTCACCCAGGCTGGCCAGGCACCCCAGCAGGACCCCCACCCTGATCCGGGATACCCTTCAGGGCAAACCAGCTAGCCCCAACCTGTGCACCAGGCCTCTATCCTACATAACAAAAGGGTAATATGCAAACTGACCCTAACAGCAGAACAACTGCGATTGACTGGTCATTATGACACACACTGACCACCAGGGGGCAGACGCTCAATGCAGGAGCTGTCCCCTGGTGGTCAGTGCATTCCCACAGGCAGAGCTCTGCTCAGCCACAAGCCGGGCTGAAGGCTGCCAGTACAGCGGTGGTGGTGGGAGCCTCTCCCACCTCCTCAGCAGCACTAAGGATGTCAGACTGCAGCTTAGGCCTGGTCCCCACTGGCAAGTGGACATCCCCTGAGGGCTCCCAGCCTGCCAGAGTGATGTCTGATTGCCAGTTTATGCCCATTCCCCCGGGGAGCGGGCCTAAGCCAGCAGGTGATCATCCTCAGAGGGGTCCCAGACTGCGAGAGGGCACAGGCCGGGCTGAGGGACCCCCTCCTCCCCCAGTGAACAAATTTTCGTGCACCGGGCCTCGAGTAATATATAATTGGGGTAGAGGGTGGGAATAGAATTAAAATGTTCAAAGTAATTTGTTGTATAAGAGGAAGATAAAAATGTAGATAACCGTTAGGCTTTGATATGTTAAAGATAGGTGTTACAATCACTGGGTGGCTACTAAAACATTAGGAAAAATTTATGTAATTTCCACTGGTTTACATCTCCCTCAACCACCAATACCACTCTCATTGGAGACTGCTGGCCCTTTCTTCCCCTTTCATCAACCAGCTACACAGCAGTTCCGACCTCCTTAGACACATGGGCCAACTCCAGTCTATCCTTCCACTAAAAGACACACAGAGGGCCCCCATTCCAACTCATGTGCCTCAATTATCTTTATAACTTCCAAATTACAGAAATGACAAGAGGAACACTCACAGGCAGTGCCGTTCAATTACTCCAGTCATACTTAACAACATAACCAAACATTCATCAAACAAGTCCCCTCTTAGGACAGTGGGGACCAGTAACAACCAACACTGGCTCCTCTTTGCATCAACAGAACACTCCCTGCAGGAAAGGTTTAGGGAATCTTGATCAATGCCTATGCAACTTCACTCTCAACCTTCAGCTTCCTCCAGCTGGGCTAGCTATTTTGTCACCAAACAGCCCCTTTTCTAAAAACTGTTTGATTCTCAACCTGGCCCATCACCTCAGAGACCTTCCCAATGACCGATACCTCCCAGTTCTGTTTAGAGCAACCCCTTTCCTGCACTAGCTATTTCCCATGGCAAAGTCGCAACTTTCAATTATATTCAAACGGCCACCAACTCCCCTCCCACGACCTCATACATTCTATAAATATTTAGGACATCACCACTGGGACTACACAGATCAATTCCAAAGGCCCCTTTCAGCCCCTTATGGGGACAACCTTAGCTGGAACTCCTTCTTTTTGGGAAAATGAAAACAACAAGCTCACTCACTTCTTCACCATGGCAAACAGAATATTAGGAGGAGACAAAATGGCGGCTGAGTAGACGGATTTGTCCTGGAGCAAATAGAATGAGCAGCTGAAATGAATAACATCCAACTTGAGTTGGCAAAGGAGACTCAGCTAGTGAGACAATTGCAGCCGAGAAGGGCAGAGGACCCCTGGAGAAAAGTAAAATCAAGGATCTGGGCAGGAGAGTCTGCGAGACCTCTGAGCCCAGAGGGTCAGGAGGAAACCGCACAGCACCGAGCCATGTCCCTGGGGACAGGCACAGCGTCGACTGTGGAAAGAAGGTCCACAGGACCGCTGGAGGCAGGGCATTCTATATCTGGGTCCACAGTCACGAAAGGCTGAGCCTAGAAGGGGAAGCCTGAAGGCCTGACCAGACCACACAGTGTTTTCAGGAGAGGAGCTTTCAGAGGTGCAGTCCTTCCCCTCTCTGTGGCCTGTGCCTTTCTTTATTGAACCTAGTTCATAGGACCTTTCAGATACAGACACTTACCTGTGGCTGAGGTGCGGGAGAAGGTGCGGGCTTGTGGAGTCTGGGGAGAGACTGGGGAGAAGTGGAGATCCAGGACGAGTGGCAGCGAGTCTGGTGCTGAGTCATACCTGAGCCCAAGAAGAGATAGCCCCTCCCTCCAGTCTCCAGGCAACCAATACAGCCACACCCAGATCCCACCCTGAATGGTACAAAGGATTAAAAAAAATATGAATAGTCCCGGAGAGTCCACAGTGTCTGGCCTAAAGAGAGAGAGGACTTTAGGGGAGCATTATCTCAATTTGTTGAGGTTTTGCTTCCTGGCATATGTCGACAGTTTAGTTAAAATAAACTCACAAAAATATTTACAGGTTTCAATATTTTTATTTATTTATTTTTTTTGATGTTAACATTGCTTGGCATAGTCATGGCAAGATTCCAAAGAAACTCACCCAGGACCATCCCCTGGACTCGCACTCAGTGCTAGGATCCAGCAAAGGGCCCACTGAGCCTGCAGGTTCTCCACCTATTGGGTGAACATGAGTGAGTTATCTCGGATTCAGGACCTTCCCTTTGCTTTGGTAGAGGGTCTGACTTTATTTGAGCTGTTTTAAAATCCTGGAGGTGGAACCAGGGTTGACAGAACCCCAGGTTAAGGGTTGACAGAACCCCAGGTTAAGGGTTGACAGAACCCAGGCTAAGCTGGGCTTGGAGGAAAAAAATGGGTGGCTGGTTTTGATTTTGGCTTTTCAATTGGAATTGCTGAGAGTTTGAGCAAAAATAATCTTTGCCATATAAATGAGCTGAACTCATTCAGCTCTGAAGATAAAGGGGCAACATTTTTTTTTAGACTATTTTGTTTCTGGTGTGTTCTTAAGTGACTAAGAATCTTTGTGGAGGTGTCAGAAATGCAGGAGCCCCCTTTGGAAGTCCCACTGCAACTGTAATGAACTAAATGGCTCATCTAGGGGGCCAGCTGCAAATAGCCATCAGCCCCTCACCCAGGCTGGCCAGGCACCCCAGCAGGACCCCCACCTGATCCGGGATACCCTTCAGAGCAGTTGGGAGCTTGTGATTCCCTCCCGATTCAAAAAGACAGCCTAGTCCTCAGGTGCCAGCCCCTTTCCTCGAGCGCTCAAGCCTCCATACCTCTGCACTTTCAGTCCGCAGCTCCTCTGAGTCTCGGTGTGCTTTTCTCTTTCCTTCTAGTTGTAGAATTTCCACTCAGCCAGCCTTCCTGTAGTTCTGGATGATGTCCGTTTTGTCTTTTTGTTGTATTTTTGAAGTTGTTGTGGGAGGCAGCAATTTCTCGTGTTTACCTATGCCGCCATCTTGGTTTCTCCTGACATATTATTCTTTTCATTTTTTTAAAAATATATTTTGTTGATTTTTTACAGAGAGGAAAGGAGAGGGATAGAGAGTTAGAAACATTGATGAGAGAGAAACATTGATCAGCTGCCTCCTGCACACTCCCCACGGGGGATGTGCCCGCAAGCAAGGTACATGCCCTTGACCGGAATTGAACCTGAGACCCTTGAGTCCGAAGGCCGACGCTCTATCCACTGAGCCAAACCGGTTAGGGCCACATTATTCTTTATATGCTGAAATTATATATTGAACCTAAATATATACAAATTTTATGTTTTTCTCTATGCCATTTTACAGTAATTATTGTTTACCAAGAAATTGTTGTCTTGGAATGTTATATCTTACAGAAAAGCAAAGTATTTTTTATCAAAGGTTTTTTGCATTATAATCAAATCTATAACCATGCCACTTTTAAATTTTGTCATTCATAGACAGGTGTTGCTTTACTCTGATGCATTTGCAGGTATATTATGTCTTTAGAAGGACTAAAAAGGACTCTACCTACTCTAACTTGTAGACTTCTAAGCAGGTCATGTCTTTGAACTGGATGACAATTTATAGAACTTCAAGAAATAACTGAATTCGAAAAAGCTACTAGCAAATAATTAGAATAAACAAAATAATTATGGGATTAAATGAATTAAAAATAATTATTCTCATGGCTGTTTAAAATATTGTTAATTTTTTAATATTTTGTTCCCCAAATATAAGGAGAACTAAAAAGCAGACATTCTGCATTGTAGGAACTAACAAATTAATAACATTCATTTCAAAGTACTCCCATGAGAAAAAGATTCAAAGACTATAGCAACCTGGAGATTTTTGTCCGTTGGGAAATACATTAATGAAAGACTCTCTCCAACAGTGTTAAAGGGACCTTACCTTATCAGGTACTTAACCAGGAATGGACATTTGCCCCTGTCTCTGACACTCGCCTTCATCTCAAAAATGAGAAGTTGCTAACTATGGAGGAGGTAGACAGCCATCCCAAGACAACAACAAGGCCCGTATGCTCACAAACTGATGCTGCTCAAACCTTGTTCTTATATCACCTAATCGTTATTGATTAAATGTATATAATATTATTTTTATATTGCTATTATCCTCCTTATTATTTCCTAGTGGAAACAATATCTGTCTCCCTAGATCCCTTCCCCTATTGGACATGAACAAATTTAACTTGGGTACCTGCTAATCTTACCCACCTACTAGATAGTGATATTCTGATTATCAGCTATGATAATGAAGTTAATATTTTCTTGGCCACGCACTGGTGGTCTTCCACTATCAATATAAGCTTTGGTACATCTATTATAAAGGACCTATCTTGAACTAACCTCTCCAAGAACACCTACCTAATAATTCCCCTGGTAGAATTATATATGGATCTAATCTAGATGAATATTTTTAATGAATATTGTCTAAATATAGGAATAAGCTAAATTAACTGGCCAAAAGAAAAATTGGAACTTCTGGATAATAATAGCTTCTTCAGATTATTCCTTCTCTAATATTAGACATTTTCTGTTCCTAATCAGTGTTACTGGTTTATTATTGTTACTCTTGTTCCTGGTATATTGTTATACTAGATGCAGAAAAACAGAACTTGACAAACAGCAAAAAGGCTTGCATCATGGTGACTCAAAGAAATTAGAAATAATTCAGACTACTTTTTAAGAAGGACATACAGGATCTGACTGCCTCCCATTCACCTGCTTTTTTTTAAAAAAAAAATAACAATTCGACCTTAAGTGCCATCTAAGGTTATGATCTCGCCCCATCCCTAGTGGTCCACCCTGTTCAGCAAGACATGCTGACACTGACACATCCTGGGAATAAGCCTTCCTAGCACCCTGGGACTCCATTATCCAACCAAAATGTTGGTCATGGATGTATCCTTTGGATTGATTTATGACCAGAAGGGGGATGTGTGGACGAAAGGGGCTACATGCTAACCTGACAAACTCAGGGAAGGCCTGCAAACTCAGAGACCTAAAGTAACCACAAAAAAAATGGTCTGAAATTAAACTTTAACTAAAAGCAGTTAGGGTGGGTAGTTACCTCCTAGGCTTGTATCTTCACTGACAAGGTCAAACTTTACCTTACCTGAGCCTATCTGTCTTTTTGTGTCTATGATAACATTCCCTTGAAATGTCTGGGTAACCTGTAACTTCCTTTTTTTCGGACCCCTTGGGGTCCTTCATTGTTATTGTTATCATGTTAATTGTTGACTATCCTGCATCCACCTAAGTATGTGTCTATCATTTTACTTTTTATCCAATCCCAAGTGTTCCCCTCCTCCTGCCCCCTGCACCCCCTTTTGCTTTCTCCCTCCTCTCTAATCTGTCACCAATGGAATTCATGTAACCCACCTATGTCCCCTCCTTTGATTGCAATATATAAAAATAGATGAAAGCCTGCCATTCTCTGGAGCACTATCCCAATTCATTGAGATACTGCTTCCCAGCAACTGTTGACAGTTTGGCTCAAATAAACTCACAAAAATTCTTTACAGGTTTCAATGTTTTTACATTAACAAAGCTTTTGGGAGAAATGAGAGCTCTTAGGGGTAGACCAAGCCAAGCTCCAAAATCGTCTTGTAGTTTTACCAAAAAGTGAAATTCATCTCTGTATTCTTATAAGAAGTATTAGTGGTATTTCCCAAAATAAAAGAAATTGCATTTTTGCACAAATATTAGAAAATAGAAAAGTTTTATTATAGTAACAATAAGCAAACAATTGAAGTGGGAAGGGGAAGCAGTGTGGGGATGACCCACCTAGCAGTAAGTAATCAAGGTGTGGGGTGATGGAGTTGCAGTGGCAACAGTTAATTTCACAAGAAAAGGAGAGAACTAGTTATTCAGAAAAGTGGTTACCTTGAGGTTGCTCAAAGACTTTCTACAGAAACATCTGAATACACTGAACATTGTTCTCTTAGCTGTTGAATCTCTGTCTTTTACTCTTTCTGGCATTTCACTTACTTGAGTTCTGAGAAATCTGTTTTTCAGACAACTCTTTTTTCTTGAGTGGGCAATTGATAAGGAACTATTTCAGTCCTTCGAAAGAATGTAATTCAACAAATTTATGTTCATTTAGAAAGAATTCTATAAGCATTTTAGCTATCCATTACCTAATACAAAAAATTGATTTCTTTAACAATATGGGTAAAAAGGTCAATGTCATCCCAAAGGCAAAAATGTGGAGTAAAAGCCACAGGCAGAGATTATGTTCCAATCTAGAAAGACGCTAGAGAATCATTGTCTTTTGGTCTCCTGCATTCCCTCTCTCTGTCTGTAAGAAAGAGTTTAGAAGATAGGGAGCATCCATACTTTCTATTTTGGAGTTTTAAAAATTGAGACTGTGTCTCATCCCTGTTAAATAAATCAAACAGATATCTACCAATTGCCAATAAGAAACTTTACTAAACACCTAGTCCTGAGAACTTAAATAACAGAAACAGAGAACTCTGACTTTGGGGAATGAGTTATATGGGAAGGAGCACTTGAAAATATGCAGGAAACAGATTTTTAAAAAGCTTAAATAAACATGAATAGAATAATGAAAAAAGGTAAAGAGATCGCTATATGCTTGATTATGTCAAGTATATCTTTCTGACTCTCAACTTCATCTCTGGCTCCCTGCATCCTTTTTAGATGGCAAATCTCCCTTTCTGCCAATTCCCTGTCCAGTTCTCTCTTTCTCTTTTCTTACTCCACTTTATCCTTCAGGTTTCTGATTTGTTTTTGATATTTCTCTCTTATTTGCCTTTTCTCTCTCTCCGGGTCAGCTTTGTATTTTTCTTGTTTCACTTTAACCTGTTTCTGAATCTCCTCCTCAACCTTTTGGTACATCTCATCAGTGTAGAATTCTCCCTTGTTCTGCATCACCATGCACTGGACCAGGTCCAACAGCTGTGCCCTCTGAGCCTCCTGCTCAGCCCCTGTCGCCTTATTGTTGAACTCACAGTGACGACCCCTGAACTGCTCCACCAGATCTTTAATGACTTTTGGAGCTTCCTTTAAGTAATCACAGAACTCCATGCCATCCAGGTCATCTTTCCCGGTGAATAAGAGAATCATGTATCTCCTATCTTGGGATCCAAACATTGACAGCATCTTCTCCACAGCCTTTTGTTCTTCCTTTGTGTACCGGCCCAGCGGGACCACCAGGAGCACAGCGTGAGGGCCAGGAGAAGTCAGGAGGATGCAATTGGCAATCTCCTTTTTTGTGTCAGCATCCGGTACCTCAGTGTCGAAAATGCCAGGTGTGTCCACGACGACAATTTCTCTCCCATTCCACATGCTACTCCCTTTCTGACAGACCTTGGTGATGGATTTTGCTGCCATTCTGGAATGAAATGCTTCCTTTCCAAGGATGCTGTTCCCTGTGGCACTTTTCCCTGCTCCAGTCTTACCCACTAAGACAAGTCGCAGTTGTGAATCTCTGGGGTCTTGGTTTCTAAGCCCTGGGATATCAGGAAACAAAAGCACAGCATTAGGATGGACCTCCAAACTTTCCCGTTGCAAAGGCCCTGTCCACTGGTTTTTCTCTATTGCTCACTAGTGTCCTGTCAGTGAGCCACCTCTATACTCGCAGGAGGTCTGTGGAACACCTGGGCCTCACCTCCCTCCTAAAGGAGGTGGGGAATGCTGGGAACTTCTCAGGGGTCCCTTGGGCTGCTCTCTCTGACCTGTGGAAGCTAAGTGCCTATGGAAGAAGGTGCAAAATGGTACAAGTAAGAACTCTGAGCCACGGCTGGTAGCTGTTCTTCATAAGCTAATGTAGGAAATAACACAAAATCTGACTCTGGGACATCACAGTGGAAGATCCCCTTCCCCCAAATGATATCCAAAATGGAACTTTCATTCTTTCCATTAAGAAATCACATATGTGGTTGATTCAACCATCCCACCCTGAAAGGGAGTAAAGGGCACATGAGCAGAAAGGCAAAGTGTTCCTTCATATTTCACATATGCACCCATCTTCTCAGGGATTCTGAACCATAGGAGAGCAAAATGCCATACTTTTAATTTATGCTTAAATGTAGAAATCTAATGAAGTGTTCCTATCTTAAATTAGTATATAGAAGACTTCTATCCAGAAAGTAGTGACAGTTCTCTGGAGTTACTCTAAAATCCCTTGATACATAAATAATAGTAATAACAACTCATACAGAGTAGCATCAGTTGAGTTACACTTTTTTAGTTTCACTTGGTTAGACATGTCTACTTTCTAAGACACCTGGAAGTTAATAAAAGAACAGCATAGCTTACCACCTGAATGATATTTTAAATACCACTGTGTCTCAAGTTAAACACCAAATCATCTATATAGGTCTTTTTCCTCTTTCCAGTTAGTATTTCTCTGCTTAGCTCTTCCATGCGTTTATAAACTTGAAGTCTTCAGGATTTGTTCAGCACAGACAGGGACCATAGAAGTCAACTGACGAGCACATCTGAGAGCCTGTTTCTCCCTGAAGGAAGACTCTGTCAGCACAGCCCTTTAATAAAACTGAACTCTTGCGCGAGGAAACCTGTATTACAATGACCTGTCTGTGCTTTGAGTCGATGCATACATCACCAAACTGACAGTATTGCTGACATGATTGTAAATTCCATTTTATTTTTTAGAGATATCATCACCATTCATCCAGTTCCTCAGACAAAACTGGGAATCTCCCTGGATTCCTCTCTTTCCCTTACCTTCCAGATCTGACCCATCGGCAAGTTCCCAAATCTGATCCCTTTTCTCCATTTTGAAGACCATCATACTAGCCCAAGCTACTATCACCATCAATGACTCAGCAGTCCCCTAAGTGGTCTCTTTAATTCTGTTGTGCCCTCTTTTTCTATTCTGTACATTGGAATGATTTTTCAAAAATTTCAATCAAACAGAAGAGAGATTTTGCAGAAACCCCCACTCTGTCTTCCAAAAAATCAGTAGTTATTCTTCCTCTCACACACACTTTATGGTGAAGCTGTTGCTAATCCAAGGATTAGCAAAACCATTCCTAAGGCAGAGTATCCCACATTTGATAACTAGAATTCTGAGATGAGAGAAGTAAATTTCCAGAAGCTGAGACCAGTGGCTACAAGATGGCTATGATAAAGAGAAAATGTGGTGGCAGTTCAGATTATTACTTAGCACCACAGTGTAAGACTCCAACCTAAGGATATCCTGAGGGCATTAGTTGGTCATCCAGAGAGAAGTAGGAAAATCATGGGAGGTGAAATGAAAAGTCACCAAACGCCAGATCCAACACTGCAACTATTTGCCAATGCTGATAGCATATGGCAGTCTGTGTGATAGACTGCAGATATAGCCATGAATTAATCCCAGGTCTGTGCACAAGCCTCTTGAGCATGTGGATTTGCAGCTCCTCCCACAAGGTGCTGAGTCTGTTTCTCCACCCCTTGCATCTGGGTGGGCCCTGTGACTTGGTCTGGGCAATAGGGCAGTAGAAGCATAATGCTAGTACACCGCAAAAGTGCTGATGCCCTGGGGCTTGATGTCTCTTCCTCTTCAGAACCCTGCAACTGATTGATGATGAAGGACACAAGGCCCGGTCATCCCTATCACCCTGGCCTGCCCAAGAGCCTGCTAACCACCAGACATGGCCATGGGACTATCCATTCAAAAGTATCCAGTTGCTGGATCTTGAGAATATTACCGGTATGCTAAGCGAAATAATCAGATGAACAAAGAACAAGAACTATATGATTTCACTTACATATGGGATATAAAATAGAAAGCAACAAGGGAACAACCAATACAAATAAACTCATAGTCGCAGGCAACAATATGACAGTTACCAGAGGGAGTGAGGGCTGGGAAGAGGTTGAAGCAGGTAAAGGGGTGAAATATATGGTGATGGAAGGAGACAATGCAACACACAGATGATATAGTATAGAATTGTACATAATGTTATTAATTACTGTCACCCCAATTAATTTAATGTGAAAAAAAGATTATCCAGCTGTGTACTGAACCACCAGCTTAGCACCGGTGCATGAGCAAGTCTGGCTGAGATGAGTCCAGTTGGCCCAGAACCAAAAAATGCCCATCTATCTACCAAATTGATTGCCAAAGTAATGGGTCAGGTTTTAGGGTACTAAGTTGTGTTGTGGTGTGGTACCAAACCAGCAAAAGTTCAACTGATATAGTTGATTTCTATAGATAAGGAAGTAAAAGGAGGGTTGCATGAGAAAGTGAGTGAGCCAGCCTGTTGAATTTGTTGGTTTCTACCTCCAAATGGATTCTACCTCCAAAACATGCCTCCAGGAGCAGGGAAATTAGGACCTGAATGAATCAATTCCTCTCACATTCCTCCTTCCAGTCTTCTCTCAGGCGGAAGAGACTGGCAGAGAAACTAGAGAGGCTACAACTTGCCCTTCTGGTGTATCCACATTGTTGAAGTAGGAAATAAGAAACCTAACTAGCCTGGGATCAATCAGGATACTTTAATCTCTCTTCCTCTTAGAGGTTATGCTGTGTTATGAAGAGACAGTGCAGAAATTCCCGAGAAAAAGCTGAGTTAATTAAGAGAAAATAAGAAATGGGGTTGGAAATATTTTGTTCTTGCTCAGATGAAGACTGGCAGAGAGGACAGGAGAACCCACTGCCAGGTTCCCTCCGTCCCATCTGGTCTGGGAAACCCAAGCACTGTCTCACCATGGCCGGTCCTGGGTTCACTGAAGTTAGAAGCAGTGATGTCCAATTGAGCTGCCATCGTAGTTTCGATTTCTGTAGATAAGAAACAGAACTCATTTTAGGGAAATGGATAGTACCTGCAAACCAAAGCCGCTTGCAGCCAACAGTTTTTTCTATTTTCCATAAACTTGCTACTTGATTTCACCTTCCCTGTTTCCCAACACTTCTCCTCAACTTCCCAATGTCAGTTTCGTTTCCACTTGTTGCTTCTTCTCTACACAAACATATTTCAAGTGCTTCCTCAGCTCTGGTTCTGGGCGCCTTTCCTAAGGAACATGGCGATCAAGTGCGTCCGTTTGCCGAATGCACCGAACACACGGGAAGCTTACCCGAGGCACATGTTGACAATAAGGAGGCCGTTTCCAGAATTGGGCATTTTGTCACTCGAGTAAAAATAAAATGTCATGAGTAAAGATTAATCTCTTTATAGTGCAATTCTTAACCTTTTTATATAAATGTCAATATTGGAACAATGTATCTTGAATGTTTTCACTATGTATCTTTGCTAAGCAACACCGATGTACATGTTTACATCCGGTTTTAGAATTGCATTATTGATCATGAGTAACGTGAGTAATAATATTACTCGAGTGATGCCCAACTCTGGCCATTGCAAGAGACAAATATTTGAATTAAGCAATTTTTTTGTCTCTGTTGATGCGTGTCACCAAAAATGAGTTCAGGTGTCACCTCTGACATAGGTTCGCCATCACTGGCTTAGAGTCATAAAAACATTCTATTATGTTTTAAATACCTTATCTCTTTGCAACTTAAAAACAAGTGGCAATGGGGAAAATGTTAAAAGGGAATGATTTAAGAAGAACAAGAAATTGAGAGAAAAGAACATAGGCATAAATAAAAATTGCAGGAAATAAGTACCTATCAATAATGACCTTATATGTAAATAGAATACATACTCCAACAGAAGACACAGACATCTGCATGGATAAGAAAACATGAGCCATATATATGTCTGTCTACAAGATACCCACCTCAGAACAAATGATTCACACAGACAGAAAGTGAAGGGATAAGAAAATTTTTTCCATGCAAATGGAAACAGAAAAGGCAAGGGTAGCAATATTTATATCTGACCAAATAGATTTCAAAGAAAAGGATACAAGAGACAAAGAAGGCCACCACATAACACTAATGGAATCAATACAACAAGAGGATATAATCCTGGTAAATAAATATGCACTCAAAGAAGGAGCATCTAAACATATTTTTTAAATCTTCTAGAGGATGTTAAGAGAGATTGACAGCAATACAGTCACAGTAGGGGATTTTAACACCCCACTGACATCTTTGGATAGATCTTTCAGACAATCAACAAGGTAAAAGTGAGCCTAAAGGAAACACTAAATCAGATTAATTTAATTTACATTTATAAAATATTTCATCCCAAAGCTACAATCTTCTCGGATCACAATGGCATGAAACTAGAATCAATTACAATAAAAACATTCAAAAACATTCAAACCCATGGAGTCTAAGCAATGAATGCATTTCCAAATAAATAAATCAAAAAAAAACATTCAAACCCATGGAGTCTAAGCAATGAATGCATTTCCAAATAAATAAATCAAAAAAGAAAGAAAAAACTTCCTGGAAACTATAACAAAAATGAACAAACAGCAACCCCAAATCTATGGGACATCGCAAAAGCAGTCCTGAGTGGAAAGTTCATAGCATTCCAGTCCTACCTCAAAAAATAAGAAAAAGTTCTAACAAAATATTAACACTACATCTAAAATAATTAGAAAAAGAACATCAAGAAAATCCCAGAGTAAGTAGAAGGATGGAATTAATAAAGATCAGAGCAGAAATAAATGTTACAGAAACTAAAAAAAACCCACAAAAACAAACAAACAAAAAAAAACCCTTAAAAAAGGGTACAAAACATCAATTAAACCAAGAGCTGGCTCTTGAAAAAATAAACAAAATTGATGAATCTTTTGACAGACTCATCGAAACAAAGAGAGAGGACCCAAATAAGACAAGTGAGAAATGAAAAAGGTGAAGTAACAACCTACACCACAGAAATACAGATGTGAACAACTATTGAGGAGGCTAAAAGGCTCCTGATATTTGGGGGGGGTCTAGCAATCTGAATCCAGGCCAGCAAGCTCAGTGTACATTCTTGATAACCTATAATTAAGTGACTACTTCTGTCCTAGAAACTGGTCTTGCAGAACTTGTTATCTAAATACAGAGGCCATAAAACTGTGAACAGTGCACTGCCCTGGAGGTAGGGTTATTATCTCTGGTGCCAGGCCAGACCATCAGATATGGCCTGGAGACCCCCAACAGCTGGGGGCCTACTTGCCAAACCCACTAAAGGGACCAGAAGCATAATCCATAGCTGTAGGACAAAGACCCCAGAAGGATATAAAAAGAGAATCCCCCGCATGTTTCTTTACTCAGATTTGGAAGTTATTCCCTGAGTCCGCTAGTGTTAATAAACAGGGTCCCTCCTTTTCTCTAAAAGTTGTTTGGTTTTTCTTTGGTCTTCTGCAATACTATATGCCAATAAGCTGAACAATCTGGATAAAATAGAAAAATTCCTAGAAAAATACAATCTTCCAAAACTGAATCAGGAAGAATCAGAAAATCTGAATAGGCCAATAACAACTGATGAAATTGAAGAAGTAATTTTAAAAACTCCCAACTAACAATAGCTCTGCTCCAGATGGCTTCACATGGGAGTTTTAACAAACATTCAAAAAAGAGCTAATACCCATCCTCCTCGAATAATTCAAAAAAAATCCAAGAGGAAGAAACACTTCTAACTGCTTTGTATGAGGCCAGTATTACTCTCATTCCCAAACCAGATAAAGACACTACAAAGAAATAGAATTATAGCCCAATATCCCTGATGAACATAAATGCTAAAATCCTCAACCAAATATTAGCAAATGAGATCCAGCAATATATTTAAAAGATCATATACCATGACCAAGTGGGATTATTCAAGAGATGCAAGGCTGGTATAATATTTGCAAATCAATAAATGCAATACATCACATAAACCAGTGGTTGGCAAACTGCAGCTTGTGAGCCACATGCGGTTCTTTGGCCCCTTGAGTGTGGCTCTTCCTAAGCCTTACGAGTACCCTAATTAAGTTAATAACAATGTACCTACCTATATAGTTTAAGTTTAAAAAATGTGGCTCTCAAAAGAAATTTCAATCCTTGTACTGTTGATATTTGGCTCTGCTGACTAATGAGTTTGCCGTCCACTAACATAAACAAATTAAAAGACAAAAATCACATTATCATATCAATAGATGCAGAAAAAGCTTTTGACAAAATCCTACACCCATTTTGATAAAAACTCTCAACAAAGTGGGAATACAGGGATCATACCTCAACATGATAAAGGCCATATATGACAAACTTACAGTCAACATCATACTCAATGGGCAAAAACTAAAAGCATTTCCCCTAAGAACAAGAACAAAACAGTGATGTCAGCTTTCACCACTCTCATTCAACACTAGAGGCCCAATGCATGAAATTCCTGCAAGGTCTCAGCCCTCGCAGCCCCAGCTTTATCTGGAAGGTCATCCAGAAGGACATACGAAGGTCATTTGGTTTTCCAGTCTAAGTAGCATATTATTCTTTTATTATTATAGATAGTACTGGAAGCCTTAGCTACAGCAATCGGACAAGAAGAAAGCAAAAAAGGCATCCAAATTCCAAAGGAGGAAGTAAAACTGTCATTATTACAAATGACATGATATTGTACATAGAAAATCCTAAAGACTCCACCAAAATACTACTAGATTTAATAAATGAATTTAGCAATGTAGCAGGATACAAAATTATCAACCAGAAATCCATGGCATTTTTAGTAACAATAATGAAATCTCAGAAAGAGAAAATAAACAAACAATCCCATTTACCATTGCAGCAAAAAAAATTAAGATACTTAGGAATAAACTTAACCAAGGAGGTAAAAGACCTGTGCTCACAAAACTACAGCACGCTAATAAAAAGGGATAGAGGAAGATATAAACAAGAGGAGGAATATACCGTGTGCATGGATTGGTAGAATTAACATCATGTCCATGCTACCCAAAGCAATCTTTAGATTCCATTTAATCCCTATTAAAATACTAACTGCATATTTCATAGATATAGAACAAATGCTAAAAATATTCATGTGGAACCAAAAAAAAGATTGCTAATGGCTGTAGCAATCTTCAGAAAGAAGATGTTGGTGGGATCACAATACTGCATATCAAGTTCTACTACAAA
This sequence comes from Myotis yumanensis, assembly GCF_028538775.1. NCBI lineage: Eukaryota > Metazoa > Chordata > Mammalia > Chiroptera > Vespertilionidae > Myotis > Myotis yumanensis. The sequence goes on from NW_027223760.1 coordinate 5,490,870, forward strand.
ACCACTGTAATCCAATATGCTTTGTACTGGCACAGAACAGGCATGTTGATAAATGGAACAGAGCAGAGAACCCAGAAATGGACCCAAGCCATTATGCTCAGTTAATATTTGACAAAGGAGACAAGAACATATAATGGAGTCAAGAGAGTCTCATTAATAAATGATGTTGGAAAAATTGGACAAGTACATACATGCAAAAAATGAAGCTAGACCACCAACTTACTCCATACATGCGAATAAACTCAAAATGATCAAGAGACCTTAATGTAAATTGTGAAACCATAAAAATCCTAGTAGAAAATATACAGGCAAAATCTCAGACATCACACATAGCAGAATTTTCACAGACACATGGCCTAGGCCGTGGTCGGCAAACTGCGGCTTGCGAGCCACAAGCGGCTCTTTGGCCCCTTGAATGTGGCTCTTCCTAAGCCTTAGGAGTACCCTAATTACATTAATAACAATGTACCTACCTATATAGTTTATGTTTAAAAAATTTGGCTCTCAAAAGAAATTTCAATCCTTGTACTGTTGATATTTGGCTCTGTTGACTAATGAGTTTGCCGGCAAACTCATTAGTCAACAGAGCCAAATATCAACAGTACTTCTTCAAAATAGACTCGCCCAGGACGAAAACAGACTTCTGCACATGGGTCAAGAAGTTTCAATCGCACTGTGCTCACCCGCACGTGGTATTTTGTGGAAGAGCCACACTCAAGGGGGCCAAAAAGTGGCATGTGGGTCGCAAGCCACAGTTTGCCGACTATGGGCCTAGGGTAAGAGGAACAAAGGAAAAAAATATCCAAATGGGACTCGAGTAAATTTAAAAGCTTCTGTACATCAAAAGAAACCTGTATCAAAATGAAAAGTGAACCCATATTATGAGAGAACAATATATCTGATAAGGGGTTAATTCCCAAAACATATAAAGTACTCATACAACTCAACAAAAGGAAGACAAAGAACCTCATTAAAAAATGGACAGAGGACCTGTCTAGATACTTCTCCAAAGGGGACATACAAATGACCAAGAGACATATGTAAAAATGCTCAGCAGTAACTCATTGTCAGAGACATGCAAATTAAAATGGCAATGAGTTGTCACCTCACACCTGCCAGAATGGCTAACATTAACAGGTCCCAGTCCTAAACCAGACCCCCACCCCAGTGTTCCAGAGCTGGGACACAAGTCCAGGTAACTTCAGGCTGTAAAACCCAGGGAGGATTGTGGCTGAGTGACATGGGGTTACTGGAGACCCAGGTGTTGCTTTTAAAGTTTGTTGCACAAACTTACTCAAACTCAATCCCTCAGGCTTCAGACTTTGTTCAAATCTCTGAAACAAGAAACAGCTGCCATCAGCATGCCCCAAACTTTCAATAAAAGACCTAAGAATCAGCACTAGCACCAGCTTGCCTTACTTCACAGGTGGGCCTCGCCTGGGTACTTCACAAGTCCAGTACAGATAGCAGCCATCTACAGACTTCTTTTCAGTTCCTGTTGGGTGACCACAGAGCCAGTGCACCTGGTAGACAGCTTCCGACCATACCAGATTACAACTCTACACATCCATAAGCAACACACTCAAGTGGCAGACTCAGTGAGCAACAAAGCCCCACTGAAGCAAGTTCCGATCCCTAGGGGTATCTCCTGCACAGCTTCTCTTCCACTGTAGTTACAGCTGGTCCTCACAGCCAATTGGCATGGAGTCAATTCATCAAGGGACACCAACAGCAATCAAGGTTCAACTACAAGATTGTGCACATAGCCCACACAAGAGCACACCTACAGTGCTCAACTCAGGCGACTGGGGAGGTTTAGCCACTGGGCCTTACAGGACATCTACTACACAAGGCCACTCTACCAATTCCAAGAGACATATCAGCTCCACACAATACATAGAAAGAAATCCAAAATGTGGAGACAAAGAAACATGTGAAACAAAGAAACATGTGAAATCAAAGAGATGGAAGCAAACAAATTCCTAAATACAGAGTTCAAAACCATGGCTATAAGGTTACTCAAGGATCTTAATGAGAGCTTCAAGGGACTCAAAGAAAGCATCAGAGCATTAGTGACACTTTCAAGGCTCTTAGTGATAATGTCAATGAATACATATCTATTAACAATTGAATCTACGAATCCAAATAAAGCAACAAGAAATCTAATAAGCAAAATAAATTGATAAATAAAATAGAATCAGAAGCATGGAAACATGAAACAGATGAAGGAATCTCAGAGGGAAGGGAGGAGGTGGAGCAGAAAGAGATTGACCAAAGATTTTACATGCATATATGCATTAACTATGGACACAGACAATAGGGTGGTGAAGACCAGGGGTGGGATGGGACCAGGTGTATGGAGACCAATACAGGGAAAAGTGGAACATCTGCAATACTCTCAACAATAAAGATTTTTCAATAAAGAAAAGAAGAAAAAGAAAAGGCTACCACATTGGGGGGCAGGGGGTAAACAGTATCTCATAAAATTAAACATGCAAAGCAGCTATCCCTCTTCTAGAAATTTTCTTAAGTAAAATAAAAACATAGACTTGTATGTGAATGCCTCCTTATTATCTGCACTAATAAAAGAGAAACATGCAAATTGGTGTCACTCCACTATGCCCACCAGCCAGTCAGATGAGTATTCAAATTAACCCAACAAAGATGGTGGTTAATTTGCATACGCAGGCATGGAGCAAAAACCGAAGGCTCCAGCCAGAGTGAAGACTAAAGACTGAAGACTGAAGAGGCTTGGCTTATCCGCTGAGGCCAGACCAAATGCCTGGGTCCCGCGTGCCGGAGGAAAACCAGTGCAGGCCACCAGGGGAAGGAAAGCCTATTGTGCGTATCGTCGTGCAACGGGCTTCTAGTAATATTCATAATAGCTCACACTGGAAGCACCCAAATGTTCTTCAATTGATGAATGAATAAACAAATCTTGGTATATCCATACTGTTGTGGGTTAAATTGTGCCCCCTCAAAAGATATATTAGAGATTTTACACCTGAATCCTCAGAATGTGTTCTTATTTGAAAACAGTCCTTTAGAGATATACCATAGTTTGTTCAGATGGGGTCATACTGGAGCTGGGTAGTGCCTTAATAAGATGATTGGTGTCCTTACAAGAAGAGAATGCCATGTGACAATGAAGACAGAGACCAGAATGATGAATATAAAGTCGGTGAGCACCAAGGATTACTGGCAACACCAGAACCTTAAAAAAAGAAAGAAGCTAAGAACAGATTCTCTCCCAGAGCCCACGGTGATGGCATGGCCAAGAAGACACCTAGCCTCCAGAACTGTGAGAGAATAAGTTTCTGTTGTTCTAAGTCACCCAATTTGTGGTAGTTTGTTACAGCAGCCCTAGGATACCAATACACACACTATGAAATTCTGGTCAGCAATGAAAGAGAACAAAAAGATATGCATGACACAGCATGGATGAATCTTAACAGAAATGCTAAGTGAAACTCATGAGTACAAACGATTGCTTCTTCTACATTACAATAGTATGAAATTCTAGGAAAGACAAAACTATAGTGACAGAAATCATTTTTCTCAGAAATAGAACAAATAATCCTCACACTTGTATGGAAACACAAAAGACCTCGAGTTACCAAAGCAATCTTGAGAAAGAACAAAGCTGGAGGCATCATGCCACCTGATTTTAAACTTAATTACAAAACTATAATATTTTAAAAAGTGTGGCAATGGCATACAAACAGATACCTAGATCATGGAAACAAAATAGCCCAGAAATAAACCTATTCATACATGGGCAATTAATTTATGACAAAGGAGTCAAGAATATAAAATAGAAAAATAACAGTCTCTTCAATAACAGATGTTGAGAGAACTGGACAGTCACATGCAAACGAATAGAAGTTGACCCCTGTTTTACACCAGACACAAAATTTAAGTCAAAATGGATTAAAGGCTTGAAAAACATAAACCTGATCATGAAATTCCTAGACAAAAACATAGGTAGTAAACTCCTTGACTCAGATCTTGGTGATGATTTTTTTAATCTTACATCAAAAGCAAAAAAAAACAAACAAACAAGTGGGACTACAACAAACTAAAAAGTTTCTGCACAGCAAAGGAAGCCATTAACCAAATGTAAAGGCACCATACTGAATGGAAGAAAATATTTACAATATCCACGCTATGTAAAGAACTCATGCAATTCAAATGCAAAAAGAAACAATTTTATCTGAAAAATAGGGAGAAAATCTGAATAAACATATTTACAGTGAAGACATACAGATGTCTAGCAGTTACATGCTAGATTACTGGTCCTGGCTGGAGAGTGTGCGGGAGGCAACCAAACAATGTGTCTCTCTCACAACGATGTTTCCCTATCTGTGTCTCTCCCTTAACTTCCATTCTCTCTAAAAATCAATGGAGGAATATACTCAGGTGAGGATTAACAAAAAACAAAAAACAACAACAATAAAAATAAGCTCATAGATCAGCCGTGGGCAAACTACGGCCCGAGGGCCGGATCCGGCCCGTTTGAAATGAATAAAACTAAAAAAAAAAGACCGTACCCTTTTATGTAATGATGTTTACTTTGAATTTATATTAATTCACACAAACACTCCATCCATGCTTTTGTTCCAGCCCTCCAGTCCAGTTTAAGAACCCATTGTGGCCCTCGAGTCAAAAAGTTTGCCCACCCCTGTCATAGATCCAGATAATGTTCTGGTGATTTCCAGAGGCAAGAGTGGGAGAAATGTTTGAAAGGGATCAAAAAGTAAAAATTAAAATCAAACCTACACTAATAAAAGACAAACATGCACATTGACTGTACCCTCACTATGCCTTAAGCCATGCCCACCAGCCAATCAGAGCGACTATATGAAAATTAATCCAACCAAGATGGTGGCTGGCAGCCATGGAGTTGGAGCGAGCAAGAGGCTTGGTTGCCCCAGTGATGGAGAAAGCCAAGCTTCCCGCCTGCCACGGCCAGCTCTGAGCACCACTCAAGGCAACAACGTTTCAATTATAGAAGATAAATAAACCCCAGATACCTGCTTTCAGCCTGCCATGCCATGGAGCTGTAGCAAGCAGGAGGCTTGGGTTGCCCCTGGCAATGGAGGAAGCCAAGCTTTCCACCTGCCCTGGCCGGGTCTGAGCTCCACTCAAGGCTACAAAATTTCAATTATAGAAAGTAAATAAATCCCAGAATAAAAAAATAAAAAGAAAAAAAGGAGAGGCTGGGAGCTTCTGTCACCTGGGGGCTTGGTCAGCCTGAAAACAGCCATAAGCCCCGCATGCAGACTGGCCAGGCACCTCAGTGGGGACCCCCCACCCTAAAGGGGGTGTGGCCAGTCTGCAAATAGCCATCAGCCCCTCACCCAGACTGACCAGGAACTCCTATATAATAAAAAGGTAATATGCAAATTGACCCTAACAGCAGAAAAACTGGGAATGACTGGACACTATGACACACACTGACCACCAGGGGGCAGATGCTCAATGCAGGAGCTGTCCCCTGGTGGTCAGTGCACTCCCACAGGGGAGCTCTGCTCAGCCACAAGACAGGCTGATGGCTGCCAGCACAACAGTGGTGGCGGGAGCCTCTCCTGTCTCCTCAGCAGCACTAAGGATGTCCAACTGCAGCTTAGGTCTGCTCCCTGCTGGTAAGTGGACATCCCCTGAGGGCTGCCGGGCTGCCAGAGGGATGTCTGACTGCCAGCTTGGGCCCCATCCCCTGGGGAGTGGGCCTAAGCCAGCAGGTGGACATCCTCCGAGGGGTCCCAGACTGGAAGAGGGCATAGGCCAGGCTAAGGGACCCCCCGAGTGCACAAATTTTTGTGCATTGGGCCTCTAGTATAATATAAAATGAATACACATGTCAAAATACAGTATATACACATATGTAAGCTAATTGGAAATACCAAGACTTGTGGGAAATATGTTCACAAAATTGATCATTGAAATTACTAAAGAAAGTAATAAATTCTATTTTATACTAGAGGCCAGATGCATGAAATTCATGCACTGGGGTTGGAGGGGGTGTGTCCTTCAGCCCAACCTGCACCCTCTCTAATTTGGGACATCCCTCTCACAGTCTGGGACTGCTGGCTCCCAACCGCTCGCCTGCTTGCCTGCCTGCCTGCCTGAATGCCCCTAACCGCTTCTGCCTGCCAGCCTGATCACACCCTAACCACTCCTCTGATATCCAATTGCCCCCAACTGCCCTCCTCTACTGGTCCGATTGCCTCCAACGGCCCTACCCTACCAGCCCGGTCGTCCCCAACTGCCCTCCCCTGCTGGCTTGGTCCCCCACAACTACCTTCCCCTGCCACCCTGGTTCTTCCCAACTGCCCTTCCCTGCTGGCCTGATCTCCCACAACTTCCCTCCTCTGCCGGCCATCTTGTGCCCACATAGTGGCAGCCATCTTGTGCCCCACACAGCCTGTTTGGTCGTCCGTTCAGTTGTTTCCGTCACTTAGCCTTTTATATATACAGACTAGAGGCCCAGTGCACAAAAATTTGTGCACTCGGGAGGGGTGTCCCTCAGCCTGGCCTGTGCCCTCTCGCAGTCTAGGACCCCTCAGGAGATGACTACCTGCTGGCTTAGACCCGCTTCCTGGGGGAACAGGCCTAAGCTGGCAGTCAGACATCCCTCTGGCAGCCTGGGAGCCCTCGGAAGATGTCCACTTGCCAGTAGGGACCAGGCCTAAGCTGCAGTCTGACATCCTTAATGCTGCTGAGGAGGTGGGAGAGGCTCCCACCAACACCGCTGTACTGGCAGCCATCAGCCTGGATTGTGGCTGAGCAGAGCTCCCCTGTGGGAGCGCACTGACCACCAGGGGGCAGCTCCTTCATTGAGCATCTTCCCCTAGTGGTCAGTGTGTGTCATAGTGACCAGTCATTCCAGTCTTTCTGCCGTTAGGGTCAGTTTGCATATTACCCTTTTATTATATAGGATAGAGGCCTGGTGCATGGGTGGGGACTGGCTGGTTTGCCCTTCAGGGTGGGGGTCCCCACTGGGGTGCCACTGGGGTGCCAGGCCAGCCTGGGTGAGGGGCTTATGGCTGTTTGCAGCTGGTCACACCACTTCAGGGTGGGGGTCCTCACTGGGGTGCCTGGCCAGCCTGGGTGAGGGGCTGATAGCTGTTTGCAGGCTGGTCAAGCCCCGTCCCAAAGTGGGGACCCTCTCCCCATGGAGGTTTGGCCAGCCTGGGTGAGGGGCTGATGGCTGGTTTCAGGCTGTCCAAGCCTCCCCAGCCTCAGAAGCTCCAAGCCTCTCCTTTTTTTTATTTTTATATTTTTATTCTGGGATTTATTTACCTTTTATAATTGAAACTTTGTAGCCTGGAGTGGAGCTCAGAGCCATCCAGGGCTTGGCTTCCTCCATCACCAGGGGCAACCCAAGCCTCCTGCTTGCTACAGCTCCATGGCATGGCAGGCTGAAAGCAGGTATCTGGGGTTTATTTATCTTCTATAATTGAGACTTTGTTGCTTTGAGAGGAGCTCAGAGCCAGCTGCAGCTGGGAAGCTTGGCTTCCTCCATCATTGGGGCAACCAAGCCTCCTGCTTGCTCCAGCTCCGTGGCTGCCGGCCTCCATCTTGGTTGGGTTAATTTGCATATAGTTGCTCTGATTGGCTGGTGGGCATGGCTTAAGGCATAGTGAAGGTATGGTCAATTTGCATGTTTTTCTTTTATTAGTGTAGATAAAATAACATTTAATAAAGCTGTGAAATTGCAGCATTTAGGTACAATTGGATGTAACTAGTATATTCAGTTGTGATAGATTGATTGTAAAATGGGCTAAAAATTGTAACACTACCTCCTGTTGGTGCCCTTTTACAATATGAATTTGTCAGTTCCTGTCTATTTCTGCACCTATTTTTTCAAGGTATTGGGGTTTTTTTAGTGAGCGAGAAGCCAGTTTGCTGTTCCACTTATTTATGCATTCAGCAGTGGCTTTCATATGTGCCCTAACCTGAGATTGAACCTGCAACCTTGGGTAGAAAGATGTCACTCTATGAATTTGGGAGATTAGCCCCTTATCAGATATGACATTGGCAAATATGTTTTCCCATGAAGTGGGCTTTCTTGTTTTTTTGTTGATGGTTTCTTTTGCTGTGCAGAAGCTTTTTATTTTGATGTAGTCCCATTTGTTCATTTTCTCTTTAGTTTCAAGTGCCCTAGGAGCTGTATCAGTGAAGAAATTGCTTTGGCATATGTCTGAGATTTCGTTGCCTTTGGATTCTTCTAGAATTTTTATGTTTTCCCGTCGTACATTTAAGTCCTTTATCCATTTTGAGTTTATTTTTGTGTATGGTGTAAGTTGGTGGTCTAGTTTCATTTTCTTGCATGTATCTGTCCAATTTTCCCAACACCATTTATTGAAGAGGCTATCTTGGCTCCATTGTATGTTCTTGCCTCCTTTGTCAAATATTAATTGAGCATAATGGTTCTGGCCTATTTCTGGGCTCTCTATTCTATTCCATTGATCTATATGTCTGTTCTTGTGCCAGTACCAGGCAGTTTTGAGAACAGTGGCTTTGTAATACAGCTTGATATCTGGTACTGAGATCCCACCTACTTTGTTCTTTCTCAGGATCGCTGCAGCTATTCGGGGTCTTTTTTTTATTCCAGATGTATTTTTGGAGTGTTCGTTCTAGATCTGTGAAGTATGCCATTGGCATTTTAATGGGAAGTGTGTTAAATTTATACATTGCTTTGGGTAGTATGGACATTTAATGATGTTGATTCTACCAATCCAAGAACACGGTATGTTCTTCCATCTGTTTATGTCTTCCTCTATCTCTTTTTTCAACGTCCTATAGTTTTCTGAGTAGAGGTCTTTTACCTCTTTAGTTAACTTTATTCCTAGGTATCTTAATTTTTTTGGTGCGATGGTAAATGGAATTGTTTTTTTAATCTCCCTTTCTGAAAGTTCACTACTGGTGTATAGAAATGCCTCAGATTTCTTGGGGTTAATTTTGTATCCTGCTACATTGCCAAATTCATGTATTAAGTCTAGGAGTTTTTTGGAGTCTCTAGGGTTTTGTATGTATAATATCATGTCGTCTGCAAATAAGGACAGTTTTACTTCCTCTTTTCCAATTTGGATGCCTTTTATTTCTTCTTCTTGTCTAATTGAAATGGCTAATACTTCCAGTACTATGTTGAACTGGAGTGGTGAGAGTGGGCATCCCTGTCTTGTTCCTGTTCTTAGGGGAAATGGTGTTAGTTTTTGTCCATTGAGTATGATGTTGGCTGTGGGCTTGTCATATATGGCTTTTATTATGTTGAGGTATGATCCTTCTATTCCCACGTTGTTGAGAGTTTTTATCAAAAATGGGTGTTGGATTTTGTCAAATGCTTTTTCTGCATCAATTGATATGACTATGTGGTTTTTTCAGAAAGCCAAGAGACATATGAAAACATGCTCAAAGTCACTAATCATCCGACAGATGCAAATCAAAACAACAATGAGGTACCATCTCACACCTGTCAGACTGGCTATCATCAACAAATCAACACACGACAAGTGCTGGAGAGGATGTGGAGAAAAAGGAACACTCGTGCACTGCTGGTGGGAATGCAGACTGGTGCAGCCACTATGGAAGACAGTATGGAGTTTCCTCAAAAAACTAAAAATGGAACTTCCATTTGACCCTGTGTTCCCACTTCTAGGAATATATCCCAAGAAACCAGAAACACCAATCAGAAAGGATATATTCACCCATATGTTCATAGCAGCACAATTCACCATAGCTAAGATCTGGAAACAGCCTAAGTGCCCGTCAGTAGATGAATGGATTAGAAAACTGTGGTATATCTACATGATGGAATACTATGCTGCTGTAAAAAAGAAGGAACTCTTACCATTTGCAATGGCATGGATGGAACTGAAGAGCATTATTCTAAGTGAAATAAGCCAGTCAATGAAGGAAAAATACCACATGATCTCACTCATTCATGGATAATAAAGACCATTATAAACCTATGAACAATAATAGATACAGAGGCAGAGATGCCTCAGACAGATTGTCAAACTGCAGCAGGAAGGCCGGGGAGGGTTGGGGGGCAGTAGGGAGGGGGGTAAGAGGTCAACCGAAGGACTTGTATGCATGCATATAAGCATAACCAATGAACATAAGACACTGGTGGGTAGGGGAGGTCAGGGGATTGTCAAAGGCGGGGAAAAATGGAGACATATGTAATACTTTTTGTAATACTTTAAGAAATAAAACAACAAAATAAAAAAAAAGAAAGATGTCACTCTAACCAAATGAGCTACTTCACCAGGGGAATTTCTGCACTTCTTGAAGCTGAAAACATCAAAGGCTTTGCAGGTTTGTTCTCGGTAATTTCCAGCGTTGCAAACATTTCCTGTTTTCTTCACAATTTTATACCCTTTTCCAACCCACATCTTACCTTCTCATGCATATAAAAGTTTCTATATCACTTTACTGGAAATTAAATGGTAAAGAGACCAGAGGATGATTTTCACACACATCACACCACAGTCCCCAGGAAGTCTGTAGTCTACCATTGATGTTAGTTCATTTCTCAGCATCTCCTCCTATACTTGCGAGTGTGAGCATCATTGACAAGTGGTTTCAACCTGTTTCTGCAAGGCAGACAGGGATGAAGGATGACCTGGGGCATATCGTCCACAGTCAACACAATCTCTCTGTAGCTGAGGTGACTACAGGTGTTGACTGGAGCTGCCAGTATATTGGGCTCCAGAAATTTCAGCTACAATGCAATGGGACACCTGGGCTGACAGAAGGAATGAGCTGAAGATGTAAAAATGAGACAGCTGATTCTATTATCCCCTCCCTTCTCCCCAATTCAGAACCCCACACTTGAAGAGGGGTCCTCTCTAAAGATTAGAGCGTCTCCAAAGAAAAACATCTGAATTCTGACATAACCGCCTCTCCTGCCCTGTCTCCTCTGGGAAAGCCTGCAGTAACAATCCTCAGACCTTACCTCCAGATAGCTCCTCTAACCGTTTACTCTCAATATGAAAGGCAACCAGGGAGAACTGACATCTGAAAGAGAAAGAGAAGAGAGAAAGATAACAGAAAAATATTACCTTAAAGGGAGCCATTAACTCAGGAAACAAAAACAGGGGAAAAATTAACCAAACAAATAAAAGTAAAATTATCTTTCAGGTATCTATGTTATTAACCATCTCACTGAAGTCAGCTAAAAATATCGAAAAATATTTCTTTTTGTTTTTTAAACATGAGCGGGCAATAAAATGAAGTTTCTCAGGCATGTAGCAAAGTGAACGTGGAAACTCAGACCCACAGGTGAAGTGTAGCAGCTGGGTGGACTTCACCAAACATGGAGGACTTAAACGTTGCTCTTCAAAGCCACATTGACATGAGAGTCAATGGCCAGGGCCGATTCAAAAGGGGTCTCACTGGAACTTTTACCATAAACCCCAAAGTGCTATCTTCTCAATAATGTCAGTGACTTTTTAATTTTATTTTATTGTTTAAAATATTACATATAGTATTACATATGTCTCCTTTTCCCCCCACTGACCTCCCCTTCGCCACCCCCACATGCCCTCACCCCCCTAGTGTCTGTGTCCCTTGGTTATGCTTATATGCATGCATTTAAGTCATTTAATTGACCTCAACCCTCCTCCTCCACCCTGCCTTCTCACTGAAATTTGACAGTCTGTTCAATGCTTCTCTGTCTCAGTATCTATTTTTGTTCATCAGTTTATGGTGTTCATTATATTCTGGTGAGTGGAGGACAGATTTGAAAAAAACAAACAAAAACAGGCCAGAATACAATTTAAACAGGCAAAAGATACTTGTGGAGAAAACACAAAAGCGAAGACCATAGAGAAAATATTTAGAGGAGTAATGATTGAGTGTTTTTCTGAAACACACTTGTCCAATTTCAAAAATATCTAACAAATCCCAAAGAAGATAATTAAGAAGGAATTCACACTTTAACACATAAGAAGAGTGAAACTGTAGGGCATCAAAGCAAAGAGATCTTAATAGCATCCAGAATAACAGACAGATGACATTCTAGGACAGTGATGGCGAACCTATGACACGCCTGTCAGAGGTGACATGCGAACTCATTTTTTTGGTTGATTTTTCTTTGTTAAATGGCATTTAAATATCTTACCGAATAACAGACAAACATGTAAATTGACCATACCTTCACCACGCTAACCAGCCATTAGGAGAGTATGCAAATTAACCCAACAAAGATGGCGGTTAATTTGCATATGTAGGCTCCAAGAGGTGGAGCAAAGCCTGATGGCCCCAGGGCCGGAGCAGTGAAGCCTGATGGCTCTGGGGCCGCTCTGGCCAGAGCCTGGCCTGAGCAAAGGCCTGGGTCCTGGGTGCCAGAGGCAAATCGGTGAAGCAGCCAAGGGAAGGGAAGGCCTATTGCACAAATCTCTTCATGCAACAGGCCTCTAGTATAAAATAAATATCAAAAATATAAATATTTGTTTTACTATGGCTGCAAATATCAAAAAATTTCTATATGTGACATGGCACCAGAGTTAAGTTAGGGTTTTTCAAAATGCTGACATGCCGACCTCAGAAGGTTCACCATCACTGTTCTAGGAGGAGATGTTGGAACTGCACTGATGTGTTATTAGTAACAAAGGAAGCCAGCGAACTGGGAAAGCAGATTTGCAATGTGTTGAGAGAAGCTAACAGTGAACTGAAAACTTTATACTCAGGGAAAATAGCTGTCAGAAATGCACTTAAAACTAGTACATCACAGACAACAAAGATGAGAGTCCCTGCCACCAGCACAATGTTGTGAGAATAAACAAGTCATCTTTTCTGTCAAAGAACAGTCTAGACAGCTTCCATGTTGGCCGCATAGCTTGCAGCTCCCCTGGGGGCTGCCATCTTGAAACAGCAAAGGCCAACCCCTCCCTTTGAATTAGCCAATTGCGAAAGACTGTGTGCCTGAGCTCCAATCAAGAGCAAAGGACAGGTCACATGCATTAGGGGCTCTGCTGGGATGCAGAAGTGTCCTTATTGCTCCCCTTCTATTCGACCAACTGCCAGTGATGGTAGGGCTTGGGCCTGACACTCCAGCTCCAGCCATTTTCAGGGCTCCCAAGCAGGATACCAGGCTTTTTCCATGGCATTTTTATTGGCTTTCAAGTCTTCAGATTTAGACAGGGCTCTTTAAAACATGATACTTCAGTCAAAGTTTCCAGTTAATAAAACCACTTTTGGAAACTGGTCTTATTGAATTTATGAAAAGAAATGTATTGCCATGATTTATTAAGCATTTCCAAATTTTGGAGGAATTATATAAGGAGAAAAATATACTGACCTGTTTTGAGATCTTTTGATTTTCCTTGTCTGTCCTTTTCATGGACTCTTCAGAGTAATATAACTGTCTTCAAATGGCGAGAAGAAATTTACAATGTGTCTATATTCAAATAGATAGTCACAGCTGTCCCTGTAGTAGGGCTCCCCTTACTTGACGTGTTCTCTCGGAATGCACTAAGGGAGCTTCATTTCTTTACAGGGTCTCACATGTTATAGGACCTCACAGGGTTTGTAATTCCTATAACAGAGGGCTATAGGAATCAGGCCTCTATTTACCACTTCACTACTTCCCTCTGTTCTAAACAGGCCTCCCCTACTTTCCTACAGTTGAGGTTTGTGCCACCCCTGACATGGGCATGGTCACACAGGCCTGCAAGACAGTATACAGGCTGCCCACTGTCTCTCAATAGAGAACAAAACCTGATGGGTATTCTTCTTTGCCCAGTTGGGCACCTGCCCTTTTGACAACTGCACTTAAATCTGTAAGAGAATTAAAGATTATTATATTTACATAATGAAGTATAACATTGGCATTGTGGCTGCTTCTGACAACTAAATCTTCTGCTACTAAACATGACACATGGTAGGGCTATACAAATATCTTAGGGAGGTGACTAAAGTCTATTCTTGACATTCCCACACAAAGCAAAATTGTCCTTGTCTCTCTGGAGCCATGTCCATGAAGATGCAGGCATCATTTAAGTCTATTATACAGTTTTCTACAGGCCACTATCAGGGCTGTGCGTGGCAGCTGGTTCCTCTTTCCAGCCATAAACACAGTCTGTCCAATTCCCCATAATGTATTCTGGCATGGGAGAAAGTTGCTTCCTGTACACAGGTAGCTTAACCCCTATACAACTGGGCTTGGACCTCTGCCTAGCAAACTGCAGTCTACAAGTTCAATATGCAGCCTCCAGTCCTCCCAAGCCAAAATGGTCTTGGCCAGTCCCTCAGTCAGATTTATCTTCTCTTGGAGAATCTCAAACTTCTGAAGTCTCCCTCCAGGATCCAGGGAGAGCACCTTTCCTTTGCCCTTTTGTTAACCCTGTTTACTAGTTACACGGTCCTGCCATAAGCTGCCAGTCCAAAACAGCCAGAGTTTCAGTTAGAAACAGCTCTGCATATTACAAAGTGCTCCTGTGGCAGTGGGTTGGGTATCAGGTCCCTACCATCGTACCCATCCCCTGTGGCACAGCAGCAATCAGGCCTCTCCCAAGGGAGAGCACTGGAAGGGGATATCAGCCCCTCCTTTGCTAGCAACAACAGGTACCGAACCCTTTCAGTACATTTAACCAGCTTCATTTCTGGCCACTTTTACAGATTCCACAGGCCTGTTGTCTTCTTTTAACCAGCAAGCCAAATGACACTGGCCTGTATTATTTCCTGTTGTGAGTTAGAGGAAGACAATTCTTACAGAGGGGAGGAATAGACAGCGGGAGTTTCAGAGAAAACTACAGGCCGTCACTGTAGTAGCCCTCCTTCCCAGAGGCTGGGGTCCAACCTGTGGAGGAAAATGACTCTTAGTTGGCCTGGAAAAGAAGGCAGAGGATGACAAGGGTGCAGGGAAATTTTACAAAAACCCTGGAGGGTCTCCTGAAAGAAAAGATCCTTAATTCAGCACAGGCAGGGGGCAGGGCCTGTAAAATCTCTCCGCCCTGTGGACCTGTGAGCTCAGCCCCTGAATGTCCCAGTCAGGCAAGAAAAGCCACAAATACCTTTAAATCTTCCCCAGAATTCCAAAATTTCAACCTAACACAGCAAAATCACAGAGCAAATCGAAGTCCCTAGTACACAAACATAGACAGAAATTTTTACTAAGTGGGCTGATGCCTCCTGTGATAGAGAGCAAACGTCTCTGAGAAAAATAACTCAACAGCGCTGCTTGAGACCCCTGAAGACCATCATGGGTTCAGCTTTCAGCAAATCAAACGTTTTTACCAGATGAGCTAACAGGAACAGAAAATCAAAGTAGCTTTCGCTTTCACACAGACCAGTTAATCACTCTCTCAGAATAGCCCAGACTGGAGCTGAGCAGATAATGCCCAACTCCAGATGGGCATGGCACCCATGCCCCAGACCAGAATTCTCAACCGACTTCTCAGTGAGAACCTACCAGAGGAGTTAAGGCTGCGTCCAGCCCCCACTTCTTGGTAGCAAATTGGCTAGTCCCACACAAACAAACAGAAGAATGAACCATAAGTCCTTAATAGAATCTGAATTCACTCACCTCCGGAGTCCTGATTCCTGATTGCCTGACAAAGTCCTATGACTTCTGGGGAGGTGATCAAGCTCCTCCTTCTACTTACTTGGAGTAGGCCTGACTGACTAGGGCCCCTACCTTACAGATTCTGTCAACAGGGTCAGAGGTGTCTGTCCACTTTCTCCAGATGCCGGCTGGGTCCTGGGCTGAGGTTTGGGAGCGCCTGGAGTTCCCCCAGGTTCAATTCTGCTAAAATCAGCAGTGGGTGCCTTCTGGAGGCCTGTCCTGCGCCTCTGGGCCCCAATCCTTGTCCACTCACCGGAGGCTAAACAAAACGCGGTTAGCTTCTCGGTCAGGGAACCATATGTTACAGAAAAGCAAAGAAATGCCAAGCACGCTTCCTAGATAAAGGGAGGAACCCATTTATTAACACTAGTGTCTAGTGGACTCTGGGAGTAATTTCCAAATCAGAGTGAAGTAACATACAGAGGCTTCGCTTTTTATCATCTTCTGGGGTCTTTGTCTTGCAGATATGGTTCCTCCCCCTTGTGGGCTTACAGAAAGGCCCCCAGGTGTTGGGGGTTCCCAGGTCATACCAGATGATCTGTTCTGGGGCCAGCGATAATGACCTGCCCCCCACCCTCAGGGCAGTGCATTGTTCAGTTTTTATGGCCTGACAGGGCTTGCAAGACCAGTTTCCTCCTCAATAGTGGGTGTCAGGGGGCTCCTCCTTGCTCAGCATTTTGTACAAATTCCTCATGTACAAGAGACACTCACTAAATATGTGTCATCATAACCTATGGAGATTTGGGATAATTGGTTCAAGGGACAGTTCCACAGCATAGAGTCCCAAATATTTCTTGTTCTTTTGGGGAACTTCCTGAGCTCACTTCCTCTTGCTTTATGTTCTCAATCATGTGTCACTGCCCTCTGTCTGTTTTGAACTTCACTTCTTTAGCTGGTTTCCACAATGACAATGTGTACAAAGCATTCTGTGGCCTTTAGCTTCTTCACTGGAGATTTGGGAAGTCACAGGGAGGGTCCCACAGGCAGCCCTGAGCATTCCTGCACCAAGCTGACTGTTGTCCTTTAGAAGAGGAAGAGCTTATCCCCCCACATCCAGGAGGGAGAAACCGTGGGTGACACTTCATCAATTAACTCCTTCACCAAAAGGAAAGGGGCTGGTCTCTTTCAGGATGAGACCATTCCCTACTATTATTTTTATTTTTCAAAAAAAGGAAACAAACTGCCCTCTCTCAATTTTGGCCTATCATGTGCACTTCATACTAATACATTTTTCTTTGGAAACACAGGAAACAGACTCTCCGCTCTCCCTTGGGCCAGTTGTGACCACTTCCTAATATTATTTTTTCTTTCTGAAGCAGAGGAAACAGACTGTCTTCCCTCCCTTTTAGCCAATGGAGACCAGACCTGACCTGCATTTTGTTTTCTGATTCATTCTCTAGGTAGACCAGGAAGTTCTCTTTAGGGTGTGTGTGTGTGTGTGTGTGGGGGGGGGGGGGGGGGTTGGAGTGGAGGGGGCGGCACAGGGAGGGAATCTGCTGAGTCTGACTCTTTTGGCCTCTTATCTTTGGTTGTCAGATGGCCCCACATGGCTCCCTTATCTTCTCAATCACTGATTTGATTTCTTCTTCGTATAACCTGTGTTTGATTCATTCCAGTGTATTACTCATTTCAGATATTGAATTCTTCATTTCTTACTAGTTCTTATGATTTCTATGTCATTTTTTTTTGTTTTGTTAATCCTCACTGGAAAATACTTTTTCTTTTATTTTAAAAAATTCTTTATTGTTTAAAGTATTACATAAGTCTCTTTTTCTTCCATTGACTTCTCCCCACTCACTCCCATCCCCAAGCAAATGACATGAACCCCATACTGTCTGTGTTCATTGGCTCTGCTTATATGCATGCATATAAGTCCTTTGGTTGATCTCTTACCATCCTCCATGCCTTCACTCTTATGTTGGACAGTCTGTTTGATGCCTCTATGACTCTGGCTCTATTTTTGTTCATCAGTTTATGTTGTTCATTATATTCCACAAATGAGTGAGGTCACATGATATTTATCTTTCGCCAACTGGCTTATTTCGCTTAGCATAATGCTCTCCAGGTCCATCCATGCTGTTGCAAATGGTAAGAGTTCCTTCTTTTTTACAGCAGCATAGTATTCCATTGTATAGATGTACCACAGTTTTCTAATCCATTCATCTACTGATGGGCGCTTAGGCATTGTCCAAATCTTAGCTATTATAAATTGTGCTGCTTGAACATAGAGGTGCATATATCCTTTCTGACTGGTGTTTCTGATTTCTTGTGATATATTCCTAGAAATGGGATTACTGGGTAAAATGGGAGTTCCATTTTTAATTTGTTGAGGAAACTCAAAACTGTTTTCCACAGTGGCTGCACTAGTCTCTATTCCCACCAGCAGTGCATGAGGGTTCCTTTTTCCTTCAGATCTTTGACAGCACTTGTCGTTTGTTGATGATAGCCATTCTGACAGGTGTAAGATAGTACCTCATTGTCATTTTGATTTGTATCTCTCGGATGATTAGTGACTTTGAGAATGTTATCATATGTCTCTTGGTCTTCTGTGCGTCCTCTTTTGAAAAGTGTCTATTTAGGTCCTTTGCCCTTTATTTGATTAGATTATTTATCTTCCTATTGTTAAGTTGTATCAGTAACCTGTAAATTTTGGAGATTAAGCTCTTATCATACATTGGTAAATATGTTCTCCCATGTAGTTGCCTTTCTTATTCTTTTCTTAATGGTTTATTTTGCTGTGCAGAAGCTTTTTATTTTGATGTAGTCCCATCTGTTTACTTTATCCTTAGTTTCCATTGCCCTAGGAGCTGTATCAGTAAAGATGATGCTATGAAATATGTCTGATAGTTTGCTGACTATGGATTCTTCTAAGATTTTTATGGTTTCCTGTGTTACATTTAAGTCTTTTATTAATTTTGAGTTTATTTTTGTGTATGGTGTATGTTGGTGGTCTAGTTTCATTTTTTTGTAAGTATCATCCAATTTTCCCAAAATTATTTATTGAAGAGACTGTCTTGATTCCATTGTATGCTCTTGCCTCCTTTGTCAAATATTAATTGAGCACAATGGCTTGGGTTGATTTTTGGGTTCTCTGGTCTGTTACCTTTGTCTATGTCTGTTTTTGTGCCAGTACCAGGCAGTTTTGAGAACAGTATCTTTGTAGTATAGCTTTATATCTGGTATTGTGATCCCTCCAACTTTGTTCTCCCTCCCCAGATTGCTATGGCCATTCGGGGTCTTTTTTTTTTTTTTAATTCCATACAAATTTTTGGAGAGTTTGCTCTAGGTCTGTGAAATATGCCATTGGTATTTTAATGGGGGTTGCATTGAATCTATAGATTGCTAATGTAGTATGGATATTTTACTGATGTTGATCCTACAATCCATGAGGATGGTATATTCTTCCATTTGTTTCTGTCTTCCTCTATCTCTTTTTTCAATGTCCTGTAATTTTCTGAGTACAGGCCTTTGACCTCCTTAGTTAAGTTTATTCTTTTTTTAAAAAATATGCAATGCTTCACAAATTTGCGTGTCGTCCTTGCACAGGGGCCATACTAATCTTCTCTGTATCATTCCAATTTTAGTATATGTGCTGCCAAAGGGAGTACAAGTTTATTCTTTCTTAAAATATATATATATATTGATTTCAGAGAGGAAGAGAGAAGGAGAGATAGAAACATAATGATGAGAGAGAATCATCGATTGGCTGCCTCCTGCATGCCCCCTACTGGTATGTGCCCTTGGCCAGAATCGAACCTGGGACCCTTCAGTCCGAAGGCTGACGCTCCAATCCACTGAGCCAAGCCGGCTAGGGCTAAGTTTATCTTAATTTTTTTGTTGCAATGGTAAATGGGATTTTTTTTTTTTTTTTAGTTTCTCCTTCTGTGAGTTCAATATATATATACAGTGGGGTCTTGACTTATGAGTGTCCCGACTAACGAGTTTTTCGAGATATGAGCCATCTCTTGGCCGATTTTTTGCTTTGAGTTGTGAACTAAAATTCGGGTTATGAGTCAGCTTCAGATACCCCACCGCTAGTTGGTGCAGCGAACGTCACAGTGAATGCCACAACATCAGCCCAGAATCATGTGTCTCACTCATCCACTTTTTGATGTGACATACGAGTAATTTGAGTTACGAGCTCTGTTATGGAACAAATTAAACTCGTAAGTCAAGGCCCCACTATATATATATATAGGGTGTCCCAAAATTCATGCAAGAAATAATTTTGATAGAAAACACAGGTTTATAATGAAAAATTATAAATTTTTTATTGATTCATAAAGTATACAGTATAGGGTTATGTATGGAATAGCATATCAGGTAAATGTCCTCTGAGAGCTTCTCAAAATGTCCAATTCTTGACCATGGTGCCAGATTGATGTCCCTGGACTCTCAGTAACACTCACAAACTGCTTTGATGTTTTGTGTTGAACGACTTGTTGAAGGATGGCCAGAGTATTTAAGATCACTAATTTATCCTGTCTCCCTAAATTTTTTAATTAATCTCATCACAACTGATGAAGTTAAATCACTATTCCGACCATATTTTGCACAAAAATTGCGAAGTGTAGCTGCCAAACCTTCGTTATTTTTAAAATATTGCTTAACAATGAAAACGTATTGTTCTTTCATGTAGCACTCCATTTTGAATAACCCTGAACTGTCAGCTGTCACACTATCTTTTTTTTTTTTCATTGGCAACACTTTATGGCACAAATGGCATAAAATTCGAATTTTGGGACACCATATATATATATGCCTAATATGCTAATTGTCCCTCCAACCCTTTGACCGTTCGACCAGTCACTATGATGCTCACTGACCACCACAGGGTTAGCTTCCTGCTGGGGTCTGTTCAATGGGGACTGGGCGAGATGAACTGGATATGGCCTGGATTCCTCCCACAGTCCCTCTTAGACTGGCTAACCTGTTGGGCTCCTTCCCTGGCCGGCCAGCCCAGATCTGGACTGGGTGAGATGGGCCAGACACACCCTGGGGCCCTCCTGCAGCCCCTCCCCTGCCCCAATCGTGCACCAGTGATGTCCCTCAACCTGGCCTGCACCTTCTCACAATCCAGGACCCCTCAGGAGATGTTGGAGAGCCTTCATTTTTCAGATACTTCATTTTTTATTTTTATTTATTTATTTATTTTTTAAATATATTTTATTGATTTTTTTTTACAGAGAAGAAGGGAGAGGGAAAGGAGAGGGATAGAGAGTTAGAAACATCAATGAGAGAGAAACATTGATCAGCTACCTCCTGCACACTCCCCACTGGGTATGTGCCTGCAACGAAGGTACATGCCCTTGACCAGAATCGAACCTGGGACCCTTGAGTCTGCAGGCTGATGCTCTATCCACTGAGCCAAACCGGTTAGGGCGATACTTCATTTTTTATATTTTCTTAAAAACATAGATGAGACTGCTGTTAAAAATCACATGTTGGTTCCAAAACTCCTGGGAGTAATCTGCAACTGGCCCCCATACAGAGGGCAGGGAGAGACTCAAAAGAGAAGCAGGCCATGGCAAATGGGTAGGTGGTAGTTTAATAAGCTAAGAAATTTACTTACAAGGCTTGTCTTGGGTGGCCCAAAGGCAAATATTCTCTGCACTTGCCTGCCAGATTTGAAAAAATTATGTAGCTGGGCTGAGTCAGGTACACCATCCAGGTGGAGAACCTTTGGGTTGGGTAACAATGTGATCCACATAGGTCAGCCTCCTGGGGCAAAGAACTAGGGTAAAGGAGGGCAAAGGATGGATCTGCAGAGGCAAAGGAAAAATATTTGGCAGAGAAGATATTCTTAAGTTAATGTTTTAATAGATATTTAAAGTTAGGTACCTTAAAAAGGAAAGAGGGAAAAAACAGTAAGAAAATTTCATAACTCCCAGATGCCCATGTGTTACTGGACAGGGACCGGCCCAAAGTGGATCTGCCTCAGGCTGGCCTGTAGTGTTTGGGTTCTTTTCCTTTTTTTTTTTTTTCTAAATTAATCTTTATTGTTGACAGTATTAGATATGTCCTCCTTTTTACCCCATAGTGTGTGGGTTCTTGATTTGGTGCAGGAAAGATTTCAAAACACAAGTCTAGGTGATTTTGAGAGTATGTTTATTAAAGCTGCCGTCAGTGAAATAAAAGAAGGGTTTAGGGTAGAAGAAGCCACAGCAGAGCGCCTAGGTGGGGCTGCTTTGGCTCTAGAAATGTTATAGGAAAGAACTGAGCCAAGGCTGGTCTGCTTCAGCTCCCTGGGAAGTCAGGGAAAAGGGGGCCTTGGAGACAGGATCAAGGGCTGAGCCTGGGTCCAGCTGCCACTGCCCACTATTCTGCTGACTGCAAGTCTCTCATGGGGAACCTTAGCATTTAAAAAGAAATAAAAAGTTCATACCTGGCCCTAACTGGTTTGGTTCAGTGGATAGAGCATCGGCCTGTGGACTGAAAAGTCCCAGGTTCAATTCCGGTCAAGGGCATGTACCTTTGTTGCAGGCACATCCCCTGTAGGAGGTGTGCAGGAGTCACCTAATCGATGTTTCTCTCTCATCAGTGTTTCTAACTCTCTATCTCTCTCCCTTCCTCTCTGTAAAAAAACAATAAAATATATTTTTTTAAAAAAAGTTCATGCCTGGAAAGGGGCATGAGCCTGCTCTAAAGAAGTGAGCTTTTTTATTTATTTTTTATTTTTTAAAAAATATATTTTATTGATTTTTTACAGAGAGGAAGGGAGAAGGATAGAGAGTTAGAAACATTGATGAGAGAGAAACATTGATCAGCTGCCTCCTGCACACTCCCTACTGGGTATGTGCCCGCAACCAAGGTACATGCCCTTGACCGGAATCAAACCCGGGACCCTTGAGTCCTCAGGCCAGTGCTCTAACTGAGCCAAACCGGTTATGGCTAAAGCAGTGAGCTTTTGTCCTGAGGGTTTTCTATCCCTATCCCTTGATTTTTGTTTTTGTTTTTTTATCAGCTTTCCAGGTGCTATTGTATATGCTGATGCACCAAAATGAGTGTATGGCGGAGTTTGGAATTATTCTTTGATCTGTTTTACTTTTATCTGAGGTCTGTCTGGCTTTAATGGGTTTTTGTTATTTGTTCCCTGACTTCATCTACCCTTGGGTTTAGCTGGCACAAATGGCTTTACTGGATCTTTGTGCTCTACTTCCAAGACCAGGATGATGTAAGCTATCTATCCTCTGGTTAGAGAGGAGAATATAAACCATTTGCTCTCAAGTGTCCTTGGTTGGTAAAGATAAAGTTTTGTGATTCGCAAGCTGGCTGCAAGACACCCAAACAGACTGATCTTATTTAATTTTCTTGTCTCAGTTTCCCCACTTGCCCAGGAATTTTCCTAGCTTCTTATTATCCTGCCTCACATGGACAACAGAACCATCTTGCTGGAGAAGCCTGCTGCTTCACTAACAAGGGGATCAGACACATGGACTAAAATAATGTGCATCAACAGTGGTGCTAACACTGATATATGAAGGGTTTCTCATTTGAATTGGCCTAAATTGAGCCTGTGAAATCTCCATAATGTATTATTTTATGATTATGCCATTTTCTAGCTTCTTCAGTTTGTTGGCACTGTGGGGATTGGTGGGGAATGATGGGAGGATGCTCTGGTTAGCTGTCACTGCATAACAAACCATCCCGAAGCCTAGTGGTTTAAAGCAACAACAGTCATTTATTTTTCTTTTGAAACCTGGGCAGGATGCAGTGGGGATGGCCCATCCTTGTTCTTTGCAGCTTCATCTGAGGTGGCTTGGTTGGCAGCTGGAGAATCTGCTTCCATGTTGCCTCACTTGCATGGCTGGCAAGTAGTTTCTGCTGTAGATGGAAGAGCAGCCAGGGGAGTGCGCCAGTGATTTCATGTCCTCTTCATGTGGACTCGATGGACAACTTGGGCTTCCTCACCACATGGTGGCCAAGTGACAAGGGCGCATACCCCAGAGAACAAGGAGGCATCCTCCCTATCTAACTTTAGAAGTCACAGCCATCCACTATTTGCCAAATCAGTCACAAAGTCCATGGAATTGCAAGGCAGTGGCACAGACCCATATAACTCAACAAAAGGAAAAGCAAGCTCAGATAATAAGAAGAATAGGTTGGATAGAAGATACTGTTATAACCTTTTTTTTGAAAATACAATCTACTACATTAACATATCATGGCAAATTAAAAAGAAAAAAAGAAAATATACACTATTTGAAAAACCTATGCCATAGACTTGAAAGCATATTTCTAATCCTTTGTACAATATCTGCAAATATATTCTTTTCAGCTTGTTCCCTTATATCTTTAATTTGTTCTTCATACTTCATCTTTAGGACTTTTATTTTTTTCTCTTTTTCTTCCTGTGATATTTTTCCCGGATCACATTGCTTTTCTGTTAGTTTAATTTCCTTATCCAATTGCTCAGCATAGATTTTCTTCAAGGCTTCTGTCTGGCGTTTCAGCTTTTCATTTGTGTCCTTGTATATGTCATCAGAAAAGTAAGCCTCTTCATTCTTCCGCACCATTTCCTCTATCAGCTCCACCAGCTCCTGCAATTGAGCTTCCTTCTCAGCCTCATCTGCAGTCTTGTTATTGAAGGCACAGCAGCGGGACCCACACTCCTTGATGATGTTTTGTAGGTTCCCATCTGATTCGTCTAAAAAGTCACTCAGTGTCTTACCATCCAAATCATCTTTGCGAGTGAACAACAAGATCATGTGCTTCATGGCCGCCACCCCAAAGATGGCCTTGATCAATGCAACCGTTCTCTGCTCCTCCTCCGTGTAGCGGCCCAGCTGTAGTACCAGGATGATGGCATGAGGCCCAGGGCAGGAGAAGAGGACACACCTGCTGATTTCCTCACAGGTGGTCTCCAGTGTCTCCTTGGTGTCAAAGAGCCCTGGGGTGTCCACAACAAGAAGGTTCCTCCCCTTCCAGTGTCGCACTTCTTTCTGACATTCCTTGGTAACAGCGTGGGGAGCAATTTTAGAATCATATTTTCTGCTCCCAATGATGGTGTTTCCTGTTGCACTTTTCCCACTTCCCGTTTTCCCCACCAGAACAATCCTCAGAGTGTTGTCCTGAAGACCAGCCATGTTTGTTTCAAGAGGTTCTGTGCTTTAGGCTTCCACAAGACCTTATGAAGGGAGGAGAGTGGAGAAAAGTCAACTTAGCTAAGTGGGAACCATTCCCAACCCCTTTTCTTCGTTCTTTTCCTCCATGAAAATTTGTAATGATCTATTACTCATTATAAGAATGGAGAGATGACACAGTTCAATTATTATGGAAGAAATAATAGAGCAGAGTCTCCCCATAAAAGAGTACATGGTCCAGATCCTTTCACAGGGGAACTCACTTCAGGCTTTAAGGATCTGATCATCTCAATGTGATGTGAGCTATTTCTGGTCATATTAAAAAAAGAGGGGAATCTTTCAATTCTTATATGAATCAAGTGTTATAGTGATCCCAAAGGCTACCAAAGACTTCACCAATAAGTAAAGCTAAAGATGTGTCTCATTTGGAAATATTAATACAAACTTTTTAAATAAATTATTTGACACTAAAAAAGTAATACCTGATGATTTTATGATTTATTTCAGAAATACTAGGATGACGCATTACGGGAATTTTGATCATAAGATTTTCCTCTATAAGTGATAAAAAGTGGATTATAAAGTCTTTGTATGAAGAAAAAAAATAGATACTTCCCTAACATGATTTTATATAACTAAAGTTAATTTTTTGGGTCTGTATCTTTTTTCATGCAAGTGATAAACAGTGGCTTATAAAGTTAAGTATCACATTATAAACTTCAAATAATGGATTATAAGGTTCATTTGGATGAATGAAAAAGAAAGTTATCTGTACCTATTAAGAAAAACAGCCCCTGGCATGGCTCAGTGGTTGAGCATCAACCTATGATCCAGGAGGCCACAGTTCGAATCCCGGTCAGGGCACATGCCTGGGTTGTAGGCTCAATCCCCAGTGAGGGGCATGCAGGAAGCAACCGATCAAGGATTCTCTCTCATCATTGATATTTCTATCTCTCACTCCCTCTCCCTTCTTCTCTGAAATCAATAAAAATATATTAAAAAAAAAAAAAACAACAAGAAGGGAAGACTAGCTCTTTCTGGAGTCAAGCATCATAGTTTCTATGATTAAAGCACTATGATGTTGGTTCATGGATAGAGAGAACAGTGAAATAAAAGCATAAAATTAAGAAATAGACCAAATTAATCAGACTCTATTCATTTATATTCCATTCCATTATGTTACAGTTAGATTCAGTAAGGCAGCATCTCACATAAATGGGAGGAAGATGGACTAATAAAGCAACTTTGGGGTAACTGTAAACCATTTGGAAAAAGATAAAACTACATTTATTCCCTCATGCCATTCAAGTTCCAGATCGATTAGAAGTTTAAATGTAAAAAACTAATCCATATAAACAATAGAAAAAAACATGGGTAATTTTTTTTTTGTAAAATAGGGAAAATATTTATAAGATTTGAAAAAGAATAAGGAAAAGGATTAATAAGTATGATTACATGAAAATCTCACACATATGTAGGATAAAAAAATCATAGACAAAATAAGCAAAAATGCCACACCAGAGAAAGAAACATTTTCCAACTTATATTAAAGGGGTGAATATTTCTGTTATAGGTGTAAAAGATCAATCGAAGGACTTATATGTATGCATATAAACATAGCAAGTGTACAGAAGACACTGAGGGTTTGGGTAAGAGCTTGTGCCAGGATAGGGGAGGCCAGGGGAAGGTCAACGGGGAAAAGAAGAAGACATATGTACTACTATTTGTAATACTTTAAAAAAGAAAATAAAATTTAAAAAATTTAAGAAGAACAGAAACAAAAACCCTACAACTCAATAGAAAATGGACCAAGATATAGGAATAAACACCCAGAGAAAAAGAAATTAAAGTGTGTCTTGAATATATCAAAATATATTAACATACACTCATAATAGGGAAAATAAATTAAAGCACAAAAAGTAAAATAAATTAAAATTACAACTCTATTTATGAGGTGAGATACTATTTCTCACCTCCAGGTTTGGCAACAATTTAAACATTTGCTGGCCTAATCTTTAGGTAAAGGTATGGCAAAAGCAGGGCCTCTCCTGCATGGCTGGTGAGAATGGAAAAACAGTCCAAACTCTACAGAGAAGTCAGCACTGTGCTGCAAAAGTAAATATGCATTTTCCCTTTGATTGTCAATCCCCAATTTTAGGATTCTTCCTAAACTACACTGACAAAAAATATAGAAAAAAATGCATAAATCTATTTATTGCTTCATGCTTTGTAAAAGCAAAAAGCCAAAAACCTATAAAATGGCCATTTGTAGGAATAAACTAAGGTATATTCACATATATTACAGTGAAGTATTGTCCAACTGTGAAAAGGAGTGAGATGTGTCTCTATGTACCAGCATGGAGAGATCTCCAGGATGTATCATTAAGTGAAACAAAGCAAAACAGAAAAACAAAGTGAAGAAAATAATGTAGAATTTACCTACCATTTCTCTAATAAGAGGAATATGAATTACATATATAAAACATAATATATATTTTTTCATATATATGAAAAGGTAATAGCAGGATACTCTGAAAACTAAACCAACAAAACATTATTTACATGAGAATGGGAGAAGCAGGGTAGAGGTGACAGGGACAGAAGCTGGAAACTAGATGTCTTTGTTACACTAAGGTTTCATAGCTTTGATCTTGAAATCATGTAGGTAGTTTACATAATTAGACAACAAAAGTTATGTTTTAAGATATTGAAAGCAAATGAAACAAACAAATCTAATTGCATTTTATATGGTGGATAAACCACATAAGAAATTGGTCTAAGTAACTTGAAAATGCAATAATTTCATTGTCCATATCTAGAAGGATTGTACTAAGGCCCCCTCAACCGCCCCCCAAAAAATTCAAAACCTGAATTAAAAAATTTTTCCAAAAAAATCCTATTTTTAGTGTTTTGTGTGTGTGTGTGTGTGTGTGTACTTTAAGTCCATTGAAAAGGCATAGAGTTAATGATGAGCCCAGTGACAGAGAGCACCCTTAGTGCCCAGAGTGTAGTCTTCAAATGCCATTCATTTCCCACCAAACAATTAGGGCTCTAAGGAGCAAGTATTGATTTTAGGAGTAGGCAGGAAATATCTGAGTTGACAATTTCTCTTGTCAACTAGAAAGCCAGGATGCTCTAAAAAATCTCAAGGAATTTATCAAAAGGACTTATGAGTGAACTTTAAGAGAATCCAACTGGACAAAGATGGGACAATTTGAGTATCAATAATAATTCCAATGAATCAAATGTATCAAATATGTTGAAATCCATGAGTTCATAGAAAGGCCTTCTTCTTCTTTTTTTAAATATATTTTATTGATTTTTTACAGAGAGGAAGGGAGAGGGATAGAGAGTTAGAAACATCAATGAGAGAGAAACATCGATCAGCTGCCTCCTGCACACCCCTTACCAGGGATGTGCCTGCAACCAAAGTACATGCCCTTGACCGGAATCGAACCTGGGACCTTTGAGTCCGCAGACCGACGCTCTATCCACTGAGCCAAACTGGTCAGGGCAAGGCTTTCTTCTTAAAAGTAGTCCATAACCCCATTGGGAGCCTGCGAGGAAAGCATTTCATTGTTCTGAACATAGACAAAAAAAGGGAAAGGATCAAGCCTTCTGATGGAAGTTGACAGCTGCACCCATGAAGTATTCCCACCAAAAAACAGTCAGACCTGAATCTGATCAAATGTCTCCTTTAACATAAATTCACACAAAACACCAGAACTAGACGAGCAGGTGAAATCACACCGTGAGGATGAAATCAACAAAATGTACCTTGCCTAGTTCTGTTGGATGAAAGACTTCCTTTTTCTCACCAGAGAAATTTCCCAGAAAGTAATAGGGAAGGTTGGAAACCTACATATTAAGATAAATTTAAGAGAAATCAAACAATTGCAATTTATGGATCTTATTTGGATCTGACTTCAAACAATTTTTTAAATTATGAGACAACCAGAGAAATCTGTATGCAACTGGCAATTTTCTAAAATTTCTACTTGCTTTTTGAAGCCTGATTATGTTAATATTTTAAATGGTTTCAAATATTTACTGAAACAATGTCTGATGAATGCTTCAAAAAATGTGGGGTGGGTAGGGAGTAGTGGGTACATAGATGAAACAAAATTGGCATCTATTGGTAATCATTGAAGACTGGTGTAGGTACATGGAAGTTCCTTGTACTAGTCTCTTTATCATTGAATAAGTTAAAAATTTTTCCACAATAAAAATTTTAACCTGTGTAATAAAACCACTATTGAATATTCTCTACTAAGCACCCTGAAAAATGTCTTATACATTATCTCACGTACTGCCCCAAAATGCTAATTTTATTTTTCTAACTTTTAAAATAAGGACATTGATGTGGCTCAAAAATACTTAGGCATTTGCCCATGGTCACAGTGCCAACAGTTATCAGGCAGAGAAGGGATCCAATTCAAAGTCTGTCTGACTACCACTTCCCTCCTAACCACTGCACACAACAGCCTCTTCTTAGTTTCTTCTCAGGCCCATGATTCTAAAATCCCATAGAGTGAGAGTTAGATCAAGAGAGGACAGGGAAGGAAGTCCACACTCTTTACAGAATGGAGAACTGGCAGGAAGCCTGTAACAGGGAAGTTAACAGGAGGGTTTCACATACATTGTTTCTCCAGAATAGCCAACCCTCTCCCCACAACACCCTCTCCTCACCTCACATGTCACACTACTGGGGTCACAGTTTCTACTAAATGATGGGAAGGATTCAGCAACCTGCAGTTTAGATTTTCTCTGCCCTTAGTGGTGTGGGCAACCCCTAGAGTCATAACACCCTGGGATCCCGCTTCTTTTTCAGTAAAAAGAGGGAGTTAGACAGGGTTGTCTCCAAATTGCCTTTGAGCTCTAAAGAACTGCCTTGGGGGCACTCATTACCTGTCCAGGGAAGAGGAGGACTTATCAGGCAGCCCTCAGTGTCTATCACAGCAGCAAATGCATGAAGGTGCACAAGTAAGCACAAATGTGTCCTGTTTAAATGAGACGTGTAACATTGTGCTAATAAAACTCCTGACTCCCCTCTCTACCATGTGCCACTACCCTCTGAAAGCACTCCACCCCCCACTGTGCTGCTGGCACAGAACCAGGTCTCTCCTGAGCCAGAACCCATGCTCTGCACACTCCCTGAAACTACGGACCTCACAGCTGTTCCACTCAGGACCCCTTCTCAGCCAGACTCACCTTCTTTACCACGAGTTGATGAGCTCTCAGGTTTTCTCCAAAGAATCTCTTTGTGTGTGGGCTTTTGCTTTGACTGTGAGGATGAAGTGTTTGCATCCTTTTAACCCGCTGAGCCAGGAAGCACAGATGGGGTGGAGTCAGTAGAGGAACTGTTTGCCTTTAAAAAGACAGTCATATTGCCCCTAATTTAGTGAGTGCTTCAGATTAGCCAAATTGAAACCTTTTCCTCCTTGTGCCCAATCTCACACCCAAATTTCCAAAGCTATAGTGGGTGTTTTGGGTTATAGTGGTGGATCCAAAACGCCCTATTAAAGGGCCTAAACCTTGCCCAGAAAGCCAGGCACAGTGTCTGTCATCTTCCCTGGTATAGTGGGAGACTGTGGGGTCATTCTGGAAGAAGGAAGTTGAGTATGTGACTTCGTGAATCCTCAGGTGTTCACTAGGGATGGCCCAATATGGGTTTTGGGTCTATTCTTTCAGGAAGGTCTCATGTTAATCATTTAGAAAGTAACAGGACTCAGTTACAAAGCCAAAGTAGTCTAAACCACTGGGAGCCATGGAGAAAAGAGGAGAGGAGGCTTGGAAAAATATTCTCCAGTAAACATGCACGCTCTCTGTTTTTTGTTTTTTTCATATGGGTCTTGCAAGATTGAAAGTTTGTATGACCTGACAACTAAACATGCACCTGAGGAATAGATGCAACTTTCCCTCTTAATCTTCCTACCTTCTCTCACTCCAGAACCAGACAGAGTCAGCTTACTCTAGATTTACCAGTGGATGGATCCATTAGGCTCTGAAAATTGTTTTTAGGTGAGATACAGGTTCTCATGGTTCACAAGATTTTCTAGTGAACCATGAACCATGAACCATCACCATAAAAATACTGAGTTTTTATTATATACTAGTGACCCAGTGCACGGATTCGTGCACATTGAAAGGATATTAATTAGAAGGTGGATGGCAAGGCAGGACTGGGTTGGACAGGCAGACATGTCCTGGAGCCAACCTCCCATGGTCCCTCCCCTCCTGCCCACACTTGGGGCTGCACCACGGGCTTGAAGGGCATCTGCAGAGTGAGTGGGATCCATCCTGCAGGGATGGGCTGAAACCAGCTCTCTGTCATCCCCTGAGGGGTCCTGGAGTGTAAGAGCTCCTTCCTCTCTGGTTCCAGGTTGTGTCACCCAAGAACTGCAGCTGCCAAGTCATGGCAGTTCAGCAGCTCCTCTGCTGAACGTCTTTTCCCTGGTGGTTAGTGCACGTCATACCCTCTGGCTGGTTGGATGATTGCATGGCTGCTTAACATTATATATATATACTAGAGGCCTGGTGCACAAAACTTTGTGCACTCGGCGGGGAGAGGGGGGTCCTCAGCCTGGCCTGTGCCCTCTCACAGTCTGGGACCCCTCAGAAGATAATGACCTGCTGGCTTAGGCGTGATCCCAGGTGGCAGAGGGCAGGCCCAATCCCTAGGTGCAGCCCTGGGTTGGGCTCAGAGCAGGGCCGACTGGGGAGTTGGGGCGCCGCCCCGTGTCATGCACAGAACAGGGTGGATTGGGAGGTTACGATGCCACCTCTAGTCATGCTCAGGGTAGGGCCAATTGGGAGGTTGGGGCACCGCCCCCTGTCACACTCAAGGCAGGGTCGATAGGGAGGTTGCGGCGCCACCCCCTGTCACGCACAGAGCAGGGCCGATCAGGGGGTTGGGGCGCTGCCCCCTGTCATGCACAGAGCAGGGCCCATCAGGGGATTGGGGAGCTCCCCCCTGTCACGCACAGAGCAGGGCCGATCAGGGGGTTGGGGCGCCGCCACTGTCACACTCAGGGCAGGGCCAATGGGGAGGTTATGGCTCTACCCCATCACACAGAGAGCAGGGCCCGTGGGGTGGGGGGTGGGGGTGGGGGTTGGGGCGCCACACCCTGTCACACAGAGCCACAGGGCGATCAGGGGGTTGGGGAGCTCCCCCTTATCAGGCACAGAGAAGGGCTGATCAGGGGGTTGGAGCGCCTTCCCCTGTCACCAACAGAGCAGGGCGGATAGGGAGGTTGTGGCCCTGCCCCCCGTCACACACAGAGCTGCAGGGCGATCAGGGGGTTTGGTCACTTCCCCCTGTCACGCTGATCCTGGTGCCGGGAGGCCTCGCTGCTCCGCTGATCCCAGTGCTGGGAGGCATATTACCCTTTTACTATATAGGATAGAGGCCTAGTGCACGGGTGGGGGACGGCTGGTTTGCTTTGAAGGGTGTCCTGGATCAGGGTGGGGGTCCCCACTGGGGTGCCTGGCAAGCCTGGATGAGAGGATGATGGCTGTTTGCATCTGGTCACACCCCCTTCAGGGTGGGGGTCCCCGCTGGGTTGCCTGGCCAGTCTGGGTGAGGGGCTGAGGGCCGTTTTCAGAATGGTGGGTGACTGAAGCTCCCAACCTGTCCTTTTTTTCTTTCTTGTTTTATTCTGGGCCAGCTTTAGCTCTGAGGCTTGGCTCCAGCTCTGAGGCCTCGGCTGCTGAAAGCATGTTTCTGGCATTTGTTTACCTTCTGTATTTGAAACAATGTTGTGGTCCTGCTGGCTGAAGCCCTGCTGACTAAAGCAGGTTTCTAGGGTTTTGTTTAGCTTCTATATGTGTTACAATGTTGCTTAGAGTTGCAGCTGAGAGGCTAGCAAGGCAGGCGGGGAACCTGGCTTCCTCCATCACTGGAGCAAGCAAGCCTCCTTGTTCGCATCAGCTGCCTGGCTGCCAGCAGCCATCTTGGCTGGCAGTTAATTTGCATATCTCCCTGATTAGCCAATTGGAAGGGTAGCAGAGGTATGGCTAATTACCATGTCTCTCTTTTATTAGATAAGATAGATTTTGTTCACTAGGTTGAGAAATTTGATCAATCAATGTTTCAGCATCAGGATAGGTACTAAGAGGACCATATGTCACAGGAAGTAGTGAACAATAGGGTGGTTACCAATGGACGGAAGCAGCTGGCTTTGGAAACTATGGTGTTAATAACCATATCCTTGGACCAATTATTGGTGTTAATGACTTGGGTTACATTGAAGGCCCCCAGGTGACAGTTTTTTGACTTCCAATAAAGACAGAGATCAGGACCAACTATGTAATTTGCCAGGATGTGCACAAATAGAAAATACCAGGTCCTTGGTTGAAAAACTGTGAAGCATTTCAAGATGATATTACAAAGCATTAAACCATGTAAGGGTCCCCTCTAATCACTGGGCCTTGTACAGCTCTACGAGTCACACACCCAGGAAACTCACCTTGACAGGCTGCATATATAAGTTGAGAGCAGAGCCAGAACCACATCTCCTGCCCCAAATAGCTCCACCATTGCCCAGTTTCACTTCACTCTCCACATTCCTTGAATGAAACTTGTCTTGCCAGGAGCTGCTTTGGGTGTTTTCCTGGTCAACCAATTGCTTCTCCAGGTATTTCCCCAGGTACACTGTTAAGTTCCTTAGAGGGAGGAGCGAAGTGTTTGAGATAGAACCCGCTGTGGCACAGTGGGTTGGAGCACTGTCCCAAGAACCAGAAGGTCTCAATTTCAATCCCTGGTCAAGGTGTATTGGAGACAACTTACTAATGTGTCTCTCTCACATCAATCTCTCTCTCTCTCTCTCTCTCTCTCTCTCTCTCTCTCCCTTCTTCTGACTCTAAAATCAATTAAAAAAAAAAAAAGAATCCACAGGGTACAGGATACAGGTCTTGAATGGTACCAGGCTTGAGGTCATTGTCCACAGAGGAGCATATGAAACACAACAGTTCCATCCCTGAACCCTAACTTAAGAGGGATCTCCCTCTAGAAGACGTGTGATAGGAGTGTTGCCTCATATTTCTCCTGCACTGTTCACCTGGCCATGCTCTTCAACACTAGGAGCTCCTTTCCACACCCAGCTCTGCTGTGAGCCACCTGTCTCTCTGCTGCTGGTTCCCACCTGCAACTCCATGAAGGTGCCCTCCCCCCTCCAAGGATGCTGCTCCTTCTACATAGTCAGACGCAAAAAGATGAATGTGGAGAAAACCACAGCTTCTTTTGTTACATTTTCCATTTATTCTTTTTACCACTTTATTCTTCACATCATACACATATGGCAATGTGGATGTATGTGGATTTTTCCAAAGGTTGTGGGTTACTTAAAAAAACACATTTCTTTAACTTTTACCAGAGTCTGCCTTGTGGAGCTCAGCTGCTAAGATTCAGATAAATTCAAAGCTCAAACATATTACAACATTGCAAAAGTGATAAGTATCACATTATAAACTTCAAATAATGGATTATAAGGTTCATTTGGATGAATAAAAAAGAAAGTTATCTGGACCTATTAAGAAAGACAACAAGAAGGGAGGACTAGCTCTTTTTGGAGTCAAGCATCATAGTTTCTATGATTAAAGCACTATGATTAATGCACAGTGGGTTGGAACACTGTCCCAAGAACCAGAAGGTCTCAGTTTCAATCCCTGGTCAAGGTGTATCGGAGATGGAGATAATAGACTCCTCATCCTGTGCTGACTCTCCCACAAATCAACAATTGAACTTGTTATACCAGTTGCCTATTGCTTCCATAACAAATTAAAAAATATAGTGGCCTGAGGCAATACTAATGAATTCTCTTAGAGTTCTGGAGGTCAGGAGCCTGAAATTAGTCTTATGGAGATAAAATGATGGTATCATTAGGGCTTATCTTTCTGAAGGCTCCAGTAGACAATCCATCTCTTGCCTCTTCTAGCTGCTAGAAGCTTCCAGAATCCATAGCTTGTGCCCACACCACTCTAATCTCTGCTGCTATCATCACATTGCCTTCTTCCTCCTTTGATCTTCTTGCCTCCATCTTCTAGGGACCTTTGTGATTACATGTAGTACCCACGCAGATAGACAATCTCCTCATCTCTAAATGATTAACTTCATCACATTTGCAATAAGATAATATTCATTGGTTCTGAGGATTAGGATGACAATCTTAAAGGGGGTAATTTTCAGGATACCACATGTGGATACATTATCCTCTCTGCAACTCACTTTCATAGTCTTTAAAATGGAGTATTTGCTTCATAGGCTTAGTGTTAGTACAAAAGCACGGGGTGCTGTTGTTAAAAAATACGTAAAATGTGCAAGTGGTTATGGAATTGAGGGTAATGCACAGAAGCTGGGAGAATGCTGAGGGACCTGATACAGAAATTTTAGATTTTCCTTGAAGAAACTAACAATGGGAATGTGAATATTAAAGGTGAGATCTCAGATCAAAGTGAGGACCTTGGTAATGACACTGGAAGAAAGGTGATACTTGACACAAAGTGGGGGAAAGATGCTGAATTTGATTCTACTGCTCGGTGGAAAGAAGAGCTTGTAAGTGATGAACTTGAGTCTTTAGCTGAGGAGGTTTCCAAGCACATTGAGGGGGCACAGCCTGGTTTCTCCTTGTAAAATGCAAAAGGCAAGAGATCAGAGTTATGAATCCACCAGCCAAGGACCTCCAAGGATTGCCAGCAGCACAAGGACCTGGCTACCAGCAAGGGAGGATCCCCCTAACCCTTCAGGGAGACCATGGCTTTGCCGACCTTTTCATGCTTGACACCCTGAACTATGGGACCATACGTTTCTGTGGCTTTAAGCTATGCTCTTTGTGGTACTGTGCTATGTCAGCCCTAGGAATCTCACACAACACCTTGCTCCTTCCTCCACCTTTTCTCCTGCCCTCCTCCTATTCCATCCTCTCAGCATCCCAGAGGTTTCCCCTTCTGCATGAGCTTGTGTTTATTAGAGTAATCCTTCCCAGCCCCACCCACTCATCTGGTCCAGTAGGACCACAGAGGCTGCTGATGAGTGTACAGGTGGCTTTCTCAGAAACCTTTAAACTCTGCATGACCCGGTTTCTCAGTGATGTCTACCCTGCTCAGGATTCCAGACTCTAGATCCACCCCTTCCCCATCCTCTTTACTTTTACCCTTTCTGGACTCAGGCCCTTTACAGAAGAATTTAATAGTCATCAAAAATTTTACAACACAAAAACAAAACCAAACACATCTTTCTTTTTGAGAGAGACAGAGAAAATGAAGGTTGTGGCCATTCTAGGTGAGGGGCTAATGGCTGTTTGCAGGCTGTCCACAGCTCCTTCAGGGTGGGGGTCCCTGCTTGGCTTCCTGGCCAGCCTGGGTGAGAGTTGATGGCTTATTGCAGGTTGGCCACAGCCTCTTCAGTGTGGGGGGCCCCCCTGGGGTGCCTGGCGAGCCTGGGTGAGGGGCTGATGGCTGTTTGCAGGCTGGCCACAGCCCCTTCAGGGTAGCGGTCCCCACAGGGGTTCCAGGCCAGCATGGGTGAGGGGCTGATGGCTGTTTTCAGGCTGGCTAAGCCCCCCCGAGAGGACCCTCACCCCATGAGGGTGTGGCCAGCCTGGGTGAGGGGCTGATGGCTGTTTGCAGGTTTGCCACAACCTCTTTAGGGTGGGGGTCCCTGCTTGGGTTTCTGGCCAGTCTGGGTGAGGGGCTGTGGGCCGTTTTCAGGCTGGCCACTGCCCCTTCAGGGTAGGGGTCCCGCTGGGGTGCCTGGCCAGCCTAGGTGAAAGATTGATGGCTGTTTGCAGGCTGGTCAAGCCCCCCAGAAGGGACCCTCACCCCATGAGCATGTGGCCATCCTGGGTGAGGGGCTATTTGCTGTTTTCACCCATGCTCCCAGTGTAGGTTGGAAACAGGTATCTGGGATTTATTTAGCTTCTATAATTGAAAATTTTTTGCCTTTTGCAGAGGCCACAGCCAACCAGGGCTGGCAGGAAGCTTGGCTTCCTCCATCGCTGGGGCAACCAAGCCTCAGGCTTGCTCCAGCTCCTTTGCTTCCAGCCACCATCTTGGTTGGGTTAATTTGCATATATTAGCTCTGATTGGCTGATGGGCATGGCTTGGGCATAGTGAATGTATGGTCAATTAGCATCTTTGTCTTTTATTAGTGTAGACTAGAGGGCTGTTGCACGGAATTCGTGCTAGGGGCTCGGGCCTTGCAGCCCCGGCTTTGTCCGGAAGGTCGTCCAGAAGGTTCTTTGGTTGTCCGGTCTAATTAGCATATTATGCTTTTATTATTATTGATAGTTCTAGAAATCTTAATGAGAGCAATTATGTATGAGAAAAGGCATCCAAATCAGAAATGAAAAAGTAAATTTGTCTTTATTTGCAAATGACATGATTTTATATGCAGAAAATCTTAAAGACTTCACAAAAACAACACAAATTCATGAGAAATAATAATCAAATTTAGTAAATTTGCAGGATACAAAATCAATATAAAAATATAAAAAATAAGTTTCATTTTTATATGCTAATAATGATTTATAAGAAAGACAAATTAAGAAATAATCCCATTTACTTTAACATCATAAAGAATAAAATACCTAGGGGTAAATTTTACCAAGAGTTGAAAGACCTTGGAAACTACAAGACACTGTTGAAAGAAATTAAAGAAGACACAAATACATGGAAATATATTTTGTGCTTATGGATTGGAAGAATTAATGTTTTTCAAATGTCCATAGTGCTTGAAGTGATTTATAGATTCAATGTAATTTCTATCAAAATTCCAATGGAATTTTCACCAGAAATAACAACAACAACAAAAAATTCTAAAATTTTTATAGAAACACAAAAGTCTCTGAATAGCCAAAGCATTCTTAAGACAGAATAACAAAGCTGGAGGCATCACACATCCTGATTTCAAACTATATTACAAAGCCATACTAATCAAAACACTGTGGTATTGCCATAAAAACAGACATAATAATCATAAAACTGAGACCCCATAAATAAATGGTCAGTTAATTTACAACAAATGAGTCAAAAATATACAATGGGAAAAGGATATTCTCTTCATTAAGTGGTGCTGGGAAAACTGAATACCCATGTGCAAAAGAATAAAATTAGAAACCATACACAAAAATAAACTCCAAATGGATTAAGACTTCAGCATATGACCTGAAACCATAAATTTCCTAGAAGAAAACAAAGGGGTAAGCTCCTTGACATTGATCGTGACAATGATTTTGTGTTATTTAACACCAAAAGCAAGGAAAGAAAAGCAAAAGTAAATAAGTGGGACTACATCAAATTAAAAAGGTTTTGCACAGCAGAGGAAGCTATCAACAAAATGAAATGGCAATCTTTAGGATGGGAGCAATCCATAACCTATTATAATATGAGAGGAATATGCAAATTAGGCCAAGACTCCATAACAGTCATGACTGCTTGGCCAGGGGCAAGGGAGAGTGGGGAGTGGGCCTGCAGCCAGGACATGAGCCTGTGGTGCCTCCTCTGGAGTTGGGGAGCTAATGACTGACAATCTTGGTCCTCCTCCAACAACCCTTTCCAGCAGGCATGGGGTTGCTGAGACCCAGGTGGGCCTCTGGTCACAGATCCACAGCTTTATGAGACCAACTCTACCAGACCGCCCGGAGGCCATGTGGCTGGGCCACAGGGTGCCCGTTCAAAATGTGACACAGAGAGGAGGCGTGGGAGTAAATCCAGAGAATGGGATGTGGGGGCTCAAAATTCACTTCCTTTGGGCTTTGTCCTTCTTGGCCTTGGTCCTTTTCTTTTGGGCCTGGAGCGCAAGCACTGCAGGAGAGAGGGATGGATGAAGGCTGAATGTGGAAGAAAGGAGGTGACTCAGGTGAGGGTGGAGACCTAGCAGAGGCACCAGGCCCACTGCGGGCCATCTGAGGGAGTGCCGGTGAAGAGGCAGGTGGGCCAAGGGGTGCAGAGCAGCGCTGCAATACCCTCTATGAGGACACCCCACAGAGGCGCTGCCTTCACCAGCAGGCTCTGGGTGACATCTGCAAATGCCACTGCAACCTCTAACATTCTGTGCAAAGAACTGACCCTTTGCCCCTCTGGGTACCAGGCTTGATAGGAGTGTGCTGTCACCAATGCCACAGATCAAAAGCAAAAACCTGGCTAGGCAGGGTGCACCAGAGGGAGCTTGGCCTGGGGCAGGGGACCTGCGGGCGGGGATCTGCCTTGCCTGCGGGGAGCGAGATTTTGCAGTGGCCCCAAGACATGGGTCGGCTGGTCAGGGAGCAAGGGGCATGGAAAGACGCCGGGCGGAGGAGCGTGGACCCACAGCCCTGAGGCAGGGGTTGAGGGGTGGGGCCACCTCAGTGGAGGGGTGCTGCACTGCAAGGTGCCCCACTGACTGACACAACTGACTGATGTGATTCAGAGAAACTCCCAGTGCTAACCTGGCTTCGTCCCAGTGGCAGCTTTTTCACTTCAGAGGAGGGGGCTCCTGCTCCAGCTTTGGCCCAAAAGCAAGCCCTCGCCCGCCCTGTGCCAGGGAGGCACATGCCTGTGTGGTGAGTGGGAAGCCTACCACTTGCTCCAGAGAAGGAGAAGGGGGGACAGTAAAGAATGGGGGCGGGGGTGGTGGAGAGGAAAGAATGTGGAGCATCTGTGATGAAGAGGTGCTTGAAAACTAGGTTCAGAAGCCTGACAGAGAGGTTTGTTCTGTTTGCCCCGCGGCTGCTCCTTAGGAAGGGCAGAGCTAGCACAGCTGTGAGGGCTCCATGAGTGCTGAGTCCAGTTCCGCAGACAAATGGAATTGTCCTCAGTTTCCTGGTCTGTAAAATAGATTAAGCGTGTCCCAGTGCCTTCCCTGAGCTTTGAGGGCCAATTGAGATACTATATAAAGAAAATGAGGGAAGAAGTGAGAAAGAAAAGGAAGGACAAGCAACATAAAAGAAAGATTGGAAGAAACCTGTAAACCTATTGTCACTTAAATAGGGAATAGAGTCAACAGTGTTGTAATGACGGTATGATGCCAGGTGGGTACTGGATTTATCGGGGAATACTTTGTAAAGTATATGATTGTCTAACCACTATTCCATAACTAATATAAAGCCTGAAACTAATACAAAATAATATTGAATGTAAAGAAATGAAAATAGGACTGAAATTTTTATAAATTTCACAGTTTAAATAAAGGCTGTAAAAGAAGGAAGGGGGAGAATAAAAATAGTGTTTTACATTTTATCACTTTATCTTTTCAGTACATGAAAAAGACAGTTGTCTTAATATGGTGGTTTTATATTTTTCTAAGTCATTATCTCATTTGATGTTCAGGGCAACTTAAAGACAAGATAATTATTCCCTCCACTATTCAAAGAAAGGAAATCTTGGTGTCTGGCCCCAATGATTCAATTGTCAAGCCCTTATTATAAAGCAGGGTTAGTGAAATTTTATGTGAAGGGTTATATCTTTACTAATAAAAGCCTTGGGGGTGATCAGGCCAGGAGGGGAGGGCAGTTGAGGGCAATCAGGCCAGCAGGGGAATAGTTAGGCATCAATCAGGCAGGCAGGGGAGCGGTTAATGGGTAATCAGGCTGGCAGGCAGAAGTGGTTAGGGGCAGTCAGGCAGGCAGACAGGCGAGTGGTTAGGACCCAGGGGTCCTGGATTGTGAGAGAGATGTCCAACAGTTGGACATCCACTGAGGGGTCCCAGATTGGAGAGGGTGCAGACCAGGCTGAGTGACACCCCCATCCCTGTGCACAAATTTTGTGCACTGGGCCACTAGTATCTGATAAGGGGTTCATATCCAAAATATATAAGGAAAACATATAAATCTGTAACAACCCTAATCAACCCAATTTTAAAAAAACAGGCAGAGGAACTGAATAGACATTTTTACTAAGAAGACATATTAATGGCGAACAAGAAAAAGTGCCAAATATCACAAATTATCAGGGAAATGCAAATCAAAACCTCAATGAGATATCACCACACACCTGTTACAATGACTATTATAAAAAAAGACTAGTAGCCCGGTGCACAAAATTCGTGCACTGGGATAGGCAGGGAGAAGGGGCCCCTCAGTCTGGCCTTCACCCTCTCCAATCTGAGAGCCCTCAGGGAATGTCCAACTACCTGTTTGTGCCCACACTTTTAACAGATAACAGCTCCATTGTTGTTCCTTTCTTTTGCTTAAAACCATTGCAATTAGTAGGTATTCAAAGTGTGTATACATTTTGGGGGGACACCCTGTATATCTCTCGTCAGTGGTGAAATAAACCAACAGCAGATTTGGAACCCCCAGACAGCGAACCTTGCTCATTCCCCACATGTCTCCCCACTTCACTTTCCACCTTCGTGGGCAGCAGGAGAATCAATGTTTTCTCTCATTAATTCGGAAAAGCACGTCCTGTCACCTGTTGCCCGACAGGAGTGCTCTAGGCCCCAAGCAAGCAAGGCTCAGTCAGGGCAGCCTTCATTCATGGGTGCTGGCACCCAAAGTGCACATTCCTCCTCTAAAGTTGCCCCGACTATCCCACTGTTTCACTGAGAGGACGGAATTCCTCTCCGCCTCTGGGTTCTTGATCTTGAATGCTGACTGAAGGCACCTCAGAGAGGGCCGCTCTCGCCCACCAGGTGTGTCTGTCTGCACCTGCTCCTGCCTCAGCACCTGCATTAACTCCCAAGAGGTGATCTTATAGCTGCACTGGCCTCCGTGGGAACAGGGCATCACCACTCGGCCCTCTCACTGTCATCTCCCACTATCAGCACCCAGAACACCCAGACACTCTCCAAAGGATGTGAGCGCATCAGAGGGGATGTGTGCACATCCTGTGGGGGTGTTAGGCATGCCACGTTGATGGAAGTGTGGTGGAGAGGCAGGGGGAACTTGTGCACGCCTTGGTTTGCAACTGTTGCAGGCATGGGAGGGTGACAGTGTGCTGGGGGATGTTTGCACACCAGGGGGGTATGTGCACACTGGAGGCCTCTGGCTTTGCAGATCTGCAAACCCCCGTGGTGCTGCCAGGAGGACATCAGTCTGGCCCGCCACGGTGGCTGTCCCTGCGATCCTGCACTTTCTGGGCCAGGAGGTGGATCTTGCGCAGTCACCCCTGGGCGCTGGTGGCTGCCTCCCCGCAGTGAAGGGTCACGGATCCGAGTCCTGGGACCATGCACAGCCTCAAGTGCTGGCCCCCACCTGGCAGGGTCACAGATTTGGGTCCCAGACTGCAGGCAGCCTCCCGTGCTGCCCCCCTGCCCACCAGGTTACAGTTCTAGGTCCCAGGACCTGGACAGCCTCAAGCACTGCCCCCCGGCCTGGCAGGGTCACAGATCCGAGTCCTGGACTGTGGACAGCCTCCCGTGTTGCCCCCCATCTGGCAGGGTCACAGATCTGGGTCCTGGGACCGCGGACAGCCTCAAGCACTGCCCCTCTGCCTGCAAGGACATGGATCCAGCTCCCAGACCGCAGACAGACTCAAGCACTGCTCCCCGCCTGGCAGGGTCACAGATCAGGGTCCCGAGACTGCAGACAGCCTCAAGCACTGCCCCCTGCCTGGCAGGGTCACAGATCCGGGTCCCAGACCTCAGTCAGCCTTGCCTGCTGCCGCCTGCCTTCAGTATGCAAATTAGCCGCCATCTTGTTGCTTCAGGGGGTCCCCACTGGGGTGCCTGGCCAGTCTGGGTGAGGGGCTGAGGGCCATTTTCAGGCTGGCGGGTGACTGAAGCTCCAAACCTGTCCTTTTTTTCTTCTTTTTTTTTTATTCTGGCATTTATTTACCTTCTATGCCTGTCACTGGAGCTGAGAGCCAGCTTTCTCTCTGAGGCTCGGCTGCTGAAAGCAGGTTTCTGGCCTTTGTTTACCTTCTGTATTCGAAGCAATGATGTGGTCTTGCTGGCTGAAGCCTGGCTGACTGAAAGGAGGTTTCTGGGGTTTTGTTTAGCTTCTATATTTGTTACAATGTTTCAAACTGCAAGCTCAGAGGCCGGCAAGGCAGGCGGGGAAGCTTGGCTTCCTCCGTCACTGAAGCAAGCAAGCCTCCCTGTTCACTTCAAGCTGCCTGGCTGCCCGCCGCCATCTTGATTGGCACTTAATTTGCATATCTCGCTGATTAGCCAATGGGAAAGGTAGCGGATGTACAGCTAATTACCATGTTTCTCTTTTATTAGGTAGGACAAGATATAATAAGTGTTGGTGAGGATTTGGAGAAAAGGGAAACCTTGTACACCATTGGTGGGAATATAATTGGTGCAGTCACTATGGAAGACAGTATGGAGAGTTATCAAAAAATAAAAGTAGCACTATCATATGGTCCATATGGAAATCTATTGAAAGGCAATGGAAGCAGGATCTGGAAAAGACATGTTCATTGCAGCATTATTCACAATAGCCAAGAAATGGAAACACCCTGTCTACAGATGAAGAGATGAAGATTATGTGAGGTATATATATCTACAGGGGTGGGAAAAAGGTTTACAGTTGTGAGACAAGAAACAAATAATGCAATGATCAATAAATAATCATAGAGGAATAAACTGTATTTTGAATACTCACAACTGTAAAGCTACTTTTGGCATGTGTGTGTGTGTGTGTGTGTGTGTGTGTATATTCTTCCACGAGAATTAGAAGAACATGTTTCCATTTGCATGGACTTATGAGCATTTGCTAAGTGAAACTAGTTATGCAGAGGATAATAAATACTATGTGATACCATTTTTTTTTTGACATTCAAAATGAAAACAACTTTATTGCAAAGTTTAGGACACAACAGACTTCACAGAACAACAGAAATAAGACAATCCCAAGACACTGGAGTGTAACATCGCAGCTGACAGGTTAGTACTCCTCACCCTCATCCTCTCCCTCATACTATCTGCTCCAACCTCCTCATAATCCTTCTCAAGGGCAGCCATGTCCTCATGGGCCTCAGAAAACTCTTCTTCCTCCTTGCCCTCACCCACGTACCAGTGGACAAAGGCACACTTGGCATACATCAGGTCAAACTTGTGGTCCAGGTGAGCCCAGGCCTCAGCAATCGCTGTGGTGTTGCTCAGCATGCACACAGCTTTCTGTACTTTGGCCAGGTCTCCACCAGGGACCACAGTGGGAGGCTGGTAGTTAATGCCAACTTTGAAGCCAGTGGGGCACTAGTCCACAAACTGGATGCTGCGCTTGGTCTTGATGGTGGCAATGGCAGCATTGACATCTTTGGGGACCACGTCACCACAGTACAACAGGCAGCAAGCCATGTATTTACCATGGCGAGGGTCACATTTCACCATCTGGTTGGCTGGCTCAAAGCACGCATTGGTGATTTCTGCTACAGTAAGCTGCTCATGGTAGGCTTTCTCAGCAGAGATGACAGGGGTGTATGTGGCCAGAGGGAAGTGGATGCGGGGATAGGGCACCAGGTTGGTCTGGAATTCATTCAGATCAACATTCAGGGCTCCATCAA
Organism: Myotis yumanensis; assembly: GCF_028538775.1. Classification (NCBI taxonomy): domain Eukaryota; kingdom Metazoa; phylum Chordata; class Mammalia; order Chiroptera; family Vespertilionidae; genus Myotis; species Myotis yumanensis. The sequence continues at coordinate 5,534,952 of NW_027223760.1, forward strand.
ACCTGAAGGATGCAGTGATGGAGGACACAATCTGGTTAATAAGGGGGTTAAGGTTAGTGTAGGTTGGGCCCTCAATATTGAGGTTTCTACGACAGATGTCATAGATGGCCTCATTGTCAACCATGAAGGCACAATCAGAGTGCTCCAGGGTGGTTTGGGTGGTGAGGATGGAGTTGTAGGGCTCAACTACAGCTGTGGAGACCTGGGGGGCTGGGTAAATGGAGAACTCCAGCTTGGACTTCTTGCCGTAATCGATGGAGAGATGTTCCATCAGCAGGGAGATGAACCCAGAACCAGTTCCCCCACCAAAGCTGTGGAAAACCAAGAAGCCGTGAAGGTCTGTGCACTGGTCAGCCAGTTTCCGAATTCGGTCCAGGACCAGATCAATGATCTCCTTGCCAATGGTGTAGTGTCCACGGGCATAGTTATTGGCAGCATCTTTCTTGCCGGTGATCAGCTGCTCAGGGTGGAAGAGCTGGTGGTAGGTGCCATTTCAAACTTCATCTATGACTGTGGGTTCCAGGTCTACAAACACTGCCCTGGGCACATGCTTGCCAGCGCCTGTCTCACTGAAGAAGGTGTTGAAGGAGTCATCTCCCCCACCAATGGTCTTGTCACTTGGCATCTGGCCATTGGGCTGGATGCCGTGTTCCAGGCAGTAGAGCTCCCAGCAGGCATTGCCGATCTGGACACCAGCTTGGCCAACATGGATGGAGATGCACTCACGCATAGCTGAGACTTGTAGGGCTCGGCGGGACTGGGAACAAGGACCTCCCACTGACAGATTACCAAGGATTCTGGGGGAGAAGTTGATACCACTTTTTAAAAGTATATCTTTTATTGATTTCAGAGAGAAAGGTAGAGGGAGAGAGAGAGGGAGAAACATCAATGATGAGAGGGAATCATCAATTGGTTGCCTCCTGCACACCCCTTATTGGGGATCGAGGCCACAACACAGGCTTGTGGCCTGACTAAGAATCACACTCTGATTACCAGGGGCTAGTGGATGGGGGAAATGGGGAGATGTTAGTTAAACAGTACAAAATTCCAGTTAGAGATGCATAGGTTCTGGAGATCAAATACACAGCATAATGATTATCTATACTAACTAGAGGCCCAGTGCATTAAAACTCATGCACACAGGGGGTCCCTCAGCGAGCTTGTGTCCTCTCATAGTCTGGGATCCTTGGGGGATGTCCACCTGCTGGCTTAGGCCTGCTCCCTGAGAACAGATGATCTAAAATAAAGAATCATATCCTTGGGTAAGGATTTTTTTAAAATATATTTTTATTGATTTCAGAGAAGAGAAAGGGGGAGAGAGAGATAGAAATATCAATGATGAGAGAGAATCATTGATCAGCTGCCTCCTGCGTGCCCCCCATTGGGGATTGAGTGCACAACCCAGGCATGTGCCTTGACCAGAATCAAACCTGGACCCTTCAGTCTGCAGGCCGATGCTCTATCCACTGAGCAAAACTGGCTAGGGCATGGGTAAGGATTTTTTAAAAAGGTAATGGTCACATGAAAATTCACTGCTGGCAGGGCTGAAGGGACTGGGGGACTCCTGTGGCAGGTGCACAGAGCATCCAGACCTGCCTGCACACTTGAGGCCCTCCCCCCCAATGAGTCTGAGGGGGCTGGGTGTTGCCCTCTTGTGAATATAGGTGCCGCCCTCTTATGAGGGCATGGCAGTCAATTAGCATACTCCCTCTTTATTACATAGGATAAAAGGGTAATATGCTAATTAGACCAGATAGACCAGATGTCTTCCAGATGTCACTCCAGACATCCTTCCTGATAAAGCCAGGGCTGGGCAAAGCCTGCGGCCAGCCAGAGGGAGAGAAGCCTGGGTCCTGAGTGCAGGGTCTGAGGCAGAAGCAGTTAGGGGTAATCAGGCCAGCAGTGGTGAATATTCTTGTCTCTTTAAGTTGTCACCCCTAGGCACCCCCTCCCTGGACTTCCTGCCTCTGTGGTCTGAGAGGAAGGATATTTCCCCATGTGCTGGGAGGAAGAGCCTGCTGCACTTATGACTAGAAGACAGCAGTAGGTCAGGGCATTCTGGGGCCAGACTCAGAGCCTGTCACTGATTCTGCAGGAAACATGAGGGCCAGCAGGGGAAGGGAGCAGGCCATGGAGTAGGACCTTTGAGGACCAGGAAGAATTCAGTGCCTGCAAGAAGCTCACTGAGTGAGCACCTCCATTCTAATAAGTACCAGGAAGGGGAGTGGGATCTAGAAAGAGTAACTCCACACTCCCAGGTGTGTAAGGATGCCTGAGTTTCACACACAGCAGCTTCAGGAGCAGTGGCAAGCATCTCCTCCAGCCTAGATGCCCAGGCTCTTGCTTGTGCTAAGCTCCCTCCTAACCTACTCCCCTAACAAGGAAGGAAGGAAGAGGTATGCTTACTCTTCTGCAGGGACCAAAACACACTTTAGAAGACAGCAAAGCCTCCCCATGTGCATATCTAGCAAGGCAAAGAGATTTCTGAGGTCATATAAGTGAGTCTAAACTCAGAACACGTTAAAGTGAAAATCTGTGTGTATCTGGGCTGAGCCACCTAAAATGCTCCACTCTCCTCCAAGTGTCCAGGAAGCAACTTGCAGGAGATGACAAAGGTCATTACCATGGTCTTCCAATACTTGCTCTTAAACACCTGCTCCCCAATACAAGCTGCCCAGGACTGTTTGTGTGGCTGTGCTCTCTGAACTCCCTCCCTTCCTTTGCATGACAAAGGGGTTGGACTAGGAAATCTGATCCAGACACTGAGATCAGGAACTGAGCGCATCACAATCATTGGCCTGGGTGTGGGGGTGCTTATATTCTGAAAGTACAGGTATGTGAAGCAAAATCTCTGAGAAATACACATTTAACAGAATCCCCTAGATAATTCCCAGAAACTGGAGGTTAAGGAAGTCCTGGACTAGGTGAATAAACTCAGTCCCTTCGAGGTTTAACATATAAGATCCCACATGGTTTTCATTCTTCTATGACAGTATGTGTTTGTAACCCCAGATTTCAGCTCCCTGGACTTGTCCAGGAACTTTCTGATCCCCAGCTTACCCACGTACTGTCAGTTCCCAGAACCTTCTCATCTCCACTTTGGCCAGGACTCCTTGCATTAGCTAAATTTCTGGCCTTTGCATCTGTGGCTCTTTCTCCATTTCTGCTCTAGTGTCAGTCATGGGAGTGTATGGATTTCCATGGGGGTGAACATTATGAAGGATTTGGGAGGGGGGAGTTCCTGCAGAAATATGAACCCCTTTGGATTGAGGACCAGGCCAGCCTATCATCTGAGTCATTTGGTCAGAGACAAGGTGTTCAGCTCATCTCTCTCTGGGCTTCTCCTTCTGCAGTGCCACCTGGAGAGAACAGTCACCTCTGGTGACCAGATGGACAATGTGAAGAGGTGGAAATAGAAATGGAAGGTGAAGCACAGAGAGGACTCAGACAGCATGTGGGGGAGGCTCGGACAGTTACAGGCCTGAGGGCACAAGGCAGTTGGGAAAGGCTTGACATCTGTTCTCTGGAGAGCATGTGAGTGAGGGGCTTCACTGGGCTGAGGCTGGAGAGGTAGACTGAGGACAGACTGCACTGTGCACAGGGACTCGGAGCACAGAATGTTCGATTGTATTAAACGATGACTGATTGGCTGGAGCCACTTTACTTGGAGAAGCCTCAGCTTGGGGGCAGGATGTCAGGAGTTGGAGGGGAGTGTCCCAGTCTCTCCAGGACACTGGACATGTTTAGATGCATTGAGACAGGACAGTAAGTTGACTTCCCAAGAGCAGAGTCAGAGGCTGCAGCTCACCTGGGACATAGGTTTCTTCTTCACTTTCCAAAACCAAAACTCCAGTTCTCTTCTTGTTTATCTCCCAGGACAACAACCCTAAGTGTTTCCCTATCACTGAGCAAGTTTTCTAGTTCTCATGGTTTTCCAAAGTCTCCCCTGGCTTCTGAATCTCTTGGGAAAACTTAGTATCTACAGCTTTGGTCACTAACATAGAATTACTTGGGAAAATCTAATATCGAAAGCTTTCTCACTACCATGAGTGTTACAATCTCCTGTCTGCCCTTTGAATTTGATGTCCCTGAAAAGACAAAACCAAAGTCTCCAAACCCTCTCAGAGTATCATTCTAAATCCAGCCTAGGTCCTTCCAATGTTCTGCCCTCTATTCTGACATTCTGGGGAAGTGGGAAGCATGAACTGTATCTGTGTGGTGTCACCAGTTCTTTGGATTTGGCCTGGTACATTATAGGTAGTTAAACCTATTTAATGAATGAATGAATGAAATTGTGTTTGGGAGTTTTTCAGGTAAGCATGGGAGGACAGAAGAGATGAAGAAATTGCCTATGATAAGAATATGTGCACTGCATACTTGCCCCCTGGTGTGAGCTCTGTGAGGGGAATGGGCAAACTCAGGACTAAACAGATGACTCCAAACATGTTTAAGGTGAAACAGTAAGAGTCCTGAATGTGCATTTTAGCTGAATCTGTGCCCCTGCCCAGCTGGGAGATATGAACTTGACTAGCTTATACTTCCATTCCCGAGGCATAAAGTGAGGTTAATAAACCTGCTGTGATCTCCTTGGAAGAGGATGAAGAGGGTATCAGATCATGCACTGGAAGAAGTGTGACTCACCAGGTAGAATGTTAGAGAACCAGGATGGAGGTTTAAACGGGTGCCTTATTAGCAGGAAGTAGGTTTAAGAGGAAGGGGAATGTGGAGAAGAGAGAGAGGAGAGAAGGAAGAAGGAAGGATGTGACCTCATCTAATCCTCTCAAGACCCCAGAAGAAACAACTCAATACTCTTAGTTCCATTTTTGTACAAATTTTTAACTTTTACATTAAGCAACTTCCAAGGTGGCACAGCTGGCCGAAGGCAGGACTGTGAGTCAAACCCAGAGTGTCTGGGACTCCAGCCAACTCTCTATCCCCAGGCTGCTAACCACTCCTGACTGTTTTCCCTGGGCTGGAATCTGGGAGAAGTATGGCTGAGGCCACTGAAGCCTCAAATAGGGACAGCTCTGCAGGATGTGGACCACCAGGGATAATGGAGGTGAGGTCATGTCTGGAATGATGAAGGGGACTCCCCTAGAGAAATGCCCTCCAGATGGTGAAGCCAGGGTCACAGGGATAGACGGTGAAGATTCTCCTGAGTTCATAAGGCTTTGGTTGGAAAAGCAGAGTTGAGGCACTGTTGTTCTTGTTCCAAGGGCTTCTGGGGTTCCAGGTAACCGGGTTCTGTTGCTTTAAGCTTTGGAAGCTCACAGATGACTTGATCTCCAGGTTCCAAAGACACCACGCAGGCCATGCTAAGGCTCATCCTGGTGGGGAAGACAGGGGCTGGGAAGAGCGCTACCGGGAACAGCATCCTGGGCCACAGGCCCTTCCTCTCCAGACTCACAGCCACTCAGTGACCAGAGCCTGCAAAGTGGGGAGTTGCAGGTGGGAGAGGTGGCATGTGGAAGTCATGGACACCCCAGATCTTTTTAGCTCCCTAGTCCCCAGGGCAGACCATGAGGTGTGAGAAGATGCTACTTGCTGTCCATGCCTGGGCCCCACATGCTGATCCTCATGACTCAGCTGGGCTGCTTCACTGCACAGGATCAGCTGGCCATGAGTGAGCTCAAGGTCCTGTTCGGGGACAAGTGGTGGCGTACACCATCGTGCTGTTCACATGCAAGGAGGGCCTGGGTCGGGACTCTCCACAGGATTTCCTGCACCACACTGACAACCTTCCACTGCAGGCTCTGGTGGCCGAGTGCGGGGGGCACCTTGCACAACTGGGCAGTGGGCAGTGACCTAGAGGCCCGGGTGCAGGAGCTGCTGGTGCTGTGGAGCGACTGGTGCTGCACCACTTGAGTGACCCCTACTGCAATGTCGTGTACCAACTGGCGCAGGCACTGGCTTTCTAGAGTCCCGAGGAGCATCCACCACAGGTGGCAGCAAAGCTGGTGGGCTGCCTGTGCAAGCTATGAGGGCACAGGCTTTTGTTGTGGCTGCACATATGGATGGCGGCTGGGAAACTGCGCACAGCTGAGCTGCTGGGCTTCCTGGTCCTGTGTTTCCAGCTGGAGTCCAGAGGCCATAGTTGAGGTCTATCCTGAGTGACAGAATGTATATAAGAAGGCCTCGAACCATCACCTGACAATCACATTCTTCCCTGGTGTTTGTGCCTCTAGGGCCCACAGGCTTTCCTTGTGTCCCTCAGTGGCAGTAACCTACAAGCCCAAAGACAAAAATGTTTCCCTCTCCCATCACTCCCCAAACCTGCCCATGGGACCTGGCCCTCCCTGAGCTCTTCTTACTGGAGCCCAACAAGTGTTGCTCTTGCCTGTTTTCCACTGACCTCAGGCTGTGGCCCCAGATCCTGGGATAATCCCTGGTGGCACCAGGGGATCAAGTGCCTTATATACCCATTGAACAAACACACTGCTCTGTCATTCCTAAATCCTCCTGCAAAAACCACACACCCAAGTGCGTGTGTGTGGGCGTGCGTGCGCACACACACACACACACACACACAGGCCCTTCCCCTCCACACATACACATTGGGGTGAATGTCCATAAGAAGATAAGACACTGAACTGTCCATCTGTCCCAGGAAGGGACGTCTTCCCCTGTGTCCCCATTCAGATCTTTTAGCAGCTTGAATGTAGAGGCTTCTACAAGTCAAAGAAAACTTTAACCAGAGACCTAAGTCTCTAGGAGACACTGAGACCTTGGCTCATCTGGACACCCACACTTGCTCTGTCCCCAGCTTCTGTCTCCAGCATCTCTACACTGTCAACACTACCGGGCATATCTCTGCAAGGCTGTGAGCAGCCTCCTCCTCGGTCCACTCACAGTGGTTTCAGTAGATCTTTAAACAGGAGAGAGACTGCTGTCTATTTCTGACAAAGGAGGAAACAGAGGCCTAGAAAGAGTAGATGGCACACACCAAGCCACACACTGCCCAGGATTAGGAACCAAATCTAAGTCTTAGAGTTCCTCTGTCCCTCAGGAACCTCTTCAGATAAGACTGTGGGAAATGTGGAAATGAAACCACAAGTCAGAATTGCCTGGAAAGATATCTGAACTAGAAAACCCAGTTTCTCTTCCCTTGTCTGTGCTCAATTTAGGAAAAAAAAGAAAATAAGTCTAGTTTTGAGAGAGGAATGTTGAAATCTCTAACTGTAAATGTGCATTTGACTATTTCTCCATTTATTTTTGTCAGGATTTACTTCTTGCATTTTGAAGCCCTCTTGTTTTTTTTGAAGCTCAGTTACTTATGAGGTACATGAAAATTCAGTATTATTGTCTTATTGATGAATTAACCTATTTATCATTATGAAATGTCCTTCCTTATCCAGGGTGTAAAGATGGTATCATTCTGAAGCCTGCTCTGTCTGATATTAATACAGCCCCTGCAGGTTTCATGTGCCTAATCTGGGCATGGTGTATCCCTTTCATGGTATATCTTTTTTAATTCTTTTCCTTTAACCTGTCTGTGTCCCTATATTTAAAGTGGGATTTCCTTTAGACAACATTCAGTTGGTGAAAGGGTGAGGGCTAGGCCCTCCACCTTGCCCCAGGGTAAGGGCTACGCCCTCCACCTTGCCCCAGGGTAAGTGCTCCATCTTACCTTGGCCACGTGCTTAGCAAGGAGCTCCTTCCCGGAAGTCTAAGCCTCTGCTAGCCACACCCAGGAACAAGACACAGACTTGTGCCTGGCCAATCGGCAGAGCACAGTCCTTTCTCCTCCCCTTCCTCCAACTCCCCCTATATAACCCGTCTCCACACAGAGTTATCTCTCTCTCTGCTTCCTGTCGCTGCGTCGGCAAGGTGGGGGAGCCGAGCTAGCTCGAATAAAGACTCTTATGCTTTTGCATCGGACTGGTGGCTCCCTGATGTGGTTTCTTGGAGATCCTGAAATCTGGGCATAACATTTGGGGGCTCGTCTGGGATCCCCAAAACCATTGAGGGACCCCCCCCAATCCGTAGAGTCTGACTGGCCGCGGTAAGTGTCTGTGTGTTGTGTATTCTGTTCTGTGTGATATATGTTATCTCTAAGGGACTTTTCCTGTATCTGGAGGAATGGCTTCTAGATGGTACTCACTGTCAAAACTCGGACTGGCTAAGGGTTCGAATCTGGCCTATCTTTTAAAAAAAGGTAGAAGAGAAGCATTCCTAGGCAGTTTTCTACTGCCTCTGTTCAGGGACTTGTTCTGTATCTGTTCTGTGTGAGCTCACTTCTGAAATCTGTAATCGCCTGCAATGATCTAAGTGGACGCACAGGGGGATCAAGGGCGGGAGGAGTCAGGGGACACCTCGACCCTCCATCTGGAGGGGGGTAGTTTTGCTTCCGCGGAGTCGGAAGGTCTGTAGGAACCCCCTCAATCTGAGAATCTGAGACGAGGCGGGTCGCTACCGCCGGTTTGGCGTAAGGCCATCGTCTAGTTGCTTCCATGGAGTTGGAAGGCTGTTCTTTGGGGCCCTCTGTTTGTCTGTGTCTGTGTTTTTCTGTTTTCTGTGGACTTACTGGACGGATGTTATGGGACGATGGGACGGACTCAGACTGCTCCTTTGGGTATTGTGATTGATCATTTCAAGGAGACTGGGGGAGGCTGTAGAGCTCCCTCAGGAGTTGGGAAGTTGTTATTGTTTAAACTCTGAGTGAATGTCTGGTGAAAGTGTGTGAGTGTGGAGGGAGGGGGCCTGCCCTCTCCCCTCCTTTGTGTGGCTACACGACTTCGGTCAGGTGGGCATCTGAGTGAGGATCTGTGAAAACAGGTCACCCCCTCCCCAAGTAAATGCGCCTGGGATTTCTGTGCACGTGTAGAGAGAAAAGCTGGCTTAAAACTAATGCGCGCACTGTCCGATTTTGGATAGAGTTTTGAGCTAGAGTCTCTTTGCAGATGTGCAGGATGGAGCCCAAGACTGATCATTTACCCAAAAAAAAAAAAAAAAAGAAAAAAAAGGATTCTAGCTAGATTCTAGACTGATTGAGAAATGCTGAATATTTTGACTTGCCAGCTAAAAGTTTAAGGTTAGGATTGAATTGGGAAAATTTGTGTAATTCTGGTAACTAAATGCCTTTGCTTATTGATCCTGATTTGCAAAAAAAAAGTGTAGACAGCCACCATTTTGGGCTGCATGACTTGGCAGCCGCCATGTCAGCCACATGACTTGCTACTCCCCTGAGGGCCGCCATCTTGAAACAGCAAAGGCCCCTCCCTCTGATTTAGTCAAGGGTGGAGCTTTAAGGTGGAGTTTTATGGGGCAGGAAGTGTGCTTGCCTCACGGATTTATTTAATACTATTTTTAAGCTAATCTCTTAAATCTAGAAAACCCTGCTTTCCTTAAACTAAAGGCAATTAAAGGTTATATGTTCCCTCCCTAAACAAAAGTTAAATAGCTTATGTCAAAGTCTTAAAAGGGACTGATAGCAGTAATCCAATTTCTAAAGTATTATTTCAGGTAGAAACTGGTTTCATACTGGGCTTAGAGGGCACATTTTTCCTATGCCTGGGAGGGACAGCATAGCTGTCCCAGGATCAGAGGGCTCCAGTTAACTTATCAACTCAGTGTTCTGGAGACCCAGGACTGTAATTTAGATAACATGCCTAAGTTTAACCCAGGTTACCCACGGGCTCTAGATAATATGTTAATCAAACTAGGTTATCTGTTGGTATTTTGTGCTGTAAATGTGGCATGCACCTGTGTAAAAGTGTTTTTGTTTATTCCTGTTTTGTTTTGTTTTCTCCTGTGGTGATTCAAAGTTTTTAATGGGAAATGTTATCTGTCTTTATTGAAAATTGTTTAGCTAGTGAAATTTCTGTTTGTGTCTAAAAAAAAAAAAAACAAAAAAAACAACAACAACCACAGGCTTGATTTCTTTGAGGCTGAGTGCTCTGACCAATAGCAAAGTACCCTGAGCGGCCGCTGGGATCTTTCCCTAAGGGCGCTTGCTCTCTGTCAGAGGTGGAATCGGCCCGCCTAACTAGTAAACATCTCTGTCTGTTTGCTGAGAACTTTGATTTGCTATGTGATATTCTGTGCTGGGTTGGGATTTTGAAATTCTGGGGTAGATTTAAAAGGTATTTGTGGATTTTCTAGTCTGATTGGGACATTTAAGGGTGGGGCTCACAGTTCCTTAGGGCAGAGATTTTATGGGCCCTTCCCCCTGCCTGTGAAAGGAAGGCAACAGGCCCTAGAATCTGTACGAGACCAGCCCAACCCCAACTCCTCATCAGCACAGACCAGGAGATTGGGTCTACGACAGAAGGCACCGCCAGGAGACCCTCGAACCACGTTGGAAGGGTCCCTACACTGTGGTGCTGACGACCCCCACCGCTCTCAAGGTAGACGGCGTAGCAACCTGGGTCCATCACACTCACGTCCGGTCAGCGGACCCATCCGTGATCCGGGAAGACTTCGTCACCAAATGGAGCGTCGATCGAGATCAACGCCACCCGCTCAAGCTCAAGCTACGGCGTGCTCAACCTGCCTGATGCTGGTAACATTGCTCGCGATCACTCCTGCTGCTGGGAGCCCCCACAATACTGTGTAATAGACTTAGATGATGCCTGCATCTTCATGGACATGGCTCCAAAGAGACAAGGACAATTTATAGGAAGGTCAAGAATAGACTCTAGTAGGATTTGGCTGCCTGAAGCGGCCGTGATGCCAATATTATGTTTCATTGTATTGATATGTTATATTGACCTTTGATTCTCTTGCAGGTTTGAATGTATGTTGACTGTCCTGGAAGGGGACTGTGTGGGGTGAACCCCAAGAGTAGAGGGTGTCTGGCTGCCAAGAGGGCAGGTGCCCAACTGGGCAGGGAAGGGTGCCCATCAGGTTTTGGTCTCTGTTGAGAGACAGTTGATGGTTGGCAGCCTGTATATTGTCTTGCAGGCCTGCGTAACCATGCCCATGTCAGGGATAGTACAAACCTCAACTGTAGAAAGCTGGGAAAGGCCTGTTTGGAATAGAAGGTCTAAGGCATGGTTATGCATAGAAAGAAAGTTTAATGCCAACAGTTACTGTTTTGTTATAACTCCATGAAAAGGAATTGGCAAGGAAAAATCAGAAAATCTTAGAGCAGATCAGTATGTTTTTCTCCTTACATAATTCCTCTGAAATATTGGCAATGCTAAATAAGTCATGGCAATACATTTCTTTGCATAGATTCAATAAGACTGGTTCCTAATAGTGGTTTTATTAATGGAAAACTTTGACTGGAGTATCATGTTTTAAAGAGCCCTGTCTGAGCTCTAAAGACTTGAAGCCAGTAAAAATGCCACGAAGAAAGCCTGGTATCCTGCTTGGAAGCCCTGAAGATGGCTGGCGCTGGAGCGTCAGGCCCATGCCCTACCATTATTGGCGGTTGGTAAGAGTAGAAGGGGAACAGTAGGGATGCCTCTGCATTCCTGCGGAACCCCCACACACTCTGGGCCGCAACAAGTAGGAGGGCTACTGAGATGGGCTTAAAGCCTAGAGCGTGGGCTCAGGTGGAGTTGCTACAGGTGAGGGATTCACCTAACTCAGCAGATACTGCAGGCGGGCCTGATGGCAGCTGGGTGGCGCGACTTCCTGGCCTTACGGGGCACATTAAGATTCAACCATGAGATTCCAGCAAAGGTAGTCAGTTACCATTCTTGTTGTGTTTATGCAAACATCAGGACAGTAGATAAATTAATCTTGATTTGGCTTTTTGATAGCCATGGAGGAATTTTAAGAAGAAAAATCCTATTTCAATAGAAGTTGTTAAAGCTAAAATGGTTTCTTTCCCTTCCACCAGACCATTTGTTAAGATATGCCCAGTACGGGCCTCTAGCGACGGTGGAATAGAAAAGCAGTCCGTCTCATGATTGAGCCGGAAGTTCCAAGACAAAGGGGGGAATGAAAGGGTGAGGGCTAGGCCCTCCACCTTGTCCTAGGGTAAGGGCTACGCCCTCCACCTTGCCCCAGGGTAAGTGCTCCATCTTACCTTGGCCACGTGCTTGGCAAGGAGCTCCTTCCCGGAAGTCTAAGCCTCTGCTAGCCACACCCAGGAACAAGACACAGACTTGTGCCTGGCCAATCGGCAGAGCACAGTCCTTTCTCCTCCCCTTCCTCCAACTCCCCCTATATAACCCGTCTCCACACAGAGTTATCTCTCTCTCTGCTTCCTGTCGCTGCGTCGGCAAGGTGGGGGAGCCGAGCTAGCTCGAATAAAGACTCTTAAGCTTTTGCATCGGACTGGTGGCTCCCTGATGTGGTTTCTTGGGGATCCTGAAATCTGGGCATAACAGTTGGGTTTTGCTTTTTTAAAAATCAATATGACTGCCCCATTAGAGCATGAAGATAATTTACATCTAATATGATTATTGATAAGGTTATGTTTAAATTCATCCTCTTTCTATTTGTTTCTATTTGTCCCATCTACCTTTTTTTTGCCTTTTCTGCTTTTATTGTGAATTTTAAAAATTCTGTTTTATCTCAACTGCTGCTTTATTAGCTATATATCATTTATTTTTCTTAGTGGTTGCTGCACAGTTTACAATGTGCACCTTTAACTTATCATATTCTACTTTCAGTGAATATTATATCACATCACATGTGCTGTAAGGTCTCTTTCCACCTTCTGCATCATTGCTATACATTGTACATTTACAGAAAACATAAACTCAACCATATATTATTATTTTGCTTTCAAAAACCAATTGGTTTTTGCAGAAATTTTTAATTGATAAAAAGAATATTATCTGTTCATCCACCCAATTCATGATTTTCGGTGGCTCAGTCCTTTGTGGAGGTGCCAGTTGTCACCCATTTTCATTTTCTGCACAACTGACCCATGTGTGGATCAGTCCTGCGCAGCCTGTTGTTCAGTGACCAGAAATGGTATACATATAAACACATCTAAGCAAATTTAAAAATATTAAAAAAACACTAAGTATCTTTTATGACTACAATAGTGTAAAGGAAGGGTATAATGATAGATACAACGTTAAGACAGAAGAAAGATCTCAAATAAATAACTTAACTTTACATCGAGGAACCAGAAAAAGTGAGACAAACTAACAAAAATTCAGCAGAGGAAGGAAACAGAGATCAGAAAAATAATAGAAAATATAAAGAAAACAAGAATGCTAGAAGCTATGTTTTGAAAAGATAAACAAAATGTACAACCATTTCACTAGACTAATTTTTTCAACTAAAGAAGGCTCAAATAAATAAAATCATAAATGAAAAAGGAGACATTACTACTGATGTCATAAAGATATGTGGACGAAGGGGGCCACACGCTGACCTGACAAGCTCAGGGAAGGTCTGCGTGGCAGCCTAGCAGACTCAGAGACCTAAAATAACCACAAAGGATGGTCTGAAATTAAACTTTAACTAAAAACAGTTATGGTGGGCAGTTACGTCCTAGGCCAGTATCTTCACTGAGGAGGTCAACCTTCACCATAACTGAGCTTATCTGTCTTTTTGCATCTATGATAACATGCCCTTGAAATGTCTGGGTAACTTGTGACTTCCCTGTATCTGGAGCCCCTGGGGCACAGCCAGGTCTGCCTGGCCCAGGACAGATGCCTCAGATTCTTTCATTTATCATGTTAATTGTTCCTGCACCCACCTAAATATGTGTCCATCATTTTACCTTTTATCCTATCCTAGAGGTTTCCCCGCTTCGCTTAATCCCACCTCCTTAAATCTGTCACCAATGAATTTCATGTAACCCACCTATGTTCCTCCTTTGATTGCAATGTATAAATACGAATGTAACCCTGCCATTCTCCTGAGCACTATCTCAATTCCTTGAGGTTCTGCTTCCCGGCATATGTCGACAGTTTGGCTCAAATAAACTCACCAAAAATTCCTTACAGGTTTCAATGGTTTTTTTTTACGTTGACAGATACAAAGGATCATAAGAGACTACTATGAACAGTCATGTGCCAAGAAATGGATAAATTTCCTAGAAACATAAAACTTACCAAGACTGAGTCATAAAGAAACAAAAAATATGAACAGGCAAATAATGAGTAAGGAGATTGAAGCAGAAATAAAAAAATCTACCAACAAAGAAAAACTCTCACCAAACAGTTTCAAACATTTGAAGAGCAATTATTACCCATCCTTCACAAACTCTCCCAAAAAGGGCTGAAGAAGGAAAACTTCCAAACTCATTTCATGAGGCCAGAATAACTCTGATATCAAAATCAGACAAGGGCACTATAAGATAAATAAAACTAAAGGCCAATCTCTCTGATAAATAGAAATGCAAATATCCTCCACAAAAAATTAGCAAACTGAACTCAATGGCACATTAAAAGGATCATAGGCTACCATCAAGTGGGATTTTAATAAGGGTGAAACTCCTCTTATTAGAGTAAACCTGTACCGTGTTATGGTGGATATCATTGTTAGGACAAGAATCTTAAGGTTTGGGCAGCTCTTACTAATTGCATTTTGTTATGTGTTTAAATGTAGCACAGTATTTTGTAGGCATAGCAGTAAGCAAGATGAGCTTGACAGGAACCCAGCCCAACCACGAAATTGTAGCCAACTGCAAAGAAGAAATCAACATTTAATTAACCAATTAGTGTATAAAAGCACTCCCTTTGGGGAGACAGAGCTTTGTCTGTGAATCCCCCTTCTCCTTTACTTGCTGAAGGAAATAAAACTACCTTGTGACAACCATGTCTTGTGCTTAAATAGAGCATCCAAAGTGTGAAAGCCTTGAGTAATATCATGAAACTTTAGAGACAAAAATGTCTAAGGCCAAGATAGATTCGCAGATACAGGATCTAAGAGTTGCTGGTGAGTTAACAATAGCTGGTACAGATGTCAACCAAACAATAGTTTCCTGCTGTGGATAACAAACACTCCTCTACTTGCAACAAATGAAGAAAATGCTATGGTGCAATGACTAAAATGACCACATTTATGATGAGTTTGTCCTCATAGCCAAACTCTTTTCAAGGTAACAATTTGCTTGTTGCTTCTTACTATGTGTTCCTAAATTTAAGACAAAGGTTGGTGTGAAGTGTTAAAAAATATAAACTTATTTCCCAAACAATGGCCTCTAATCTATAATAATAAAAGCATAATATGCTAATGAGACTGGACAGACGAACAACCTTCTGGACATCAATCCAGACATCCTTTTGGATGAAGCCACAGTGGTGGGGGCCGAGGCAGAGGTGGTTAGGGGCAATCAGGTAGGCAGGCAGTTGTTAGGGGCGATCAGGTAGGCAGGCAAGTTGGGTAGGGGCTATGAGGAAGGCAGGCAGAGTGGTTAGGGGCAATCAGGCAGGCAGGCAGATGTGGGATTGGGCCTAAAACGGCAGTCAGAAACTTCCTGAGGGGTCCCGGATTGTGAGAGGGTGCAGGCTGGGCTGAGAGACCCCTAGCCCCCATGCATGAATTTTGTGCACCAGGCCTCTAGTTTTGCGTACTCTTCTTGGTTCTTAGATGGGAGAAGCTCAATGTAACTGTTACAGATGCCTCCAGAATATGTGTGAATAATGGGCACAAGGTTCTGCATTATGGTGGCTTTTCCCTGCAGAAATTTTCAGACAAAGTATTTCCAATGGACTTGGTCACTTATCCAGCAGTTGTTAGTGAAGTGCCCAGCAAGGAACCCATATTGGAATGACCTTTAGAACTCCAGCTCTGAGCAACAAACAAGTGCTTGGTCTCAAGCTGCACCAGAAGCCACCCGGAGTGTGAAACCACAAGAGCAAAGTATAAGCCAGTCTCAAACCCAGTCACCTAGAAAATAAAGGATGATGAGACCAAAAGCTGCAAAACAGGAAGCACAGCACAAAACCGCTTTTCTCAGCCAACATCATGAGACTGTGAGATAGAGAAATAAAATCAAGAATGAAAGAGAAACAGAAAGCAATCAGACAACTGAAATAACAGGCAGCAGCCAGCAAACAGATGGGAAAACCAGTTGGAGAAAATTCCAAGGAGGCAGCCCTTTTCCTGATTTGAATGGAGTCTTTTAAAAGTCAAAGAAAACAAATGGATACCAGAAATAACCACACATAGGTCTTCTTTTAAACCTGACGGGAGTAACCTGAATGTTTTTTGGTCCACACTTGCTGTTTGTGCCTATCATTTATTCAATATTCTGAATATCTGGGAAATTTAAAAATGTTTGTTAAATTGACTTTTCCTGCCTTTCAATACAAAGTGGGGAGGAGGGAGAGTAAGGTGTTTGGTTTTGTTGTTTTTTAAACCAAAGCTGGATGGCCTAAAAGAGACATGTGATTTTTATCCACTAAGGAAGAGGGTCTCATACACACAAATAAAAGCATCTTAAAAATTAGAGGGGAAAAAAGCAGTTGTTAGTGAAGAGCCCAGCGAGGAACCCATATTGGAAGGACATGTTGAGCCAAGAGAATAGAGTCATCAAAGTGAGAGAGGAAGGCTGTGTGCTGATTCTTGTTCTCTGCAGCATCTCCAGTAAGGGTTCTAAAACTAAAAAAGAAAGAAATGGGTAAGAATGAATAGTTCTGCATAAATACCAGTGTGTTTTTTTTAAGAAACATTATAAATGGTGCATTTGGGGCTTTCAGAGTCACAGAGTGCACTGTTTCTTCTGCAGTCTGTGATTCAGAGTGCACAGACTGCACTAGAAACAGTGCACTCTGTCACAGGAAAAGCTGAAGAAAAGGAAGGGGAACTCTTAGAAACAGAGGGGAGGACTGTGAAGTCTTCCATGCTGTGTAATGATAGTTTGGACCAATTTCACCAAGTCATCAAGGAGTAGGGGACACTCATCTGACATACGACTGACAAATTATACATTGAGTGCCTTGGACATATCAGATTTTGGGATGTAATTCAATAAGTAAAGTATAGTATAAATCCCAGATATCTATACTTATATATGGTACATACTTCTCACATATGTACTTGTATTTATAAGTTGCAGCATTTATTTTTTTAAATATATTTTATTGATTTTTACAGAGAGGAAGGGAGATGGATAGAGAGTTAGAAACATCGATCAGCTGCCTCCTGCACACCCCCTATTGGGGATGTGCCAGCAACCAAGGTACATGCCCTTGACCGGAATCAAACCTGGGACCCTTGAGTCTGCAGGCCGACGCTCTATCCACTGAGCCAAACTGGTTAGGGCATAGTTGCAGCATTTAATTTGCTAGTATTTTGGTGAGGATTTTTATGTCTATACTAGAGGCCTAGTGCACAAATTTGTGTACGGGTGGGGTCCCTCTTGGTAGCCTGCAGGGATTGGGCTGAAACCTGCAGTCCCACACTGCCTGCAACTCCTCTATGCCATTCCCACCCATCCCAGCCCCACTGTGCCTGCCATAGGCTTGCGCCCAATCAGTCCTGATCGGGAGAGACTCCTGCTGGAGCAGTGGCTCTCCCTAGCCATGAGCCCTGTGTCTGGCAACCTCCCAAAGGGAGTGACCTGCGGGATTGGGCCGAAACCTGCTCTCTGACATCATCTGAGGGGTCACGGATTCCAAGAGGGTGCAGGCCAGCCTGAGGGACCCCCCGTGGTGAACGATCGGGCTGGGGAGGGACCGTGGGAGGGCTTCAGGGTGTGTTTGGCCCATCTTGCTCAGTCCTGATTGGCCGAACCTCAGCAGCAAGCTAACCTACTCGTCCGAGCATCTACCCCGTGGTGGTCAGTGCACAACATAGTGACTGGTCGACCAGTTGACTGCCCCCTGGTAATCAGTGCATGTCATAGTGAGCAGTTGAGCATCCTTAGCATATCATTAGCATATTACACTTTGATTGGTTGTTCAGTTGTTATGCTGTTTGGTGTATTTGCATAATACCCTTTTATTATATAGGATTCATAAAGACTATTGGTCCATAGTTTGTTTTTTCTTACAGTATCTTAGAAGGACACTGACCTCATGGAATAAATGGTTAAATACTTCCTCTTCTCCTGGTGTTTGAAAGTATCTGCAATATATTGATGTTAATTCCTTAAATGTTTAATGAATTCACCAGTGAAGCCATCTGGTACTGGGCTTTTCTTTGGTTGTAGGTTTTTATTTTAATTTAACCTCGTTAGATTTTATTTTGGCTTGAGTCACTTTCAGTAGTTATTATTCTTCTAGGAATCTAATGTACAGCATAAAAATGCAAAAGAGAAAAAGAAAATTTTGTAAGCAGTTAGCTGACAGCTTCCTGCTGCCAGAGCAAAAGCCATGCCCTTCCCAGGCCCAGCTCAGCAGAGCTCCCAGTGTCTGCCCAAGCAATATGTGGCTATGGGTCAGTCTTTGCCCCAGAATTCTCTACTGCATAGGCACAGGCTTTGCCAGATCTGGGGATCTCTTTGTCCAACCCAGCTACTACTTTCCTTTCCTTTTCAAATGTGAGATCTTAGTGAGGTCTGATGCTTCCTCTGCCCAATGGAGTGGCTGTGCCTGGCAGTCCAGAGCTTGGTGGACCAAGAGCTGGACAGCGGGAGCCTGGGATGCTGGTCTGGTTGCCTTGGATGGCAGTGGGCAGGCAGACTGGGGAAACTACGCTGCTGAGCTCCTTGGTCCTGTTCTGCCTGCTACTTGCCCGGCTCCGACTCAGTCCAGGACCCACAATGCAGGTCTAAAGCTTGCAAGAAAGGAACCTGGAGCTGAGCAGGAAGTAACATTTCCTTCCACAGGAATCCTGTGGCTGCAGACAGAGTTTTAATGACACTAAACTGAACCCTATCAACGTTGCAAAGGCCCAAAGTTCACTTTTTAAGGTTTCAAGTCTCCCTTTTGACAAGAGGCACACAGTTTTAAAATTAATTTGTCTAACTTCAAAATGTCCTAAAGTGTTTTAGTAGTCTCCATGCATCTCTCCTCTCTTGAAAAATACAGAAATTGTTGGTTGTTTTTAGTAGAAAATGGATTCATGGTAAAGAGCAAACAACCATTTTATTTTGAGCTTTTTTTAAAAAGAAATTTAGACACTCCCTTCTTCCATTAGGGCAGCTGAAAAGAAAAGAAAGAAAGGAAATACATGGTCTAGGTCAGTGATGGCGAACCTATGACACGTGTGTCAGAGGTGACACGCGAACTCATTTTTTTGGTTGATTTTTCATTGTTAAATGGCATTTAAACATATAAAATAAATATCAAAAATATAAATATTTGTTTTACTATGGTGTCAAATATCAAAAAATTTCTATATGTGACACGGCGCCAGAGTTAAGTTAGGGTTTTTCAAAATGCTGACACGCCGAGCTCAAAAGGTTCGCCATCGCTGGTCTAGGTGGCTTATAAACAACAGAAATGCATCTTCCACAGTCTGCAGGTTGGAGGTCCAGGATCAGGTTGCTGCATAGTTAGTTTATGGTGAGGGCTCTCCTGGGGTTGCAGACTGACAACTTGCATTTGTGTCCTGCATTCCATTTTCTGGCATGCTTTATGGCTCTTACAAAAGCAAAACAAAACAAAACAAAACAAAACAAAACAAAACAAAATAAAACAAAAAGCTCCTGTTTGCTCTTGGAGAAGCCAGGTAGTAGCTGGTGCTTTGGCAGAAGCTGCAGACCATGGAGGTGAGGCTGGTGGCTGTACCATCGGGTTTGACAGGGGTTGGGCCAGCCCATGAAAGTTCTTCAAGGCCACACCATTGGAAAACTAGATGGCATCCTTATGTTGTGTAAGAATCAACCAACCAAAAAACCAACCAACCAAGTAAATAAATAAGGCTTTTCTTATTTCTATTCTGAATGTGGGAGAGGAGTTTAAAGAAAGGCATTTCCTTATCTTAGCCATGCACAGGACCCACCTTTACACTGCACTTCAATGCCCCAAGTGGTTAAGGGCACAGGGAGGCCCAAGGTGGGCTATCTGGTTGGGTGAGCTGCAATGAGGGACCAAGTGTAGGGAACCTGAGGGGCATGCTGGCTGCAACAGTGAGGGGCTCTGTGAAGCATGGCTGCAAAAAAGTCCACTGTTAATTCCTGCTTTTAGCATCATCAGCAGCTATGCTGGGTTCATTCAGGAGCTCTGAGCCTGGAAGGGGTTCCATTGATGACCTGAGAGGCTCAGGGAGGGGCTGACCTTGGGGGAATAGATGGTTCTTAATATTTTATGATGAAAATAACCTCATGAACTATGAGGGATAATTCTCATTAACTTCCTTTGATTTAAAGAGGAAAATAACCTACTGAGAATTAAGAAATTTCCTAAGGACAAACAGAGACAAAAATCAGAATTGGAACTTATTTTCCTTACTAGCCCTTCTGGCATTTTCACCAATCCAGGCTTTCCATCCAATTTAAGCTGCTTCTTTACTCACCTGTTTATCCATTTTATACTACATATATGTCCTCGAATATCATAACTTAATTATTTGTGACTACATCATTCTGCAAAGACAAAATAAACTACTTTGATCAGTTCCAAAAGGAATTGGCATAGTTTAAAATATTTTATATTTTTAAAATTATGACACTTTCTGATGGAGCTAATGAGAGTATAATGTTGTGAACATGGTCATGCTGAATTAACTGTTAATCCTCACCTGAAGATATTTTTTCCATTGGTTTCTGTAGAAAAAGTGGAAGGGAGGGAAAGAGTTGAGAGAGAAGAGAGAGGACATCAACATGAGAAAGACACATCGATTGGTTGCCTCCCACAGGAGCCCTGGCATTGGCGAGTGATCAAACCTGCAACCCGGGTACGTACCCCTGACCTGGAATCAATCCGAGACCCTTCAGTGCATGGGCCTTCAGAAACACTGGCCAGGGCCCAAGACAATTTTGAATTGAATCTTCCTCAATGTTCCTTCTCAGGTCTTAGTTTGACTAAGATTCTTTGTTAGGTCTAAAAAATGTCTGGGCCTCAGAGATCACATTCTATTGTGAATAAGCTCCTTTGAAGAATAAGATTTTAAAAATCTCCGAACAATAAAAAAAATCTCCAAATAATCAGGACTAAGTTTACTAGAACTTTAGCTCTGGGGAGCTCATGTCTTTTTAGATGACCACAGGACCTGTCTGTTTAAATTATTGAGTTTTTCAATATTTTGGCATTTGCTATAACCCATGAACATAGACAATAGGGTAGGAAGGCCTCGGGCTAGAGGTGAGGGCAGGTTGGAGGGGATCAACGGGGGGACATAATACTTTCAACAATAAAGATTTAAAAATAAAAAAAAAATATTTTGGCATTTGCTTACTCATAGAAAGACCTCAGAGAGCTGCCATAATGGGATAGCAATTGCACAAAGAGTGGCATGAAATACCCAGTTGTTTGTCAGTTGTCTTCGGAAGAAGACTCTGTGAAAATGTTATAATGATGATGGCAGGTGTTTATATAAACTCAAAGAGAGGGGCTAAATGTCACATGGCATCCCCAACCTGATTCTCAAATTGTGCTATCAAAGATTTGAAGCATTTATTCTTAGAGAATGTTTAACAGTTTCTCCTCGTGGTCAATAGCATTTCTTCAGTGATTTTCTTTCTCAGAAACTTTGATTCTGACCTTTCCATGTTTGTCCCCATTAGATAACACAGTGCCCGGCATGTAAGATGGGATCAGCAAGTGTGTGGAAAATGAACGATTTTGTTGACTTCCCCATGGCCCTCCATACACTAGGTTCCTAGTTATGGACTTCTGACCTTTGTCTGAACTTTCTAGCACTGGCGTCTTCTTATTATAAAACAGCTGCAATCCACCATTCCATCTAGTAAAGTGTTCTTTCAGGCTGTGCTTTAAAGGACTTTTCCCCCCTGAATTCAAGGTTAGACCCTCTGTCCTCACTTATGTATATTGCGTGATTTGATACTATAAATCAATTTCTTGTTTAATAATCAGTATAAAACAGTACCTATAAGTAGAGCTTCCTTGATCCGCATATATACCAAATAAAGCTATTGGAATTGACCAACAGAATGTGGGAGCCTAAGCCCATATTGTGTTCTCCATCTCACGTTGCAAGGTAATTGTTCTATGTTTACTGCTCCAGCCTTAAATATGTGGTCAGTTGACGAATAGGGGAACAATAGCCCTGCTCCTGGTTGCCACCAGAATAAACCCATACATAATGCTCCAGTCCTTATAAGTTCCACAGGCTGCTCTGTCCAATGACAGAGAGAAGGCAACCAGCACCTGGGGTTGGGGAACCCATCAATGTCAAGTTCTTAGAGTTGGTCTTCCAGGTCCTCCTTGGATCAGTAGTGCCTGTCTGTCTCAAGTAGGAACATTCTAGAAACAGAGCCTTGAGAAGGACCTTGGGGAGTAAGGCTTGGCAGGTGCTCCTGTGATGGGTGCTGGGATGGGGTGGGGGATAGTGTTTGGGGGGCTAGTGGCCCATAGGAACTTTTCTATGTCACAGGGGCTGTTTCTGAATATGTTGGAGTTAAAGGTCTGTCACTGCCTGCATAGCCTCTGCCTCCACATATTGCTTATTTTAACAAGTCATAAAAAGGAAATGGGAGGTGCCTGGCAGCTGGCAGGCTCTGACAGGAAGCGTCAGATTAAGGGGACACAGCACACAGCCTCATCCCTCTGGTCTCTAGATACTGTTTGGCCACCCACTCCAAGGACCTGTCTCTATTGTGAGGGTTTGGGGGAGAGCGTTTAGCAATCCCCTTTCTTCTTCCTTCCCAGCAGTCTCGCCCTGGAACATTCGGCCTCCAGGGAGTTCCTGTGTAACTGTAAAAGCCTGGCTTCCTTTGTGTCTGCCCCACGCACCTTCCTGAGACCTGGGAGCACATTAGCAGGGCCACAGAACACAGCTTCCACAGCTCTGAGCCAGGTAAGGAGATACTGGGGTGGGTTCCAGTGCCTTGGAAGTGTGAGAGCCCATGGCTTAATGACAGCCACTCATTGCTGGTGTGATTTCAACTTCTAGTTTCTCAACTTCTGGGCTTATCCCTCAGTGAAAGGGGATGATGATGGTGGTGCTAGGAGCAACAGAGGGTTGACAGTGGGGAAACAGATGTGGGAAACATTCACTCTGTGCCCACACCCCAGCATATTCCAAAGCGTTCCTGGCTTTCTAGCTAATTGACTATGCTTAACCCATTGGATCTTCATTGAGAATCACAGGGTTTCATGAAGCTGAATGAATATTCTCATCCCATTATACAGATGGAAAAATTGAACTTCCCCATTAAATAGGGACAATCTTCTCAATTTACCATCTTAACTTCTTAAGTGACACCTCCACTGAGCCATGTGTTCCCCAAGTCCCAGACCCCTGAGTACACATTATCTTAGGATTTTGTCCTTCTGCAAACCACTCCATTTCCCCCCAAATAGGCCACACCTTCCTCTAACAAGAGGTAGGACTCAGCTGTATGACAAACAGACTCATTTTCAGGGCACGTGGAACAATCCCTTTGTCTGCTGAACTTTCTGTAAGAAATGTACCCAGAAATGCCAAGAAGTAAACTATAAAACAGGAGACTCTAAAAACAGGAAATATGGGGACTGTGGAATTGAGTGAAGGAGACATTTGTGAACAAGGCAGACAAGATATAGTTTGATTTTCCTAAAACAGCATGAGAGAGCCTGCTTTCTCATGGTTTGGTACAGAAAGGTATTTCCATGATAAAACCAGGCTCATGTAATTTTAAAATCCAAAGGTACATTATGTTCATTTCCTTCAACCCCCTGCCTCAACTAGACCCTCCTATTGTCCTGACAACGCTGTTATAACCTCTGCTTGCACACTGACTGCCACCCTCTCATTTTGGAGAAGATAAGTGGAATTTTCCTTTTAGACGAGGAATATGCCTCCATTCTCTGTCCTCCCGCTTTGGCCTGATCCAAGATTGACATGCACCACATTCCTGCAGGTCTGCCATGCTTCTCCCAGTCTTTTCTTATGCTTTACAGTCCTGTATTTTTGTTACTTGTTTGGTTGGTTTTTGTTAATCCCCACCCTGGATATTTTCCCATTGATTTTTAGAGAGAGTGGAAGGGAGGGGGAGAGGCAAAGAGAGAGAAATATTGGTGGGAGAGAGACATATTAATTGGGCTGCTTCCTGTACACGTCCCTCCTGGTACAAGGGATTGAGCTTGCAACTGAGGTAGGTGCCCTTGATCTGAACTGAACCCATGACACTTTAGTCCCTGGGACAATGCTCTAACCACTGAGACAAACTGATTATCGATACAGTCATGTTAATACTTTGTGACTCTTTTTAGCATCTTCATTAATATCCGTTGTCACTCTCCCCAGACACTTTGTTATGTGTTAATTTCTGCCTAAAAGCCCATTCCCCTGTGGACACATGTCTCCCCTGCCACCTGACATATTCAGAAGATGGTCCAGGAGAAGTACTACCCTGCATCTTAGTTACCAGAGTTTGGTTGACTTTCTGTGTCAGGCACCCTGATCCATTTGGGTCACACAGATAATCAAGTCAGCAAAATACCAGATGGTTTGTTTTAACCTGAAATGCTTCAATTTAGAGCAACTCCTGCCCCTGCAGTTTTCTCTTTGAATAACCTATTTTGGAAAAGCATCCACCCAATATTTTACAGTACAATTGTCTGTGTTGGTTTCAGGGCAGGCTTTCAGCCTGTCAGCCTCAGTTTTTGTCCTGACCATGGGACAACCACATTGTAGGTGAGGGTCCATGAGGCTGGGAACTTATTTAGATTAATTTTTCTCCTGTGGACTCGAGAATTCGTTGGCAAAAGGAGCTACTTTTCAGTTGTAGCTCCATGACAATTGTGTGACCTTGGGCAGGCATTTATTGCTCAGTTTCCTCACAAAAGGTCATGAAGTGTAGAAAAATATGGAATTTGAGCAGCGTTATCAAGAGCCAGAGTATAAATTCCCAGGGTTAAGGATAGTTTATGGAAGAGGGTGTGAGGAAATGCTCTTCTCTGGGCTTAAGCAAAGGAAGTGAGAAAGGGTCAGAAGAGGAAGAAAGAAAAAAAGGAAAATATGAAAATAGATGGCTTACCTAAGGAGGGCCAAAAAAAATCCCACTAAATTAATAGAAAAGTGTGCAAATATTTCTATATTACAGAAGCAACCTGAATAGCAAACACACTATGAAAACCATTTTTAAATTCAACGGTAATCAGTAAAATGGAAGTGTAAATTGATGAAGACATCATTATGTTTGTCCTTAATGTGATAAAAAAAAATTAAGAGTGTAATATCACCAAGTAAAGGTGCAGATTTGGGGACTTCTCACACATGGCTCATGTCAGTGAGAATTAGCATAGTGGACTTGAGTCATATTGACAATATCTAGTTAGGTGAAAGCCACCCATCAATTATTGCACAGAGATATGCAGTAGGTGGGGATTATTTTGCAAGAAACATATTTTGGAACAGCTTAAAACTTTATTAATAAACTAGAGGCCTGTTGCATGAAAAGATTCATGCACTAAGGCTTTCCCTTCCCCTGGCTGCCAGCACCAGTTTTCCTCTGACACCCGGGACCCAGACCTTCACTCTGGCCACCGCCTTCCATCTTTGCTCTGGACACAGTCTTTGCTGTGGCTGGAACCTTCAGTCTTTGCTCCTCGCTCCGGCGGGAGTCTTCAGTCTCAGGCCAGAGCTGCTCCTGTAGCTCCTTCCACCCCCCACCATTCCCCTCATAGCTTGATTGCTGCTTCGCCTGCAGACTTTGCCCATGGGTTCCTGGGTCCCAGGGTGCCGCCTTGCCTGTGGCCTGGCTTTCTGATTGTGATCACTGGCTGGCGGGCAGGCAAAGGCGGCCCCGGTTTTCGGATCCAGGGCTGGGGGGCAGGGCAAAGGCAGCCCTAGGGGAAGGGCAAAGGCGACCCTGGGGGCCACCTTTGCCCTGCCACCCGGCTCTTGCCTGCTGCCTGGGTTTCTGATCACCATTCTTCCATTCTTCCCCTTTCGCCTCCCATCATTGCGCCTATGTATGCAAATTAACCTCCATCTTTCTTGGCAGTTAATTTGCATGTCGCCCTGATTAGCCAATGGGAAGCGTAGCGAAGGTACAGTCAATTACCCTGTTTGTCTTTATTAGATAGGATAATTGGATAAAAATTTTACACAAATAATGTCATTTATGTAAAAGTTTAAAATGAAAAAACAGTATTAGACATTTCCTATAGATACATGTGTATGTAGAAGGGTAAATACATGAGATGACACATAAAATCCTCAGAATATTGGTTGCCTCTGAATGACAGTGGGAGGGAAAAGAACCCAGGGGAGTCAAAAAACATAAATGAAATTCATGTGAAATGTGTTAACTTTTCAATCAAACAGAATAGCTGTAGTAAAAATGCCAAAAAACTTGCCTTTGTTCATTGAAAATGTAGGTTTTTGTTTCATAAGTTTGTGTATATATTCACTTAAAAACTTGTTTCATAACTGCATAATATTTAAAACTGAATAACCAAATATAAACTCATCTTAGGTATGTCACATACTTGCCTTTTCTAACACCAAAATGAGTGACACAATATTATGCCTCATTTTAATGAAACATTTATGCCAATTCATGCCAATGGCTGTGCCAATTTCTCTTTAAGTCTTCTGAGATACAAAATGGTGATCACTGGGAGACAAGGACCTCAGAGCCAGCCAGGAAAAACATTTGATTAAACTCTGAGCAGGAGGTGAGTTTTTCTTGAATTTGTCCTCAGTGTTGATGCTTTCTCTTTGGCCATGGCACCCCCTTCTCCCCACCAACTGCTCAGGGGGCTAATCACAAACTTGCTAGAACAGAGAAAAAAATACCTTTCTGTAAATGACATTGGCTTGTTTGAAGTAATGAGAATTTCCAGGGCCCAACACGCTTTGTGTCACATGGGTATCCAGTGGCCAAGAGGAAAAGTACAGTGCGCCGTCCCAGGGGAAGGCTGGATCTGGGACATGAGTCCTTCAAGGACTGACATGAGGGGAAGTACTTTTTCCAGAAAGTTGGTCTACTATGAATCCAAAACATAAAATAAAATAATGTTCCCCTCTTCATTCTATAAAATAATCCTTTTTTCCATTTCATGCCTTTTCTAGTTGGAGGAACATAAGCAATGGATTGGCTTTAAAACATTTCCTGCTTTCCTGTAATCTGGGACAGAAAAAAAACAAGGGACCAAGCATTGTGTTCACAATGCATTGTGTTAGCATCACCAGGTTCACTTAAAATTATGTATAAACTTCTGAGGTCATAATGTGAGTTAGGAAATTAGCAATGGAAATGGTTCCTCCATGGGGAATTATTCTTAGGAGTCTGAACTGGAGGTGACGTCGGGCCTTACCAACTCCATGTGGACACTTACTTTTTATTCTTTTCCTGTTTTTACTCCAGAAGAGGATGGAAGAACTTCCAACGAGCAGATATGGAGCTATGGCTGAAGGTAAGAAAGCCTCTAAGTTCTCAAGAGGCACAGTTTCCTCACCTCAAACACAGTGACAGAAACCCAGTGATTTTACACTGAAGAAGAAAAAGTCAGTGCTCATTTCTTCTTTACCTTCCCCACCATCTTCACCCCCTCCTCTACATGACTCCTTCAGTATGATGCTCTCCATGCACATGAGGTGTGGGAAATGTGGAAATGAAAATTCAAGTCAGAAGTTGAAGGGTTTTGAACTGAATTGTTCCTTGTCCACTTTGAGCAGAATATGGAAATGTCTTCCAGAAAGATTTGCTAATCATGCAGACTACAAAACATCTCAGAACACTGTAGAAAAGGAAGAACCAACACAGAGTAGAAGCAATAAAATAATACATTTTAGGACACTGCAATGAACTTGGAATCCATTTGGGCTCATAAGAACTCTAGAACTCTTACCCTTCTTGGTCCCTTGAAGGTTTTAGCTCCTAGCTCAATGTCGCCCTCTCCAACACCACTTTTGTTAACTTCCTGTAATTCAATCAGCCAAGTAGGTGAATTTTCCATCACAGGTACTACTAAGAGTCTTAAATTCCATCCTTTTCAGCCACCCATCATAAGTCATCTCTCAGGCTTTGCCTTTGACATTAACTATGACCTTTCTGTTGTCTCAATTTCAAGCAGAGAACTCCCCACTCAAAGAACAGAGACCCAGGGACCTCAGCTGGTCCTTGGTGGAAGGTCACAGCTGACACTTCCTTTTCTCCCAAGGTTGAGGTGAATATGTTGAGCACATCTACACAAGTGTTCCTGGTTATTTGTGAGTGAAAAGAAGTGGTAATATTTTCCCATGTGTGACCTCTCATCCTTTGCATCTTTCTAAACTCACATTTATTTAACATGAAACTGGGCCAGTCACCATCCCTGCAGAAACACAGGGACCACTTTTATTTCAGTAAAACTATCTTCCTTGGTCTTGTGGAAGGACTTGGAGCCACCTCCTCAGTGTAGCAGTTCATACTGTTGGCTATGGGTCCAAGGTGGACTTCCTATATAGACTTCCTATGAATCCAGAACCTCCTAAAGTTGTTGGAAACTTTTGTATGTATTTAGATATGACCGTTTCCTGGAAGGGAGGTCCACAGCTTTAATGAGATACCATGAGGGTCCATGACTTAAAAATTGGGAGCAGCACTACCTTAATAAGATACACAATTTTTTTTCTTTTCAGGCAGTGTAGAAGATACCCAGTTGGCATCAAATTCCTCACTGAGGGTCATCCTGGTGGGGAAATCTGGTTGTGGAAAAAGTGCCACTGGGAATAGCATCCTCTGTAAAACTGTGTTTGAGTCCAGGCTGGCGGCCCAGGCTGTGACCAGGAAGTGCCAGTGGGCCACAGGCACGTGGAATGGAAGGAACATCCAGGTGGTTGACACACCCTCCATCTTTGAAGCCAAGGCCCAGGACCAAGAGATGTACAAGGACATTGGGGACTGCTACCTGTTCTCAGCCCCAGGGCCCCATGTACTTCTGCTGGTGACGCAGCTGGGACACTTCACTGCCCGGGACACGGTGGCAGTGAGGAGGGTGAAGGAGGTCTTTGGGGCAGGAGCCATGACACATGTGGTGGTCATCTTCACCCACAAGGAGGATTTAGGGGATGGGTCCTTGGAGGACTATGTAGCCAAAACGAACAACCATAGCCTGAGGAGCCTGATCCAGGAGTGTGGGAAGAGGTACTGTGGCTTCAACAACCGGGCTACTGGGGAGGAGCAGAGGGAGCAGCTGGAGAAGCTGATGGCTGTGGTCGAGAAGTGGGATAACCATAATAAAATCTATGAAAACGACCTCTTTCATGATGCACAGAAGCACAAGGGAGGCAGGGACAGCAACCCAGAAGAGTACCTGGCCAAAGTTCAAGCATACATTGAAAAGCAAAAGCGAGTTCTGGAAGATACTGGGAGTCAATGGGCATCCAAGGCGGTCAACAGAGTCAAAAATTATATCTTGTCTGACATAGGTATGCTATTCAGCTTCTTTTTTTAATTTTAATTTTTATGAAATATCTTTTCCATCTCTTCACTTTCAGTCTCTGTGTGTCCTTCATTCTGTGAGGAGTGTCTTGTATACAGCATATACATCTGTTTTGTTTTCTCATCTATTCAGCTACCCTATGCCCTTTGATTGGAGCATTTCATCCATTTACATTTAAATTAATTATTGATAAGTATTTATTTATTGACATTTTAAAAATTTATACCTATGTTGCTTTTTTATACCTTTGCTACTTCTTCTTAGAGAAGTTCCTTAAAAATTTCTTGTAATACTGGTTTGGTGGTGATGAACTCCTTAAACTTTTTCTTGCCTGGTAAGCCTTTTATCTCTCCATCAATTTTAACTGATGAACTTTCTAGGTGGAGTAATCTTGCTTTTAGGTCCTTACTTTTCATGACTTTGCATATTTCACACCAATCTCTTTAGGCCTCGCAAGTTTCTATTGAGAAATTAACTGGCAGTGTTATGGGAGCTTCCTTATAAGTAACTGTCTTTCTGTTGCTATTTTTAAGATTCACTTTTTGTTTCTATGCTTTGCCATTTAAATGATCATGCACATTGATGTGGTCCTTTTTGGGTTCATTTTGTTAAGGACTCTCTGCACTTCCTGGACTTGTGTGTCTTTTTTCTTCACCAGATTAGGAAAGATTCCAGTCATTATATTTAAAAATAGGTTAACAATCTCTTGCTCTCTCTTTTCTCCTTCTGGTAACCTTATGATGGGAATGTTTTTATGCTTTATAATGTTACAGAAATACATAAAATTATTCTTATTTTTAAAAATTATTTCTTCTTTTTGCTGCTTTGATTGGATGTTTTCCACTACCTTGTCTTCTAAATTGCTGACTTGATTATTTGCTTCACCAAATCTCCTGTTGATTCCTTCTAGTGTAGTTTTCATTATAGATATTGTATCCTTCATTTCTGACCGGTTCTTATTAATGGTTTCTATATTTTTTTTATGCTTGCTATCTCTCCATTTAAGTTCTCACTAAGTTCTGTGATCACCCTTATAACCATTGTTTTGAACTTTGTATCAGGTAGATGGCTTGCCTCCATTTCATTTACTTCTTTTTCCAGTGATTTCTCCTGTTCTTTTGTTTGGAGCTTGTTTCTTTGTCTCCCCACTTTGGCTGCCTCTCTATATTTATGTCTGTGTATTAGGCAGATCTGTGATGTCTCCAGTCTTAGTATGTTGATCTTACATAGTTGGTATCCTGTGTGGTTCAGTGGCACAGTCTCCCTGATCACTTGAGCTAGGTGTCCCAGGAATGTTCCATGTGTGGAATAAGTGAGTTGTCTTATTGTAGTTGAGTCTTGATTGCTGTTGGCTCATCCATGGGTGGAATTAACCCTCATGCTGGCTGACAATGAGGATAAACATCAACCACAGTGTAAAGCTGCTATGAAGGGTCTGACCCAATAAAGCAGAATTTCCCCATCAGTGTCTGGTGCCTACCAAGATCTCCCTCTGAGTGTATTGCTTGTGGGATCACTGGGTCATGCTCTGATATGTTCTAAAGCTCACAACCAGGTGTGTTATCTCTGGGACCTCTTGGGAGGAACTCTGGTTAGGCCAATGTCAGGACCTGACTGTGACTGATCCTGAGCTACCTGTTTGGAACTACAAAACAATTCAGTGTTTTACCGTCTCTGCTTGGCCTGAGCATGTGTGAAAGGGCCCAATATGTGCACCAATGATGGGATCCACCAGCACCAAGTCTGGAGGAAGGACAACAAAGGCAGAAAATTGTTATAGATAGTAAGGTGGTCCTGTCTCTTACATGAGCAAGTTTGTGCAGCTTCTCCCCTAACTTCCTCTTTCCTCCTCTTCCTCAATATCCTCAGCTTAGCATTGACTTCACATTTACAGAAAGGAGCAGGACCCAGATTTTCCAGATAAAGGCAGATGGGAGTTTGTGTGTATGTTGAGGGGAGAGCCAGGGAAATGTAGGGTTTGGTGTTGAGGGGTCCTCTCCCCTCAATCTATATCTTAAACGTCCTGGCAAACTTGATCTCAGCATAGACTTTTAAAAATATATATATTTTTTATTTTAGAGAGGAAGGGAGAGGGAGAGAGAGAAACATCAATGATGAGAGAGAATCATTGATTGGCTGCTTCCCGCAGGCCTCTATTGGGGATCCAGCCTCAACCCAGGCATGTGCCCTAAACAGAAATGGAACCGTAACCTCCTGGTTCATATGTTTATACTGAGCCATATTGGTTGGGCTCAGCATAGATTTATCATTCTTTCTGTTTCCTGTTTCTGCTGATTTTGGGTTGTAATCCATTTTAAAAAGTGAGCCCTACAAAATAGTAATTCTTTCAGGGATTGCTGCTCAGAGGATATTTGTATAAATAAATGACTCCTTTAACCATTTGTATAATTTATAAATAAACTAGAAGCTTTCAGGGATGGAGTTGGGTGAGCAGACAGAACTAGCTCTGAGGGAAGCTGGTGGGTGAAGAGCACTGGGAAGTGTAAGAAGCACAGCTCAGCATGTTATCCTTCTGAACACCCATCACCAACATCAACTTTGTGGCCAAAGCTGAATTGTAAACATTTCTCTTCTTAGTTGATAAGAAGCTGTTTTCTACTCCCTATCCTTAAGGTATAAAGACATAACTCTTCTTTCAAAAGGAGTGTCTGTCTGTTTAATAGTGATTCAAGTTTGTATTTGATGGCTTACTATCGGATGAGCCAGTTTTTAAAAATTAGCATGTTTAACCTGTCCCAGTCAAAGTCTGCTCCAATAGGAGTTATTCAAGTGGCTTTCCCCATTGCCAACAGTTCTAGATAGCAAGGAGAGAAAAAAATTTAAAGTGTAATAGTTTGGCTCTGACCTATGTGGCTAAGTGGTTAGAGTGTCAGCTCATGCACCAAAGGGTTGTGGGTTTGATTGCCAGTCAAGGGCACATGCCTGGGTTGCAGATTAGATCCCCACTTCAGTTAGGGCTCATGCAGGAGGTAACCAATGAATGTGTCTCTCACATCTCTCTCTCTCTCTCTCTCTCTCTCTCTCTCTTTCTCTCTTTCTTCTCTCCTCACTCCACCCTACTCTTCGACTCTCTCTAAAATAATCAATCAAAAAATATCCTCAGGTGAAGATTAACAACAACAAAAAATGTAAGAGTTTGTTTCCGTGACACTAAACATTGATGAATAAGGAAAGGATAATCTTTTCCACAG
Source organism: Myotis yumanensis (assembly GCF_028538775.1). Lineage (NCBI taxonomy): Eukaryota > Metazoa > Chordata > Mammalia > Chiroptera > Vespertilionidae > Myotis > Myotis yumanensis. The sequence goes on from NW_027223760.1 coordinate 5,567,449, forward strand.
ATGTAGGATGGACATAAAGATCAAAGAGAAAGCAAGAATCAGAGTGATTTTGATCAATCTCTTTATTTAATAAATATTTATTGAGAACCACTCTTTATCAGTATTGTGCTTATCTTTCCCCAGGTAATAGTGGAAATACAAGATGCAGATGGTCCTACCATCATCACAGATTAAATTTAATGGTGTGACTTTGGTTAATAATATTATATGAGTTTCAGACGTACAAATGTATAAGACATCATCTGTGTATTGCATTGTATGCTCACCACCCAAAGCCTTGTCTCATTCTGTCACCATATATTTGACTCTCTACACTCTTCAACTTTTCCCCATGCCCCCTTTTCACTGGTAACCACCGTACTGTTGTCTGTGTCTGTTTTTTAGTTAGTTAGTTAGTTTTTGGATAATTCTCACCCAAGGATTTTTTTTCATTTTTTTTTTTTATAGAGAGTAGAAGAGGGAAGGGAGGGGAAGAGAGGGGGGAGAGAGGAGAAAGAGAGAGAGAGAGAGAGAGAGAGAGAGAGAGAGAGAGAGAGAGAGAAGCATTGATGTAGGAGAGACACATTGATTGCCTCTCACAGGCATCCTGTCAAGGGCAGGGGATCGAGGCGTTCATCCAGGTATGTGACCTTGACACAGAATTGAACCCGTGACCCTTTGGTGTTTTGACTGATGCTCCAACCATTCAGCAATGCTGTCCAAGGCTATGAGTTTATTTGTTTTGTTTGATGGCTGATTGATTTTTAGTTTATGTCCCAAGTATGAGTGAAATCATATGGTTCTTGTCCTTTTTCATCAGACATTTGTGCTGAGTATGATACTCTCAAGATCCAGCAACTGGGTAATTTTGAATCAGATCGCCCCATGGACATGTCTGGTAGTTAGCAGGCTCTAGGGCAGGCTAGGGTAACAGGGATAACGGCCTTGTGTCCATCACCATCAATCAGGCTAGTCCTGGCCTCTTTATGAAGCTGTTGCAGGGTTCTAAAGACCAGAAAGAGATAGCAAGCCACAGGCATCAGCACTTTTGGAGTCTACTTGCATCATGCTTCTACTGCCCTGTTGTCCAGAGCAAGTCACAGGGCCCACCCAGATGCAAGGGGTGGAGAAACAGACTCAGCAAGATGTAGGAAGAGCTACAGATCCACATCCCAAAGAGGCAAGTGTACAGAGATGGGAATAATTCATGGCCTTATCTGCCATCTGTCACACAGATTGCCATATGCTGTCAGCATTGGAGCTGGGTTTTGATGGCTTATTGTTTCATCTCCTATGATTTTCCTAATCCCCATCTTGATGACCAACTAATGCCCAGGATAACTGCAGGCTGGAGTTTTCCACTGAGATGTTAACAAAATAATAATCTGAATTTGTACCTACAGTTTCCCTGAATCTTAGCCATCCTGTAGCCAGTGCTCTCACCTTCTGGAAATATACTTCTCTCATCTCAGGATTCTGGTTATCATATGTGGGAAACTGCTTCAGGGATGCTCTTGCCAATCCTTGGATTAGCAGCAGCTTCACCATAAAATGTGTGGGAGATAGGAAATAACTACTGATTTTGTGGAAGCTGGAGTTGGGAGTTATGCAAAATCTCTCTCCTGTTTGATTGATATTTTTAAAAAATCATTCCAATGGACAGAATTGATGAAAGTGGCAAGTTAGGGAACTGCTGAGTCGTGGGTGGCAATGGTAACTTGGACTTATGATGTTCTTCAAAATGGAGAAAAGTGGGCAGATTTGTGGATAGAACCAAGAGAACTTCTGGATGGATTGTTTCTGCAAAGTAAGGCAAAGAGAGGAATCAAGGGAGATTCCTAGAATTTTGGTCTGGGGAACTGGATGAATGTGATGATATCTCTGAAAAATAAAATGGAGTTTATAATCATGTCTGCTATATTAAGTGTGATGATGTATACATGGCCTTAAAGTAGGGACAGGTGATTGTAGTACAGGGTTCCTCTGAGAGGAATGTCTTTTTCTATTAATATATATTTTAATTTTTGATAGTATTATGGATATCTTCTATTTACCACACTTCTTCTAACCACCCCATCTCAGGACTTCACTGCCCTATTCACTGTGTCCAAGGGCTATATGCATATAAGTATATAAGTTCTTTGGTTTATCTCATTTCCTCTCCCCAATCTCCACACTGAGGTACGTCAGTCTGTTCCATGCCTCCATGCTCCAGGTCTTATTTTGTTGATCTATTCATTTTGTTTGTCAGATTCTACAAATAAGTCAGATCATATGATATGTGTCTTTCTCTGTTTGGCTTATTTCACTTAGCATATTATTTTCCAGGTCCATCCATGCCATCCTAAGGGTACAAGATCCCTCTTTTTTACAGCTGCATAGTATTCTGGAGTATAAATGTTCCACAGGTTGCTTTTTTAATCCATTTAATCTACCGAGGGGAACTTGGACTGTTTCCAAGACTTGGAAATTGCAAATAATGCTACTATGAACACAAGGGTGCATAATTTTTTTCCTCATTGGTGTTTGGGGTTTTTAGAAAATATTCCCAGAAGTGGTATCACTGAGTCAAATGTAAGTTCCATTTAAATTTTTTTAAGGAAACTCCATACTGTTTTTTTTTTAATTTTTATTTTTTGCTAAAAGTATTACAAAGGGTATTACATATGTATCCTTTTTTTACTCCCTGCCCTTGACAATCCCCTGCCCTCCCTTACCCCCCAGTGTCTTATATCAATTGGTTATGCTTATATGCATGCATACAAGTCCTTCAGTTGATCTCTTACCCGCCTCTCTCCTGCCCCCCCAACCCTCCCTGGTCTTCCCACAGCAGTTTGACAATCAGTTTGAGGCAGCTCTGCCTCTGTATCTATTATTGTTCAAAAGTTTGTAATGGTCTTCATTATCCATGAATTAGTGAGATCATGTGGTGTTTTTCCTTCATTGACTGGCTTGTTTCACTTAGCATAATGCTCTCCAGTTCCATCCATGCTGTTGCAAATGGTAAGAGTTCCTTCATTTTACAGCAGCATAATATTCCATCGTGTAGATGTACCACAGTTTTCTAATCCATTCATCTACTGATGGGCACTTAGGCTGTTTCCAGATCTTAGCTATGGTGAATTGTGCTGCTATGAACATATGGGTGCACATATCCTTTCTGATTGGTGTTTCTGGTTTCTTGGGATATATTCCTAGAAGTGGGATCACAGGGTCAAATGGGAGTTCCATTTCCAGTTTTTTGAGGAAACTCCATACTGTCTTCCATAGTGGCTGCACCAGTCTGCATTCCCACCAGTAGCGCACGAGTGTTCCTTTTTCTCCACATCCTCTCCAGCACTTGTCGTTTGTTGATTTGTTGATGATAGCCATTCTGACAGGTGTGAAATGGTACCTCATTGTTGTTTTGATTTGCATCTCTCGGATGATTAGTGACTTTGAGCATGTTTTCATATGTCTCTTGGCTTTCTGAATGTCCTCTTTTGAAAGGTGTCTATTTAGATCCTTTGCCCATTTTTTGATTGGATTGTTTATCTTCTTTTTGTTAAGTTGTATGAGTTCCCTATAAATTTTGGAGATAAGGAAAACATATTTGCCAACATCATATCCCATTAAAATACCAATGGCATACTTCCCAGATCTAGAACGAACTCTCCAAAAATTCATCTGGAATAAAAAAAGACCCCGAATAGCTGCAGCGTTCAGATATGACGTTGGCAAATATGTTTTCCCATGCAGTGGGTTTTCTTGTTATTTTGTTGATGGTTTCTTTTGCTGTGCAGAAGCTTTTTATTTTGATGTAGTCCCATTTATTCATTTTCTCTTTAGTTTCAAGGGCCCTAGGAGCTGTATCAGTGAAGAAATTGCTACAGCATATGTCTGAGATTTTGTTGCCTTTGGATTCTTCTAGAATTTTTATGGTTTCCTGTCGTACATTTAAGTCCTTTATCCATTTTGAGTTTATTCTTGTGTATGGTGTAAGTTGGTGGTCTAGTTTCATTTTCTTGCATATATCTGTCCAATTTTCCCAACACCATTTATTGAAGAGACTATCTTGGCTCCATTGTATGTTCTTGCCTCCTTTGTCAAATATTAATTGAGCATATTGGTTCAGGCTAATTTCTGGACTCTCTATTCTATTCCATTGATCTATATGTCTGTTCTTGTGCCAGTACCAGGCAGTTTTGAGAACAGTGGCTTTGTAATACAGCTTGATATCTGATATTGAGATCCCACCTACTTTGTTCTTTCTCAGGATCGCTGCAGCTATTCGGGGTCTTTTTTTATTCCAGATGAATTTTTGGAGAGTTCGTTCTAGATCTGGGAAGTATGCCATTGGTATTTTAATGGGAAGTGCGTTGAATTTATAGATTGCTTTGGGTAGTATGGACATTTTAATGATGTTGATTCTACCAATCCAAGAACACGGTATGTTCTTCCATCTGTTTATGTCTTCCTCTATCTCTTTTTTCAACGTCCTGTAGTTTTCTGAGTAGAGGTCTTTTACCTCTTTAGTTAAGTTTATTCCTAGGTATATTAATTTTTTTGGTGCCATGGTAAATGGGATTGTTTTTATAATCTCTCTTTCTGAAAGTTCACTATTGGTGTATAGAAATGCCTCAGATTTCTTGGCATTAATTTTGTATCCTGCTACATTGCCAAATTCATGTATTAAGTCTAGTAGTTTTTTTTTTTCCCTTTCTATGTCCCTGATTCTATTATAATCACCAGTTCATTCTGTACATCAGGTTATTTATTCACTTGATTCTTAGATTCATTTGTTGATAGATGCATATTTGTTGTTCATAGTTTGTATCTTTACCTTTTTCTTCTTCTTCCTCTTCTTAAAGGATACCTTTCAGCATTTCATATAATACTGGTTTGGTGGTGATGAACTCCTTTAGCTTTTCCTTATCTGTGAAGCTCTTTATCTGACCTTCAATTCTGAATGATAGCTTTGCTGGATAAAGTAATCTTGGTTGTAGGTTCTTGCTATTCATCACTTTGAATATTTCTTGCCACTCCCTTCTGGCCTGCAAAGTTTCTGTTGAGAAATCAGCTGACAGTCGTATGGGTATTCCCTTGTAGGTAACTGAGTTTCTTTCTCTTGCTGCTTTAAGATTCTCTCTTTGTCTTTTGCTCTTGGCATTTTAATTATGATGTGTCTTGGTGTGGTCCTCTTTGGATTCCTTTTGTTTGGGGTTCTCTGCGCTTCCTGGACTTGGAAGTCCATTTCTTTCACCACGTGGGGGAAGTTTTCTGTAATTATTTCTTCAAATATGTTTTCAATATCTTGCTCTCTCTCATCTTCTGGCACCCCTATAATTCTGATGTTGGTACGTTTGAAGCTGTCCCAGAGGCTCCTTACACTATCTTCGTATTTTTGGGTTCTTTATTCATTTTGCTTTTCCGGTTGGGTGTTTCTCGCTTCTTCGCATTTCAAATCTTTGACTTGATTCTTGCGCTCCTCTGGTTTGCTGTTGGGAGTCTGTATAATATTCTTTATTTCAGTCAGTGTATGCTTACTTTCTAGATGGTCCTTTATCACACCATCGAGGGTCTCATTAGATTTCCTGTACATCTCATCAAGTTTATCGACAGACTCTAGAAGCCTCTTGAGAGACCTCAAAAGTGTGGTTCTGAACTCAATATCCTCCCTTGATAGTTTTGTCCTGTTTCTTTGTCTCCACATTTTTTATGCTTTCTTGGTACACCCCCTAGTGGTCTTTGTGCACAGTCTTGTTGTAGTTAAGCCTTGATTGTTATAGTTAATACTAGAGGGATTTGACCTCCAGGCCGACTGGCTGTGATAATCAGCTGTGTTTTCAGTGGAAGAACTTGTGTCCTCTAGGGAGGTGCTAATCTAGCCTTTGCCTGAGGCTATCCCGCAAATGGCTCTGTGCAGGGCTTGGGCTGGGCGGGTCCCATGGGATCAACAGGGCAGAGGAGGGAGCAGTTATGGCTGCTCTCAGTCCGTCCCCAGGGGCTCTGCCTCTCTGTCCCAGCAACAACTGCAAACCTCGGAGGGACCGTAGCCAGACAGTCCTGCTTCTCCCGTTTGATTCTGGGTCCCTAGAGACTCACCCGGATCTGGAGCTCTGAGTCTGAGGCTCCCTCCGGATTGAAACAGACAACCGCGCCCTCAGCCACCAGCCCTCGCCGTGCGCACTCCGCACCTTAATATTTTACTTCAGCACTGCGCCTCCTCTGATTCTCGTTTCCTCCTAGTTGTAGAACTTCCATTCAGCCAGCCTTCCTGTGGTTCTGGATGGTGTCCGTCCCGTCTTTTAGTTGTATTTTTGAAGTGGTTGTTCGAGGCAGCAAACTCCGACATAAACCTATGCCGCCATCTTGGTTTCTCCTCCAGTTTGTGCTAAAGTCTAGTAGTTTTTTGATGGAGTCTCTAGGGTTTTGTATGTATAATATCATGTCATCTGCAAATAAGGACAGTTTTACTTCCTCTTTTCCAATTTGGATGCCTTTTATTTCTTCTTCTTCTCTAATTGCAATGGCTAAAACTTCCAGTACTATGTTGAACAGGAGTGGTGAGAGTGGGCATCCCTGTCTTGTTCCTATTCTTAGGGGAAATGGTGTTAGTTTTTGTCCATTGAGTATGATGTTGGCTGTGGGCCTGTCATATATGGCTTTTATTATGTCGAGGTATGATCCTTCAATTCCCACTTTGCTGAGAGTTTTTATCAAAAATGGGTGTTGGATTTTGTCGAATGCTTTTTCTGCATCAATTGATATGACCATGTGGTTTTTTTCTTTCAATTTGTTTATGTGATGTATCACATTTATTGATTTATGGATGTTGTACCATCCTTGCATCCCTGGGATAAATCCTACTTGGTCATGGTGTATGATCCTTCTGATGTAGTGCTGGATCCGATTTGCTAAGATTTTGTTGAGGATTTTGGCATCTATGTTCATGAGGGATATTGCCCTGCAATTCTCTTTCATTGTGTTGTCTTTACCTGGTTTTGGTATTAGGGTGATGCTGGTTTCATAGAATGAGCTTGTAAGTGCTCCTTCCTCTTGAATTTTTTATAGTAGTCTGAGGAGGATAGGTTTTAGTTCTTCCTTGAAAGTTTGGTAAAACTCCCCTGTGAAGCCGTCTGGTCCTGGGCTTTTGTTTGCTGGAAGCTTTTTGATGACTGCTTCAATTTCTTCCATAGTTATTGGCCTATTGAGATTTTTAGATTCTTCCTGATTGAGTTTTGGAATGTTGTATTTTTCTATACCACCCTGAACGCGCCCGATCTCGTCTGATCTCGGAAGCTAAGCAGGGTCGAGCCTGGTTAGTACTTGGATGGGAGTCCATACTGTTTTTATAGTGGCTGTATCTACCTGCATTCTCACCAGCAGTGTGTTAGTGTTCCCTTTTCTCTACATCCTCTCCAGCACTTGCTCTTTGTTGTTTTTTTTATGATAGCCATTCTGATAGGTGTGAGGCGATATCTTATTCTAGTTTTAATTTGCACTTCTCTGATAATTAGTGACTTTGAGCATTTTTTCACATAACTTTTGGCCATCTGTATATCCACTTTGGAGAAAAGTCTATTCAGGTCTCTTGCCCATTTTTTAATTGGATTTTTTGTCTTCCTTTTGTTGACTTGTATGAGTATTTTTTACATTTTGGATATTAGCCCCTTATCAGAAGTATCATTGTCAAATATGTTCTCCCATACAGTTCTGTTTTCATTTTGATGGTGGTTTCTTTCGCTGTGAAGAAGCTTTTTATTTTGAACTAGTCCCATTTGTTTATTTTCTCCTTAATTTCTTTTGCCCTAGGAGATGTATCTGTAAACATATTGCTATGTGAGATGTCTGAGATTTTACTGCCTATGTTCTCCTCTAACATTTTTATGGGTTTATGCTTTACATTTAAGTCTTTTATTCACCTTGAGTTTATTCTTGTGTATCGTGTAAGTTGGTGATCTAGTTTCATGTTTTTGCATGTGTCTGTCCAGTTTTCTCAGCACCATTTGTTGAAGAGACTGTCTTTACTCCATTGTATGTTCTTGCCTCCTTTGTCAAATATTAATTGACTGTAATGATGTGGGTCAATTTCTGGTGTCTCTGTTATGATCCATTGGTTTATATGCTTGCTCTTGTGCCAATACCAAGCTGTTTTGGTTTTAATGGTTTTGTAGTACAGCTTGATATCTGGTATTGTGATCACTCCTACTTTGTTCCTTTTTCTAAAGTTTGCTGCAACTATTTTTGGTCTTTAAGGTTCCATATAAATTTTCAGAGTATTTGTTCTAGCTGTGTGAAGTATGCCATTGGTATTTTAATAGAGATTGTGTTGCATCTGTAGATTGCTTTAGGTAGTATAGACATTTTAATGATGTTAATTCTTCAAATCCATGAACATGATATATGCTTCCATTTGTTTGTATCTTCCTATATTTCTTTTTTCAGTGTCCTATAGTTTTCCAAGTATTTTTGTATCCTTGGTTAAGTTTATTCCTAGGTATCTTTTTGTTGTTGTTGCAATGGTAAGTGATATTGTTTGTTTAGTTTCTCTTCTTGAGAGTTTATTATTGGTGTATAAAAATTCTATCAATTTGTGGATGTTGATTTTGCATCCTGCTACCTTGCCAAATTCATTTATTAAGTCTAATAGTTTTCTGGTGAAGTCTTTAGGGTTTCTTATGTACATTATCATCTCATCTGTGAACAATGACAGTTTTACTTCCTCCTTCCCAATTTGGATACCTTTTATCACTTAATGTTGATCGTAGTGGCTACATCTGCCAGTTCTATTCCATCTAATAAAAGAGTAATATGCAAATTAACCACCATTCCATCACTCCGTCACAAAGATATCAGTGGCCACAGAGCTGGAGCCAGCAGGAGGCTTGGGTTGCTCCCGGCGATGGAGGAAGCCAAGCTTCCTGCCTGCCCTGGCTGGCCCTGAGCTCTGCTCAAGGCTGCAAAGTTTCAATTACAGAAGATAAACAAATCCCAGATACCTGCTGAAAAAAAAAAGAAAAGAAAAAAAGGACAGGCTGGGAGATTAGGTCGCCAGGAGGGGAGTGTTGACCAGCCTGCAAAGAGCCATTAGCCCCTCACCCAGACTGGCCAGGCACCCCAGTGGGGAACCCCACCCTGAAGGGGGTGTGGCCAGCCTGAAAATGGCCCTAGCCCTTCACCCAGGCTGGCCAGGCACCCCAGCAGGACCCCTCCCACCCTGAAGCGGCTTTGGCCAGCCTGAAAACAGCCATCAGCCACTCACCCAGGCTGGCCAGGCACCCCAGTGGGGACCCCCACACTGAAAGGGGTGTGGCCAGCCTTAAAATGGGCCTCAGTCCCTCACCCAGGCTGGCCAGACACCCCAGAGGAACCCCACCCTGATCCGGGACATCCTTCAGGGCAAACCAGCCAGCCCCCACCCATGCACCAAGCCTCTATCCTATATAATAAAAGGATAATATGCAAATTGACCCTAATAGCAGAACGACTGGGAATGACTGGTCACTATGACACACATTGACCACCAGGGGGCAGACGCTCAATGCAGGCGCTGCCCCCTGGTGGTCAGTGCACTCCCACAGGGAGAGCTCTGCTCAGCCACAAGCTGACTGCTGCCAGCACAGCGGTGGTGGCGGGAGCCTCTCCCACCTCGTCAGCAGTGCTAAGGATGTCTGACTGCAGCTTAGGCCTGCTCCCCACTGGCAAGTGGACATCCCCTGAGGGCTCCCAGGCTGCCAGAGGGATGTCTGATTTCCATCTTAGGTCCAATCCCCCCGGGGAGCAGGCCTAAGCCAGCAGGTGGACATCCCCCAAGGGGTCCCTGACTGCAAGAGGGCACAGGCCGGGATGAGGGACCCCCCTGAGTGCACAAATTTTTGTGCACTGGGCCTCTAGTGTTGAATAATAGTGGTGGAAGCAGATACCCTTGTCCTGTTCCTGCTCTTAAAAGAAATACTTTTAGTTTTTGCCCATTGAGTATTATGTTGGCTGTAGCTTTGTCATATATGGCCTTTATTATGTTGAGGTATGATTCCGCCATTCCCACTTTACTGAGGTTTTTATCAAAAAAGGGTGCTGGATTTTGCTGAATGCTTTTTATGTATCTATTGATATGATCATGTTATTTTTATCTTTCAATTTGTTTATGTGATGTATCACATGTATTGATTTGTGAATATTGTACCAGTCTTGCACCCTCAGAATAAAGCCCACTTGAGCATGGTGTATGATCTTTTTAATATATTGCTGGACCTGATTTGCTAATATTTTGTTGAGAATTTTAGCCTCTTTGTTCATCAGGGATATTGGCCTGTAATATTCTTTATGTGTATTGTCTTTATATCGTTTTGGAATTAGGATAATACTGACTTCATAAAAAGAGCTCTCCTTGAATATTTGGAATAGTTTGAATGTTTGGTAAAATTCTTCTATAAATCCACCTGGCCCAGAACTTTTATTTACTGGAAATTTTTAAATTACTTCTTCAATTTCATTAGTTACCATTGGCCTGCTCAGGTTTTCTGATCCTCCCTTGTTGAGTTTTGGAAGATTGTATGTTTTTAGGAGTTTGTCCATTTTGCCCAGGTTGTCCAGTTTGTTGTCATATAATTGTTCATCGTATTTGCTTACAATCATTTGTATTTATGTGGTGTCATTGTTATACCGCCTCTTTCATTTCTTATTTTATTTATCTGGGTCCTCTTTCTATGTTTCTTGATGAATCTGGCTAGGAGTTAATCAATCTTGTTTATCTTTTGAAAGAACCAGTTCTTGGATTTATTTAACTTTTGTAATTTTTTGTTGTCTCTGTGTCATTTATTTCCTCTCTGGTCTTATTATTTTGTTCCTTCTAATTCCTCTGGACTTTTCTTCCTGTTCTCTTTCTAATTAAATTACTTTTAGGGATGCATAGTTTATTAGTGCTTTTTCTTGTTTCTTGAGGTAGGCCTGAAGTGCTATGAATTTCCCTTTCAAGACTGTTTTCACTGTGTCCCATTTTTTGGGGGGTGGTTGTGTATTCATTTTCATTTGTTTCCAGGAAGTATTTATTTTTTTGCTTTATCTCATTGGTAACACAGTCATTGATTAATCATATGCTATTTAGCCTCCATGTATTTTAGTGTTTTGGGGAGTTTTTTTTAAAATTGTAGTTGGTTTCTAACTTCTTGTCATTTGATCTGAGAAGATGCTTGGTATTACAGCAATCTTCTTGAATTTATGTAGACTTGTTTTGTGCCCTAAAATGTGGTCTACCTTTGATAATGTTCCATGTGCATTTGAGAAGAATGAATATTCTGTTGCTTTGGGGAGAAATGTGCTATAAATATCCATTAGATCCCTCTGATCTAGTGTGCCATTTATAGCCTTTGTTTACTTGTTAAATTTTTGTCTGTAAGACCTATCCAGTGATGCCTGATGGTGTTAAAGTCCCCTACTATGGCTGTATTGCTGTCAGTCTCTCCTTTAAAGTCCATCAAGAGTTTTTTTATGTGTTTGGGTGCTCATATTTTGAGGCATCAGTCTTATTCAAGGACTGTGCTGAAAGGGTCTTCCTTCTGGGAGAAACAGACTCTCAGATGTGGTTGTTGGTTGTCTTCCATGGCTCAGGCTTGTGCTTAACAAATCCTGAAGACTTCAAGAGAATACTGAATAGAAATAGGGAAAGAGCTATATAGATCAGTGATGGCGAACCTTTTGAGCTCGGCGTGTCAGCATTTTGAAAAACCGGAAGTAAACTCTGGTGCCATGTCACATATAGAAATTTTTTGATATTTGCAACCATAGTAAAACCAAGACTTATATTTTTAATATTTATTTTATATATTTAAGTGCCATTTAACAAAGAAAAATCAACCAAAAAAATAAGTTCGCGTGTCACCTCTGACACGTGTGTCATAGGTTCGCTGTCACTGATATAGATGATTTGGTGTTTAACCTAAGACACAGTGATTTTTAAAACATCATTCAGGTTGTAGGCTATGCTGTTCTGTTATCAACTTTCCAGTGTCCTATGAAGTAGACATGCCTACAGAAGTGAAACTAAGAAAGTCTAACTCTAATGATGTTACTCTGTATGAGTTATTATTATTATTTATGTATCAAGAGACTTTAGAGTAACTCCAGAGAACTGTCAATACTTTCTGTCTATACCTCTTCAACATATTAGTTTAAAATAGAAAAACCTCATTAGATTTCTATGGTAAGGTGGTAACTTTAAAAATAAGGCATTTTGTTTTTCCGTGGTTCAGAAACTCTGGCTACATATGTGAAATCTAAAAGAACATTTGCCTTCCGCCCCTGTGCCCTTTTCTCTACTACAGGGATGGGACGGCTTGAATAACCCACCTACCTGGCTTCTTCCTCTTTTTTTAATATATGTTTTTATTGATTTCAGAGAGGAAGGGAAAGGGAGGTAGGAACATCAATGATGAGAGAGAATCATTGATTGACTTCCTCTTGCCCATCCTCCACTGGGGATCAAGACAGCCACCTGGGCATGTGCCCTAAATGGCAATTGAACTGTGACCTCTTGGTTCATAGGACAATGTTCAACCAGTGAGCCATGCCAGTCCAGCTACTTAGCTTCTTAATGGGAAGAAAAAAAGTTCAATTTTGAATATTAATGGGGAGAGGGAAGTTCCCACTGTGATATCCCAAAGTCAGATTTTGTGTTTCTTCCTACATTAGCTTATGAGGAACAGCTACCAGCAGCAACTCAGAGTTCTCACTTGAACCATTTTGCTCCTTCATCCCTGAGCACTTAGCTTCCAAAGGTCAGAGTGAGTAGCCCAAGGGACTCCTGAGAAGTGCTGGGTGTTCACCAAGTCCTTTAAGAAAGAGGTCAGGCAGAAGAGTTCTATAGACCTACTGAAAGTGCAGAGTTTTCTCACAGGCAGGACTCTAGTGGGCAATAGAGAAGGACAGTGTTGGGCAGAGGCATTGCAGTGGGAAATGTTGGAAGTCAATGCTAATGTTGTGGTTTTTGTTTCCTGATGTCCCAGGGCTTAGAAATCAAAATTCAGAACTGCGACTTGTCTTAGTGGGTAAGACTGGAGCAGGAAAAAGTGCCACAGGGAACAGCATCCTTGGAAATAAAGCATTTCGTTCCGGCATGGCAGCAAAATCTATCACCAAGACCTGTCAGAAAGGGAGAAGCATGTGGAATGGGAGAAAAATAGTGGTCGTGGACACACCTGGCATTTTCGACACTGAGGTACCGGATGCTGACACACAAAGGGAGATTGCTAATTGCATCCTCCTGTCCTCCCCCGGGCCTCACGCTGTGCTCCTGGTGATCCCTCTGGGCCGGTACACTGAAGAAGAGAAAAAGGCTGTGGAGAAGATGCTGTCAATGTTTGGACCCAAAGCCAAGAGATACATGATTCTCTTATTCACCCGGAAAGATGACTTGGATGGCATGGATTTTCATGATTACTTAAAGGAAACACAAGGAAACATTCAAGATTTGATGGAGCAGTTCAAGGATCGTCACTGTGAGTTCAACAATAAGGCAATAGGGGCTGAGCAGGAGGATCAGAGGACACAATTGCTGAACCTGGTCCAGCGCATGGTGAAGCAGAACAAGGGAGGATTCTACACTAATCAGATGTACCAAAAGGCGGAGATGGAGATTCAGAAAAAGATTCAGGCTCTACAAGAAAAATACAGAGCTGAGCTGGAGGGAGAGAAAAGAAAGTTAATAGAGAGATATGAAGAGAAAATCAGAAATCTGGAGGATACAGCAGAGCAGGAAATGATAAAGGAAGAAATGGAGAGCGAATTTGAAGAAAGGGAGAATTACTATTCCTTCATGCAGCAAAATGCTAGAGGTAAAGCGGAGAGTCAGGAGGGGATGCTTGATTTAATCTTGAAAAGATTGAGAATAATATGGAGAGAAATCTCATCTCTGTTCAAGGAAGATTAGGCTAATGAAAATCTGTCTAAATTTCCTGTGTGTTTTCAGGTGCATCTACCCCATATAACTCATTCCCCAAAGTCAGAGCTCTCTGTTTCTGTCTCTCAGGCTCTCAGGACTGGGGAGTGTAGTAAAGTTCAGTCATGGAAATTGGTAGACTTTTGGTTGATGTAAGAGGGAAGGAAAACATTCTCAATGTGTAAAACTCCAAAGCAGAAAGTATGGATGCTCCTTATCTTCTGAACTCTCAGAGACAGAGAGAAAATGAATGCAGGATATCAAAAGACCATGACCCCAAGCTTTCTCTATTTATCCTTAGTAAAGTTTCCTCCTCTAGATTCTTTCAGATTGGCACATAATCTCCACCCGTGGCTCCTACTCCTTATTTTTATCCTTAGGATCACAATGCTCATTTTACACATGTGGTTAGAGAAATCAATACTTTGCCTTAGATAATCTATAGAGATGCTTATGGAATTCTTTCTATATGTACATACATTTGTTGAATTTAATTTTTATGCAAGGACTGAAATTGGTCCTTATCATCTGCCCACTGGAGAACAGATATTTGTCTGGAAAATGTTTTTCAGAACTCAACTAAGTGAAATGCCAGAAAGAGAAAAAGACAAGAGATTCAGCAGCTAAGAGAACAATGTTCAGTATATTCAGATGTTTCAGTAGAAAGTTGTTGAGCAAACTCAATGTAACCACTTTGCTGAATAACTAGTTCTCTTCTTTTCTTGTGAAACTAACTGTTGCCACCACACCTCTATCACACCACACCTTGATTACTTACTGCTAGGTGTGTCATCCTCACACTGCTGCCTCCACTCATTTGAATTGTTTGCTCATTGTTACCATAATAAAACGTTTCTATTCTCTCTTATTTGTGCAAAACTGAAATTTCTTTTACTTTATAAAATATCACCAATACTTATAAGAGTACAGGGATGAATTTCACTTTTTGATAAAAATTCAAGATGCTTTTGGAGCTTTCCTTGGTCTACACCCTAATATGTATCTCCAGCATTCTCCATTTGAACCACATTCTTAATCTCTCTGCACATCAGAGATAACATTCTCCTTGAATTCATTCATTATGAATTCTGATATCTTTGTGACTTTTCTGGGGAAGGGGATTTTTTAAATATGTGAATAATAGTAATTGAAGTTTATCCCTTTTCTAATAGGTACTCCTACCCTAATAATTCATAGGCTTTCCCAAAGCACATTTCCATGTTCTACCAGTATGTCCTGGTGGTCACATGCCACTGTCCTTGCTCTGCCATCTTGAAAGTGACTTTCCCATGTCCCACTTCATTTTGTCTTCAATATACCTACCCCTTACTTCCCCCAAACACAAATGAATTTCGATTGTACATTTAACAAAAGTTAGCAAAGATTCAAGGATATGTGACTGGCTCTTTCAGAAATAGTCATTCACAGTGAGACAGAATATGGGGTGCACTCCCATTGGAGTTTTACACAAAATTCTGAGATTGGAAGTTAACATCCTCTAGTCTCAGGAGCTTCTAGAAGCACATATTGAACCAAAGAAAGAGCCGCACATACCTAGCATGAAAAAATTAAATACAGGCTTAATATGAAAAAAGTCTTTAAGTGCTCTGTGGTACTTTCTGTGTAAATGCACTCACTTACTCTTACCCTTGAATTCAGGTTTATGCTATAGATGGGCTAAGTTAAAGGTTCTGCTCTTGATAAGCTGTGAGAAGATGAGTAGCCCATCTGAAAACACTGAGAGCAGTGTTGCCCATTTGTCTCCCAGGGCAGGAGGCAGACAGAAGGTCTTGATAAATACCATGCATTGTGGTTAGTATGATAGAAGAATGAGGCATGTTCCCTTCTCTGAAAAGTGTTGGGAGTTTATACTATTCATACATTCACTAAGTCAGTGATTGTTTGAACTTGGTGGAAGATTTCATACGAGACATTGAGAATCTAGAGAAAGTAAAATAAAGTCCATTTTGAGACTGGCTTCCTTCACTTAGCATAATGATTTTGAGAATCATTCAAGTTGCTTGTGAACAGATGTTCTCTTTTACTGACGAATAGTATTCCACCCTATGGATGTACCACAGTTTCTTTATCACTTCTTCTTTATTTATTCTTATGCCCCTAATTGATTTATCTTGCCAAATTGCATTGGCTGAAATCTCCTTTATGACATTGAATTGTAGTGGAAGGGCATGCTTACTTTTTTCCATGATATGCCTTTAGTATTTCCCTGTTAAGTGAGTGAGATACTGGAAAACAGGAGTATATGATGTGTGTGTGTGTGTGTGTGTGTGTGTGTGTGTTGTGTGTAATCATTAAGTAAATATCTCCCAATCACTATTTTCTTGAGGGTTTTTATCATTAACAGCAATTAATTTTGTCAAAGGCTTTTAAAATTCATCTAGGTGGTACTTGGGTAGTGACCTGTGCAGCCAAACTCTGGAGAAGCTCTCTGTGATGCAGAAGCTGGGCACTGAAGAAACCACATACACCGAATGAGTCCATAGATAAAATATCCAATGAGGAGGACAAGAGAGAAGCTTATATCCTCATGTGATAATCAGTATTTTGGGAACTGATAAAATGAAGTAGAGAAAAAATGGTGGCTGAATAGGCAGCAGTGTCGTGCACCCCTTCTTGGGCCAGAAAAGCAAATAAATTGAAGAACATCCACCCTGAATTAACAAATTAATCATAGTTGAAGAGATAAATTTTCATAAAAAGCACAGAGGACTCCTAGATAATGTCACTTTCCAGTCATAACACATGTGGAACCACCACCATGCCCCTGCAGTGAGTGGCACAATACCCCCTGGCAGGCTCTCAGACATCTGCAGGGAGCATGCTGACTAGAGTGAGCTCCTGAGCTAGGCCTTCTCACCAGCCTGCTGGGACCCAGCATCCTAGGATCTGGTTCCAAGACACCAAAGTAGTGCAAGCCTGGGAGAACCTGGTGCCCCACCCCCACCACAGGCCCCAGAACTGTGCTGCTAGCCTGATCCAAAGCCACCCAGCACCCACACTATGCCCAGCACTGGGACCTGTTGTCGGGGTGACTGGAAGCAACCCAGAGCATGCCACAGAGGAGCTCTGACTGTGGAAGCCTCTCCTTCCCAGCCCCCGCCCCCAGGACAGCCCTGCCAGGGCCATCTGGAGCAATCCAATGCTCCCCTAACTCTGGGTGAAAGGGGAGCATGGACTGAGTGACCAATGGCAACTAGCCTCCACTTCATACTGATAAGTGGCGAACTGGAGCAACCCAGCACATGTATCACTCCAGCTACAAGAAAACAGGACAGTGTTACCCAGTGTAGCCCCAACCCTCTTCTCCCCAGTCCCTGGGACAGTCCTGCAGGGGCTACCTGGAGCAACCCAGCACAAATCTCACTCCAAGCCATAGGAAAGCACTGCTGAGGCAACCTGGAGCAAGCTAGTGTGCCCAGCCAGGGGCCACAGGACTGTGCTGCAAGTGCACTGCCAGAGGTACCTAGGGTGCCACCCTGCTGCAGGTGCTGGGGCTACACAGTGAATTTCATGCCAGAGGGTTCTGGGTCCTCAAAGGTCGTAGCACATTAGAGGAACTGTGAACATGGTCCCATCATACCGAGCATCTGAAGCAGAAAACTGAGGGACCAGATCCATGGGACAAGGGGATACAACTCAGAGCAGAGACAATAAAGGCGTGAGACTCAAGGCAGACCCAGGCTTTGAAATAATGATTTCTAGACTATTGTCCTGATAGGGTATTCAACCTCTCAAACCCAAGCAGGGTGCACAGGGCCAGAGAGGGACATACAAAATGGGAGACAAAGAAAGAACCCACCAAGGAAAGAAAAGGAGATATCACCAGAAAAGAAACTAAGTGAAGTGGAAGCATGCAATATGTCAGGAAATTAATTCAGAGTAAGGGTCATACAGTTCATAAACCACATGGAAGAGAAAAATCAAATACTTTTGTAAGAATAAAGAGGAAAAAAGAAAAGATATAGCTACAATAAAAAACATGATTGAAGGTTTCAACAGTAGACCAGAGAAAGCAGAGGACCAAATTAGTGAGTTAGAAGATAGGGTTCTTAAACACACCCTATCTGAACAGTAACTGGAGAAAAAAAAAATAGAAAGCAGGAGGAGAGCCTAGGAGAGCTTTGGGACAACACCAAATGAAGTAACATTCATATAATAGGAGTGCCCGAAGAAGAAGAAGAGGAGCAAGGATCAGAAAATCTAATTGAAAAAATAATGATAGAAAAATTCCCTCATTTGGGAAGGAAAAAGTCACACAAGCACAGAGAGTCCCAAACAAGACAAATGCAAAAAGACCCACACCAAGACAAGTCATTATTACAATGGCAAACATTAATGAAAAAGAGAGAAACTTAAAGGCTACAAGAGAGAGACAGAGAGTTACCTACAAAGTGTCTCCCCTTAGATTATCAAGTGATTTCTCAACAGAAACACATCAGGTCAGAAGTATACAAAGTAATGCAAAGTAAGGGACTGAATCCTAGAATACTCTATCCAGTAAGGCTATCATTCAATATTGAAGGGGAAATCAGGAGCTTTGCAGACAAAAATAATGCAAAGGGAGTTTATCACTACCAAGCCAGCAATGCAAGAAATGCTAAAGGGACTGTTTAAAAAGAAAAAGTAGAAAGGAAAGAAGGAAGACAGGCATACAAATAGAAATAGCTACAAACTAGTACATGTAAATAATAACTTTAAACATAAATGGACTAAATGCTCCAATCAAAAGATATGGAGTGGCTGAATGGATAAGAAAACATGATCCATATACATGCTGTCTACATGAACCCTATCTGAGAACAAGGGACTCACACAACTAAAAGTGAAGGTATGGTAAAATATTTTCAGACAAATGGAAATGAAAGAAAACTTCAGTCCACAGGGCAATGCTCCATCCACTGAGCCAAACCAGCTAGCCAGGCTCACCAAGAAGCATAGAGAGAAGACTCAAATAAACAAAATCAGAAATGAAAGATGTGAGATAACACCAGAACCCACAGAAATACAAAGGATTTTAAAAAAAATACTATGAACAACTCTATTCTGACAAACTGCTCAACCTAGAAGAAATGGACATATCCCTAAAAAAATATGACCTCCCAAAACTTAATCAGGAACAATAAAAAATTTTGAATAAGACAATAACTATGGAGAAAATTGAAGCAGTAATAAAAAAAACTTCCAACAAAGAAAAGCCCTGGGCCAGATGGCTTCACAGGGGACTTTGACCAAACATTCAAAGAAGAACTAAAACCTATCCTCCTCAGACTATTCCAAGATATTCAAGAGGAAGCAATACTTACAAGCTCTCTCTCTTTTTTTTTTTTTTAGAATTTAAGTGGTTTTTATTGTATACTTTTATCACATTTTTTAGTATGTTTGTAAATAATCTAGTACATTTGTAAATGTTCATAATGATTCATTGAAAGCAAAATACTCAAATATTCCCCTATTGGTCCTATCAGTGAAAATGGAATAGACATTTGTTTCATCAAATGATTATTTACAATAAATTTAAATAATCTTGCGGCATCAAATACTATTTGCTAAGGAAATTTCATACTTCCAATTGAAACATGAAGAAAACATAAACTGGCAAGGAGAATCAATAAATTACAATATGTAGGAAAAACACAATGGAACAGCAAGAAACTAGCAATGGGAATGATATTTTTGTAAAAGGCCTGAAAAGAAATCAAGAGTGCAAAAAGTCCTAGTTCTTTCTACAGAAGTGCATTAAACTGATTAACTTTCAAACTAAAGTTTAAAACTATTTGAGAGTAGAAATTGTATTTTACTTAATTTTATTTTGTGTTTTTTTCCTACAAAACTCTCTTTTTTTAAAAAAATTTCTTTATTGATTAAGGTATTACATATGTGTCCTTGTACCCCATAATCTCCCTATCCCCCCCACTCATGCCCTCACCCCCCCCCCCTTGACTGTGTTCATTGGTGAAGCTTATATGCATGCATACACGTCCTTTGGTTTATCTCTCCCCCTTACCCCCACCCTCCCTTACCTTCCCTCTAAGGTTTGATGATCTGACTGATGTTTCTCTGTCTCTGGATCTGTTTTTGTTCATCAGTTTATGTTCATTATATTCCATAAAGGAGTGAGATCATGTGATATTTATCTTTCTCTGACTGGCTTATTTCACTTAGCATAATGTTCTCCAATTCCATCCATGCTGTATGAAGCCAGCATTACCCTAATCCAGCCTTGGGCAAACTACGGCCTGTGGGCCAGATCCGGCCCATTTGAAATGAATAAAACTAAAAAAAAAAAAAGACCATACCCTTTTATGTAATGATGTTTACTTTGAATTTATATTAGTTCACACAAACACTCCATCCATGCTTTTGTTCCGGCCCTCCGGTCCAGTTTAAGAACCCATTGTGGCCCTTGAGTCAAAAAGTTTGCCCACCCCTGCCCTAATCCCAAAACCAGATAAAGACACTAAAAAGAAAGATAACTACAGGCCAATATCTCTGATGAACAGAGATGCTAAAATCCTCAACAAAATCCTAGCAATTCAGATTCAGCATTACATTAGAAAGATCTACACCACGACCAAGTGGGATTTATTCCAGGTATGCAAGGATGCTACAATATCTGCAAATCAATAAATGTTATATATCACATAAACAAACTAAAAGACGAAAATCACATAATCATATCAATAGATGCAGAAAAATCATTTGACAAAATGCAACATCCTTTCTTGATAAAAACTCTCAGCAAAGTGGAAATAGAGGGAACATACCTCAACATAATAAAAGCCTTATGTGACAAACCTACAGCCAACATCATACTCAATGGGCAAAAACTAAAACCTTTTCCCCTAAGAACAGGAACAAGACAGGGATGCCCACTCTCACTACTCCTGTCCAACATAGTACTAGAAGTGTTAGCCATAGCAATCAGACAAGAAGAGGAAATAAAAGGCATCCAAATTGGAAAAGAAGAAGTCAAACTTGCATTATTTGCAGATGCCATGATATTGTACATAGATAACACTAAAGACTCCATCAAAAACCACTAGATTTAATAAATGAATTCGGCAATGTAGCACGATAAAAAAAATCAACACCTAGAAATGTATGGCTTTTTATACACCAATAATGAACTCACAGAAAGGGAAACAACAACAACAAAAACAATACCATTTACCATTGCACCACCAAAAAGGTTAAGATACCTAGGAATAACCTTAACTAAGGAGGTAAAAGACCTGTGCTCAGAAAACTAAAGGACATTGAAAAAAGAGATAGAGGAAGACATAAACAAATGGAAGAATATACTGTGTTCATGGATTGGTAGAATCAACATCATAAAAATATCCATACTACACAAATAAATCTATAGATTTAATGCATTCCCCATTAAAATACCAATGGCATATTTCACAGATCTAGAACAAACTCTCCAAAAAATCATATGAAATTTAAAAAAAAAACCCAACACTGAATAGCCACAACAATCTTGAGGAAGACGGACAAAGTTGGAGGAAACATAATACTAGATATCAAACTCTATTACACAGCCAATATTTTCAAAACTGACTGGTATTGGCACAAGAACAGACATATAGACCAATGGAACAGAACAGAGAAACCATAAATTGTCCCAGACATTATGCTCAATTAATATTTGACAAAGGAGGCAAGAGCATACCAACAATGGAGTCAAAACAGTCTTTTCAATAAATGGTGTTGGGAAAATTGGACAGATACATGTAAAAAAATGAAACTAGACCACCTACTTACACCATACATAAAAATAAAGTCAACATGGATAAAGGACTTAAATATAAGAAGGGAAACCATAAAAATCTTAGAAGAATCCATAGGCAGCAAAATATCAGATGTATGTCGTAGCAATATCTTTACCAATACAGCTCCTAGGGTAAAGGAAACTAAGGAGAAAATTAACAAATGGGACTACATCAAAATAAAAAGCTTCTGCATAGAAAAAAAAAAATTAACAACACATCAAGAAAGCCCACTGCATGGGAGAACATGTTTGCCAATCCTATCTAATAAAAGAGAAACATGGTAATTAGCCGTACAGCTGCTTCCCTTCCCATGGGCTAATCAGTGAGATATGCAAATTAACTGCCAGACAATATGGTGGCCGGCAGCCAGGCAGCTTGAAGCGAACAGGGAGGCTTGCTTGCTCCAGTGACGGAGAAAGCCAGGTTCCCCGCCTGCCTTGCCGGCCTCTGAGCTTGCAGTCTGAAACATTGTAACAAATATAGACGCTAAACAAAACCCCAGAAACCCACTTTCAGTCAGCCAGGCTTCAGCCAGCAAGACCGCAACATTGTTTCAAATACAGAAGGTAAACAAGGCCAGAAACCTGCTTTCAGCCGAGCCTCAGAGAGAAAGCCGGCTCTCAGCTCCAGTGACAGGCATAGAAGGTAAATAAATGCCAGAATAAAAAAAAAAAGAAAAAAAGGAGAGGTTTGGAGTTTCAGTCACCGGCAGCCTGAAAACAACCCTCAGCCCCTCACCCAGACTGGCCAGGCACCCCAGTGGGGACCCCCACCCTGAAGCAACAAGATGGCGGCTAATTTGCATACTGAAGGCAGGTGGCAGCAGGCAAGGCTGTCTGCGGTCAAGGACCCGGATCTGTGACCCTGCCGGGCAGGGGCAGTGCTTGAGGCTGTTCATGGTCCCAGGACCCAGATCTTTGACCCTGCCAGATGGGGGGCACCGCGGGAGGCTGTCCGCAGTCCAGGACCCAGATCCGTGACCCTGCCAGGCGGGGGGCAGTGCTTGAGGCTGTCCGTGGTCTGGGACCTGGATCCATGTCCTCGCGAGTGGGGCAGCAGTGCTTGAGGCTGTCTGCGGTCCCAGGACCTGGACCTGTGACCCTGCCAGGCGGGGGGCACCGCAGGAGGCTGTCCGTGGTCCAGGACCCGGATCTGTGACCCTGCCGGGCGGGGGACACCACGGGAGGCTGTCTGCAGTCCGGGACTAGGATCTGTGACCCTGCCAGGCAGGGGGCAGTGCTTGAGGCTGTCCATGGTCCTGGGACCTGGATCCGTGACCTGGTGGGCAGGGGGCAGCACGGGAGGCTGTCTGCAGTCCGGGACCCGGATCTGTGACCCTGCTGGGAGGGGGTCAGTGCTTGAGGCTGTCCACGGGACCAAGACATGGATCTGTGACCCTGCCGGGTGGGGGGCAGCGCTTGAGGCTGTGCACAGTCCTGGGACTCAGATCCATTACCCTTCACGGAGGGGAGGCAGCCATCAGTGCCCAGGAGTGACTGCGCAAGATCCGCCTCCTGGCCCAGAAGGTGCAGGATTGCAGGGACAGCCACTGTGGCAGGCCAGCCTGAAGTCCTCCTGGCTGCACCACAGGGGTTTGCAGATCTGCAAAGCCAGAGGCCTCCAGTGTGCACATACCCCCCTGGTGTGCAAACATCCCCCAGCACACTGTCATCCTCCCATGCCTGCAACAGTTGCAAACCAAGGCGTGCACAAGTTCCCCCTGCCCCTCCACCGCACTTCCATCAACCTGGCATGCCTAACACCCCCACAGGATGTGCACACATCCCCTCTGATGCGCTCACGTCCTTTGGAGAGTGTCTGGGTGTTCTGGGGGCTGAGAGTGGGCGCCTGTGAGATGACAGTGAGAGGGCAGAGTGGTGATGCCCTCTTCCCACGGAGGCCAGTGCAGCTATGAGATCACCTCTGGGGAGTTAATGCAGGTGCTGAGGCAGGATCAGGTGCAGACAGACACACCTGGTGGGCATGGGCAGCCCTCGCTGAGGTGCCTTCAGTCAGCGTTCAAGATCAAGAGCCCAGAGGCAGAGAGGAATTCCGTCCTCTCAGTGAAACAGTGGGATAGTTGGGGCGACTGTAGAGGAGGAATGTGCACTTTGGGTGCCAGCACCCATGAGCGAAGGCTGCCCTTACTGAGCCTCGCTTGCTTGGGGCCTAGCGCAGTCCTGCCAGGCAATGGGTGACAGGACGTGCTTTTCCGAAGTAATGAGAGAAAACATTGATTCTCCTGCTGCCCACGAAGGTGGAAAGTGAAGTGGGGAGACATGTGGGGAATGAGCAAGGTTCCCTGTCTGGGGCTTCCAAATCTGCTGTTGGTTTCTTTCACCACTGACGAGAGATATATAGGGTGTCCCCCCAAAATGTATACATACTTTGAATACCTACTAATTCCAATGGTTTTAAGCATAAGAAAGAAACAACAATGGAGCTGTTATCTGTTAAAAGTGTGGGCACAAACAGGTACTTGGACATTCCCTGAGGGGTCTCAGATTGAAGAGGGTGAAGGGCAGACTGAGGGGCCCCTTTCCTCCACCTCACCTCAGTGCACAAATTTCGTGCACTGGGCTACTAGTGTTATATATATGACTAGAGGCCCAGTGCACAAAAATGTGTGCACTGGCGGTGGCGGGGGGGGGGGGGGGGGCCAGTATCCCTCAGCCCCACTTGTGCCCTCTCACAATCTGGGATCCCTCGGGAGATAATGACCTGCTGGCTTAGGCCCACTCCCGGGTGGCAGAGGGCAGGCCCAATCCCTAGGTGCCTGCCCCGCAGCCCCTGGTTGGGCTCAGAGCAAGGCCGATTGGGGAGTTGGGGTGCCACCCCCTGTTATGCACAGAGAAGGGTGGATCAGGAGGTTGCGATGCCACCCTCAGTCATGCTCAGGATAGGGCCGATTAGGGGGTTGGGGTGCCGCCCCCTGTCACACTCAAGGCAGGGTCGATAGGGAGGTTGCGGCACCACCCCCTGTCACGCACAGAGCAGGGCAGATCAGGGGGTTGTGGCTACACCCTGTCACGCACAGAGCAGGGCAGATCAGGGGGTTGTGGCACCACCCCTGACACATACAGAGCTGGCCGATCAGGGGGTTGGGGTGCTGCCCCCTGTCACACACAGAGCAGGGCCAATCGGGGGGTGGGGAGCTCCCACCTGCCATGCACAGAGCAGGGCGGATCAGGAGGTTGTGATGCCACCCTCAGTCAAGCTCAGGGTAGGGCTGATTGGGGGGCTGGGACGCAGCCCCCTGTCACACTCATGGCAGGGTCGATGGGGAGGTTGTGGCGCCGCCCCCTGTCACCCACAGAGCAGGGCCGATCAGGGGTTGGGGCACTCCCGCCTGTCACACTCAGGGCAGGGCCGATGGGGAGGTTGCGGGTCCCCCCCGTCACACACAGATCAGGGCCAATCGGGGGTTGGGGAGCTCCCCCCTATCAGGCACAGAGCAGGACCAATCAGGAGGTTGGGGCGCCTTCCCCTTTCAGGAACAGAGCAGGAAGGATAGGGAGGTTGTGGCCCCGCCCACTGTCACACACAGAGCTGCAGGGCAATCAGGGGGTTTAGGCGCTGCCCCCTGTCATGCTGCTCCAGGGGCCTGGAGGCCTCTTGGCTCCACTGATCCCAGTGCTCCACTGATCCTCGCTGCTCTGCTTATCCCAGTGCTGGGAGCCTTCACGTCTCTGCTTGACACAGGGGCAGTGAGACCTCGCTGCTCCGCTGATCCCGGTGCTGGGAGGCCTCGCGGCTCCACTTGACACAGGGGCAGTGAGACCTCACTGCTCAGCTGATCCCGGTGCTAAGAGGCCTCATGGCTCTGCTGATCCCAGTGCCAGGAGGCCTTGCGGCTCCACTGATCCTGGGTTCGGGAGGCCTTGTGGCTGCACTGATCCCAGTGCTGGGAGGCATATTACCCTTTTACTATATAAGATAGAGGCCTGGTGCATGGGTGGGGGCTGGCTGGTTTGCCCTGAAGGGTGTCCCGGATCAGGGTGGGGGTCCTGCTTGGGTGCCTGGCCAGCCTGGGTGAGGAGATGATGGCTGTTTACAGCTGGTCACACCCCCTTCAGGGTGGGGGTCCTCACTGGGATGCCTGGCCAGCCTGGGTGATGGGATGATGGCTGTTTGCAGCTGGTCACACCCCCTTCAGGGTGGGGGTCCCCACTGGGGTGCCTGGCCAGCCTGGGTGAGGGGATGATGGCTGTTTGCAGCTGGTCACACCCCCTTCAGTGTGGGGGTCCTCACTGGGGTGCCTGGCCAGTCTGGGTGAGGGGCTGAGGGCCGTTTTCAGGCTGGCAGGTGCCTGAAGCTCCTCCCAACCTCTCCTTTTTTCCTTTTTTTTATTCTGGGATTTATTTACCTTCTATGGCTGTCACTGGAGCTGATAGCTGGCTTTAGCTGTGAGACCTCAGCTGCTGAAAGCAGGATTCTGGGCTTTATTTACCTTCTGTATTTGAAACTTTGTTGCGACTCCAGCTCTGAGATCCGGGCTGACTGAAAGCAGGTTTCTGGGACTTTGTTTAGCTTCTATATTTGTAACAATGTTTCTTAGAGAGCAGCTCAGAGCCCAGCAGCAGCAGGAGGGGAACCTTGGCTTCCTCCATCACTGGAGCACGCAAGCTTGTTCGCATCAGTTGCCTGGCTGCTTGATTGCCATCTTGGTTGGCAGTTAATTTGCATATCACCCTGATTAGCCAATGGGAAGGGTAGCGGAGGTACGGCTAATTACCATGTTTCTCTTTTATTAGATAGGATATGTTGAAGATGTATAGACAGAAAGTATTAACAGTTCTCTGGAGTTACTCTAAAGTCTCTTGATGCATAAATAATAATAATAACTCATACAGAGTAACATGGGAAGAGTTATACTTTCTTAGTTTCACTTCTGTAGGCACGTCTATTTACTAGGACAATGGAAAGTTGATAACAGAACAGCATAGCCTATGATGTGAATGATGTTTTAAAGATCACTGTGTCTTAGGTTAAACACCAAATCCTCTATATAGCTCTTTCCTTATTCCTATTCAGTAATTCTCTGCTTATCTTTTTAATGTGTCTATAAAGTTGAAGTCTTCAGGATATCTTAAGCACAGGCTCAGACCATGGAAGACAACTAACAACCACATCTGAGAGTCTGTTTCTCCCAGAAGGAAGAACCTTTCAGCACAGCTCTTGAATAAAACTGATTCCTCGATATAGGAGCACCCAAATAAATAAATAAATAAAAACTCTTGATGGACTTGAAGGGAAAGACTGATAACAATACAGCCATAGTAGGGGACATTAACACCGCCAGACATCACTGGATAGGTCTTACAGACAAAAAAATTAACAAGGAAACAGAGGCTATAAATGACACTCTAGATTAGATGGATCTAACGGATATATATAGAACAATTCTCCCCAAAGCAACAGACTATACATTCTTCTCAAGTGCACATGGAACATTCTCAAAGATAGACCACATTTTAGGGCACAAAACAAGTCTGCACAATGTTAAGAAGAATGCTGTTATATCAAGCATCTTCTCGGATTAATTGGCATGAAATTAGAAACCAACTACAATAAATTTAAAAAAACCCGCAAAAACACTAAAATACATGGAGGCTAAACAGCATATTATTAGTCAATGAATGGGTTACCAATGTCATAAAGCAAAAAAAATTAAAGACTTCCTGGAAATAAATGAAAATCAACACACAACCACACAAAGCCAATGGAACACAGTGAAAGCAGTCCTGAGAGGGAAGTTCATAGCACTATAGGCCTACTTAAAGAAACAAGAAAAAGCACTAATAAATTATCTATCCCTAACACTAAATTAATTAGAAAGAGAGGAAAACCAAGATGGCGGCATAGATTAATGCCGGAGTTTGCTGCCTCAAACAACCACTTCAAAAATACAACTTGCCAAAACCAGTTTGGCTCAGTGGATAGAGCGTCAACCTGCGGACTGAAAGGTCTCAAGTTCGATTCCGTTCAAGGGCATGTACCTTGGTTGTGGGCACATCCCCAGTAGGAGGTGTGCAGGAGGCAGCTGGTCGATGTTTCTCTCTCATCGATGTTTCTAACTCTCTATCCCTCTCCCTTCCTCTCTGTAAAAAATCAATAAAATATATTTTAAAAAAATACAACTAAAAGACGGAACGGACATCATCCAGAACCACAGGAAGGCTGGCTGAGTGGAAGTTCTACAACTAGGAGGAAAGAGAATTGCATACCGAGAATCAGAGGAGGCACAGTGCTGAAGTGAAATACTAAGGTGCGGAGTGCATGTGGAGCGGGCTGGCGGCTGAGGGCGAGGTTGTTGTTTTCAATCTGGAGGGAGTTTCAGACTCTGAGCTCCAGATCCGGGCGAGTCTCTAGGGACCCAGACTCAAACGGGAGAAGCGGGACTGTCTGGCTTTGGTCAGAACTCAAAGGCAGCTTTCTCTCAGAGGTTTGCAGCGGTTGCTGGGACTCTGAGAGACAGAGCCCCTGGGGATGGAACTGAGAGCAGCCATAACTGCTCGCTCTGCCTGCCCTGTAGATCCCCGGGGACCTGCCCTGCCCAAGCCCTGCACAGAGGCATTTGCCGGATAGCCTTAGGCAAACGCTAGATTAGGACCGCCCTAGAGATCCAGCACAGAAGCTCTCCCACTGCAGACACAGCTGACTCTCATAGCCAGTTAGCCTGGAGGTCAAATCTCCCCCAGTATTGTTGACAACAATCAAGGCTTAACTACAACAAGACTGCACACAAAGACCACAAGGGGGTGCACCAAGAAAGCATAAAAAATACAGAGACAACACAGGCAAGAACGTTTGGTAATGTTCTGGAATATCAGAAGCCTTCAGAGGAAGGAAAGCATGCTCATGAGATGCACATCATTTGGGCGGCTGGAGAAAGTTCTTCTTCCCCATCCTGCCCTGCAGGCCTGACCTCAGCTTCTCAGATTTTGCCAGGAGGAGGTGGCCTTCCTCCTTAGGCTGGACCATGGACTAGTTTACACACTCCTGGTGGGTTCTGCAAATAATTCAGCATTTTATTTGACCAGAGGTGACGTTGTTTTGTAGAATGAAGGAAGGAGATGAGGGCAAGGACTTCAATTTACTTTTGTCCATTTTCTGCTTAGCTAGCTGAATGTTTTAAGGATTGAGCAATGTAGAAATGTGAAGAAAACAAAGCAGCTGTCTATCTCTTTCAGAGTCTTGTGTCTTCATTTGATCTCTGATGAATGACAAAGGAGTTAATCCCCTGGTTAAGTGAATTTACCGCCCCCCACCCCATCCAAGGTCATGGCCCAAATTCTCAGGGTTTGCTCTGCTCAGCTTGCTCATTTTTATTTATTTTACTCTTTCATTATCCGTAACCTGTCATTGTAGATGACTTACTCCAGTCTTACAGATGTTTCCTTTGGACCATCTACCCATTCATTCATCTCCATCCATCCCACCATAATACAGGCCCTCACCTCCTCACACTCATGGCAGGAAAAGCAGAATCAAGCTACAGCTCTTAATCTTCATTAGCATACTCCTCTCACGACTTTCCTGCCTGCTTTACAAAGAATTGATGCTTCTCAGTCCCAAGAACAGATACCAAAACGCAACTACAGGCTTTCTCTTCCAACAAGATTGCTGCCCCCCTGAGCCCCTCTTCCTAGTCAGTGAATGACATGTATCCATCGATGTCATGAAATCAAGTCATTTCAACCATAAAATCTCAGCAAAGGGAGTTTTTCAAATTACCCTAACACTACAAGTTAATTCTGAATCAATCTAATAAATGAACTGAGATACAAAGGTAATGTTCTTAAATGGAGCCAAGCAAATGCAAATTTCAATATACTAGTAAACTCTACAGCTACAACACTGACCATGTCTTTGCATAGTTGTCAGACTAGGTTCTATTACTGGTTGTATTAAGTCATTAACAGTTGGTAGAGTTTTACAAACAAGAAAGATTCTCCCCCCGCCCCCAGCCAATGCTTATCGTTTTCCTACATTAGTAGGTAGCCTCATATTAACACATTTTCATGGTTTTAAAACTATATGGAACACACACACACACACATCCCTATTCTTATATTTAGCAGTAATGCCATTAAAGAAACAGTATTTTGATTTGATGGTCTTCATACTGGCCTATAAAGCTTAGGGACTTGATGGGGTACATGTGCTCACATTCATTTTTAAAAAATCCACACAATACAGTGTAGTAAATGCCACCATAGAGGTTTCATAAGAATCGATGACAATGCAGAATTCAAAAGAGGAGATTAAAAGATGACAGGGCAAAGGCAGGATTAAAAGAGGAAGTGCTATTTTGTAGGGTCTTAAAAGTTCGGTAGAAATTTGCCAGGTTGAGATGGTAGCATCATCCACACGTAAGAAACCACCTGGGCTAAGATACTAAATAGAATGTGGAAGAGCACAGTGTGTGTGCGTGTGTGTGTGTGTGTGTGTGCGCGCGCACATACATGCGTGCGCACACACACTTTTTGGGGGGTCTGGAGGAGGCCTTGCTAACTTTATCCAACTTAAAGACAAACTATAAAATGTCATAAGATATAGAAAGCCTCATTCCAAATTTTTGTATAATAAAACATGGGATCTCTTTATTTATTTTTAAATTTAAAAAAAATGCAGAGACAAAGAAACATGACAGAAATGAAGGATATAGAGCTAAAAAATGCATTTTTAAGGTCTTTCAATAATTTTCTAGAAACTGCTAATAAACTTGATGAGATCTACAAGAAATCTAATGAGACCCTCGATGTTGTGATAAAGAACCAACTAGAAATTAAGCATACACTGACTGAAATAAAGAATATTATACAGACACCCAACAGCAGACCAGAGGAGTGCAAGAATCAAGTCAAAGATTTGAAATGTGAAGAAGTAAAAAACACCCAACCGGAAAAGCAAAATGAAAAAAGAATCCGAAAATAAGAAGATAGTGTAAGGAGCCTCTGGGACAGCTTCAAGCGTACCAACATCAGAATTAAAGGGGTGCCAGAAGATGAGAGAGAGCAAGATATTGAAAACCTATTTGAAGAAATAATTACAGAAAACTTCCCCCACCTGGTGAAAGAAATAGACTTACAGGTCCAAGAAGCGTAGAGAACCCCAAACAAAAGGAATCCAAAGAGGGCCACACCAAGACACATCATAATTAAAATGCCAAGAGCAAAAGACAAAGAGAGAATCTTAAAAGCAGCAAGAGAAAGAGACTCAATTACCTACAAGGGAATACCCATACGACTGTCAGCTGATTTCTCAACAGAAACTTTGCAGGTCAGAAGGGAATGGCAAGAAATATTCAAAGTGATGAATACCAGGAACCTACAACCAAGATTACTTTATCCAGCAAAGCTATTATTCAGAATTGAAGGTCAGATAAAGAGCTTCACAGATAAGGAAAAGCTAAAGGAGTTCATCACTACCAAACCAGTATTATATGAAATGCTGAAAGGTATCCTTTAAGAAGAGGAAGAAGAAAAAGGTAGAGATACAAATTATGAACAACAAACATGCATCTATCAACAAGTGAATCTAAGAATCAAGTGAATAAATAATCTGATGTACAGAATGAACTGGTGATTATAGTAGAATCAGGGACATAGAAAGGGAATGTACTGACTATTCTTGGGGGGCGGGGGGAAGGGGTATGGGAGATGCGGGAAGAGACTGGACTAAAATCGTGCACCTATGGATGAGGACAGTGGGTGGGGAGTGAGGGCGGAGAGTGGGGTGAAAACTGGGAGGAGGGGAGTTATAGGGGAAAAAAAAGAGAAACAAATGTAATAATCTGAACAATAAAGATTTAATTTAAAAAAAAAGAAAGAGAACAGCAAGACAAGTCCATAGGAATTTAGAGGAAGGAAATAATAAAGATCATGAAATAAATGACATAGAGACAAATAACAAAACAAAAGTCAGTACAAAAGTTCAATAAATCCAAGAGCTGGTTCTTTGTAAAGACAAATAAGATTGATGAACCCCTAGCCAGATTTATCAAGAAACAAATAGAGAGGACCCGGATAAATAAAATGAGACATAATAGAGGCGCTATAACAACAGACACCACAGAAATAAATATCTAGCAAATTAAAGTGTCAGACCAGTTGGTTTTGTAAAAGAATATTACCGAATATTCAAAGAGTTAGCACCTATCCTCCTCAAAGTATTCCAAAAAAATCAAGAGAAAGCTCTTTTTATGAAGCCAGCATTATCTTATTTCCAAAACCAGATAAAGACACTACAAAGAAAGAAAATTACAGGCCAATATTCCTGATGAGCACAGATGGTAAAATCCTCAACAAAATATTGGCAAATTGAATCCAGCAATATATTAAAAAGATCTTATACCATGTTCAACTGGGATTTATTCTGGGGATGCAAGGCTGGTACAATATTGGCAAATCAGTACATGTGATGCATCACATAAGCAAACTGAAAGATAAAAATAATATGATCATACCATTAGATACAGAAAAAGCATTCGACAAAATCCAGCACACTTTTTTGATAAACACTCTCAGTAAAGTGGAATTAGAGGGATCATAGCTCAACATAATAAAGGTCATCTATAATATTAAAAGTGTAATATGCAAATACTCATACAAGTCAACAAAAGAAAGATAAACAATTCAATTGAAAGATGGGCAGGAGACCTGAATAGACTTTTCTCAAAGAGGACATACAAATGGCCAAGAGTCATATGAAAAAATGCTCAAAGTCACTAATTATCAGAGAAATGTAAATTAAAACCAGTATGTTATATCACTTCACACCTATCAGAATGGCTATAATAAAAAAATGAACAAACAAGAAGAGCTGGAGAGGATAAGGGAAGATGAGTTGGCTGCTAGTGGGAATGCAGATTTATGTAGCCATTATGGAAAACAGTATGAATTTTCCTAAAAAAATTTAGAATGGAACTTACATTTGGCTCAGTGACACCATGATGGGAATATATCCTAAAAACCCCAAGCACCAATCTGAAAAAAATATATGCACCCCTATGTTCAAAGCAGCATCCTATCTAATAAAAGAATAATATTCAAATTAGGCATCACTCCATCACAAAGATGGCAGCGCCCATAGCCACAAGATAGCGGTACCCAGTCCTCTCAGACCCTCCGGGAGTCTTGCAGCAATGGCCTGGGGGTCGGGCACTGAAAACTAGCAGCATTCACAGCCACCCTGCCGGGAGTCCTGCAGCCCGGGCCCAGGGGGCAGGCTCTAGGAGAGGGCAGCATGAGGAGAGGAGAGGGCAGCGGGATTGAGAGTGCAGTTCGGGACTTGGTTAGGAGGCACTGGGGCTCGGGTGGGGTTGGGAGCAGAGGGCCCCAGTCGCCAGGCTGACAGCACGACACACCAGCCATGCTGAAGGACATCTGTGTCCAGTAGGAGAAGCTGGCTGCCAAGAGCATGCAGAATGCTGAATAATGGTTCAAGAGCCGCTTCACTGTGCTGACCAAGAGCACTGCCAAGAATACTGAAGCGGTGTGTACCCCCAAGGAGAAGGTGTCCGAGAGCCGCTGCCTGCCCATGGCTAAGACCCTGGAGATGGAAGTATGCCGGAGGATGAAAAAAGCGCTGGAAAAGCAGCTACAAGAGCTGCAGGATAAGCAGAACACCAACATTAGTGCTATGCAAGGCACAATCAACAAATTAGAAAATAAGTTGAGAACTACAAAGAGTGAAATGGCACGATATTTAAAAGAATACCAGGACCTCCTCAATGTGAAGATGGCTTTGGACATTGGCATTGCAGCTTACAAGAAACTCCTGGAAGGTGAGGAGACCTGGCTCAGTTTCACCAGTATGGGAAGCATAGCCAGCCGCTACTCCCAGAGTTCCCAGGTCTTTGGCAGATCTGCCTAAGGTGGTTTACAGACCAGATCCTACTTGATGTCTGCTCACTCCTTCCCTTCTTAATACACCAGCCACATCCAAGAGGAGCAGATTGAGGAGGAGGAGACCATTGAGGCTACAAAAGCCAAGGAAAATAAGGATGAACCCCCCCCCCCCCTCTGAAGGAGAAGCTGAAGAGGAGAAGGAGAATGAAGAGGCTGAGGAAGAGGAAGGAAGGGAAGAGGAAGAAGGTACAAGGAAGAATTTGATGATGCAAAGGAGGAAGAAGGAGGTAAAGATGAAGGAGAAGATGCTCAAGAAGCTGAGGACAAGAAGAAAGATGAAGATGTTGGAAGGAGCAAGCAACCAAGAAGAAAGATTGAGGCCCCCTTTCCTTAATTATTTCAGGAATAATCCACCTGAAACCAGGTCAACCCCATCACCAACCAAGCAGTTGATTTCCCGATATTATATGAATTAAGAAGTCAATATATGTAACATTCTGAGGTGACTCAGGTTGGACATTAAATGTTGTCCTATCACTTTTCTCCTTATGCAGAATATCTGTTTGCTTGCAGAGTGGCTTCCTGGCTTGCTGCCGGCCTGTGCATGGTCCATGCTTATGAGTTCAGGATCTATGGCAATGTGAATAATTCAGATGTTTACAATAAAAACACATGAATACATGAGTTAACTAATGTTAATGTTAAACTTCATGGAAAAAAGTAGTCCTTTCAATATTTGGTGGTTAGAAATTAAAGACCTCAAATCATGTGCAATAAACCGTAAATAAAGTTCCAAAGAATGAAAAAAAATACATCAGGAGTCAGGAAACGTTAAAAAAGAACACACAAAAAAACAGGAACCATTCCCAAATCAGGAAGGTAAGTTACAGGGTGTATATTATTGCTACGAATACAGTATTTCCTACTAATTACAACATATACAATGTAATTTATTAGATGCCTTCCTATCGCATGAAGTATGTATTCTCATAGAATAATACTGGTAGGATGTTATAGTTATGGCACTATGTCATATCCTATCTATACTAATACAAGGGTAATATGCTAATTAGACAGTGAGACCTTCCGGACAAAGCCATGGTGGAGGGGCTTAGGCAGATGAGGTTTGGGGCAATCATGCCAGGAGGAGAGAGCAGTTGGAAGTGATCAGGATGACAGGGGGCAGTTGGGGGCAAGCAGACCAGCAGAGGGGACCAATTGGGGGTGAGAAAGCCAGAAGGAAGGGCAGGTGGAGGCAAGCATGCCAGCAGGGGGGGTAATTGGGGGCAATTCTGCCAGCAGGGGGGACAGTTGGGGGTGAGCAGGCTGGCAGGCAGAGTGATTAGGCGCTATCAAGCAGGCAGGCAGGTGAGCAGTTAGGAGCCAGTGGTCCTGTATTGCCAGGGGGTTGTCTGACTGCCGGTTTAGCCCCAGTGGAATCCCATTGGGCCTAAATTGGCAGTCCAACCTCCACTGAGGGGTCCCAGATTGGAGAGGGTGCAGGCTGTGCTGAGGGACACTCCCACCACAGTGCATGAATTTTCGTGCACTGGGCCACTAGTTATTTATAATGGCTAAGACTTGGAAACAGCCCAAGTGCCCATCACCAGATGAATGGATAAAATAGCTGTAGAACATTTACACTACAGAATACTAGGCAGCTGTAAAAAAATAAGGATCTCTTACCTTTGAGACAGCATGTATAGACCTGGAAAATAATATGCTAAGTAAAATAAGCCAAAAGTAGAAAGAAAAATATCATATGATCTCACTTAATTGTAGACTCTAATGAACAGAATAAATTGACCAACAATATAAGAACTGAAGCATGGAGACATGGAACAGACTGACATACCTCGGGATAGGAATTGGGGAGACAATACAAGATAAACCAAAGAACTTGTTTACTTATATGCATAGCACTTGGACACAGGCAGTAGTGCAGTGAAGTCCTGGGGTGGGTGGGTAGGAGCTCAGAGGAGGAGGGAGGAGAGGGGTAAATGGAAGATATCTGTAATAATATCAACAATTAAAATATGTTAATAAAAAAACAAGACTTATTTCCCCCGGAGCAATCCTATATTACAACCACCTGTCTCTGCTTTCAGTCCATGTATACATCATCACACTGAATATAGCAGACATGATTGTAAACTCCATTTTATTTTTCAGAGATATCATCACCTTCATTCAGTTTCTCAGACCAAAAATGTAGGAATCTCCCTTGATTCCTCTCTTTGCCTTACTTTTCAGAAACAACCCGTCTACAAGATCTCCTGGTTCTATCCACAAATCTGACCACTTCTCTCCATTTTGAAGACCATCATAAGGCCAAGCTACCACCACCATCCTTGACTCAGCAGTTCCCTAACCTGCAACTTTCATCAATTCCGTAAATTGGAATGATTTTTTAAAAAATATCAATCAAATGGAAGAGAGATTTTGCAGAACCTCCCACTCTGGCTTCCATGAAATCAGTAGTTATTCCCCATCTCCCACACACTTTATGGCGAAGCTGCTGCTAATCCAAGGATTGGCAAAAGCATCCCTGAAGCAGAGTTTCCCACATTTGATCACCAGAATCCTTAGATGAGAGAAGTAAATTTCCAGAAGGTGAGAGCACTGGCTACAGGAAACTGTAGGTACAAGTTCAGATTATTATTTTGCTAGCATCTCAGTGGAAAACTACAGTCTGCAGTTATCCTGAGGGCATTAGTTGTTCATTAGGATGGCGATTAGGAAAATCATGGGAGATGCTACCATAAATCATCAAAGCCCAGCTCCAATGCTGATAGCTCATGTTAATCTGTGTGACAGATGGCAGATAAGGCCATGAATTATTCCCATCTTTCTACAGGTGCCTCTTTAAGATGTGGATATGCAGCTCCTCCCACATCGTGCTGAGTCTGTTCCTCCACCCCTTGAATCTGGGTGGACCCTGTGGCTTGCTCTAGACAACAGGGCAGTAGAAGCATGATGCAAATAAACTCTAAAAGTGCTGATGGCCTGTGGCTTGCTGTCTCTTTCTGGTCTTCAGGACCCTGAAACAGCTTCATAAAGAGGCCAGGACTAGCCTGATTGATGGTGAGGGACACAAGGCACAGTTATCCCCACCACCTGAGCCTGCCCAAGAGCCTGCTAACTACCAGACATGTCCATGGGTGATCCAACTCAAAACTACCCAGTTGCTGGTTCTTGAGAGTATCATACTCAGCACAAATGTCTGATGAAAAAGTGCAAAAACCATATGATTTCACTCATATTTGGGATATAAAATAGAAATCAATCAGCCACCAAATAAAACAAATAAACTCATTGCCTTGGACAGCTTTGCTAAATGGTTAGAGCATCAGACCAAAAACAAAAGGGTCATGGGTTTGATTCTCTGTCAAGGTTACATACCTGGGTGGGATGTTGGATCCCCAGCCCTAGACAGGGCCCCTGCAAGAGGCAATCAATCAATGTACTCTTTCACGTCCATGTCTCTCTCTCTCTCTCTCTCTCTCTCTCTCTCTCTCTCTCTCCCTCCCTTTCTCTCTCTCCCCCTTTATCCTTCTTTTTTTCCACTACCTCCCCCTCCCTTCCTCTCTTCCCCTCTTCTCTCTTCTTCTCTCTCTAAAAAATCAATTTAAGAAAATCCTTGGGCGAAAACAAAAAACGAACTAACTAACTAACTAACTAACTCACTAAGTAACTAACTGACACCGATGACAGTAAGGTGGTTACTGGTGTTAAAGGGGGGTGGGGAAATGTTGAAGAGAGTAAAGGGTCAAATATATGGTGATGGAATAAGACAAGGTTTGGGGCTGTGAGCATACAATGCAATACACGGATGATGTATTGTACATTTGTACATGTGAAACTCATATAATATTATTAACCAATGTCACCCCAGTAAGTTTAACCTGTGAGGATGGTAGGGCCATCTGCATCTTGTATTTCCACTATTACCTGTGGACAAGCACAATACTGGACAAAGAGTGGTTATCAATAAATATTTGTTAAATAAAGAAATTGATCAAAATCTCTCTGATTCTCACTTTCTCTTTGATCTTTATATCCAGTCTACATCTGTGGAAAAGATTATCCTTTCCTTATTCATCAATGTTTAGTGTCACAGAAACAAACAATTACATTTTTTGTTGTTGTTAATATTCACCTGGGGATATGGATATTTTTTGATTGATATTTTTTAGAGAGAGTAGAAAAGAGGGGTGGAGGAAGGAGAGAAGGAGAGAGAGAGAGAGAGAGAGAGAGAGAGAGAGAGAGAGAGAGAGAGAGAATGAGAGATGTGAGAGAGACACATTGATTTATTGCCTCCTGCACAAGCCCTAACTTGAGCAGGGCATCTAATATGCAACCCAGGCATGTGCCCTTGACCAGGAATCAAACCCACAACCCTTTGGTGCATGGGCTGACACACTAACCACTCAGACACATGGGTCAGAGCTAAACAATTAAGTTTTAAATATTTTTTTTCTCCTTGCTATCTAGAAACATTGGGAAATGTTTGAATAACTCATATTGAAGCAGACTTTGACTGGAGCAAGCTGAACATGCTAGTTGTTAAAAACTGGCTCATCTGATAGGAAGCCATCAAATACAAACTTGAATCACTATAAAATACACAGACACTCCTTTTGAAAGAAGATTTATGTCTTTATACCTTAAGGATAGTAAGTAGAGAACAGCTTTTTATCAGCTAAGAAGAGAAATGTTTACAATTCAGCTTTGTCCAGAGTTGATGTTGGTGATGGGTGTTCAGAGGGATAACATGCTGAGCTGTGCTTCCCACCTTCCCAGTGCTCTTCACCCACCAGCTTCCCTCAGAGCTGGTTCTGTCTGCTCACCCAACTCCATCCCTGAAAGCTTCTAGTTTACTTATAAATTATATGAATGGTAAGTGAAATCATTTATTTATACAAATATCCTCTAAGCAGCAATCCCTGATAAAATTACTATTTTGTTTGGGTCAGTCTTCAAAATGGATTACAGCCTAAAATCAGCAGAGACACAAAATATAAAGAATGAGAAATCTATGCTGAAACTGATTGGAATGGCTCAATGTCAACATATGAACCCGGAAGTCTCAGCTCAATTCCTGGTCAGGGAACATACCTGGGTTATGGGCTAGATCCTGTGTAGGTGCTTGCAGGAGGCAGCCAATCAATAATTCTCTCTCATCACTGATGTTTCTATCTCTTTCTCCCTAACCCTCCCTCTCTGAAATGATATATATTAGTGGCCAAGTGCACAAAATTTGTGCACAGGGGAAGGGGGTGTCCCGCAACACAGCCTGCACCCTCTCCAATCTGGGACCCCACTCCAATCTGAGACATCCCTCCCTCTCACAATCTGGGACTGCTGGCTCTTAACTGCTCACCTGCCTGCCTGCCTGATTGCCCCTAACCACTCTGCATGCCAGCCTGCTCACCCCCAATTGCTAACCCCCACTGGCCTACTCGCCCCAAACTGCCACCCCCACCAGCCTGATCACCCCCAACTTCCCCCCTGCTGGCCTTCTCACCCCAAATGCCCCCCGTAGGCCTCATTGCCCCCAACTGACCCCCACTTATGGCCTGCTCTCCCCTAACTGGCCTCCCTGCTTGCCTGCTTACCCCAACTGCCCCCCCCAACTCTCGCCTGATCTCCCACAACGGTCCTCCACCACCTTCCTGATCACCCACAACTGCCATCCCCTCTTGGCCCCTAACCACCTCTACCTTGGCCCTGCTACCATGGCTTTGTCCAGAAGGTCTCCTGGAATGTCTCCCAGTCTAATTAGTATGTTACCCTTTTATTAGTATAGATAGAGGCTTGGTTCATAGGTGGGGCCCGGCTGGTTTGCCCTGAAATTTGTCCCGGATCAGGATGGGGGTTCCCTTGGGGGGACAGGGTGGCCTGGGCAAGGGTCCTGTGGTGGTTTGGAGGCTGGGAATGCCCCCATTGAGGTGGGGGTACACACTGGAGATGGTGCTGGCTTGGGAGAGGGGCTGGGGCAGTTTGCAGGCCAGTCACGCCCCCATGGGGTGAGGTTCCCCACTCAGGGACCTGGCCAGCCTGGTTGAGGGGCTGAGGGCCATTTTCAGGCTGGCCACACCCCCTTCAGGGTGGGTGTCCCCACTGGGGTGCCTGGCCAGCCTGGCTGAGGAGCTGATGGCTGTTTTCAGGCTTGCCACATCCCCCAGCAGGGACCCTCACGCTGTGGGGCTGTGGCCAGCCTAGGGAAGGGGCTGAGGGTCATTTTCAGGACCCTCCCTCAGCAGCTGGCCCTGGGGACCCATGTCTCCAGAACCCACAGGGCCCTCCTTAGGCACAGGCACAGGCAGGCAGGAAGCTTGGCTTCCATTGTTGCTGGGGAGACCCAAACCTCCTGCCTTCTGCAGGCTCTGTGGCCTCTGCCATCTTTGTCCCAATGATTTGCATACTCACTCCTGATTGGCTGATGGGCGTGGCTTTTGGGAATCACAGAGCAACAGTTAATTTGCATGCTACTCTTTTATTAGTATACTAGGGCACGGTGCAAAAAATTTGTGCACTCACGGAGGGAGGGTGTGTCCCTCAGCCTGGCCTATGCTCTCCCGCAGTCTGGGACCCCTCGGGAGATAATGACCTGATTGCTTAGACCTGCTCCCGGGTGGCAGAGGGCAGGCCCAATCCCTAGGTGCAGGCCCTGGTCAGGCTCAGAGCAGGGCTGATTGGGGAGTTGGGGCCCCGCCCCCTGTCATGCACAGAGCAGGGCCAATCAGGGGGTTGGGTGCTGCCGCCTGTCACACAGAGAGCAGGGCGGATCAGGGGGTTGGGGCGCTGACCTCTATCACCCACAGAGCAGGGCCGATCAGGGTATTGGGGTGCTGCCACTGTCACACTCAGGGCAGGGCCGATGGGGAGGTTATGGCTCTACCCCATCACACACAGAGCAGGGCCCTTTAGGTGGGGTGGTTGGGGTGCCGCCCTCTATCACCCACAGAGCAGGGCCGATCAGGGGGTTGGGGCACCGCCACTCTCACACTCAAGGCAGGGCCGATGGGGAGGTTATGGCTCTACCCTGTCACACACAGAGCAGGGCCTGTGGGGGTTTGGGTTGGGGTGCCGCACCCTGTCACACACAGAGCAGGGCCGATCAGGGGGTTGGGACACCGCACCCTGTCACACACAGAGCCGCAGGGCGATCAGGGGGTTTGGGCGCTGCCCCCTGTCACGCTGATCTGGTGCCAAGAGGCCTCACAGCTCCATTGATCCCGGTGCTGGGAGGCATATTACCCTTTTACTATATAGGATAGAGGCCTGGGGGCCAGCTGGTTTGCCCTGAAGGGTGTCCTGGATCAGGGTGCGTGTCCCCACTGGGGTGCCTGGCCAGTCTGGGTGAGGGGATGATGGCTGTTTGCAGCTGGTCACACACCCTTCAGGGTGGGGGTCCCCACTGGGGTGCCTGGCCAGTCTGGGTGAGGGGCTGAGGGCTGCTTCAGGCTGGCGGTTGACTGAAGCTCCCAACCGCTCCTTTTTTTCTTTTTTCTTTTTTAATTCTGGGCCAGCTTTAGCTCTGGCTCTAGCTCTGAGGCTTCCGCTGCTGAAAGCAGGTATCTGGTTTGTTTGCGTTCTATAATCGAAACAATGTATAACTCCAGCTCTGAGATCCCAGCTGGCTGAAAGCTGGTTTCTGGGGTTTTGTTTAGCTTCTATATTTGTTACAATGTTTCAAACTGCCAGCTCAGAGACCGGCAGCGCAGGCGGGGAACGTTGGAGTCCTCATGTTCACTTTAAGCTGCCTGGCTGCCGGACGCCATCTTGGTTGGCAGTTAATTTGCATATCACCCTGATTAGCCGATGGGAAGGGTAGCGGTCGTACTCTAATTACCATGTTTCTCTTTTATTAGATTAGACTAGAGGCCTGCTGCACAAAAATTTATGCACTCAGGGGGGAGAGTGGGGCCCTCAGCCCAGCCTGTGCCCTCTCACAGTCTGGGACCACTCAGGGGATGACCACCTGCTGGTGTAGGCCCGCTCCCCGGGGGATTGGGCCTAAGATGGCAATCAGACATCCCCCTGCCAGCCTGGCAGCCCTCAGGGAATGTCCACTTGCCAGCAGGGAGAAGGCCTAAACTGCAGTCGGACATCCTTTGCGCTGCTGAGGAGGCAGGAGATGCTCCCACCACCACCAACCGCTGTACTGGCAGCCA
Organism: Myotis yumanensis; assembly: GCF_028538775.1. NCBI lineage: Eukaryota > Metazoa > Chordata > Mammalia > Chiroptera > Vespertilionidae > Myotis > Myotis yumanensis. The sequence continues at coordinate 5,609,174 of NW_027223760.1, forward strand.
TCAGCCTGGCTTGTGGCTGAGCAAAGCTCCTCCCATGTGAGAGCGACCTGACCACCAGAGGGCAGCTCCTGCATTGAGCATCTGCCCCGTGGTGGTCAGTGTGTGTCATAGTGACCAGTCATTCCCAGTCCTTCTGCTGTTAGGGTCAGTTTGCATATTACCCTTTTACTATATAGGATACAGGCCTGGTGCATGGGTGGGGGCTAGCTGGTTTGCCCTGAAGGGTGTCCCGAATCAGGGTGGCAGTCCCCAATGGGGTGCCTGGCCAGCCTGAATAAGGGGATGATGGCTGTTTGCAGCTGGTCACATCCCCTTCATGGTGGGGTCCCCACTGGGATGCCTGGCCAGCCTGGATGAGGGACTGATGGCTGTTTTTAGGCTGCCCGCACCCCCTTCAGGGTGGGGGTCCCCACTGGGTTGCTTGGCCAGTCTGCGTGAAGGGCTGAGGGCCGTTTTCAGGCTGGTGGGTGACTGAAGCTCCCAGCCTCTCCTTTATTTCTTTTTTTTTAAATTCTGGTATTTATTTACTTTTGATGGCTGTCACTGGAACTGAGAGCCAGCTTTAGCTCTGAGGCCAGCTCCAGCTTGAGATCCTGGCTGCTGAAAGCAGGTATCTGGGCTTTGTTTATCTTCCATAATTGAAACTCTGTTGCCATCACTGCCGCTCTATGCTCTGAGCACGCTGCCGGCTGAAAGCAGGAATCTGGAGCTTGTTTAGCTTCTATAATTGCAACATTGTTTCTTAGACTGCAGCTCAGAGGCCGGCAGGGGCAGGCGGGGAACCTTGGCTTCCTCCATCACTGGAGCAAGCAAGCCTCCTGTTCACTTCAGCTGCCTGGCTCCCGGCTGCCATCTTGGTTGGCAGTTAATTTGCATATCGCCCTGATTAGCCAATGGGAAGCGTTCGGGGGTATGGTCAATTTGCATGTTTCTCTTTTATTAGATAGGACTAGAAGCCCGGTGCACAAAAATTTTTGCACTCGGAGGGGCGGAATCCCTCAACCCAGCCTGCGCCCATTTGCAGTCCAGGACTCCTTGGGGGATGTCCACCTGTTGACTTAGGCCCACTCCCTAGGGGATCAGGCCTAAGCTTGCAGTCAGACATCCATATGGCAGCCAGGGAGCCCTTGGGGATGTCTGACTAAAGGCTTAGGCCCCCAAGGGATCGGGCCTAATCTGTTAGTTGGACATTCTTAGTGCTGCCATGGAGGTGGGAGAGGCTCCTGCCACCACCTCTGTGCTGGCCAGCCATGAGCCAGCTTCTGGCTGAGTAGCACTCCCCATATGGAAGTGCACTGACCATCAGGGGGCAGCTCCCTGGTGCCCAGTGTGCATCATAGCAACTGGTCATTCTGCCATTCAGTCAATGTGCATATTAGCCTTTTATTATTATTATATAGGATGTCCCTATTTCCCCCCTTTTTCCCCCTCTACCCAGCTCTTGCCCCCCACTTCTCTCTGGCCATCACCATACTGTTGTCTGTGTCCATGGATTGTGCATATATTTTCTTTGGCTAATCTCTTCTTTAAACTCACTTCTTTAAATTTTTATTTTCAGATAAGTGCTTATAACTTCACTATTGTATATTTTCTATTATATTATTTAGAATTAAGATATTTTTTAATTGAACCCTTGTAAATTTTAGCGCAATTTAATAAATTATGCTAGAAGCAATTAGGAGATTTTTCATGTAATGCAGATACATTTCAATTAATATTTTATTAATTTTTATTTTTTTAATATTTTAATTTGAAATAATTTCATACTTGTAAAAAAAACTATAAAATACTACAGCATATTATATGTACCCTTCACCCAGTTTCTTAGGTGTTAATAATTTAAACATAACCATTATACAACTAACAGAATTTGGAATATATTTTTCTTATAATCTCTTTAATGTTACTTAATCCATTTACTTTGTCTTTGTTAATCTTCACCCAAGGATATTTTTCCATTGAATTTTAGAGAGAGTGAAGGGAAAGGGAGAGACACATTGATTGGTTGCCTCCCGCACATGCTCTGATAGAAACTGGGGATCAAGCCAGTAACTGAGGTACATGCCCTTGACTGGAATCAAACCTGGGACCCTTCAGTCCACGGGCTAATGCTCTATCCACTGAGCAAAACAGGCTGCAGCTTAATTCATTTACTTTTAATCTATACTTGTCTTTATATTGAAAGTGGGTTTTGTTTTTGATTCACCCTCATAATCTGTCCTTTAATTGGTGCATTTATGCCAATGACTTTCAGAGTGCTTACTGATAGAGTTACTACTATATCAGGCGGGTTCTGGGTCTTCTGGGTCCCGCCCTGCATTGCCATTTTTTTTTATTTTTTTCTAAGGCATTTCAATTTATTTAAAAGAAGCCAATATACAGAATATAAAAGGTATGGTATTTACAACTGTACAGTAAATAGGTTGGTTTCCCGGTAGGATCAGTAGTCTTTCAGTGAGTATTAACCCCCTTTCCCCTTGATGCTCGACGCAGCTGGCAGACAAACAGCAACAGTGGGGTGGGATGGGACTGCAGGATAGAACGTCTTCCTGAAGGGATTAAAAATCACGTAGATGCTAAAATGTCCACGAAGGGGTCTTGGGGGTAAGGGGTGCCTCTGCCTCATTCCTTTGAGGGCTTGGTAGCAGGAATGCTGAGGGATTTGTCCCAAACTAACACACGGCCCACCCTGAGCCTGTAAATCTTTCACCCATGGAATATTCCCTTCCTGAGAGAATCAGCCCTAATCCCTCAGCCAGGGCCTGGAGGAGCCGCCCAGGCCATGGGCACAGCCAGGACTGTGGACATTTCATGGCATTTCCACTCCCACTCCAGCTGCCTAACAACTCTGCACTGCTCCCCTCGCCCACCTCCCCCGTCACTCTATCAGGACACCATGCACAGGAGGGTACACTGGTTTTCCCCATCACTCCATCAGGACACCGTGCACAGGAGGGTACACTGGTTTTCCCAGGCACATTGGGAACTGGCTGTTTCTGTTTTCTAGAGTAAAAAGGTTCCTGTGGGTCGGGTAAGGTCTCTGCTTGGCAAGAAGTTCTGAAACAGAGCCACTGACCACACCCAACTCCTCTGGGCATGGAGCAGCTTCGGCCCTCAGAGCTCATCTCTCCAGCAGAACTGAAGGGAAGACTGTGTGTGCCCTTCTGTCCCTCACCCTTCACATGCCCAGAACCATCAATGTCATGCTTCCTAATTCCTATCACTGTATTTCATTAGTTCCATACTGTTTTACTAATCATGAATCTAAATAGATTGGTTCAAAAGGAGATCCTTCTATTTTTAAAGTAGCTGGGGCTTCTGGGGGAAGGCCTTGCCTTGCAGCCTGGACCCACTGATGGGCAGATCCCAGGGCCCAAGGCAAGACCTGTTGCTGGGGGCGGGCCTTGCCTTGCAGCCTGGACCCGCTGATGGGCGGTTCTGGGGCCTCAAGGCAAGACCTGCTGCTGGGGGCAGGCCTTGCCTTGCATACCAGACCTGCTGTTGGGCGGTTCCAAGGCGCAAGCCCAGACCCGCTGCTGGGGCTTCTGGGGGCAGGCCTTGCCTTGCAGCTCGGACCTGCTGATGGGCAGTTCCCAGGCCGCAAGGCAAGACTGGCTGCTGAGGCTTCTGGGGGCGGTCCCCACTGGGGTGCCTGGCCAGTCTGGGTGAGGGGCTGAGGGCTGTTTTCAGGCTGGCAACACCCCCTTTAGGGTTGGGGTCCCCACTGGGGTGCCTGGCCAGCCTGGATGAGGGGATGATGGCTGTTTTTAGGCTTCCTGCACCCCCTTTAGAGTGGGAGTGCCCACTGGGGTGCCTGGCGAGTCTGGATAAGGGGCTGAGGGCCGTTTTCAGGCTGGTGGGTGAGTGAAGCTCCCAACCTCCCCTTCTTTTCTTTTTTTTTTTATTCTGGGATTTATTTACCTTCTATGGCTTTCAATGGAGCTGAGAGCCGGCTTTAGCTCTGAGGCAACAAAGTTTCAATTATAGAAGATAAATAAATCCCAGATACCTGCTTCCAGCCAGCCTTCACTGGGAGCTTGAGTGGCTGGGGACAGTGGCCAGCCTGCAAACAGCCATCAGCCACTCACCCAGGCTTGCCAGGCACCCCAGCAAGATCCCTCACTCTGAAGTGGGTGTGGCCAGCCTGAAAACATTCCTGAGCCCCTCACCCAAGCTGGCCAGGCACTCCAGCGGGACCCCTACACTGATCCGGGACACCCTTCAGGGCAAACCAGCTGGCCCCCACCTATGCACCAGGCCTCTATCCTATATAATAAAAGGGTAATATGCAAATTGACCCTAACAGCAGAATTACTGGGAATGACTGGTCACTATGACACACACTGACCACCAGGGGGCAAACACTCAATGCAGGAGCTGCCCCCTGGTGGTCAGTGCGCTCCCACAAGGGGAGCTCTGCTCAGCCACAGGCCAGGCTGCCAGCTGCTAGTACAGCGGTGGTGGTGGGAGCCTCTCCCGCCTCCTCAGCAGTGCTAAGGATGTCTGACTGCAGCTTAGGTCTGCTCCCTGCTGGCAAGTGGACATCCCAAGAGGGCTCCCGGGCTTCCAGATGTCTAACTGCCAACTTAGGCCCAATCCCCCGAGGAACGGGCCTATGCCAGCAGGTGGTCATCCCCTGAGGGGTCTCAGACTGTGAGAGGGCACAGACCAGGCTGAGGGACTCCCCCGAGTGCACACATTTTTGTGCACTGGACCTCTAGTGTGTGTGTGTGTGTGTGTGTGTATATATATATATATATATATATATATATATATATATATATTTCCAAAATTCACTCAAGATTTTCCATTCAATTCAATGGCAAATCTTGTGTGAATTTTGGGACACCCTATATATATGTAATTTTTTAAGTCCATACTGAGAGAAAATTTGCAGGATGTTTTTAAAAATAGATACAGGGGACAATTCCTCTCACAATTCCTCTCAACACCAAACCCCACATTTCCCTGCATCTCCCCACAACATACACACAAACACCCATCTTCCTTTAATTTGAAAATTTGAGTCCTGCTCCCTTCTGTAAATGTGAAGTCAATGCTAAGCTGAGGATATTGAGGAAGAGGAGGAAAGAGGACGTTAGGGGAGAAGCTGCACAAACTTGTTCATGTAAGAGACAGGACCACCTTACTATCTAAAACAAATTTCTGCCTTTTGTTGACTTTCGCCCAGACTTGCTGCTTGTGAATTCCATCATTTGTGAACAACTTGGCCCCTTCCACACATACTCAGGCCAAGTAGAGCCAGTAAAAAACTAGTTTGTTTTGTAGTTCCAAACAGGTAGCCCAGGATTGGTCACAGCCAGGTCATGACATTGGCCTATACTAAAGTGCCCCCCGCAATAAGTCTGAGAGCTAACACACCTGGTTGTGAGATTTAGAACATATCAGAGTATGACCCAATGAGCCCATAAGCAATACACCCAGATGGAGATGTTGGTAGGCACCAGACCCTGATGGGAGAAATTCTGCTTTATTGGGTCAGACCCCTCATAGCAGCTTGTACACTGTGGTTGATGTTTATTCTCATAATCAGCTAGCATGAGGGTCAACTCCACCCATGGATGGGACAACATCAGTCAAGACTCAACTACAATAGGATGGCTCACATATTCCACACATGGAACATTCTGGGGACATCTAGCTTAAGTGATCAGGGAGACTGTGCCACTGAACCACAGAGGTATGCTGACCTAATATGTAAGGTCAGCATACCAAGACTGGAGACATTGAAGATCTGCCTAATACACAGGCACAAATATAAAGAGGCAGCCACACTGGGGAGACCAAGAAACAAGCTCCAAACAAAAGAACAGGAGAAATCACCAGAAAAAGGAGTAAATGAAATGGAGGCAAGCCATCTAACTGATAGGAAGTTCAAAAAAGCGGTTATAAGAATAATCAAGGAACTTAGTGAGAACTTCAACAGAGAGATAGCAAGCATAAAAAAGGACATACTGGTAGAAACCATAAAGAAGAACCAGTCAGAAATGAAGAATACAATATTTATAATGAAGAATACACTAGAATGAATCAACAGGAGATTTGGTGGAGCAAATAATCAAATCAGAGATTTAGAAGACAAGGTAGTGGAAATCATCCACTCATAGCAGCAAAAAGAAAAAATAATTTTTAAAAGTGAGAACAATTTTAGGTGTTTCTGGAACAATATGAAGCATAAAAACATTCCCATCACAGGGATACCAGAAGAAGAAAAGAGGGAGCAAGAGATTGATAACCTATTTCTAGAAATAATGACTGAAAACTTTTCTCTTGGTGAAGAAAAAGAGACACACAAGTCCAGGACTTACAGAGAGTCCATGACAAGATGAACCCCAAATGGCACACACCACTGTCCATCATCATTTAAATGGCAAAGCGTAGAAACAAAGAGTGAATCTTAAAAATGGCAACAGAAAGGCCTATAAGGGAGCTCCCATAACACTGCCAGTTAATTTCTCAATAGAAACTTTCAAGACTGGGAAAGATTGGTATGAAATATGCAACTTCATGAAAAGTAAGGACCTACAAGCATGATTACTCTACCTGCAAAGGTTATCATTTAAAATTGAAATAGAGATACAAGGCTACCCAGGAAAGAAAAAGCTCAAGGAGTTCATCAGCACTAAACTAGTACTACAAGAAAAATTTAAGGAACTTTCCTAAGAAGAAGTAACAATTAAAAATAAAAAGGACAGAGGTTTAAATTTAAAAAGTGTCAATAAATACATACTTATCAATAATCAATTTAAATATAAATGGATGAAAGGCTCCAATCAAAGGGCATAGGGGAACTGAATAGATGAGAAAACAAGACAGATATATATGCTGTATACAAGACACTCCCAACTGAATGAAAGACACACAGAGACTGAAAGTAAAGGGATGGAAAACATATTTCATGAAATGAAAATGAAAAAAGAAAAAAGTGAAAATAGCACACTTATATTAGGCAAAATACACTTTTTGACTGTGTGCACCGCCTTGTATGCCCAGTGACTCCCAGTCTCCTTCAGGTCTTGCTTTTTCTCTTCAATGTGCACTTGAACTGTGGCCAAGTAGCACCTGTGCTCTTCTACTAGGGTTCCGTCCCCCCGCCCTGGGGCACCTGTGCATTGCAGAAGAGGTCATTTGTGTAGTAATTACGTTGGTTATCCCTCTCCAAGTTTGCAACCACAGCCATCGCCTTCTCCAGCTGCTCCCTCTGCACCTCCCCTGTGGCCTGGTTGTTGAGACCACAGTACCTCTTCCCACACTCCTGGACCAGGATCTGCAGACTGTGGTTGTACGTTTTGGCTACATACTCATCCAAGGACATGTCCCCTAAGTCCTCCTTGTGGGTGAAGAGGACCACCACGTGTCTCATGGCTCCTGCCCAAAGACCTCCTTCACCCGACTCACTGCCAATGTGTCCCGGGCAGTGAAGTGCCCCAGCTGTGTCACCAGCAGAAGTACATGGGGCCCTGGGGCTGGGAGCAGGCAACAGTCCCCGATGTGCTTGTACATCTCTTGGTCCAAAGATGGAGGCCTTGGGTCAAAGATGGAGGGCATGTCAACCACTAGGATGTTCCTTCCATTCCAGGTTCCTGTGGCCAACTGGCACATCCTGGCCATAGCCTGGGCCAAGCCTGGACTCCAACACAGGTTGACAGAGTATGCTGTTTCCAGTTGCATTTATTACACAACCAGATTTGCCCACGAGGATGAGCCTCAGTGAGGAAGGTGATGCAAACTGGTTATCTTCTACATTTCCTGAATAAGAAAAACTGTGTCTTATTAAGCTAGTGTTGCTTCCGATTTTTCAATCATGGACACTCATGGTATCTCATTAAAGCTGTGAATCTCCCTCCCAGGAAACTGTCATATCTAAATACATACAAAAGTTTCCAACAACTTTAGGAGGTTCCCAGGTCATAGGAAGTCTACATAGGAAGCTCACATTGGACCCACAGCCAACAGTAAGAACTGTTACACTGAGGAGGTTGCTCCAAGTCCTTCATCAAGACCAAGGAAGATAGTTTTCTGAAAGAAAATAGTCCCTGTGTTTCTCCAGGGATGGTGCCTGGCCCAGTTTCATGTTAATAAACGTGAGTTTGGAAGGATGCAAAGAATGAGAAGTCACACATGGGAAAATATTACCACCTTTTTCACTCACAAATAACCAGGAACACTTGTGTAGAAGTGCTCAACATATTCGCCTAAACCTTGGAAGAAAAGGAAGTGTCAGCTGTGATCTTCCACCAAGGACCAGCTGAGGTCCCCGGGTCTCTGTTCTTTGGGGGGAATTCTCTCCTTGCAAATGAGACAACAGAAGGGTCATAGTTACTGTCAAAGGCAAAGCCTGAGAGATGACTCAGAATGGGTGGCTGAAGAGGATGGAATTTAAGACCATTAGTAGTATATGTGATGGAAACATCTCCTACTTGGCTGATCGATTACAGGAAGTTAACAAAAGTGGTGTTGGAGAGGGTGATGCTGAGCTAATGGCTAAAATCTTCCAGGGTGATAACCCGTCGAGTTCAAGAGTTCTATGAGCTCAAATGGATTCCAAGTTAATTGCAGTCTCCTAAAATATGTTATTGTGTTTCTTCTACTCTGCATTTGTTCTTCATTTCTGCAGTGTTCTGAGATCTTTTATAGTCTGCATGATTAGTAAACCTTTCTGGGAGATATTTTCATTTTCTGCTCAAAGTGGACAAGGAATGAGAAAATTTATTCACAATTAATTTCAAAACCCTGCAACTTCTGACTTGAAGTTTCATTTCCACATTTCCCACACCTCATGTGCATGGAGAGCATTGTACTGAAGGTGTCAGGTGGAGGTGGGGGTGAAGGTGGTGGGGAAGGTAAAGAAGATATGAGCGCTGACTTTTTCTTCTTCAGTTTAAAACACTGGGTTTCCGTCACTGTGTTTGAGGTGAGGAAACGGTGCCTCTTGCAGGCTTTCTTACCTTCAGCTTAGCTCCATATCTCCTCTTCAGAGGTACTTCCATCTTCTTCCAGGATAATAACAGGAAAAGAATAAAAAGTAAGTGTCCACATGGAGCTGGTAAGGCCTGAAGTCACTTCCAGTTCAGACTCCTAAGAATAATTCTCCATCGAGGGACCATTTCCATTGCTAGTTTCCTAACTCAAATTATGCCCTCAAAAGTCTATACATAACGTTAAGCGAACCTGGTGATGCTAACACAATGCACTGTGAACACAGTGCTTGGTCCCTTTTTTCTTCTGTCTCAACTTACAGGAAAGCAGGAAGTATTTTAAAACCAATCCATTGCTTATGTCCCCCCAACTGGAAATGGCATGAAGTGAAAAAAGAATTCTTTATGGGATAAGGAGGAGAACATTATCTTATTTTATGTTTTGGAATCCTAGTAAGCTAACTTTCTGGATACAGTACTCCCTCTCATGTCAGCCCTTGAAGGACTCGTGTCCCAGATCCAGCCTTCTCCAGGGAAGGTGCACTGTACTTTTCCTCTTGGCCACTGGATACCCATGTGACACAAAGCGTGTTGGGCAATGGAAATTCTCTTTACTTCAAACAAGCCAATGTCATTTACAACAAGGTCATTTTTTTTCTCTGTTCTAGAAAGTTTGTTGTTAACCCCCTGAGCAGTGGGTGGGGAGGAGGGGGTGCCATATCCAAAGAGAAAGAATCAACACTGAGCACAAATTTAAGAATAACTCACTTCCTGGTCAGTGTTTAATCAAATGTTTTTTCCTGGCTGGCTTTGAGGTCCTTGTCTCCCAGTGATCACCATTTTGTGTCCCAGTAGATTTAAACAGAAATTGGCACAACCATTGGCATGAATTGGCATAAATGTCTCATTCAAATAAGGCATAATATTGCGTCACTCATTTTTGTGTTAGAAAGGACAAGATGTTACATACCTAAGATGAGGTTATATTTATTTATTCAGTTTTAAGTATTAAGCAGTTGTGAAACAAGTTTTTAAGTGAACTTATGAGAAAAAAAAAAACACAGTTTTCAATGAATAAATGTAAGTACTTTGGCATTTTTCCTGCAGATATTCTATTTGATTAAAAAGTTAACACATTACACATGAATTTCATTTATGTTTTTCTCCCTCCCTCTGCCCTTCAGAGGCAACCAATATTCTGAGCTTTTTATGTATAATCTCATGTGTGTATTTACACTTCTACATACACATGTATCTGTAGGTAATGTCTAATACTGGTTTTGTATTTTAAGCTTTTACATAAAAGAAATTATTTGTATAAAATTGTATCCAATTATTTATTAACAAACTTTTAGGTTGTTCCAAAATATATGCTTCCTGAAAAATAATCCCCACATACTGCATATCTCTGTGCAACAATTGATGGATGGCTTTCATCTGACTAGATACTGTCAATATGACTTGAGACCACTATGCCAATTCTCATTGACACAAGCCACGTGTGAGAAGTCCCCAAATCTGCACTTGCACTTGGTGATATTCCACTCTTTATCTTTTTACCACCTTAAGGATATACATAATGATGTCTTAGTCCATTTATAAACCCATTTTACTGATTACCATTGAATTTAAAAACAGTTTTCATAGTTTTTTAGCTATTCAGGTTGCTTCTGTTATATAGAAATGTTTGCACACTTTTCTATTACTACAGTGGGATTTTTTTTGGCCCTCCATAGGTATACCTCAGGTGAGTTCTGGCAGCTGGAATCTGTCAGCTAACTGCTACTAATTTTTTCTTTTCTTCTCTTGCTTTTTTATGCTGTACATTAGATTCCTAGAAGGACACAAACTACTTAAGGTGACATAAACCAAAATAAAATCTAAAATAGGTTAAATTAAAATAAAAACCTACAACCAAAGAAAAGCCCCGTACCAGATGGCTTCACTAGTGAATTCATTAAATATTTAAAGAATTACCACTAATAAAGAATTACCATTGCAGACACTTTCAAAAACCAGGAGAGGAGGAAGTACTTCATCATTCATTCCACACGGTCAGTATTCTTCAAAGCTATTACAAGAAAAAAACCTACAGACCAATATCCTTTATGAATATAGACATAAAAATCCTCACCAAAATAATGGCAAGTTGAATGAGGCAACTTACAAATACAAGTACATATGTGAGAAGTATGTACCGTATATAAGTATAGATATTTGGGATTTATAATATAGTTTACTTATTGAATGACATCCAGATATCTGATATGTTCAAGGCCCTCAACATATGATTTGACAGTTGTATGTCCTTGAGTGTCCCCTACTCCTTTTTGACTTTGTGAAATTGGTCCAAACTATCATTACCCACCATGGAAGACTTCAAAGTCCACCCCTGTTTCTAAGAGTTCCCCTACTATTTCCTCAGCCTCTCCTGTTTCTTCATTCCTAAGACATTGTGCACTGTTTCTACATCAACCTGTGACTCTGAAAGTCCCAAAGGCACCATATTTACTGTTTATTAAAAAACACCAGTATTTCTGCAGAACTATTCATATTCAGCGATTTCTTTTTTAGTTTTAGAAACTTTACTGGAAATGCTACAGAGTACTAGATTCAGCACAGACATTGTCATTATGATGACTCTCTTCTCTTTGCTCTCCCCTCTAATTTTAAGATGCTTTTATTTGTGTATGTGAGATTCTGTCCCTTAGTGGATAAAAGTCATACGTCTCTTTTAGACACTCCAGCTTTGGTTTAGAGAGCAACAAACCAAAACGCCTTACTCGTTCTACTCCCCACTTTATATTGAAAAGCAGGAACAGTCAATTTAACAAACATTTTTAAATCTTCCCCATATACAAAATAGTGGATAAATTATAGACAAATATCAAGTGTGGACCAAAAAACATTCAGGTTACTCCCTTCCCGTTTAAAAGAAGACATATGTGTGGTTATATCAGGTAACCATTTGTTTTCTTGGACTTTTAAAAGACTCCATTCAAATCACCTAGCTGCAGGAAAAGGGCTGTCTGCTTTTGAATTTTCTCCAACTGGTTTTCCCATCTGTTTGCTGGCTGCTGCCTGTTATTTCAGTTGTCTGATTGCTTTCTCTTTCTTTTTCATTCTTGATTTTATTTCTTTGTCTCACAGTCTCAGGATGTTGGCTGAGAAAAGCGGTTTTGTGCTGTGCTTCCTGTTTTGCAGCTTTTGGGCTCTTCGTCCTTTGTTTTCTAGGTGACTGGGTTTGACATTGGCTTGTACTTTGCTCTTATGGTTTCACACTCTGGGTGGCTTCTGGTTCAGCTTGAGACCAGGCACTTGTTTGTTGCTCAGAGCTGGAGTTCTAAAGGTCGTTCCAATATGGGTTCCTCGCTGGGCACTTCACTAACAACTGCTGGATAAGTGACCAAGTCCATTGGAAATACTTTGTCTGAAAATTTCTGCAGGAAAAAGCCACCATAATGCAGAACCTAGTACCTGTTATTCACACATATTCTGGCACCACCTGTAACAGTTACATTGAGCTCATCCAATCTGGACACCAAGAAAAGTATGTAAAATTAGAGTCCACTGTTTTGGAAATAAATTCACAATTCACCATAGCTAAGATTTGGAAACAGCCTAAGTGCCCATCAGCAGATGGGTGGATTAAAAAACTGTGGTACATCTACACAATGGAATACTACGCTGCGGTAAAAAAGAAGGAACTCTTGCCTTTTGCAACAGCATGGATGGAACTGGAGAGCATTATGCTAAGTGAAATAAGCCAGTCAGAGAAAGATAAATACCACATGATCTCACTCATTTGTGGATTATAGAGAACAACATAGACTGATGAACAGGGACTGATCCAAAGACAGAGAAACAGCGATCAGACTATCACCCCCCCGAAGGACAGTAGGGGAGGGAGGGGGTAAGGGGAAGAGATCAAGCAAAGGACTTTTATGCACGCATATAAGCCAAATCAATGGACATGGACAACAGGGGGATGAGAGCATGAGTGTGGGGTGGGGGAGGATGGGGGTTAATGAGGGGGATGAGGACACGTTTGTAATACCTTAACTAATAAAGAATTTTAAAAAAACCATTGAATTCTTCTTTGCAGTTGGCTACAATTGTGGGGTTGGGTTGGGTTGCTGGCAAGCTCATCTTGCTTCCCGCTATGCCTACAAAATACTGTGCTACATTTAAACACTTAGCAAGATGCATTTAGTAAGAGCTGCCCATACCTTAAAATTCTTGTTCTAACTTACAATGATATCCACCATAGCATGGTACACGTTTGCTCTAATAACAGGAAGTCCACCCTTATTGAAATCCCACTTGATGAAAGTCTATGATCCCTTTTAATGTGCCCTTGATTTCTGTTTGCTAATCTTTTGTGGAGGATTTTGCGTTTATATTTATCAGGGAGATTGGCCTGTGGTTCTTTGTTTCTTCTATTTTTTCTCATGTAGTGCCCTTGTCTGCTTTTAATATATGAGTTATTCTGGCCTCATAAAACGAGTTTTGGAGTTTGCCTTCCTCTGCCCTTTATGGGAGAGTTTGCAAAGGATGTGTAATAATTGTCCTTCAAATGCTTGCTACAATTCACTTGTGAAACTGTTTTGTTGTGGGCTTTTCTTTGTTGGTAGATGTTTTATTCCTGCTTCAATCTCCTTACTCATTACTTGCCTGTTCATATTTTTCATTTCTTTATGATTCAGTCTTGGTAGGTTTTATGCTTCTATGAATTTTATCCATTTTCTCTAGTTTATACTTTTCTTGGCACATGACTATTCAGAGTAGTCTCTTATGATCCTTTGTATTTTTTTATATCAGTTGTAATGTCTCCTTTTTCATTTATGATTTTATTTATTTGAGGCTTCTTTATTTGAAAATTTTAGTCTAGTTAAATGTTTGTACTTTTTAAAAAACTCAGCTCCTAGGTTGTTGTTGTTGTTTTTATGAATCTTTTCTATTGTTTTTCTTATCTCTGTTTCCTTCCTCTGCTTACTTTGGGTTGGTTTGTTCTCTTTGCTTCTGATTTTTCGACCTAAAGTTATGTTGTTTATTTGAGATCTTTCTTCTTTCTTAATGTTGCGTCTATCATTACACCTTCCTCTTAGAATAGCTTCTGCTGAATTTCATGTTTTTGTCCGTGTGTTTTCATTTTTGTTTATTTCAAAATATTTTTATTTCCTTTATGACTTCTTTCTTGAATCCATTGGTTGTTAAGGAGTGTATTGTTTAATTTTCATGTTTTTGTGAGTTTTTCCATTTTTCTCTTGTTAGTGACTTCTCTAGTTGAATAATATTGTAGTCAGAAGAGATATTTAGTGTTTTTTTAACATTTTTAAAATTTGCTAAGGCTCGTTTATATATATACTATGTCCAGTCACTGAACAACAGACTGCTCAGGACTGATTTGGACATTGGTCAGGTGTGTGGAAAATGAAAATGGGTGACAACTGGCACCTCAACAAAGGATTGAGCCACCTAAAATCATGAATAGGTGAATACAGTAAAAAATATTTTTATCAATTAAAAATGTCTGCAAAAGCCAATTAATTCTTGAAAGCAATATAGTAATATATGGTTGAGTTTATATTTTCTGTAAATGTGTAATGTATAACAGTAATGACAAAAGTGTTAAGATACCTTACAGCATATGTGATGTGATATAATATTTGCTGAAAGTAGAATATGATAAGTTAAAGGTGCATACTGCAAACTGTGGAGCAACCACTAAAAAAATCAAATGAGGTATAGCTAATAAAACAATAGTTGAAATAGAACAGAATTTTAAAAATGTACAAAAAGCAGAAAAAAGCAAAAAAAAAAAAAAAGGATAGATGGGACAAACTGAAACAAACACCAAGAGGATGAATTTAAACACAACCTTATCAATAATCATATTAGATGTAAATTTTCCCAATGCTCTAATTGGACAGTCAGATTGGAATTGAAAAAGCAAGATCCAACTCAATGCTGTCTAAAGGAAATCCCACTTTAAATATAGGGGCATAGACAGATTAAAAGGAAAGAATTCAAAAAGATATACTATGAAAGGGATACACCATGCACAGATTAGGCACATGAAACCTGCTGGGTCTGTATTAATATCAGACAAAGCAGGCTTCAGAATGATACCATATGTACACCCTGGATAAGGAAGGACATTTCATGATGATAAGTAGGTTAATTCAACAATAAGACAATAATACTGAATTTTCATGTACTTCATAGGTAACTGAGCTTCAAAAAAAGAGAGAGAGCTTCAAAATTCAAGAAGTAAATGCTGACAAAAACAAATGGAGAAATAGTCAAATGCACATTTACAGTTGGAGATTTCAACACTCCTCTCTCAATACTGGACTTATTTTCCTTTTTTCCTAAATTGAGCACAGACAAGGGAAGAGAAACTGGGTTTTCTAGTTCAGATATCTCCCCACCCAACTCTGACTTGTGGTTTCATTACCACATTTTCCACAGTCTTATCTGAAGAGTTACCTGAGGGACAAAGGAACTCTAAGACTTAGATTTGCTTCCTGATCTCTGGGCAGTGTGTGCCTTGGTGTGTGCCATCTACTCTTTCTAGGCTGTTGTTTCCTCCTTTGTCAGAAATAGACAGCAGTCTCTCCAGTTTAAAGATCTCCTGAAACCACTGTGAGTGGACTGAGGAGGAGACTGTTCACAGTGGTGGTGTTGACAGTGTTCTGTGAGGATGATTGTCAACTCAGCTGGGAACATCCCTTCCCTGACCAGGCTGCTGCTCTCAGAACCTGTATAAAGAGCTAAATTACACCAGGCTGATCATGCTCACAGAGCTAGCATGCCATAAGTGATGGGGAAGGACTATCCAAGGTTGAGCACAGACTAAAGTAGTCCCTTCTTGAGGAAGGTCATCTGTCCTCTTAGTGTAAAGGGGGTGAGTGAGTGTTGGGACCAGGAGATGGACTTGGGGTGGGAACATGATCCGCTCTTTTCAACAAGGGAGATTTGCTTCAGCAATGGGTAGTAAAAACGGGAAAATGACCATTTACCGCTTATATTCCATCCCTTGGAGGGACATCTACAAGGTCTTTCCCCAGATTCTGATGACCATTTAGGGAGTCATGATGCTGCTGATAGGGCCGTGCAGAAGATATTGCTGTTACCTTCCATTATGGAGTTCCAGCTCAATTCCATTGGGAGCTCTGCTGAGCGTGGCCTGGGAAGGGCATGGCTTTGGCTCAAAAGCTAAGCTGGGTCCTGACAGTGAGGCAGCTGGAGGGTGTCAGCAAACTGCGGAATAAACCAAATTGTCTTTGCTGCTTTTGCTTTTTTATGCTGCACCTTAGATTCCTATAAGGATACTAACTACGAAAAGTGACTCAAGCCAAAATGAAATCTGAATGTACCTATAAAAGGAAAGAGGTTAAATTGAAATAAAAACCTACAAAAAGAAAAGCCCAGTACCAGCTGGTTTCACTGGAGAATTCATTAAACATTTAAAGAATTAACAGCAATACATTGCAGACACTTTCAAAAACCAGGTGAGGAAGAAGTACTTCTCTATTCATTTCATGAGGTCAGGATCCTTCAAAGATATTACAAGAAAAAAAAACCACTACAGACCAATATTCTTTATGAATATAGACATAAAAATCCTCACCAAAATAATAGCAAATTGAATGTGGCAACTTATAAATACAAGTACATATGTGAGAAATATGTACCATATATAAGTATAGATATCTGGGATTTATAATATAGTTCACTTATTGAATTGGATCCCGATATCTGATATGTCCAAGGTCCTCAACATACGATTTGTCAGTCGTATGTCAGATGAGTGTCCCCCACTCCTTAATGACTTGGTGAAATTAGTCCAAACTACCATTACACAGCACGGAAGACTTCACAGTCCTCCCTTCTGTTTCTAAGAGTTCCCCTTCCTTTACCTCAGCCTCTCCTGTTTCCTCATTCCTGTGCCACTGTGCACTGTTTCTACTTCAGCCTATGACTCTGAAAGCCCCAAATGCACCACTTTTACTGTTTCTTAAAAAAAAAAAAACCCTGGTATTTATACTATTCATACTCACCCATATCTTTCTTTCTTTTTTAGTTTTATAAACCTTTCTGGAGATGCTGCAGAGAACAAGAATCAGCACACAGACTTTCTCTCTCATTTTGATGACTCTTTTCACTTTGCTCTAAATGTCCTTCCAATATGAGTTTCTTGCTGGACACTTCACTAACAACTCTCTTTTCTCCCTCTAATTTTTTAAAATATATTTTATTTATTTTTTTTACAGAGAGGAAGGGAGAGGGTTAGAGAGTTAGAAACATCGATGAGAGAGAAACATCAATCAGCTGCCCCCTGCACAACCCCCTACTGGGGATATGCCCACAACCAAGGTACATGCCCTTGACCGGAATCAAATCTGGGACCTTCAGTCCGCAGGCCGACGCTCTATCCACTGAGCCAAACCGGTTAGGCCTCTCCCTCTAGTTTTTAAGATGCTTTTATTTGTGTATTTGATATTCTGTCCCTGAATGGATAAAAATGACATGTCTTTTTTAGACTGTCCAGCTTTCATTTAATAAACAACAAATCAAAAAACACCTTATTCTCCCTCTTCCCCACTTTATATTGAAAGGCCAGAAAAGTCAATTTAACAAATTTTTATATTCCTTACATATTTGAATATTGGATACATTATAGACAAATATCAAGTTTGAATAAAAAAAAATTATGTTACCCCCATGAGATTTAAAAGAAGACATGTTTGTGCTTATTTCTGGTATCCATATGTTTTCTTTGAGTAAAAGACTCAAGTAAAATCTCCTAGCTGCAGGAAAAGGGCTGTCTCTTTGGAATTTTCTCCAACTGGTTTTCCCATCTATTTGCTGGCTGCTGCCTGTTATTTCAGTTGTCTGATTGCTTTCTCTTTCTTTTTCATTCTTGATTTTCTCTATCTCACAGTCTCAGGATGTTGGCTTAGAAAAGCGGTTTTGTGCTGTGCTTCCTATTTTGCAGCTCTTGGCCTCAACGTCCTTTGTTTGCTAAGTGGCTGTATTTGACATTGGCTTATACTTTGCCCTTGTGGTTTCACACTCTGGGTGGCTCCTGGTGCAGCTTGAGACCAGGGACTTGTTTGTTGCTCAGAGTTTTGGAGTTCTAAAGGTTGTTCCAATATGGGTTCCTTACATCACTTCAGCAACAACTACAGGATAACTGATCAAGTCCATTGGAAATACCATGAGAAAATTTCTGCAGGGAAAAGCCACCATATAGGCCCAGTGCACAAAAATTTGTACATTCAGGGGGGTCCCTCAGCCTGGCCTGTGCCCTCTCACAGTCTGGGACCCCTCGGGGGATGTCCACCTGCTGGCTTAGGCCCGCTCCCTGGGAAATTGGGCCTAAGCTGGCAGTCAGACATCCCTCTGGCCCTAAGGGGAGGTTCACTTGCCAGCGGGGAGCAGGCCTAAGCTGCAGTCGGACATCCTTAGCGCTGCTGAGGAGACAGGAGAGGCTCCCACCACCACCACTGTACTAGCAGCCATCAGCCTGGCTTGTGGCTGAGCAGAGCTCCCCCTGTGAGAGCGCATGGACCACCAGGGGGCAGCTCCTGCATTGAGTGTCTGCCCCCTGGTGATCAGTGTGTGTCATAGTGACCAGTCATTCCCAGTCATTCTGCTGTTAGGATCAATTTGCATATTACCCTTTTATTATATAGGATAGAAGTCTGGTGCATGGGTGGGGGCCAGCTGGTTTGCCCTGAAGGGTGTCCTGGATCAGGGTGGGGTTCCCGCTGGAGGACCTGGCCAGCCTGGGTGAGAGGCTGAGGGCCGTTTTCAGACTGGCCACACCCCCTTCAGGGTGAGGGTCCCCCCTAGGGTGCCTGACCAGCCTGGGTGAGAGGCTGATGGCTGTTTGCAGGCTGGCAACAGCCCTTTCAGTGTGGGGGTCCCTGCTTGGATGCCTGGCCAAGCTGGATGAGGGGCTGATGGCTGTTTGCAGGCTGGCCACAGCCTCCAGCCATCCAAGCTCCCAGTGGAGGCTGGCTGGAAGCAGGTATCTGGGAAATATTTATCTTCAATAATTGCAACTTTGTTGCCTTTAGCGGAGGCCACAACCGGCCAGGCCATGTGGGAAGCCTGGCTTCCGCCATTCCCAGGGCAACCAAGCCTCCTGCTTGCTCAAGCTCCATGGCAGCCGACCACCATCTTGGTTGGGTTAATTTGCATATAGTCACTGTGATTGGTTGGTTGGCGTGCATCGGGGCATAGCAGAGGTGCAGTCAATTTGCATGTTTCTCTTTTATTAGATTAGACTAGAAGCCTGGTGCACAAAAATTTGTGCACTTGGGGGGAATCCCTCAGCCTGGCCTGTGCCTCTCACAGTCTGGGACCCCTCAGGGGATGTCCACCTGCTGGCTTAGGCCCGCTCCCCAGGGGACCAGGCCTAAGCTGCAGTCAGACATCCTTAGTGATGCTGAGGAGGCGAGAGAGGCAGGAGGCAGCTCCTGCATTGAGTGTCTGCCTCTGGAGGTCAGTGTGTGTCATAGTGACCAGTCATTCCCAGTCGTTCTGCTGTTAGGGTCAATTTGCATATTACCCTTTTATTATATAGGATAGAGGTCTGGTGCATGGGTGGGGGCCAGCTGGTTTGCCCTGAAGGTGTCCTGGATCAGGGTGGGGTTCCCACTGGAGGACCTGGCCAGCCTGGGTGAGAGGCTGAGGGCCATTTTCAGACTGGCCACAGCCCCTTTAGGGTGGGGGTTCCTGCTGGGGTGCCTGACCAGCCTGGGTGAGGGGCTGATGGCTGTTTGCAGACTAGCCAAGGCCCCCAGCGTGGACTCTCACCCCATGAGTGTGTGGCCAGCCTGGGTGAGTGGCTGATGGCTGTTTACAGGCTGCCAAGTCCCCCAGTGGGTACCCTCACCCCATGAGGGTGTGGCCAGCCTGAGTGAGGGGCTGATCGCTGTTTGCAGGCTGGCCTAGGCCCCCAGCCACCCAAGCTCCCAGTGGAAGCTGGCTGGAAGCAGGTATCTGGGATTTATTTATCTTCTATAGGTGATACTTTGTTGCCTTTAGTGGAGGCCACAGCAGCCAGGGCTGGTGGGAAGCTTGGCTTCCTCCTTCACCTGGGCAGCCAAGCCTCCTGCATGCTCCAGTCCATGGCTGCCGGCCGCCATATTGGTTGGGTTAATTTGCATATAGTCACTCTGATTGGCTGGTGGGCGAGGGTTGGGGTATACTAGAGGTGTGGTCAATTTGCATGTTTCTCTTTTGTTTGATTAGATAGCTTGGTGGCACATGTAACAGTTACATTTAGCTCCTGCTCACCTGGGCACCAAGAAATGTATGTAAAATTAGAGGCTACTCTTTTGGAAGTAAGTTTCTTTCTTAACACTCAATACCTTTTTTTATCTTAAATTTAGGATCACATAGCTAGAAGCAACAAGCATATTGTTGCTTTGAAGAGTTTGGCTACAAATCCAAACTCATCATAAATGGGGTCATTTTAGTCCTTGCACTATAGCATTTTCTTCATTTGTTGCAAGTAGAAGAGTGTTTGTCCTCCACAGCAGGAAACCGTTGTTTTGTTGTCATCTGTACTAGCTATTGTTAACTCAGCAGCAAGTCTTCTACCATATATCTCTGAATCTGTCCTGGCCCTAGACACTTTTGTAGCTGAAGTTTCATGATGTTACTGAACTCAAAGTTTTCACGCTTGGGGTATTCTATTTAAGAACAAAAAGTGGTTATCATAAGGTAGTTTTTTTTTTTAGCAAGTAAAAGAGAGGGGGCGATTCATATCCAAAGCTCCTCCTCTCCAAAGGGAGGCATAGCCAGTGCTTTGGCACACTATTTGTTCAATTAAACATTGATTTCTTCTTGGCAGTTGGCTACAATTGTGGTGTTGAGATGGGTTCCTGTGAAGTTCATTGTCCCTGGAGCAATGCTTGCAAAATATTCTGCTACATTTAAACTCTTCGCCTGCGGAATAAAGGTTCCGAGGTTTGATTCTGATCAAGGGCACATGCCTGGGTTGAGGGCTTGATGCCACGTAGGGGGTATGCAGGAGGCAGCAAATCAATGATTCTCTCTCATCATTGATGTTTCTATCTCTCTTTCCCTCTCCCTTCTTCTCTAAAATCAATAAAGATATTTTAGGGAAAAATGAGAAAGAAATAGATAGTCTCTCCTGTTTAAAGATCTCCCATAACCAATGTGAGTGGATGGAGGAGGAGGCTGTTCACAGCCTTGTAGAGATATGACCTTTGATGTATCCAGTGTTCTATGAGGCTTATTCTCAACTCAGACAGGCTGATATCTTCTCCTGACCAGGCTGCTGCTCTCAGAACTTGTATGAAGAGGATAAATTACACCAGGCCGATTATGCTCACAGAGTTAGCATGTCATAACTGGTGAGTGAGGGCTGGCCAGGGGTGAGAAGAGACTGAAGTTGTCCCTTCTTGAGCAAGGTCATCTGTCCTCTTAGTGGAAAAGGAGTGAGTGAGTGTTGGGACCAGGGGACAGGCGTGGGGTAGGGAACATTATCTGCTCTTCCCAATTACAAAGGGGATTTGCTTCAGCAATGAGTAGCAAAAAAGGGGGGAAATGGCCTCCTACCCCTTACTCTGGGATACTTCAGTGACAGTGTCCTGAGTGTCTTCCATACACAGAAAATTTCCTATTCAGACACAGAGTTTGACTTTGGAAGACAATCAACAGGGTCTTCTCTCAGATTCTGATGAAGGTTTAGATGTCATGATGTTGTTGATAAGGCAGGGCAAAAGATATTTCTGCTACCTTTCCATTATGGAGTTCCAGCTCAATTCCACTGTGGTCTGAGAACATATTCCATATGATTTCAATTCTCTCTAATGTTGTGATTTTTTTTATGGATCAGGATATTATGACCTGTATATGTTCCATGTGCACCTGAAAAAACATGTCCTCAGCAAATATCAACTTTTACAAACATCAATAGATCTGTTCATTGGGGATGTTATGGAATTCTTCTAATTCTGGTTTTATGTAGCTGTTCTGTCAATTGTTGAGGGGGTGGTGGAGTTTCTAACTATAATTGTGGATTGGTCCGTTTCTCCTTTCAGTTGTCAGTTTCTGCTTCATGTATTTCACATCTCTGTTGTTTGGGGAAATACATTTAAGATTGCTCTGTCTTCTTGGGGGAGTTACCTATTTATCACTTTATAATGTTTCTCTCTGTTTTTGGTAATTTTCTTCGTTCTGAGATCTAATTTATTTGCTATCAGTACAGCCATTCCTTCTTCCTTTTACATGAGTAATACTTGCACCACTCATCTTTTCCATCCTTTAATTTCCAGCCTGTTTCTAGCATAATATTCAAATGGACTTTTCTATAAGCAGCATATGGTTGGGTCATGAGTTTCAGTCTACTCTGCCAATCTCTGTCTTTTCATTGATGTGTAGACAGAAACAAATACTCTCTTCCCTAGTCGACTGGATTACAGCCATAGTGGGGTGTGCACGTCACCTGGAACTCCTGGGTGCCCCTTCCTAGATTTCCACCAGCTCAATCAATGCTCCTTGCGGACACTCTGAGCTCCATTCCTCCCAACCAAACAGCAATAATAATCAAGTATTCCATCACACTGGACATTTGCTATTATTTTTTTCTCATTTATTTTCATCAGTGACCATCTCCTTCCTCAGCAAAGTGACAATTGTAGAGTTTTCTTGCAAAAGGATATTGACAAGTGGACCAGACAAAACTCAATATTCCCTACCAGTGCTTCTGCTGGGATCTGTGCACAAGCCTTGATCCACAATGCCTTGGCAGCAGAGGGAATAACAAGCCTCTGCATTTGGCACTGGTGGTTTCATTCTTGGTCCCAATGGTTTGCAAGCAGGACTTGTGGGCCTCTAGCTCCAATATTCACTCAACTGTTGCAGATTATTTTCTATTTTTACATGTTTGTTTAGTGATGTAAGGGCATCAGTGACCTGGGAATCTCTGTCTGTGAAAGCACTGGGTGGAGGACACTGTGAGGAAGTGATCTGAAATTACCCAGCAGTATTGGAGGTGGGCTTGAGCTTGTGTGTGAAGATGGAGGCGCTCAGGACAGAGCAAGTGTGGGTGGCCAGATGAACCATGGTCTCAATGGCTCCTAGAGACTCAAGTCTCTGGTTAAAATTTTCTTGGACTTGTAGAAGCCTCTGCATTCAAACTGCTAAGGGGTCTGAATGGAGACCAGGGAGGAGGGGTCCATTCCTGAGACATATGGGCAGTTCAGTGTTTTATCTTCTTATGGGCACTTACTTCAATGTTTACCTGTGGAGGGGGAGAGTGTGTGGGGGTGTCTCTGCACTTGGGTGCATGGTTTTTGAAAAAGGGGTTAGGAATGACAGAACAGTGTCTTTGTTCAATGGTCATATAAAGCAGATGAATGAATAAATATTGATTTCTGTTAACACAAAGTGAATGTCCAAGCATTTGTTCATGCAATTCAGATTCAATTGAAACAAATGGGTCTGGACTGAGGCTTTGTGTTGGCTCTGTCCCTTGGACCCCTGGGGAAAAGAGATGATTCCAGGATATGGGACAACAGCCTGAGATCAGTAGAAAACAGGCAAGAGCAATACTTCTTGGGCTCCAGTAAGAAGAGGTCAGGGAGGGCCAGGTCCCATGGGCAGGTTTGGGGAGAGATGGGAGAGGGCAAGATTTTTGTCTTTGGGTTGGTACGTTACTGCCAGTGAGGGACACAAGGAAAGCCTATGGGCCCCGGATGCACAGACACTAGGGAAGAATTTGATTGTCAGGTGATGGTTACAAGTCCTACTTACATATATTTTGTCACTCAGGATGGATCTCTCCTATGGCCTATGGATTCCAGGACCAGGAAGCCCAGAAGCACAGCTGTGCACAGTTTTACCACCACAGAAGCCAGAGACCTCATCACCTCAACATGCAGCCCACCAGCCTCTCTGCCACCCTTCTCAGCTGTTCCTTGGGGCTCCAGAAGGCCACTGCCTGCACCAGTCAGTACACCTCCTTGGAGTAGGGGGCACCCAAGTGGTCCAGCACCAGGCGCTCCACCAGCACCGGCAGCTCCTGCACCTGGGCCTCCAGGTCTCTACCTGCCTCTCAGTTGTCCAAGGCTCACAAGCTCAGCCACCAGAGCCCACAGCACAAGGTTGTCCCTGTGGCACACGAAATCCTGCAAAGAGTCCTGACCCAGTTCCCCCTTGTGTGTAAACAGCAGGATGTTACGCACCACCACACTGTCCCTGAACAGAACCTTGAGCTCGCTCATGCCCAGCTGAGTCACCAGAACAGCGCCTGGGACTCAGGTATAGACAGCAAGTAGCAGCTGGCCTGCTCCTCACACCCCAGGTCTGTCTTGGGGACTAGAGAGCTGAAAAGGTCCAGTGTGTCCAAGACTTCCATGTGCCACCTGTGACAACATGCGACTCCCCACCTTCCAGGTTCTGGTCACCAAAGTAGCTGGGTGTCTGAAGAGGAAGCACCTGTGGCCCAGGATGCTGTTCCTGGTGGAGCTTTTCCCAGTTCCAGTCTTCCCCACCAGGATTAGCCTCAGCCCGGGCTCCTGCAGGGCCGGTGTGGTGTCTTCGCAGCCTGGAGGACAAGTAATCTGTGAGCTTCCAAACATGTATCCTGGTTACCTGGACCCTGGAGGCCTTTGAAGAAGAACAACAGTGTCTCAACTCTGCTTGTCCAACCAAAGGCTTACTGATCTCAGGAGGACCTTCACCAAGTATCCCTGTCACCCTGGCTTCACCATGTGCACTTGAAGGGCATTTGCCTAGAGGGTCCCCTTCATCATTCCAGACATGCCCTCACCTCCATTATCCCTGGTGGTCCAAACCCTGCAGAGCTGTCTCTTTGAGACTTCAGTGGGCTCTGCCATACTTCTCACAAATTCCAGCCCAGGGAAAACGGTCAGGAGGGTGCAATAGCCTGTGGGTGAAGAGTTGTCTGGAGACCCAGACACTCTGGGTTTAACCCACAGTCCCGCCATCAGCAAGCTGTGCCACCTCAGAAGTTGCTTAATCTAAACATCAAACTTTGTTCAAAAATGAGATTAAGAGTATTGAGTTGTTTCTTCTGGGGTTGTTGAGAGGATTAAATGAGATCTACTCCTTCCTTTTTTTTTCTCACTCTCTCCTCCACACTCTCCTCCCTCTTAAACCTGCTGCCTGCTAATAAGATACCCCTTTAACCCTCCATCTTGGTCCTCTAACATTCTAGCTGGTGAGTCACACACCATCCAGTGCATGATCTGATGCCCTTTTCATCTTCTTCCATGGAGATCAGAGTAGGTTTATTATCCTCATTTTATACCTGGGGAATGGAAATATAAGCTAGTCAAGTTCATATCTCCCAGCTGGGCAAGGGCACAGACCCAGTTAAATGCACATTCAGGCTCTTACTGTTTCACTTCAGACAAGGTTTGGGTCGCCTGTTTAGTCCTGAGTTTGCCTGTTCCCCTCACTGAGCTCACATGAGGGGGCATTTTTGCATATATTTTTATCATAGGCATTTTCTTCATATCTTCTGTCCTCCCATGCTTACCCAAAAGAGTTCTAAAAACAATTTCATTCATTCATTCATTAAATAGGTTTTACTACAATAATATATCAGGCCAAATCCAAAGAGCTTGTGATACCACACAGACATAGTCGTTCTTCCCGATTCCCCAGAATGTCAGGATAGAAGGAAGAACATTGGAAGGGCCTTGGCTGGATTTGTAATGGTACTCTGAGAGGGTTTGGTGACTTTGGGTTTGTATTTTCAGGGATTTCAAAGGCAAAGGGCAAACAGGAGATTGTAACACTTATGGGAGTGAGAAAGCTTTAGATATTAAATTTTTCCAGGTAATTCTATATTAGTGACCAAATCTGTAGATACTAAGTTTTCCCAAGAGATTCAGCAGCCAGGGGAGACTTTGAAAAACCATGAGAACTAGAAAATTTGTGGGGACAAGGGAAACACTTAGGGTGGTTGACCTGAGAGGCAAACAAGAAGAGAACTAGAATTTTGGTTTTGGAAATTGGAGAAGAAACCTATGTTCCAGGTGAGCTGCAGCCTCTGACTCTGCTCTCAGGAGTCAAATCACTGTCCTGTCTCAATGTGTCTAAATATGATCAGTGTCCTGGAGAGACTGGGACACTCCCCTCCAACTCCTGACATCCTGCCCCCAAGCTGAGGCTTCTCCAAGTAAAGTGGCTCCAGCCAATCAGTCAGTATTTAACACAATCAAACATTCTGTGCTTACCTATTCCCTGTGCACAGTGCAGTCTGTCCTCAGTCTGCCTCTCCAGCCTCAGGACAATGAAGCCCCTCACTTACAAGCTCCCCAGAGAGCAGACATTGAGTTTTTCCAGCTGCCTTGTGCCCTCAGGCCTGTGACTGTCCCAGCCTCCCCCACATGCTGTCTGAGTCCT
The DNA here is from genome assembly GCF_028538775.1 of Myotis yumanensis. Taxonomy (NCBI): domain Eukaryota; kingdom Metazoa; phylum Chordata; class Mammalia; order Chiroptera; family Vespertilionidae; genus Myotis; species Myotis yumanensis. Next base: position 5,635,540 of record NW_027223760.1, read on the forward strand.
CTCTGTGCTTCACCTTCCATTTTTATTTCCATCTCTTCATGTTGTCCATCTGGTCACCACAGGTGACTGTTCTCTCCAGTCGGCACTGCACAAGGAGAAGCCAAGGGATAGGAAGGCTGAACACCTTGTCTCTGGGCAAATGACTCAGATGATGGGCTGGCCTGTTCCTCAATCCAAAGGCGTTTATATTTCTGCAGGAACCCCCCACCCCAAAGCCTTCATAATGTTCACCCCCATGGAAATCAATACACTCCCATGACTGACACCAGAGCAGAAATGGAGAAAGCCACAGATGCAAAGGCCAGGAATTGTGCTAATGCAAGGAGTCCTGGCCAAGGTGGAGATGAGAAGGGTCCTGGAACTGACAGTACTGTGGGTAAGCTGGGGTTCAGAAAGTTCCTGGACAGGCCCAGAGAGCTGAAATCTGGGATTACAAACACATACTGTCATAGAGGAATGGAAACCATGTGGGATCTTACATGTTAAACTTCCAAGGGACTGAGTCTATTCACCTAGTCAGGGGCTTCCTGAATCTACTGTCTCAGGGAATTATCTAGGGGATTCTGTCAAATGTGTATTTCCCAGAGATTTAGGCTCACATACCTGTACTTTCAGAATATAAGCACCCCCACACCCAGGCCAATGATTGTGATGCACTCAGTGCCTGATCTCAGTGTCTTGATCAGATTTCCTAGTCCAACCTCTCATCATGCAAAGAAGGGGAGAGAGTTCAAAGGGCACAGCCACCCACACAGTCCTGGGCAGCTTGTGTTGGGGAGCAGGTGTTTAAGGGCACAGGTAGGGCAAGTGTTGGAAGACTATGGTCATGACCTTTTCCGTCTCTGGCAAGTTGCTTTCTGGACACTTGGCGGAGAGTGGGGTGTTTTAGGGGGTACAGCCCAGATACACACAGGATTTTCACTTTAACGTGTTCTGAGTTTAGACTCACTTATATGTCCTCAGAAATATCTTTGCTTTGCTGGATATGCACAAGGGGAGTCTTTGCTGACTTATAAAGCATGTTTTGATCTCTGTAGGAGAGAAAGCAGACCCCTTCCTTCCTTGTTAGGGGAGTGGGTGAGCAGAGAGCTTAACTCAAGCAAGAACCTGGGCATCTAGGCTGGAGAAGATGCTTGCCACTGCTCCTGAAGCTGCTGTGTATGAAACTCAGCACTGGGAGTGTAGAATTACTCTTTCTAGACCCCACTGCCCTTCCTGGTACCTAGTAAAATGGAGGTGCTCACTCAGCGAGCTTCTTGCAGGCACAGAATTCTTCCATGTCCTCAAAGGTCCCACACACCCTGGCTTCCTCCCTTCCCCTGCTGGCCCTCACCTTTCCTTCAGAATCAATAACAGGCTCTGAGTCTGGCCCAGAAGGCCCTGACCTGCTGCTATCCTCCGGTTGTGAATGCAGCAGGCTCTTCCTCCAGCACATGGGTAAGTGTCCTGCCTCTCAGACCTCAGAGGGCAGGAAGCTCAGGAAGGGGATTCCTAGGGTGACAACTTAAAGAAGAGACAGGGACATTGACCACTGAGGCAGTGGGATGGGAAATTTCCACTGGAAAACACAGCCTTGGACTGCGGTGATGTTCTCAGAAGGTCTCTGTGACACCAGCACTTGTCCTCCCCCCACGCCCAGGGGCTATAATCTCAGGGGAGAAGAGCATTTTAGGTTTGTGAGGCCTGTTTTCACTTCTAGCCTTGATCACGAATCTTAACTCCTTTTGCCTTTTAGGTCTTTTCCTATAAAATGGGCTCTTGAGTGCCACCAAGGTGGTCCTGGTACTAGCAGTCATCTGCAAAGTCTCCTGGTCCTCAAAGGAAAGGATGGGAGAGCTATTAAAAATGGGAGAACAGGGAGAGGATGAACACTTTCCTTCAGGGCTTACTCCAGGCATCACTGTAGTTCTCTCCCTCCGCCTCCCACCGCCCCCGAGGGTCATGAGAAAAGTGGGGAAAATAGCCAGTCACTGCATGAAGGGAGTCGGGGAGGCTACAACAGGATTATGCTGATAGCGGGCTTGACCTGGTTAGGTCATTAACAAGGATGTGACCATGCCTAACTCACTCACACTCTCTGAGTTGACTTTGCCCCCAATATAGTGATGGTGTTTCACTTAATGTGACTAATGGGCTGGGGTTTAATTTCACCCATTCATGCCAGCTCATTATCTCTAGTGAAGAATGCAACTCCCACTAACTCCACCTGGTTTCCCCCCAGCGTTATCCTATCTAATAAAAGAGAAACATGCAAATTGACCATAACCCTGACAGTCTTCCCATTGGCTAATCAGCAGGATATGCAAATTAACTGCCAACCAAGATGGCGGAAGGCAGCCAGGCAGCTGAAGCTAACAGGAGGCTTGCTTGTTCCAGTGATGGAGGAAGCCAACGTTTCCTGCCTGCTGCCACCACCTTCTGAGCTGCACTCTAAGCAACTATGTTGTAATTATAGAAGCTAAGCAAGCTCCAGAGACCTGCTTTCAGCCATCTTTGGCCTCAGAGCTTAGAGCTGCAGTGATGGCAACAGAGTTTCAATTATAGAAGCCAAACAGGCCCAAAACCTCCTTTCAGCCCTCAGAGCTGGAGCCGGCTCTCAGCTCCAGTGACAGCTATAGAAGGTAAATAGATCCCAGAATTTAAAAAAAGAAAGAAAAAAAAGGAGAGGCTGGGAGCTTAAGTTTCCCTCCAGCCTGAAAACAGCCCTCAGTCCCTCACTCAGACTGGCCAGGCAACCCAGTGGGGACCTCCACCCTGAAGGGGGTGTGACCAGCTGCAAACAGCCATCAGCCTGTCATCCAGGCTGGCCAGGCACCCAAGCGGAACCCCCACCCTGATCCGGGATACCCTTCAGGGCAAACTAGCCAGCCCCCACCCATGCATCAGGCCTCTATCCTATACTACAGGCAGGGAGGGACAGCATGAGCTGCCATCCGGGCCCCATGTGCAGCCCTGGGCAGCAGGGCATAAAATCCTTCCCCAGCCGGGACCTCTGTGTGCCACTTGAGCCCCCAGCCGGGACCCCCGTTCAGCCTAAGCCCCGCACTGCTAAGCCCCACCCCCAGCCGGGACCCTATGTCTATCAGAGAGCAGGAAAGTGCTGCTGGGCCCTGGGTTGCTGTGGTGATCCAACCATCAGTAAGTAGAAAATTGCAGCCTGTAGGCAGCCCCCAGCTGCGCCTGATCCAGGAGCAGGAAAGCAAAGCCCAGCCTGCTGGCAGCCCCAAACTTTGCCTGATCCCCAGTTGCCATGGTGATCTGGGAGCAGGAAAGCAGGCCTGGCCTGTGGGAAGCCCCAAGCCGGGCCTGATATGGGAGCAGGAAAGCCCGGCCTGCAGACAGCCCCCAGCTGGGCCTGCTCCCCGGTCGCCACGGCGATCTGGGAGCAGGAAAGCCTGGTTTGCAAGCAGCACCCCCATTCTGGCCATAGCTCAAGGGAGAGTACAACATGCAGTGGAGGCCAGGAGCCTGAGAGATTAACACAGAGGGGCTCCTGCTCCAAGCCTCCATGGTGTGACTGGGCCAGGCCCCCAGCAAACACACACACACACACACACACACACACACATAGGACGCCTGCTCCGAGCCTCTGCTGCCAGACTGTGCCATCAGTAGGACATCCACTGAGGGCTCCTGGGCTGTGAAAGGGGCAGGCTGGGCTGAGGGAACCCCACCCCCCAGTGCACGAATTTCATGCACTGAGCCTCTAGTTGACATATAATTCACATGTTACATTGTGCATACTTAAAGTGTACGATGTGTTGGTCTGACATGTTTATACATTGGAAAAATTATCACCACCTTAGTATTTGCTAATACCTGCATCAGGTCCCATAATTACTATATCTTTTCTGTGGTGAGAACATTTAAGATCTATTCTCTTATCAACATTCAAGTACATAATACAGGATTATTAACTATAATTATAATGATGTGTTTTCAATCTCCAGAACCTATGCATCTCTAATTGGAATTTTGTACTGTTTAACTAACATCTTCCCATTTCCCCCATCCACTAGCCACTGGTAATCAGGGTTTGATTCCCAGTCAGGGTATATGCCAAGGTTGTGGGCTCAATCCCCAGTAGGCAGCATGCAGGAGGCAGCCAATTAATGATTCTCTCTCGCCAAAACCGGTTTGGCTCAGTGGATTGAGCGTCGGCCTGTGGACTGAAAGGTCCCAGGTTCGATTCCGGTCAAGGGCATGTACCTGGGTTGCGGGCACATCCCCAGTGGGAGATGTGCAGGAGGCAGCTGATCGATGTTTCTCTCTTATCGATGTTTCTGACTCTCTATCTCTCTCCCTTCATCTCTGTAAAAAATCAATAAAATATATTTAAAAAAAAAAAAAAAAAAAAAAATGATTCTCTCTCATCATTGATGTTTCTCTTTCTCTCTCTCCCTCTCTCTTCCTCTCTGAAATGAAGAAAAATATGTTTTTAAAAAATGATATCACATAGTACTTAACAAATGCTCTCAAGGTCCATTTGCAAATGTAAACATGTTCTTCTTATCTCATGGCAAAATACACACACACACATGCACACACACGATGGGCAAAAGTAGGTTTATAGTTGTAAGTATTCAAAGAACAGAGTTTATTCTTGTATGCTTATTTATTGTTTATTGTATTATTTATTTCTTGTACTCACAACTGTAAACCCATATATATATATATATACTAGAGGCCCGGTACACAAAAATTTGTGCACTCCGGGGGGAGGGAGTCCCTCAGCCCAGCCTGTGCCCTCTCGCAGTCTGGGACCCCTCAGGGCATGACCACCTGCTGGCTGAGGGCCACTCCCTGGGGGATTGGGCCTAAGATGGCATTCAGACATCCCTCTGGCAGCCCGGGAGCCCTCGGGGGATGTCCACTTGCCAGCGGGGAACAGGCCTAAACTGTAGTCGGACATCCTTAGCGCTGCTGAGGAGGCAGGAGAGGCTCCCACCACCACCACTGTACTGGCAGCCATCAGCCTGGCTTGTGGCTGAGCAGAGCTCCTCCCATGTGAGAGTGCCCTGACCACGAGAGGGCCACTCCTACATTGAGCGTCTGCCCCCTGGTGGTCAGTGTGTGTCATAGTGACCAGTCATTCCCAGTTGTTCTGCTGTTAGGGTCAGTTTGCATATTACCCTTTTACTATATAGGATAGAGGCCTGGTGCATGAGTGGTGGCCGGCTGGTTTGCCCTGAAGGGTGTCCCAGATCAGGGTGGGGGTCCCGCTTGGGTGCCTGGCCAGCCTGGATGAGGGGATGATGGCTGTTTGCAGCTGGTCACACTCCCTTCAGGCTGGGGGTCCCCACTGGTGTGCCTGGCCAGTCTGGGTGAGGGGCTGAGGGTCTTTTTCAGGCTGGCGGGTGACTGAAGCTCCCAACCTCTCCTTTTTTCCTTTTTTTTTAATTCTGGGATTTATTTACCTTCTATGTCTGTCACTAAAACTGAGAGCCGGCTTTAGCTCTGAGGCTTGGCTCCAGCTCTGAGACCTCGACTGTGAAAGCAGGTATCTAGTTTTGTTTGGCTTCTATAATTGAAACCCTGTTGCAGCTCCAGCTCTGAGTCCCCGCTGGCTGAAAGCAGGTTTCTGGTGTTTGTTTAGCTTCTATAATTGCAACATTGTTTCTTAGATTGCAGCTCAGATGCTGGCAGCGGCAGGCGGGGAACCTTGGCTTCCTCCATCACTGGAGCAAGCAAGCCTCCTGTTAGCTTCAGCTGCCTGGCTGTCTTCCGCCATCTTGGTTGGCAGTTAATTTGCATATCACCCTGATTAGCTAATGGGAAGCATGTCGGAGGTACGGTTAATTACTATATATATATATATATATATATATATATATATATATATATATATATATAATCTCACATAATCTTCAATTATTCATCCGTAGATGTACCCTCAGGTTGTCTCCCTATCTCGGATATTGTGAATAATGCTGCAATGAACATGGGAGTACAAATGTCTCTAAGAATCTCCTTTTTTGAAAAAAATATATTTTATTGATTTTTCACAGAGAGGAAGGGGAGGGATAGAGAGTTAGAAATATCGATGAGACAGAAACATCAATCAGCTGCCTCTTGCATACCCCTGACTGGGGATGTGCCCGCAACCAAGGTACATGCCCTTGGCCCGAATTGAACCTGGACCCTTCAGCCTGCAGGGCGATGCTCTATCCACTGAGCCAAATCGGTCAGGGCTGAGATGCTCTTTTCATTGCGTTTGGATAGCTTTCCATAAGGATCATATGGTAGTGCTATTTTTATTTTTTGTAACTCTCCATACTATCTTTCATAGTGACTGAACAAATTTACATTCCCACCAATAGTGTACAAGGTTTCCCTTTTCTCCAAATCCTCACCAACACTGACTATATTTATTTCTTTTATAATAGCCATTCTAACACGTGTGAGGTGATATCTCGTTGAAGTTTTGATTTGTATTTCCCTCATAATTTGTTATGTTTGGCCCTTTTTCCTGTTGGCCATTAATATGTCTTCTTAATAAAAATGTCTATGCAGTTCCTCTGCCTAATTTTAAAAATTGGATTGGTTAGAGTTGCTACAGAATTATATGATTCCCTGTATATTTTGTACTAGTGGCCCAGTGCACAAAATTTGTGGATGGGGAGGGGTTGTCCCTCAGCCCAGCCTGCACTCTCTTCAATCTGGGTCCCCTCGAAGGATGTCCGACTGCCTGTTTACAGGGATTGGGCCTAAACCGGCAGTCGGACATCCCTCTAGCAATCCGGGACTGTTGGCTCCTAACTGGTCACCTGCCTGTCTGCCTGATTACACCTAACCACCCTGCCTGCCAGCTTGCCCCCAACTGCTCCCCCTTCTGGCCTACTTGCCCCTACCTACCCTCCCCACTGGTCTGCTTGCCCCCACTGCCCCCCTGCTGGCCTGCTCACTCCAAACTGCCCCCCCCACAGTCCTGATCACCCCCAACTGACCCCCACTGATGGCCTTCTCACCTCTAACTGGCACCCTTGCTGGTCTGCTCACCACCAAATGCCCCCCCCCCCAGCCTAATCACCCCAATGGCCCTCCCCCAGTGGCCTGATCACCCACAACTGCTGTCCCATTCTGGCCTGATCACCCACAACTGGCTTCCCCTCTTGGCCTCTAACTGCCTCTATCTCAGGCCAGCCACTATGGCTTTGTCCAGAAGAGCGTCCAGAAGGTCTCCTGGAAAGTCTCCCAGTCTAATTATCATATTACCCTTTTATTAGTATACATATAGGCCTGGTGCACGGGTAGGGGCCTGCTGGCTTTCCCTGAAGGGTGTCCCAGATCAGGGTGGGGGTTCTATTAGGGCATGGGGTGGCCTGGGCAAGGAGCCTGCAGTGGCCACGCCCCCTTGGCGAGGGGTCTGTGGTGGTTTGAAGGCTGGCCACGCTCCCATGGGGGAAGGGTCTCCACTAGGGGGCGTGACCAGCATGGGTGAGGGGCTGACAGGGCTGTTTGAAGGCTGGCCAGGCCCCCAGAGGGGACCCTCACCCCATGGGGGCCTGGCCAGCCTGGGTGAGGGACTGAGGGTCTTTTTCAGGCAGGCAATGCCCCCTTCAAGGGAAGTCCCCACGGGGGTGCTTGGCAGCATGGGTGAAAGGCTGATGGCTGTTTGCAGGCTGGCCAAGCCTCCCAGTGGGGACCCTCACCCCATGGGGGTGTGGCCAGCCTGGGTGAGGGGCTGAGGGCCGCTTTCCCACTGGCCATACCCCCTTCAATGGGGGTCCCCACTGGGGTGCCTGCCCAGCCTGGGTAAGGGGATGAGGGCCATTTCCAGGCTGGCCACACACTCTGGCAACCAGGCTCCCAGCCCCTCCTTTTTTTTCCATCTCCTCCTTGAGCGGAGGCCAGCTCCTCCTTTGTTTTTTTTCCAGCTCTTCCTTGAACAGAGGCCACGGCCAGTGGGAAGCTTGACTTCCTCCATTGCCGGGAGCAACCCAAGCATCCTGCTTGCTCCTGCTCTGTGGCTGCTGCCATCTTCAGCCGTCTTCAGTCGTCTTCAGTCTTCGCTCCGTGCCTGTGTATGCAAATTAACCGCCATCTTTGTTGGGTTAATTTGCATACCCATCCTGATTGGCTGGTGGGCGTAGTGGAGTGATGGCCAATTTACATATTTCTCTTTCATTAGTGTAGATATTAACCCCTTATCAGATATGGTTTGCTCCCATTCTCTAGATTTCCATTTCACTTTGTTGATAGTTTCCTCTGCTGTGCAAAAGGTTTTTAATTTTATGTAATCCCACTTACTTTTGCTTTTGTTTCCTTGCTTTTGGTGTCAAATTCAAACAATCATTGCCAAGACCAATATCAAGGAGCTCACCCCCTTTGTATTCTTCTAGGAATTGATGGTTTCAGGTCATGTGTTCAAGTCTTAATCCCCTTAGAGTTGACTTTTGTGTAAAGTGTCAAATTGGAGTCCAATTTCATTCTTTTACACATAGCTATCCAGTTTTCCCAGCACCATTTATTGAAGAGACTATCCTTTTCCCATTGTATATTATTGATTCATTTGTTGTAAATTAATTGACCATTTATTTCTGGGGTCTTTGTTTTCTCCCATTGATTAATGTGTTGTTTGTAAGCTGATACCATACACTTTTGATTAGTATGGCTTTGTCATGTAGTTTAAATCAGGATGTGTGGTGCCTCCAGTTTTGTTACTCTGTTTTAAGACTGCTTTGGCTATTCAGGAACTTTTGTGTTTCTATAAAAATTTTAGGATTTGTTTTCTATTCCTGTGGAAATTGCCATTTGATTTTTTAAAATTTCTTTATTGATTAAGGTATTACATATGTGTCCTTATCCCTCCATTGCCCGTCCCCCTCATGTACACACTCCCTTGTTGTCTGCCATTTGAATTTTAATAGAAATTGCCTTGAATCTGTAGATCAGTTCAAGTAGTATGGACATTTGAAAAAGATTAATTCTTCTAATCCATAAGCACAAAATATCTTTCCATGTATTTGTGCCTTCTTCAATTTCTTTCATCAGTACCTTTTAGTTTTCAATACCTAGGTCTTTTAACTCTTGGGTAAAATTAACTGCTAGGTATTTTATTCTTTATGATGGTACAGTAAAGGGGATTATTTTTAAATTTATCTTTTTGATAAACCATTATTAGCATACGCTTGTTACTAAAATTTGGTCCATTGTAAAAAATTAACATTTCTTCATTTGCTATATTACCTTAGGGCAGTTTTAGAGACTTTAATTGTAAAAAATTTCACCAGATATGGTTGTTCCACCAGCTATAACTATGCAGGGCCCCTCACAATCCTGTCTGAAAATGGAAACCCACTCAGTAGTTTTAGCTTAAATGGTGGTTACTCTGCTATTTTCCCTCCTCTTCCTTCCTGCTAAGTGCATAGATTTTGTATAGTTTAGTTTTCTTTTGTGTTTGTTCAGTGGGGTTCAATGAACTATTGATAAATGGGGCCTAGCTGACAACTCCCTAGCCTTCCAAGTTGCTATGTTTATCTGGAGTCCTTGGCTTTCCAATCAATGCAGATGTGTTATACTTGCAGAGGACATGAGAAATGCTGGTGTCACCTTATATTTCCAAATAGTCATTTATGGTCTTTCTCACCTCAGAAATGAGTCCCCTAATTCTAATTTCAAGTGATATTTCTTCAAGAAATATTCAAAAACGATGAGGCTGCATTAGGTGTTTATTCAGATGTTAAGCTTTGAGAATGTCATCATTAGAACTTGAAAGATGGCAACATCCATGAGCACCGGTTCAATACAGAGTAGAATCTATTTTGTTTGGCTCGTGTCAGAGTCAAAGTACTAGGTGTTGTACCTGCTCTGGAGGAGGAACAGGTGAGGGTTTGGAGACTCACAGGGGAACTCCTCCATTTTATCCTCAGGCCAGCACCACCCCAGAAGGGTTCTGAATAGATCCTAAACACTGTTCAGGGTGATCTCCATGGTGAGGCTTCTTCTTGGCCAAGCCTTATCCTCTCACCCCTCTAAACACTTCAGCAGGCACAGATAAGGGCACTTGGGCCCTGCAAGCTAGCCTTTCTAGCCTGTGCTGTGTCCAAAACTTTAAGAGATGACTTAAACAGAACAAGGAGGAAGCGAGGACTGGAAAGTGTGTGATGAGGCAGGATGCATGCTTTCCGGTGCACAAGTGCATTTACAATAACATCCTGTAGCTCATTTCTTAGAAATTGAGTGGATTATGAGAAGCAAAAAAGAAAATTGTGCTGTGATACACTCCGATATACATTAAAATTGCACCTTTGCCCCTTGGTAAAGATGTACTTACAGCATTTATCAGTAGTAAGAAAGCATGTAAGGACATCAAACTAAACTCAAAAGGAAGAAATGCAGATAACATCAGAAATTGTGGAAACCAAACTGAAAATCCCAGAAAAGAGGCAAGTGACTGAATGTTAACAGATGGATCCCGCAGCCTCTGACTTCTTTCTGGATTCCTGTTCTAAGCAGCCTCTTCTTCTACCTCTAGGGTCATGGAAGGGTTAAGAATTCAGGGTTGTCCAGGCAAACGAATGAGTTTTGGAGAAAGAGGATTAAAAAGTCTTTTCAGATGAGTAAGGAAGGGAGCGGAGGGTGTGCTGAGAGTGGCAGAGACTGTGGGAGAAGCACACTTGCTTCCCTGCTTCCTGCCTTCCAGCTGTTGGTGCCACATAATGATGGGCCTGGGATCTCTCACTGTCTGTAACTATACATGACTCTGATGACCCCAGGCACTCAAAGCATGGGAGCAGAGGCCCTCAGTGATATTGCTCCTTCACACAGACCCCTCAAGCCAATAGTCCCAGGACTGGTCCCTCCAAGTGGTCTTCCATGAGGAAATCTGTTCCCTGTCACAGGTTTATCACTATAATCAATGAACATCTGAGAGAAAGTGTTGGTAAACAGCCAGAGTTCAGGATTCAAACCAGTGGGAGAGTCGGAGGACTTGTTCTCATGGGGCAAGGCCCACATATTGGTGTATGGGGTAATTCCTTGGAAGGCATCAGACTGAGATGATCTGACACGTATCTATCTTCTTATCTGTAGAGATTCCAGGCCTCAGAGGGGTTATTATTTTGTCCAAAATCATAGATGCTGCTAGTGGTAGAACCAGACCCACATAGCTTTCCTGACTGCATTTCACGTGTTGATGGCAGACACTAGTGCTGATGTGCTAGTATGACAATCTACTCTGTCGCTCATGGAACAAAACCAGTGTCACTGATGTTAACAGAAGGGGACACACTGTCAGACACATTAGCATTGTGTGCTGCCAGCTGAGGAAGGTGGCACCTGTTTAAATGAAGAATTTAGTGGTTCTGTAAAGTATATACAGCACCAAAAAAAAAAAAAACAAATTCTTTCTTTTTGAGGTGGCTCCTATTTAAATGCCCAAACGCTCTTTTTGTTTTACTTTGCAAAGAATGAGGCCCTACTTTGTTTTTTAGATGAAACTATTTATACTTTTTAAAATTAAAATTTATTGGGGTGACATTGGTTATTAATATTATGTGTATTTCTAGTGTGAAAGCCTATGGTACATTATCTGTATATTACATGGTGTTCCCACCACCAAAACTCTGGTCTCTTTTGATCACCATATATTTGACTCCATTTACCACCTATACTCCCCCATCCTCCTTTCTGCTAGTAGCCACCATACTGTTGTCTTGTCTTTGTCTGTGAGTTTTTGTAAAACTATTTATTCTTTTGTGTGAATATGTTGTTCTTTGGGAGCTCCTGCCAGTGGGCCTGAAGCATGCTCTCAGGAAGAGTTGGTCTCGGTACCTGCTGTGCTCATACCAGCCTGGTAGTCTGCCCTCTCCCTTAAGAGTCCAGGAGCCCTTCTTTTCCACTTTCTCTCTCAAAGAGAAAGAATTTGGGGCCGGGGGTTGGTGCTGCATATACTTTACAGAACCACTAACTTCTTCAGTAAGGGGCCTGAGTTCAGAAACTGTAAAACTAAAGGGAATGTGGTGGAGCTAATTATAGGGTAGGGAGCCCTGGGCAGTGAGGCATTGCTGAGAGACAGGGTCAGTCAGAGTTTAAAGGTTTTTCTGAGAAAGCGATAACTTCACTCATCAGCAGTCCCTGTGGTCCACCTGGGCCAGATGTGGGGGTGGCGGTGGGAAGATTTATTCTAGTAAACATAAGCTCATGCATAAGGGAAAATCTCTGGGATGCTGAGTGGATGGAACATGAAGAAGGCAGAAGAAAAGGTGGAAGAAAGAGAAAGGTGTTGTGTGAGATTCCTAGGGCTGATGTAACATAGTACCCCTAACTGTGTAGCTTAAAGCCACAGAAACTTATGGCCCATAGTTCTAGGGGTCCAGCATCAAAAGGTTGGCAGAGCCACGCTCTCTCTGAAGGTGCTGGAGAGGATCCTTGCTGGTTCCCAGCTCCTTGTGGCTGCTGGCAACCCTTGGAGGTCGTTGGCTTATAGATGCATTGCTCTCATTTCTTGACTGTTGCATTTTACAAGGAGAAACCAGGCTATACCCTCCAAACTGTCCTTGGAAACGCAAGTATATTGCTTTCAGGCTCTTCTTTCCACCCAGCTGTAGAACGTAACTCAGTGACTTCTCTCCCCCGTTGTATCAAAATAACGTTTCTTCAAATGTCCAATATCATGGTCCTCACTTTGTCCTGAGATCACTGAGATCTCACCTTTAATATTCAAATTCCCAGCAACAGACTCTTCAAGGATATCTAGGCATTTTCTATCAAGTGCCCCAGAATGCTCCCAGCATCTATGCATTACCCAATTCCACAACCACATCCATATTTTGAGCATTTCTTTTACAGCAGAACCCCACTTCCGGGTATAAACACTGACCCTATGAAGTCAATACTCCATTTTAAAGATCAGAAAAGGCAGTTACAGAGAGGTTAACTTATCCAAATGTGGTAGGCTGAAAATTATACCTTCCAACCCTATATAAGCATTCCTAATCCCCAGAACATATAAATGTTACCTTATTGCAGATGTGATGAAGTTAATGATTTTGAGATGAGGAGATTGTCTTGTATTATCTGAGTGGGTCCTACATGTAATCACAAAGGCCCTCAGAAGAGGGAGGCAAGATCAAAGGAGGAAGAAGGCAATGTGATGATGGCAGCAGAGATTGGAGTGATGTGACCACAAAACAAGGGATTCTGGAAGCTTCTAGAAGCTGGAAGAACCAAGTGATGTATTCTCTCCTTGAGATACCTACAGCCCTCAGGATACCTTCATTTTATCTGCATAAGACTAATTTCAGGCTTCTGACCTCCATAACTCTAAGAAAATTAATTTGCATTGTCTCAGGACTTTAAATGTTTGGTAATTTGTTATGGTAGCAACAGGCAACTGGTATACCAAGGTTAGTTGTTCATTATGGAAGTGTCAGGACAGTTCAAGAAACCATTCCTTTCACCTCCTGTTATTATTTTTGCAAAGTTGTAATAATTTTGAGTTTTGCATTTAACTAGAACATAGAAGCGTACAAAGCCTTGAACTCCACAAGGCAGACTCTGATAGAAGTTAAAGAAATGTATTTTAATAGCCCCAACCTTGAAAAAAAATCCACATATTTCCACGTTGACATGTATGTCTATGATGTAAAATATAAAGGGGGAAAAGAATAATAGGAAAATTTAAATTAGGAAGCCATGTCTTTCTCTACATTCATCTCTTTCCTTTTGACTATGTGGAAGGAGCAGCATCCTGGGAGGGGGGAGAGCACCTTCATGGAGTTGCAGGTGGGGACCAGCAGCAGAGATACAGGTGGCTCACAGCAGATCTGGATGTGGAAAGGAGCTCTAAGGATGAGAAGCACGGCCAAGTGAACAGCACAGGAGACATGAGACAAAATCCCTTCTATCAAATGTCTCTTAGAGGGAGGTCAGTCCTAAGAGAGAGTTCAGAGATGGGAGCTGTGTTCCAGATGCTCCTCCATCGTCAAGGACCTCAGGGCGAGGACCATTCAAGACCCGCATTCCATTCCCTATAGCATCTATGGATTCCATTTCAATCACATCCCTCTTCCCTTTTGGGAACCTATGAGTGTGCTTGGAGGAGCAATTTGTTGTCCCTGAAAAAATAAAAGGCAGCTTCTGGCAGGACAAGTTTCATTCAGGGAATATGGAGAATGAAGCAAAACTGGGGCAGTGGTCGAGGCATTTTGATCAGGAGATGCAGTTTTGACTTTGCTCTGGTCTCATATATATGCAGCCTGTAAAGGTGAGCTTCATGGATGTGTGCCTTATAGGGTTGCTCAAGGATCTGTGCTTAGAGGGTTTGCAACTCTGTAATGTCATCTTCAAATTCTTCATGATTTTTAAACAACGGGCTTGGTATTTTCCTTTTGTGCCAGACCTTATGAATTATGTAGCTGGTCCTGATCTGTGTCTTTATTGGAAATAGAAAAACTGTTACCTGGGTTCCTTCAGGGCGACCAAAGTCATTCATACCAATAATTGGTCCAATAATATGGCCATTTACACCAACATTTCCAAATCTATCTGCTTCCCTCCATGGGTAGTAACTCTATTGTGCTCTACTTAATGGCACATCTGGTCCACTTAGTACCTATCCTCAAGCTTAAGCATTGACTAACCCACTTTCTCAATCTAGTGAAGCAAAATGTGTAATCAAAATTTAATCTATTTGTGGTGATGCAACGGAGAACTAGAACATCTTGTCAACCATGAGAGATTCAACAGCCTGCCTCTCACCTGGATATAATTTCCAGATCCTTTTGGATACATCCACTGGTAAATCTAGGATAAGCTGCCTCTGTCTGGGCCTGGAGAGAGAGAAGGTAGGAAGGCTGGGAGGGAAGGAAACATCTACTCCCTGGGTGCATCTTTATATGTCATGTAATGTAGACTTTCAACTGTGCAAGAAACATATGAAAAAACAAACAAACAAACCAAAACAAAGAGATTGTGATCATTGGAAGACTTTCTCCAGGCCTCTCCTTCCTCGTTTTTACTTGGTGTCCAATGGTTTATACCTTTGGCTTTGTACCTGAGTTTCGTTAATTTCTGAATAAGTAACTTGAGACCCTCCTGAAAGAGTAGACTCAAAACCCATATTATACCATCTCCAGCAAGACCCAAGGATACACCAACTCCTATGTCCAACTTTCTTCTTCCAGAATGACCCTGCATTTTCCCACTGCACCAGAGAATGTGATAGACACTGTGCTTGGCTTTTTGGGGGCAAGATTCATGTCATTTAATAAGGGCCTTTGGACCCACTACTGTAACTCAAAACACCAAATATAGCTTTGGTAATTTTGGTACAAGAGCAAGCAGATGGAAGAAAATTTTCAACTAGGTAAAATGAAAGCACCCACAAAATTAGGGGAAATATTACTGTCTCTAAAGGCAAACAGTTCCTCCACTGGCTCCACCCAATCTGAGCATCCTGGCTCAGTGGTTTAAGAGACTGTGAACTCTTTTTCTTCACAGTTAAAATAAAGCAGCAGCTGGAAGAGTGTCTTTGGAGAACATTTGAGAACTCATCCACGGGTTGAAAAGAAGGTGAGTCTGGCTGAGAAGCAGCCCTGAGCATTAGAGTTGTTTGGGCAGTAGGTCCATGGAGTGTACATGGTGTGGGTTCTGGTCCCAGGAAGGAGCAGGTTCTGTGCCAGCAGCACAGCAGGGGAGGGGGGTGCTGTCAGAGGGCAGTGACAGAGGGTAGGGAGGGGAGTCAGAAGCTTTATTAGTACAACTAGAGGCCTGATGCACGAAATTTGTGCAAGGGTCTTGGCCCTCGCAGGCCAGGTTACCTGCTCTGGCTGGCCCTCGAACCACCCCGCTCCCCGACCCCGGGCTCTTTGCCTCGGCTGGCGCTCCCAGCCGGGGAGGCTTGCCTGGAACCTCACAACCCCAGTTTCATCCACAAGGTAGTCTGAACATCATTCGGTCTAATTAGCATATTAAACTTTATTATTATAGATGTTACATGTCTCATATTGAACAGGACACATTTGTGCTGATTGATGCACCTTCATGCATTTGCTGCGCTGATAGACACTGAGGGGTGCCTGACAAGCCCTCCTTTTCCCTGGACAGGAAATGAGTGTCCCCAAGGCAGGTCTTTAAGAGCTTGAAAGCAATTTAGACAACAACCTGTCTAACTCCCTCTTTCTACTGTAAAAGAAGCATGATCCCAGGGAGTGTGGTAACTCTAGGGCTTGCCCACATCACTAAGGGCAGAGGATATCTGGACTGCAGTTTGCAGAATCCTTTTCATGGGTATAGGTTGGCTATTCTTCAGGAACAATGTATATGAAACCCTCCACTTAATGGCCCTAGTTGCAGGCTTCCTAAAAGTGTTCTGTCTGGAAAGAGTGTGGACTCTCCTCCCTGCCCTCTCTTGATCTAACTCTGATTCCATGTAATTTTAGAATCCTGGTCTGAGAAGACACTGAGAGGAGGCCATTTTGTGCAGTGGTTAGGAGGGAAGGTCATGGTCAGATAGACTTTGAACTTGATGTCCTAGTCTGCCCTATATCTGTTAGCACTGCGATCTTGACAAGTGTCTCAGCATTTTCAAGCCATATCAATGTCTTTATTTAAAAAGTTAGAATAATAAAATGACCTTTTTGCAGGCTATTATAGGGGAGTAAGTGAGATAATATTCAAAAAATTATCAGGGTGCTTGGTATAGAATGTCAGCCGTGGTTATATTACACACATATCAAATTTTTATTGTTGAAAAATGTTAATTTACTCAAAGATAAATGAACAGTACAAGGAACTTCCTTGTACCTAGACCAAGCTTCCACAATTATTAAGTAATGCTAATCTTGCTTCATCTATATACTCACCACTCCCAGTTAACCTTGCATTATTTTGAAGCAAATATCATTGTTTCATTTTATCAGTAAATATTTGAAACCATTTAAAAATATGACCGTAATCAGACTTCAAAAGCAGATAGAATTTTTTACAAAGTTGCTAGTTGCCTTCAGATTTCCATGATTGTTTCATAAATTTAAAAACTGTTTGATGTTGGATCTAATTAATATTTATAAATTGCAATTGTTTGCTTTCTCTTATATTTAATATATAGCTTTCTTACCTTCCCTGTTTCTTTCTGGAAAATTTCTCTGTGTAAGAAGGAAGAAGTCTTCATCCCAAAAGAACCAGACAGTTTACATTTTGTTGATTAACATTCTCATGGTGTCATTTCACCTGCTCTTCTAGTCCAGTGTTTTGGGTGAAGTTATATTTAAGGTGAGTCTTGATCTGACTCAGGTTTGACTATTTCGTCGGAAATACATCATAGGTTCAGCTGAAATTTCCCTCAGAAGGCATATAATATTTAGTTGTCTCACTTTCTTTGACAGTAATCTACATTAATGATGGCCTAAATTTCATTAAGGGTCAGAAGTGATTGTTAGGTCGCCGAAGAAGGAATGCAGGAGGCCAGCATGGTGAGGGATGATGAATTTATTGGATCATCTGCACACCAGGTGGCTGAGACTGGATGGCTCCAGCCCTCAGTGACAGGAGTCAGGGGCTTTTAAAGAACTTTTGGCAGGCATTTTCTGGACAGAGACTTCTTTATGCATACCCAGAGGGGAGATAATGGAATGTGGTCACTGCAAGTGAAATGTGGTCTCAGCAAAGGGAAAGTCCATAGTGAAATAGCCTGAAAAGCCAGTTACTGGGGAGGGGTATTGATGCAATTGCTCGATCAAACCTAACAGTGGTGATATCAAATTCTATCATTCTTCCCTTAGTTATTAGATAGAAAAATAGTATAAAAAGAAAGTTCCCTACAACCATTCTCTCATTTCCATGAAGTACAGTAGTATCTGAAAGACAAGATAAATGCTCAATTCTTTCCCTTTATTTGTTAATGTTCATAACAAGAAGATGCTTTCCTAGCACACTCCCAAGGGAGCAATTGATTCCTAGAGTCAGTAGTTTATTTATAAAACCCTATTTTTTTGGTGGGAAATGGCATTTGAAAACCACACTCTAGGCACTAAGGATGGTCATTGTCACTGGGCTCATTATTATATCTATTCATTTTCAATTGACTTCAAAACTGCACACACACATACACACACACACACACAAGAACAGGATTTTTTAAAACAATTTTATTTTTTCAGGTTATTTTTTTGTTGTTAAACTTAAGTTAATAACACTAAATATGGCCAATGAAATTATTGCTTTTTTAAGTGTCTTGGACCAATTCCTTATATGGTTCATCCACCCCACAATATACAAATAAATTTGTTTGCCATTTCATTTTGGTTTAGTATTTTGAAATAAATTTTTTTGTATAATTATGTAAGCTACCTACATGGTCTCAAATTCAAATTTATGAAATCTTAGTGTAACCAAGAAATCCAGTTTCCAGCTTCTGTCCTTGTTCCCTACACACTGCTTCTCCCATCCCAGGTAAGTAAATTTTTATTGGTTTAGATTTCAGAGTATCCTGCTATTGCCTTTTCATATATGAAAAATATATGTCCTGTATTTTATATATGTAGCTCATATTCCTCCTTATTATGAGAATGGTAGGTCAACTCTATATTATTTTCTCCACTTTTTTTCCACTTAATGATGTATCCAGGAGACCTCTCCATGCTTGTATAGAGAAACGCATTCCTTTTCACAGATGAATAGTCCCTCAATGTGTGAATATGTCTTAGGTAATTCAACCAGTCCTTACTAATGGCCATTTGATAGGTTTTTGGTCTTTTGCTAATACAAATAATGATGCAATAAATACCCTATGTGTCATCTTTCTACATTTTTGTCAGTGTAATTAAGGGATAAATATAAAAATGGGGGATTGACAATGAATGACAAAATGCATATGTACGTTGGCAGCACAGTGCTGAATTGCCTTCTGTAGGGTTTGGACTGTTTTTCCATTCTCACCAGCCATGCAGGAGAAGGCCTGCTTCCCTCATACCTTTGCCAAAAGATTATGCTGGCAAACACTTGGATTTTTGCCAAACGTGGAGGTGTCAAATAGTATCTCACCTCAGAAATAGAGGTGTAATTTAATTAATATTTTAGTGACTTTATTTTTTGTGTTTTTTTATTTTTCTCTGAGTGTATGTTAATGTCTTTTGATATATTTAAGGTTCATTTAAATTCATTTTCCTCTGAATGTTTATTCCCATCTCTTGCTCCTTTTTCTGTCAAGTTGCTGGTATTTTGTTTCTGTACTCTTTAATTTTCTGTGTATAACAGGAACATTTACCTCCTTTGTTTTAAACTGAAAAATATTACTTTCCTGAATTTGACATTTTTGCTTTAATTTTTCAAAGACATCTTTTGTCTCACATTATCTATAATATTTTTATGTAATCACACTTATTATTTATTTTCCTAACTCAATTTCAAATCTTAGAAATATTTTGCTTACTTCCAGGTTACAATAATTTATCCATATTTTTTCTTTTCTTTATATGCATTTTTTTTACATTTAAACTTCTAATCTGCTTGCAATTTGATTGACATGAGACAATGGATGCAATTTTATGTTTTTTTTTCTGTATAGTTATATGATTACCCCAAAGTTACTTTATTACAACATCTTTGGTCCCTTTGATGTGGTATGCTGCCATATTGAATCTAAATGTAGAATAGTGTAATTGAATTGAATATAAAGAGTTTGATTAATTTGGTCTGTTTCTGAATTTTCTGCTTTTGATTCTCTGTTCTCTCTATCCATACAACAACATCACACTTCTGTAATCATAGAAAATGTAATGCTTGACTCCTGGTACAGGTAGTCCTTCCTCATAGTTTTTCTCGATGGTGCTGAGTAACTTTCCTTTTTTCTTCATCCAAATGAACTTTATACTCCACTATTTTTCACCTGCATAAAAAAATTGTGATGACAAAAATTTCAACTTTACAGTTATATAAAATAATGTTAGAGAAGTACCTGCTTTTTCTTCGTCCAAAAACTTTATAACCTGCTATTTTAACTTTATTATCCACTCTTTCTCAGCTATAGGGAGAAAGTGATGATAAAAAATTTAAAGTTATAGTTATATAAGATCATGTTAGATAATTATTTTCAATATATAAAATGCTTTACACATGGATTATTTTTGAATTCAGTCAAATGTCTTGACTGCACTAGGTAATTTTTTACTTCATCTATTAATAAGATGTGTTGTAACAACAAATTTTGGTATGAATATTTCCAAATGAGATGCACCCATAGCTTTATTTATTGGTTAAACCTCTGTTAGCTTTAGGATCAATATCACATTTGATTCAGAGAAAGAATGGAAAGATTTCCCCCTTGATCAGGAATAATTCACATAACATTGAGATGATCAGCTTTGTAGAGGTTTAAGCGAGTTCTCCTATGAAAGCACCTGGGCATTGTACTCTTTTGTGGGAAAAATTTATTATTTCTTCCATATGAATAATAGACCATTACAAATTTTCAGGGAGGACAAGATTGAAGAAAAGAGGTTTGGGAATGGTCCCCACTTACCTAAGTACCCTTTTCCCTTCTTATTTCCTTCCTTAAGGTCTTGTTGGTACCTGCACCCCAGAGCCTCTTGAAAGAACATGGCTGGCCTTCAGGACAACACTCTGAGGATTGTTCTGGTGGGGAAAACCGGAAGTGGAAAAAGTGCAACAGGAAACACCATTCTTGGGGAAAGAAAATTTGATTCTAAAGTTGCTCCTTACTCTGTTACCAAGGAATGTCAGAGTGCAAGTCGACACTGGAAGGGGAGAAACCTTCTTGTTGTGGACACCCCAGGGCTCTTTGACACCAAGGAGAAACTGCAGACCACCTGTGAGGAAATCAGCAAGTGTGTCCTCCTCTCTCTCCCTGGGCCTCACGCCATCATCCTGGTTATACAGCTGGGCCGCTACACGGAGGAGGAGCAGAAAACGGTTGCGTTGATCAAGGTTATCTTTGGGAAGGAGGTCATGAAGCACATGATCGTTTTGTTCACTGGCAAAGATAATTTGGGTGATCAGCCACTGTCTGGGTTTATAGAAGCTTCAGACGTAAACCTGCAAAACATCACCAAGGAGTGTGAGAACCGCTGCTGTGCCTTCAATAACCGAAGTGTAGATGAGGCTGAGAAGGAAGCTCAACTGCAAGAGCTGGTGAAGATGATAGAGGACACGGTGAGGAAGAACAGAGGGCTTCACTTTTCTGAAGCCATCTACAAGGACATAGACAAAAAGCTGAAAAACAAGGCAGAAGCCTTGAAGAAAATCTATGCTGAGCAATTGAAGAAGGAAACTAAACTAGTTGAAGAGCAATGTGCTCAGGGAAAAATACCAGAGCAAGAAGCGAAGAAGAAAAAAAATTCCTTATTGGAGAAGTATAATGAACATATTAAAAATATTGAGAAAGAAGCTGAAAGGAATATATTTCAAGATATTGTAAATATGGTTTGGAATACACTTTCAAAAATATGGAATATGTTTTGGAAATGATGTAAATTTTATTTTTGTCTCTTAATTTACTATGATTTGTTAATGTGGTGAATTCTATTTTCCAAAGATGACTAGAACAATCTATTCTATCCCACCCATTCTCCTTGTAATCTGAGTTTATTTTTCCTTCTGTTGAATGATAGGGTTTGTCCCCTACCGTGAAATTCAATGAACTTTGCAATTGCTTTGACAACTAGTGAGATAGGGAAAATGCCTCTTTGCTCCCTAGGGTTTGTGGGCTTGGCATTTCGCCACCATGTGGTGAGGAAGCCCAAGTTGCTCATCGAGAGGCCATGCAAAGACTTGAAGTCACTGGCTCACTCCCCTGGCTGCTCTTTTATCTACAGCAGAAACACTCACCAGCCATGCAAATGAGGCAACATGGAAGCAGATTCTCCAGCTGCCAACTGAGCCATCTCAGATGAAGCAGCAAAGAGCAAAGATGGGCCACGCCCCTGCATCCTGCCCAGATTTCAGATTCATGAGAAAAATAAAGAGTGTTGTTGGTTTAAACCGCTAGGCTTTGGGATGGTTTGTTATGCTGTGATAGCAACCACCAGCATCTTCCTGGCTCACTCATCACCAATACCCACAATGCTAACAAACTGAAGAAGTTACAGAATTGGTATAATCAGGCAGTAATATATTATGAAGAGTTCACAGACTCAATTTAGGAAAGTTCAAATGAGGATTCCTGCCTGTGTCAAGTGTTAGCACCACCGGTGATGGACATCTTTTTCAGTCCACATCTCCGAGCACCTTGTTGGTGAATCAGCAGGCTTCTCCAACAAGATGGTTCTGTTGTCCGTGTGAGGCAGGATAGTAAGAAGCGAGAAAAACTCCTGGACAAATGGAATAGAGAAACTGAGATGAAAAAATTAACTGTTTGGGAAGCTTGTAGCCAGCTAGTTAATCACAAGACCTTATATTCCCCAAACAAGAGCACTTGAGAGCAAATGGTTTATATGTCTCCTCCCTCCCCAGAGAATACATAGTTTAATCCCTCTGGTCTGGGAAGTAGAGCACAAAGGCCCAATTCATGTGATTTGTGCCAGCTAAACCCAATGGCAGATGAAGTCAGGGAAAAATAACAAAAAGCCATTAAAGCCAGACACAACAATGATAAAATAAAACAGTAAAACACCAAAGCATAATCCAAAACTCCCCTATACACTTATCTTGATGTATCAGCATATTAAAAATGCACCTGGACAGCTGATTGGAAAAAAATGGAAAAAAAAATCCTCAGGACAAAAACTCGCTCTAGCACAGGCCCATGCCCTGTACCAGGCATGAACTTTTTATTTCTTCCTAAACTCTATGGGTCCCCATGAGGCACTTGCAACCCAGGGATCAGTGGGCAGTGGCAGCTGCAACCAGCCTCAGCGCCTGATCCGGTCTCCAAGGCCCCCTTTTCCCCGACTTCCCAGTGAGCTGAAGCAGCCCCACATTGACTCACTTCTTTCCTATAACATTTCTAGGAGCCAAAGCAGCCCCACCTCAGCTCTCTCCTATTGTGTCTTCTACCCTAAACCCTCTTTTTTTTCACTGTCCCCTGCTTTAATAAACATCTTCTTTCCTGCACCAAGTCAAGAACTCACACACTATGAGCCAGTCCCTATCTGGTAACACATGGATGTTTGGAAGTTGCAAATTCTCTTCTTGATTTTCTCTCTTGTCTTTCATAGGTGCCATCCAAAAATGTCCCTGACTGTAACTTAAAAATCTCTATTGTGCTAAGTATTTTTCATTCACATCTGCAGATCCACACTTTTCCTTCCTTCATCTTAGCTCTTTACCCCAGGAGGCTGATCTCTAGGATCATATTGTTACCAAACTCAAGGGCTTCTCCCCTTGGGGCGTCCTATTCCAGAAGGAGACATGGTTGTCACAGGGTAGTTTTATTTACTTGTAGCAAGTTAAGGAGACGGGATTCATAACAAAAGCTCTGTCTCCCCAAATAGAGAGGCTTAGCCATTCTTTACACTATTTGGTCAATTTCACATTTCTTTCTCTTTTTTTTTTCCTTTTGCTGTTGGCTACACTTGTCCTGTTGGGTTCTTGTCAAGCTCATCCTGTTTCTAGTTGGTGTCATACATTTTAACATTGAACAAGAGTAGCATCCTATCTAATAAAAGAGAAACATGGTAATTAGCCATACCTCCACTACCCTTCCCATTGGCTAATCAGGGCGATATGCAAATTAACTGCCAGCCAAGATGGCGGCTGGCAGCCAGGCAGCTTAAAGCAAATAGGAGGCTTGCATGCTTCAGAGACGGAGGAAGCCAACATTCCCCGCCTGCTGCTGCCGGCCTCTGAGCTTGCAGGTTGAAACATTGTTACAAATATAGAAGCTAAACAAAAGCCCAGAAACCTGCTTTCAGCCAGCCGGGATCTCAGAGCTGGAGTTGAAACAGTGTTTTGATTATAGAACCCAAACAAGCCAGATACCTGCTTTCAGCAGCCGAGTCCTCAGAGCTGGAGCCAAGCCTCAGAGCTAAAGGTGGCCCAGAATAAAAAAAAAAAGAAAAAAAGGAGAGGTTGGGAGCTTCAGTCACCCACCAGCCTGAAAACAGCCCTCAGCCCCTCACCCAGACTGGCCAGGCACCCCAGTGGGGACCCCCAGCCTGAAGGGGGTGTGACCAGCTGCAAACAGCCATCATCCCCTCACCCAGGCTGGCCAGGCACCCAAGCGGGACCCCCACCCTGATCCAGGACACCCTTCAGGGCAAAACAGCCAGTCCCCACCCGTGCACCAGGCCTATATCCTATATAGTAAAAGGGTAATATGCCACCCAGCACCGGGATCAGCGGAGCCGAGAGGCCTCCCGGCACCGGGATCAACGTGACGGGGGCAGCGCCCAAACCCCCTGATCGCCCTGCAGCTCTGTGTGTGACAGGGGGCGGGGCCACAACCTCCCTATCCGCCCTGCTCTGTTCCTGACAGGGGAAGGCACCCAACCCCCTGATCAGCCCTGCTCTGTGCCTGATAGGGGGGGAGCTCCCCAACCCCCTGATCGCCCTGCAGCTCTGTGTGTGACAGGGTGCGGTGCCCCAACACGCCCCCCCCCCCACAGGCCCTGCTCTGTGTGTGACAGGGTAGAGCCATAACCTCCCCATCAGCCCTGCCCTGAGTATGACAGTGGTAGTGCCCCAACCCCTTGATCGGCCCCGCTCTGTGGGTGATAGAGGATGCGCACCAACCCCCCCCTCCACGGGACCTGCTCTGTGTGTGACGGGGTAGAGCCATAACTTCCCCATCGGCCCTGCTCTGATTGTGACAGGGTGCGGCGCCCCAACCCCCTGATCCGCCATGCTCTGTGTGTGACAGGGGGGCAGTGCCCCAACTCCCCTATCGGCCCTACTCTGTGAGTGACAGGGGGGAGCTCCTCAATGCCCTGATCGGCCCTGCTCTGTGCATGACAGCGGGGAGCTCCCCAACGCCCTGATGGGCCCTGATCTGTGCATGACAGGGTACGGAGCCCCAACCCCCCTGATGGGCCCTGCTCTGTGAGTGACAGGGGGCAGTGCCCCAACCCCCTGATTGGCCCTGCTCTGTGCATGACAGGGGGTGGTGCTGCAACCTCCCTATTGACCCTGCCTTGAGTGTGACAGGGGGCGGTGCCCCAACCCCCCAATCGGCCCTACCCTGAGTGTGACTGAGGGTGGCATCGCAACCTCCCAATCCGCCTTGCTCTGTGCATGATAAGGGGCTGCACCTAGGGATTGGGCCTGCCCTCTGCCACCCGGGAGCAGGCCTAAGCCAGCAGGTCATTATCTACCAAAGGGGTCCCAGATGTGAGAGGGCACAGGCCGGGCTAAGGGACCGCCCCCCACGAGTGCACAAATTTTTGTTCACCGGTCCTCTAGTCCTATCTAATAATAGAGAAACATGGTAATTAGCCGTACCTCCACTACCCTTCCCATTGGCTAATCAGGGCGATATGCAAATTAACTGCCAGCCAAGATGGCGGCAGGCAGCCAGGCAGCTTGAAGCGAACAGGAGGCTTGCTTGCTTCAGTGACGGAGGAAGCCAATGGTCCCCACCTGCCTTTGCGGCCTCTGAGCTTGCAGTTTGAAACATTGTTACAAATATAGAAGCTAAACAAAACCCCAGAAACCTGCTTTCAGCGAGCCGGGCTTCAGCCAGCAGGACTGCAACATTGTTTCAATTATAGAACAAATGCAGATCCCTGCTTTCAGCCAGCTGGGATCTCAGAGCTGGAGTGAGCAGGACTGCAACAGTGTTACAATTATAGAACCCAAACAAAGCAGATACCTGCTTTCAGCAGCTGAGGCCTCAGAGCTGGAGTGAAGCCTCAGAGCTAAAGCTGGCCCAGAATAAAAAAAAGAAAAAAAGGACAGGTTGGGAGCTTCAGTCACCTGCCAGCCTGAAAACAGCCCTCAGCCCCTCACCCAGACTGGCCAGGCACCCCAGTGGGGACCCCCCCCTCGAAGGGGGTGTGACCAGCTGCAAACAGCCATTATCCCCGCATCCAGGCTGGCCAGGCACCAGGTGGGGACCCCACCCTGAAGGGGGTGTGACCAGCTGCAAACAGCCATCATCCTCTCATCCAGGCTGGCCAAGCACTCCACTGGAGACCCACACCCTGATCCAGGACACCCGTCAGGGCAAACCAGCCGGCCTCCACCCGTGCACCAGGCCTATATCCTATATAGTAAAAGGGTAATATGCCTCCCAGCACCGGGATCAGCGGAGCCATGAGGCCTCCCAGCACTGGGATCAGTGTGACAGGGGGCAGCGCCCCAACCCCCTGATTGGCCCTGCTCTGTGGGTGACAGGGGTCAGTGCCCCAACTCCCCTATTGGCCCTACTCTGTGAGTGACAGGGGGGAGCTCCTCAAACCCCTGATCGGCCCTGCTCTGTGCATGACAGGGGGGAGCTCCTCAACCCCATGATCGGCCCTGCTCTGTGCGTGACAGGGTACGGAGCCCCAACCCCCCTGATGGGCCCTGCTCTGTGCATAACAGGGGGCAGCGCCCCAACCCCTTGATCGGCCCTGCTCTGTGCGTGACAGGGGGTGGTGCCGCAACCTCCCTATCGACCCTGCCTTGAGTGTGACAGGGGGCGGTGCCCCAACCCCCCAATCGGCCCTACCCTGAGCATGACTATGGGTGGCATCGCAACCTCCCGATCCACCTTGCTCTGTGCATGACAGGGGGCAGCACCCCAACTCTCCAATCAGCTCTGCTCTGAGCCCAACCAGGGGCTGCACCTAGGGTTTGGGCCTGCCCTCTGCCACCCGGGAGCAGGCCTAAGCCAGCAGGTCATTATCTCCCGAGGGGTCCCAGACTGGGATAGGGCACTGGCCGGACTGAGGGACCCGCTCTCCCCCCTTGTGTGCACAAATTTTTGTGCACCGGGCCTCTAGTCTAGTAATAATGGTCCATACATTGAGATCCTTATCCTATCTAACAACATCAGCAAGATCTCTGGCTCTCTGACTTCTGCCAAAGAGAAGTCCAAGCAGGAGATCTCTTCAGGGTAGAAAAGCAAGGCCTGGATATTGGTTCTTGTGCCTCTCTCCCTACAAGTTAATCTCTGACCAGCTGCAAGCCTAAATTGAAGATCACACCTTCTCTAAGGTGTGGGTTCCAGGTCTCATTCACCCCCTTAGGGTTAGCATATAATTTCCTCACTGTTGTCAGCAGTCTCCCCTGTCACTTGCATCCCTGAGTCCTCAGCTTGTAGAAAACCATGCACTTGACTCTCTCCTAATTACCTAATTAGAGTGGTCCATCTCTGCTGCTAGAATCCTGATTGGGAAATCTTAATGATAATCACTCTCTTTTGTCTTTCAGAAATGCCCTGATCTTTATTCTTGTTTCTTTTAAAAATATCCTCTAGTGTGTTGGACACCAGAATATCTCTCCTGAAAGCTGAAATCTCTGTCATTGTACAAGCAGAACGTTTTGTGTTCATACCTGATGAGTCTGACAATATACCATCTTTGTTAAATCACATGGGAATAATAGTCAATCACCTGAGTGATCTGTCCCCCAGCCCAGGGCACTTTCTAAGTCAATGGATTGGGTCATGGGTTCTGGGTGGAAAATATTGCCCCTAATTTTAGGAATTGGTGTCTTAACTTGTGTTTTCTTTTGCATATGATTGTATTGTTGCTATGGATATGAGAGAGCAGACAACAAATGAGCCACATGCATGCTAGTGAAGCCCCTTGCTGACCTCTCAGGGCACACTTCAGAAGAAGAGGGGGCCATAGGAAATTGTAGGAGCTGGTCACCATGGATGAGTGTTGGTGGTAGATGGAAAAATGGTCTCAAGTCAGGGCTGTTTTTACTAAATGCTAAAATGTGGCACAGTATTCTGCCAAGGAATTTTAACTGGTATGAACTTGACCAGAACCATGACTGATAAGTTTATCCAGTTACAAAGAAGAAATCAACATGTAATTTATCATATCGAGCATATAAGCCTCTCCTAGGAGAAGCAGAGCTTTGGAAATTATTCACCTATCTCCTTTACTGATCTCAAGTGAAAATAGAATTTTTTATTCTACCAGGACTTGTGTTCCTTTGAACTCATTGTGTTCTGCTACACTGTGTAAGGTCATGGAGAAGATGTGACCTCCAGTTGACCCAAAGGCTGGACCCAGCCTCTTGAAGGTTCACCCTGACCATCTTTGGAATGTGCACTCAACTTGCCCTTTCCCTTCCCAGGAGCTGCCTCAAGGACACAGCCCGGAGCTAGTCATGTGTTGCTGAGACCATTTGGATGTTGTATGTGACTAGGCCCAGCTAAGGTCTCTATATCAACTTTTCAGATCTGGCAGGCAGGTGCAGAGAATGTTTGTCTTCAAGCCACTCAAGACAAGCCTTGTCAGTAAGTTCCCTGGCTTATTAAGCTGCTACCTAACCTCTGCAGTGGTCTGCCTCTTTCTTAGGTCTCTCCTTGCCCTATGTATAAGGGTTGCTTTCAGATTATTCCTGGAAGATTTTGAACCAACATATGCTTTTATTTATTTACTAGGGGCCCAGTACACAAAATCATGCAGTGAAAGGAATTGTGGGCCAGGAGGCTGTGGTAGGCACAGAGGCAGGTCTCAGCCCATCCTCCATGCCCCTGCCCAGCACCTCCCACCATGGCCCCTAGTCCCCTGTCTCCCAGCATCTCTGCTCTGGCCACCTCCACTCCCACATTCTGACAGTCACCGGCTGAAGGTGCTGAGCAATTGGAGCCAGTGCCAGCAGCAGGTGCAACCAGCAGCCACTGCCCCAATTGCCCCTCAGGTGCAGGGGGAGGTGGAGAAGCCCTTAGGGGTGATCAAGAAAGGCAGCCACTGCTTGCACACACTGATGGCGCCAAGCAATCAGGACCAGCACTGGGCACCAGCAGCGGGTGCAAGCCGCAGATCCAGCACCAGCTGTGGTTATGAGTGGGGCCAGCACTGGCAGTGGGCTCAAGCAGAGGCTCCAGCACCAGGAGCAGGTATAAGCAGGGCCATCACCCACAGTGGGTGTGAGAGACGGCTGCCAACCCTTATCTCCCCTTAGGAGCAGAGGGAGATGGAGAAGCCCTGAGGGGCGATTGGGGCCAGCAGCTGCCGCTCGCACCCACTGATGGCACCAAGTGATCTGGGCCTTTGCCGAGCGCCAGCAATGGGTAGCAGTGGCAGCTCTGGTGCCGGCAGTGGGTGTGAGCGGGGCCAGCGCCAGCAGCAGGTGCAAGCATCTGGCCGAACTGCAGAATGTGGGAGCAAAGAATTTTTAGTAACCACCCGAGGATCGCCCTCATGACAGCAAACAGCCCCCGCCTTGATCTGGCGCCCCAGCTCACCTGTTCCACCATCCCACTGCAGCCGACACCTGCCAAGTTCCACGCACCCTCCTGGTGGTCAGTGCACATCATAGCAACTGGTTGTTCTGCCATTTGGTCTCTTTGTGTATTAACCTTTTATTATATACTAGAGGCCTGGTGCACGAAATTCGTGCACTGGGGGTTGGGGTTCCCTCAGCCCAGCCTGCCCCTCTCACAGTCCAGGAGCCCTCAGTGGATGTCCTACTGAGGGCCACAGTCTGGCAGCAGAGGCTCGGAGCAGGCGTCCCGTGTGTGTGTGTGTGTGTGTGTGTGTGTCTGTCTATCTGTCTGACTGCTAGGGCTTGCCCCCAGCCGTGCCACGTAGGCTCGAAGCAGTTGCCGTGTGTGTGTGTGTGTGTGTGTGTGTGTGTGTCCCCACTTGGAGTCTGCCCCCAACCACATTGGATGCTCAGAGCAGGCACTGTGTGTGTGTGTGTGTGTGTGTGTGTGTGTGTGTGTGTGTCTGCTGGGGGCCTGCCCCCAGCCACACCATGGAGGTTTGGAGCAGGAGCCCCTCTGTGTTGATCTCTCAGGCTCCTGGCCTCCACTGCATGTTGTACTCTTCCTTGAGCTATGGCCAGGATAGGGGTGCTGCTTGCAAGCCGGGCTTTCCTGCTCCTGGATGGCCATGGCAACCAGGGAGCAGGCACAGCTAGGGGCTGCCCACAGGCCGGGCTTTCCCACTCCCAGATCTCCATGGCAACCGGGGAGCAGGCCCAGCTGGGGGCTGCCCACAGGCCAGGATTTCCTGCCCCCTTATCAGGCCCAGCTTGGGGTTGCCCGCAGGCCAGGCTTGCTCTCCTGCTCCCAGATCCTTATGGCGACCGGGGAAAAGGCGCAGCTGGGAGTTGCCCGCAGGCCGGGCTTGCTTTCCTGCTCCGGGTCAGGCGCAGCTGGGGGCTGCCTATAGGCCGCAATTTTCTACTTACCGATCACCGGATCACCACAGCCACCCAGGGCCCAGCTGCACTTTCCTGCTCTCCAATAGTCATAGGGTCCCGGCTGGGGGTGGGGCTTAGCAGTGCAGGGCTTAAGCTGGACAGGGGTCCCGGCTGGGGGCTCAGGTGGCACACAGGGGTCCCAGCTGGGGACAGGGCTTATACCCTGCTGCCCAGGGCTGCACATGGGGCCCAGATGGCAGCTCATGCTGTCCCTCCCTGCCTGTAGTATAGTATAGAGGCCTGGTGCACGGGTGGGGGCTGGCTGATTTGCCCTGAAAGTGTCCCAGATCAGGGTGGAGGTCCTGCTTGGGTGCCTGGCCAGCCTGGATGACAGGCTGATGGCTGTTTGCAGCTGGTCACACCCCCTTCAGGGTGGGGGTCCCCACTGGGGTGCCTGGCCAATCTGAGTGAGGGCCTGAGAGCCATTTTCAGGCTGGATGGCAACTTAAGCTCCCAGCCTCTCTTTTTTTCTTTTTTTATTAATTCTGGGATTTATTTACCTTCTATAGCTGTCACTGGAGCTGAGAGCCAGCTTTAGCTCTGAGGGCTGAAAGCAGGTTTCTGGGTCTGTTTGGCTTCTATAATTGAAACTTTGTTGCCATCACAGCAGCTCTAAGCTCTGAGGCCGAAGCTGGCCGAAAGCAGGTTTCTAGGTTTGTTTGGCTTCTATAATTGAAACTCTGTTGCCATCACTGCAGCTCTAAGCTCTGAGGCTGAAGCTGGCTGAAAGCAAGTCTCTGGAGCTTGTTTAGCTTCTATATTTGCAACATTGTTTCTTAGAATGCAGCTCAGAGCCCGGCAGCGGCAGGCCGGGAATGTTGGCTTCCTCCATCACTGGAGCAAGCAAGCCTCCTGTTCGCTTCAGCTGCGTGGCTGCTGGCCCCCATCTTTGTTGGCAGTCAATTTGCATATCCTGCTGATTCGCCAATGGGAAGGGTGTTGGGGTTATGGTCAATTTGCATGTTTCCCATTTATTAGATAGGACTAGAGGCCTGGTGCACAAAATTTGTGCACGGGGGTGGTGTCTCTCAGCCCTGCCTGCACCATCTCCAATCTGAGACTCCTTGGGGGATGTCTGACTGCCAGTTTAGGCCCGATCCCTTAAACTAGCAGTTGGATATCCCTCTCGCAATTCGGGAATGCTGGCTCCTAACGGCTCACCTGCTGGCCTGCCTGATATCCCTTAATCACTCCACCTCCAGCCTGCACGCCGCCAACTGCCGCCCTGGCCAACCTGATCACCCCCAACTATTACCCCTGCTGGACTGCTCACCCTCAACTGCCCCCCCTCCCCCGACAGCCTGTTTGCCCCTATTGCCCTCCCCTCCTGGCCTAATTACCCCTAACTGCCTCTGCCTTGGCCCCATGGCTTTGTCCAGAAGGATGTCTGGAAGATCTCCTGGAAGGTCTTCGGGTCTAATTAGCATATTACCCATTTATTAGTATAGAGGATTTCTCTATTTATTTATTTATTTGTTTGTTTGTTTGTTTGTTTGTTTGTTTTTGGGATGAGTACTGTAAATAAATTTTCTTTTCTTAAATTTATTTTTTCTTTTTAATGAATTTATTGGGGTAACACTGGTTAACAAACTTACATAGGTTTCAGGTGCACAAATATAAAACACATCAATTCTATCTATTGTGTGTTCACCACCCCAAGTCAGGTCTCCTTTCTTCATCATGCATCCCCCATTCTCTACCTCCCTCCACACACCTACTCACCTCACTGTTGTCCTTGTCCATTATTATTTTCTTAATTTTTCTTTTTTGCTCAATTTCCCTAGCTCCCCACTCCTCTAAGAGCTATCAGCCTGCTCTTCATCTATGAGTCTATCTCTCAACAACATATGCTTTTAAAAGAGCAGTCTCATCTATGTTTTTAAGCAAATATAAAAAATGGAGTATCTAAGGCAATGGTTCTCAAGCTCTTTCATCCTATTAAAAAGCATCTTGTGTTTCTAAATTTTTTTCTAAATTGGGATTTGGGATTAACAAATTTTCATGTTAGAGAAAATCATCATCTCCTCCTCCACAGAGGTCTGAGATCTTACCTTGGAGTCTAAGTCTCAGCCCCTCACATACATGTTCATATCAAAGAATGATTTTGGTGCATATCTTCTCATAGCACACAAGTGGTTGTTGGGGCTTTGGTGGCAAGGTAAGTGGGGTGGTCAGGGTTGCACCAGTGAAACCATCATCACAACCAAGGTAATGACTCTATCTATTTTACCTTGGTTGCAGTGATGGTTTCACTAGTGGAATATATATCCAAATCATTTATTCAATTTTTTTCCATTTTAATTGGGTTATTTGTCTTCTCATTAACGGATTGCAAGAGTTCTTTATACATCCTGATCTTTGGGAGGTTTTTATCAAATATATTTACAGGTTTTTTTTATCAGATGTGTGATTTGAAAGTATTTCTTCCATTTTTTTTCCTTATTGCTTAAGATACATTTTTAAAATTATGTTTCATTTTCCTAATATGTACCCTTTTTTCCAAGATAGTAATTTTATTTACTTTATTTTTATATAATAAAAATTTTTACTTTTATATTTTATATTTATATTTATTTTATATTTTTATATTTTTATTTTAATAAATTTATTGAGGTGACATTGGTTAATAAAATCTCAAAGGTTTTAATTGTACAATTCTATAATACATGATCTAGATATTATGTTATATGTTCACCAGCCAAAATCAAGTCTTCTTTCATCATCATATATTTGAACCCTTTTACCCTTTTCCATCTCTTCCCACACCACTTCCTCTCTGGTAACCACCATACTGTTGTCTGTGTGTATGAGGCTTTTTTTTTCTTTCTTGTTTTTTCTCTTTTCTTGCATTCTGTTTTATATCTTACATTCATCTGAAATTATATGGTTGTCATCCTTTTCTATTTGACTTATTTCACTTAGCTTGAAACTCTCAAGATCCATCCATTGGCAATATTTCATCTTTTTTATTATTGAGTAGTATTCCATTGTATATATGTACTACATCTTTATCAATCGCCCATCAGAGAGCACTTAGGTTGCTTCCATATCTTGGTTACCGTGAATAATGCTGCAATGAACATATATGTTTTCAGATTTTGGGGGTAGATACCCAGAAAAGGAATTGCTGGGTCTCATGGTAGTTCTACACTTAATTTTTGAGGAAACTCCATGCTGTTTTCCATAGTGGCTGTGCCAGTTTAAATTCCCACCAGCTGTGTATTAGGGTTCCATTTACTTTTCTCCACAATATCCAATACTTGTTATTACTTTTCTTTTTCATAATAGCCATTCTATCAGGTGTGAGGTAGTATCTTATTGTGGTTTTGATTTGCATTTCCCTTATAGCTAGTGAAGTTGAGAGTAATTTCCAATATCTGCTGGCCATTTGGAAGTCTTCTTGGGAGAAGTGTCTGCTCTGGCCTTAACCCATTTTAGAAATTGGATTGTTTGACTGTTGTTGTTGAGTTGTATATGTTCTTTATATATTTTGAATATTAACCCATCATTAGAGGTGTTGTTGCAAATATCTCATTTGGTTGTTTGTCTTTCTGTTTTGTGGTGGCTTCTTTGGCTGTTACAGAAGGTTTTTTTTAGTTTAATATAGTCTCATTCATTTATTTTTGCTTTTATTTCCATTGATTTGGGGGTGAAATTTATAAAATAATCTCCAAGACCAAGGTTATAAGTTTGGTATTATGTTTTCTTCTATGTGTTTATTGTTTAAGGATTCATATTTAGGCCTTTGATTCTGTTTGAGTTAATTTTTATATATGGTAATAAATAGCAGTCTAGTCTAGTTTCACTCTTTTGCATGTGCCTTTCTAGTTTTCCTAGCACCATATATTGAAGAGGCTTTCTTTTTTCCATTGTATGTTTATGGCCCCTTTTTTAATAGTTATTTGCCCATATATATGTGAGTTTATTTCTGAGCCCTCAATTCTCTTCCATTGATCAGTGTGTCTGCATTTCTGCCAATATACTATTTTGATGATTGTAATTTCACAGTATAATTTGAAGTCAGGGAGTGTAACACCTCCGATTTTATTCCTTTTTTCTCAGTAGTGCTTTGGCTATTTGATTTTTTTGTGTGGATCCACACAAGTTTGATGACTTTTTGTTGTGCCTCTTTTTAAAATGTCATTGGATGTTGATGGGGATTTCATTAAATCTGTATATAGCTTTGGGTAATATTGACATTGCAAATGGCAAGACTTTGTTTTTTAATGGCTGACTAATTTTCTCTCTCTCTCTCTCTCTCTCTCTCTCTATATATATATATATATATATGGCAAAAGGGTAATTAACCGTACCTCCGCTATGCTTCCCATTGGCTAATCAGGGTTATATGCAAATTAACTGCCAACAAAGATGGCAGTTAATTTACATATACTGGCTCTGAGCGAAGACTGAAGACAACATGGAAGCCAAGCGCTACAGAAGGAAGCAAAGTAGAGGCCCTGGATACAGTAAAGGAGACAAGGCTGCAGTGGCGGGAGGCAGGAGGGGAAACCCAGCCACAGCAGCTGCTAGCAAGAGGGAAAAACCAGCCAGAGTGGCTGGGGGCAGGTTGGACAAACCCAGCAGCAGTGGCTGGGGGCGGGTTGGGTAAACCCACCCAGCTGCAGTGGCTGGGAGAAGATTGGGCAAACTCAGCAGCAGTGGCTGGGGGTGGGTTGGACAAACCCAGCCACAGTGGCTGAGGCGGATTGGGCAAACTCAGCGCAGCGGCTGGGGGCAGGAGCAAAGCCCTCCTCAGTGATTTTCGCTCTCTTCTCTGCTTTTCTCCAGCTGCAGGAAGCCCTATTCTTGCAGGAATCTTCCTTCAATGGGCCTCTAATATATATATATATATAATAAGAATTTCTTCATGTATTCATCCATATGTTTCTATGTCTTGGCTATTGCAAATAATGCTGAACTAAAAGAGCAGTGCAGATATCTTTTCAGATAAGTGTTTTTGTTTTCTTCAGCTAAGTGCCTATTAGTAGAATTGCTGAATCATACATATGTCATATGGTAGTCCTATTTTTAAAGAACTTCCATGCTGTTTTTTACAGTGGCTGAACCAATTTACATTCCCACTAACATTGCATATGGTTTCTCTTTTCTTCTCCTTTTTGCCTACACATGTTATTTTTTTTAACATTAATTATTTAGTTGAACAGTTTGTATTTCCCTCCTTCTTCTGGGTTTTAAAGATATCCCAAGACTTGGAATTTATCAGATCTAGGAATTCCTGACAGAAATGATTGTGATCATTCTTCTCAGTAGTATACATTAAAAGTTCACATGGTTAGTTATAGAATCTTAAATCAAGTTTAAAGAAATGATAGGTAAAAATTGCAATAAAAAAAATAAGTTCACCACATTACCATGACCCAGATACACTAAAAGTGAACCTTAGTGTCTACCCATGTATCCATCCAGTTCCTTTTCTGTGTGCGGTACATACATGCATGGGCACATACACACTCCCGACTGCTGTGGCATGAAGGTTCACAGGTGCAACACTTGGAAACTACAGGAGTCATGGTCCAAAAGTTCCACAAAGCCAACGATTCTGGTCTCCAGTGGAAGTACCATCCCATACCCTCACTGTCCTTGTATTCCTCCTTCCAAATTCCATCCCAGGGGCAAGTCCTTGGTTCATCATTGGGAGAATCTGTTCTTGAAATCTTTAGTGGTCTTGGCCATCATCAGTGCAATGTGCTTCCAGGCTTCTTGCTGCTACTGACCATCTGTGCCAAGTGGGCACTGGTGGTGCCTGTGTAGTCATAAGCCGGCTTCTCAGGGATGGGGTAAAAGCTGTGACCATGGGCACTGTTAGAGGAGCACGATGCTTGTTGTGGGGTATGGGGCTGGCATGACCTTGACTTTTTCCTGGACAGCTGCTCCTCCTCTTTCAAATAAGGGGGGAAGGTGGTCATTGTTTGTTAGCCCTTGGGCCTATTGGCACAGATCTTCAGTGTCAGTGCTTGCAGCTGCTTCTATTTGGCATCCTGAAGCCACATGTGCATCTCCCACCATGACTCATGTTCTTCTGATCTTTCTAAAAGTTGCGGTGACAACGCATCTTCCATGATTGAACAGTTTCTTCAGCTAGTGCACCAGCATATTTCTCTAGGCGATGTAGCTGATCAGGTGTAGAACTCTCCAAAATGGATTCAAGAACAGAATATGGAACTCCCCCACTCGAAAGAGTAAGTTGACATTGTTTCTAAGGCCCTGGATACACTACTGACTCAAGGTCATCATTTTGCAGCAACAGGCCCACTTGGAACCATCCTAGAGTGCACTCTGAGTCCAGTAATCCCACCTTCTTCCTCTTCCTGAGGTGAAGGGAGTGCTCTTTGCTTTGATTGGAAGGACAGCACAAATTCAAAGGCAGGAAGCAGATGGTAAGTCCTGCCTTAACTACTTGGCTGGACCCTGAATGATCAGAGGTCTGGCAACATGGGTGACACATCAGGAGGGACCTTTTTCAGGTTGGCCCCTTCTGCTCCAGATGGCTGTGGCTGCTCTGACTTGACTCCATTTTCTACTTTCTTTTTATCATAGTCATTCTAACAGATGTGAGGTTGATATCTTACTGTATAACTCACCCAAGGATATTTCTATTGATTTTAGAGAGGGAGGAAGGGAGAGAGAGAGAGAAAGAGAAATACTGATGAGACAGATAAACAGCGATCAGTTGCCTTCTGCCTGCACACACCCTGACAGGGAATCTAGCCTGAAATCTATGTATGAGCCCTGACCTGGGATCAAAGCCACAGTGTACATGATGATGCCAAAGAGCCATTGGGTGTTGATTTGTATTTCTCTGATGGTTAGTGGTGTTGAACATCTTTTCATGTACCTCTTGGCCATCTGTAGATTTTCTTTGTAAAAATGTCTAATCTTCTGCCCATTTTTAAATTAAACTTGCTGTGTCCTTTTTTTTTAATTGAGTTGTATGATTTCTTTGTATATTTTGATATTAGTTTCTTATCAAATATATGATTTGCAAATATTTTCTCCCATTCAGTAGGTTGCCTTTTCATTTTGTTGATAGTTTATCTTGCTGGGCAGAAACTTTTTAGCTTGATGTTGTCTCATTTATTCATTTTGTTTTGTTTTTAGATTCAAAACATTATCACCAAGCCCTGAGTCAAGGAGCTTACTGCCTCTGCTTTCACCTAAGCATTTCATGGTCAGGTTTTTTGTTCTTCAATTCTCTAATCCATTTTGACTTAATTTTTGCATATAATGTAAGGTAGTGGTCAACTTCTTTCCTTTTGTATGTGACTATGTAACCCACCCCACCATTCTTTTCACATTATTTCTAAAAATGATGAGCTGTTATGTAATATGTTACCACAGACAAACAGCCTCTAGCTTAAGAACTGTAGAAACTAAGGCCAAAACAAGCAGACTGACAGTTAGACATTATGGCTCTGGAATATTTGCTGACCTTCAACAGGTTATCTGAACAAACCACCTTGGCTTGCACTTAGTCCCCTTCTCAGAGATCTCTGACCTCCCTTAATTAGATTTCCTTGTTCTGTTTTATTTTCTTCCTCATTACAAAACCCCCTGCCCATGTCCAATTGTTAGGAAGGTCTTTGTAATGAGAGTTGCCTGTCTTCTCAAGCAGCTGGCTCTCAAATAAGCCTACTTTTCTGCCACCAGCCTCTGTCTCTTAATTATTAACTTTCAAGTAGCAGGCAGTCAAACCTGGGTTTGGTATCAGAATTAGTGTGCCAGCCAGGAAGTCTTGGACCCCGACAGATATAGCCTTTTTCAGTCCACATGCTGCGTGGGGCAGGCCAACCCCACATCAGGGACTCCAGGGACTTCCCAGCAGCTGCCTGGAGTTTCTTACCTCAAGGACTCTCCCTGATCACCCTCTCATAGCATCAGCTGCCTGCAAAAAATTTATTGGTGGAATAAATCCATCATTAAGGAAGTGATTGGGCTCCAAGCCTGGGTAAGTCGAACAGGTGTGCACACCTGCAATCCTCTATCTCTTCCATTTGGACTGTGTGACAGTTGGATCTTGTAAAAGTCATTTGTGTACTTGGTTTGTGTGAGATAAGATTCTAAGACTAGTGTCTCACACCCTCTTTCTGGAGGATTTGGCTTGAGAGTACTCATTTGTTTGAGTTTTATCTTTGTTTTTTATTTTTGATTTTTGTATTTTTATTTTATACTTTTTTAAAATTTCTATTGATTAAAGTATTACAAATGCGTTTTTACCCCCCAATTGTCCCCCCACACCCTCCCACTCATGCCCTCACCCCCTGTTTTCTGTGTCCATTGGTTATGTTAATATGCATGCATACAAGCCCTTTGGTTGATCTCTCTCCCTTTCCCCCACCCTCCCCTACCTTCCCTCTGAGGTTTGAGCATCTGATTGATGCTTCTCTGTCTCTAGATCTGTTTTTATTCATCAGTTTATGTTGCTCATTAAATTCTGCAAATGAGTGAGATCATGTGATATTTATCTTTCTCTGACTGACTTATTTCACTTAGCATAATGCTCTCCAGCTCCATCCATGCTCTTGCAAATGGTAGGAGTTCCTTCCTCTTTACTGCGGCATAGTATTCCATTGCGTAGATGTGCCAAACTTTCTTTCTGTTTTACAATGGGTGGCTCAGTCTCAGTTCCACTAGAGAGTCTATTAGGCCTTTTCTAGCTGATTGATCAACTTACAGCTATAAGCCAATGGCTAATTGGAATTGTTTTGCCAAAGTTCTGGTAAATGGGATAGGTTTTTGTTGTATTCATAAGCTTTCATGTTGTTACATAATAAATATTCTATTCAAAAAGGATATACATCAGCGGTTCTCAACTTGTGGGTCGCGACCCCTATGGGGGTTGAACGACCCTTTCACAGGGGTCGTCTAAGACCATCGGAAAACACGTATATAATTACATATTGTTTCTGTGATTAATCATTAGGCTTTAATTATGTTCAATTTGTAACAATGAAATTGGGGGTCACCACAACATGAGGAACTGTATTAAAGGGTCGAGGCATTAGGAAGCTTGAGAACCACTGATATCCACTGATGGTTCAAAGAGGGGGAACATATCTCACTTGCCTCCCAACAGTAAAACTCATAAAGAAGAAAAAATAATACAATGAGTCTTTTAAACACCCCAAATCCTCCTCCTGGATGCCTGGGAGCTCTGAGGTTCTGGGGACAATGGGGGAATTAATGCCACCCCCAAACCTGTGCAGACTGTGAGGCAGGAGGGTGACTGTACCTCCTCCATGTGAAGGAAAAAACTGGCATTGTGTTAAAAAACTCCAGTGGCTGAAGTCCGTCATGCCTGTTATTAGAATTAGCAAGCCAACCTCTTGAAATGTTGTCAAGGACAATGAAAAATCCTGTCTTCTTTATAATTACTGGTAACTTTTTTCTGCTGCTCTCTGTTAATTAGCAACCATAAAAAGCCATACCCACTTTGATGTCACTCAATTATCAATCAGTAAGGAAAGGATACTGAAGCAGTAATCTTAAGCGATGTAAAAACAAATTCTGTTGACCAACAAGGATTCTTTCCCCCTTAGATCTCAGTCACAGCTGGAGTCAGAGAAAGTGCTTTCATCAGATCCTTTGGTGTCCGGAGAGAGGAAAGGGAAGTGTGTGGCTGGGGCTGCAGCTTGTGCTGGCCATTGAGGAGCTTCTGTGCAATTCTGTCCTTCTTGCCACCAGGCACTGGCCAGTGGGTGTGCAGTTCCCACTCTTGCTGCATCTGGCGCTTGCAGTGTCCTGCCCCACCAGTCACACAGATAGTATAATAGAGGCAGTCTTAGAGCTCCTCCTCAGAGCTCACCTGAGGACACAGCTCAGGTGTCAAGTAGAGGTGACAGTGGGGAACAAATTGATGATTTCTTAGTCAGTACTGGAGACACTTATTTGGTGCTAAATACAAAAATGACCAAAAGAAGTGAGACAACCATTTCAGTAGCAGGAGTTACCACACAGATGCAACAAACAGCCTTTCTCATCCTTCTCAGTGTTTATATTTTAAGAGACATTTTCTTATCCTAGAAATGGCTTTAAGTTATTCCAAGGAGCCCCTTGGAATTCCAGAAGAATTTGTTCTCTCTCCTTATAAAAGAGAAATTTAAAAATAACTAGGCCTATTTGACATACAGTCCAAACCTCAGTTCCCAGACTTCCATCTCCAGCCATTCAGTTCTCAACCAAGTTGTTCACAGAAGAAATGTCTGGGTTGTCCACCAAAACTTCATTTTAGATCTGACAACCCTTTAATGCTGATACCTCACCATGACAAAAACTTCTCTTGGGTAACAAAGAAAAGAATGCTTTGTTTCTGTTGAAATCAAGATTAGCACAATTTAAAAACAAGAAGTCCATCAAGAGTGCTAATCTTGGTAAGAGTCTAAAAATGCTCATAAAACAACAATCATGGGCAATTAAATAGGTGGAAAAAAACTGTTATTTGTTCCTGTGCCAGTACCAGGCAGTTTTGAGGACAGTGGCTTTGTAATACAGCTTGATATCTGGTATTGAGATCCCACCTACTTTCTTCTTTCTCAGGATTGCTGCAGCTATTCGGGGTCTTTTTTTATTCCAGATGAATTTTTGGAGAATTTGTTCTAGATCTGTGACGTATGCCATTGGTATTTTAATGGGAAGTGCATTGAATCTATAGATTGCTTTGGGTAGTATGGACATTTTAATGATGTTGATTCTACCAATCCATGAACACGGTATGTTCTTCCATCTGTTTATGTCTTCCTCTATCTCTTTTTTCAACATCCTGTAGTTTTCTGAGTAAGGTCTTTTACCTCTTTAGTTAAGCTTATTCCTAGGTATCTTAATTTTTTTGGTACGATGGTAAATGGGATTGTTTTTCTAATCTCTCTTTCTGAAAGTTCACTATTGGTGTATAGAAATGCCTCAGATTTCTTGGGGTTAATTTTGTATCCTGCTACATTGCCAAATTCATGTATTCAGTCTAGTAGTTTTTATGGAGTCTCTAGGGTTTTGTATGTATAATATCATGTCGTCTGCAAATAAGGACAGTTTTACTTCCTCTTTTCCAATTTGGATGCCTTTCATTTCTTCTTCTTGCCTAATTGCAATGGCTAATACTTCCAGTACTATGTTGAACAGGAGTGGTGAGAGTAGGCATCCCTGCCTTGTTCCTGTTCTTAGGGGAAATGGTGTTAGTTTTTGTCCATTGAGTATGATGTTGGCTGTGGGCCTGTCATATATAGCTTTTATTATGTTGAGGTATGATCCTTCTACTCTCACCTTGCTGAGAGTTTTTATCAAAAATGGGTGTTGGATTTTGTCCAATGCTTTTTCTGCATCAATTGATATGACTATGTGTTTTTTTTCTTTCAATTTGTTTATGTGATGTATCACATTTATTGATTAGCGGATATTGTACCATCCTTGCATCCCTGGGATAAATCCTACTTGGTCATGGTGTATGATCCTTCTGATGTACTGCTGGATCCGATTTGCTAAGTTTTTGTTGAGGATTTTGGCATCTATGTTCATGAGGGATATTGGCCTGTAATTCTCTTTCATTGTGTTGCCTTTACCTGGTTTTGGTATTAGGGTGATGCTGGCTTCATAGAATGAGCTTGGAAGTGTTCCTTCTTCTTGAATTTTGTGTAGTAGTCTGAGGAGGATAGGTTTTAGTTCTTCCTTGAATGTTTGGTAAAACTCCTCTGTGAAGCGTCTGGTCCTGGGCTTTTGTTTACGGGAAGATTTTGATGACTGCTTCAATTTCTTCCATAGTTATTGGCCTATTGAGATTTTTAGATTCTTCCTGTTGAGTTTTGGAATGTTGTATTTTTCTAGAAATTTGTCCATTTCCTCCAGGTTGTCTAGTTTGTTGGAGTAGAGCTGTCCATAGTATTTTTTAACAATTATTTGTATTTCTGTGGGGTCTGTTGTTATTTCGCCTGTATTGTTTCTGATTTTGTTAATTTGGGTCCTCTCTCTTTGCTTTTGGTAAGCCTGGCTAGAGGTTTGTCAATCTTGTTTATCCTTTGAAAGAACCAGCTCTTGGTTTCATTGATTTTCTGTATTGTCTTTTTGGTCTCTATGTCATTTATTTCTGCTAATCTTTATTATCTCCTTCCTTCTGCTCACTCTGGGGTTTTCTTGTTGCTCTCTTTCTAATTCTTTGAGTTGTAGAGTTAGATGATTTACTACCTTTTTTTCTTGTTTTTTGAGATAGGCCTGTAGAGCTATAAACTTCCCTCTCAGAAGTGCTTTCATTGAGTCCCATAGGTTTTGGATTGTTGTGTTTTCATTGTCATTAGCTTCCAGAATGCTTCTAATTTCTTCTTTGATCTCATTGGTAACCCAGTCAATATTTAATAACATGCTATTCAGCTTCCAAGTGTTTGAGTATTTTGGGTTGTTTTTATTGTATAGATCAATGGAATAGAATAGAGAGCCCAGAAATCGGCCCGAACAAATATGCTCAATTAATATTTGACAAAGGAGGCAAGAACATACAATGGAGCCAAGATAGTCTCTTCAATAAATGGTGTTGGGAAAATTGGACAGATATATGCAAGATAATGAAACTAGACCACCAACTTCCACCATACACAAAAATAAACTCAAAATGGATAAAGGACTTAAATGTAACATGGGAAACCATAAAAATTCTAGAAGAATCCAAAGGCAACAAAATCTCAGACATATGCCAAAGCAATTTCTTCACTGATACAGCTCCTAGGGCACTTGAAACTAAAGAGAAAATGAACAAATGGGACTACATCAAAATAAAAAGCTTCTGCACAGCAAAAGAAACCATCAACAAAACAATGAGAAAACCCACTGCATGGGAAAACATATTTGCCAATATCATATTTGATAAGGGCCTAATCTTCAAAATTTATAGGGAACTCATATAACTTAACAAAAGGAAGATAAACAATCCAATCAAAAAATGGGCAAAGGATCTAAATAGACACCTTTCAAAAGAGGACATTCAGAAAGCCAAGAGACATATGAAAACATGCTCAAAGTCACTAATCATCCGAGAGATGCAAATCAAAACAACAATGAGGTACCATCTTACACCTGTCAGAAGGCTATCATCAACAAATCAACAAACAACAAGTGCTGGAGAGGATGTGGAGAAAAAGGAACACTTGTGCACTGCTGGTGGGAATGCAGACTGGTGCAGCCACTATGGAGGACAGTATGGAGTTTCCTCAAAAAATTGGAAATGGAACTCCCATTTGACCCTGTGATCCCACTTCTAGGAATATATCCCAAGAAACCAGAAACACCAATCTGAAAGGATATGTGCACCCATATGTTCATAGCAGCACAATTCACCATAGCTAAGATCTGGAAACAGCCTAAGTGCCCATCAGTAGATGAATGGATTAGAAAACCGTGGTACATCTACACGATGGAATACTATGCTGCTGTAAAAAAAAAGGAACTCTTACCATTTGCAACGGCATGGATGGAACTGGAGAACATTATGCTAAGTGAAATAAGCCAGTCAATGAAGGAAAAATACCACATGATCTCACTCATTCATGGATAATAAAGACCATTATAAACTTTTGAACAATAATAGATACAGAGGCAGAGCTGCCTCAAACAGATTGTCAAACTGCAGCGGGAAGGCCGGGGAGGGTTGGCGGACAGGAGGGAGGGGGGTAAGAGATCAACCAAAGGACTTTTATGCATGCATATAAGCATAACCAATGGATATAAGACACTGGGGGGTTGGGGAGGCCAGGGGATTGGCAAGAGCGGGGAAAAAAAAGGACACAGATGTAATACCCTTTGTAATACTTTAAGACATAAAAAAATTTAAAAAAAAGAAAGAAAGAAAGAAGCCTTGTGAACTAAAAAAACAAAACTGTTATTTGGATAAAGGAAAAGCAGTTAGCAGGTGACAGCATTTCAGAGGCAGTGATATAGGAAAAATTCTTTTGAGGCAAGTAGGGGGTGGTTCCATAAATTTTAAAAAATTGTTTATTTATAAATGAAACAGTGCAATAGGCATGGACTGTATATAAGAAACGTTTAAACAAGGAACAATTTGTGGGTCAGGAACAGATTACTTCAATTTACATGTTTTTAATGGGAAAATGTATGTGGTTTTGAACAAATTGATTCCACTGTAATTGAACTGCATAAGAAACTTCATCAAATAAAGAATAATAATTATGTTCTTTGTATACATATACTTTTAATATTAAAGTGCATTTTCTATAAATTATATAATTGATATCTTTTTTTTTAAATATATTTTATTGATTTTTTACAGAGAGGAAGGGAGAGAGATAGAGAGTTAGAAACATCGATGAGAGAGAAACATCGATTAGCTGCCTCCTGCACATCTCCTACTGGGGATGTGCCCGCAACCCAGGTACATGCCCTTGACCGGAATCGAACCTGGGACCTTTCAGTCCGCAGGCTGACGCTCTATCCACTGAGCCAAACCGGTTTCGGCATATATATAATTGATATCTTAAAATGCTTTTAAAGGAGTTTAAAAACAGGGAAGGCAGTTTTAGGGAAGGGGGTCCATGGGAGAGTTGGACATATGTAATGGGCAGAGATAGC
Organism: Myotis yumanensis; assembly: GCF_028538775.1. Classification (NCBI taxonomy): domain Eukaryota; kingdom Metazoa; phylum Chordata; class Mammalia; order Chiroptera; family Vespertilionidae; genus Myotis; species Myotis yumanensis. The sequence continues at coordinate 5,680,333 of NW_027223760.1, forward strand.
TCCAAGCTACCAGAATGTTTATCTCACATACACAGAGGATGGAGGAATGTTATAAGGTAAGGGAAGAAGAAGAAGAGGTGGGCACCCGGTTGTGAAGTGGTTTCATTAACCAGGACTTTGACTGGAATATTATGTTTGGGAGAAACATACCTAGACTCTGGATGTCACCAGAAACCTTTAAGGATTTAGGATTGACTTTTTTTTTTTAATTTTTTATTTTTCGCTAAAAGTATTACAAAGGGTATTACATAAGTGTCCTTTTTTTCCCCCCCGCCCTTGACAAACCCCTGCCCTCCCTTACCCCCCAGTGTCTTATGTCCATTAGTTATGCTTATATGGATGCATACAAGTCCTTCGGTTGATCTCTTACTCCCCTCCCTCCTGTCCCCCAACCCTCCCTGGCCTTCCCGCTGCAGTTTGACAATCAGTTTGAGGCAGCTCTGCCTCTGTATCTATTATTGTTCAAAAGTTTGTAATGGTCTTTATTATCCATGAATGAGTGAGATCATGTGGTATGTTTCCTTCATTGACTGGCTTGTTTCACTTAGCATAATGCTCTCCAGTTCCATCCATGCTGTTGCAAATGGTAGGAGTTCCTTATTTTTTACAGCAGCATAGTATTCCATTGTGTAGATGTACCACGGTTTTCTAATCCATTCATCTACTGATGGGCACTTAGGCTGTTTCCAGATCTTAGCTATGGTGAATTGTGCTGCTATGAACATAGGGGTGCATATATCCTTTCTGATTGGTGTTTCTGGTTTCTTGGGATATATTCCTAGAAGTGGGATCACAGGGTCAAATGGGAGTTCCATTTCCAATTTTTTGAGGAAACTCCATACTGTCTTCCATAGTGGCTGCACCAGTCTGCATTCCCACCAGCAGTGCACAAGTGTTCCTTTTTCTCCACATCCTCTGCAGCACTTGTCGTTTGTTGATTTGTTGATGATGGCCATTCTGACAGGTGTGAGATGGTACCTCATTGTTGTTTTGATTTGCATCTCTCAGATGATTAGTGACTTTGAGCATGTTTTCATATGTCTCTTGGCTTTCTGAATGTCCTCTTTTGAAAGGTGTCTATTTAGATCCTTTGCCCATTTTTTGATTGGATTGTTTATCTTCTTTTTGTTAAGTTGTATGAGTTCCCTATAAATTTTGGAGATTAAGCCTTTATCAGATATGACGTTGGCAAATATGATTTCCCACGAAGTGGGTTTTCTTGTTGTTTTGTTGATGGTTTCTTTTGCTGTGCAGGAGTTTTTTATTTTGATGTAGTCCCATTTGTTCATTCTCTCTTTAGTTTCAACTGCCCTAGGAGCTGTATCAGTGAAGAAATTGCTTTGGCATATGTCTGAGATTTTGTTGCCTTTGTATTCTTCTAGAATTAGGATTGACTTTGAAGCTTATAAAAACCTTTTGAAAAACAGCCTGATGCCTTGCCTATTCACATGATTCATGGCATTCTTTTTACAGAAAGAACAAAGGTTGCTTTCCTGGGAGATGGCAAAGAAAGAACCTCAAGACAATTTGTGGGACTAAAACACTAGAGGAATTTACCAAAAAAATATGAGTATTGCAGTCAAAATGCAGTGACAACTATGTGGCTTGGTTTCTTCTCCCAGAAAGGCGAACTAAAGTTCAATTTTTCTGCCCTAACTGGTTTGGCTCAGTGGATAGAGCCTCAGCCTGCAGGCTGAAAAAAATCAATAAAATATATATTTTTTTAAAAGTTCAATTTTCCTTATGATATTGCAGCAAAGCAGATTTAGGAGAGACTATACAGTCAATTGCTAATCTTTTGTTTATGGAAATAATCAGGTCAAATTAAAACTTGACTTAATGCAGCAAATAGTCATAATTTGGCTAACTTTAATATAAATGAGGGTGATTTAAGGGGAGAAATTTCCTTTCAAAAGTATCTATAACACATCTTTGTGTATATCAGATTCCTGTCCAAATTATCTTGAAAGTTTTATTTCCACCTATACATTGACTGGATCCTGAATTTTTCTAGTTTTCTTAAATATTTGGGCTACAACCCTTTGAACTAATATTTTATTTTTCTCTCATCATTTGACTTGAAGTTACTGAAACCTAAAAATTACCCCTGATCCTTGCAATTGCAAATTGCAGCTACACCAACCGATATAAACTTGAAAAATCACCACAACAGCATATTTAACAATCTCATTGACTGATCCTGTATAAGCCATATTCCACAAATGAGTGAGATCATGTGAAATTTATCTTTCTCAGAATGTACCTGAGCACCTCATCACATCACTAGAGACATTCAAACTGCACATAAGGAGGATCTATCAGATTGTCACTGCTTGCTTTCATTCTAGCTAAAGGAACCTTGAGCCCCATATCTAGAAATAGCCTTGATTGACAGCCTTGCAGAGTCAGAAACTGGAGTGACTATTTATCACTATATAATGTTCAACTCTGTGTCTGTTCTGAATCTAATGTATTTGCTATCAATACAATATTTCCTTCATTTTGCCTGAGTAATATTCGTGCCATTTATCTTTTCCTTCTTTTAATTTTCAGCTTGTTTCAACCATAATATTTGAAAGGATTTTTCTGAAAGAAGGCTATGGTTGTGTCATATGTATTTTTTTATTTAAATTCTTTATTGCTTAAATTATTACATATGAGTCATTTTTCCCACATTGACCTCACCCTGACTGTTCCCACCCCCCAGCACATGCCTTCACCACCCTAGTGTCTGTGTCCATGGGTTATGCTCATATGTATACATACAAGTCCTTTGGTTTATATCTTACTCTCCCTCAACCCCACCCTCCCTCTAAGGTTAGATGGTCTATTCCATACTTCTCTGTCTTTGGATCTATTTTTGTTCATTAGTTTATGTTGTTCCTTATATTCCACAAATGAGTGAGATCATGTGAAATTTATCTTTCTCCAACTGGTTTATTTCCCTTAGCATAATGGTCTCCAAATCCATCCATGCTGTTGCAAATGGTAAGAATTCCTTCTTTTTTACAGCAGTGTAGTATTTCATTCTGTAGATGTACCACCATTTTTTAATCCACTCATCTGCTGATGGGCACTTAGGCTGTTTCCAAATCTTAGCTATTGTAAATTGTGCTGCTATGAATATAGTGGTTCTTATATCCTTTCTGATTGATGTTTCTGATTTCTTTGGATATATTCCTAGAAGTGGGATCACTGGGTCAAATGGGAGTTCCTTTTTTAATTTTTTGATGAAACTCCATACTGTTCTCCACAGTGGCTTCACTAATCTGCATTCCCACCAACAGTGCAGGAGGGTTTCTTTTTCTTCATATCCTTGCCAGCATGTGTCCTTTGTTGATTTGTTGATGATAGCCATTCAGACAGGTGTGAGATAACTCATTTTCGTTTTGATTTGCATCTCTCAGATGATCGGTGACTTTGAGCATTTTTTCATATGTCTCTTGGCCTTCTGTATGTCCTCTTTTGAAACGTGTTGATTTAGCCCCTTTGCCCATTTTTTGAGTTGTATGAGTTCCCTCTTAATTTTGGAGATTAAACCCTTATGGGATATAACATTGGCAAATTCGTTCTCCCATGCAGTTAGCTCTCTTGTTGATTTTTGATGGTTTCTTTTGCTGTGCAGAAGCTTTTTGTTTTGGTGTAGTCTCATTTGTTTACTTTTTCCTTTGTTTCCATTGTCCTAGGAACTGTATCAGTAAAGATATTGCTATGACAAATGCCTGATATTTTGCTGCCTATGGAGTCTTGTAGGATTTTTATGGTTTCCCCTCTTACATTTAAGTCCTTTAGACATTATTGTATTGTGTAAATTGTTGATCTAGTTTCATTTTTTTTCATGTATCTGTCCAATTTTCCCAACACCATTTATTGAAGAGACTGTCTTGACTCCATTGTATGCTTTGCTTCCTTTATTAAATATTAATTGAGCATAATGTCTTGGGTTGATTTCTGGGTTCTATGTACTGTTGCATTGGTCTATATATCTTTTCTTATACCAATACCAGGCAGTTTTGAGAACAGTGGCTTTGTAATATAGCTTGATATCTGGTATTGAGATCCCTTCAACTTTGTTCTTCTTTCCCAGGATTGCTTCAACTATCCTGGTCTTTTTTAATTCTACATGAACATTTGGAGAGTTTGTTCTAGGTCTATGAAATATGCTGTTGGTATTTTAATTGGGATTGCATTGGATTTATAGATTGCTTTGGATAGTATGGCCATTTTAATGATGCTGATTCTATCAATCCATATTCTTCCACTTGTTTTTACCTTCATCTATCACTGTTTACAGCATCCTGTAGTTTTCTTAGTACAGGTCTTTTACCTCCTTACTTAAGGTTATTCTTAGGTATCTTTTTTAAAAATATATATTTTATTGATTTTTTTACAGAGAGGAAGGGAGAGGGGTAGAGAGTTAGAAACATCGATGAGAGAGAAACATCGATCAGCTGCCTCCTGCACACCCCCTACTGGAGATGTGCCTACAACCAAGGTACATGGCCTTGACTGGAATCGAACCCGGAACCCTTCAGTATGTAGGCCGACGCTCTATCCACTGAGCCAAACCGGTCAGGGCACTGGGCCAAACTGGTCAGGGCCTTAGGTATCTTAATGTTTTTGTTGCAATGGTAAATCAGATAGTTTTTTAGTTTCTTTTTCTGTGAGTTTATTATTGGTATACAAAAACCCTTAGTTTTCTGAGTGTTAATTTTGCTACATTGGCAAATTCATTTATTAAGTCTAGTAGTGTTTTGATGGAGTCTTTGGGGTTTTCTATGTACAATATCAAGTCATCTGCAAATAATTATAATTTTACTCTACTTTTCCAATTTGGATGCCTTCTATATCTTCTTCATGTGTGATCACTATGGCTAGCACTTCCAGTACTATGTCAAATCAGAGCAGTGAAATTGGACATCCCTGTCTTGTTCCTGTTCTTAGGGGAAATGAGTTTAGATTTTGCCCATTGAGTATGATGTTGGCTGTAGGTTTGTCATATAAGGTTTTTATTATGTTGAGGTATGATCCCTCTATTCCCACTTTGCTGAGAGTTTTTATCAAGAAACGGTATTGGATTTTGTCAAATGCTTTTTCTGCATCAATTGATATGATTATGTGATTTTTGCCTCTCAATTTGTTTATATGACTTATCATGTTTAATAATTTGTGGATATTGTACCAGCCTTGTATCCCCGGAATAAATCCCACTTGATCATGGTGTATGATTTTTCTAATGTAATGCTGGATCTGATTCGCTATAATTTTGGTGAGGATTTTAGCATCTTTGTTCATCTGGGGTATTGGCCTGTAATTCTCTTTTTTGTAGTGTCTTTATCTGGTTGTACGGTAATGTTAGCTTTATAGAAAGAGCTTGGAAGTGTGCCTTCTTCTTGAATTTTTTGGAATATTCTGAGGAGGATATGTTTTAGTTGTTCTTTGAATGTTTGATAAAACTCCCTTATGAAGCCATACGGACCTGGGCTTTTATTTGCTGGAAGTTCTTTTTTTTGTTATTACTGCTTCAATTAAATCGGTAGTTATCAGCCTATTCAGGTTATTTTTTTTTATTCTTTCCTGATTGAGTTTCGGAAGTTTGTATTTTTTCTATTAATATGTCCATTTCACTACATTGTCCAGTTTGTTAGAATAGAGTTGTTTGTAGTATTTTTTACAATCCTTTGTATGTCTGTGAGGTCAGTTGTTTCTTCACTTCTTTCATTTCTGATTTTGTTTATTTGGGAAGTGGTGCCACCTTCTTGACACCTCTGCATAAGGGGCCACAACACTAGACTGGTGGTGCCGGACCAGCCAGCCCTTCCCATACAAGCGCCAGCCTGGCCCAACCCACCCCTCCGACATGTGTGCTGGACCAGCCGGCCCCTCCCGTGTGGCACAAGACCAGCCCACCACTTCTGTGTGGCACTGGCCCTAGGCCCTCACAGCCTCTGTGGCATTGTCCGGATGGACATCTGCCCTAATTAGCATATTACACTTTTATTAATATAGATAAGATCATGTTAGATAATTAGATAATTATCTATTAATTCCAATGTATAAAATGCTTTAAACATGGGTCAGTTTTGACTTTGATCAAATGACTTGAGTGCATTATGTAATTTTCTACTTCATCTATCTACACTAATAAAAGATAAAGATGCAAATTGACCATCATTTCACAATACCCACCAGCCAATCAGGAGTGGGTATGCAAATTAACCCAACAAGATGGTGGGTTAATGTGCATAAACAGGCACTGAGTGTCCTGGGGCAGCAGCAAGGGGCAAACAGTCCCCAAAGGGCCCCCACAGAGTGCAGACACCAGGGTATGTGGTGGCATCAAGTAGGCAGGTCCACAGAGAGCAGAGAACCACAGAAAGCAGGCTTAAGCCATCAGTAGGCTATCCCCTGAGGGGTCTCAGATTGAAGAGGGTGCAGGTCGGGCTGGGGGACCCACCCCCACCTCCCTGCAATAATTTCATTCACCGGGCCCCTAGTCCTATCTAATAAAAGACAAATAGGGTAATTAACCTTACCTCCAATACGCTTCCCATTGGCTAATCAGGGCGATATGCAAATTAACTGCCAATCAAGATGGCAGCCTGCAGCCAGGCAGCTGAAGCAAACATGAGGCTTGCTTGCTCCAGTGATGGAGGAAGCTAAGATTCCCCGCCTGCCATGGCTGGACTCTGAGCTGCACTCTAAGCAACAATGTCGCAATTATAGAAGCTAAACAAACCCCAGATAACTGCTTTCAGCCAGCAGAGGTCTCAAAGATGGAGCTGCAATAGTGTTTCAATTATAGAAGCCAAACAAACCCCAGATACCTGCTTTCAGCTGTCAGAGCTGGAACGTGCAGGAACACAACAATGTTTCAATTATAGAAGCCAAAGAAACTGCAGATACCTGCTTTCAGCAGCCTAGGCCTCAGAGCTGGAGTCGGGCCTCAGAGCTAAAGCTGGCTCTCATCTCCAGTGACAGCTATAGAAGGTAAATAAATCCCAGAATTAAAAAAAAAGAAAAAATGGAGAGTTTGGGAGCTTCAGTCGCCCGCCAGCCTGAAAACGGCACTCAGCCCCTCACCTAGACTAGCCAGGCACCCCAGTGGGGACCCCGACCCTGAAGAGGGTGTGACCAGCTGCAAACAGCCATCAGCCTCTCATCCAGGCTGGCCAGGAACCCAAGCGGGACCCCCACCCTGATCCGGGACATTATTCAGGGCAAACCAGCCGGCCCCCACCCATGCACCAGGCCGCTATCCTATATTGTAAAAGAGATGCTCAATGCAGGAGCTGCCCTCTGCTGGTCAGTGTGCTCTCATAGGGGGTGCTCTACTCAGCCACTAGCCAGGCTGATGGCTGCCAGTATAGCGGTGGTGGTGGGAGCCTCTCCTGCCTCCTCAGCAGCCCTAAGGATGTCTGACTGCATCTTAGGTCTGCTCCCCACTGGCAAGTGGACATCCCCCGAGGATTGCCTTGCTGCCAGAGGGATATCTGATTGCCATCTTAGGCCCAATCCCCTGAGGAGCAGGACTAAGCTAGCAGGTGGTCATCCTCCGAGGGGTCCCAGACTGCGAGAGGGCACAGGACGGGCTGAGGAACCATCCTCCCGAGTGCACAAATTTTTGTGCACCTGGCCTCTAGTCTACATTAATAAAAGAGAAACATGGTAATTAGAGTACGACCTCTACTTTTCCCATTGGCTAATCAGCATATCCTTATGCAAATTAACTGTCAGCCAAGATGGCGGCCGGCAGCCATGCACTGAAGCGAGCAGGGAGGCTTGCTTGCTTCAGTGACTGCGGACTCCAACGTTCCCCGCCTGCTGCTGCCGGCCTCTCAGCTGCAACTCTAATCAACTATGTACTATGTTGCAAATAAGAAGCTAAACAAAACCCCAGAAACCAACCGGACTGAAAGCCAGCCGGACCACAACATTGTATTGATGTTTTCAGCAACAAGGCCTCAGAGCTAAAGCTGGCCCAGAATAGAAAAAGAAAAAAGAAAACAAGGAGCGTTGGGAGCTTCAGTCACTCGCCAGCAGGAAAACAGCCCTCAGCCCCTCACCCAGACTGGCCAGGCACCCCAGTGGGGACCCCCACCCTGATCCAGGACACCCTTCAGGGCAAACCAGCCGGCCCCTACCCATGCACCAGGCCTCTATCCTATATAGTAAAAGGGTAATATGCCTCCCGGCACCGGGATCAGTGGAGCAGCGAGTCTCCCGGCACCGGGATCATCGTGACGGGGGCAGCGCCCAAACCCCCTGATCGCCCTGTGGCTCTGTGTGTGACAGGGGGCGGGGCCACAACCTCCCTATCCACCCTGCTCTGTTCATGACAGGGGAAGGCGCCCCAACCCCCTGATCAGCCCTGCTCTGTGCCTGATAGGGGGGAGCTCCCCAATCCCCTGATTGCCCTGTGGCTCTGTGTTTGAGAGGGTGCAGCGCACCAACCCCCTGATTGGCCCTGCTCTGTGTGTGACAGGGTAGAGCCATAACCTCTCCATCGGCCCTGCCCCGAGTGTGACAGTGGCAGTGCCCCAACCCCCTGATTGGCCCTGCTCTGTGGGTGATAGAGGGTGGCGCCCCAACCCCCCTCCACGGGCTTTGCTCTGTGTGTAACGGGGTAGAGCCATAACCTCCCCATTGGCCCTGCCCTGAGTGTGACAGGGGGAGGTGCCCCAACTCCCCTATCGACCCTACTCTGTGCATGACAGGGGGGAGCTTCTCAACCCCCTGATTGACCCTGCTCTGTGTGTAACAGGGTACGGAGCCCCAACCCCCCTGATGGGCCCTGCTCTGTGAGTGACAGGGGGCAGCGCCCCAACCCCCTGATTGGCCCTGCTCTGTGTGTGACGGGGTGGCGCTGCAACCTCCCCATCGACCCTGCCTTGAGTGTGACAGGGAGCGGTGCCCCAACCCCCCATTGGCCCCACCCTGAGCGTGACTGAGGGTGGCATCACAACCTCCCAATCCACCCTGCTCTGTGCATGACAGGGGGCGGTGCCCCAACTTCGCAATCAGCCCTGCTCTGAGCCCAACCAGGGGCTGCACCTAGGGATTGGGCCTGCCCTCTGCCACCCAGGAGCAGGCCTAAGCCAGCAGGTCGTTATCTCCTGAGGGGTCCCAGACTGCAAGAGGGCACAGGCCGGGCTGAGAGATCCCTTTCCCCCCCTGGTGCACAAATTTTTGTGCACCGGGCCTCTAGTCTTCTTCTTCTACACTAATAAAAGAGAAACATGGTAATTAGCGTACGACCGCTACCCTTCCCATTGGCTAATTAGTGAGATATGCAAATTAACCACCAGCCAAGATGGCGGCTAATTTGCATACTGCAGGCAGGGCCGACAGTGCCAACCGCCAGCTCGCCTCCATCCAGGGCTGGCGGCAGAGGTCCCTGCCCTCATCCAGCCTCCCGTGGGGACCCGGGGCTGGCAGGTGGGACCGGGGTGCTGGGCACCCGCTTCACCCTCATCCGGGCCTCCCACGGGGGACACAGGGCTGACAGGTGGGACCGAGGTGTTTGACACCCGCTCTACCCTCATCCGGGCCTCCCGCAGGGAACCCGGGGCTGGCGGGTGGGACCGAGGTGTTCAGCACCCCCTCCGTCCTCATCCGGGCCTCCCGCGGGGTCCTGGGGTTGGTGGTGGGGCCGCAGCTATCTGGTACCCGCCCAGGTATCCCCTGTGCTACCGGCCGGGCAGCAGCAGCGATCTGCCCGCTGGCGCATCCCATGTGCTACCCAACTCGGGCGGGCAGGTCGGGGGCATGCCTGGCAGCCTCAGTCAGTGCCTCAAGCCCCAGCAGCAGCAGCAGCAGCAGTGGCAGTGGCAATAGCAGTGGCGGCAGTGCCCCCAACCTGCCCACCCAGGTTTGAGCAGCCCCAAGCGGGCAGTGCTTTCCATCAGTCGACAGTTGGCACACACGCATCCAGGTGAAATCACCAGCGCCTGCAGGAGCTCAGGCCTGTGGGAAAGCAGGCACCCTGAGCTGGTGATCCCAAAGGCCTGATAGCTCTTCAGTGGAGGCCGTGTTGGGACTGGGGAGTGGTGAGCAGGCAGAACATGGCCCTGATTGGGCCAGTCGCTATGACGCCCACTGTAGCCAGCACACTGCCTGATCAGGGGGCCAGCAGCCAACCTCGCAGCCCCTCCCCCCTGCAGGCCTTCCCCTGATCAGACTCTCCCATCCACATCGAGAGCACGGTGCTCAGAGTCTGGACCCTTCCTGGCAGCCCAGAGTCCCTGGGGTTAAGAATTCTGATGGCCCTGCCCAGAGAGTAGAGGTGCCTGAGGGGCAGGGACAGGGACCACAGGCCTCCAGGGAGCACTGCAGAGTTGGCAATGAGAGGAGAGGGCCTGTGAAGGAGGAGAAGGTGAAGCCAGTGTACATTAGCTCAGAATCCAGCCCTTCCCCTCCAGAGGCAGCAGGACCTAAACCCCAAACCCCAGCCAAAATTGGAAGAGCCTGAGGGAGCTTCAGGAAACTCTACGCAAAGTTGCACATTGAGAATGAGAGATTTCATGAGGCCCTGACCCAGACCACGCTGTGGCTGGAGCAGCTCAAGGTGGAGCTGGAGCACGCCATGCAGAGGCAAGAGCACTTTGCAGAGAGGCCGGCCATCCTGGAGCTGGTGAGATTTGAGTGCAGGGCCCTGGAGTGCAAGGCCGCTGAGCTGGAAGAGAAGCTGAAGGGCCTGTCCAATCTCTGAGCTGACAACCAGCGCCTCAAGGATGAGAATGTGGCCCTGATCTGCGTCATCAGCAAACTGTCCAAGTGACCCCGGAGGACTTGCTCCTGCACCCGCATTTATACAGCTGCTTTTGCCACATGCACCCCTTCCCTGTGTGAACATGAGTGATAGGGCTGTCGAGGAGTCTCTGCGAAGCCATAACCTTCCTTGAGATCTCCAGGTTAGGAGGGGAGGACAGAGCCCCCAGGAGCCAAGGGGGCCATCTGAGGCCAGGTAGAGGGACCAAGGCTGCAGGCAGGAACAGAAAGGAACTGGGGACCAGGAAGTGCCAAGACCAGTAGCCAGGACCAGAGTGGTCACCCAGAGGTCCCCTCTCACGTGTGCTGCCACCAGTCACCCCTCCAGGCCCTGAGCAGGGATCCTAGAATGTGCCAAGCATCCCGCTGGCCTGGGCCAGGTGAGCTTGTATATAGGGTCTGTGTGCAATAGGGAGGGATGTCTTCTATTTTTTGCTGCCCCCTCCCCATCTCTCTCCTGGGCAGGGGGAGAAGGTCTTTTTCAGACATAGCATAGGCACCACAAATTAAAATTGTGGAGTTGCCAAAAAAAAAAAAAAAAAAAAAAGAGCAGGCCGGCTGGCCAAATACCCCCTCTCTTCCCACCCCTTCTCCCCCCGCCAGCCACATCCTTGACCAACCTGCCCCACCACAATAGGCCCACAGCCCCTCCCCGTGGCTATCTGCCCCTGATTTCACCCCCCCCACCCCAAGAGGGGGCAGGGCTGAGCGGCCAATGTCCTGCAGCCCCTCCCCAGGTTGGCCCCACCCTTGATCCCCCCACTCCAATAGGGGGCATGGCTGGCCAGCCAATTTCCTGCAGCCTCTCCCCTTGCCCAGCCCCATCCCAGATTGCCCCCCCCCCCCCGCCACCGCAATCAGGGGCAGGGCTGGCTGGCCAACCACCCATGGCTTTTCCCCCAGGCCACTGGCCCTGATCGCCACCCCCCAACCCATTTGGGGGGGTGGTTGCCCAGTCCACCAAACACAGCCCCTTCCCATGGCCAGCCCCACCCCCAATCGGCCCCCCAACCCCAATCAGGCTGGTGAGGGGAGGGCAGTTGGGAGCAATCAAGCCGGTGGCAGGGGGTAGTTGGGGGCAAACAGGTTGACAGGGGAGGCAGTTGGGGGTGATCAGGCCAGCAGTTGGGGGTGATCAGGCTGGCAAACAGAGTGGTTAGGGGCAATCAGGCAGGCACGCAGGCAGGTAAGTGGTTAAGAGCCAGCGGTCCTGAATTGCGAGAGGGATGTCCGACTGCTGGTAAAGGATTGGGCCTAAACGGGCAGTCTGACATCCCCCAAGGAGTCCCAGATTGGAGAGGGTGCAGGCCAGGCTGAGGGTCCCCCTTCCCCCAGTGCACGAATTTCATGCACCGGGCCTCTAGTATATATATAAAAGGCTAATATGCAAATTGTTCAGTCTGGAATTCCACTGGGAGAGCAGAAGTTCCATTGCTTGCTATGATGTGTGCTGACCACCAGGGAGAGGCACAGAACATGGCAGGTAACCATCAGCAGCTACACGGCAATGAGGGAGCATGGGAAGGAAGTGGAGAGGCAAGTAGGCTAGGCCTACGGTCCCTACCCTGCATAAATTTCATGCACCAGGCTTCTAGTCTACTAAAAAGATTTGTTGTAACAACTAATTTTGGTCTGGATATTTCCAAATGAGTCATGTCGGTAACTTTATTTATTGGTCAAATCTCTGTTAGCCTGTAGGATCAATATCACACTTGATTCATAGAAAGAATGGAAAGGTTTCCCTCTTTTTGTGTTATCAGGAAGAGCTCACATAACATTGAGATGATCATATTTGTAGAGGTTTAAGTGAGTTCTCCTGTGAAAACACCTGCACCCTTTACTCCTTTGTGGGAAAACTCAGCTTTATTATTTCTTCCATATGAATAATAGACCATTACAAATTGCAAGGACAAGAATGAAGAAAATAGGGTTTGGAATGGTCCTCACTTACCTAAGTACCCATTCCCCTTCTCATTCCCTTTCTTAAGGTCTTGTTGGTACCTGCATCTCAGAGCCTCTTGAGAAGATGGCTGGCCTTCAGGACAACACTCTGAGGATTGTTCTGGTGGGGAAAACTGGAAGTGGAAAAAGTGCAACAGCAAACACGATCCTTGGGAGAAAGGAATTTGATTCTAAAATTTCTGCCCATGCTGTTATCAAGTCCTGTCAGAAAGCAGAGCAATATTGGAATGGGAGGAAACTTCTTGTCGTGGACACCCCAGGGCTATTTGACACCAAGGAGAAACTGCAGACCACCTGTAAGGAAATCAGCAGGTGTGTCCAATTAAACTACCCTGGGCCTCATGCCATCATCCTGGTTCTACAGCTGGGCCACTACACTGAAGAGGAGCAGAGAACAGTTGCATTGATCAAGGCCTTCTTTGGGATGGTGGCCATGAAGCACATCATCGTCTTGTTCACTCACAAAGATAATTTGGGTGAGAAGATAATGAGTGACTTTTTAGATGAATCAGTTGTGAACCTATAAAACATCATCAAGGAGTGTGGGTACCGCTGCTGTGCCTTCAATAACAAGAATGCACATGAAGCTGAGAAGGAAGCTCAACTGCAGGAGCTGGTGGAGCTGATAGAGGAAATGGTGCAGAAGAACGGAGGGGCTCACTTTTCTGATGCCATATACAAGGACACAGATGAAAAGCTGAAGAAAATCTATGCTGAGAAATTGGAGATGGAAATTAAACTAACAGAAGAGCAATGTGATCAGGGAAAAATATCACAAGAAGAAAAAGAGGAAAAAATAAAAGTGCTAAAGATGAAGTATGAAGAACAAATTAAAAATATAAGGGAACAAGCTGAAAGGAATATATTTGCAGATATTGTACAAAGGATTTGGAATATGCTTTCAAATCTATGGCATAGCATTTTCAAATAGTGTAAATTTTATTTTTTTATTTTTAATTTGCATTTATTTGTTACTATGGTAGATTGTATTTTCAAAAAATGGTTATAACAGTATCTTCTATACCACCTATTCTTCTTATAATCTTAGCATGCTTTTCCTTTTGTTGCGTTATATGGGTCTGTGCCACTGCCTTGTAATTCCATGGAATTTGTTACTGCTTTGGCAAATAGTGGATGGCTGTGACTTCTAAAGTTAGATAGGGAGGATGCCTCCTTGCTCTTTGCAGTACGTGCCCTTGGCACATGGCCCCCATGTGGTGAGGAAGCCCAAGTTGTCCATCGAGTCCACATGAAGAGGATATGAAATCACTGGCTCACTCCCCTGGCTGCTCTTTCATCTGCCAGCAGAAACAACTTACCACCCATGATAGTAGGGCAAGATGGAAGCAGATTCTCCAGCTGTCAACTGAGCCATCTCAGATGAAGCTGCAAAGAGCAAAGATGGGCCACCTCCACTGCATCCTGCTCAGGTTTCAAGAGAAAAATAAATTATTGTTGTTGCTTTAAACCAATAGGCTTCGGGATGGTTTGCTATGCAGTGACAGCTAAACAGAAGCATCCTCCCATCATTCCCCACCAATCCCCACAATGTGAACAAGCTGAAGAAATTAGAAAATGGCATAATCATAAAATAATATATTATGGAGATTTCACAGGCTCAATTTAGGACAATTCAAATGAGAAATCCTTCATATATCAGTGTTAGCACCACTGGTGATGCACATTATTTTCATCCACTTCTCTGAGTTCCTTTTTAGTGAAGCAGAAGGCTTCTCCAGCAAGATGGTTCTATTGTCCACATGAGGCAGGATAATAAGAATCTAGGAAATTTCCTGGGCAAGTGGGGAAACTGAGACAAGAAAATTAAACAAGGTCAGTCTATTTGGGTGTCTTGCAGCCACCTTGTGAATCACAAAACTTTATCTTCACCAACCAAGGACACTTGAGAGCAAATGGTTTATATTCTTCTCTCTAACCAGAAGATACATAGCTTGCATCACCCTGGTCTGGGAAGTAGAGCACAAAGACCCAATTAAGGCCATTTGTGCCAGCTAAACCCAATGTAGAAGAAGTCAGGGAACAAATAACAAAAACCCATTAAAGCCAGACAGACCTAAGATAAAAGTAAAACTGATCAAAGAATAATTCCAAACTCACCCATACACTCATTTTAATGCATCAGCATATTAAAAATGCACCTGGAGAGCTAAAAGAAAAACAAAAACAAGGGATAGAAAGCCCTCAGGATAAATACTCATTGCTTTAGAGCAGGCCCATACCCTTTTCCACACATGAACTTTTTATTTCTTCCTAAATGCTAAAGGTCCCCAGGAGAGACTGCAGCCAGCAGAGCAGTGGCAGTGACAGCTGGACCCGGGCTCAGCCCATGATCCTATCTCCCTTGTCCTTGACTTCCCAGGGAGCTGAAACAGCCCTGTCTTGGCTCAATTCTTTTCTATAACATTTCTAGAGCCAAAGCAGCCCCACCTAGGCAGTCTGCTGTGGCTTCTTCTACCTTAATCCCTTCCTTTATTTCACTGTCCCCAGATTTAATAAACATACTCGCAAAATCGCCTGGACTTGTGTTTTGAAATCTTTCCTGCATCAAATCAAGAACCCACACACTATAGGGTAGAAAAGAGGACATATGTAATCCTCTAAACAATAAAGATTAATTTTTTTAAAAAAGACCCCACCCACTAGAGGTCAGACTGAGAAGATCCACTTTGGCTGGTCCCTGTCCAGTAACACATGGACATCTGGGAGTTATGAACTTTTCTTACTGTTTCCCTCTTGCTTTTCTTTTTAAGGTACCTAACTTGAAATATCTACTAAAACATTATCTTGAAAATCTCTTCTCTGCCAAATGTTTTTCCTTTGCCTCTGCAGATCCATCCTTTGCCCTTCTTTGCCCTAGCTCTTTGCCTAGGAGGCTGATCTATGTGGATCATATTGTTACCCAACCCAAAGGTTCTCCACTTGGGGTGTTGTATTCAAGAAGGAGACATGGTTGTCCGAAGGCAATTTTATTTACTTGTAGCAAATTAAGGAAACATGGGATTCATATAAAAAGATCTAATGCCTCAAAGGGAGTCTTGGCCATAGCTTACACTATTTGATCAATTACATGTTGGTTTATTCTTTGCAGTTGGCTACAGTTATACTGCTGAGTTCTTGTCAAGATCATCCTGTTTATAGCTGGACTGGTATATTTGAACATTTAGCAAGAACAGCATCTACACTAATAATATACAAACATGGTAATTGACCGTACCTTTGCTACACTTCCCATTGGCTAATCAGGGTGATATGCAAATTAACCACCGACAAAGATGGCGGTTAATTTGCATACATAGGCGCAATGCTGGGAGACGAAAGAGGAAGGATGGAAGAAGCCGCCTGCGGCTGAAGGTGATCGGAAACCCAGGTGACAGCCAAGAGCCAGGTGGCAGGGCCATGATTGGAGAACCAGGCTGCCTTTGCCTTCCCCAGCCAGTAATTGGAGAAGCCAGGCCATGGGCTGGGAGCGTCATCACCTGGGGACGTGATCTGGTCCCCGGGGGGTGAAGCAGCCAGGCTCCAGAAGGAGACCCAGAGGCTGGGGCTGCATCACTGCCAGGGAACATGATCTGGTGCCCGGGCAGCAACACAGCCCCAGCCCCAGAAGGAGACCCAGAGGCTGGGAATGTCCTTCCCACATCAGCAAGCGGGAAGCAGCTCTTCAGTTGGAGGCTTAAGCCCAAGGTGGGAGGCGCCATTTCCTGTGTGGAAAGGCAGGGGACGTGGCTAAGCACAAGGTGGCACCATGTTTGTGTACGGAGGGGCAGAGGTGTGGCTCAGAGTGGGGCGGTCTCACGTATGGAGAGGCGGGGGCGAGGCTCAGAGCGGGTGGCACTATGTCCGGAGAGACCGGTGCTGAGGCCTGGTGTTCGCCTCAGGATGCAAGGGTCAGGAGAGGAGCTCGAGGTAGAGGAGTGCGACTTCAGGCAAGTGAAGGAAAGGGGCAGGTCGCCCAGCTGTGAAGCCTTTCCGAGCTTCCCGGCCCAGGTTTTCAAATGTAAATATTACTTCAGATGTTGTAGTTGCACATAGTTTATTCCCTTGCCCTCATCTTGGCTGTTAAAGTCATGCCCATCCCCTGGGCAGCCAGGCCTCACGTTCATGGCACAGAGGAGGTTCGGTTCTGGGGTCACCCCTTAGATTTTTAGCAGCTGCTACACTTGGTCGATAGGAAGAGTGAGACTTTAGCCCTGAAAAGATGGAAGGCTTGGGGCAGACGGTTCCCTCGAGGGCTCAGCCTGCTTTCGGGCCGTAGGCACAGGGAATATCCAGGGAAGCCCCCAGAGCAGGCATCCACCTGAGCTCAGACGAGGCCATTTTGCAGCCTCCCCTTCCTCTGTCCCAGGTGGTGGGGGCCGTGACTACCTCAGCTTGTAACTGTAAAATAGCACACACAAAGAGAATCTTTTTTTGTGCCTCATGTTAAAAAGTTTAAAAACAAAAAAAAAGGTGTGCATGACTCCTCACTGTGTTCATTTGCAGCCCAGCCCCAAAGAAAATATATGCACAACCCATGCACACAGACAACAGGATGGTGATGGCCAGAGAGAAGTGGGGCGCAAGAGCTAGGTAGAGGGGGCAAAGGGGGGGAAATAGGGACATCCTATATAATAATAATAATAATAATAACAATAATAATAATAATAATAATAAAAGGCTAATAATATACACATTGACTGAACAGTAGAATGGCCGGTTGCTATGATGCTCACTGGCCACCAGGGGGCAGACGCTCAATGCAGCAGCTGCTCCCTGGTGGTCAGTGAACTTCCATATGGGGAGTACCACTCAGCCAGAAGCTGGCTCATGGCTGGCCAGCGCAGAGGTGGTGGCAGGAGCCTCTCCCACCTCCATGGCAGCACTAAGAATGTCCAACTAAAGGTTTAGACCTGATCCCTTGGGAGCCTAAGCCTTTAGTTGGACATCCCCTGAGGGCTCCCTGGCTGCCAGAAGGATGTCTGGCTGCAAGCTTAGGCCTGATCCCCCGGGGAGTGGGCCTAAGTCGACAGGTGGACATCCCCCAAGGGGTCTTGTACTGTGAGTGGGCACAGGCCAGGTTGCAGGACTCCCTCCCCACCAAGTGCACAAATTTTTATGCACCGGGGCTTCTAGTTGAGTAAGAATGGCCCAGATCTTAAAGACTCTCTAACAACATAAGTGGGAACTCTGGCTCTCTGAGTTCAGCTTGGCTTCTGCCAATGGGAAGTGCAAGCAGGAGATCTCTTCTGGGTAGAAAAGCAAGGTCAGGGTATTTGTTCTCCTGCCTCTCTCCCAGCAAGGCCATCTCTGACCAGCTGCAACCCTAAGTCAAAAGTCACACCTTCTCTACTCAACTCTTTTTCTGGGTTCCTATTCTCTTCACTCCAATATGGTTAGGGTGCAATTTCCTCACTGTTGCCAGCAGTCTCCTCTGTCATTTGCATACCCTATGTGCACAGCTTGTAGGAAACCCTTGCACTTGACTCTCCCCCAAGTATCTAATTAGAGTGGGCCATCTCTGCTGCTAGAATCCTGATTGATAATTCTTAACAATACCCACTGTCTTTTCTCTTGCAGACATACACTGACTATTATTAGTGTTTCTTTTAAAAATCCCCTCTAGTGTTTTCTGATACCAGAATATCTCTCCTGACAGCTGAAATCTGTGTCATTGCCCAAGCAGAATGCAATGTGTTCATACCTGATGAGTCTGCTAATGTATCATCTTTGCTTAATCACATGAGAATACAAGTCAATACCCTGAGTGATTAGACGCCCAGCTCAGGAGACTTGCTAAGTCAGTGGTTTGGGTCATGGTGTTCTGGGTGGAAAAAGTTATCCCTGATTCTTGGAATTGGTGTCTTAACCTGTGTTTTCACATGGGATTGTATTGTTGCTATGGCATCTGAGAGAGCAGCCACCAAAAGAGCCATTTCCATGCTTTTGAAGCCCCTTGCTGACCTCTCAGGGCACACTGCAGAAGAAGAAGGTGGCATATGAAATTGTGAAAGCCGGTCACCATGGATGAGTGTTGGTGACAGATGGACAAGAGACTCAAGTCTGGGCAGTTCTTACTGAATGCTAAAATGTGGCACTGTAATTTGCAGAGGAGCTCCAATCAGATGAGCTTGACCTAAATCACTATGGATGAGTCTAACCAGCTACAAAGAAGAAATCAACATGTAATTAATAAAACTGTATATAAGCAATGGCTAAGCCTCCTTTAGGAGAAGCAGAGCTCTGAAAAGCATTGCCCTGTCTCCTTTACTTGTTACAACTGAAAATGGAACTTTTTCTCCCACTAAGACTGTGTTCCTTTGAACCCATTGTGTCCTGTTACACTGGGGAAGGTCATGTAGAAGATGTGACCTCCAGTTGACCTGAAGGCTGGACCAAGGCAATTGGAGATTCACCCCAAGCCAGTCTTTGGAATGTGCATTCAGCTTGCCTTTTCCCTTCCAGGAGCTGCCTCAAGGACACAGTCTTGAGATACTAATGTGTTGTTGAGACCATCTGGATGGTGTACCTGGCTCAGCCATTTTTTCAAATCGGGCAGGCAAGTGCAGAGAATATTTGTCTTTTGGTCACTCAAGACGAGCCTTGTAAGTAAATTTCCTGGCTTGTTAAACTGCCACCTACCCATCTGCCATGGCCTGCTTCTCTCTTGAGTCTCTTCCTGCCCTCTGTATGGGGGCCAGTTTCAGATTATTCCCAGGAGGTTTGGAACCAACATGTGCTTTTAAAACAGCAGTCTCATCTATGTTTTTAAGCAAATATAAAAAATGAAGTATCTAAGGCAATTGTCCTCAAGAACTTTCTTCCTGTTAAAAAGCATCTTGATTTTCTAAAATTCTTTCTAAATTGGGATTTAGAATCAATGAATTGCCACATTGCAGAAAATCATTATTCTCTCCTCTCCATAGAGATCTGAGATCTCAGCTCTAATTCTGGGTCTCAGCCACTCACATACATGTGCGCATCGAGGAACGATGGCAGAGCATATCTGTGCTGAGCACACAAGCAGTTGCTGGATGGGGTGTGAGGGCAGTGTATTTGGGGTGGGCAGGAATTACTACAGGGCATAAGGAAACCAATAGACCCATTATCTTGGTTGTGGTGATAGATTCACTGGTGGATACATATGTAAAAATTCAGTCAGTTCTCTGTTCTAATTATATGTAGCATATTATATGTCAAAATGCTTATTCATGTCTTTTTTCTTTTTAAAATTCAGTTGCCTTTTTAGTAATGGATTATTAGAGTTCTTTATACATTCTGTTCTTCTTTTTAAAAAATTCTTCATTGTTTAAAGTATTATATATGTCTCCTTTTCCCCCCATGGACCTCTCAATGGTAATTCCCACCAGCTAACCCCAGCACATGCCCTCACCCAGCTACTGTCTGTATCCATGGATTATGCTTATATGCATGCATACAAGTCCTTTGGGGGATGAGAGATATACATTCTGTTCTTTGTCAAATCTTTATCAAGCATATTTAAAAGTTCTTTATCATATGTGTGATTTGCAAAATTTTCTCCCAGCTCATAGTTTGATCTTATTTCTATCATCTTCTTATTGACTCAGATATATTTTGCTGATTATTTGTAATTTTTTCTAACGTGCACCCTTTTTCCTTCCAAGATAGTAATTTTTATTTTATTAAATTTATTGGGGTGACATTGATTAATTAAAAACATAGGTTTCAAATGTACAGTTCTATAATACAACATCTATATATTGTATTGTATGTTCACTGCCCCACAGCCAAGTCTCCTTCCATCACCATATGTTTGAACCTCTTACCCTTTTCTATCTGTCCCCTCACCCTCTTTTTCCTCTGGTAACCACCATACTGTTGTGTGTGTCTATGAGTTTCTGTTTGTGAAACCAGACACAATGGATTCGAGGCCACCTGTCACTACTTGAGCCGAATAAAGCAGAGATGGGGTTGAATCATATATGAGCATTTATTCCAATAGTGCCAGTAATATGGGGAGAGCAGTTGGTCACCCTGGAAATTCTGCTCTGACAAACCCCCCTTGCCAGTAAGCTGATTATATACACAGGAGGGAGAAGATTGCTACATGCAGCTGCGAGTTGCAAGTGTAGCATGGGAAGGGGAGGATAGAGTCTGCAGCCCAGCCTTCTGGAGCTCAAAGTCAGATAACAAGGTGGCTAACCTTCTACGATGTTGCAAACAGCTCAGCCCATTCCTGGGACTGGAGAATGGTCAACTTTCCTGAGGCAAACTCCCAGAGAGGGTCAGGGTCCGAGCAACCAAATCAAAGTGTGTCCTGTCCTTGGTCTGTTCTCAAAATGTATTTCTTTTCTGTGGCATGGACCCATCGAGGAATCTTATCTTTTGACAGCCTTGTTCCATTCACCAGTTCTCCAGTGCCTGTAAGAAAACTTCTTATATATAGTTGGTAAGGTGAATAATTATTAGACAGCTGTGGCTCTGTTCTTATTGCATGGCCTTCCCCACTATCATTTGTTTGTCTGGTTTGTTTATTTGTTGTTTTCTGTTTATATCCCACAGAAATCATATGGTTCTTGTCTTCTTTCATGATTTATTTCATTTGATGCTCTCAGGATCCATCCATGTTGTCCCAAAGGCAATATTCCATTCTTTTCATTGCTAAATATATTCCATTGAGTATATGTACTACATCTTTTTTATGCAATTATCCATCAAAGGGCACTTAGGTTGTTTCCATGTCTTGGCCACCATGAATTAAGCTGCAATAAACATAGAGGTACATATGTCTTCACAAATAAATGTTTTCAGATTTATTGGGTAGATACCAGAAAGGAATTGCTGGGTCATATCATAGTTCCATTGCTTATTCTTGCAGGAACCTACATACTGTTTTCCGTATGGCTCTATCAGTTTACATTCCCACCAGCAGTGTATGAGGGGTTTATTTTTCTCCACAAGCTCCAACACTTGTTACTACTTGTCTTTTTTTATGACAGCCATTCTAACAGGTGTGATGTGGTATCTCATTGTCGTTTTGATTTGCATTTCCATCATAGCTATTGAAGTTGAGCACCTTTCCATATATCTGTTAGTCATTTGCCTGTCTTTTGGGAGAAGTGTCTGATCATGTCACCTGCCTTTTTTTTAAAAACTGGATGTTTTGCTTTATATTACTATTTCTGTAAAGCTTTATATACAGTATATATACATATATACACTAGAGGCCCGATGCACAAAAATTTGTACACTTGGATGGGTCCCTCAACCTGGCCTGTGCCCTCTCGCAGTCTGGGACCCCTCGGGGGATGACCACCTGCTGGCTTAGACCTGCTCCCTGGGGGACTGCGCCTAAGCTGGCAGTCAGACATCCCTCTGGCAGCCCAGGAGCCCTAGGGGGATGTCCACTTGCCAGCAGGAAGCAGGCCTAAGCTGCAGCTGGACATCTTTAGCACTGCTGAGGAGGCGGGAGAGGCTTTTACCACCACCACTGTACTGGCAGCCGTCAGCCTGGCTTGTGGCTGAGCAGAGTTCCCCCTATGGGAATGCACTGACCACTACGGGGCAGCTCCTGCATTGAGCATCTGCCCCCTGGTGGTGAATGTGTGTCATAGTGACCAGTCATTCTCAGTCGTTCTGCAGTTAGGGTCAATTTGCATATTACCCTTTTATTATATAGGAGTACCTGGTGAGGGGCTGATGGCTGTTTGCAAGCTGGCCATAGCTCCTTCAGGGTCGGGGTCCCCCCTGGGATGCCTGGCCAGCCTGGGTTAGGGGATGAGGGTCATTTTCAGGCTGGCCACACCCCCTTCAGGGTGGGGGTCCCCTCTGGGGTGCCTGGACAGGCTGGGTGAGGGGCTGATGGCTGTTTGCAGGCTAACCAACCCCACAGCAGGGACCATCACACTATGAGGGTGTGGCCAGCCTGGGAGAGGGGCTGATGGTTGTTTTCAGGCTGGCCACGGCCCCCAGCCACTCAAGCTCACAGTGGAGGCTTGCTGAAAGCAGGTATCTGGGATTTATTTGTCTTATATAATTGAAACTGTTGCCATAAGCAGAGGCCACAGTGGACTCAGGGCTGGCGGGAAGCTTGGCTTCCTCCATCGCCGGGCAACCAAGACTCTTGATGCTCCAGCTCCCTGGCTGCTAGCTGCCATCTTGGTTGGGTTAATTTGCATATAGTTGCTCTGATTGGCTGGTGGGCGTGGCTTGGGTCATAGCAAAGGTACAGTCAATTAGCATCTTTGACTTTTATTAATGTAGATATGTACATATATTTACTTTTTCAGATTTACTTTAAAAATATCTTTATTTTTGAAAGTATTACAGATGGCCCCTTTCTACCCCCATTGAAGCCTGCAGCAGCTCTTGCCCCCTCTCCAGATCTTCACTGCACTATTGTCTGTGTCCATGGGTTATGAATACATGCATTGAAGTTCTTTGGTTAATCTCTTCCTACCCTGCCCTTCCTCCCTCTGAAACATGCCAGTCTGTTACATGCTTCTATGTCTCTGGATCTATTTCATTTGCCAGTTTATTTTGTTTATTAGATTCCACACATAAGTGAGATCATGTGATTCTTGTCTTGCTCTGACTGCACTGTTTCACTTAACATAATACTCTCCCGGTAACTCTTGCTGCCTCAAAGAGTAAGAGATCCTTCTTTTTCACAGCTGCATAGAATTCTATGGTGTAAATGTACCACATCTTTTTAATCCAATCATCTACTGAGGGGCATTAGGGCTATTTCTAGATCTTAGTATTGTAAAAAATGCTGCTATGAACATTGGAGTGAATATATTTCTTCTGGTTGGTGTTTCTGGTTTCTTAGGTTATATTCCTGGATGTGGGATCACTGTTTCAAATGGCAATACCATTTTTAATTTTTTGAGAAAATTCCATAATGTTTTTCATAGTAGCCACACCATCCTGCATTCCCATCAGCAGTGTACTAGGAGTCCCTTTTCTCCACATCCTCACCAACATTTGTCATTTATTGATGGCAGTCATTCTGACAGGTGTGAAGTGATACCTCATGTCATTTTAATTTGCATCTCTCTCATGATTAAAGACTTTAAGCATTTTTTCATGTGTCTCTCAACCATCTTTATGTCCACTTTGGAGAGTCCTTTGTACCCTTTGTCATTTTCAAATTGAATTGTTGACCTTCCTATTGTTAAATTGTATGAGTTCCTTATATATTTTGAGAATTAACCCTTTATCAGATGTATCATTGGCAAATATGTTCTCCCACACCGTGCGCTCCCTTTACATTTTGTTGATGGTCCTTTTGCTGTTCGAAGCTTTTCACTTTATTGTAGCCCCCTTTGTTTATTTTCTCCTTTATTTCCCTTGACCTCTGAAATGTATTGGAAATATATTGCTAGGAGACATGTCTGAGATTTTGCTGCCTATGGTTTCTTCTAGGATTTTTATGGTTTTACAACTTACATATAAGTTTCTTATCAATTTTAAGTTTATTCTTATTCATGGTATAACTTGGTGGTCTAGTTTCATTTTTTTTTTTTTTGCATGTACCTATTTAATTTTCCCATCACCACTTATTGAAGAGATTACATGTTCTTTTTTCCCCCATTAATATTGCTTTAACAGATTCTTTTTTTAAAATTGTTTTATTGCTTAAAGTATTACAAAGAGTATTACATAGGTCTCCTGCATTTTCTTACCTACATTGTCAAATATTAATTGAGAAAATGGCTGTGGTGGATTTCTGGGTTCTATGCTCCATTCCATCAATATGTATGCCTGTTCTTGTGCCAGTAGCTGGCTTTTTTTTATTACAGTGGCTTTGTAGTATAACTTGATATCCAGCATTGTGATCCCACCAATTTTTTTCTTCTTTCCCAAGATTGCTGCAGCTATTTGGGTCATTTTTTGGTTCCATATAAATGTTTGGAGTATTTATTTTAGATCTGTGAAACATGCCATTGGTATTTTAATAGGGATTGCATTGAATCTATTGATTCCACCAATCCATGAACACAGTGTATTCTTGCATTTGTTCATAATTTCCTCTCTCTCTTATTTCAGTAAGCCGTAGTTTCCCAAGTGCAAGTCTTTTAACTCCTTGGTTAAATTTATTCTTAAGTATCTTAATTTTTTGTTTCAATGGTAAATTGGATTGCTTTTTAGTTGTTGGTGTTTTTTTTTTTCTGAGAGATCATTATTGGTGTATTAAAATGCCATTGATTTTTGGGTGTTAATTGTATATCCTACTACATTGCCAAATTCATTTATTAAATCTGGTTTTTTTTGGTGGTGTCCTCAGGGTTTTCTATATACAATGTCATGTCATCTGCAAAAGCAGGAGTTTTTCCTCCTCCTTTTGAATTTTGAAGCCTTTTATTTTTTCTTCTTGTCTGATCACTGTGGCTATGACTTCCAGTTGAACAAGAGTGGTGAAAGGGAAATCCCTATCTTGTTCCTGTTCTTAGGGGGATGCTTTTAATTTTTGACCATTGAGTATGATGTTGTCTGTAGGTTTGTCAAGTGGTCTTTACTGGATTGTTTGTTTTTTAGTTGTTGAGTTGTATGTATTCTTTATATATATGTTATATTAATTATTTATCAGAAGTGTTGATTGAAAATATCTTCTCCCATTTGTCATTTGCCTTTTTGTTTTGTGATGGTTTCTTTTGCTGGTCTGAAGCTTTTTAGTTAGATATAGTCTCATAAATTTATTTTTGCTTTTGCTTCCCTTGCCTTTGGGGTCAAATTTATAAGATCTTCTCTCAGACCAAGGTTATAAGTTGGCACATATGTCTTCTTATATGTATTTATTGTTTAACGTCTTATATTTAGGCCTTTTATCCATTTTAGTACATTTTTGTGCATACTGACAAATAGCAGGTTTCTCTACTCTCATTCTTTTGCATGTGGTTTTCCAGTTTTCCTAGCACTGTTCATAGAAGAGACTATCTTTTCTCCCTTATGTGTTTTTGGCTCTTTGTTGAAAATATATAGATAGATAGATAGATAGATAGATAGATATAGATAGATAGATAATTTAGATAGATAGATATTTCTGGGGTCTCAATTATGTTCCATTGGCCGGTTGTCTCTATTTCTGCCACACCCAGTGTTTTGATTATTGTTGTAATATAATTTGAAGTCAGGGAATGTGATACCTCTGGCCTTGTTCTTTTCCCTCAGTATTGCTGTAGCTATTCAGAGTATTTTGTGGCTCCGTACAAATTTCATGATTTTTTTGTTGTATTTCTTTTTAAAATGTCATTGGGATTTTGGTGGGGATTGCATTAAATTTGCACATTATTTTGGGCTATATGGTCATTTTAACTATGTTAATTTTTCCTATCTATGAATGTGGAATATCTTTCCATTTCTTTGTGTCTTCTTTATTTCTTTTTAATAATGGCTTGTGGTTTTCTGTGTATATGTCCCTCACAAATCTTTGTTACATTTATTCCTAGGTGCTTTATCCTTTTCATTGCAGGTTTAAAAGGAATTGTTTCTTTTTTAATGTCTTTTTCTGAAATTTCATTATCAGTACATAGGAACAAAATGAAGTTTTGTACATTGATTTTGTATCCTGCAATGTTACTGTAATTGTTTCTAATAATAAACTTAAAGCTAAATATTAAGGGCCTTTAGAATACACTTGGCTTAATTTACCTCAGCTGGGACTCAGGGCAAGGGCAGAGCCACACCCTGAGGGCAGGACCAGTCAAAGACCAGATGCCACTCAGTCTGACTCTCCCACCCAGTGTTAAGGGGATGGATCTCATGATGTCAAAGGCCCACCCAGATGTGATATAACTTCCTATAATTCAAGTATATAATAAACAGCTTTCGGAGCTGGCTCTCTGTGTGCCTGTCCCTCCAGAGGGCAGTTACCACACCCATCCCAAGCTTTTAATTTATTTTATGTCTGTCTTTCATTATTCTTTAATCCCGAAAGCGCCTCCTAACTTGCTAGAAACAGTTGAAGTCTCCCCCTTCGTGCGGGATGTGGAGAGGAGACCCCAGCCCCAGCACACCCGCCATAGCTAAAATTTGTGTAGTTACCATATAGCTGCATCTCATAAGCTTAAAAATACAGTAATTATGCTCTTGTTCTGTTATGCCCAGATTTCAAGATCCCCCAAAGATCCACCAGTGAGAGCCAAGTCCGATGCAAAAGCATAGAGTCTTTATTCAAGCCCGGGCTTGGTCCCTCAGCCTCCCTTACCAGCGCAGCGGTAGGGTGCGAGAGCCCCGGTTCCCAAGAGAACAAAGAATTTATAGGGCTTGTGGTCGGGGGGTGGGGGCACACTCGGACCACTGATTTGGCAGATTCTGGTTGGTTGAGTGAGGGCTGGGGGCTAGCGACGCAAGGGCAGAGTGCGGCTAGGGTCTGGTTACACAAAGACAGGGGGGTGGTCACCACACTTTAGTGTCTTGGGTTAGTTCTCCTTGCATTCCCATTGGCTGGTTTAAGGGCAGGCTGAGTAACTGATACATTTAGTGGTGTGTTTTATTTTCCTTGGAAGAGGAGTCAGGGACACAGTCTGTTCTTTCATTCCTCCCTTGTCTTGGAACTTATGGCTCAATCATGAGACGGACTGCATTTCTATCTCACCTTCCGTTGCTAGAGGCCTGTACTGGGCTTGCAAAACCATCAACTGAACCACCCCTACGCGCTCTTTGACAAATTGGACTAGTCTGTTAATAATACAAGGGCTGAAGGTCAACAGCATTAGGAGGATTACAAGGGTCCTGCGAGGGCGGAAATAAGAGTAGTTAACCACGGAGACCAGTTAAACAAAGAGTCATACCAAGACTGAGATTGCTCTCTCTCTAGCTTTCGCTTCTGTAGTCCTCTTATGAGAGCCATGGATTCTTTCACAACTCCGGAGTGGTCAACATAAAAACAGCACTCCTCCCCTAGAGCGGCACACAGGCCCCCTTGCTGCATGAATAGCAAGTCCAATCCCCTTCTGTTTTGGAGTACTACTTCAGATAGGGAAGTGAGGGATTCTTGCAGATGGGTAATGGATTTTTCAATCCTTTATATGTCTAGGTTGACGGCTGCTCTCAGGACTCCATAGTTCTTGTCTTGTATGACAAGTGAGGATATTCTGGCTCCGGCCCCCGCTATCCCCACCCCCAAGAGTGCAGCCATAGTCAGGGCTGTAACAGGCTCTCTCTTGGGGATTAGCAGAGCCGAATCTGCTAAGTACTTCCTTTCCTGTGGGATATACTAGTTTGGGGATCAGCTGCCCAAGTGTGCAGAAGCCTTCTTTCGGGGAACTGAGGATTAGGGAGTGGACACAGGGAGCGAGGCCGCTGGAGCAGGCCCACCATGCGTTTTCAGGGAGAATTAAATACACTGTTTTATTGGGAACTGTAAGGGCTTCACTACAGAGATGCGACTGTTCATGGGGCACATGGCCTATGCAAGTGCCCCGCCCTGTTACTGCCTGAAGGGTAAGTCTTGCAGCAGACTGCTGCCATCTACAGGAGCTAGAATTAATGGCGGTGGTGTACTTGCCGCTAGTGGCAATGCCCTCATAAGTAAGGTGGCTGGATATCTAGACAGAGCCAACAGGACTTTGTCAGGTCGGGTCGGGAAGCATTCAGGACCTGGTATGCTCCGACAACCGTGCTCCACAAGGGGTCTGCATCAGACGGAAGGTCGTACCCCGGGGTAGGAGATGCAGTGAATGCAGGCGATGTCCCGGTAGGGACAGGGGGTGCGGGGGGCTGTGGAACCGGGGCCTGAGTGCTCTTGGGTGTGGACACCTGGGTGGTAACAGGCGGGGGAGCTCATACTCGGTTGGGCCCCACCCCAGCACGGGTCTGTTGGGGAAGGGGCGCTGCCTGCACTCAGAGAGTACACAGCATTCCCGGGTCTCCCACCCTGTTGTAAAGTCTGATTCCCCAGGTTTTTCCAGCGTCCCATTTTGTTGCCCTTTTCCCTTGTTCCGTGTAGGATATTCATATGGGGTTGCAAAGATACCTCCCAAATCCCTCAGGGCAAGGTGGCGCCTCCGGCCGTGTCATGGTTATTAGGTCATCAGCTCTCGGGGGAGTCCACCAAATGTGCCCAGACAAGACACACGACCATGAGGCGCAGAAGTAGTTCCCTATTCCCCCGAATGAGTCCTGGATGTGGCCCCATGAGTGCCCAGGGCAGACGTAGAAATGGAACTGTCTAAAGTTCTTGGGTCCCAAGAGGGTCGGCCCATCAAAATCTTCATAAGTATGTGCAGTTATTATGTCAGGAAAGAGGGTAAGAAGGTCTATGTAGAGGTCCGGGTACCAAGTGTCTTTAGGGTGCAACTGGGAAGTCTGATTAAGCGCGGTCCCCGAACTGGTGTCTATGATCTACCAGGTAAGATTGTAAGGGGTGTGGGGACTCCCGGCAGCATGGGTGACAGCGAACATAGTCAATAGAGTACCAATATCAGGCAGGTCGAGTGCGCCGTAGCTTGAGCTTGAGTGGGTTGTGTTGGTCTTGGTCGATGTTCCATTGCGTGATGAAGTTCTCCTAGGCTGCAGAGGGGTCAGCTGGGTGGATGTGGGTGTGATGGACCCAGGTCGCGATGCCATCTACCTTGAGAGCAGTGGGTGTAGTCAGCACTACGACGTAGGGGCCCTTCCAACGTGGCTCAAGGGTCTCCGGGCAGTGCCTCTTGATGAACACCCAGTCTCCCGGTCTGTACTGATGAGGCGTCGGGGTTGGGCCAGCCTCGTAGATGGCACGCAGGTGCGGCCAAATGTCCTCGTGCACCCTCTGGAGCCCTCTTAAGAGAAAAGATATTTCTTGATTTTCAAATTCAGCAAGAAACTCAGCTTTAAGGTTAGGAATGATAGGGGGTGGCCTGCCAAACATGATCTCGTAGGGTATAAGGGGAGTTCCTCACCTGCTAAAGGGCATACGGAAGGAGAGCCACCCAGTCCCCGCCAGTCTCCATGGCTAATTTGGTAAGGGTCTCTTTTATGGTTCTGTTCATTCTTTCTACCTGCCCTGATCTCTGGGGCTTATAAGCACAATGTAATTTCCAATCTGCCCCTATAGCCTTGGCTATTGCCTGTGTTACCTTTGAAATAAAGGCTGGTCTGTTGTCTGACCTTATCATAGCAGGAAACCCATACCTGGGTAGGATGTCTTCTAGCAGCTTCTTGGCTACCGTCTGAGCAGTTTCATGCTTGGTTGGGTATGCCTCTACCCATCCAGAAAAGATGTCTACAAATACTAAAAGATATTTGTAACCATACTTCCCTGGCTTGATCTCAGTGAAGCTGATCTCCCATTGAGCTCCCGGCTTGGTTCCTCTGAGCCTGGCTCCTTTTTCACTCGACCCGGCCCTCGCATTCGTGAGTTGGCAGGTCTTACAGGTGGATACAATTTGATTTATTTTGGAGTCTTGTTGGTAAATCTTGATTCCTGCATGCTGGATTAAGTCCTTTAATTTCCGGGCCCCCAAGTGGGTGGAGTGGTGCATGCGTTCTAACACTGAGAATCCAAGCCGGTCTGGCAGTATGAGTTCCTTGTCCGGTGTATACCACCATCCCTTTATCTCCTGGGCTAGGGGAAGTTCCCTGATCCACTGCAATTCCTCCTGGGAGTATCTGGGTTGGTCTGGCAAAACTGGATCCCCTGGGTTCAGTAGTTGTAGGGCCATGGTAGGGACCGAAGTAAGGGCCGCTGCCTTGGCTGCCTGATCAGCCTTTTGGTTACCTCTTGCTACCGGGTCATCTGTCTTCTGGTGCCCTTGGCAGTGGATAATGGCTAACTTGGCAGGAAGCCATAAGGCTGTGAGCAGGTTGAGTATCTCCTGCTTATTCTTTATAGTCCGCCCTTCTGCTGTCAGTAGCCCCCTCTCTTGATAGATTGCCCCATGAACATGAGCCGTGGCAAATGCATAATGGCTATCTGTGTAGATGTTGAGCCGTTTTCCAGCTCCCAGCGTCAGCGCCTTAGTGAGGGCAACAAGCTCCACTCGCTGGGCTGACGTTCCAGAGGGTAGAGCTTCTGCCCATACGGTGTCCATCTCAGTGACCACCACTGCCCCTGCATACCTGTGCCCGTCCCGTATGAAGCTGCTCCCATCCGTGAACCAAGTGGCCTCGGCATCTGGGAGGGGCCGGTCGGTCAAGTCCTTTCGGAATCCATGTACTTGCTCTAGGATTCCTGCACAGTCATGTAATGGGGCATCCAAGTCGGGGTCAGGCAGCAAAGTAGCGGGGTTAAGGGCCGCCCTAGGGTGGAATTGCACTCTAGGAGGGTTGAGTAGGAAGCTCTGATAGTGGGTCATACGTGCGTTGCTCATCTATCTATCAGGAGGCTGTTTTAGGACTCCCTCAATGGCATGTGGTGTTGTGATCCAGATTTCCTGCCCCAAGGTCAGTTTGTCAGCGTCCTTGACTAGGAGCGCAGTTGCTGCAAAATTCTTAGGCATGGTGGCCAGCCGGCAGCTACTGGATCTAGCCTCTTAGACAAGTACGCTACTGGGCGGCTCCAGGGGCCTAAGGCTTGAGTTAAAACCCCCTTTGCTATTCCCTTGCACTCGTCTACAAAGAGGCAAAAGGGCTTGGTAATATCTGGCAGGCCTAGGGCGGGAGCAGCTAAGAGGGCTTTCTTTATCTGGTTAAAGGCAGTTTCTTCTTTCTCAGTCCATTCAAAAGCCCTCACCTCCTTGGTAGCTTCATATAGGGGCCTGGCGATTTCCCCAAAACTCGGTATCCAGAGGCAGCAGTAGCCGGCCGATCCTAGGGATTCCCTTACTTCTCTCCGGGAGGTGGGGGTAGGGATTTTTAGGACAGTCTCTTTTCTTGCATCTGACAACCGGCCGCTGACTGCCCTCTAGGATGTACCCCAGGTAACTTACCCTCTCTCTGCATATCTGAGCCTTCTTCTCAGATGCCCGGTACCCTAAGGTCCCCAAGATGGCCAGCAGATCCCGTGTTCCCCACTCACTTTCTTCAGCCCTGTCGGCAGCAATCAGGATGTCATCTACGTACTGGAGGACAGTGAGGCCAGGATGCTCCCTCCTGTACTCACCCAGGTCCTCGTGTAGTGCCTTGTCGAAAATGGTGGGCAAATTCTTGAACCCCTGGGGCAGTTGTGTCCGGGTTAATTGTCCACTGTAGCCCTCCTCTGGGTCGTGCCATTTGACGGCAAATAAGGGTTGGCTTCGAGGCACCAGCGGCAGACTAAAGAAGGCATCCTTTAAGTCCAATACGGTGTACCAGACTCTAGAGGGTGCCAAAGAGCTTAAGAGAGTATATGGGTTGGGGACAGTTGGGTGTATGTCCATGACTCTTTTATTTACCTCCCGGAGGTCCTGTACCCGTCGATAGTCATTTGTGTGAGGCTTCCTGACTGGCAGGAGGGGGGTGTTCCAGGCAGATTGGCAGGGAACTAGTACCCCTAGGCTTCGCAGCCTCTGGATGTGAGGCTGGATTCCCTTCCGGGCTTCCTGAGGCATAGGGTACTGCTTGATTCTTATTGGGCCTTCTCCTGGTTTTAACTCTACCAGGTTTGGGTCCTGTGAGAGGCTAGTCCTACTCCCCCCATCTCTGCCCAAGCTGTGGGGAATTCTTGTAGCCATCTGTCCATGTTGCTTTCCACTGGGGATGCCCCCTGGTGGAGGCAGTACTCATCCTCTAATCTCAGAGTCAAAACCTGAATGGGGTGGCCTTTGCCGTCGGTGACCTGAGGCCCCCCTTGTCTGAAAGTTGTCTGGGCTCCAATCTTGGTCAATAAGTCCTGTCCTAATAGTGGGTAGGGGCACTCCGGTATCACCATAAAGGAGTGGGATACCCGGCCCGTTCCTAGATTTACTGTTCTTTGGGTAGTCCATGAATACTGGCTCATACCAGTTTCCCCTTGCACCCAGGACTTCTTGTTGGCTAGCTTTCCCTGAGGTATGCAGAGGACGGAATGTTGCACTCCAGTGTTGACAAGGAAGTCAACAGGGGTCCCCTCCACTCTAAGAGTTACCCTGGGCTCGGGGAGGGGGTCCGAACCCCGACTCCCCTAATCACTCAGTTCTTCCAGCAGGCTTTCACTTGGTCAGTCTTGCCTCCCTTCCCACCGGCCTTCTTTGGACATTCTCGGGCCCAGTGCCCTATCTCTCTACAGTAAGCGCACTGATTCTTCTGCAGCCTCCGTCTCTCGCCCCGGGCGGTCTCCTTACCTTCCCCCTGGTTATCGGCAAGTCGGCGGAGGCAGCGTTTCTGTTCTCCGGGGGTGTCTGCAGTGGTGGCAAGCAGAATCTTGGCCAGGTTTTGGGTCTGCTTGTCACTGGCAGCCACCATGGTGAGAACCTGTCTATCTTCAGGAGGCTCCCGGTTGTTATACACCTTCTCGGCTACCTCCAGCAAGTCCTGCAGACTTTTTTCTCCTAATTTATCTACTTTCTGCAGCTTCTTTCTAATGTCTGCAGCCGATTGGTTCACAAAACTCATGATTACAGCTGCTTTACTCTCAGGAGCTTCTGGATTCATGGGGGTCTAGGTGCGGTACGCCTCCATGATCTGTTCTAAAAAGGCAGCTGGAGACTCATCCCTTTCCTGCTGAACATTTTCTACCTTGGCCAGATTAGTGGGCTTTCTAGCAGCCATTCGGAGACCCCCCATTAGAGTCTGGCGGTAGACCCGGAGCCTCTCCTTACCTTCTGCCGTGTTGAAATCCCATTCAGGCCTAGTTAAGGGAAAAGAGACATCTATCTGGTTGGTGGTGGGGTTCCCGTCCACACCTGGAACCACTTTCCGGGCCTCACTGAGGATTCTTTCCCTCTCCTCAGTTGTGAACAGGACCTGCAAAAGTTGCTGGCAGTCATCCCATGTAGGCTGGTGGGTGAAAAGGACAGAGTCTAACAAATCAATAAGTCCCGCCAGCTTCTCAGAGAACTTAGGATTCTGAGCCTTCCAGTTGTAAAAGTCACTAGTGGTGAAGGGCCAGTGATGATGGGGCTGATTGCCATCCGCATCTGGGGGGCCTGCGGCTCGCAAGGGCAGAGTCTTAATAGTGGAGTCTGCAGCCTGGACAAACTGCTCCCTCTGGGCTCTTTGTCTAGTCAAGGGCTGGCCTCCCACCGGAACTCCTCCTCCAACCACTCCCGGAACTCTTCCCCCAATCCCTCCCGGAACTCCTCCCCCAACCCCTCCCGGAATTTCTCCTACAACCCCTCCCGGAACTCCTCCTCCAACCCCACCCAGAGCAGCGTCGGCTTCCTCTGATGGGGGAAGCCTGGGTCTCTGGCATCCTAGGGAGCTGATATGGGAGAGAAAAAATTAGTTCTTCTTCAGTTTCCCCCTGCAAGATTGGGTAGAGGGGAGCTGATGGTGGGGTGACTTTCTTCTTCTCCTTTTTCTTCTCTGTTTTCTGCAAGGCAAGAATAGGTTTCAGCTCTGGAGGGCGTAGGGCTAGGAAGCGCTTAAGCCAAGAGGGTGGGTCCTCCATGAGGTCTTGCCAAGTAGTAATGTAATGGAGTTGATCAGGGTGACCCCCACTCAGCTGGGAGACTACATCCCTGACCCGGCAGATGGTAGGGAGATCGAGAGTTCCCTCTGGCGGACACCTGACTTTGAAAGCTGGCCACTCGCTGGAACAGAAAGTCTGCCATCAGCCCTTTCAGGCCTTCACACTGAGGTTGTTAGCCCTTCCCTTAACCTCTTTGAAATGATCAATCATAATGCTTAAAGGAGTAGCCTGAGTCTGTCCCATAATGTCCGTCCAGTAAGTCCACAGAATAAAACAGAAAAATACAGAAACAGACAAACAAAAAGCCCTCTCCCCCCCCCCCCCCAAAAAAATAAACCAGCCTTCCGACTCGGCAGAAACAAAACCAAATGGCGGGAGCGACCCACCTCGTCTCAAATCCTTGTGAGGGGATTCTGCATCCCTCCTGAAGTGAGGGGATTCTGCGTCCCTCCTGAAGGAGATCGGAACATCTTCCGACTCTCCCCACCCGTGGTCCTTCAGCAGTGCATCCACCTAGACCACTTAGGGCACTACAGAATTTCAGAAATGAGCTCACACAGGACAGAACACACAACACACAGAACAGAACACACAACACACAGACACTTACCGCGGTCAGTCAGACTCTCCAGATCGGGGTCCCTCGTGGGTCTTGTGGGTCCCGCACGAGCCCCCAAATGTTATGTTATGCCCAGAATTCAATATCCCCCAAAGATCCACCAGTGAGCACCAATTCCGATGCAAAAGCATAGTCTTTATTCAAGCCCGGGCTTGGTCCCTCAGCCTCCCTTACCAGCGCAGCGGTAGGGTGAGAGAGCCCCAGTTCCCAAGAGAACAAGAATTTATAGGGCTTGTGGTCGGGGGGTGGGGGCACACTCGGACCACTGATTTGGCAGATTCTGGTTGGTTGAGTGAGGGCTGGGGGCTAGCGACGCAAGGGCAGAGTGCGGCTAGGGTCTGGTTACACAAAGACAGGGGGGTGGTCACCACACTTTAGTGTCTTGGGTTAGTTCTCCTTGCATTCCCATTGGCTGGTTTAAGGGCAGGCTGAGTAACTGATACATTTAGTGGTGTGTTTTATTTTCCTTGGAAGAGGAGTCAGGGACACAGTCTGTCCTTTCAGTTCTAAATATTTTTATCAATTTTTATTTCATCTTATTAATCCATGAATTATTTGACTAAGTTCTCCAATTGTCAATATACGATTTCTTATTTGTTTATTATTTAACTAGAGGCCCAGTGCACAAAAATTTGTGCACTCGGGGGGGAGGGAGATCCCTCAGCCCGGCCTGTGCCCTCTCGGAGTCTGGGACCCCTCGGGAGGTAACGACCTAATGGCTTAGGCCTGCTCCTGGGTGGCAGAGGGCAGGCCCAATCCCTAGGTGCAGCCCCTGGTCGGGCTCAGAGCAGGGCCAACTGGGGAGTTGGGGCGCTCCCCCCTGTCATGCACAGAGAAGGGCGGATTGGGAGGTTGTGATGCCACCCTCAGTCACGCTCAGGGTAGGGCCGATTCGGGGGTTGGGGCACCGCCCCCTGTCACACTCAAGGCAAGGTCGATGGGGAGGTTGCGGCACCACCCCCTGTCACGCACAGAGCAGGGCCAATCAGGGGGTTGGGGCACTGCCCCCTGTCACACACAGAGCAGGGCCCATCAGGGGGTTGGGGCTCCGTACCCTGTCACGCACAGAGCATGGTCGATCAGGGGGTTGGGGAGCTCCCCACTGTCACGCACAGAGCAGGGCCCATCAGGAGGTTGGGGAGCTCCCCCCTGTCATGCACAGAGTAGGGCCGATATGGGAGTTGGGACACCGCCCCCTGTCACACACAGAGCAGGGCGGATCAGGGAGTTGGGGCACCACCCTCTATCACCCACAGAGCAGGGCCGATCAGGGGGTTGGGGCACCGCCACTCTCACACTCAGGGCAGGGCCGAAGTGGGGGTTTATGGCTCTACCCCGTCACACACAGAGCAGGGCCCATGGGGGGGAGGGTTGGGGGGCCTCACCCTGTCACACACAGAGCCGCAGGGCGATCAGGGGGTTTGGGCACTGCCCCCTGTCATGCTGATCCCGGTGCCGGGAGGCATATTACCCTTTTACTGTATAAGATAGAGGCCTGGTGCATGGGTAGGGGCTGGCTGGTTTGCCCTGAAGGGTGTCCTGGATCAGGGTGGGGGTCCCCACTGGGGTGCCTGGCCAGTCTGGGTGAGGGGCTGAGGGCTGTTTTCAGGCTGGTGGGTGACTGAAGCTCTTTTTTTTCTTTTTTTTTTTTAATCCTGGGCCAAGGCCTCTGCTGCTGAAAGCAGGTATCTGGTTTGTTTCGGTTTTATAATCGAAACACTGTATCATCTCCAGCTCTGAGATCCCAGCCGGCTGAAAGCTGGTTTCTGAGGTTTTGTTTAGCTTCTATATTTGTTACAATGTTTCAAACTGCCAGCTCAGAGGCTGGCAAGGCAGGCGGCGAACGTCGGAGTCCTCCTTCAGTGAAGCAAGCAAGCCTCATGTTCGCTTCCACCTGCCTGGTTGCCGGCTGCCATCTTGCCTGGCAGTTAATTTGCATATCGCCCTGTTTAGCCAATGGGAAGGGTATAGGTCGTACGCTAATTACCATGTTTCTCTTTTATTAGACAGGATTACATTGTGGTCATGAAATACGATCTATGTCTTTTTAATATTATGCTGTTTTTAGAGCATTTCTTTAGGGACAAACCTAAGACCAATATTAGTAAGTGTTCCATATTTATTTGAAAACAACTGACTGATGCCGAAACTGGTTTGGCTCAGTGGATAGAGCGTCGGCCTGCAGACTGAGGGGTCCCAGGTTCGATTCCGGTCAAGGGCATGTACCTGGGTTGCGGGCACATCCCCAGTGGGAGATGTGCAGGAGGCAGCTAATCGATGTTTCTCTCTCATCGATGTTTCTGACTCTCTATCTCTCTCCTTTCCGCTCTGTAAAAAATCAATAAAATATATTAAAAAAAAAAACAACTGACTGAAAGTTTATGAAGTATCTACATATGTTCATTAGATCAAGCATGTTAATCAGGTTGCTTTAATCTTTTGTGGCCTCTTGGCATTCTTATTTTCCTAGTAGTAACTGAGAAATGTGTGTCAAACTTGTCATCATAAAGGAAGGTTTGCCCAATTTCTCTTATGATTCAATTACTCCATTTGTAAATGTGATGCCTCTTTATGTGGTTCATATAAATATAAGGTATATTTGATCTTGGTGAACAGGACTTTACAGCTATGCTCTGACCACACTATTGAAGTTTTACTTGCCTTATCCACTCCTCACTCTTTTTATATACTGTATGGTGTTATTTCTTACATAAATGAATATAATATATATTTTAAAAATATTTTTATTGACCTTCAGGGAGGTAGAGGCCGAGAGAGAAATTTTGATTGACTGCCTCCTGCATGCCCCCATAAGTGATCTAGCCCACAACACAGGCATGTGCCCTGGGGGGGAATCAAACCAGCAAGATCCCAATGCATGAGACAAAGCCCAAGTAACTGAGCCACACTGTCCAAGGCAATATATACTGTTTTATAATTTGTAAATTCATACTTTTTTGTTTACTTTTAGGCCCTTCAAGAAACCCTGGAAGATCCAGAACAAGAAACTTTATCTGCTGTAATTTGCTGATGTATCCAAGTGTCTAGAACAGTGCCTGGCACATAATAGGCTCTCAATAAATATTGAATGAAAAGTCTATTATATTTGCTATTGTGTTCTTGTTGGTTTAGAATTTTATTGCTATAGTTGCCTGTACTTCTGTTTCCAAATGTTCTCTGCTGTCATGCTTTAGATTTAAAATTTAAATAAATCCACTTTTAAAAGTGTGTGTGTGAGCCGAAACCGGTTTGGCTCAGTGGATAGAGCGTCGGCCTATGGACTGAAAGGTCCTGGGTTCGATTCCGGTCAAGGGCATGTACTTGGGTTGTGGGCACATCCCCAGTAGGAGGTGTGCAGGAGGCAGCTGATCGATGTTTCTAACTCTCTATCTCCCTCCCTTCCTCTCTGTAAAAAATCAATTAAAAAAAAAAAGTGTGTGTGTGTGTGTGTGTGTGTGTGTGTGTTCGTTTTAACTGAAACCATTGGTGCATTTACCATAATTATAATTTTTTATCTATTTGGATGCATATATAAAATTTTATTTTTTGCTTTCTATTTGTCCAACCTGTTTTATAATTCTTTTTCCTTCTTCTTTGTAGTTGAATTTGAATTATTTGGGTATATTTTCACATTCTATATTTCTCTCCACTAGTTTGGAAATTATATACACTTTTCCTAATATTTTAGTAGCTAGCTAGTGATTGTAACATATATTCTTAACATAAAAAATCTAAAGATAATCTATATTTTTATCTTCCTCTATACAACAAATTAAACATTTTAATTCCACTCCCACCCTCCATCCCAATCTATATATTATTGTGCATTTCCATTTAGTTTTTTCCTTTTTAAATCCTATTTTCTATTATTTTGTACTGTTTCAGTTAGTTTAGATTTAATCTTTTTTAACCTCTGATTTACTACCTGGGATTACTTTCCACTTGTCTCAGATACATTCTTTAGAAATTCCTTTAATGAGGTTGTGCTGATGGCCGGAAGTCTCAGCTTTGTTGTCTGCAATGTGCTTGTTTCGCCCTTATTTCTGACAGCTAATTCCCTGAGTATAGAGCTTTCAGTTTACTGTTAGTTTCTCTCAGCACATTGCAAATCTGCTTGCCCTGTTCTCTGGCTTCCTTTGTTACTAATAAAAAATCAGTGAAGTTCCAACATCTCCTCATGGAAGGTGCCCATTTTCAGCCTGCTTTTAAGATCTTCTCTTTGCTCTGATGCCCTATAGTTTCACTCTTATGTGTTGAAGTGAGAATTCCTTCTTAATTATCTTCTTTGGGATTTATTAGATGTTTTGAATTTGTGGACTGGTGTGTTGCAGTTCAGAAAAACACTCAACCATTACTCCTTTAAATATTTTCTCGGGTCTTCTCTGTTTTCTCCACAAGCACCTTTTGCCTGTTTAATTGGATTCTGGCCTTTTCTTTTCAAACCTGTCCTCCACTCACCAGTAAGAAGTCACTGACATTATTGAGTGGGTAGTCCTTTGGGGTTTATGGTAAAGTTTCCCTTGAAACCCCTTTTGAATTGACCCTGGCCTTGACTCCTGTCAGTGTGGCTTCAAGGAGCAAAGTTTAAGTCCTCCACATTTGGTAAAGTACCCTCAGAGGGACAGCCAGCTGCTACACTTCACCTGTGCCTCTGAGTTTCCAAGTTCACTTTGCTCTGCAGCTGAGAAAGCTCATTTTATTGCCTTCCCATGTATGCATTAAAATATATATATGTAGCATTTTTCAGTATTTTTACTCAACTTCAGTGGGATGGTTAATAACCTACATACCTGAAAGAGTTTATTTTTAATTGTTTGGTTAGTTTTTCCCTGTTTTTCTTTCCTGAGTCAATGTTTTCCTTTAGGGTAAATGTTTTCTGTTATCTTTGTCTCTTCTCTTTCTCTTTCAAATGGAAATTCTCCCTTATTGCCTTTGATATTGAGAATAAATTGTTAGAGGAACTACCTGGAAGCAAGGGTTGTGACTGCAGGCTTTCCCTGAGGAGACAGGGCAAGAGAGGCTGTTATGTCAGAATGCAGACATTTTCCACTGCGGGAGGGGATGGGATCATAGAATCAGCTGTCTCATAATTACATCGTCAGCTCATTCCTTCTGTCAGCCCAGGTGTCCCATTGCATTGTAGCTGAAATTTCTGGAGTGCAATCTAGGGTGTGCTTCAGTCAACACCTATGGTCACCTCAACTACAGAGAGATTGTGTTGAGTATGGACAGTATGGCCCAGGTCATCCCTGTCTGCCTTGCAGAAACAGGTGAAACCTCTTGTCAATGATGCTCACACTCCCAAGTATGGGAGGAGATTCTGAGAAAGGGCTAACATCAGTGGTAGACCACAGACTTCCTGGGGACTGTGGTGTGATGTATGTGAAAATAGTCCTCTGGTCTCCTTACCATTTAATTTCTAGTAAAGTGGTATAGATATTTTTATATGCATGAGAAGATAAGACATGAGTTAGAAAAGAGTGTCAAATTGTTAAGAAAACAGGAAATGTTTACAACACCGGAAATTGTCCAGAACAAAACTGAAAAGTCTTTGAGGTTTTGGCTTCCAGAGGTTCAGAAATACCCATGGTGGAGCAGCTCATTTGGTTAGAACAACATTTTTCTACCCAAGGTTGTGGGTTCAATCTCAGGTCAGGGCACATATGGAAGCCACTGATGAATGCATAAATAAGTGGAACAACAAATTGGTTTCTCCCTCATTCTAAAAAAATCAATACATTAAAAAAAATAGGTGCAGAAATAGACAAGAACAGATACAAATTCATATTGTAAAAGGGCTCCAACAGGAGGTAGAGTAACAATTTTTTGCCCATTTTACAATCAATCTACCACAACTGACTATCCTAGTTACAACCAATTGTACCTAAATGGCTGCAATTTCCTAGCTTTATTAAATTTTAATTTACATAAAATAAAATTCAATACATTCTTTAGTAGATTCAATAATCAGTTTGGTGAACATATTTCCCACAAGTCTTGGCATTTTCAATTAGCTTACATATGTGTATATATTTTGACATGTGTGTTCATTTTATATTTTATTTTATTTTAATTTTTACCTTTTGATCCCTTTCAACCATTTCTCTTAACCTCACCTCTGGCAACCACCAAAACATTATCTGGTTCTATGAGCTTGTTATTTTTGTTGTTGTAGTTGTTGTTAATCCTCACCTGAGTATATTCTTCCATTTATTTTTAGAGAGAATGGAAGGGGGCAGAGACACAGAGAGAGAAACATCAATGTGAGAGAGACACATTGATTGGTTACCTCCCACACATTCCCGGTCTAGGGCCAGGACTGCAGCCTGCAACCAAGGTACGTGCCCTTGACTGGATTCGAACTCAGGACCTGTCAATTGATGAGCCAACACATCAATCACTGAGTCAAACCAGCTAGAACTGAGTTTCCTTTCTTACTTTTATTTTTTATTTGTTTTAGATTCCACATTTAAGTGAGATCATACAGTATTTGTGTTTCTGTGTTTGACATTTCACTTAGCAAATTTCCTTCAGGTCCATCCATATTGTTGCAAATTGGCAAGATATTATTTTTATGGCAGAACAATACCAATTTCTTTATCCATTCATCCATAAATGGACGAAGGTTGTTTCTATCTTTTGGCTATTTTAAATAATGCTGTAACAAACATGGGAGTTAAGATATCTTTTTAAGTTAGTGTTTTTGTTTTCTTCAGCTGAATATACAGTAGTTGAATTGCTGGATCATATGATAACTCTATTTTTAATTTTTTGAGGTGTCTCCATACTATTTTCCACAGTGGCTGCACCAATTTAGATTCCCACTAACAGTGGGAATCTTTTAAGGGTTCTCTTTTCTTCACATCCTCACCAACACTTGTTCTTTTTGTCATTGTGATCATAGCCTGTCTGACAGGTAGAGGCAATATCTAATTGTGGTTTTGATTTTCACTTGCCTGATGACTAGTAATGTTGAGCATCTTTTCATGTACGTGTTAGACATCTGTATGTCTTCTTTGGAAAATGTCTATTCAGATTGTCTCCCTATTTTTAAAATCAAATTGTTTGCGTGTTTTTTGCAATTGAGTTGCATGAGTTCTTTACAGACCTTGGATATTGTAAATATTTTCCCCCATTCAGTATGGTGCCTTTTCATTTTGTTGATAATTTCCTTTTCTCTGTGGAAGCTGTTTAGTTTGTTGTAGTCATACTTGTTTATTTTTGCTTTTGGTGTCAGATTCAAAGACCTGAGTAAGGAGTTTACCACCTATATTTTTGTCTAGAGGTTTCATGGTCAGGTCTGTTTTTCAAGTCTTTAATTCATTTTGACTTAATTTTTGTACCTGGTGTAACACAGTGGAGAACTTCTATTCTTTTCCATGTGACTGTTCAGTTCTCCCAACATCTGTTATTGAAGAGACTGTTGTTTTCCAATTGTATATTCTTGGCTCCTTTGTCATAGATTAATTGACCATACATGCATAGGTTTATTTTGGGCTATTTTTTCCAAAGATCTATGTATCTGTCTCTATGCTGTGTCATACTGTTTTAATTACTGTTGTTTTGTAATAAAGTTTAAAATCATGCATGATGCCTCCAACTTTGTTCTTTTTCAAGATTTCTTTGGTAACTAGAGGTCTTTTGTGTTTCTATACAAGTGTGAGCATTATTTGTCCTATTTCTGTGAAAAATGAACAAATAACCCTCACTATAGTTGTGCCTTTTCTAGAATTTCATATTATTGTAATGTAGAAGAAGCAGGCATTTGTACTTGGTGAGTTTCACTTAGCATTTTTGTTAAGATTCAACCATGCTGTGGCATGTATGTCTTTCTGTTCTCTTTCATTGCTGACTAGAAGTCCATAGTATGTGTATTGGTAACTTAGGGCTGCTGTAACAAACTACCACAAATTGGGTGACTTAGAACAACAGAAAATTATTCTCTCACAGTTCTGGAGGCTAGAAGTCTGAAGTCAAGTTGTCTTCTGGGCCATGCCATCACCATGGGCTCTAGGAGAGAATTTAATCTTAGCTTCTTACATTTTTTTTAGCTTCTGGTGTTGCCAGTATCCTTGGTGCTCACTGCCTTCTGACTCATCACTCAGGTTTCTCCCACCATTATCATGTGGCATTCTCTTCTTGTATGGACACCAATCATTGTAGATTAAGGGACCCCCAGCTCCAGCATGACCCCATTTTAACAAATTATATCTCCAAAGGTCCTATCCTATCTAATGAAAGAGAAACATGGTAATTAGCCATACGTCCGCTACCCTTCCCATTGGCTAATCAGGGCGATATGCAAATTAACTGCCAGCCAAGATGGCGGCCGGCAGCCAGGCAGCTGGAAGCGAACATGAGGCTTGCTTTCTTTGGTGACGGAGGACTCCAACGTTCCCCGCCTGCCTTGCTGGCCTCTGAGCTTGCAGTTTGAAACATTGTAACAAATATAAAAGCTAAACAAAACCCCAGAAACCCACTTTCAGCCAGCCGGGATCTCAGAGTTGGAGTTGATACAGTGTTTCGATTATAATAGAACCCAAACAAACCAGATACCTGCTTTCAGCAGCAGAGGCCTCAGAGCTGGAGCCAAAGCTAAAGCTGGCCCAGAATAAAAAAAGAAAAAGAAAAAAAGGAGCAGTTGGGAGCTACAGTCACCCGCCAGCCTGAAAACAGCCCTAAGCCCCTCACCCAGACTGGCCAGGCACCCCAGTGGGGACCCCCACCCTGAAGGGTGTGTGACTAGCTGCAAACAGCCATCAGCCCCTCACCCAGACTGGCCAGGCACCCCAGTGGGGACCCCCACCCTGATTCAGGACACCCTTCAGGGCAAACCAGCTGGTCCCCACCCATGCACCAGGCCTCTATCCTATATAGTAATATGCCTCCCAGCACCGGGATCAGGGGAGCAGCGAGGCCTCCCGGCACCCGGATCAGCATGACAGGGGGTAGTGCCCAAACCCCCTGATCGCCCTTCGGCTCTGTGTGTGACAGGGGGTGTGGCCACAAC
Organism: Myotis yumanensis; assembly: GCF_028538775.1. Taxonomy (NCBI): domain Eukaryota; kingdom Metazoa; phylum Chordata; class Mammalia; order Chiroptera; family Vespertilionidae; genus Myotis; species Myotis yumanensis. The sequence goes on from NW_027223760.1 coordinate 5,724,127, forward strand.
CTCCCTATCCACCCTGCTCTGTTTGTGACAGGGGAAGGCGGCCCAACCCCCTGAACAGCCCTGCTCTGTGCCTGATAGGGGGGAGCTCCCCAATCCCCTGATCACCCTATGGCTCTGTGTGTGACAGGGTGTGGCACCCCAACCCCCCAATCGGCCCTACCCTGAGTGTGACTGAGGGTGGCATCACAATCTCCCGATCCGCCCTGCTCTGTGCATGACAGGGGGCAGTGCCCCAACTCCCCAATCGGCCCTGCTCTGAGCCCGACCAGGGGCTGCACCTAGGGATTGGGCCTGCCATCTGCCACCCGGGAGCAGGCCTAAGCCAGCAGGTCGTTATCTCCCGAGGGGTCCCAGACTGCAAGAGGGCACAGGCCAGGCTGAGGGACTCCCCCTCCCGCCGGAGTGCACAAATTTTTGTGCACCGGGCCTGTAGTCTACACTAATAAAAGAGAAACATGCAAATTTGTTGTCACTCCGCTACACCCATCAGCCATTCAGGAGTGAGTATGTAAATTAGCCAAACAAAGATGGCAGGTTAATTTCCATATGCCGCAGAGCGAAGATTGAAGCCTCCAGCCTGAGCAAAGACTAAAGACTGAAAACTGAAGACTGATGATTAAAGACTGAAGACTGAAGATTGAAGACTGAAGAGTGAAGAGGCTTGGCTTCTCTGCTGCAGCCAGAGCAAAGGCCTGGGTCCCGGGTGTCGGAGGAAAACTGGTGCTGGCAGCCAGGGGAAGGAAGGCCTATTGCACAAATCTCTTCGTGCAAGGGGCCTCTACTTTTTAAGTAAGAACACATTCTGAGGTTTCAGGTGTTAAAAATTTAACATATCTTTTTTGGGGGCACAATTTAACACACAACGATATGGTTATAGCAGAATTTTTTATTCATTCACCAATTGAAGAACATTTGAGTGCTTCCCATGTGAGCTATTATGAATATTATAATTAGGTGACATTCATATACAAGTCTATGTTTTTATTTCTCTTAAGAAAATCCCTAGAAATGGGATAGCTGGTTTGCATGTTTAATTTTATGAGATAATGTATTTTTTTCCCCCACACAAAATGTGGTAGCTTTATATATTTTTTTCTTTTATAAAATCTTTGTTGTTGAGATATTACAGATGTCCCCTTTTTTGCCCCCATTGGCCCCCTTTCACCTGGTTACTGCCCTACCCCAGGTCTCCACCACCTTATTATGTGTGTCCATACGTAATGCATATTTGCATGTAAGATCTTTAGTTAATCTCTTCCTGGTCCCCCTCCTCCCTTCCTTTGAGATTCCTAAATCTGTTCCATATGTCCATGCCTCAGATTCTATTTTATTCATCAGTTTATTATGTTCATAAATTTCTTGTTCATTTATTTTGATTCATAGACTAAATTGTTAATAGATATGTATTTATTGTCATTTTAATGTTCATATTTTTTTATATTTTTGTTTTTCCTCATCTTAAAGAATACGCTTCAACATTTTATGTAATACTGGTTTAGTGGTGATGAACTCCTTGTCTGTGAAGCTCTTTATCTGACCTTCAACTCTAAATGATAGCTTTGCTAGGTAGAATAATCTTGGTTGTAGGTCCCTGATATTCATCAATTTGAATATTTCTTGCCACTCACTTCTGGCCTGAAAAGTTTCTGAGAAATCAGCTGGCAGTTGTATGTGTGGTCTCTTGTAGGTAACTAATTTTTTTATCTTGCTACTTTTAAGATTCTCTCTATCTCTAAACTTTGGCATTTTAATTATGATGTGTCTTGGTGTGGGCCTCTTTGGGGTCCTCTTGTTTGGGACTCTCTGTGCTTCCTGGACTTGTAAGATCATTTCTTTCACCAGGTAGTTTTCTGTTATTATCTTCAAATAGGTTTTAAGTATATTGCTCTATCGCTTTTCCTTCTCCGCCCCCCCCCCTTTGATGTGAATGTTGGTGTGCTTGAAGTTGTCCCCATGGTTCCTTAGACTGTCTTCATATTTTTTAATTTTTTTTCTTTATGCTCTTCTGTTTGGGTGTTTTTTGCTTCCTCATATTACAAATTGCTGATTTGATTCTTGGAATCCTCTATTATTGAAACCCTGTGAATTATCCTTTAGTTCTACTAGTGTAAGCTTAATTTCTGACTGGTCCTTTTTCATGTGTTTGCCATTCTCACTATGATCCGTGAAAGCCTCAATACATCCCTTGATGCTCTCTTTCAGTCCCTTGAAGCTCTCATTAAGATCCTTGATTAACCTTATAACCATGGTTTTAAACTCTGTATTCAGTGCTTTGCTTGCTTCCATTTCTTTCATTTGTGACATGTTTATTTGTTTCCATATTTTGGCTGCTTCCCTGTGTTTATTTTTATGTATTAGGTAGAGCTTCTATGTCTCTTGGAATTTGTAGAATGACCTTATATAGTAGGTGTCTTGTGGGGCCCAGTGGTTCAGGCTCCGCAGTCACCTGAATTGGGCGCCTTAGGTGTGCCTTTGTGTGGGCTGTGTGCAAAGTCTTATAGGTGAAACTTGATTGTTGTTGGTGTAATCGGGAGAAAATAACCTCCAAGCCAATTTCCTCTGAGGACCAGCTGTGACTACAGTGAAAGAAACACTGTGCAGGGAACACCCCTATAGAACAGATTTTGCTTCAGTGGGGCTTTTATGCTCACTGAGTCTGCCCCTTGGGTGTGTTGCTAATGGATGTATAGAGTTGTAATCTTTTATGATCTGAAGCTCTCCACCAGGTGCAATGGCTCTGGAGCCATCCAACAGGCACTATAAAGAAGTTTGTAGATGGCTGCTACCAGTATTGGACTTGTGAAGTACCCAGGTGAGGACATTACATAGTTAAGTAAGGTGCTAGTGCTGATTCTTAGGCCTTTTGTTGAAGGTGTGGGGCATTCTGATGCCAGATGCTGCTTGTTTCAGAGACTTTAGCAAAATCTGAAGCCTGAGGGATTGATTCAGAGAAAGTTTGGGCACTGGCCCTTTAAAAGCAACATCTGTGTCTCCAGCAGCCTCCATAACACTTAGTCACAATCCCTGCCAGTTTATACAGCCCCAAATTACAGGAATTTCTCTTCCCAGCTTTGGAACCCTGGGCTGAGTGTCTGGTTTGGACTGGGACCTGTTGCTCTTCACCTGAGGTAGGGGTGGGAGAAGGGAGGCTTTGCAGTGGAAATATCTCTCCAGATTAAAAAAAACGGCCCTCATGGTTGTTGGACCAGCCCAGCTCCACCCCTCCATCAGTCTTAAGGTGCTTTCCTCTTTACTTCTCCAGTTGAAGGACTTCCATTTAGCCAGCTTTCAGGCAATTCTAAATGGTGGATGTTTTGTATTTTAGTTGTAATTTTTATGTGTTGTGGGAAGCGCTGAGTATCTGAATTTACCTATGCTCCCATCTTGGTAGCTTTTTCTATGCTTGTTTGTAATCTAGGAGAGCATGTCCTTGCCAACATTGATCTTGTCAGTGTTTTTAACTTCAGTTGTCTTAATGGGTGTGTAGTGGTAGCTTGTTATGATTTTAATGTGCATTTCACAAGAGATTAGAAAAGCTGAGCATTTATTAATGTGCTTATTGGTCATTTATATTCTTTTCGTTAAAATATTTTTACCATTTTATATTGGGTTAGTTGTGTTTTATAATTATCATAACCATCGTCATCATTATTATATTTCCAGAGGCCCAGTGACAAATTTGTGCTTGGGTGGGGTCTGGCCAACCCACCCCTATTGGGGCCGATTGGGCTGGGCTGGCTGGGGAGAGGGGTCATGGGCAGTTGGAAGGCCAGCCCTACCCCAGATAGGGCTGAAGGGCTTATTGGGGGCAGGGCCAGCAGGGGGGGACATCGATGGTTGGTCAGCTGGCCCCGCCCCTGGTCGAACTCCTGGTTGAGGGAACAATTTGCATATTAGCCTTTCATTACATAGGATATTTTTAATGAATTTTCTCTATATTCTGGACAGATGCATATGTCAGATATGTTTTGCAAATATTTTCTCCCTGGCTTGCTTTTGCATTTTCTTAATTGTATCTCTAAAAGAGCAAAAGTTTGATGTCTGTTTTTTTGTTTGTTTGTTTGTTTGTTTGTTTTTAACATGTTTTTTGCTTGTTGTAGAGAGTAAGGGAGAGGGAGAGAGAGATATAAACATCAGTGCTGAGAGAGAATCACTGATTGGCTGCCTCCTGCATTCCCCTTACTGGGGATCGAGCCCAAAATCTGGGCATGTGCCCTTAGTAGGAATCGAACCCTGACCTCCTAGTTCATAGGTGGATGTTCAAACACTGAGCCACACTGTCTGGGCATTATGTAGCCTGTTTTTTGGTTTGTTTGTTTGTTTTTTTGTGTTTTTTTTGTAGCGTGTTTTGATCCCACTTCCTCCTGCTTCAGATTAGCAGGTCCTCTTGGACCTTGCTGACAACCCATTAAGGTACAAAGTTGAGGCAAGTGATGGGCTATCTCTCTATCTCTAACAGAATCCGGAAGTGAAATATAATTTGAAAAAAGCTGTATACTCAGCCAGACATCTGTGAGACATGGAAAAGGGAAAAAATAGTGAATTTCTTTAAGGAATTCAGACTTGCTTGTGGAACAGGTGGGGCTGGAATAATTACTTCAGTATATGTGTGTTTCCTTGATTCGACTGGGGGCTTGTTGGGGGCAAGGGGTCCTTGTGGCCTGTTTACCTTTGTATCCCTCCCTGCGCGGAATGGGCATAGAATGATTACCTTGGGGTTTAGAGCAGCATTTCTGCTAAATGTCAGACTGGTGACTTGCCACCTCAAGTTCACAGAGATCTTTAGAGCACACCATTTACAGTCCTATTTAAAAGGTTCCAGTCAGGGGCAGCCTTTTGTTTATGTTCACGGTTAGGTACCTGCTGATCCCACTGTAGGCTGCATTGGGAGCTGTGTGTTTGGTGGGTGGCTTGGAAGGAAGGCGATCCTGCATGGGAGGGGCTGACTTGGAACCCTATTTGAAAACCTGTTTCCTGAGACAGCAGTGGTGGGACCTGGACTGTACTTGGTGACTCAGCCTGTGAAATATTCCGAAGGCGCAGACCACGTGCTGCTAGCAGACACAGCTGTGGAACAAATCATCACCAGCAATGGAGGCCGCTTTGAAAGAGACAAGGAAGGACGGATGTCTGTTTTTTTAGCTTTTTCATTTATGTATTGTATTTTCATAAGTGAATCTTTAAAAGAGAAAAATTTTGATGTCTGTTTTTTTAGCTTTTTCATTTACGTATTATACTTTTTTGTCCTAATTAAGGAATCTTTGTTTAACACTGTTTCACAAAGATTTTCTTTTATACATACTTTCCTGGAAGTGGAATTATGTTAGTTTTTACATTTAGGTATAAGTCCATTTTTTTAATTTATTTATTTTGTGTATGTGTGATATGAGCTAAGGATTCGGGCTTATTATTTTTCTCACAGATATCTTGCTATTTCAACACAGTTTCATGAATGAACGTTTTTTTCTTAGTTATATTGCTTTGACATCTTGATTGAAAATCAATTGATGATTTAAATATGGATCTGTTTCTTGATCCTCTATTCTTTTCCATTGATCTCTGCATTATTCTTATACCTCTACAGCATTATCTAGATCAGCGGTTCTCAACCTGTGGGTCATGACCCCTTTGGCGGTCGAACGACCCTTTCACAGGGGTCTCCTAAGACTATCCTGCATATCAGATATTTACATTACTATACATACCAGTAGCAACATTACAGTTATGAAGTAGCAACAAAAATAATTTTATGGTTGGGTCACAAAAAGAGGAATTGTACTTAAAGGGCCAGAAGGTTCAGGACCACTGATCTAGATTAATATGTCTTTATGGTAAGTCTTGATAACAAGTATTCTTATTCCTCCATATTTCTTTCTTTTAAAAAATTGTTTTGGTTATTCCATGTCTTCTGCCTTTCCATGCAAATTGGAAAATCTGCTTAACAATTTCTTTCAAAAATTCAGTTAGGATTTTGTTTGGGATTCTACTGAATTATAGATCAATTAGGGGAGGATTACCACCTTAAAAATATTGAATCTTCAGTCCACAAACATTGCATTTACTTAGGTGTTGGTTTCCTATCACAATTGTCAGTGTACAGCTTTGTGCATCTTTTATTAAATTTATTTTTAACATTTTATTTTGAATTGTATTATTTTTAAAATGTAACATCCCCATTGTTCATTACTAGAAAATAAATATATGTGTTGAATATTAAGCTTGTATCTTGCAATTGTGTAAATTCTCTTATCTACCAATTTTTTCATAGTCCTTAACATTTTCTACATACATGATCATGTCATCTGCAAATTATAACAGTTTTACTTTGTTCTATCCACACTTTGTGTTTTTTTTTGTCTTGTCCCTTTGTAATGGCTTGAGTCTCTGAGAAAATATTGGAGAAGTAGTGAGAACTGACATTCTTGCCTGATGCCTAATATTAAATCTAAAACAATTGGCCTGTTACTGTTAATTATCATGGTAGATATAGTTTTGTTTTCCCCTAGATGTCCTGAATCAGGTTGAAGAAGTTCCTTTCTATTCTTAGTTTGCTAAGAGGTTTTAATTATGACTAGTTCTTATATTTTATCAAATGTTTTTTCTGGAATGGTTGAAATAACTATATATTTTCTGCAATCTGTTGATGGTCAGTAATGTTTATTATGAAATGTTAAACAAACTGAGCAGATAAGATTAACCTAACTTAGTCATAATAAAGTATTTTTATGTACATTGTTTAGTTTCATTTGCTAATATCTTAAAAAAGATTTTTGTCTTTTTTCATTATGGATGTTGGCCTATGGTTCTTTTTTTTGTGATGTCTGCATCTGGTTTGATTTTGTGGCATGTTTGGCCTAATAAAATAAAATGAGAAGTGTTTCCTTCTCTTCTATTTTCTTGGTTTGTGTTAGATTGGTACCATATATACTTTTTTTAGTCTGTGAGAGACACACTTTATTTTAAAATTCCACATCACTTTTCAACTTTTCAACACTGCTCTTTTATTCATTACTATATAAGTAGATTTTAGGTTAAAAAGAAATATTTATGAAATATATGTTTTTCAATTCAATGTTGTTTTTTTACCAATACTCTTCAGATTGTGCTACCGTCCATGGCCAGCGTGGCTTTCACGGGTTCAAAGACTTGGAGAGAGGGCTGACGTGCAAATGATACACAAGGTGAAATATTATTTTTTATACCGGGGGAACCAGAGGACAACCCAACTAAAGAAGTCAAGTTCTCTCCATTGCTCCATTCCCAGCTGCTTTTATTAGCTAGAATACACAATTACCTTTAGGAAGGCAAACAGACATATCAATGGTAATGCTTAGCAAACAGTAAGATTGTCAGGTTTTGGGGGAGCTTGCTTTAGGCCATTGAATCAGCAGCAGGTAATAAAATGTAGATATTTACCCTGTGAATATCAAAAGGAGCCCTGGTCAGCCTTCTGCCAGACTCCTCACATTTATATCAATTACTGTTAATCTTGGTCTCCATCAAGATTGTCTGAGTTCCAAGAATCAATATAAATTCTAAATATCTTTAATTTAAATTTTTTCTATTAGAGTTGATATTCAATATAATTTCATGTTAATTTCAGGTATATAGTATAGTGGTAAGATAGTGATATGGTTTACAAAGTGATACCCCCAAAAATTCAAGTACCCACCACGCACCATATTTAGTTTTTACATTAAGTATGTGCCACAGCTTTTATCCTCTCATCTATTAATTATATTCCCTATGCCGTACTATATAAAACCTGTGAATGATTTTGTGTTTGTATGTGGTTTAAATTCTTTTTTCACTCATTCTATTACAGGTTACATTGGATATTATTTTGTACTAGAGGCCCGGTGCATGAAATTCGTGGAAGGGGGTGATCCCTCAGCCTAGCCTGCACCCTCTCCAATCTAGGACCCCTCAAGGGTTGTCTGGCTGCCTGTTTAAGCCCTATCCCAGTGGGCTGCCCCCCCCCCCAACTTTCCTGGTGGGATCAGGCCTAAATGGGCAGTCTGACATCCCTCTCACAATCCAGGACTGCTGGCTTCCAACTGCCTGCCTGCCTGATTGCTCCCTAACCACTCCCCTGCCAGACTGATCGACCCCAAACTGCTCCCCTGCTGGCCTGATTGCCCCTAACTGCTCCCCTACAGGCCTGGTCTCCCCCAACTGCCCTCCTCTGCAGGCCTGGATCCCCACAACTGACCTCCCCTACAGGCCTGATCACCCCCAACTGCCCTCCCCTGGTGGCCATCTTGTGGCAGCCATCTTGTGTCTACATGGGGGTGGCCATCTTTGACCACATGGGGGCGGCCATCTTGTGTGTTGGAGTGATGGTCAATTTGCATATTACTTCTTTATTACATAGGATTGGTTTCAGCTGTACAACATATTGGTTAGGCAATCAGAAAATTTGCAATGTGTTCTCCCTGATATTTTCAGTGCCCACCTAGCACCATACATAGTTATTACACTATCATTAACTATATTTCCTATGCTGTACTTTACATTTTGTGAATATTGTATAACTACCAATCTGTACTTCTTAAACCCTTCATCTTTTTCAGCCAGTCCCGCCAAGCCCCATCCCTCTCTTGCAATATTCATTCTTCTATTGAATCAACAAGTCTCTTTCTGTGGGTGTGCTTTTTTATTATTATTTATATTAGTCTTTAGGTTCCATATATAAGTGAAATCATGTGGTATTTGTCTTTCACTGACTGATATTTCATTTAGCATAATACCCTCTAGGTCCATTTATGATGCTTCAAATGGCAATATTTAATTCATTATTATGGCTGAGTAATATTCCACTGTATATAAGTACCACAGCTGTTATCCACTCATCTATTGATAGGCAATTGGATTGCTTCCATATCTGGGCTACTGTAAATTATGCTCCAATGAACATTGTAGTACATATATTCTTTTGAATTAGTGTTTTGGGTTTCTTCATATATATACCCAGAAATAGAATCACTGGGTCATAAGGCAGTTTTATTTTCAACTTTTTGAGGACCCTCCAAATTGTTTTCCATAGTGGCTGCACTAATCTACATTCACAAAGTGCATTCACACCAGCAGTCAAGAGAGTTCCCTTTTCTCCACATCTTCACCATCACTTGCTTTTTGTTGATTTAATAATGATAGCCATTCTGATAGGTGTGAGATGATATCCAATTGTGGTTTTCATTTGCATTTCTCTGATGATTAGTGACATGAACATGATTTCCTATGTTTGTTGGCCATCTATATGTCCTCTTTGGAGAATTGTCTATTCAAGTTATTTGCCCATTTTTAAATGGAATATTTTTGGGTTATTGAGATGTATGAGTTGTTTATAAATACTGGATAGTAGCCCTTATCAGTTGTATCATTGGCAAATACCTCCTCCCATTTAGTACGTTATCTTTTTGTTTTGTTGATGGTTTCCTTTGCTGTGCAAATATTTCTGAGTTTGATTTTGTCCCATTTTCCCTCCTTTGATTTTTCTTGCCTGAGGAGATATATGAGAAAAAATATTTCTAAAAGAAATGTCAGAGATTTTATAGCCTGTTTTCTTCTAGATCAGCGGTTCACAACCTGTGGGTCGCGACCGCTTTGGAGATCAAACTACCCCTTCACAGGGTTCACCAAAGACCATCGGAAAACACATATATAATTACATATAGTTTTGTGATTAATCACTATGCTTTAATTATGTTCAATTTGTAACAATGAAATTGGGGGACACCACAACATGAGGAACTGTATTAAAGGGTCATGGCATTAGGAAGGTTGAGAACCACTGTTCTAGATGTTTTATGTTTTTGTTTTGTTTTATTTTTTAGATTCCCCAAATCTTTAATTTTTAAGACCAAGAGATGTACAAGGACATCAGAAACTGCTACCCCAACATGCTGTTCCTGGTGACCAAGACACTTCAGTGCTACCATGTCCTTGGCAGTGAAAGACATAGTCGCAGTGAGGAAAGTGAAGAAGGTCTTTGGGGCAATATCCGTGAGCATGTGGTATCCTGACAAGGAGAGCTTAAGGGCCATTTCCTTTGATTAGTATGTAGCCAAAAGGAGTAAATACAGCCCTCCGAGCCTGTTCCAGCAGTATGGGAGAAGTTACTGTGCCTGCAAAAACTGGGCCACTCAGGGGGAGCAGAGAGAGCAGCTGGCAGAGCTGGTGGCTGTGGTAGAGATCCTGGAGATGGAGCATGAGGGAGCTTTCTACAGAAACTAACTCTTCTTCAATTCCAAGATCCTCCCGGGAGGTGGGGGAGGATCTCATAGAGCAGACTCCAGGTACTATAAGGTGAAAGCACAGACAGTAAAGCAAAAGAAAGACCTGAAGATGATATGACTAGGAGTAACTGAGTGTTGAAGGTAGTCCTCAGAATAAAAAATTGTATGTTGTCTGATACTTCATCTTCTTTATTTTTTATTTAAATGTTCATGAAATACCTTTTCCATCCCTTTACACCCAGTCTCTGTGTGTCTTTCATTTTGTTGTGAGTCCCTTGTAGACAGCATATATATGTGTATTGTTTTTTTCTTATCTGTTTAACTCCCCTATGTCCTTTGATTGGAGCAATTCATAAATTTACATTTATTATAGATAAGTATGTATTTATCATCATTTTATTATTTTCAGTTTTGTTCCTCTTTCTTTTCTTTCTTCTTCTAATAGAAATTCTTTTGATGACTTTTTAACTCATTTAGGTTTTTCTTGTCTGGCATGCTTTTTATCTTTCCTTCCATTTTAAACAATAATCTCTGTTGGGAGGGTAATCTTGGTTGTAGGTTCTTACTTTTCATGACTTTGAATATTTCATTCCAATCTCTTCTGGCCTTGAAAGTTTCTATTGAGAAATCAGCTGTCAATTTTATGGGAGCTCACTTGTACAAAACTGTCTTTCTCCTGCTGCTTCTAAGATTCTCTCTTTGTCCCTAGCCTTTGCCATTTTATTATTTTTTTTATTTTTTTATTTTTTAAATATATTTTATTGATTTTTTACAGAGAGGAAGGGAGAGAGATAGAGAGTTAGAAACATCGATGAGAGAGAAACATCGATCAGCTGCCTCCTGCACATCTCCCACTGGGGATGTGCCCGCAACCCAGGTACATGCCCTTGACCGGAATCGAACCCGGGACCCCTCAGTCCGCAGGCCGACGCTCTATCCACCGAGCCAAACCGGTTTCGGCGCCTTTGCCATTTTAATGATGATGCGTGTTGGTGTGGGTATCATCTTTTTTGGGTCTCTCTGAACTTCCTGGGCTTGTGTGACATTTTCCTTCACTAGGTTAGGAAAGTTTTCATTCATTATACTTTAAATTATGTTCTCAAGCTCCTGCTGTCTCTTTTCCCCTTCTGGTTTTCATATGATGTGAATATTGTTACGTTTCATAGTATCTTAGAAGTACACCTTTTTGCTCTTCTACCTTGTCTTCAAAATTGCTGGTTTGATTCTTTGTTTTATCTAATCTACTTTTGAATCCTTCTAGTGTATTCTTTAAAACCGATATTGTATTCTTCAGTTCTGACTGTTTTGTGTGTGTGTGCATGCGTGTGTGTGTGTGTGTGTGCGTGTGTGTGTGGTTGTATGTCCTTTTTTATGCTTGCTATCTCTTTTTTGAAGTTCTCACTAACTTCCTTGAGCACTGTGTCTGGAAGATGGAATACCTCCATTTCATTTCATTGTTTTTCTGGAGATTTCTCCTGTATTTTTTTCTCCTTTGGGGAATGTTTGTCTCCCTTATTAGGCCGCCTCTCTGGGCATGTTTCTGTGTTTTAGATAAATTTGCTATGTCTCCCAGTCTTACATAGTAGGTGGGGCTCCATGACACAGTCTACATAATCACCTGAGCTACATGTTTCAGGAAAGTTCCAAATGGTATATATGTTTTCCCTCCTGTTGTAGTTGAGTCTTGATTGTTGTTGGCCGATCCATGGGTTGCGTTGACTCTCACACTGGTTGACTATGAGGTCAATATCAACCACAGTGTATGATCTGACTCCATGAAGCAAAATTTGTCCCAGCAGCACCTGATGCCTACCAATATATCTTTTTGGGTGTGTTGCCTGTGGGCTCATTGGGTCATGCTCTGATGTGGTCTGAAGCTCACCATCAGGTGATGGCTCTGGGGCCTATTGGGAGGCAGTCTGGTGCAGGGCAATGACTGTATCTGCATGTGACTGACCCTGGGCTACATATTTGGAACTATAAAATGATCTACAGGCTGTGGTTGTCTCTGCTGGGCCTGAGTATATGCGGAAGGGGTCAAGCTGTCCACCAAGAATAGCTTCTACCAGCACCAAGTCTGGGATAAGTCCAACAAAAGACAGGTAGATTTTTTAGGTGTTAAATTGGGCCTGTATCTTACCTGAGCAAGTTTGGACAGCTCCTCCTCTCACTTTTTCTTTCCTTCTCAATATGTTTGCTTGGCATTGCCTTCAATGTCAGACAAGGGAGCAGGGCCCAGATTTTCCAGGTAAAGCAACATGGGTGTTTGTGTGGGTTTTAGGGGGAGAGGATGGAGGCAGGAAATGTGGGACTTGGTGCAGAGGGGACATCTATCCTGATTCTATATCTTAAACCTCCTGGCATACTTGCTCTCAGCATATGTCTCTCCTTGCTTAATCTTTCCTTTGTCTGCTGATATTAGCAGTGATCCATTTTAAAAGCTGAGCCATGCAAAATAGTACCTCTTGCCCTAGTCAGTTTGGCTCAGTGGATAGAGCATTGGCCTATTGACCAAAGGGTCCTGGGTTCAATTCTGGTTAATGGCAAAGCTCAGGTGCTGACTCCTCCCGAACCCAGGCCCTTGTTGGAGCTCATAGAAGAGGAAACCAATCAATGTGTTTCTCTCACATCAATATTTCTCTCTGTCTTTCCCTCTCTCTTCCACTCTGCCTAAAAATCAATGGGAAAATATCCTCGGGTGAGGATTAAAATAAATAAATAGGAAAATAGTACCTCTTTTAGGGATTGATGCTCAGAGCATAATTGTACAAATAAATGATTTCTTTCACCATTTATTGAATTTATAAATAAATTTGATGCTTTCAGGGATAGAGTTTGGTGAGCTGACAGAATTAGCTCTGAGGGCAATTGGTGGGTGAAGAGAATTGGGAAGTGTAAGAAGCACAGCTCAGTAGGGCTCCCCTTCGGTACAGTCATCACCTACATAAATTTTGTGGCCAAAGTTGATTGTAAGTATTATATGATTTCTCTTCTTAGTCTTCAAAAAACTGTATCTAGCTCCCTATCCTTAAGGCATAAAGACATAACTCTTATTTCAAAAGGAGTGTTTGTCTTTTTAACAGTGATTCAAGTTTGTATACGATGGCCTTCTATCATAAGACCTGTCTTTAACAACTAGCATTTTCAGCCTGTCCCACCAAAGTCTGATCCAATACAAGTTCTTCAAACAGCTTTTCTCATTTCCAAACAATTCTGGATGGGAAGGAGAAAAATATTTACAATGTCATACCATGTTTCTATGCCACTAAGCATTTATAAATAAGGAAAATAAAATGTTTTCACAGATGTATGCTGGACATAAAGATCAGAGAGAAAGCAGGGATCAGAGGGATTTTGTGTTCTTGTTGTTTTTAATCCTCAGGAGAGGACATTTTTTCTTTGATTTTTTTAGAGAGTAGAAGGGAGGACAGAATGGAAGAACAGGACTGAGACCAAGGGACACATCAATGTGAGAGTGACACAGCAATTAGTTGCCTCCTGCATGTACCCCGATAAAGGTAAATGACCAAACTTGCAGGGCCAGAATGATTTTTGATCAACTTCTTTACTTACAAATATTTATTGAGAACCCCTCTTTGTCCAGTACTGTGCTTGTTCCCAGGTAATAAGGGAAATATAAGACAGAGAAGGTCCTACAACTATCACATATTAAATTTATTAGGGGATCATAGGTTAATAATATTATATATGTTTCAGGTATACAAGTATATACTACATCATCAGTATATTGCATTCCATTCTCACCACATAAAGCCTTGCCTCCTTCCATCATCATATGTTTGACCCTTTTACTCTCTTCAACTTTTCACTACCCCCTTTTTCTCTGGTAACCACCATACTGTTGTCCATGTCTATGAGTTTATTTGATTGTTTGTTTTGTTTGTTCACTGATTGACTTCTACTTTATATCCAAAATATGAGTGAAATCATATGGATATTCCCTCTTTTCATTGGTCATTTTTGCTTAGCCTGATGCTCTTAAGATCCTGTAAACTGGATAATTTTGAATTATACCACCCCAGGGTCATGTCTGGTAGTTAACAGGCTCTTGGGCAGGCCAGGGTGATGGGGATAACTGGGCCTTGTGTCCTTCACCATCAATCAGGCTAGTTCAGCCTCTTTATGAAGCTGTTACAGGGTTCTGAAGACCAGAAGGAGACAGCAAGCCACAAGGCATCAGCACTTTTGGAGTCTACTTGCATCATGCTTTTATTGTCCTATTGTCCACAGCAAGTCACAGGGCCCACCCAGATGCAATGGGTGGAGAAACAGACCTTGTGGGAGGAGCTGCAGATCCACATCCCAAAGAGGCATGCATACAGAGATGGGAAGAATTCAAGGCCATATCTACAATGTATCACATAGATGGCCATATGCTGCCAACATTGGCAAATTTTTCATCTGTTTGAGCTGGCCTTTGGAGGTTTTTTGCTTCTCCTCCCATGATTTTCCTACTACCTTTTTCAATAATCAGCTAATGCCCTCAGGTTATCCTTAGGATGGAGTCTTTCATTGTGATCCTAACTGGATAATAATCTGGACTCCCACCCACATTTTCCTTTACTCTTAGCCAACCTGTAGCCAGAGGTCTCAGCTTCTGGAAATTTACTTCTCTCATCCCAGGATTCTGGTTATTGAATGTGGGAAACTCTGCCTTAGGCATCATTTTGCTAATCCGTTGTAGTGTGGGGAAGATGAGGAATAACTACTGATTTTGTGGAAACCAGCATGTTGGGTCTACAAAATCTCTCTTCTGTTTGATTGATATTTTAACAAATCATGCAAATTTACAGAATAGACCCCAGGAAAAGTGGAAATTGAGAGACCAGTTAGGGAATTGCTGAGTCATGGTTGGTGATGGTAGCTTGGGCTAGTATGATAGTCTTTAAAATGAAGAGAAGCGGTCAGAATTGTGGATGGAGCCAGAAGAACTTTCCAATTGCTTGGTACTAAAAAGTAAGGTGAAGATAGGAATCAAGGGAGATTCCTAGATTTTCAGTCTGAAAAACTATGTGAGTAGTGGTGATATCGCTGAAAAATTAATGGAGTTAATAATCATGTCTGTAATATTGTCAGCATGCATCTACTAAAAGCAGAGACAAATGCTTGTCAAACAGGATTCCTCCAGCAGGAATCAGTCTTATTCAAGGGCTATGCTAACAGGAACTTCCTTCTGGGAAAAACAGGCTCTAAGGTGTGGTTGTCTGTTGTCTTCCATGGTCCTGGTCTGTGCTTAACAAATCCTGAATACGTCAACTTTATAGACACATGAAAGAGATGAGCAAGAGAATTACTGAAAAGAAATAGGGAAAGAGCTATATAGATGATTTGATGTTTAACTTAAGACACAGTTATTTTGAAAACATTGCTCATTTGGCATGCTATGTATACTGTTCTGTTATCAACTTTTAAGTGTCCTAAGAAATATATATACCTAACCAAATGACACTAAGAAAGTATAATTCTACTGATGATACTCTGTATGAGTTATTATTATTTGTATATCAAAGTATTTTGTAGTAACTCCAGAGCACTGTCAAAACTTTCTGCCTGTATGACTTCAACATATTTAATTAAAATATAAAAAATTTGCTAGCTTTCTACAATAATGAGAGAATTTTAGAGACAGAAGAGGCAGTTTTAGGGAAAGGGGGTCCATGGGAGGGGAATGCATACATGACAGTCAGAGACAGCTCCAAGCAGCCAGATTGTTTATCTTATATACACAAAAGACAGAGGAATGTTACAAGATAAGGGGAAGAAGAAGAGGGGGCCACTGGGTGAGCTTTAAAGCCTAGAAACTGATACTGTACACGGAATAAGGAGGAAAAGTAAACAATTAGGAAAGCAAGGGTGACATAAAATAAGGCAGGATCCAATTAAAGAACATGAACAGATAAAGAAGTTCCCAGCATTTAGAAACCTGTGTAGACAAAGAGACTCAGAGGACTAGGTTTTTCCCATCTTAGAGACAGTGGTTTTTCCCCTTTGGGGACCCCTCCCCAAGAGATTCCCCTTTTGGGACTCCTCCCCAGGGGGGACTTTGTATACACTTGCAATAAACTTCCACATTTTTGCTAAAAATCTTTTAGTCCGCGAATTTTATTCTTCAAATTTCTTAGGGCAAGAACCCACAATGAGAGTCCAAGCTTCACCATTCCATGTATCACTAAGGTGTTGAATTTAAAGTAAGGAATTTTTCTCTTCTGTGGGTCATAATCCCTGCTGAGATGGCTGCATATGTAGTGAGATGCTTGAAAAGACTGGTAAGACCGCCAATAAATGTAGTGAGATCCTCAAGGAATCTAATGAGACCCTCGATGTTGTGATAAAGGACCAACTAGAAATTAAGCATACACTGACCGAAATAAAGAATATTATACAGACTCTCAGCAGCAGACCAGAGGGTCGCAAGGATCAAGTCAAAGATTTGAAATACAAAGAAGCAAAAAATACCCAACCAGAAAAGCAAAATGAAAAAAGAATCCGGAAATATGAAGATAGTGTAAGGAGCCTCTGGGACAGCTTCAAGCGTACCAACATCCAAATTATAGGGGTGCCAGAAGATGAGAGAGAGCAAGATATTGAAAACCTACTTGAAGAAATAATGACAGAAAACTTCCCCTACCTGGTGAAAGGACTAGACTCCCAAGTCCAGGAAGCGCAGAGAACCCCAAACAAAAGGAATCCAAAGAGGACCACACCAAGACACACCATAATTAAAATGCCAAGAGCAAAAGACAAAGAGAGTATCCTAAAAGCAGCAAGAGAAAGAAAATTAGTTACCTACAAGGGAGTACCCATACGACGGTCAGCTGATTTCTCAACAGAAACTTTTCAGGCCAGAAGGGAATGGCAAGAAATATTCAAAGTGATGAATGCCAAGAACCTACAACCAAGATTACTTTATCCAGCAAAGCTATCATTCAGAAGTGAAGGCCAGATAAAGAGCTTCACAGATAAGAAAAAGCTAAAGGAGTTCATCACCACCAAACCAGTATTATATGAAATGCTGAAAGGTATCCTGTAAGAAGAGGAAGAAGAAGAAAAAGGTAAAGATACAAATTATGAACAAAAAATACACATCTATCAACAAGTGAATCTAAAAATCAAGTGAATAAATAATCTGATGAACTGGTGATTATAATAGAATCAGGGACATAGAAAGGGAATGGACTGACTATTCTTGGCGGGGGGAGAAAGGGGTGTGGGGGTGAGTGAAGAGATTAGACAACAATCGTGCACCTATGGATGAGGACAGTGGGTGGGGAGTGAGGGAAGACAATGGGGTTGGAACTGGGTGGAGGGGAGTTATGGTGGGAAAAAAAAGTAACTAATGTAATAATCTGAACAATAAAGTTTTAATAAAAAAAATAAAAAAATAATACAACACAACAAGGCACAAAGTACCAGGCACTGAACACAAATATATTCACAATATTAATAACCCCAAATAAAGGTGATCACCTGAATTAAGAGAATTAGGGGATAAGGAGGAAAGAAGAGAAAAAGATAAAAGAGAAAAAAGAAAAGAAAAGAAAAATAAGAAAGAAAAAAAAAGGAGTGCAAAAATGAAATTGGGAAAAAAAGAAAAAGAAAAAAAAAGAGCGAAAAGAGAGAATGAAGTAGAATAGGGGAAGAGACTATTTGTATGAGGTGAAAACTCTGATAGAACTGCCACTAATCCCAACAAATTCCAGCAACAGATCCCTGGAGATGAATGCAAACTACAAACAACCAATGATATCAAGAGAGGCAAGGGAAAACAGAAGCACAAAAATAGCCGGGGGTGGGGGAGGGGAGGGAGGGGAAGAACCAGCAGAAAAAAAGAAAAAGAAAAAGCAAAACAACCTCACAACTAGTCCTAAAAAAGAAAAAAACAACAACAACACAAGACAAAACAAGCAAAAAAAACACACACACAAACAAACAAAAAAACAATATATTCAACAATCAAGCAAACAGCAAGAAAACAATAGAAAGATAAGAGAAAAAAATGTTTGGATAGTGAAGAAGGATAAGGGATAGGTGTATAAGGATTTAGAGCAGTGGATTGGAAATAGGATATATAAGTAGGGGGTAAAATTAGACAGGGGGTAAAAAGACGGAATAGGAAAAATCTAATGCAGGAATAGGGTAAGAGAAACAGGACACCAAAAGGGGAAAAGTGAGGAAGAGGGTTTTAGTATAGAGGTAAAATTGAGGTAGGGAAAATTGATGCTAAAGGAACGATGAAAATAGAATTGAGAACACTACTCCCAAAATAAAATAAAGAGAAAATAAAATGGCACTTTAAAAAATGGTAAAATGGTAGCAGTAATAATACTGGTTAAAAATAAAAATGTAGTAATTAAAAGGGTAAAATCAGGTGATGGAAAAAGAAGAAAAAGAAAAAAATTGGTTTCTTAGTTAAAAGGCGAAAAAAGAAAAAAAAATTGCAGTAGTGAAGGTCTTTCGGTTCTTCTACTCTTCAGTCTGGCTCGCCTTAGTCCTGCCAGGTATTCAGGAGAGTGTTGAATTTCCCTGCGATACACTGTTCCTCCGTGTTGTAAATCACAGTCCTGATTTTAAAGCAGGCTGTATTTGTGATCCAGACTGCCTTAATTTGTGTTCACCTAAGAGTCTGTTTGTGGCTCAGCCTCTGGGTGGCAGTGCTTTGGGGTTGGCCTCTGAGGCTATAAGGCTTCTCTACTTAAAACTGGTTTGGGGAGGTCAACTGCCCAGAGCTGGTTCTTAAATAATCGTTACCCTGCTCTGCGTTGTTGGTGGGACTGAAAGTTCCTCTATAGGCCAGACCCTGGTAACTCCCAGGGACTAATCAGATTATTTTAATCCTTTATCTCGTACAGGGTAGAATCTGGGTGTGGCTGTGCTCCTTGCCTGGGGGGTGGGGGGAGGAATTGCACCCTCCGGAGAGAATGGCTGCCCAAGTCCTGGAACCAGGGGTGTCTCAGCACTCAATTCGCTGCCACCTCACCCGGCCCCTCCTCTCTCCTCAGCCTCACCCCAGATTCCACTTGTCCGCACCTTCTCCCTCTCTTTAGCACAGGTGAGTGTCTGTATCCGAACTGTCCTATGAGCAGGGTTCAGTGAAAACAAAGAAACAAACAAACGCCCGCCGGCAGCGGAAACGCTCCTCTCTTACCAGCACTGCATGATCTGGGAAACGCTCCTCTCTTACCGGCACTGCATGGCCTGGTCAGCTCCTCAGGCTGCCCACTTTAGGCTCAGTCCTCCATAATCACAGAATCCAAATCTCAAATACCCCGGGCGCCAGGAATCCCTCGGAACTCCTTTCCCCAGTCAGGGGCTGTGTCTGTCCCAAGAGACGCGGCTGTCTGCCATGCGTCTCCCTCCGACCCTCTGGGCTCAGAGGTCTGGCAAAGTTTCCTGCTCAGATCCCTGGTTTTTTTACCTTTCCAGAGGAGCTCTGCCCTTCCCGGCTGCAAACCGTCTCACCAGCTGAGTAATTTCGCCAATTCGCGGTGGGTGTTATTAGTTTCAGCTGCTTACTCCATTTGCTCCAGGACAAGACCTGGGACGCATCTGCCTATATCACCACCATCTAGTTCCTATCGAGTTGAGGAGTTTTAAAGCTAACTGTAGTCTTTGCCAGTATTTTGTTGAGGATTTTTGCATCCATATTTATGTGAGATATTGACCTATGATTTTCTTTTATGGTGTTATCTTTTTCTGGTCTCGTTTCAGGACAACACTGGCATTATAGAATAAATGGGTGTGTTCTTTCCCTTCTATTTTTTGGAAGAATTTGTGAAGAATTTATATGAATCATTCTTAAATGTTTGATAGAATCTGGGCTTGAGGTTTTCTTTGTAGGTAATGTTTTGTATTAGTAATTTTATCCCTTTACTTACTATAGATCTATTTAAATGTCCATATTTCCTTGAGTCAATTTTGGTAGTTTACAAATTTTTCCATTTTACCTATGCTATCTAATTTGGAGAGCCTAAGATTGTTTATAAAATATCATAATAATTATCTTTTCCTATAAGCTCAGTAATAATTGTTTTTTTCTATAAGCTTTTTCAGTCCTGATTTTGCTAATTCTCTATATATTTTTGATCAAATAGGCTAAATATTTCTCAATTTTCTGATATTTTCAAAGAACCAAGTTTTGGTTTTGTTGTTTTTTTTTGTATTGATTTTCTATTTTGTAGTTCATTAATTTCCACTTGTACTCTTTATTGTATCCTTCTTGTAACTGCTTTAGGTTTTGTTTCCTCCCTTAATCAATGCCTTAATGTGGAAAATTAGGATACTGGTTTGAGACCTTTAATCTTGGTTTAATACTGCTACAGGTATATTTCCAGATAAAAAATTTCATCTAAGTATCAGCTTGGCTACCCGCCCCCCCCACCCCCATGAGTTTTGCTATGCTGTTTTGTTTTGTTTTTCCTTTCTAACTATCTCAAAGTCTTTATAATTTCTCTCTTTATATCTACTTTGATTCCTTGATAATTTAGAATTGTGTTGGTTAATATTGATTTTTCCCTTGCTGGGGTGTTCAGCGATTAGAGCAGGGGTCCTCAAACTTTTTAAACAGGGGGCCAGTTCACTGTCCCTCAGACCATTGGAGGGCCGGACTGTAGTTTAAAAAAAAAAACTATGAACAAATTCCTATGCACACTGCACATATCTTATTTTGAAGTAAAAAAACAAAATGGGAACAAATACAATATTTGTATTTGCATGTGGCCTGCGGGCCATAGTTTGAGGACCCCTGGATTAGAGCATAGGTCTGAACACTGGAAGGTTGCAGGTTCATTTCCCAGTCAAGAGCATGTAACTAGGTTGCAGGTCCAATCCATGGCCCAAGGTCAGGATAGGAGGATGGGTGTGGGGGGCAACAAATTCATGTAACTGTTCTCTCTCTCTCTCTATCTCTTTCTCTCTCTCCTTCCCTTATCCCTTCCACTCCACTCTCTCTAAAAATCAATGAGAAAAATATTCTCAGGTGAGGATTAAAAAACCCATATATATAGTCCTTTTCTTCAAGTTTTTTTCTGTCACTGATCGCTAACTTTCCTTCATTATGGCCAGAGAACATGTTCTGTACGATTTCAAGCTTCTTAAGTTTATTGAGGCTTATTTTACGGCCTCACACATGGTCTGTTTAGGAGAATGTCCTTTGTGCATTTGAAGAGCACGTGTTTTCTGGTGTTGTTGGGTGGAGTGTTCTAGTGTTATATCTATTTGGTCCCCACATCTCATTTTTGTTGACCTCCTGATTAGTTCCTCTTGACTTCTGTTATTTTTACACCAATCATTGATTCTTTCTTTTGCTTTTTTAAACCTACCATTGAGCCTCTCTAGTAACATTTTCATTTCTATTTGATGAGGTATTGTCATCACGGCTTCCTTTCTTTTTTAAGCATTATTTCCTTCAGTTCTTTAAACATATTTCTAAGTGCTGTTTTGAAGCACTGTTTTCAAATCCAATATGTTGGCCCTCTCACAGAGAGTTACTGTTGCCTGAATTTTTGTCACTCTCCAGGTCACAATTTCCTGTTTCTTTGTAGTATGTCGCAGTTTCATTAACAAACTGGGTGTTTTAAGTAATGTAGTGCAGCGCTCTGGATAGTGATTCACCTCTGCATTTCTAGGGCTCAAGTTGCTGTTGTTTTCAAATTGGTTTAGTGACATGGCTGAACTCCTGTGGAGAAGTCTATTTCCCCTTCAGTGTGAAACCTCTGATGATGCTCCTCAGAAAACGCAGTCTTGAAATGTCACCTTGAATGACAATAGTCTTAGCAGTGCTCTCTTTCTCTCTTTTCTCAGTGTCTGTTAAGCTCCATGTCTCCATCGGTTTTATGCCCAGCTGTTAGGTCTACTAATTGCCATCTGTTTTCTCTCTTGTTTTTGACAATGTCTTTGGGCATAAAATGGTCCACAGTCTGATATAAATAAAATTGGTTTCCTTTACAGGCGTGGTTCGGGGACCACTCTTTCAGATTTTCTCTTATCCTAGAACCACCCTTTGTACATGCCTATTTTCCTGGTTCTCTCTAGTAAATGGCTGACCCATGGTTTCTCTTAAAGCTCTTATCAGATTACCAGACTCCTCTAAATTACTTACCATTAAAACCTTCACAGTTTTCAAGAGTGCCTGGGAACTTCCTTCCCTCTGCTTCAAATAAAGTCATTTCTTTTGAGGAGAGCTTTGGAGTTCTCTGTAATTATGGACTTCTTTTCTTTCTGTACAAAAGCTCTGAGCCACAGCTCTGGGGCCTGATCAAAGGATGCTTGCCTCTGGTCTTCTCAACCTGCCTCTCCCAGCATGGACTCTCCATCATATGAGGGAGCTGGAGTGGGGGCTGCTGGGTTCATAATATTCTTAGTCTGTTATGTCTGGGATAGAGCCTCTGTGCTATGACTAGAGAAGCAGGGGGGTGCTGCTGGTTGTGCTCACCAGTTTAGTTCTGCAAATCAGAGTTAAAGGGAGTCATGAGAAATGCTGCCAGCCTGCCCCTAGTGGTAAGGTAGCATATCTTTGATGGTTAATTGAGGGGAACAGGAGCCCCATCTTCTTTATCACATCTGCCCAGAATGGAGTTTCCTTTAAGCTGAGCTGAAGGTGAGTGGGGGAGTCATGGATTAGGTACCACCCAGATTGTCACACTTATTACTACAATTTGGTCCATTGGAAAAAAATTAACATTTCTTCATTTGCTATATTACCTTAGGGCACTTTTAGAGACTTTAATTATAAAAAATTTAACCAGATATGGTTGTTCCACCTGCTATAACTCCGCAGGGCCCCTCACAATCCTGTCTGAATATGGAAACCCAGTCAGTAGTTTTAGATTAAATGGTGGTTACTCTGCTAGCTCCCCTCATCTTCCTTCCTGCTGAGTACATGGATTTTGTATAGTTTAGTTTTCCCTTTTTGTGTTTGTTCAGTGGGGTTCAATGAGCTATTGCTAAACGGGGCCTAGATGACAGCTCACCAGCCTTCCAAGTTGCTATGTTCATCTGGAGTCCTTGGCTTTCCAATCAAAGCAGATGTGTTATAATTGCAGAGGACAGGAGAAATGCTGGTGTCTCCTTATATTTCCAGATAGTCATTTATAGTTTTTCACAGCTCAGAAATGAGCCCCCTAATTCTAATTTTAAGTAATATTTCCAAATGATATTTCTTCAATAAATATTCCAAAACAATGAGGCTGCATTAGGTGTTTATTCACAAGTTAAGCTTTGAGAATGTCATCATTAGAACTTGAAAGATGGCAACATCCATGAGCACTGGTTTAATTCAGAGTAGAAATTATTTTGTTTCTCTCATGTCAGAGTCAAAGTACTAAGTGTTGTGCCTGCTCTGGAGGAGGAATAGGTGAGGGTTTGGAGGTTCACAGGAGAACTCCTCCATTTCATCCTTAGGCCAGCACCACAAAGGGAGGGTTCCGAATTGATCCTAAACACTCTTCAGGCTGATCTCCATGGTGATATTTCTTCTTGGCCAAGCCTTCTCTTCTCAGCCCTCTGAACACTTCAGCAGGTACAGTTCATGGAACATGGGCCCTGCAACTTAGCCTTTCTAGACTGTGCTGTGTCCAAACTTTAAGTGATGACTTAAACAAAACAAAACAAGGATGAAGCGAGGACTGGAAAGTGCTGTGGTGGAGGCAGGATGTGTAATTTCCAGTGCACAAGTGCATTTACAATAACATCCTGTAGCTCATTTCTTAGAAATTGAGTGGATTATGAGAAGCAAAAAAAAAAAAAAATATTTGTGCTGTGATACACTTGGATATACATTAAAATTACACATTTGTCCCTTGGTAAAGATGTACTTACAGCATTTATCAGTAGTAATAAACCACCTAAAGACATCAAACTAAACCCAAAAGGAAGAAATGCAGATAACATCAGAAATTGTGAAAACCAAACTGAAAATCCCAGGAAAGAGGCAAGTGACTGAACGTTAACAGGTGGATCCAGCAGCCTCTGAATTCTTTCCTGGTTCCTGTTCTAAGCAGCTTCTTCTTCTGCCCCAAGGGTCATGGAAGGGCTTAGAATTCAGGGTTGTCCAGGCAAACGAATGAGTTTTGGAGAAAGAGGATTAAAAAGTCTTTTCAGATGAGTAAGGAAGGAGGCACAGAGTGTGCTGAGAGTGGCAGAGACTGTGGGAGAAGCACACTTGCTTCCCTGCTTCCTGCCTTCTAGCTGTTGGTGCCACATAATGATGGGCCTGGGATCTCACACTGTCTGTAACTATACATGACTCTGATGACCCCAGGCACTCAAAGCATGGGAGCAGAGGCCCGCAGTGATATTGCTCCTTCACACAGACCCTCAAGCCAAGAGTCCCAGGACTGGTCCCTCTAAGTGGTTTTCCATGGGGAACCCTGTTCGCTGTCACAGGTTTATCACTACAACCAACCTACATCTGAGAGAAAGTGTGGGTAAGCAGCCAGGGATCAGGATTTAAACCACTGGGAGAGTCTGAGGACTTGTTCTCATGGGGCAAGGCCCACATATTGGTATATGGTGTAATTCCTTGGAAGGCATCAGACTTAGATGATCTCACACTTATCTATCTTCTTATCTGTAGAGGCCCCAGGCCTCAGAGGGGTTATTATTTTGTCCAAAACCATAGATGCTGCTTTTGGCAGAAGCAGACCCACATACCTTTTGTGACTGTATTTCATGTGTTAATGGCAGACACTAGTGCTGAAGTGCTAATGTGACAATCTGCTCTGTTGCTCATGGAACAAAACCAGTGTCACTAGTGTTAACAGAAGGGGACACACTGTCAGACACATTAGCATTGTGTGCTGCCAGCTGAGGAAGGTGGCCCCTGTGTATTTAAATGCACAAATGTGCTTTTTGTTTTACTTTGTAAACAATGAGGCCCTACTCTGTTTTTATTTTATTTTTTTAAATTTTGTTTTATTGCTTAAAGTATTACAAAGAGTATTACATATGTCTCATTTTCCCCCCTTGACTATTTATAATTTTTAAAATTAAAATTTATTGGGGTGACATTGGCTATTAATATTATGTGTATTTCTAGTGTGACATCCTATGTTACATTATCAGTATATTACATGGTGTTCCCATCACCAAAATTCTGGTCTCTTTCCATCACCATATATTTGACTCCAGTTACCCTTTACAAAGCCTCATCCTCCTTTCTGCTAGTAACCACAATACTGTTGTCTTTGTGAGTTTTTGTAAAACTATTTATTCTTTGGGTGAATAATTTGTTCTCTGGGAGTGTGAGGTCAGCTCTTGCCATTGGGCCTGGATCATGCTCTCAGGCAGAAGTAGTCTGTGGACCTGCTGTGCTTCCACCAGCCTGGTAGTCTACCCACTCCCTTAAGAGTCCAGGAGCCCTTCATTTCCACTTTCTCTCTCAAAAAGAAAGAATTTGGGGGTTTGTTTTGGTGCTGCATATATTGTTGACAACCACTAAATTCTTCAGTAAAGGGCCTGAGTTCAGAAACTGTAAAACTAAAGAGAATAAGGTGGAGCTGATTATAGGGTATGCTAGCCTTGGGCAGAGAGGCATTGCTGACAGAGTCAGACAGAGTTTAAAGGCCTTTCTGAAAAAACCATCACTTCAGTCATCAGCAGCCTCTGTGGTCCACCTGGGCCAGACATGCAGTGGCGGTGGGAAAGACTATTCTAGTAAACATAGGCTCAGACATAAAGGAAAATCTCTGGTATGCTGAGTGGATGGAACATGAGGAGAGCAGGACAAAAGGTGGAGGGAGAAGAAAGGTGTTGTGTGAGATTCCTAGGGCTGATATAACACAGTACCCCTTACTGTGTAGCTTAAAGCCACAGAAACTTATGGTCCCATAGTTCTAGACTCCAGTATCAAAAGGTTGGCAGAGCCACACTCTCTCTGAATTGACCATGGGAAGGATCCTTGCTGGTTCCCAACTCGTTGTGGCTGCTGGCAACCCGTGGAGGTCCTTGGCTTGTAGATGCATTGCTCTCATTTCTTGACTGTTGCATTTTACAAGGAGAAACCAGGTTATACCCCCCAAACTGTCTTTGGAAATGCAACTGTATTGCTTTCAAGCTCTTCTTTCCACCCAGTAGTAGAACATAACCCAGCAACTTCTCTCCCATGTTGTATCAAGTATAAGATTTCTTCCAGTGTCCAATATCACGGTCCTCACTTTGAACTGAGATCTCACCTTTAATATTCAAATTCCTAACAACAAACTCTTCAAGGATATCTAGGCATTTTCTATCAGGCGCCCCAGAATGCTCCCAGCGTGTATGCATTACCCAATTCCACAACGACATCCATATTTTAAGCATTTCTTTTACAGCAGAACCCCACTTCCTGGTATAAACACTGACCCAATGAAGTCAATACTTCTTTTTAAAGATCAGTAAAGGGAGTTACAGAGAGGTTATCCTATCCACATGTGGTAGGCTGAAAATTACACCAGCCCCCCATCCCCAAGATAAGCATTCCTGATCCCCAGAACATATAAATGTTACCTTATGGCAGAAGTGATGAAGTTAATGATTTTGAGATGGGGAGATTATCTTGGATTATCTGAGTGAGTCCTACATGTAATCACAAAGGACCTCAGAAGAGGGAGGCAAGATCAAAGGAGGAAGAAGTCAATGTGATGATGGCAGAAGAGACTGGAGTGATGTGATCACAAAACAAGGGATTCTGGAAGTTTCTAGAAGCTGGAAGAAGGAAGTGATGGATTCCCTCCTGGAGATACCTTCATCCCTGAGGATACCTTCATTTTATCTCCATAAGACTAATTTCAGGCTCCTGACCTCCAGAACTCTAAGAAAATTAATTTGCATTCTCTCAGGAAACTAAATTTTGTGTAATTTGTTATGGCATCAATAGGCAACTGATATACCGAAGTTAATTGTGCATTATTAAAGTGTCAAGACAGTTCAAGAAGCCATTCTTTTCTCCTCCTGTAATTATTTTTTTAAAATATATTTTATTGATTTTTTTACAGAGAGGAAGGGAGAGGGTTAGAGAGTTAGAAACATCGATGAGAGAGAAGCATCGATCAGCTGCCTCCTGCACACCCCCTACTGGGGATGTGCCTGCAACCAAGGTACATGCCTTTGACCGGAATCAAACCCGGGGCTCTTCAGTCCCCAGGCCGACGCTCTATCCAGTGAGCCAAACCGGGGAGGGCTCCTGTAATTATTTTTGCAAAATTGTAATAATTCTGAATTTTGGATTTATCTAGAATGTAGGAGCAGAAAAATCCTGCAAGTACACAATGCAGACTTTGATAGAAGTTAAAGAAATGTAGTTTTATAACCCCAATCTTTAAAAAAAATCAATATATTTCCACATTGACATGTATGTCTATGATGTAAAGCATAAAGGGGGAAAAAGAATAATAGGAAAATGTAAAAAGAAATCCATGTCTTTCTCTACATTCATCTCTTTCCTTCTGACTATGTGGAAGGAGCAGCATTCTGGTAAGGGGAAGAGCACCTTCATGGAGTTGCAGGTGGGGACCAACAGTAGAGAGACAGGTGGTTCACATCAGAGGTGGATGTGGAAAGGAGCTCCTAAGGATGAGAAGCATGACCAAGTGAACAGCACAGGATAGACATGAGGCAAAATCTGTTCTATCAAATGTCTCCTAGAGAGAGGTCAGTCCTAAGTGAGGTTTCAGGGCTGGGAGCTGTGTTCCAGATGCTCCTCCATGGCCAATGACCTCAGGGCTATTAGCATTCAAGACCAGCATACTATTTTCTGTAGCATATATGGATTCTATGTTCCTCTTTCCTTTTGGAAACCTATGAATGTTCCTGGAGAAGAAAATTAGTTGTCCCAGAAAACATAAAAGGCAGCTTCTGACTGGAGAAGTTTCATTCAGGGAATATGGAGAATGAAGTAAAACTGGGACAGTGGTGGAGGTTTTTGATCCGGAGATGCAGTTCTGATTCTGCTCTGGATATATATATATATATATATATATATATATATATATATATAGAGAGAGAGAGAGAGAGAGAGAGAGAGAGAGAGAGCCTGTCAAGGTGATCTTCATGAATGTGTGACTTGTTAGTTTGCTCAAAGATCTGTGCTTAGAGGGTATAAAACTCTGTAATGTCATCTTCAATTTTTTCATGATTTTTAAACAACGGGCTTGGTATTTTCCTTTTGTGCCAGACATTATGAATTGTGTAGCTGGTCCTGATCTGTGTCTTTATTGGAAACAGGAAAACTGTTACCTGGGATCCTTCAGGTGAGCAAAGTCATTCATACCAATAATTGGTCCAATAATATGGCCATTTACACCAACATTTCCAAATCTATCTGCTCCCCTCCATGGGTAGCAACTCTATTGTCCTCTACTTGGTGGCACATCTGGTCCACTTAGCACCTATCCTCAAGCTTAAGCATTGACTAACCCACTTTTTTAATCCAATGAAGCAAAATTTATAATCAAAATTTAATCTATTTGTGGTGATGCAACAGACAACTAGAACATCTTGTCAACCATGAGAGATTCAACAGCCTGCCTCTGACCTGGAAACAATTTATAGATCCTTTTGGATCCATCCACTGGTAAATCTAGGATTAGCTGCCTCTGTTTGGGCCTGGAGAGAAGAAGGTAGGAAGGCTGGGAGGGAAGGTTGCATCTACTCCAAGGATGCATCTTTACATGTAATGCAATGCAGACTTTCAATCATGTAAGAAGCATATGAAAAAACAAACAAACAAACAACGAAACAAAAACAGAGAGATTGTGATCATTGGGAGACTTTTCCCAGGCCTCTCCTTCCTCATTTCCTCTTGGCTCTCAATGGTTTATACCCCTTTGGCTTTGTACCTGAGTTTTGTTAATTTCTGAATGGGTAACTTGAGATGCTCCTAAAAGAGTAGACTCAAAACCCATATTGCACCATCACTAGTGAGATCTAATGGTACATCAAGTCCCACGTCCAAATATCTTCTTCCAGAATGACCCCGCAGACTCTCACTGCACCAGGGAAGGTGATAGACACTGTGCCTGGCAAGATTTATATCACTTATTAAGGGCCTTTGGATCCACTGCCATAACCCAAAACACCAAACATACCTTAGCTTTGGTAATTTTGGTACAAGAGCAAGCACATGGAGGAAATGTTTTCAAGTTGGCAAAACTGAAGTACCCACCAAATTAGGGGAAATATTACTGTCTCTTTAAAGGCAAACGGTTCCTCCACTGGCTCCACCCAATCTATGCTTCCTGGCTCAATGGTTTAAGAGGGTGTAAACACTTTTTCTTCACAGTTAAAACAAAAGTACCAGCTGGAAGAGTGTCTTCGGAGAAAATTTGAGAACTCAACAACCGGTTGAAAAGAAGGTGAGTCTGGCTGAGAAGCAGCCGAAGGATTAGAGTTGTTTGGGCAGTAGGTCCATGGAGTGTACATGGTGTGGGTTCTGGTCCCAGGAAGACCAGGTTCTGTGCCAGAAGCACAGTGGAGGCAGAGGGGCATGTTGTCAGGGGGCATGCTCTAAGAGGGGGAAGGGAGTTAGGAGCTTTATTAGTGTAGATGTTACATGTCTCATATTGAACAGGACACATTTGTGCTGACTGGCACACCTTCATGCATTTGCTGCGCTGATAGACACTGAGGGCTGCCTGACAAACTTTCTTTTTCCCTGGGTAAGAAATGAGTGTCCCCAAGGCAGGTCTTTAGAGCTTGAAGACAATTTAGAGACTGACCTGTCTAACTCCCTCTTCTTACTGAAAAAGAAGCAGGATCCCGGAGAGAGTGGTGACTCTAGGGGTTGCCCACATCACTAAGGGCAGAGGAAATCTGGACTGCAGTTTGCTGAATCCTCTCCATCATTTAGCAGAGAGAAGCTCTAACCTGAGTAGTGTGACTTGTGAAATGAGGACAGGGTGTCATGGGTAGAGGTTGGCTATTCTGCATGAACAGTGTATCTGAAACCCTCCAGGAAAGAGTGTGGATCTCTTCCCTGCCCTCTCTTGATTTAGCTCGGATTCGATGTAATTTTAGAATCCTGGGTCTGAGAAGACACTGAGAGGAGGCCGTTGTGTGCAGTGGTTAGGAGGGGAGGTGGTAGTCAGATAGATTTGAATTTGATGCCTGCTCTGCCCAATACCTGTTCGCACTGTGACCTTGGGCAAGTGTCTCAGCATTTTCAAGCCACATCAATATCTTTATTTAAAAAGTTAAATAATAAAATGAGCTTTTTTCAGGCTATTATGGGGGAGTAGGTGAGATAATGAACAAAAAATTATCAGCGTGGTTGGTAGTGTCATCAGTGATTATATTACACACATATCAAATTTTTTATAGTTAAAAAATGTAAATTTAACTCAAAGATAAATGAACAATACAAGGAACTTCCATGTACCTAGACCAAGCTTCCACAATTATTAAGTGATGCCAATCTTGTTTCATCTATATACTCACCACTCCCTAGGCACCCCACATTATTTTGAAGCAAATACCATTGTTTCATTTTATCAGTAAATATTTGAAACCATTTAAAAATATGACCATAATCTGACTTCAAAAGCAAATAGAATTTTTTACAAAGTTCCCAGTTGCCTTCAGATTCCCCTGATTGTCTCATAATTTTAAAAATCGTTTGAAATTGGATCCAATTAAGATTCATAAATTGCAATTGTTTGGTTTCTCTTATGTTTAATTTAATATATAGCTTTCTCACCTTCCCTGTTTCTTTCTGGAGAATTTCTCTGTGTAAGAAGGAGGAAGTCTTTATCCCAAAAGAACCGGGCAGTTTACATTGTGTTGATAAACATTCCCATGGTGTCATTTCACCTGCTCTTCCAGTTCCAGTGTTATGTGTTAAGTAATATTTAAGTAGAGGCTTGATGTGACTCTGTTTGACTGTTTGGTGGGAATACATCATAGGTTCAGCTGTAAACTTCCGTCAGAAGGCACATAATGTTTGGTTGTCTTTCTTTCTTTGACATTAACCAAGATTAATGATGGCCTAAATTTCATTAAGGGTCAGAAGTGATGACATCAAATTCTATCATTATTTCCTTATTTATTAGGTGGAAAAGTCCTATAAAAAGAAAGTTCCCTCCAACCATTCTCTCATTTCCATGAGAAGACAAGATAAATGTTTGATTCTTTCCCTTTATTTGTCAATGTTCAAAATAAGAAGATGCTTTCCTAGCATACTTCCAAGGGAGCGACTGACTATTTAAGCAGAGGGCCTTGTTATGAACTCGTGTATTTTAAGATACCTGATATATTTTGATTCATTGGAGTTATTGATGCTCACATTGCCTCATCCATGTCCAGTTGCATTCTCTTGAGGTTGGCTCTTAAGTCCTTTCCATGAGATCCCAGTGATTTTTGAGAGCATCCTGGCTTTCTTGTTGACAAGAGAGTGAAGGCTCAACTGAAGCATTTTCTGCCTATTCCTAGAATCAGTAGTTTATTTATAAAACCCTGACTTTTGTAGGAAATGGCATTTGAAAACCACACTCTAGGTACTAAGGGTGGTCATTGAAACTAGGCTCATTATTATCTCTGTGCCTTTTCAATGGACTTCAAAACTGCACACACACACAAGAATAGGATTTTTTGAAACCAATTTTATAGTTTTTCAGGTTATTTTTAAAAATTTTAAGTTAATACTACTAAAGATGGACAATGAAATTACTGCTTTTTTAAGTGAAATTATTTCTTGGACCAATTTCTTATGTGGCTCATAAACCTCACAATATACAATTAGATTTATTTGCCATTTGCTATTGTTTTAATATTTTGAAAAATAATTTTCCTTGTATAATTATATAAACTACCTACATGGTTTCAAGATCAAATCTATGAAATCTTAGTGTAACCAAGACATCCAGGTTCCAGCTTCCTTACTTGTTCCCTCTACCCTGCTTCTCCCATCCCCATGAAAGTAAATTTTTGTTGGTTTAGTTTTCAGAGTATCCTGCAATTGTCTTTTGATATATATGAAAAAGATATGTGTTATATTTTATATATGTAGTGCATATTCCTCCTTATTAGAGAAATGGGAGGCAAACTCTACATTATTTTCTTCACTTTCTTTTTTCCACTTAATGATATATCCTGGAGACCTCTCTCTCACCTGGCAGACCTCTTCCCAGGCATGTGCCCTTGACTGGAATTGAACCGGGGACTCTTCAGTCAGCAGGACAACACTCTATCCACTGAGCCAAACCAGCTAGGGCTGTTTATTCCCATCTCTTGCTCCATTTTCAATCAAGTAGCTAGTATTTCGTTTCTGTACTTTTTAATTTTCTGTGTATAACAGGAACTTTACCTCCTTTGTTGCAAGCTGAAAAATATTACTTTCCCTAATTTGACATTTATGATTTAATTTTTCTAAGGGTCTTTTGTCCCACATTATCTATGATACTTTTATGTAATCACACTTATCAATCCTTTTCCTTACTCTATTTCAAATCTTAGAAATAATTTTCTTACCGGCAGGTTACAAATAATTTATCCATGTTTTCTCTTTTCCTTATATGCATTTTTTTACACTTAAACTTCTAATCTTTTTTTTTTAAATATTTTATTGATTTTTTACAGAGAGGAAGAGAGAGGGATAGAGAGTTAGAAACATCGATGAGAGAGACACATCGACCAGCTGCCTCCTGCACATCTCCTACTGGGGGTGTGCCCGCAACCAACGTACATGCCCTTGACCAGAATCGAACCCGGGACCTTTCAGTCCGCAGGCCAACGCTCTATCCACTGAGCCAAACCGGTTTTGGCTAAACTTCTAATCTTTTTGCAATTTGAATGGCATGAGGCAATGGATGCAATTTTATCTTTTTTCTGTAGGGTTATACAGTTACCCCAAAGTTGCTTTATTACAACATCTTTGCCCCCTTTCATGTGGTATGCTGCTATATTGAATCTAACTGTAACATAGTGTAATTGAATTGAATATAAATGAATAAGGTATGATTAATTTGTTCTCTTTATGAATTTCCTTTTTTTGTGGTTCACTGTTCTTTCTATTTGTACAACATCACACTTCTGTAATCATAAAAACTATAATGCTCAACTCTTGGTAGAGCTAGTCCTTCCTCCTTCTTTTTCTTGATGGTGCTGAGTAACTTTCTTTTTTCTTCATCCAAAATAATCTTATAATCTACCATTCAACTTTATAATCCACTATTTTTCACCTGCATGAAAAAAAATAGGTGATGAGAAAAATTTTAGCTTTACAGTTATATAAAACTAGAGGCCCAGTGCATGAAATTCATGCATGGGTAGGGTCCCTAGTGGCTGCTGGCTTCCAGCTGGGGCCTCCCTTCTCCTGGCTGCCTGCTTCCGCCACCGGCTGGGGTGAGGCCAACTGTGGGGAGGGGCCGAGGGTTGTTGAACAGCCAGCCCCACGCCCTGGTCGAACTCCTGGTTGAGGGGGCAATTTGCATACTAGGCTTTTATTATATAGAATAATGATAGAGAGGTATCTACTTTATCGTCACCTAAAAACTTTATAAACCATTATTTTAATTTTGCAATCAACTATTTCTCAACTACACGAAAAAAGTGATGATAAAAAAATTTAAATTTACTGGAGGCCCAGTGCACAAAATACGTATACTGGACGGGGAGAGGAGGTTCCTCAACCCAGCCTGCCTTCTCTCACAGTCCAGGAACCATCAGGGTATGTCCTCCTCTGTAGAGGCGACTGGGCTGATCAAGGGAAGGTGCTTCCCTCTCACCCCACTGCAGCTGCTACTGCTGGCTGCCACAGCTGCCAGCCTTCAGCCCTTGCTTCTTAGTGCTGGCTCCGCCCCCCGCCCAATGGTGGGTTGGGGCTGATCTGGGGCCAAGCTGGCTAGGGGAGGGGCTGTGAGAGGTTGAGGCACAGCAGGTTGCACCCCATCAAGCCTCTGTGGAAGTGTGGTGACTGGACTGGCCCTGCATGACTGCCTCTGTGGCTGCCTCTGTGGAAGGGGCAGCACTGGGACTGGATCACACTGTGGCCTTTCTTGCACCACCTTTGTGGAAGGTGCGTGGTGCCACCTTCTTGACACCTCTGCATAAGGGGCCACAGCACTGGACTGGTGGTGCCGGCCCAGCCAGCCCTTCCCACACAAGCGCCAGCCTGTCCCAACCCACCCCTCCCACATGAGTGCCGGACCAGTCTGCCCCTCCTGTGTGGCACAAGACCCGCCCACCTCTTCTGTGTGGCCCCAACCCTATGCCCTCACAGCCTCTGTGGCTGTGTCCAGATGGATGTCCACACTAATTAGCCTATTACCCTTTTATTAATATACATAAGGTAATGTTGATAATTAGATAATTATCTATTAATTCCAATGGATAAAATGCTTTAAACATGGGTCAGTTTTGAGTTTCATCAAATGACTTGAGTGCACTATGTAATTTTCTACTTCATCTATCTACACTAATAAAAGATAAATATGCAAATTGATCATCATTTTGCGACACCCACCAGCCAATCAGGAGTGAGTAGGCAAGTTAACCTGACAAAGACGGTGGGTTAATTTGCATAAACAGGCACTGAGTGTCCCAGGGCAGCAGCATGGGGCAAGCAGTCCCCCACAGGGCCCCCACAGAGAGCAGAAACCAGGGCCCTGCTTTCCCCTGTGGCAGAGAGCAGACAGCAGGGTCCTGCTTGCCCCTGGCCCCAACAGCAAAGGGCAAGCAAGCCCCCACAGAGCGCAGACACCAGAGCCTGTGGTGGCATCAAGCAGGCAGCTCCACAGAGAGCAGCAAACCACAGAAAGCAGGCCTAAGCCATCAGTAGGAAATCCCCTGAGGGGTCCCATATTGAAGAGGGTGCAGGTCAGACTGACGGACCCACCCCCAACCACGTGCACGAATTTCATGCTCCAGGCCCCTAGTCCTATCTAATAATAGACAAACATGGTAATTAACCATAACTTCACTATCCTTCCCATTGGCTAATCAGTGAGATATGCAAATAAACTGCCAATTAAGATGGCAGCCGGCAGCCAGGCAGCTGAAGCGAACAGGAGGCTTGCTTGCTCCAGTGATGGAGAAAGCCAAGATTCCTTGTCTGCCGCTGCCGGCCTCTGAGCCGCACCCTAAGAAGCAATGTTGCAATTATAGAAGCTAAACAAACCCAGAAACCTCCTTTCAGCCAGCCGGGCCTCAGAGTTGGAGCTGTAACAGGGTTTCAATTATAGAAGCCAAACAAACCCAGATACCTGTTTTCAGGAGCCAAGTTCTCAGAGCTGGAGCCAAGCCTCAGAGCTAAAGCCGGCTCTCAGTTCCAGTGACAGCCATAGAAGGTAAATTAATCCCAGAATAAAAAAAGGAAAAAAAGGAGAGGTTGGGAGCTTCAGTCACCTGCCAGCCTGAAAACGGCCCTCAGCCCCTCACCCAGATTGGCCAGGCACCCCAGTGGGGACCCCTACCCTGAAGGGTGTGTGACCAGCTGCAAACAGCCATCATCCCCTCATCCAAGCCGGCCAGGCACCCAAGTAGGACCCCCACCCTGATCCGGGACATTATTCAGGGCAAACCAGCTGGCCCCCACTCATGCACCAGGCCTCTATCCTATATAGTAAAACGGTAATATGCAAACTGACCCTAACAGCAGAAGGACTGGGAATGACAGGTCACTATGACACACACTGACCAGCAGTGGGCAGACGCTCAATGCAGGAGCTGCATTCTGGTGGTCAGGGCGCTCTCACATGGGAGGAGCTTTGCTCAGCCACAAGCCAGGCTGATGGCTGCCAGCACAGCAGCGGTGGTGTTGGGAGCCTCTCCTGCCTCCTCAGCAGCGCTAAGGATGTCCTACTACAGTTTAGGCCTGCTCCCCACTGGCAAGTGGACATCTCCGAGGGCTGCCGGGCTGCCAGAGGAATGTCTGATTGCCATCTTAGGCCCAATCCCCCAGGGAATGGGCCTAAGAGAGCAGCTGGTCATCCCCTGAGGGGTCCCAGACTGTGGGAGGGTATAGGCCGGGCTGAGGGACCCCTCCCCCCCCAGTGCACAAATTTTTGTGCACCAGGCCTCTATATATATATATGGCTAATATGCTAATTGTCCAGTCTGGAGTTCCACTGGGAGAGCAGAAGTTCCATTGCTTGCTATGATGTGTGCTGACCAACAGGGAGAGGCACAGAACATGGCGGGCAACCATCAGCAGCTACAGGGCAATGAGGAACCAAGGGAACGAAGTGGAGAGGCAAGGAGGCTAGGCCTATGGTCCCTACCCTGCATGAATTTCATGCACCAGGCTTCTAGTCTACTAAAAAGATTTGTTGTAATAACTAATTTTGGTATGGATATTTCCAAATGAGTCATGTCTGTAAATTTATTTATTGGTCAAATATCTGTTAGCCTGTAGGATCAATATCACACTTGATTCATAGAAAGAATGGAAAGGTTTTCCTCTTTTTGTATTATCAGGAATAGCTCACATAACATTGAGATGAACATTTTTGTAGAGGTTTAAGTGAGTTCTCCTGTGAAAGCACCTGCACCCTGTACTCCTTTGTGGGAAAACTTGGCTTTATTATTTCTTCCATATGAATAATAGACCATTAAAAATTGCAAGGACAAGAATGAAGAAAAGACATTTGGGTCCCCACTTACCTAAGTACCCTTTCCCTTCTCATTCCCTTCCTTAAGGTGTTGTTGGTACCTGCATCTCAGAGCCTCTTGAGAAGATGGCTGGCCTTCAGGACAACACTCTGAGGATTGTTCTGGTGGGGAAAACTGGAAGTGGAAAAAGTGCAACAGCAAACACCATCCTTGGAAGAAGAGAATTTGTTTCTAAAATTTGTGCCCATGCTGTTACCAAGAAATGTCAGAAAGCAGAGCGAGATTGGAATGGGAGGAAACTTCTTGTCGTGGACACCCCAGGAATGTTTGACACCAAGGAAAGACCTCAGACCACCCGTGAGGAAATCAACAGGTGTCTCCGCTTATCCTACCCCGGGCCTCATGCCATCATCCTGGTACTACAGCTGGGCCGCTACCGGGAGGAGGTTCAGAAAACAGTTGCATTGATCAAGGCCTTCTTTGGAAAGGCAGCCATGAATCACATGATCGTCTTATTCACTCGCAAAGATGATTTGGGTGATCAGACATTGCTTGAGTTTGTAGCATCATCAGACGTAAAACTGCAAAGTATCATCAAGGAGTGTGGGAACCGCTGCTGTGCCTTCAATAACAAGCAAAGTGCAGATGAGGCTGAGAAGGACGCTCAGCTGCAGGAGCTGGTGGAGCTGATAGAGGAAATGGTGCAGAAGAACGGAGGGGCTCACTTTTCTGATGCCATATACAAGGACACAGTTGAAAAGCTGAAGAAAATCTATGCTGAGCAATTGGCGATGGAAATTAAACTAACAGAAGAGCAACGGGATCAGGGAAAAATATCACAGGAAGAAAAAGAGGAAAAAATAAAAGAGCTAAAGATGAAGTATGAAGAACAAATTAAAAATATAGGGGAACAAGCTGAAAGGAATGTATTTGCAGGTATTGTACAAGGGATTTGGAATATGCTTTCAAATCTATGGCATAGCATTTTCAAATAGTGTAAATTTTATTTTTATTTTTTTATTTTTTTAAATATATTTTATTGATCTTTCAATAGAGAGGAAGGGAGAGAGACAGAGAGCCAGAAACATCGATGAGAGAGAAACATCGACCAGCCGCCTCCTGCACATCTCCCACCGGAGATGTGCCCGCAACCCAGGCACACGCCCTTGACCGGAATCGAACCCGGGACCCCTCAGTCCGCAGGCCGACGCTTCATCCACTGAGCCAAACCGGCCTCGGCGATTTTTAATTTGCATTTATTTGTTACTATGGTAGATTGTATTTTCAAAAAATGGTTATAACAGTATCTCCTATCCCACCTATTCTTCTTATAATCTCAGCTTGCTTTTCCTTTTGTTGAGTTATATGGGTCTGTGCCACAGCCTTGCAATTCCATGGACTTTCTGACTGATTTGGCAAATAGTGGATGGCTGTGACTTCTAAAGTTAGATAGGGGGGATGCCTCCTTGCTCTTTGCAGTACGTGCCCTTGGCCCTTGCCCACCATGTGGTGAGGAAGCCCAAGTTGTCCATCGAGTCCACATGAAGAGGACATGAAATCACTGGCTTACTCCTCTGGCTGATCTTTCATCTGCTAACAGAAACAACTTGCCAGCCATGCAAGTGAGGCAACATGGAAGCAAATTCTCCAGCTGCCAACTGAGCCATCTCAGATGAAGCTGCAAAGAGCAAAGATGGGCCACCTCCAATGCCCAGGTTTCAAGAGAAAAATAAACGATTGTTGTTGCTTTAAACCAATAGGTTTCAGGATGGTTTGTTATGCAGTGACAGCTAACCAGAAGCATACTCCCATCATTCCCCACCAATCCCCACAATGCGAACAAGCTGAAGAAGCTAGAAAATGGCATAATCATAAAATAATATATTATGGAGATTTCACAGGCTCAATTTAGGACAATTCAAATGAGAAATCCTTCATATATCAGTGTTAGCACCACTGGTGATGCACATTATTTTCGTCCACTTCTCTGAGTTCCTTTTTAGTGAAGCAGCAGGCTTCTCCAGCAAGATGGTTCTGTTGTCCACATGAGGCAGGATAATAAGAAGCTAGGAAATTTCCTGGGCAAGTGGGGAAACTGAGACAAGAAAATTAAACAAGGTCAGTCTATTTGGGTGTCTTGCAGCCACCTTGTGAATCACAAAACTTTATCTTCACCAACTAAGGACACTTGAGAAAAAATGGTTTATATTCTTCTCTCTAACCAGAAGATACATAGCTCACATCACCCTGGTCTGGGAAGTAGAGCACAAAGACCCAATTAAGGCCATTTGTGCCAGCTAAACCCAAGGGTAGAAGAAGTCAGGGAACAAATAACAGAAACCCATTAAAGCCAGACAGACCTAAGATAAAAGTAAAACAAATCAAAGAATAATTCAAAACTCACCCATACACTCATTTTAATGCATCAGCATATTAAAAATGCACCTGGAAAGCTGAAAAAAAAAAACAAGGGATAGAAAGCCCTCAGGACAAAAACTCATTGCTTTAGAGCAGGCCCATACCCTTTTCCACACATGAACTTTTTATTTCTTCCTAAATGCTAAGGGTCCCCAGGATAGACTGCAGCCAGCAGAGCAGTGGCTGTGACAGCTGGACCCAGGCTCAGCCCATGATCCTATCTCTGAGGCTCCCTTGTACTTGACTTCCTAGAGAGCTGAAGCAGCCCTGCCATGGCTCATTTCTCTCTTATAACATTTCTGGAGCAAAAGCAGCCCCACCTAGGCGCTCTGCTGTGGCTTCTTCTACCTTAATCCCTTCCTTTATTTCACTGTTCCCAGATTTAATAAACATACTCGCAAAATCGCCTGGACTTGTGTTTTGAAATCTTTCCTGCATCAAATCAAGAACCCACACACTATAGGGTAGAAAAGAGGACATATGTAATCTTCTCAACAATAAAGATTAATTTTTTTAAGAAAGACCCCACCCACTACAGGTCAGACTGAGAAGATCCACTTTGGGCTGGTCCTTGTCCAGTAACACATGGACATCTGGGAGTTATGAAATTTTCTTACTGTTTCCCTCTTGCTTTTCTTTTTAAGGTACCTAACTTGGAATATCTATTAAAACATGAACTTGAAAATCTCTTCTCTGCCAAATGTTTTTCCTTTGCCTCTGCAGATCCATCCTCTGCCCTTCTTTACCCTAGCTCTTTGCCCAGGAGGCTGATCTAGGTGGATCACATTGTTACCCAACCCAAAGGTTCTCCACTTGGGGTGTTGTATTCAAGAAGGAGACATGGTTGTCCCAAGACAGTTTTATTTATTTGTAGCAAATTAAGGAAACATGGGATTCATATAAAAAGATCTAATGCCTCAAATGGAGTCTTGGCCATAGCTTACACTATTTGATCAATTACATGTTGGTTTATTCTTTGCAGTTGGCTACAGTTATACTGCTGAGTTCTTGTCAAGATCATCCTGTTTATAGCTGGACTGGTATATTTAAACATTTAGCAAGAACAGCATCTACACTAATAATATACAAACATGGTAATTGACCATACCTTCACTACACTTCCCATTGGCTAATCAGGGTGATATGCAAATTAACCACCAACAAAGATGGCGGTTAATTTGCATACATAGGTTGCAATGCTGGGAGATGAAAGAGGAAGGATGGAAGAAGCTGCCTGCCGCTGAAGGTGATTGGTAACCAGGTGACAGCCAAGAGCCAGGTGGCAGGGCCGTGATTGGAGAACCAGGCTGCCTTTGCCTGCCCCAGCCAGTAATGGGAGAAGCCAGGCCAGGGGCTGGGAGCATTGCCGCCTGGGCATGTGACCTGGTCCCCAGGGAGTGAAGCAGCCAGGCCCCAGGAGACCCAGAGGCTGGGGCTGTCTGCCCCACATCAGCAAGCGGGAAGCAGCTCTTCACCTGGAGGCTTAAGCTCAAGGTGGGAGACACCATTTTCTGTATGGAAAGGCAGGAGGCGTGGCTAAGCACAGGTGGCACCATGTTTGTGTATGGAGAGGCAGAGGCATTGCTCAGAGTGGGGTGGTCTCACGTATGGAGAGGCAGGGGCGTGGCTCAGAGCAGGTGGCACTATGTCCGGGGAGACCAGTGCTGAAGCCTGGTGTTCGCCTCAGGATGCAAGGGGCAGGAGAGGAGCTGGAGGTAGAGGAGTGCGACTTCAGGCAAGTGAAGGAAAAGGGCAGGTTGCCCAGCCGTGATGCCGTTCCAAGCTTCCTGGCCCAGGTTTTCAAATGTAAATATTACTTCAGATGTTGTAGTTGCACATAGTTTATTCCCTTGCCCTCATCTTGGCTGTTAAAGTCATGCCCACCCTCTGGGCAGCCAGGCCTCACGTTCATGGCACAGAGGAGGTTTGGTTCTGGGGTCACCCTTTATATTTTTAGCGACTGCTACACTTGGTCGATAGGAAGAGTGAGACTTTAGCCCTGAAAAGACGGAAGGCTTGGGGCAGATGGTTTCCTCAAGGGCTCAGCCTGCTTTTGGGCCATAGGCACAGGGAACATCCAGGGAAGCCCCAGAGCAGGCATCCCTCTGAGCTCGGACGAAGCGATTTTGCAGCCTCCCCTTCTTCCGTCCCAGGTGGTGGAGGCCGTGACTACCTCAGCTTGTAACTGTAAAACAGCGTACACGAAGAGAATCTTTTTTGTGTCTCATGTTAAAAATTAAAATATATATATATTAGAGAAAAAAATGGCAGAGGTTTAGACGGACGTGTCGGTGCCTTGTCCCAGAGCAGATAAGGACGAGCAGCTGAAAAGGGTAATATACAGCCCGAATAAGCAGAGGAGATTCAGCTGAGACAGTCTGCAGCCAGGAAAGACAGAGAACTCCTAGAAAAAGGGAATGGTTAGAGTCTGAGGCTGAAACCTCTCCCGGTGCGCCCGCTCAGCCATGGAGACCGCGCCATCTTGAGTGGCTGTTACCGGCATCCAGAGTCCAGCTACTAACCCAGAAGCAACGGCTCTCAAGCAGCGCGACTACATGAACTCAGAGGAGCCCTGCTTCTCCCCACAGAAAGGTTAGACTTCCCCCAAAGGTGCGGTTTGCAATTTAGGTTGGAGAGTGGAACGCACGCAGGGGAGAACTCTGCGCCCCACAAAGTCCGCTGCCTTTGGAGCCAGCGTGACCCACAAGTGTGGAAGGGCGCCCCCCAGGGCTGCTGGCAGAAGGGAATGCTATAAATAAGCCCACAGTGGACTGGACGCAAACGGGAAGCCTCAGATTTTGCCAGTTTGCTGGCTACTTGGTGCCAGGGGCCAGAGCACCCGCTGAGACTCCTCGCAGATCTGGAAGGTGGAGCCCTGCGAGTTCGCACAACTTCCCAGGCTCTTGTTTTTACACTTCTTCTAAAATATGTGCGTTTGATTGTTGAACCCAGTGCAGGGGATTACCCAGTTGGGGTCTGTTGCAGAGCCTGTAAGGGAAGGCTGTTTTGGGGGAGCCTGGGAAACAGAGAGGGGAGTGACGACTGGGGAACCAGCTCTGGGCGAAGGACTTTCCCAAAACAGTTTCAGGTACAATAGAGAACACCTGGTCAGAGAGGACTTATAGCCTCAGAGGTCAATCCCGACACACTGCCACACAGAGGCAGAGCCATGAACTGACTCTTCTGTAAACACAGACAAAGGCTGTCTGGGAAACCAATACGGCCTGCCTTAAAATCAGGACCGTGGCTTACAACACGGAGGAACAGTGTATCAGAGGGAAATTCAACATTCTCCTGAATACCTGGCGTGCCAAAAAGAAGAGTAGAAGATCAGAAGCACCTTCATTACAGCACATTTTTAATTATCTTTTTT
This sequence comes from Myotis yumanensis, assembly GCF_028538775.1. Lineage (NCBI taxonomy): Eukaryota > Metazoa > Chordata > Mammalia > Chiroptera > Vespertilionidae > Myotis > Myotis yumanensis. The sequence goes on from NW_027223760.1 coordinate 5,766,694, forward strand.
GTATTTTTTCAACTTTTAACTAAGAAAACATTTTTTTTCATCACCTGATTTTACCCTTTTAATTACCACATTTTTATTTTTAACCAGTACTATTACTGCTACTATTTTACCATTTTTTTAAAGTGTCATTTTATTTTCTCTTTATTTTATTTTGGGACTAGGGTTCTCAATTCTATTTTCATCGTTCCTTTAGCATCATTTTCCTCTACCTCAATTTTGCCTCTGTGCTAAAACCCTCTTCCCCACTTTTCCCCTTTTGCTGTCCTACTTCTCTTACCCTATTCCTGCTTTAGATTTTCCCTATTCTTTTTACCCCCTGTCTAAATTTCACCCTACTTATATATCCCTTTTTCAATCACCTGCTCTAAATCCTTATGCACCTCTCCCTTATCTTTCTTTACTATCCAAATTTTTTTCTCTACTTTTCTCTATTGTTTTGTTGTTGTTTGCTTGATTGTTGAGTATATTGGGGTTTTTTAAGGATTGTTTGTGAGCTTGTTCTGCTTTTTATTTTTATTTTTCTGTTTCCCATTCCCCTTTCCCCCTCCTTCCCCCCCCCCCCCCCCCCCCCCCCCGGCCGGTTATTTTTGTGCTTCGGTTTTCCATTGCCTCGCTTGATATGATTGGTTGTTTGTAGATTGTATTTATCTCCAGGGATCTGTTGCTGGAATATGTTGGGATTAGTGGTGGTTCTATCAGAGCTTTCTCCTCATATGAATAGTCTCCGCCCCTCTTCTACTTCATTCTCTTTTCTCTCTTACTTTTTTTTTCTGTTTTCTCTTCTATCTTTTTCTCTTCTTTCTTCCTTATCCCCCAACTCTCTTAACTCGGGTGGCCACCTTTATTTGGGGTTATTAATACTGTAAATACATTTGTGTTCAGTGCCTGGTACATTGTGCCTTGTTGTGTTGTATTTTGTGCCTTTAAATCAACGCAGCAGTTCCAAGCAACAGCGGCCTCCTGATCACCAAAAGCTCTGTCTGAGAAACAGTTGCTGTGTGTAAAGCCTCCCTCCACCAGCCAGAAGAGCCACCACAGCAGTGAACAGCACCCATCAAAGGACCTGCTACCAACGGAGGAGCAGCTGCTACCACAACTGCCCAAGGAGCAACCACAGCCCGAGGAGCCACTGCCACTCAGGGAACAGCCACTGAACGACTCAATATCTATACATGTCAGTGAGATCAAACATGGGTAGACAAAGAAACCACCAAAGGAAAGAAAAGGAGGACTCGCCAGAAAAGCAGCTAAGCGATACAGAGGCATGCAACATGATAGAAAACGTATTCAGAATAAGGGTCCTAGAGTGCATAAACCGGATGGAGGAAAAAATCAATAACATATGCAAGAAGTTAAAAGAAACAGATGAAAAAATCAACAACTTAACTAAGACCCAAGAAGTAATGAAGAGCGATATAGCTGCAATAAAAAACACCATTGAAAGTATCAACAGTAGACTAGGAGAAGTAGAGACCAAATTAGTGAATTAGAAGACAAGGAAGCAAAATACACCCAAACTGTACTTCAATTGGAGAAAAAAATTAAAAGACAGGAGGAGAGTCTAAGGGAGCTTTGGGACAAGATGAAATGAAAAAACATACGAATAATAGGGGTGCCAGAACAAAAGAAAGAGGAACAAGGATTAGAAAACCTATTCTAAGAAATAATATCAGAAAACTTCCCTGAGGTTGCGAAGAAAAAAGTCACACAAGCACAGAGAGTCTCAAAAAAGGTGAACAGGAAAGACCAACACCAAGACACATCATAATTACGATGGCAAATGTGCAGGACAAAGAGAGAATCTTACAGGATGCAAGAGAGAGACAGAAAGTTATATACAAGGGATCTCCCATTAGATTATCAAATGATTTCTCAACAGAAACACATCAGGCCAGAAAAAAATGGACGGAAATTTACAAAGTAATGCAAAGCAAAGGACTGAATCCAAGAATACTCTATCCAGCCAGGTTATCATTCAAAATTGAAGGGGAAATAAGAAGCTTCACAGACAAAAAAAAGGCTAAGGAAGTTTATCACCACCAAGCCAGCAATGCAAGAAATGCTAAAGGGACTGGTGTAAAAAGAAGCAATAAAAAGCTCAGAAAGAAAACAGCCACACACACAAAAAGGAAATGGCTACAAACAAGTACCTTTCAATAATAACTTTAAACATAAATGGACTAAATGCTTCTACCAAAAGACATTGAGTGGCTGAATGGATAAAAAAAAAAAAAGACCCATACATCTGCTGTCTACAAGAGACCCACCTTATTAGAAGGGACTCTCACAGACTGAAAGTGAAGGGATGGAAAAATGTCTTTCAGGCAAATGGAAAGGAAAAGAAAGCTGGGGTAGCAATACTTATATCGGACAAAATAGACCTCAAAGTGAAGGCCATAACAAGAGATAAGGAAGGCCACTTCATAATCCTAAAGGGATCAATACAACAAGAAGATATAACCCTGGTAAACATATATGCACCCAATGCAGGAGCACCCAAATACATAAAAAAAAAAATGCCTGGAAGATATCAAAGGAGAGATGGACAACAATACAATCATAGTAGGGGACTTTAACACACCACTGACATCACTAGATAAATCCTCTAGACAAACAATTAGCAAAGAAATAGCAATCCTAAATGACTCACTAGATCAGATGGACTTAATTGACATCTTCAGAACACTTCACCCCAAAGCCACAAAATATACGTTCTTCTCAAGTGCTCATGGGACATCTTCAAAAATAGACCACATATTGGGTCACAAAAAAAGTCTCCCCAAATTCAAGAAGACTGAAATCATACCAAGCATTTTCTCAGACCACGATGGCATAATATTAGAAATAAACTACAATAAAAACAACCCAAAATACTCAAACACTTGGAAGCTGAATAGCATGTTAATAAATATTGATTGGGTTACCAATGAGATCAAAGAAGAAATTTAAAACATCCTGGAAACTAATGACAATGAAAACACAACAATCCAAAACCTATGGGACACAATGAAAGCAGTCCTGAAAGGGAAGTTTATAGTTCTACAGGCCTATCTCAAAAAACAAGAAAAAAATTGTAGTAAATCATCTAACTCTACAACTCAAAGAATTAGAAAGAGAGCAACAAGAAAACCCCAGAGTGAGCAGAAGGAAGGAGATAATAAAGATTAGAGCAGAAATAAATGACACAGAGACACAAAAAAAAATACAGAAAATCAATGAAACCAAAAACTGGTTCTTCGAAAGGATAAACAAGATTGACAAACCTCTAGCTAGGCTCACCAAGAAGCAAAGAGAGAGGACCCAAATAAACAAAATAAGAAACAATAGAGGCGAAATAACAACAGATCCCACAGAAATACAAATGATTGTTAAAAAATACTATGGACAGCTCTACTCAAACAAACTAGACAACCTGGAGGAAATGGACAAATTTCTAGAAAAATACAGCATTCCAAAACTCAATCAGGAAGAATCTAAAAATCTCAATAGGCCAATAACTATGGAAGAAATTGAAGCTGTCATCAAAAAGCTTCCAGAAAACAAAAGCCCAGGACCAGACGGCTTCACAGGGGAGTTTTACCAAACATTCAAGGAAGAACTAAAACCTATCCTCCTCAGACTACTACAAAAAATTCAAGAGGATGGAACACTTCCAAGCTCATTCTATGAAGCTAGCATCACCCTAATACCAAAACCAGGTAAAGACAACACAATGAAAGAGAATTACAGGCCATATCCCTCATGAACATAGATGCCAAAATCCTCAACAAAATCTTAGCAAATAGGATCCAGCAGTACATCAGAAAGATCATACACCATGACCAAGTAGGATTTATCCCAGGGATGCAAGGATGTTACAATATACACAAATCAATAAACATGATACATCACATAAACAAATTGAAAGAAAAAAACCACATGGTCATATCAATTGATGCAGAAAAAGCATTTGACAAAATCCAACACCCATTTTTGATAAAAACTCTCAGCAAGACGGTAGTAGAAGGATCATACCTCAATATAATAAAAGCCATATATGACAGGCCCACAGCCAACATCATACTCAATGGACAAAAACTAACACCATTTCCCCTAAGAACAGGAACAAGACAGGGATGCCCACTCTCACCACTCCTATTCAACATAGTACTGGAAGTATTAGCCATTGCAATTAGGCAAGAAGAAGAAATAAAAGGCATCCAAATTGGAAAAGAGGAAGTAAAACTGTCCTTATTTGCAGACGACATGATATTATACATACAAAACCCTGGAGACTTCATCAAAAAGCTACTAGATTTAATACATGAATTTGGCAAGTAGCAGCATACAAAACAAACCCCACGAAATCTGAGGCATTTCTATACACCAATAGTGAACTTTCAGAAAGAGACATTATAAAAACAATCCCATTTACCATCGCACCAAAATAATTAAGCTACCTAGGAATAAACTTAACTAAAGAGGTAAAAGACCTCTACTCAGAAAACTATAGGACGTTGAAAAAAGAGATAGAGGAAGACATAAACAGATGGAAGAACATACCGTGTTCATGGATTGGTAGAATCAACATCATTAAAATGCCCATACTACCCAAAGCAATCTATAAATTCAACGCATTTCCGATTAAAATACCAATGGCATACTTCACAGATCTAGAAAAAACTCTCCAAAAATTCATCTGGAATAAAAAAAGACCCCGAATATTCCAACAATCCTGAGAAAAAAGAAAGTAGGTGGGATCGCAATACCAGATATCAAGCTGTATCACAAAGCCACTGTTCTCAAAACTGCCTGGTACTGGCACAAGAACAGGCATATAGATCAACGGAATAGAATAGAGAGTCCAGAAATCGGCCCAAACCAATATGCTCAGTTAATATTTGACAAAGGAGGCAAGAACATACAATGGAGTCAAGATAGTCTCTTCAATAAATGGTGTTGGGAGAATTGGACAGATACATGCAAAAAATGAAACTAGACCACCAACTTACACCATACACAAAAATAAACTCAAAATGGATAAAGGACTTAAATGTATGAGGGGAAACCATAAAAATTCTAGAAGAATCCAAATGCAACAAAATCTCAGAAATATGCCGAAGGAATTTCTTCACTGATACAGCTCCTAGGACACTTGAAACTAAAGAGAAAATGAACAAATGGGACTACATCAAAATAAAAAGCTTCTGCACAGCAAAAGAAACCATCAACAAAACAATGATAAAACCCACTGCGTGGGAAATCATAGTTGCCAATGTCATATCTGATAAGGGCCTAATCTCCAAAATTTATAGGGAACTCATACAACTTGACAAAAGGAAGATAAAGAATCCAATCAAAAAATGGGCAAAGGACCGAAATAGACACCTTTCAAAAGAGGACATTCAGAAAGCCAAGAGACATATGAAAACATGCTCAAAGTCACTAATCATCCGAGAGATGCAAATCAAAACAACAATGAGGTACCATCTCACACCTGTCAGAATGGCTATCATCAACAAATCAACAAACGACAAGTGCTGAAGAGGATGTGGAGAAAAAGGAACACTTGTGCACTGCTGGTGGGAATGCAGACTGGTGCAGCCACTATGGAAGACAGTATGGAGTTTCCTCAAAAAACTAAAAATGGAACTGTTATTTGACCCTGTGATTCCACTTCTAGGAATATATCCCAAGACACCAGAAATACCAATCAGAAAGGATATATGCACCCATATGTTCATAGCAGCACAATTCACCATAGCTAAGATCTGGAAACAGCCTAAGTGCCCATCAGTAGATGAATGGATTAGAAAACTGTGGTACATCTACACGATGGAATACTATGCTGCTGTAAAAAAGAAGGAACTCTTACCATTTGCAACGGCATGGATGGAGCTGGAGAGCATTATGCTAAGTGAAATAAGCCAGTCATTGAAGGAAAAATACCACATGATCTCACTCATTCATGGATAATAGAGACCATTCTAAACTTTTGAACAATAATAGATACAGAGGCAGAGCTGTCTCAAACAGATTGTCAAACTGCAGCGGGAAGGCCGGGGAGGGTTTGGGGGCAGAAGGGAGAGGGTAAGAGATCAACCGAAGGACTTGTATGCATGCATATAAGCATAACCAATGGACATAAGACACTGGGGGGTAGGGCAGGCCAGGGGATTGTCAAGGGCGTGGGGGAAAAAAGGACACATATGTAATACCCTTTGTAATACTTTAAGCAATAAAAATAAAAAAATTTTAAAAATGAAAAAAAATTATATATTAAAGAAAAATATATATATTATATATTAAAGAAAAAAAACAGGTGTGCGTGACTCCTCACTGTGTTCATTTGTAAAAAAAAAAAAATGCTCTTAAGACCTCGGGCAGCAAGGCAGCCCAGCCCCCAAAAAATATATGCTCAACCCATGCACACAGACAACAGGATGATGATGGCCAGAGAGAAGTGGGGGGCAAGAGCTGGGTATAGTTGGCAAACGGGGGGAAATAGGGACATCCTATGTAATCTAATAAAAGAGAAACATGGTAATTAGTGTACGACCTCTACCCTTCCCATTGGCTAATCAGGGTGATATGCAAATTAACTGCCAACCAAGATGACGGCCAGCAACCAGGCAGCTTAAAGCTAACAGGAGGCTTCCTTGCTTCAGTGAAGGAGGACTCCAACGTTCCCCGCCTCCACTGCAGGACTCTGAGCTGGCAGTTTGAAACATTGTAACAAATATAGAAGCTAAACAAAACCCCAGAAACCACCTTTCACCAGGCCGGGATCTCAGAGCTGGAGTTATAGATTGTTTCGATTATAGAACGCCAACAAACCAGATACCTGCTTTCAGCAGCGGTAGCCTCAGAGCTAGAGCCAGAGCTAAAGCTGGCCCAGAATAAAAAAGAAAAAAAGAAAAAATGAAGCAGTTGGGAGCTTCAGTCAACTGCCAGCCTGAAAGCAGCCCTCAGCCCCTCACCCAGACTGGCCAGGCACCACAGTGGGGACGCCCACCCTGAAGGGTGTGTGACCAGCTGCAAACAGCCATCATCCCCTCATTGAGGTTGGGCAGGCACCCCAGTGGGGACCCCCACCCTGATCCAAGACACCCTTCAGGGCAAACCAGCTGGCCCCCACCCATGCACCAGGCCTCTATCCTATATAGTAAAAGGGTAATATGCCTCCAAGCACTGGGATCAGCAGAGCCACGAGGCCTCTTGGCACCAGATCAGCGTGAAAAGGGGCAGTGCCCAAACCCGCTGATCGCCCTGCGGCTCTGTGTGTGACAGAGTGCAGCGCCCCAACGCCCCCCCCCCCAAAGGCCCTGCTCTGTGTGTGACAGGGTAGAGCCATAACCTCCCATCGGCCCTGCCCTGAGTGTGAACGTGGCGGCGCCCCAACCCCCTGATCGGCCCTGCTCTATGTGTGACAGGGGGCGGTGCCCCACCTCCCCTATCAGCCCTACTCTGTGAGTGACAGGGGGGAGCTCCCCAACCCCCTGATGGGCCCTGCTCTGTGCATGACAGGGGGGAGCCCACCTAACCCCCTGATTGGCCCTGCTCTGTGCGTGACAGGGGGTAGCGACGCAACCTCCCCATAGACCCTGACTTGAGTGTGACAGGGGGTGGTGCCCCAGCCCCCCTATCGGCCCTACCCTGAGCATGACTGAGGGTGGCATGGCAACCTCCCAATCCGCCCTGCTCTGTGCATGTCAGGGGGCGGTGCCCCAACTCCCCAATCAGCCCTGCTCTGAGCCCAACCAGGGGCTGCACCTAGGGATTGGACCTGCCCTCTGCCATCCAGGAGCAGGCCTAAGCCAGCAGGTCGTTACCTCCCAAGGGGTCCCAGACTGCGAGAGGGCACAGGCCGGGCTGAGGGACCCCCCCCTTCCCCCCCGAGTGCACAAATTTTTGTGCACCTGGCCCCTAGTATAATAATAATAATAATAATAATAATAATAATAAAAGGCTAATATACACATTGACTGAAGAGTAGAATGGCCGGTTGCTATGATGCACACAGCCCACCAGGGGGCAGACACTCAATGCAGCAGCTGCCCCCCTGTGGTCAGTGCACTTCCATACGGGGATTGCCACTCACCCAGAAGCTGGCTCATGGCTGGCCAGCGCAGAGGTGGTTGCAGGAGCCTCTCCCACCTCCATGGCAGCACTAAGAATGTCCAACTAAAGGTTTAGACCTGATCCCTTGGGGGCCTAAGCCTTTAGTTGGACATCCCCGGAGGACTCCCTGGCTGCCAGAAGGATGTCTGGCTGCAAGCTTAGGCCTGATTCCCTGGGGAGTGGGCCTAAGTTGACAGGTGGACATCCCCCAAGGGGTCTTGGACTGTGAATGGGCACAGGCCAGGCTGCAGGACCCCCTCCGCACCAAGTGCACAAATTTTTGTGCACCGGGGCTTCTAGTTGAGTAAGAATGGCCCAGATCTTAAAGACTCTCTAACAACATAAGCGGGAACTCTGACTCTCTGAGTTCAGCTTGGCTTCTGCCAATGGGAAGTGCAAGCAGGAGATCTCTTCTGGGTAGAAAAGCAAGGTCAGGGTATTTGTTCTCCTGCCTCTCTCCCAGCAAGGCCATCTCTGACCAGCTGCAACCCTAAGTCAAAAGTCACACCTTCTCTACTCAACTCTTTTTCTGGGTTCCTATTCTCTTCACTCCAATATGGTTAGGGTGCAATTTCCTCACTGTTGCCAGCAGTCTCCCCTGTCATTTGCATACCCTGTGTGCACAGCTTGTAGGAAACCCTTGCACTTGACTCTCCCCCAAGTATCTAATTAGAGTGGGCCATCTCTGCTGCTAGTATCCTGATTGATAATTCTTAACAATACCCACTGTCTTTTCTCTTGCAGACATACACTGACCATTATTAGTGTTTCTTTTAAAAATCCCCTCTAGTGTTTTCTGATACCAGAATAGCTCTCCTGACAGCTGAAATCTGTGTCATTGCCCAAGCAGAATGCAATGTGTTCATACCTGATGAGTCTGCTAATGTATCATCTTTGCTTAATCACATGAGAATACAAGTCAATACCCTGAGTGATTAGACGCCCAGCTCAGGAGACTTGCTAAGTCAGTGGTTTGGGTCATGGTGTTCTGGGTGGAAAAAGTTATCCCTGATTCTTGGAATTGGTGTCTTAACCTGTGTTTTCACATGTGATTGTATTGTTGCTATGGCATCTGAGAGAGCAGTCACAAAAAGAGCCATTTCCATGCTTTTGAAGCCACTTGCTGACCTCTCAGGGCACATTGCAGAAGAAGGGGGTGGCATATGAAATTGTGAAAGCCGGTCACCATACATGAGTGTTGGTGATAGATGGACAAGAGTCTCAAGTCTGGGCAGTTCTTACTAAATGCTAAAATGTGGCACTGTAATTTGCAGAGGAGCTCCAATCAGATGAGCTTGACCTAAATCACTACGGATGAGTCTAACCAGCTACAAAGAAGAAATCAACATGTAATTAATAAAACTGTGTATATAAGCAATTGCTAAGCCTCCCTTAGGAGAAGCAGAGCTCTGAAAAGCATTGCCCTGTCTCCTTTACTTGTTACAACTGAAAATGGAACTTTTTCTCCCACTAAGACTGTGTTTCTTTGAACCCATTGTGTCCTGTTACACTGGAGAAGGTCATGGAGAAGATGTGACCTCCAGTTGACCTGAAGGCTGGACCAAGGCAATTGGAGATTCACCCCAAGCCAGACTTTGGAATGTGCATTCAGCTTGCCTTTTCCCTTCCAGGAGCTGCCTCAAGGACACAGTCTTGAGATACTAATGTGTTGTTGAGACCATCTGGATGGTGTACCTGGCTCAGCCATTTTTTCAAATCGGGCAGGCAAGTGCAGAGAATATTTGTCTTTTGGTCACTCAAGACAAGCCTTGTAAGTAAATTTCCTGGCTTGTTAAACTGCCACCTACCCATCTGCCATGGCCTGATTCTCTCTTGAGTCTCTTCCTGCCCTCTGTATGGGGGCCAGTTTCAGATTATTCCCAGGAGGTTTGGAACCAACATGTGCTTTTAAAACAGCAGTCTCATCTATGTTTTTAAGCAAATATAAAAAATGAAGTATCTAAGGCAATTGTCCTCAAGAACTTTCTTCCTGTTAAAAAGCATCTTGATTTTCTAAAATTCTTTCTAAATTGGGATTTAGAATCAATGAATTGCCACATTGCAGAAAATCATTATTCTCTCCTCTCCATAGAGATCTGAGATCTCACCTCTAATTCTGGGTCTCAGCCACTCACATACATGTGCGCATCGAGGAACGATGGCAGAGCATATCTGTGCTGAGCACACAAGCAGTTGCTGGATGGGGTGCGAGGGCAGTGTAGTTGGGGTGGGCAGGGATTACTACAGGGCATGAGGAAACCAATAGACCCATTATCTTGGTTGTGGTGATAGATTCACTGGTGGATACATATGTAAAAATTCAGTCAGTTCTCTGCTCTAATTATATGTAGCATATTATATGTCAAAATGCTTATTCATGTCTTTTTTCTTTTTAAAATTCAGTTGCCTTTTTAGTAATGGATTATTAGAGTTCTTTATACATTCTGTTCTTCTTTTTAAAAAATTCTTCATTGTTTAAAGTATTATATATGTCTCCTTTTCCCCCCATGGACCTCTCAATGGTAATTCCCACCAGCTACCCCCAGCACATGCCCTCACCCAGCTACTGTCTGTATCCATGGATTATGCTTATATGCATGCATACAAGTCCTTTGGGGGATGAGAGATATACATTCTGTTCTTTGTCAAATCTTTATCAAGCATATTTAAAAGTTCTTTATCATATGTGTGATTTGCAAAATTTTCTCCCAGCTCATAGCTTGATCTTATTTCTATCATCTTCTTATTGACTCAGATATATTTTTCTGATTATTTGTAATTTTTTCTAACGTGCACCCTTTTTCCTTCCAAGATAGTAATTTTTATTTTATTAAATTTATTGGGGTGACATTGATTAATTAAAAACATAGGTTTCAAATGTACAGTTCTATATCACAACATCTATATATTGTATTGTATGTTCACAGCCCCACAGCCAAGTCTCCTTCCATCACCATATGTTTGAACCTCTTACCCTTTTCTATCTGTCCCCTCACCCTCTTTTTCCTCTGGTAGCCACCATACTGTTGTGTGTGTCTATGAGTTTCTGTTTGTGAAACCAGACACAATGGATTCGAGGCCACCTGTCACTACTTGAGCCGAATAAAGCAGAGATGGGGTTCAATCATATATGAGCATTTATTCCAATAGTGCCGGTAATATGGGGAGAGCAGTTGGTCACCCTGGAAATTCTGCTCTGACAAACCCCACCTTGCCAGTAAGCTGATTATATACACAGGAGGGAGAAGATTGCTACATGCAGCTGCGAGTTGCAAGTGTAGCATGGGAAGGGCAGGATAGAGTCTGCAGTCCAGCCTTCTGGAGCTCAAAGTCAGATAACAAGGTGGCTAACCTTCTACGATGTTGCAAACAGCTCAGCCCAGTCCTGGGACCGGAGAATGGTCAACTTTCCTGAGGCAAACTCCCAGAGAGGGTCAGGGTCCGAGCAACCAAATCAAAGTGTGTCCTGTCCTTGGTCTGTTCTCAAAATGTATTTCTTTTCTGTGGCATGGACCCATCAAGGAATCTTATCTTTTTACAGTCTTGTTCCATTCACCAGTTCTCCAGTGCCTGTAAGAAAACTTCTTATATATAGTTGGTAAGGTGAATAATTATTAGACAGCTGTGGCTCTGTTCTTATTGCATGGCCTTCCCCACTATCATTTGTTTGTCTGGTTTGTTTATTTGTTGTTTTCTGTTTATATCCCACAGAAATCATATGGTTCTTGTCTTTTTTCATGATTTATTTCATTTGATGCTCTCAGGATCCATCCATGTTGTCCCAAAGGCAATATTCCATTCTTTTCATTGCTAAATATATTCCATTGAATATATGTACTACATCTTTTTTATGCAATTATCCATCAAAGGGCACTTAGGTTGTTTCCATGTCTTGGCCACCATGAATTAAGCTGCAATAAACATAGAGGTACATATGTCTTCACAAATAAATGTTTTCAGATTTATTGGGTAGATACCAGAAAGGAATTGCTGGGTCATATCATAGTTCCATTGCTTATTCTTGTAGAAACCTACATACTGTTTTCCGTATGGCTCTATCAGTTTACATTCCCACCAGCAGTGTATGAGAGTTTATTTTTCTCCACAAGCTCCAACACTTGTTACTACTTGTCTTTTTTTATGACAGCCATTCTAACAGGTGTGATGTGGTATCTCATTGTCGTTTTGATTTGCATTTCCATCATAGCTAGTGAAGTTGAGCACCTTTCCATATATCTGTTAGTCATTTGCCTGTCTTTTGGGAGAAGTGTCTGATCATGTCATCTGCCTTTTTTTAAAAAACTGGATGTTTTGCTTTATATTACTATTTCTGTAAAGCTTTATATACAGTATATATACATATATACACTAGAGGCCCAATGCACAAAAATTTGTGCACTTGGATGGGTCCCTCAACCTGGCCTGTGCCCTCTCGCAGTCTGGGACCCCTCGGGGGATGACCACCTGCTGGCTTAGGCCTGCTCCCTGGGGGACTGCGCCTAAGCTGGCAGTCAGACATCCCTCTGGCAGCCCGGGAGCCCTAGGGGGATGTCCACTTGCCAGCAGGAAGCAGGCCTAAGCTGCAGTCGGACATCTTTAGCACTGCTGAGGAGGCGGGAGAGGCTTTTACCACCACCACAGTCCTGGCAGCCGTCAGCCTGGCTTGTGGCTGAGCAGAGTTCCCCCTATGGGAATGCACTGACCACCACGGGGCAGCTCCTGCATTGAGAATCTGCCCCCTGGTGGTGAATGTGTGTCATAGTGACCAGTCATTTGCAGTCGTTCTGCTGTTAGGGTCAATTAGCATATTACCCTTTTATTATATAGGAGTGCCTGGTAAGCCTGGAGAGGGGCTGATGGCTGTTTGCAAGCTGGCCATAGCTCCTTCAGGGTGGGGGTCCCCTCTGGGGTGCCTGGACAGGCTGGGTGAGGGGCTGATGGCTGTTTGCAGGCTAACCAACCCCGCAGCAGGGACCCTCACACTATGAGGGTGTGGCCAGCCTGGGTGAGGGGCTGATGGCTGTTTTCAGGCTGGCCACAGCCCCCAGCCACTCAAGCTCACAGTGGAGGCTTGCTGAAAGCAGGTATCTGGGATTTATTTGTCTTATATAATTGAAACTGTTGCCATAAGCAGAGGCCACAGTGGACTCAGGGCTGGAGGGAAGCTTGGCTTCCTCCATCGCCGGGCAACCAAGACTCTTGATGCTCCAGCTCCCTGGCTGCTAGCTGCCATCTTGGTTGGGTTAATTTGCATATAGTTGCTCTGATTGGCTGGTGGGCGTGGCTTGGGTCATAGCAAAGGTACAGTCAATTAGCATCTTTGTCTTTTATTAATGTAGATATGTACATATATTTACTTTTTCAGATTTACTTTAAAAATATCTTTATTTTTGAAAGTATTACAGATGTCCCCTTTCTACCCCCATTGAAGCCTACACCAGCTCTTGCCCCCTCTCCAGATCTTCACTGCACTATTGTCTGTGTCCATGGGTTATGAATACATGCATTGAAGTTCTTTGGTTAATCTCTTCCTACCCTGCCCTTCCTCCCTCTGAAACATGCCAGTCTGTTACATGCTTCTATGTCTCTGGATCTATTTCATTTGCCAGTTTATTTTGTTTATTAGATTCCACACATAAGTGAGATCATGTGATTCTTGTCTTTCTCTGACTGCATTGTTTCACTTAACATAATACTCTCCCGGTAACTCTTGCTGCCTCAAAGAGTAAGAGATCCTTCTTTTTCACAGCTGCATAGAATTCTATGGTGTAAATGTACCACATCTTTTTAATCCAATCATCTACTGAGGGGCATTAGGGCTATTTCTAGATCTTAGTATTGTAAAAAATGCTGCTATGAACATTGGAGTGAATATATTTCTTCTGGTTGGTGTTTCTGGTTTCTTAGGTTATATTCCTGGATGTGGGATCACTGTTTCAAATGGCAATACCATTTTTAATTTTTTGAGAAAATTCCGTAATGTTTTTCATAGTGGCCACACCATCCTGCATTCCCATCAGCAGTGTACTAGGAGTCCCTTTTCTCCACATCCTCACCAACATTTGACATTTGTTGATGGCAGTCATTCTGACAGGTGTCAGGTGATACCTCATGTCATTTTAATTTGCATCTCTCTCATGATTAAAGACTTTAAGCATTTTTTCATGTGTCTCTCAACCATCTTTATGTCCACTTTGGAGAGTCCTTTGTACCCTTTGTCATTTTCAAATTGAATTGTTGACCTTCCCATTGTTAAATTGTATGAGTTCCTTATATATTTTGAGAATTAACCCTTTATCAGATGTATCATTGGCAAATATGTTCTCCCACACCGTGCGCTCGCTCCCTTTACATTTTGTTGATGGTCCTTTTGCTGTTCGAAGCTTTTCACTTTAATGTAGCCCCCTTTGTTTATTTTCTCCTTTATTTCCCTTGACCTCTGAAATGTATTGGAAATATATTGCTAGGAGACATGTCTGAGATTTTGCTGCCTATGGTTTCTTCTAGGATTTTTATGGTTTTACAACTTACATATAAGTTTCTTATCAATTTTAAGTTTATTCTTATTCATGGTATAAGTTGGTGGTCTAGTTTCATTTTTTTTTTTTTTTGCATGTACCTATTTAATTTTCCCATCACCACTTATTGAAGAGATTGCATGTTTTTTTCCCCCCATTAATATTGCTTTAACAGATTCTTTTTTTAAAATTGTTTTATTGCTTAAAGTATTACAAAGAGTATTACATAGGTCTCCTGCATTTTCTTACCTACATTGTCAAATATTAATTGAGCAAAATGGCTGTGGTGGATTTCTGGGTTCTATGCTCCATTCCATCAATATGTATGCCTGTTCTTGTGCCAGTAGCTGGCTTTTTTGATTACAGTGGCTTTGTAGGATAACTTGATATCCAGCATTGTGATCCCACCAATTTTTTTCTTCTTTCCCAAGATTGCTGCAACTATTTGGGTCATTTTTTGGTTCCATATAAATGTTTGGAGTATTTATTTTAGATCTGTGAAACATGCCATTGGTATTTTAATAGGGATTGCATTGAATCTATAGATTGCTTTGGTAGTATGCACATGTAATGATGTTGATTCCACCAATCCATGAACACAGTGTATTCTTGCATTTGTTCATAATTTCCTCTCTCTCTTATTTCAGTAAGCCGTAGTTTCCCAAGTGCAAGTCTTTTAACTCCTTGGTTAAATTTATTCCTAAGTATCTTAATTTTTTGTTTCAATGGTAAATTGGATTGCTTTTTAGTTGTTGGTTTTGTTTTTTTTTCTGAGAGATCATTATTGGTGTATTAAAATGCCATTGATTTTTGGGTGTTAATTGTATATCCTACTACATTGCCAAACTCATTTATTAAATCTGGTTGTTTTTTGGTGGTGTCCTCAGGGTTTTCTATATACAATGTCATGTCATCTGCAAAACCAGGAGTTTTTCCTCCTCCTTTTGAATTTTGAAGCCTTTTATTTTTTCTTCTTGTCTGATCACTGTGGCTATGACTTCCAGTTGAACAAGAGTGGTGAAAGGGAAATCCCTATCTTGTTCCTGTTCTTAGGGGCATGCTTTTAATTTTTGACCATTGAGTATGATGTTGTCTGTAGGTTTGTCAAGTGGTCTTTACTGGATTGTTTGTTTTTTAGTTGTTGAGTTGTATGTATTCTTCATATATATGTTATATTAATTATTTATCAGGAGTGTTGATTGAAAATATCTTCTCCCATTTGTCATTTGCCTTTTTGTTTTGTGATGGTTTCTTTTGCTGGTCTGAAGCTTTTTAGTTAGATATAGTCTCATAAATTTATTTTTGCTTTTGCTTCCCTTGCCTTCGGGGTCAAATTTATAAGATCTTCTCTCAGACCAAGGTTATAAGTTGGCACATATGTCTTCTTATATGTATTTATTGTTTAACGTCTTATATTTAGGCCTTTTATCCATTTTAAGTTCATTTTTGTGCATACTGACAAATAGCAGGTTTCTCTACTCTCATTCTTTTGCATGTGGTTTTCCAGTTTTCCTAGCACTGTTCATAGAAGAGACTATCTTTTCTCCCTTATGTGTTTTTGGCTCTTTGTTGAAAATAGATAGATAGATAGATAGATAGATAGATAGATAGATAGATGATATAGATAGATAGATAATTTAGATAGATAGATATTTCTGGGGTCTCAATTATGTTCCATTGGTCGGTTGTCTCTATTTCTGCCACACCCAGTGTTTTGATTATTGTTGTAATATAATTTGAAGTCAGGAAACATGATACCTCTGGCCTTGTTCTTTTCCCTCAATATTGCTGTAGCTATTCGGAGTATTTTGTGGCTCCGTACAAATTTCATGATTTTTTTGTTGTATTTCTTTTAAAAATGTCATTGGGATTTTGGTGGGGATTGCATTAAATTTGCACATTATTTTGGGCTATATGGCCATTTTAACTATGTTAATTTTTTCTATCTATGAATGTGGAATATCTTTCCATTTCTTTGTGTCTTCTTTATTTCTTTTTAATAATGGCTTGTGGTTTTCTGTGAATATGTCCCTCACAAATCTTTGTTACGTTTATTCCTAGGTGCTTTATCCTTTTCATTGCAGGTTTAAAAGGAATTGTTTCTTTTTTAATGTCTTTTTCTGAAATTTCATTATCAGTACATAGGAACAAAATGAAGTTTTGTACATTGATTTTGTATCCTGCAATGTTACTGTAATTGTTTCTAATTATAAACTTAAAGCTAAATGTTAACGGCCTTTAGAATACACTTGGCTTAATTTACCTCAGCTGGGACTCAGGGCAAGGGCAGAGCCACACCCTGAGGGCAGGACCAGTCAAAGACCAGATGCCACTCAGTCTGACTCTCCCACCCAGTGTTAAGGGGATGGATCTCATGATGTCAAAGGCCCACCCAGATGTGATATAACTTCCTGTAATTCAAGTATATAATAAACAGCTTTCAGAGCTGGCTCTCTGTGTGCCTGTCCCTCCAGAGGGCAGTTACCACACCCATCCCAAGCTTTTAATTTATTTTATGTCTGTCTCTCATTATTCTTTAATCCCGAAAGCGCCTCCTAACTTGCTAGAAACAGTTGAAGTCTCCCCCTTCGTGCGGGATGTGGAGAGGAGACCCCAGCCCCAGCACACCCGCCATAGCTAAAATTTGTGTAGTTACCATATAGCTGCATCTCATAAGCTTAAAAATACAGTAATTATGCTCTTGTTCTGTTATTCCCAGATTTCAAGATCCCCCAAAGATCCACCAGTGAGCACCAATTTCGATGCAAAAGCATAGTCTTTATTCAAGCCCGGGCTTGGTCCCTCAGCCTCCCTTACCAGCGCAGTGGTAGGGTGCGAGAGCCCCGGTTCCCAAGAGAACAAAGAATTTATAGGGCTTGTGGTCGGGGGGTGGGGGCACACTTGGACCACTGATTTGGCAGATTCTGGTTGGTTGAGTGAGGGCTGGGGGCTAGCGACGCAAGGGCAGAGTGCGGCTAGGGTCTGGTTACACAAAGACAGGGGGGTGGTCACCACACTTTAGTGTCTTGGGTTAGTTCTCCTTGCATTCCCATTGGCTGGTTTAAGGGCGGGCTGAGTAACTGATACATTATTGGGTTTTTTTTTCCTTGGAAGAGGAGTCAGGGACACAGTCTGTTCTTTCATTCCTCCCTTGTCTTGGAACTTACGGCTCAATCATGAGACGTACTGCATTTCTATCTCACCTTCCGTTGCTAGAGGCCTGTACTGGGCTTGCAAAACCATCAACTGAACCACCCCTACGCGCTCTTTGACAAATTGGACTAGTCTGTTAATAATACAAGGGCTGAAGGTCAACAGCATTAGGAGGATTACAAGGGTCCTGCGAGGGCGGAAATAAGAGTAGTTAACCACGGAGACCAGTTAAACAAAGATTCATACCAAGACTGAGATTGCTCTCTCTCTAGCTTTCGCTTCTGTAGTCCTTCTCTTATGAGAGCCATGGACTCTTTCACAACTCCGGAGTGGTCAACATAAAAACAGCACTCCTCCCCTAGAGCGGCACACAGGCCCCCTTGCTGCATGAATAGCAAGTCCAATCCCCTTCTGTTTTGGAGCACTACTTCAGATAGGGAAGTGAGGGATTCTTGCAGATGGGTAATGGATTTTTCAATCCTTTATATGTCTAGGTTGACGGCTGCTCTCAGGACTCCATAGTTCTTGTCTTGTATGACAAGTGAGGATATTCTGGCTCCGGCCCCCGCTATCCCCACCCCCAAGAGTGCAGCCATAGTCAGGGCTGTAACAGGCTCTCTCTTGGGAATTAGCAGAGCCTAATCTGCTAAGTACTTCCTTTCCTGTGGGATATACTAGTTTGGGGATCAGCTGCCCAAGTGTGCAGAAGCCTTCTTTCGGGGAATTGAGGATTCGGGAGTGGACACAGGGAGCGAGGCCGCTGGAGCAGGCCCACCATGCGTTTTCAGGGAGAATTAAATACACTGTTTTATTGGGAACTGTAAGGGCTTCACTACAGAGATGCGACTGTTCATGGGGCACATGGCCTATGCAAGTGCCCCGCCCTGTTACTGCAGCAGACTGCTGCCATCTACAGGAGCTAGAATTAATGGCGGTGGTGTACTTGCCGCTAATGGCAATGCCCTCATAGTAAGGTGGCTGGATATCTAGACAGAGCCAACAGGACTTTGTCAGGTCGGGTCGGGAAGCATTCAGGACCTGGTATGCTCCGACAACCGTGCTCCACAAGGGGTCTGCATCAGACGGAAGGTCGTACCCCGGGGTAGGAGATGCAGTGAATGCAGGCGATGTCCCGGTAGGGACAGGGGGTGTGGGGGGCTGTGGAACCAGGGCCTGAGTGCTCTTGGGTGTGGACACCTGGGTGGTAACAGGCGGGGGAGCTCATACTCGGTTGGGCCCCACCCCAGCACGGGTCTGTTGGGGAAGGGGCGCTGCCTGCACTCAGAGAGTACACAGCATTCCCGGGTCTCCCACCCTGTTGTAAAGTCTGATTCCCCAGGTTTTTCCAGCGTCCCATTTTGTTGCCCTTTTCCCTTGTTCCGTGTAGGATATTCATATGGGGTTGCAAAGATACCTCCCAAATCCCTCAGGGCAAGGTGGCGCCTCCGGCCGTGTCATGGTTATTAGGTCATCAGCTCTCGGGGGAGTCCACCAAATGTGCCCAGACAAGACACACGACCATGAGGCGCAGAAGTAGTTCCCTATTCCCCCGCATGAGTCCTGGATGTGGCCCCATGAGTGCCCAGGGCAGACGTAGAAATGGAACTGTCTAAAGTTCTTGGGTCCCAAGAGGGTCGGCCCATCAAAATCTTCATAAGTATGTGCAGTTATTATGTCAGGAAAGAGGGTAAGAAGGTCTATGTAGAGGTCCGGGTACCAAGTGTCTTTAGGGTGCAACTGGGAAGTCTGATTAAGCGCGGTCCCCGAACTGGTGTCTATGATCTACCAGGTAAGATTGTAAGGGGTGTGGGGACTCCCGGCAGCATGGGTGACAGCGAACATAGTCAATAGAGTACCAATATCAGGCAGGTCGAGTGCGCCGTAGCTTGAGCTTGAGTGGGTTGTGTTGGTCTTGGTCGATGTTCCATTGCGTGATGAAGTTCTCCTAGGCTGCAGAGGGGTCAGCTGGGTGGATGTGGGTGTGATGGACCCAGGTCGCGATGCCATCTACCTTGAGAGCAGTGGGTGTAGTCAGCACTACGACGTAGGGGCCCTTCCAACGTGGCTCAAGGGTCTCCGGGCAGTGCCTCTTGATGAACACCCAGTCTCCCGGTCTGTACTGATGAGGCGTCGGGGTTGGGCCAGCCTCGTAGATGGCACGCAGGTGCGGCCAAATGTCCTCGTGCACCCTCTGGAGCCCTCTTAAGAGAAAAGATATTTCTTGATTTTCAAATTCAGCAAGAAACTCAGCTTTAAGGTTAGGAATGATAGGGGGTGGCCTGCCAAACATGATCTCGTAGGGTATAAGGGGAGTTCCTCACCTGCTAAAGGGCATACGGAAGGAGAGCCACCCAGTCCCCGCCAGTCTCCATGGCTAATTTGGTAAGGGTCTCTTTTATGGTTCTGTTCATTCTTTCTACCTGCCCTGATCTCTGGGGCTTATAAGCACAATGTAATTTCCAATCTGCCCCTATAGCCTTGGCTATTGCCTGTGTTACCTTTGAAATAAAGGCTGGTCTGTTGTCTGACCTTATCATAGCAGGAAACCCATACCTGGGTAGGATGTCTTCTAGCAGCTTCTTGGCTACCGTCTGAGCAGTTTCATGCTTGGTTGGGTATGCCTCTACCCATCCAGAAAAGATGTCTACAAATACTAAAAGATATTTGTAACCATACTTCCCTGGCTTGATCTCAGTGAAGCTGATCTCCCATTGAGCTCCCGGCTTGGTTCCTCTGAGCCTGGCTCCTTTTTCACTCGACCCGGCCCTCGCATTCGTGAGTTGGCAGGTCTTACAGGTGGATACAATTTGATTTATTTTGGAGTCTTGTTGGTAAATCTTGATTCCTGCATGCTGGATTAAGTCCTTTAATTTCCGGGCCCCCAAGTGGGTGGAGTGGTGCATGCGTTCTAACACTGAGAATCCAAGCCGGTCTGGCAGTATGAGTTCCTTGTCCGGTGTATACCACCATCCCTTTATCTCCTGGGCTAGGGGAAGTTCCCTGATCCACTGCAATTCCTCCTGGGAGTATCTGGGTTGGTCTGGCAAAACTGGATCCCCTGGGTTCAGTAGTTGTAGGGCCATGGTAGGGACCGAAGTAAGGGCCGCTGCCTTGGCTGCCTGATCAGCCTTTTGGTTACCTCTTGCTACCGGGTCATCTGTCTTCTGGTGCCCTTGGCAGTGGATAATGGCTAACTTGGCAGGAAGCCATAAGGCTGTGAGCAGGTTGAGTATCTCCTGCTTATTCTTTATAGTCCGCCCTTCTGCTGTCAGTAGCCCCCTCTCTTGATAGATTGCCCCATGAACATGAGCCGTGGCAAATGCATAATGGCTATCTGTGTAGATGTTGAGCCGTTTTCCAGCTCCCAGCGTCAGCGCCTTAGTGAGGGCAACAAGCTCCACTCGCTGGGCTGACGTTCCAGAGGGTAGAGCTTCTGCCCATACGGTGTCCATCTCAGTGACCACCACTGCCCCTGCATACCTGTGCCCGTCCCGTATGAAGCTGCTCCCATCCGTGAACCAAGTGGCCTCGGCATCTGGGAGGGGCCGGTCGGTCAAGTCCTTTCGGAATCCATGTACTTGCTCTAGGATTCCTGCACAGTCATGTAATGGGGCATCCAAGTCGGGGTCAGGCAGCAAAGTAGCGGGGTTAAGGGCCGCCCTAGGGTGGAATTGCACTCTAGGAGGGTTGAGTAGGAAGCTCTGATAGTGGGTCATACGTGCGTTGCTCATCTATCTATCAGGAGGCTGTTTTAGGACTCCCTCAATGGCATGTGGTGTTGTGATCCAGATTTCCTGCCCCAAGGTCAGTTTGTCAGCGTCCTTGACTAGGAGCGCAGTTGCTGCAAAATTCTTAGGCATGGTGGCCAGCCGGCAGCTACTGGATCTAGCCTCTTAGACAAGTACGCTACTGGGCGGCTCCAGGGGCCTAAGGCTTGAGTTAAAACCCCCTTTGCTATTCCCTTGCACTCGTCTACAAAGAGGCAAAAGGGCTTGGTAATATCTGGCAGGCCTAGGGCGGGAGCAGCTAAGAGGGCTTTCTTTATCTGGTTAAAGGCAGTTTCTTCTTTCTCAGTCCATTCAAAAGCCCTCCCCTCCTTGGTAGCTTCATATAGGGGCCTGGCGATTTCCCCAAAACTCGGTATCCAGAGGCAGCAGTAGCCGGCCGATCCTAGGGATTCCCTTACTTCTCTCCGGGAGGTGGGGGTAGGGATTTTTAGGACAGTCTCTTTTCTTGCATCTGACAACCGGCCGCTGACTGCCCTCTAGGATGTACCCCAGGTAACTTACCCTCTCTCTGCATATCTGAGCCTTCTTCTCAGATGCCCGGTACCCTAAGGTCCCCAAGATGGCCAGCAGATCCCGTGTTCCCCACTCACTTTCTTCAGCCCTGTCGGCAGCAATCAGGATGTCATCTACGTACTGGAGGACAGTGAGGCCAGGATGCTCCCTCCTGTACTCACCCAGGTCCTCGTGTAGTGCCTTGTCGAAAATGGTGGGCAAATTCTTGAACCCCTGGGGCAGTTGTGTCCGGGTTAATTGTCCACTGTAGCCCTCCTCTGGGTCGTGCCATTTGACGGCAAATAAGGGTTGGCTTCGAGGCACCAGCGGCAGACTAAAGAAGGCATCCTTTAAGTCCAATACGGTGTACCAGACTCTAGAGGGTGCCAAAGAGCTTAAGAGAGTATATGGGTTGGGGACAGTTGGGTGTATGTCCATGACTCTTTTATTTACCTCCCGGAGGTCCTGTACCCGTCGATAGTCATTTGTGTGAGGCTTCCTGACTGGCAGGAGGGGGGTGTTCCAGGCAGATTGGCAGGGAACTAGTACCCCTAGGCTTCGCAGCCTCTGGATGTGAGGCTGGATTCCCTTCCGGGCTTCCTGAGGCATAGGGTACTGCTTGATTCTTATTGGGCCTTCTCCTGGTTTTAACTCTACCAGGTTTGGGTCCTGTGAGAGGCTAGTCCTACTCCCCCCATCTCTGCCCAAGCTGTGGGGAATTCTTGTAGCCATCTGTCCACGTTGCTTTCCACTGGGGATGCCCCCTGGTGGAGGCAGTACTCATCCTCTAATCTCAGAGTCAAAACCTGAATGGGGTGGCCTTTGCCGTCGGTGACCTGAGGCCCCCCTTGTCTGAAAGTTGTCTGGGCTCCAATCTTGGTCAATAAGTCCTGTCCTAATAGTGGGTAGGGGCACTCCGGTATCACCATAAAGGAGTGGGATACCCGGCCCGTTCCTAGATTTACTGTTCTTTGGGTAGTCCATGAATACTGGCTCATACCAGTTTCCCCTTGCACCCAGGACTTCTTGTTGGCTAGCTTTCCCTGAGGTATGCAGAGGACGGAATGTTGCACTCCAGTGTTGACAAGGAAGTCAACAGGGGTCCCCTCCACTCTAAGAGTTACCCTGGGCTCGGGGAGGGGGTCCGAACCCCGACTCCCCTAATCACTCAGTTCTTCCAGCAGGCTTTCACTTGGTCAGTCTTGCCTCCCTTCCCACCGGCCTTCTTTGGACATTCTCGGGCCCAGTGCCCTATCTCTCTACAGTAAGCGCACTGATTCTTCTGCAGCCTCCGTCTCTCGCCCCGGGCGGTCTCCTTACCTTCCCCCTGGTTATCGGCAAGTCGGCGGAGGCAGCGTTTCTGTTCTCCGGGGGTGTCTGCAGTGGTGGCAAGCAGAATCTTGGCCAGGTTTTGGGTCTGCTTGTCACTGGCAGCCACCATGGTGAGAACCTGTCTATCTTCAGGAGGCTCCCGGTTGTTATACACCTTCTCGGCTACCTCCAGCAAGTCCTGCAGACTTTTTTCTCCTAATTTATCTACTTTCTGCAGCTTCTTTCTAATGTCTGCAGCCGATTGGTTCACAAAACTCATGATTACAGCTGCTTTACTCTCAGGAGCTTCTGGATTCATGGGGGTCTAGGTGCGGTACGCCTCCATGATCTGTTCTAAAAAGGCAGCTGGAGACTCATCCCTTTCCTGCTGAACATTTTCTACCTTGGCCAGATTAGTGGGCTTTCTAGCAGCCATTCGGAGACCCCCCATTAGAGTCTGGCGGTAGACCCGGAGCCTCTCCTTACCTTCTGCCGTGTTGAAATCCCATTCAGGCCTAGTTAAGGGAAAAGAGACATCTATCTGGTTGGTGGTGGGGTTCCCGTCCACACCTGGAACCACTTTCCGGGCCTCACTGAGGATTCTTTCCCTCTCCTCAGTTGTGAACAGGACCTGCAAAAGTTGCTGGCAGTCATCCCATGTAGGCTGGTGGGTGAAAAGGACAGAGTCTAACAAATCAATAAGTCCTGCCGGCTTCTCAGAGAACTTAGGATTCTGAGCCTTCCAGTTGTAAAAGTCACTAGTGGTGAAGGGCCAGTGATGATGGGGCTGATTGCCATCCGCATCTGGGGGGCCTGCGGCTCGCAAGGGCAGAGTCTTAATAGTGGAGTCTGCAGCCTGGACAAACTGCTCCCTCTGGGCTCTAGTCAAGGGCGGGCCTCCCACCGGAACTTTCCCCAACCCCTCCTGGAATTTCTCCTACAACCCCTCCCGGAACTCCTCCTCCAACCCCACCCAGAGCAGCGTCGGCTTCCTCTGATGGGGGAAGCCTGGGTCTCTGGCATCCTAGGGAGCTGATATGGGAGAGAAAAAATTAGTTCTTCTTCAGTTCCCCCCTGCAAGATTGGGTAGAGGGGAGCTGATGGTGGGGTGACTTTCTTCTTCTCCTTTTTCTTCTCTGTTTTCTGCAAGGCAAGAATAGGTTTCAGCTCTGGAGGGCGTAGGGCTAGGAAGCGCTTAAGCCAAGAGGGTGGGTCCTCCATGAGGTCTTGCCAAGTAGTAATGTAATGGAGTTGATCAGGGTGACCCCCACTCAGCTGGGAGACTACATCCCTGACCCGGCAGATGGTAGGGAGATCGAGAGTTCCCTCTGGCGGACACCTGACTTTGAAAGCTGGCCACTCGCTGGAACAGAAAGTCTGCCATCAGCCCTTTCAGGCCTTCACACTGAGGTTGTTAGCCCTTCCCTTAACCTCTTTGAAATGATCAATCATAATGCTTAAAGGAGTAGCCTGAGTCTGTCCCATAATGTCCGTCCAGTAAGTCCACAGAATAAAACAGAAAAATACAGAAACAGACAAACAAAAAGCCCTCTCCCCCCCCCCGCCCCCCAAAAAAATAAACCAGCCTTCCGACTCGGCGGAAACAAAACCAAATGGCGGGAGCGACCCACCTCGTCTCAAATCCTTGTGAGGGGATTCTGCATCCCTCCTGAAGTGAGGGGATTCTGCGTCCCTCCTGAAGGAGATCGGAACATCTTCCGACTCTCCCCACCCGTGGTCCTTCAGCAGTGCATCCACCTAGACCACTTAGGGCACTACAGAATTTCAGAAATGAGCTCACACAGGACAGAACACACAACACACAGAACAGAACACACAACACACAGACACTTACCGCGGTCAGTCAGACTCTCCAGATCGGGGTCCCTCGTGGGTCTTGTGGGTCCCGCACGAGCCCCCAAATGTTATGTTATGCCCAGAATTCAATATCCCCCAAAGATCCACCAGTGAGCACCAATTCCGATGCAAAAGCATAGTCTTTATTCAAGCCCGGGCTTGGTCCCTCAGCCTCCCTTACCAGCGCAGCGGTAGGGTGAGAGAGCCCCAGTTCCCAAGAGAACAAGAATTTATAGGGCTTGTGGTCGGGGGGTGGGGGCACACTCGGACCACTGATTTGGCAGATTCTGGTTGGTTGAGTGAGGGCTGGGGGCTAGCGACGCAAGGGCAGAGTGCGGCTAGGGTCTGGTTACACAAAGACAGGGGGGTGGTCACCACACTTTAGTGTCTTGGGTTAGTTCTCCTTGCATTCCCATTGGCTGGTTTAAGGGCAGGCTGAGTAACTGATACATTTAGTGGTGTGTTTTATTTTCCTTGGAAGAGGAGTCAGGGACACAGTCTGTCCTTTCAGTTCTAAATATTTTTATCAATTTTTATTTCATCTTATTAATCCATGAATTATTTGACTAAGTTCTCCAATTGTCAATATATGATTTCTTATTTGTTTATTATTTAACTAGAGGCCCAGTGCACAAAAATTTGTGCACTCGGGGGGGAGGGGAGATCCCTCAGCCCGGCCTGTGGCCTCTCGGAGTCTGGGACCCCTCGGGAGATAACGACCTAATGGCTTAGGCCTGCTCCTGGGTGGCAGAGGGCAGGCCCAATCCCTAGGTGCAGCCCCTGGTCGGGCTCAGAGCAGGGCCAACTGGGGAGTTGGGGCGCTCCCCCCTGTCATGCACAGAGAAGGGCGGATTGGGAGGTTGTGATGCCACCCTCAGTCACGCTCAGGGTAGGGCCGATTCAGGGGTTGGGGCACCGCCCCCTGTCACACTCAAGGCAAGGTCGATGGGGAGGTTGCGGCACCACCCCCTGTCACGCACAGAGCAGGGCCAATCAGGGGGTTGGGGCACTGCCCCCTGTCACACACAGAGCAGGGCCCATCAGGGGGTTGGGGCTCCGTACCCTGTCACGCACAGAGCATGGTCGATCAGGGGGTTGGGGAGCTCCCCACTGTCACGCACAGAGCAGGGCCCATCAGGAGGTTGGGGAGCTCCCCCCTGTCATGCACAGAGTAGGGCCGATATGGGAGTTGGGACACCGCCCCCTGTCACACACAGAGCAGGGCGGATCAGGGAGTTGGGGCACCACCCTCTATCACCCACAGAGCAGGGCCGATCAGGGGGTTGGGGCACCGCCACTCTCACACTCAGGGCAGGGCCGAAGCGGGGGTTTATGGCTCTACCCCGTCACACACAGAGCAGGGCCCATGCGGGGGAGGGTTGGGGGGCCTCACCCTGTCACACACAGAGCCGCAGGGCGATCAGGAGGTTTGGGCGCTGCCCCCTGTCATGCTGATCCCGGTGCCGGGAGGCATATTACCCTTTTACTGTATAAGATAGAGGCCTGGTGCATGGGTAGGGGCTGGCTGGTTTGCCCTGAAGGGTGTCCTGGATCAGGGTGGGGGTCCCCACTGGGGTGCCTGGCCAGTCTGGGTGAGGGGCTGAGGGCTGTTTTCAGGCTGGTGGGTGACTGAAGCTCTTTTTTTTCTTTTTTTTTTTTAATTCTGGGCCAAGGCCTCTGCTGCTGAAAGCAGGTATCTGGTTTGTTTCAGTTTTATAATCGAAACACTGTATCATCTCCAGCTCTGAGATCCCAGCCGGCTGAAAGCTGGTTTCTGAGGTTTTGTTTAGCTTCTATATTTGTTACAATGTTTCAAACTGCCAGCTCAGAGGCTGGCAAGGCAGGCGGCGAACGTCGGAGTCCTCCTTCAGTGAAGCAAGCAAGCCTCATGTTCGCTTCCACCTGCCTGGTTGCCGGCTGCCATCTTGCCTGGCAGTTAATTTGCATATCGCCCTGTTTAGCCAATGGGAAGGGTATAGGTCGTACGCTAATTACCATGTTTCTCTTTTATTAGACAGGATTACATTGTGGTCATGAAATACGATCTATGTCTTTTTAATATTATGCTGTTTTTAGAGCATTTCTTTAGGGACAAACCTAAGACCAATATTAGTAAGTGTTCCATATTTATTTGAAAACAACTGACTGATGCCGAAACCGGTTTGGCTCAGTGGATAGAACGTCGGCCTGCGGACTGAGGGGTCCCAGGTTCGATTCCGGTCAAGGGCATGTACCTGGGTTGCGGGCACATCCCCAGTGGGAGATGTGCAGGAGGCAGCTAATCGATGTTTCTCTCTCATCGATGTTTCTGACTCTCTATCTCTCTCCCTTCCGCTCTGTAAAAAATCAATAAAATATATTTAAAAAAAAAACAACTGACTGAAAGTTTATGAAGTATCTACATATGTTCATTAGATCAAGCATGTTAATCAGGTTGCTTCAATCTTTGGGGCCTCTTGGCATTCTTATTTTCCTAGTAGTAACTGAGAAATGTGTGTCAAACTTGTCATCATAAAGGAAGGTTTGCCCAATTTCTCTTATGATTCAATTACTCCATTTGTAAATGTGATGCCTCTTTATGTGGTTCATATAAATATAAGGTATATTTGATCTTGGTGAACAGGACTTTACAGCTATGCTCTGACCACACTATTGAAGTTTTACTTGCCTTATCCACTCCTCACTCTTTTTATATACTGTATGGTGTTATTTCTTACATAAATGAATATAATATATATTTTAAAAATATTTTTATTGACCTTCAGGGAGGTAGAGGCCGAGAGAGAAATTTTGATTGACTGCCTCCTGCATGCCCCCATAAGTGATCTAGCCCACAACACAGGCATGTGCCCTGGGGGGGAATCAAACCAGCAAGATCCCAATGCATGAGACAAAGCCCAAGTAACTGAGCCACACTGTCCAAGGCAATATATACTGTTTTATAATTTGTAAATTCATACTTTTTTGTTTACTTTTAGGCCCTTCAAGAAACCCTGGAAGATCCAGAACAAGAAACTTTATCTGCTGTAATTTGCTGATGTATCCAAGTGCCTAGAACAGTGCCTGGCACATAATAGCCTCTCAATAAATATTGAATGAAAAGTCTATTATATTTGCTATTGTGTTCTTGTTGGTTTAGAATTTTATTGCTATAGTTGCCTGTACTTCTGTTTCCAAATGTTCTCTGCTGTCATGCTTTAGATTTAAAATTTAAATAAATCCACTTTTAAAAGTGTGTGTGTGAGCCGAAACCGGTTTGGCTCAGTGGATAGAGCGTCGGCCTATGGACTGAAAGGTCCTGGGTTCGATTCCGGTCAAGGGCATGTACTTGGGTTGTGGGCACATCCCCAGTAGGAGGTGTGCAGGAGGCAGCTGATCGATGTTTCTCTCTCATCGATGTTTCTAACTCTCTATCTCCCTCCCTTCCTCTCTGTAAAAAATCAATTAAAAAAAAAAAGTGTGTGTGTGTGTGTGTGTGTGTGTGTGTGTTCGTTTTAACTGAAACCATTGGTGCATTTACCATAATTATAATTTTTTATCTATTTGGATGCATATATAAAATTTTATTTTTTGCTTTCTATTTGTCCAACCTGTTTTATAATTCTTTTTCCTTCTTCTTTGTAGTTGAATTTGAATTATTTGGGTATATTTTCACATTCTATATTTCTCTCCACTAGTTTGGAAATTATATACACTTTTCCTAATATTTTAGTAGCTAGCTAGTGATTGTAACATATATTCTTAACATAAAAAATCTAAAGATAATCTATATTTTTATCTTCCTCTATACAACAAATTAAACATTTTAATTCCACTCCCACCCTCCATCCCAATCTATATATTATTGTGCATTTCCATTGTAAAGTCCTGGATGCAAGCCGCTGTCACAAAGAACCAAGAGACGCTTCTCATGCAAAAGGCAAAGGGTTTATTTAGCTTCTAACATGTTGGGGCTCACAGCTTAGCTTATTCTGAATGCAGTAGAGTAGCGGCTGTCAGCCCCGACCAAGAGTTTAAACATAGGTTATATACCTTTTAGCAAATAGGGCAAGTAACCTGGGGTCATTCCATTGGAGATCTAGCGTTGTGTCAACATATCTATCTGCTTTTGGCGGGGAGGGAATGTAGTTTGGAATTTTTTATTAATGATTTGGCTTTCTAAGTGAGTTAATGCCTGTCTGGTTTTTTATTAGGTGTTTGTTCTTCAGTCCCCTCCTGGGCTGCAGCCATCTTCCGTAACCTCCCTGGCTGTAGCTATCCCCCATAAAAGTTGTTTGTTTCATCTGCCCCTTCTGACCTTTCCTAATTACCCTGGTGCCGTTTGCTCCGTTTGTCCCTTCTGACCCTCCTGATTATGTTGGCGCCTCTCATTCCCCCCTTTTTTTGTGGACGGTCTCTAATCTTAGAGACTTTTAGGTTTAGCTAAGGCTGTGTACTGTTGCCTGATGACAAGGAGTTTAATGTCCCCTACCCTCTGTTGTATGAATTCCATAATTTTGTTTATGATGTAGGGTCCTATAGAGAGGATTAATAGTAGGATTATGAGCGGCCCTGCGATCGCTGACAGCAGGGTTGTTAACCATGGTGATTGTGTAAACCAAGATTCAAATCAACCCTTTTGTGCCTCCCTTTCCTTCTGTCGCTTGGTTAGCCGCTGCCGAAGCTTGGTTATGGACTCCTCCACCACCCCTGTATGATTGGCATAAAAACAACACTCTTCCCTGAGAGCTGCATAGAGCCCTCCTTCCTGCATAAATAGGAGGTCGAGACCATGTCTATTTTGCAGAACTACCTCTGAGAGCGATGTGAGGGAGTCCTTAAGGGTAGTTATAGAGGTTTTCAATTTTTTTAAATTTTGATTTATAGCAGCTTGAAGCTGGTGCATATGGCTCGACCCCTGGATAAGGGCAGTGGTCCCAGTTCCTATCCCTACTGCTGTTCCAACTTCTAGGAGGATTGCTATAGTAAGAGACACTGGTTCCCTCTTAAAGCGGGTGACATGCTCCCCCACCATTTCCTCAAATGAACTTGCATTATGATATAATACTTGAGGAAACAAATGGACCATGACACAGAAGTGATGGGAACTATTGAACACAGCAGTGGAAATACAAGGGGTCAGATCGGTACTGCAGGCCCACCAAGTTCCTGCCTTTGGAGCCAGGTACCCAATTGTGGAGTTTATAGAGACAGTTCTGGCATAGAGTCGTCGGTGGCTCAGCGGGGGGGAACCTATGCAGAGTCCTTTGCCAGAAATCTCAGGGAGGGTTAGCTTGTGATCTCCTCCCCAACGGCAGGCAGAGCTTGTGGTCAGGGTGTAAGTTCCGTTTATTGCAGTCCCCTTGTAATAAGGGGGTGTTGCCGAGAGGCAGAGCCAGCAGGATCGAGTCAAATTGCTTTGGGTTGCATTAAGGGCAGAGTAGGCTCCACTTATGAGGTTAAACAGGGGGAGTCTACCACTTGGGCTTCTCAGGGGAGGGGCTCCACTACTCGGAGTCCGAACAAGGTTGGTAACCTGGGGAGATTCTGTCACTGGCCCCGCCAAGCCACCCAGGGACGCCAGGGGCCGGAGTGGGGAGACTGGATGGACAGCTGGATTGGGCCCCACCAGGACTGGTGTGGTCTCTTGTTGTAGTTTGATAGTAAACCAGAGACTAAAGTCATATCCGGAGGCATAAAACCTAAGCCTCCATGTCCTTCCCTTATATCAGTGGGAAAGCTTGTCCGCCCCTCTGCTTCGTTTTGTTAAGGAGATATTTAATTTATTACACAAAGCTTTTGTTTTACATTTCTCCCTTTTGTTTTAGTGAATAGTTATCCAGTCTGAACTGGATCGGGTGATCCAATGAGCTGACCCCGTGGTTTCACACCCCCAGGCTGCGTAGTAAAGGGATTCAGGCCCACTATAGCTTTGTATTTTATTTCTACTATGATCATTTTTTGGGCAAACATAAAAGGTGAGGTGGCCCAGGGAGGTACGTTTGCCACTATTTAGACACCCCGGTGTGTGATTGTTATTGGGACTATTTTCATAGTAGAGTAAGTGACGCCCCCCGGTTGCTGATGGAATTTTGTTGGGGTCCTCAATCTTCGGTATGTCCCATGTGTCTAGGCCGACAGCTAGCTGGCATACGTCTGGAGATAAGGTGGGCCACCAGCTACCCGGAGTGTGGACACCTCTGGTTGATCAGACTACTTGCCCTGTTGGGTTGATGACTTCCCAGGTTAAAGTTATAGGGGCATGGGG
This sequence comes from Myotis yumanensis, assembly GCF_028538775.1. NCBI lineage: Eukaryota > Metazoa > Chordata > Mammalia > Chiroptera > Vespertilionidae > Myotis > Myotis yumanensis. The sequence goes on from NW_027223760.1 coordinate 5,798,160, forward strand.
GTTACTTGCCATCAGCTTGGCCAGGCAGGGGCTTACAACGAAAGCGAAGCTTAAGAGGGTTATTAGTCCTTTCCATTGTCCATTTAGGTCCCGGTGGCGGTGCAGGCTTGAGATGGGAGGCATGGATCCAAGGAGTGATGCCATCTACTTTAACCGCAGTTGGGGTGGTCAGCAGCACCACGTAAGGTCCTTTCCACCGGGGCTCCAAGCTGTGGGTCTGGTGCCTCCTCATGAACACCGAGTCTTCAACGTGGAAGGAGTGGGGCACTTTGAGGTCTCCTGGCTGATAGGCAGAGGCCAAGGGCTTCCAGATGAATTGCTGGATTCCCTCTAAAGCCTTTAACCTGGCAAGTAAAGGAGTGTGGGGTAATGAGTTTTTGTCTATGGTGGTTAACATTTTTGAGACTGGAGGTGGGGTTTCATACAGAATTTCAAAAGGGGTGAGATTATACATAGAAGGTGAAGGAGTGTTCCGAGCATGGAACAGGGCATAAGGTAGGAGCAAGGTCCAATCTTGAACGCCAGTTTTTAAGGCCAATTTAGTTAAGGTTTTCTTAATGGTTCTATTCATTCTTTCTATTTGCCTTGAACTTTGGGGATGATAAGTACAATGTAATTTTCAATTAATCCCCAATACCCTGGCCACTCCCTGATTTACCTGGGCCACGAAAGCAGGTTTGTTATTTGACTCAATTACCTGGGGTAGTTCAAATTGAGGAAAAAGTTTTTCTATAATCTTTTTAATTACCATTTGTGCTGTTTCTCTTCGGGTGGGGTAGGCCTCTATCCATCCTGAGAAAGTATCTACAAAAACTAAGAGAAATCTTAACCCATACTTAGCTGGTTTGATTTTAGTAAAGTCCACTTCCCAGAATTGGCCGGGCCGGCTTCCCCTGAGCCTTTTCCTTTCTGGCATTTGCGACGGGTGTGCATTTACAGCCTGACAGGCTCGGCAGTTTTTTGCCACTTGTTCAGCTAGGTTTCTGTTTTCCTTGGCTGCTAGAGTGAAGGGCTGCTTTTTTAATAGCTCTTGCATCTTCTTGGCCCCCAAATGAGTAAGCTGATGTACATATTGTAAGTAGGAGGCCGCCTGCTGTTTCTTATTCCCTGTAGCTTCGGGTGCCGTGTTCTCCTTAGGAGCCTTGTTCACCAGTGCTGGGACCTCTGCCCCTTTAAGAGCTGCTGCCTTTGCTTCTTTGTCTGCCCGCCGATTTCCTGCGGCTACAGGGTCCGACCCCTTTTGATGGCCGGGGCAATAAACAATGGCTAATTTGGTAGGCAGTAGGACAGCTGCTAGTAGTCTAAGGATTTCAGCCTTGTGTTTAATGTCCTTTCCAGCTGAGGTTAACAGTCCCCTTTGTTGATATATGGCCCCATGTACATGAGCCGTGGCAAAGGCATAACGGCTATCCGTATAAAGGGTAGCTTTCTTCCCCTTAGCCAGTTCTAAGGCTTTTGTGAGAGCAATTATTTCCGCTTTCTGGGCGGATGTCCCTTCTGGCAGCCCCGCAGACCATACAACCTTGTCCTTGCTAACTACTGCCGCCCCTGCGCATCTTTTACCATCCTGTAGGAAGCTGCTGCCGTCCGTGAACCAGGTCACCTCTGAGTCTGGCAATGGGAAGTCCTTTAGGTCACGACGGATTCCTGTTTCTTCTGCCAGGATATCCTGGCAGGAGTGTAGGACCGGGTCTGCAGCCTCATTTGGAAGTAGAGTGGCAGGGTTTAAAGTAACTGGAGGTTCGAAGGTCACTCGGTCCTTGTCTAACAGAATGCTCTGATAGTGCGTGATGCGAGCATTCGAGAGCCACCGGTCTGGGGGCTGCCTGATGATATTTTCCAGTATATGAGGGGTCACAATAGTTAGTTTTTGTTCCAGAGTCAGTTTGTCCGCATCTTTGGTTAGTAAGGCAGCGGCAGCTATAGCTTTAAGACAGCGGGGCCAGCCCCCAGCTACTGAATCCAAGCGTTTGGATAGGTAGGCTACAGGTCTTTTCCAGGGTCCCAAAGTCTGGGTCAAGACCCCCCGGGCCACTCCCCCTCGCTCCTCTATGTAAAGGGTGAAGGGCTTTTCGATATTAGGAAGCGCCAATGCTGGGGCTGATAGCAGGGCTTTTTTTATATTATCAAAGGCTTGCTGTTGTTCTGACCCCCAAGAGAATTCTGTGTCCCCCTTCAGGAGTGGGTACAGCGGGGCGGCTAGCGAGGCAAATCCCGGAATCCATAGTCTACAGAACCCAGCTGTCCCCAAGAACTCTCGGAGTTGTTTTCTGGAAGTTGGTGTGGGGATCTGCACAACAGTCTTTTTCCGTGTTTTAGTCAACCAGCGTTTCCCTCCCCGGAGAGTATACTCTAGAAAAGTAACCTCCTGTCTGCATAGCTGGGCCTTCTTAGCTGATGCCTTATACTCAAGCCGAGCGAGCTCCTGTAGTAAGGAGCGAGTCCTGTACTCACATTCTTCCCGAGACGACGCAGCCAGCAGCAGGTCATCTACATACTGGAGCAGGGTTACCTCCGGGTGCTGGGTCCTGAAGGTGACCAGGTCCTGATGGAGGGCCTCATCGAAGATCGTGGGAGAGTTCTTAAATCCTTGGGGCAGCCTGGTCCAAGTCAGTTGCCCTGCAAGACCAGCCTCCGGGTCGGTCCATTCAAAGGCAAATAGAGGTTGACTGCTTTCACAGAGTCGCAGGCAGAAAAAGGCATCCTTTAAATCCAATACAGTGTACCAGCTCCTGTCAGGCGGGAGGGAACTCAGAAGATTGTAAGGGTTAGGGACAGTGGGATGTATGTCCTGTACCCTGCTGTTAACCTCTTGTAGATCTTGCACTGGTCGGTAATCCCCGGTCCCCGGTTTCTTGACGGGAAGGAGTGGTGTGTTCCAAGCTGACTGACAGGGCTTCAGGACGCCTCCCTGCAGTAGCTTTAGAATATGTGGCCTGATTCCTTCCTGAGCCTTCTTACTCATGGGATACTGCCTCACCCGAATTGGAACTGCAGAGGCTTTTAAGGCAACTACTACCGGAGGTTGATTTCTCGCCAGCTCTAATCCGGCCTTCTCTGCCCAGGCATCCGGATATTTGTCTAGCTACCTTGTTACATCCTGTTCCTTTACCGGGGAGTCATACAGGCGGTATTCATCCTCCATAGACATTGTTAGAGCTGTTACTACTGGTTGCTGGACTAAGGGGCTCAAGAACTCTACTCTGGGCCCTTCGGGGTTGAAAGTGATGCGGGCTTTTAATTTGGTAAGCAGATCTCTCCCCATGAGGGGAGCTGGGCAGTCAGGTATCACCAGGAAGGAGTGATGGACCTTTCCCCTTCCTAAGTCTAGAGTTCTTTTGGTGGTCCAGGCTCGGTATCGGCTACCGTTGGCACCCCTTACTAGGGACCGCTTAGTTGACAGCGGCCCCAGTGGTGCTTGTAATGCCGAGTAAACAGCTCCGGTGTCCACCTCAAAATCAATAGGAGTCTCCTCCACATCAAACTTTACCCTGAGCTCGGGGAGGGGGTCCGAGCCCCGTCGCCCCTAGTCTTCATCCAGGGCCAGCAAGGTGGGCGGTTTAGCCTGTAGGCCCTTCCTGGGTCTCTTTGGGTAGTTTTTCTTCCAATGCCCATACTCCTTGCAATGGGCACACTGATCCGGGTCCAATTTTGGTCGCGGCCGTGGCCCAGCCCTGCCTCCCTTCCTGTCTCCCTCTTTATTGTTACCGACTGCTGCGGCCAGGATTTTAGTCAATGTTTTATCTCTCTTTTTATTCCTGGCATTCTCTCTTTCCTCTCTCTCCCTTTCCCTACGTTCCTCTTTCTCCTCCTCCGTTTCTCTTTTATGAAAAACTTTATCTGCTTCTTTAACTAAGTCTCTAAGAGTGAGGTCCTGCAGCCCATCAAGGCGCTGCAGTTTCCGCTTTATATTTGCAGCGGATTGGCCAATGAAAGCCATGGCTACTGAAGCCCTCTGGCCCTCCGACTCCGGATCGAAGGGAGTAAACCTCCGATAGGCTTCCATTAACCTCTCTAAAAAGACTGTAGGAGATTCATCAGAACCCTGGACGACCTCCCTTACCTTAGCCAAATTGGTGGGCCGCCTAGAAGCTGCCCGGAGACCCGCCACGAGAGCCTGGCGATAGGAGGACAGATGCTTCCTACCTTCCGGAGTATTAGGGTCCCAGTCGGGGCGAGCCAGTGGGAAGGTGTCATCAATAATATTCTGTAGCTGTGTCGGACGCCCGTCTCGTCCCGGAACGTTCTTTCGAGCCTCTAACAGGATCCGGTCTCTTTCCTCTGTAGTGAAGAGGGTCCCCAGAAGTTGTTGACAATCATCCCAGGTTGGTTGATGAGAAAATATAAGGGACTCCACGAGACCTGTTAACCGAGTGGGGTCTTTAGAGAAAGGAGGGTTATTATTTTTCCAATTATATAAATTAGAGGAGGAGAATGGCCAATACTGGAGGGCCGGCATCTCCCCCCCGTTCCCATTTTCCACCATAGGCCCGTAAGGGCGTAACGGCAGAGTAGTGGCCACAGGTCCTTCATCCGGCTGGCGCCGGCTCCTAGTCCGCTGTGCTGGCCCGTCGCCCGGTGGCAGCAGGGAAACCTCGAGGGTGGAATCTGGGGAGGCCACCGTTGGGGACGCTGGCAGGGGGGCTGGACCTGGCGCCGGAGAAGGCACTTGGTCGGGCCGCTGCAGTGCCTCGGCCGCCGGAGGCTGCAAAGGCGAAGCATAAGGTGGTGGGAAATCTAGGAGAATAAGATCAGGCTGTGAGTCCGGGAGGACCGGAGGAACAGAGGGGGGAGGAGAGGGGAGAGCCGGCTTCACAGGGAGGATTGCTGGCTCAGAGACAGAGACCGAAGACCTAGGGAGAGAACCAGGGGGTAAGAAAGGCTTGACCCACGCCGGAGGGTTCTCACATAAGTCCTGCCAGACCAGGATGTAAGGCTCCTGATCTGAATGCCCGTGTCGGCCAGGCTGAAATACCTGTCTCCTTACCTCCCTGATGAGAGGCAGATGGAAAGACCCCTCCGGGGGCCATCCGACATTAAAGGCGGGCCACTCGGATGAACAAAAAGTCTGCCATTTACCCTTTTTGACAACAAGAGATAGGTTTTTAGCTCGTCCCTTGACTTCTGACCAGCGATCCAGGGTCAGAGACAAGGGAGTAGAGGCAGACTGGCCCATGACTTCGAACACACACACACCAATGACAAAAAACAAGGAACAAAGGACAAGGACAGACACAACGCGTCGAGACAAAAATCGAAGGATCCAAAAAGAAGGATTTACAGAACCAATTGATCTAGCTGGCAACAGAACTACAGACCCAGAATCAGAATCCGTACCTAACCGACGGAACAGACAGGAGTCCACCAGGCGTCCCTGGTCCTCTCTAGACTCCACCAGGGCGTCCCCTGGGGTTGTGGCCTGCGACCTCCCGACACGTCTGTCTGTCGCAGTCGGGGGAGGCTCACGCCCCTCCCCGACAGCCACCCGACCAAACAGATTTGCCAGCTCTAACTAAATTTGTGTTTCCAATATCTAAGCGATTGCTATTCAGAAAGGCGCCGTCACTTACCCCAAGAAGCGTCTGTTGGAACCCAGAGGCGGCTGCAACAAATACCTCGCTGCGTGCCCGGCGACAAGTGGGGGAGAGCCTCCTGCCTTAAATAGGGGGTCCCTCTCCTCCCCGCTGGGGGAGAGCCTCCAGCCCTAAACAAGGGGTCCCTCTCACCCCCGCCGGTATCTCGGTGGAACCTCCAAATGTAAAGTCCTGGATGCAAGCCGCTGTCACAAAGAACCAAGAGACGCTTCTCATGCAAAAGGCAAAGGGTTTATTCAGCTTCCAACATGTTGGGGCTCACAGCTTAGCTTACTCTGAACGCAGCAGAGCAGCGGCTGTCAGCCCCGACCAAGAGTTTAAACATAGGTTATATACCTTTCAGCAAACAGGGCAAGTAACCTGGGGTCATTCCATTGGAGATCTAGCGTCGTGTCAACATACCTATCTGCTTTTGGCGGGGAGGGAATGTAGTTTGGAATTTTTCATTAATGATCTGGCTTTCTAAGTGAGTTAATGCCTGTCTGGTTTCTTATTAGGTGTTTGTTCTTCAGTCCCCTCCCGGGCTGCAGCCATCTCCCGTAACCTCCCTGGCTGTAGCTATCCCCCATAAAAGTTGTTTGTTTCATCTGCCCCTTCTGACCTTTCCTAATTACCCTGGTGCCGTTTGCTCCGTCTGTCCCTTCTGACCCTCCTGATTATGTTGGCGCCTCTCACCATTTAGTTTTTTCCTTTTTAAATCCTATTTTCTATTATTTTGTACTGTTTCAGTTAGTTTAGATTTAATCTTTTTTAACCTCTGATTTACTACCTGGGATTACTTTCCACTTGTCTCAGATACATTCTTTAGAAATTCCTTTAATGAGGTTGTGCTGATGGCCAGAAGTCTCAGCTTTGTTGTCTGCAATGTGCTTGTTTCGCCCTTATTTCTGACAGCTAATTCCCTGAGTATAGAGCTTTCAGTTTACTGTTAGTTTCTCTCGGCACATTGCAAATCTGCTTGCCCTGTTCTCTGGCTTCCTTTGTTACTAATAAAAAATCAGTGAAGTTCCAACATCTCCTCATGGAAGGTGCCCATTTTCAGCCTGCTTTTAAGATCTTCTCTTTGCTCTGATGCCCTATAGTTTCACTCTTATGTGTTGAAGTGAGAATTCCTTCTTAATTATCTTCTTTGGGATTTATTAGATGTTTTGAATTTGTGGACTGGTGTGTTTCAGTTCAGAAAAACACTCAACCATTACTCCTTTAAATATTTTCTCGGGTATTCTCTGTTTTCTCCAAAAGCACCTTTTGCCTGTTTAATTGGATTCTGGCCTTTTCTTTTCAAACCTGTCCTCCACTCACCAGTAAGAAGTCACTGACATTATTGAGTGGGTAGTCCTTTGGGGTTTATGGTAAAGTTTCCCTTGAAACCCCTTTTGAATTGACCCTGGCCTTGACTCCTGTCAGTGTGGCTTCAAGGAGCAAAGTTTAAGTCCTCCACATTTGGTAAAGTACCCTCAGAGGGACAGCCAGCTGCTACACTTCACCTGTGCCTCTGAGTTTCCAAGTTCACTTTGCTCTGCAGCTGAGAAAGCTCATTTTATTGCCTTCCCATGTATGCATTAAAATATATATATGTAGCATTTTTCAGTATTTTTACTCAACTTCAGTGGGATGGTTAATAACCTACATACCTGAAAGAGTTTATTTTTAATTGTTTGGTTAGTTTTTCCCTGTTTTTCTTTCCTGAGTCAATGTTTTCCTTTAGGGTAAATGTTTTCTGTTATCTTTGTCTCTTCTCTTTCTCTTTCAAATGGAAATTCTCCCTTATTGCCTTTGATATTGAGAATAAATTGTTAGAGGAACTACCTGGAAGCAAGGGTTGTGACTGCAGGCTTTCCCTGAGGAGACAGGGCAAGAGAGGCTGTTATGTCAGAATGCAGACATTTTCCACTGGGGGGAGGGGATGGGATCATAGAATCAGCTGTCTCATAATTACATCGTCAGCTCATTCCTTCTGTCAGCCCAGGTGTCCCATTGCATTGTAGCTGAAATTTCTGGAGTGCAATCTAGGGTGTGCTTCAGTCAACACCTATGGTCACCTCAACTACAGAGAGATTGTGTTGAGTATGGACAGTACGGCCCAGGTCATCCCTGTCTGCCTTGCAGAAACAGGTGAAACCTCTTGTCAATAATGCTCACACTCCCAAGTATGGGAGGAGATTCTGAGAAAGGGCTAACATCAGTGGTAGACCACAGACTTCCTGGGGACTGTGGTGTGATGTATGTGAAAATAGTCCTCTGGTCTCCTTACCATTTAATTTCTAGTAAAGTGGTATAGATATTTTTATATGCATGAGAAGATAAGACATGAGTTAGAAAAGAGTGTCAAATTGTTAAGAAAACAGGAAATGTTTACAACACCGGAAATTGTCCAGAACAAAACTGAAAAGTCTTTGAGGTTTTGGCTTCCAGAGGTTCAGAAATACCCATGGTGGAGCAGCTCATTTGGTTAGAACAACATTTTTCTACCCAAGGTTGTGGGTTCAATCTCAGGTCAGGGCACATATGGAAGCCACTGATGAATGCATAAATAAGTGGAACAACAAATTGGTTTCTCCCTCATTCTAAAAAAAATCAATACATTAAAAAAAATAGGTGCAGAAATAGATAAGAACAGATACAAATTCATATTGTAAAAGGGCTCCAACAGGAGGTAGAGTAACAATTTTTTGCCCATTTTACAATCAATCTACCACAACTGACTATCCTAGTTACAACCAATTGTACCTAAATGGCTGCAATTTCCTAGCTTTATTAAATTTTAATTTACATAAAATAAAATTCAATACATTCTTTAGTAGATTCAATAATCAGTTTGGTGAACATATTTCCCACAAGTCTTGGCATTTTCAATTAGCTTACATATGTGTATATATTTTGACATGTGTGTTCATTTTATATTTTATTTTATTTTAATTTTTACCTTTTGATCCCTTTCAACCATTTCTCTTAACCTCACCTCTGGCAACCACCAAAACATTATCTGGTTCTATGAGCTTGTTATTTTTGTTGTTGTAGTTGTTGTTAATCCTCACCTGAGTATATTCTTCCATTTATTTTTAGAGAGAATGGAAGGGGGCAGAGACACAGAGAGAGAAACATCAATGTGAGAGAGACACATTGATTGGTTACCTCCCACACATTCCCGGTCTAGGGCCAGGACTGCAGCCTGCAACCAAGGTACGTGCCCTTGACTGGATTCGAACTCAGGACCTGTCAATTGATGAGCCAACACATCAATCACTGAGTCAAACCAGCTAGAACTGAGTTTCCTTTCTTACTTTTATTTTTTATTTGTTTTAGATTCCACATTTAAGTGAGATCATACAGTATTTGTGTTTCTGTGTTTGACATTTCACTTAGCAAATTTCCTTCAGGTCCATCCATATTGTTGCAAATTGGCAAGATATTATTTTTATGGCAGAACAATACCAATTTCTTTATCCATTCATCCATAAATGGACGAAGGTTGTTTCTATCTTTTGGCTATTTTAAATAATGCTGTAACAAACATGGGAGTTAAGATATCTTTTTAAGTTAGTGTTTTTGTTTTCTTCAGCTGAATATACAGTAGTTGAATTGCTGGATCATATGATAACTCTATTTTTAATTTTTTGAGGTGTCTCCATACTATTTTCCACAGTGGCTGCACCAATTTAGATTCCCACTAACAGTGGGAATCTTTTAAGGGTTCTCTTTTCTTCACATCCTCACCAACACTTGTTCTTTTTGTCATTGTGATCATAGCCTGTCTGACAGGTAGAGGCAATATCTAATTGTGGTTTTGATTTTCACTTGCCTGATGACTAGTAATGTTGAGCATCTTTTCATGTACGTGTTAGACATCTGTATGTCTTCTTTGGAAAATGTCTATTCAGATTGTCTCCCTATTTTTAAAATCAAATTGTTTGCGTGTTTTTTGCAATTGAGTTGCATGAGTTCTTTACAGAGCTTGGATATTGTAAATATTTTCCCCCATTCAGTATGGTGCCTTTTCATTTTGTTGATAATTTCCTTTTCTCTGTGGAAGCTGTTAGTTTGTTGTAGTCATACTTGTTTATTTTTGCTTTTGGTGTCAGATTCAAAGACCTGAGTAAGGAGTTTACCACCTATATTTTTGTCTAGAGGTTTCATGGTCAGGTCTATGTTTTTCAAGTCTTTAATTCATTTTGACTTAATTTTTGTACCTGGTGTAACACAGTGGAGAACTTCTATTCTTTTCCATGTGACTGTTCAGTTCTCCCAACATCTGTTATTGAAGAGACTGTTGTTTTCCAATTGTATATTCTTGGCTCCTTTGTCATAGATTAATTGACCATACATGCATAGGTTTATTTTGGGCTATTTTTTCCAAAGATCTATGTATCTGACTCTATGCTGTGTCATACTGTTTTAATTACTGTTGTTTTGTAATAAAGTTTAAAATCATGCATGATGCCTCCAACTTTGTTCTTTCTCAAGATTTCTTTGGTAACTAGAGGTCTTTTGTGTTTCTATACAAGTGTGAGCATTATTTGTCCTATTTCTGTGAAAAATGAACAAATAACCCTCACTATAGTTGTGCCTTTTCTAGAATTTCATACTATTGTAATGTAGAAGAAGCAGGCATTTGTACTTGGTGAGTTTCACTTAGCATTTTTGTTAAGATTCAACCATGCTGTGGCATGTATGTCTTTTTGTTCTCTTTCATTGCTGACTGGAAGTCCATAGTATGTGTATTGGTAACTTAGGGCTGCTGTAACAAACTACCACAAATTGGGTGACTTAGAACAACAGAAAATTATTCTCTCACAGTTCTGGAGGCTAGAAGTCTGAAGTCAAGTTGTCTTCTGGGCCATGCCATCACCATGGGCTCTAGGAGAGAATTTAATCTTAGCTTCTTACATTTTTTTTTATCTTCTGGTGTTGCCAGTATCCTTGGTGCTCACTGCCTTCTGACTCATCACTCAGGTTTCTCCCACCATTATCATGTGGCATTCTCTTCTTGTATGGACACGAATCATTGTAGATTAAGGGACCCCCCAGCTCCAGCATGACCTCATTTTAACAAATTATATCTCCAAAGGTCCTATCCTATCTAATGAAAGAGAAACATGGTAATTAGCCATACGTCCGCTACCCTTCCCATTGGCTAATCAGGGCGATATGCAAATTAACTGCCAGCCAAGATGGCGGCCGGCAGCCAGGCAGCTGGAAGCGAACATGAGGCTTGCTTGCTTTGGTGACGGAGGACTCCAACGTTCCCCGCCTGCCTTGCTGGCCTCTGAGCTTGCAGTTTGAAACATTGTAACAAATATAAAAGCTAAACAAAACCCCAGAAACTCACTTTCAGCCAGCCGGGATCTCAGAGTTGGAGTTGATACAGTGTTTCGATTATAATAGAACCCAAACAAACCAGATACCTGCTTTCAGCAGCAGAGGCCTCAGAGCTGGAGCCAAAGCTAAAGCTGGCCCAGAATAAAAAAAGAAAAAGAAAAAAAGGAGCAGTTGGGAGCTACAGTCACCCGCCAGCCTGAAAACAGCCCTAAGCCCCTCACCCAGACTGGCCAGGCACCCCAGTGGGGACCCCCACCCTGAAGGGTGTGTGACTAGCTGCAAACAGTCATCAGCCCCTCACCCAGACTGGCCAGGCACCCCAGTGGGGACCCCCACCCTGATTCAGGACACCCTTCAGGGCAAACCAGCTGGTCCCCACCCATGCACCAGGCCTCTATCCTATATAGTAATATGCCTCCCAGCACCGGGATCAGGGGAGCAGCAAGGCCTCCTGGCACCCGGATCAGCATGACAGGGGGTAGTGCCCAAACCCCCTGATCGCCCTTCGGCTCTGTGTGTGACAGGGGGTGTGGCCACAACCTCCCTATCCACCCTGCTCTGTTTGTGACAGGGGAAGGCGGCCCAACCCCCTGAACAGCCCTGCTCTGTGCCTGATAGGGGGGAGCTCCCCAATCCCCTGATCACCCTACTGCTCTGTGTGTGACAGGGTGTGGCACCCCAACCCCCCAATCGGCCCTACCCTGAGTGTGACTGAGGGTGGAATCACAATCTCCCGATCCGCCCTGCCCTGTGCATGACAGGGGGCAGTGCCCCAACTCCCCAATCGGCCCTGCTCTGAGCCCGACCAGGGGCTGCACCTAGGGATTGGGCCTGCCATCTGCCACCCGGGAGCAGGCCTAAGCCAGCAGGTCGTTATCTCCCGAGGGGTCCCAGACTGCAAGAGGGCACAGGCCAGGCTGAGGGACTCCCCCTCCCGCCGGAGTGCACAAATTTTTGTGCACCGGGCCTGTAGTCTACACTAATAAAAGAGAAACATGCAAATTTGTTGTCACTCCGCTACACCCATCAGCCATTCAGGAGTGAGTATGTAAATTAGCCAAACAAAGATGGCAGGTTAATTTCCATATGCCGCAGAGCGAAGATTGAAGCCTCCAGCCTGAGCAAAGACTAAAGACTGAAAACTGAAGACTGATGATTAAAGACTGAAGACTGAAGATTGAAGAATGAAGAGTGAAGAGGCTTGGCTTCTCTGCTGCAGCCAGAGCAAAGGCCTGGGTCCCGGGTGTCGGAGGAAAACTGGTGCTGGCAGCCAGGGGAAGGAAGGCCTATTGCACAAATCTCTTCGTGCAAGGGGCCTCTACTTTTTAAGTAAGAACACATTCTGAGGTTTCAGGTGTTAAAAATTTAACATATCTTTTTGGGGGCACAATTTAACACACAACGATATGGTTATAGCAGAATTTTTTATTCATTCACCAATTGAAGAACATTTGAGTGCTTCCCATGTGAGCTATTATGAATATTATAATTAGGTGACATTCATATACAAGTCTATGTTTTTATTTCTCTTAAGAAAATCCCTAGAAATGGGATAGCTGGTTTGCATGTTTAATTTTATGAGATAATGTATTTTTTTCCCCCACACAAAATGTGGTAGCTTTATATATTTTTTTCTTTTATAAAATCTTTGTTGTTGAGATATTACAGATGTTCCCTTTTTTGCCCCCATTGGCCCCCTTTCACCTGGTTACTGCCCTACCCCAGGTCTCCACCACCTTATTGTGTGTGTCCATACGTAATGCATATTTGCATGTAAGATCTTTAGTTAATCTCTTCCTGGTCCCCCTCCTCCCTTCCTTTGAGATTCCTAAATCTGTTCCATATGTCCATGCTTCAGATTCTATTTTATTCATCTGTTTATTATGTTCATAAATTTCTTGTTCATTTATTTTGATTCATAGACTAAATTGTTAATAGATATGTATTTATTGTCATTTTAATGTTCATATTTTTTTATATTTTTGTTTTTCCTCATCTTAAAGAATACGCTTCAACATTTTATGTAATACTGGTTTAGTGGTGATGAACTCCTTGTCTGTGAAGCTCTTTATCTGACCTTCAACTCTAAATGATAGCTTTGCTAGGTAGAATAATCTTGGTTGTAGGTCCCTGATATTCAACAATTTGAATATTTCTTGCCACTCACTTCTGGCCTGAAAAGTTTCTGAGAAATCAGCTGGCAGTTGTATGTGTGGTCTCTTGTAGGTAACTAATTTTTTTATCTTGCTACTTTTAAGATTCTCTCTATCTCTAAACTTTGGCATTTTAATTATGATGTGTCTTGGTGTGGGCCTCTTTGGGGTCCTCTTGTTTGGGACTCTCTGTGCTTCCTGGACTTGTAAGATCATTTCTTTCACCAGGTAGTTTTCTGTTATTATCTTCAAATAGGTTTTAAGTATATTGCTCTATCGCTTTTCCTTCTCCGCCCCCCCCCCCTTTGATGTGAATGTTGGTGTGCTTGAAGTTGTCCCCATGGTTCCTTAGACTGTCTTCATATTTTTTAATTTTTTTTCTTTATGCTCTTCTGTTTGGGTGTTTTTTGCTTCCTCATATTACAAATTGCTGATTTGATTCTTGGAATCCTCTATTATTGAAACCCTGTGAATTATCCTTTAGTTCTACTAGTGTAAGCTTAATTTCTGACTGGTCCTTTTTCATGTGTTTGCCATTCTCACTATGATCCGTGAAAGCCTCAATACATCCCTTGATGCTCTCTTTCAGTCCCTTGAAGCTCTCATTAAGATCCTTGATTAACCTTATAACCATGGTTTTGAACTCTGTATTCAGTGCTTTGCTTGCTTCCATTTCTTTCATTTGTGACATGTTTATTTGTTTCCATATTTTGGCTGCTTCCCTGTGTTTATTTTTATGTATTAGGTAGAGCTTCTATGTCTCTTGGAATTTGTAGAATGACCTTATATAGTAGGTGTCTTGTGGGGCCCAGTGGTTCAGGCTCCGCAGTCACCTGAATTGGGCGCCTTAGGTGTGCCTTTGTGTGGGCTGTGTGCAAAGTCTTATAGGTGAACCTTGATTGTTGTTGGTGTAATTGGGAGAAAATAACCTCCAAGCCAATTTCCTCTGAGGACCAGCTGTGACTACAGTGAAAGAAACACTGTGCAGGGAACACCCCTATAGAACAGATTTTGCTTCAGTGGGGCTTTTATGCTCACTGAGTCTGCCCCTTGGGTGTGTTGCTAATGGATGTATAGAGTTGTAATCGTTTATGATCTGAAGCTCTCCACCAGGTGCACTGGCTCTGGAGCCATCCAACAGGCACTATAAAGAAGTTTGTAGATGGCTGCTACCAGTATTGGACTTGTGAAGTACCCAGGTGAGGTCATTACATAGTTAAGTAAGGTGCTAGTGCTGATTCTTAGGCCTTTTGTTGAAGGTGTGGGGCATTCTGATGCCAGATGCTGCTTGTTTCAGAGACTTTAGCAAAATCTGAAGCCTGAGGGATTGATTCAGAGAAAGTTTGGGCACTGGCCCTTTAAAAGCAACATCTGTGTCTCCAGCAGCCTCCATAACACTTATCACAATCCCTGCCAGTTTATACAGCCCCAAATTACAGGAATTTCTCTTCCCAGCTTTGGAACCCTGGGCTGAGTGTCTGGTTTGGACTGGGACCTGTTGCTCTTCACCTGAGGTAGGGGTGGGAGAAGGGAGGCTTTGCAGTGGAAATATCTCTCCAGATTAAAAAAAAACGGCCCTCATGGTTGTTGGACCAGCCCAGCTCCACCCCTCCATCAGTCTCAAGGTGCTTTCCTCTTTACTTCTCCAGTTGAAGGACTTCCATTTAGCCAGCTTTCAGGCAATTCTAAATGGTGGATGTTTTGTATTTTAGTTGTAATTTTTATGTGTTGTGGGAAGCAGTGAGTATCTGAATTTACCTATGCTCCCATCTTGGTAGCTTTTTCTATGCTTGTTTGTAATCTAGGAGAGCACGTCCTTGCCAACATTGGTCTTGTCAGTGTTTTTAACTTCAGTTGTCTTAATGGGTGTGTAGTGGTAGCTTCTTATGATTTTAATGTGCATTTCACAAAAGATTAGAAAAGCTGAGCATTAATGTGCTTATTGGTCATTTATATTCTTCTTTTCATTAAAATATTTTTACCATTTTATATTGGGTTAGTTGTGTTTTATAATTATCATAACCATCGTCATCATTATTATATTTCCAGAGGCCCAGTGACAAATTTGTGCTTGGGTGGGGTCTGGCCAACCCACCCCTATTGGGGCCGATTGGGCTGGGCTGGCTGGGGAGAGGGGTCATGGGCAGTTGGAAGGCCAGCCCTACCCCAGATAGGGCTGAAGGGCTTATTGGGGGCAGGGCCAGCAGGGGGGGACATCGATGGTTGGTCAGCTGGCCCCGCCCCTGGTCGAACTCCTGGTTGAGGGAACAATTTGCATATTAGCCTTTCATTACATAGGATATTTTTAATGAATTTTCTCTATATTCTGGACAGATGCATATGTCAGATATGTTTTGCAAATATTTTCTCCCTGGCTTGCTTTTGCATTTTCTTAATTGTATCTCTAAAAGAGCAAAAGTTTGATGTCTGTTTTTTTGTTTGTTTGTTTGTTTGTTTGTTTTTAACATGTTTTTTGCTTGTTGTAGAGAGTAAGGGAGAGGGAGAGAGAGATATAAACATCAGTGCTGAGAGAGAATCACTGATTGGCTGCCTCCTGCATTCCCCTTACTGGGGATCGAGCCCAAAATCTGGGCATGTGCCCTTAGTAGGAATCGAACCCTGACCTCCTAGTTCATAGGTGGATGTTCAAACACTGAGCCACACTGTCTGGGCATTATGTAGCCTGTTTTTTGGTTTGTTTGTTTGTTTTTTTGTGTTTTTTTTGTAGCGTGTTTTGATCCCACTTCCTCCTGCTTCAGATTAGCAGGTCCTCTTGGACCTTGCTGACAACCCATTAAGGTACAAAGTTGAGGCAAGTGATGGGCTATCTCTCTATCTCTAACAGAATCCGGAAGTGAAATATAATTTGAAAAAAGCTGTATACTCAGCCAGACATCTGTGAGACATGGAAAAGGGAAAAAATAGTGAATTTCTTTAAGGAATTCAGACTTGCTTGTGGAACAGGTGGGGCTGGAATAATTACTTCAGTATATGTGTGTTTCCTTGATTCGACTGGGGGCTTGTTGGGGGCAAGGGGTCCTTGTGGCCTGTTTACCTTTGTATCCCTCCCTGCGCAGAATGGGCATAGAATGATTACCTTGGGGTTTAGAGCAGCATTTCTGCTAAATGTCAGACTGGTGACTTGCCACCTCAAGTTCACAGAGATCTTTAGAGCACACCATTTACAGTCCTATTTAAAAGGTTCCAGTCAGGGGCAGCCTTTTGTTTATGTTCACGGTTAGGTACCTGCTGATCCCACTGTAGGCTGCATTGGGAGCTGTGTGTTTGGTGGGTGGCTTGGAAGGAAGGCGATCCTGCATGGGAGGGGCTGACTTGGAACCCTATTTGAAAACCTGTTTCCTGAGACAGCAGTGGTGGGACCTGGACTGTACTTGGTGACTCAGCCTGTGAAATATTCCGAAGGCGCAGACCACGTGCTGCTAGCAGACACAGCTGTGGAACAAATCATCACCAGCAATGGAGGCCGCTTTGAAAGAGACAAGGAAGGACGGATGTCTGTTTTTTTAGCTTTTTCATTTATGTATTGTATTTTCATAAGTGAATCTTTAAAAGAGAAAAATTTTGATGTCTGTTTTTTTAGCTTTTTCATTTACGTATTGTACTTTTTTGTCCTAATTAAGGAATCTTTGTTTAACACTGTTTCACAAAGATTTTCTTTTATACATACTTTCCTGGAAGTGGAATTATGTTAGTTTTTACATTTAGGTATAAGTCCATTTTTTTAATTTATTTATTTTGTGTATGTGTGATATGAGCTAAGGATTCGGGCTTATTATTTTTCTCACAGATATCTTGCTATTTCAACACAGTTTCATGAATGAACGTTTTTTTCTTAGTTATATTGCTTTGACATCTTGATTGAAAATCAATTGATGATTTAAATATGGATCTGTTTCTTGATCCTCTATTCTTTTCCATTGATCTCTGCATTATTCTTATACCTCTACAGCATTATCTAGATCAGCGGTTCTCAACCTGTGGGTCATGACCCCTTTGGCGCTCGAACGACCCTTTCACAGGGGTCTCCTAAGACTATCCTGCATATCAGATATTTACATTACTATACATACCAGTAGCAACATTACAGTTATGAAGTAGCAACAAAAATAATTTTATGGTTGGGTCACAAAAAGAGGAATTGTACTTAAAGGGCCAGAAGGTTCAGGACCACTGATCTAGATTAATATGTCTTTATGGTAAGTCTTGATAACAAGTATTCTTATTCCTCCATATTTCTTTCTTTTAAAAAATTGTTTTGGTTATTCCATGTCTTCTGCCTTTCCATGCAAATTGGAAAATCTGCTTAACAATTTCTTTCAAAAATTCAGTTAGGATTTTGTTTGGGATTCTACTGAATTATAGATCAATTAGGGGAGGATTACCACCTTAAAAATATTGAATCTTCAGTCCACAAACATTGCATTTACTTAGGTGTTGGTTTCCTATCACAATTGTCAGTGTACAGCTTTGTGCATCTTTTATTAAATTTATTTTTAACATTTTATTTTGAATTGTATTATTTTTAAAATGTAACATCCCCATTGTTCATTACTAGAAAATAAATATATGTGTTGAATATTAAGCTTGTATCTTGCAATTGTGTAAATTCTCTTATCTACCAATTTTTTCATAGTCCTTAACATTTTCTACATACATGATCATGTCATCTGCAAATTATAACAGTTTTACTTTGTTCTATCCACACTTTGTGTTTTTTTTTGTCTTGTCCCTTTGTAATGGCTTGAGTCTCTGAGAAAATATTGGAGAAGTAGTGAGAACTGACATTCTTGCCTGATGCCTAATATTAAATCTAAAACAATTGGCCTGTTACTGTTAATTATCATGGTAGATATAGTTTTGTTTTCCCCTAGATGTCCTGAATCAGGTTGAAGAAGTTCCTTTCTATTCTTAGTTTGCTAAGAGGTTTTAATTATGACTAGTTCTTATATTTTATCAAATGTTTTTTCTGGAATGGTTGAAATAACTATATATTTTCTGCAATCTGTTGATGGTCAGTAATGTTTATTATGAAATGTTAAACAAACTGAGCAGATAAGATTAACCTAACTTAGTCATAATAAAGTATTTTTATGTACATTGTTTAGTTTCATTTGCTAATATCTTAAAAAAGATTTTTGTCTTTTTTCATTATGGATGTTGGCCTATGGTTCTTTTTTTTGTGATGTCTGCATCTGGTTTGATTTTGTGGCATGTTTGGCCTAATAAAATAAAATGAGAAGTGTTTCCTTCTCTTCTATTTTCTTGGTTTGTGTTAGATTGGTACCATATATACTTTTTTTAGTCTGTGAGAGACACACTTTATTTTAAAATTCCACATCACTTTTCAACTTTTCAACACTGCTCTTTTATTCATTACTATATAAGTAGATTTTAGGTTAAAAAGAAATATTTATGAAATATATGTTTTTCAATTCAATGTTGTTTTTTTACCAATACTCTTCAGATTGTGCTACCGTCCATGGCCAGCGTGGCTTTCACGGGTTCAAAGACTTGGAGAGAGGGCTGACGTGCAAATGATACACAAGGTGAAATATTATTTTTTATACCGGGGGAACCAGAGGACAACCCAACTAAAGAAGTCAAGTTCTCTCCATTGCTCCATTCCCAGCTGCTTTTATTAGCTAGAATACACAATTACCTTTAGGAAGGCAAACAGACATATCAATGGTAATGCTTAGCAAACAGTAAGATTGTCAGGTTTTGGGGGAGCTTGCTTTAGGCCATTGAATCAGCAGCAGGTAATAAAATGTAGATATTTACCCTGTGAATATCAAAAGGAGCCCTGGTCAGCCTTCTGCCAGACTCCTCACATTTATATCAATTACTGTTAATCTTGGTCTCCATCAAGATTGTCTGAGTTCCAAGAATCAATATAAATTCTAAATATCTTTAATTTAAATTTTTTCTATTAGAGTTGATATTCAATATAATTTCATGTTAATTTCAGGTATATAGTATAGTGGTAAGATAGTGATATGGTTTACAAAGTGATACCCCCAAAAATTCAAGTACCCACCACGCACCATATTTAGTTTTTACATTAAGTATGTGCCACAGCTTTTATCCTCTCATCTATTAATTATATTCCCTATGCCGTACTATATAAAACCTGTGAATGATTTTGTGTTTGTATGTGGTTTAAATTCTTTTTTCACTCATTCTATTACAGGTTACATTGGATATTATTTTGTACTAGAGGCCCGGTGCATGAAATTCGTGGAAGGGGGTGATCCCTCAGCCTAGCCTGCACCCTCTCCAATCTAGGACCCCTCAAGGGTTGTCTGGCTGCCTGTTTAAGCCCTATCCCAGTGGGCTGCCCCCCCCCCCAACTTTCCTGGTGGGATCAGGCCTAAATGGGCAGTCTGACATCCCTCTCACAATCCAGGACTGCTGGCTTCCAACTGCCTGCCTGCCTGATTGCTCCCTAACCACTCCCCTGCCAGACTGATCGACCCCAAACTGCTCCCCTGCTGGCCTGATTGCCCCTAACTGCTCCCCTACAGGCCTGGTCTCCCCCAACTGCCCTCCTCTGCAGGCCTGGATCCCCACAACTGTCCTCCCCTACAGGCCTGATCACCCCCAACTGCCCTCCCCTGGTGGCCATCTTGTGGCAGCCATCTTGTGTCTACATGGGGGTGGCCATCTTTGACCACATGGGGGCGGCCATCTTGTGTGTTGGAGTGATGGTCAATTTGCATATTACTTCTTTATTACATAGGATTGGTTTCAGCTGTACAACATATTGGTTAGGCAATCAGAAAATTTGCAATGTGTTCTCCCTGATATTTTCAGTGCCCACCTAGCACCATACATAGTTATTACACTATCATTAACTATATTTCCTATGCTGTACTTTACATTTTGTGAATATTGTATAACTACCAATCTGTACTTCTTAAACCCTTCATCTTTTTCAGCCAGTCCCGCCAAGCCCCATCCCTCTCTTGCAATATTCATTCTTCTATTGAATCAACAAGTCTCTTTCTGTGGGTGTGCTTTTTTATTATTATTTATATTAGTCTTTAGGTTCCATATATAAGTGAAATCATGTGGTATTTGTCTTTCACTGACTGATATTTCATTTAGCATAATACCCTCTAGGTCCATTTATGATGCTTCAAATGGCAATATTTAATTCATTATTATGGCTGAGTAATATTCCACTGTATATAAGTACCACAGCTGTTATCCACTCATCTATTGATAGGCAATTGGATTGCTTCCATATCTGGGCTACTGTAAATTATGCTCCAATGAACATTGTAGTACATATATTCTTTTGAATTAGTGTTTTGGGTTTCTTCATATATATACCCAGAAATAGAATCACTGGGTCATAAGGCAGTTTTATTTTCAACTTTTTGAGGACCCTCCAAATTGTTTTCCATAGTGGCTGCACTAATCTACATTCACAAAGTGCATTCACACCAGCAGTCAAGAGAGTTCCCTTTTCTCCACATCTTCACCATCACTTGCTTTTTGTTGATTTAATAATGATAGCCATTCTGATAGGTGTGAGATGATATCCAATTGTGGTTTTCATTTGCATTTCTCTGATGATTAGTGACATGAACATGATTTCCTATGTTTGTTGGCCATCTATATGTCCTCTTTGGAGAATTGTCTATTCAAGTTATTTGCCCATTTTTAAATGGAATATTTTTGGGTTATTGAGATGTATGAGTTGTTTATAAATACTGGATAGTAGCCCTTATCAGTTGTATCATTGGCAAATACCTCCTCCCATTTAGTACGTTATCTTTTTGTTTTGTTGATGGTTTCCTTTGCTGTGCAAATATTTCTGAGTTTGATTTTGTCCCATTTTCCCTCCTTTGATTTTTCTTGCCTGAGGAGATATATGAGAAAAAATATTTCTAAAAGAAATGTCAGAGATTTTATAGCCTGTTTTCTTCTAGATCAGCGGTTCACAACCTGTGGGTCGCGACCGCTTTGGAGATCAAACTACCCCTTCACAGGGTTCACCAAAGACCATCGGAAAACACATATATAATTACATATAGTTTTGTGATTAATCACTATGCTTTAATTATGTTCAATTTGTAACAATGAAATTGGGGGACACCACAACATGAGGAACTGTATTAAAGGGTCATGGCATTAGGAAGGTTGAGAACCACTGTTCTAGATGTTTTATGTTTTTGTTTTGTTTTATTTTTTAGATTCCCCAAATCTTTAATTTTTAAGACCAAGAGATGTACAAGGACATCAGAAACTGCTACCCCAACATGCTGTTCCTGGTGACCAAGACACTTCAGTGCTACCATGTCCTTGGCAGTGAAAGACATAGTCGCAGTGAGGAAAGTGAAGAAGGTCTTTGGGGCAATATCCGTGAGCATGTGGTATCCTGACAAGGAGAGCTTAAGGGCCATTTCCTTTGATTAGTATGTAGCCAAAAGGAGTAAATACAGCCCTCCGAGCCTGTTCCAGCAGTATGGGAGAAGTTACTGTGCCTGCAAAAACTGGGCCACTCAGGGGGAGCAGAGAGAGCAGCTGGCAGAGCTGGTGGCTGTGGTAGAGATCCTGGAGATGGAGCATGAGGGAGCTTTCTACAGAAACTAACTCTTCTTCAATTCCAAGATCCTCCCGGGAGGTGGGGGAGGATCTCATAGAGCAGACTCCAGGTACTATAAGGTGAAAGCACAGACAGTAAAGCAAAAGAAAGACCTGAAGATGATATGACTAGGAGTAACTGAGTGTTGAAGGTAGTCCTCAGAATAAAAAATTGTATGTTGTCTGATACTTCATCTTCTTTATTTTTTATTTAAATGTTCATGAAATACCTTTTCCATCCCTTTACACCCAGTCTCTGTGTGTCTTTCATTTTGTTGTGAGTCCCTTGTAGACAGCATATATATGTGTATTGTTTTTTTCTTATCTGTTTAACTCCCCTATGTCCTTTGATTGGAGCAATTCATAAATTTACATTTATTATAGATAAGTATGTATTTATCATCATTTTATTATTTTCAGTTTTGTTCCTCTTTCTTTTCTTTCTTCTTCTAATAGAAATTCTTTTGATGACTTTTTAACTCATTTAGGTTTTTCTTGTCTGGCATGCTTTTTATCTTTCCTTCCATTTTAAACAATAATCTCTGTTGGGAGGGTAATCTTGGTTGTAGGTTCTTACTTTTCATGACTTTGAATATTTCATTCCAATCTCTTCTGGCCTTGAAAGTTTCTATTGAGAAATCAGCTGTCAATTTTATGGGAGCTCACTTGTACAAAACTGTCTTTCTCCTGCTGCTTCTAAGATTCTCTCTTTGTCCCTAGCCTTTGCCATTTTATTATTTTTTTTATTTTTTTATTTTTTAAATATATTTTATTGATTTTTTACAGAGAGGAAGGGAGAGAGATAGAGAGTTAGAAACATCGATGAGAGAGAAACATCGATCAGCTGCCTCCTGCACATCTCCCACTGGGGATGTGCCCGCAACCCAGGTACATGCCCTTGACCGGAATCGAACCCGGGACCCCTCAGTCCGCAGGCCGACGCTCTATCCACCGAGCCAAACCGGTTTCGGCGCCTTTGCCATTTTAATGATGATGCGTGTTGGTGTGGGTATCATCTTTTTTGGGTCTCTCTGAACTTCCTGGGCTTGTGTGACATTTTCCTTCACTAGGTTAGGAAAGTTTTCATTCATTATACTTTAAATTATGTTCTCAAGCTCCTGCTGTCTCTTTTCCCCTTCTGGTTTTCATATGATGTGAATATTGTTACGTTTCATAGTATCTTAGAAGTACACCTTTTTGCTCTTCTACCTTGTCTTCAAAATTGCTGGTTTGATTCTTTGTTTTATCTAATCTACTTTTGAATCCTTCTAGTGTATTCTTTAAAACCGATATTGTATTCTTCAGTTCTGACTGTTTTGTGTGTGTGTGCATGCGTGTGTGTGTGTGTGTGTGCGTGTGTGTGTGGTTGTATGTCCTTTTTTATGCTTGCTATCTCTTTTTTGAAGTTCTCACTAACTTCCTTGAGCACTGTGTCTGGAAGATGGAATACCTCCATTTCATTTCATTGTTTTTCTGGAGATTTCTCCTGTATTTTTTTCTCCTTTGGGGAATGTTTGTCTCCCTTATTAGGCCGCCTCTCTGGGCATGTTTCTGTGTTTTAGATAAATTTGCTATGTCTCCCAGTCTTACATAGTAGGTGGGGCTCCATGACACAGTCTACATAATCACCTGAGCTACATGTTTCAGGAAAGTTCCAAATGGTATATATGTTTTCCCTCCTGTTGTAGTTGAGTCTTGATTGTTGTTGGCCGATCCATGGGTTGCGTTGACTCTCACACTGGTTGACTATGAGGTCAATATCAACCACAGTGTATGATCTGACTCCATGAAGCAAAATTTGTCCCAGCAGCACCTGATGCCTACCAATATATCTTTTTGGGTGTGTTGCCTGTGGGCTCATTGGGTCATGCTCTGATGTGGTCTGAAGCTCACCATCAGGTGATGGCTCTGGGGCCTATTGGGAGGCAGTCTGGTGCAGGGCAATGACTGTATCTGCATGTGACTGACCCTGGGCTACATATTTGGAACTATAAAATGATCTACAGGCTGTGGTTGTCTCTGCTGGGCCTGAGTATATGCGGAAGGGGTCAAGCTGTCCACCAAGAATAGCTTCTACCAGCACCAAGTCTGGGATAAGTCCAACAAAAGACAGGTAGATTTTTTAGGTGTTAAATTGGGCCTGTATCTTACCTGAGCAAGTTTGGACAGCTCCTCCTCTCACTTTTTCTTTCCTTCTCAATATGTTTGCTTGGCATTGCCTTCAATGTCAGACAAGGGAGCAGGGCCCAGATTTTCCAGGTAAAGCAACATGGGTGTTTGTGTGGGTTTTAGGGGGAGAGGATGGAGGCAGGAAATGTGGGACTTGGTGCAGAGGGGACATCTATCCTGATTCTATATCTTAAACCTCCTGGCATACTTGCTCTCAGCATATGTCTCTCCTTGCTTAATCTTTCCTTTGTCTGCTGATATTAGCAGTGATCCATTTTAAAAGCTGAGCCATGCAAAATAGTACCTCTTGCCCTAGTCAGTTTGGCTCAGTGGATAGAGCATTGGCCTATTGACCAAAGGGTCCTGGGTTCAATTCTGGTTAATGGCAAAGCTCAGGTGCTGACTCCTCCCGAACCCAGGCCCTTGTTGGAGCTCATAGAAGAGGAAACCAATCAATGTGTTTCTCTCACATCAATATTTCTCTCTGTCTTTCCCTCTCTCTTCCACTCTGCCTAAAAATCAATGGGAAAATATCCTCGGGTGAGGATTAAAATAAATAAATAGGAAAATAGTACCTCTTTTAGGGATTGATGCTCAGAGCATAATTGTACAAATAAATGATTTCTTTCACCATTTATTGAATTTATAAATAAATTTGATGCTTTCAGGGATAGAGTTTGGTGAGCTGACAGAATTAGCTCTGAGGGCAATTGGTGGGTGAAGAGAATTGGGAAGTGTAAGAAGCACAGCTCAGTAGGGCTCCCCTTCGGTACAGTCATCACCTACATAAATTTTGTGGCCAAAGTTGATTGTAAGTATTATATGATTTCTCTTCTTAGTCTTCAAAAAACTGTATCTAGCTCCCTATCCTTAAGGCATAAAGACATAACTCTTATTTCAAAAGGAGTGTTTGTCTTTTTAACAGTGATTCAAGTTTGTATACGATGGCCTTCTATCATAAGACCTGTCTTTAACAACTAGCATTTTCAGCCTGTCCCACCAAAGTCTGATCCAATACAAGTTCTTCAAACAGCTTTTCTCATTTCCAAACAATTCTGGATGGGAAGGAGAAAAATATTTACAATGTCATACCATGTTTCTATGCCACTAAGCATTTATAAATAAGGAAAATAAAATGTTTTCACAGATGTATGCTGGACATAAAGATCAGAGAGAAAGCAGGGATCAGAGGGATTTTGTGTTCTTGTTGTTTTTAATCCTCAGGAGAGGACATTTTTTCTTTGATTTTTTTAGAGAGTAGAAGGGAGGACAGAATGGAAGAACAGGACTGAGACCAAGGGACACATCAATGTGAGAGTGACACAGCAATTAGTTGCCTCCTGCATGTACCCCGATAAAGGTAAATGACCAAACTTGCAGGGCCAGAATGATTTTTGATCAACTTCTTTACTTACAAATATTTATTGAGAACCCCTCTTTGTCCAGTACTGTGCTTGTTCCCAGGTAATAAGGGAAATATAAGACAGAGAAGGTCCTACAACTATCACATATTAAATTTATTAGGGGATCATAGGTTAATAATATTATATATGTTTCAGGTATACAAGTATATACTACATCATCAGTATATTGCATTCCATTCTCACCACATAAAGCCTTGCCTCCTTCCATCATCATATGTTTGACCCTTTTACTCTCTTCAACTTTTCACTACCCCCTTTTTCTCTGGTAACCACCATACTGTTGTCCATGTCTATGAGTTTATTTGATTGTTTGTTTTGTTTGTTCACTGATTGACTTCTACTTTATATCCAAAATATGAGTGAAATCATATGGATATTCCCTCTTTTCATTGGTCATTTTTGCTTAGCCTGATGCTCTTAAGATCCTGTAAACTGGATAATTTTGAATTATACCACCCCAGGGTCATGTCTGGTAGTTAACAGGCTCTTGGGCAGGCCAGGGTGATGGGGATAACTGGGCCTTGTGTCCTTCACCATCAATCAGGCTAGTTCAGCCTCTTTATGAAGCTGTTACAGGGTTCTGAAGACCAGAAGGAGACAGCAAGCCACAAGGCATCAGCACTTTTGGAGTCTACTTGCATCATGCTTTTATTGTCCTATTGTCCACAGCAAGTCACAGGGCCCACCCAGATGCAATGGGTGGAGAAACAGACCTTGTGGGAGGAGCTGCAGATCCACATCCCAAAGAGGCATGCATACAGAGATGGGAAGAATTCAAGGCCATATCTACAATGTATCACATAGATGGCCATATGCTGCCAACATTGGCAAATTTTTCATCTGTTTGAGCTGGCCTTTGGAGGTTTTTTGCTTCTCCTCCCATGATTTTCCTACTACCTTTTTCAATAATCAGCTAATGCCCTCAGGTTATCCTTAGGATGGAGTCTTTCATTGTGATCCTAACTGGATAATAATCTGGACTCCCACCCACATTTTCCTTTACTCTTAGCCAACCTGTAGCCAGAGGTCTCAGCTTCTGGAAATTTACTTCTCTCATCCCAGGATTCTGGTTATTGAATGTGGGAAACTCTGCCTTAGGCATCATTTTGCTAATCCGTTGTAGTGTGGGGAAGATGAGGAATAACTACTGATTTTGTGGAAACCAGCATGTTGGGTCTACAAAATCTCTCTTCTGTTTGATTGATATTTTAACAAATCATGCAAATTTACAGAATAGACCCCAGGAAAAGTGGAAATTGAGAGACCAGTTAGGGAATTGCTGAGTCATGGTTGGTGATGGTAGCTTGGGCTAGTATGATAGTCTTTAAAATGAAGAGAAGCGGTCAGAATTGTGGATGGAGCCAGAAGAACTTTCCAATTGCTTGGTACTAAAAAGTAAGGTGAAGATAGGAATCAAGGGAGATTCCTAGATTTTCAGTCTGAAAAACTATGTGAGTAGTGGTGATATCGCTGAAAAATTAATGGAGTTAATAATCATGTCTGTAATATTGTCAGCATGCATCTACTAAAAGCAGAGACAAATGCTTGTCAAACAGGATTCCTCCAGCAGGAATCAGTCTTATTCAAGGGCTATGCTAACAGGAACTTCCTTCTGGGAAAAACAGGCTCTAAGGTGTGGTTGTCTGTTGTCTTCCATGGTCCTGGTCTGTGCTTAACAAATCCTGAATACGTCAACTTTATAGACACATGAAAGAGATGAGCAAGAGAATTACTGAAAAGAAATAGGGAAAGAGCTATATAGATGATTTGATGTTTAACTTAAGACACAGTTATTTTGAAAACATTGCTCATTTGGCATGCTATGTATACTGTTCTGTTATCAACTTTTAAGTGTCCTAAGAAATATATATACCTAACCAAATGACACTAAGAAAGTATAATTCTACTGATGATACTCTGTATGAGTTATTATTATTTGTATATCAAAGTATTTTGTAGTAACTCCAGAGCACTGTCAAAACTTTCTGCCTGTATGACTTCAACATATTTAATTAAAATATAAAAAATTTGCTAGCTTTCTACAATAATGAGAGAATTTTAGAGACAGAAGAGGCAGTTTTAGGGAAAGGGGGTCCATGGGAGGGGAATGCATACATGACAGTCAGAGACAGCTCCAAGCAGCCAGATTGTTTATCTTATATACACAAAAGACAGAGGAATGTTACAAGATAAGGGGAAGAAGAAGAGGGGGCCACTGGGTGAGCTTTAAAGCCTAGAAACTGATACTGTACACGGAATAAGGAGGAAAAGTAAACAATTAGGAAAGCAAGGGTGACATAAAATAAGGCAGGATCCAATTAAAGAACATGAACAGATAAAGAAGTTCCCAGCATTTAGAAACCTGTGTAGACAAAGAGACTCAGAGGACTAGGTTTTTCCCATCTTAGAGACAGTGGTTTTTCCCCTTTGGGGATCCCTCCCCAAGAGATTCCCCTTTTGGGACTCCTCCCCAGGGGGGACTTTGTATACACTTGCAATAAACTTCCACATTTTTGCTAAAAATCTTTTAGTCCGCGAATTTTATTCTTCAAATTTCTTAGGGCAAGAACCCACAATGAGAGTCCAAGCTTCACCATTCCATGTATCACTAAGGTGTTGAATTTAAAGTAAGGAATTTTTCTCTTCTGTGGGTCATAATCCCTGCTGAGATGGCTGCATATGTAGTGAGATGCTTGAAAAGACTGGTAAGACCGCCAATAAATGTAGTGAGATCCTCAAGGAATCTAATGAGACCCTCGATGTTGTGATAAAGGACCAACTAGAAATTAAGCATACACTGACCGAAATAAAGAATATTATACAGACTCTCAGCAGCAGACCAGAGGGTCGCAAGGATCAAGTCAAAGATTTGAAATACAAAGAAGCAAAAAATACCCAACCAGAAAAGCAAAATGAAAAAAGAATCCGGAAATATGAAGATAGTGTAAGGAGCCTCTGGGACAGCTTCAAGCGTACCAACATCCAAATTATAGGGGTGCCAGAAGATGAGAGAGAGCAAGATATTGAAAACCTACTTGAAGAAATAATGACAGAAAACTTCCCCTACCTGGTTGAAAGGACTAGACTCCCAAGTCCAGGAAGCGCAGAGAACCCCAAACAAAAGGAATCCAAAGAGGACCACACCAAGACACACCATAATTAAAATGCCAAGAGCAAAAGACAAAGAGAGTATCCTAAAAGCAGCAAGAGAAAGAAAATTAGTTACCTACAAGGGAGTACCCATACGACGGTCAGCTGATTTCTCAACAGAAACTTTTCAGGCCAGAAGGGAATGGCAAGAAATATTCAAAGTGATGAATGCCAAGAACCTACAACCAAGATTACTTTATCCAGCAAAGCTATCATTCAGAAGTGAAGGCCAGATAAAGAGCTTCACAGATAAGAAAAAGCTAAAGGAGTTCATCACCACCAAACCAGTATTATATGAAATGCTGAAAGGTATCCTGTAAGAAGAGGAAGAAGAAGAAAAAGGTAAAGATACAAATTATGAACAAAAAATACACATCTATCAACAAGTGAATCTAAAAATCAAGTGAATAAATAATCTGATGAACTGGTGATTATAATAGAATCAGGGACATAGAAAGGGAATGGACTGACTATTCTTGGCGGGGGGAGAAAGGGGTGTGGGGGTGAGTGAAGAGATTAGACAACAATCGTGCACCTATGGATGAGGACAGTGGGTGGGGAGTGAGGGAAGACAATGGGGTTGGAACTGGGTGGAGGGGAGTTATGGTGGGAAAAAAAAGTAACTAATGTAATAATCTGAACAATAAAGTTTTAATAAAAAAAATAAAAAAATAATACAACACAACAAGGCACAAAGTACCAGGCACTGAACACAAATATATTCACAATATTAATAACCCCAAATAAAGGTGACCACCTGAATTAAGAGAATTAGGGGATTAGGAGGAAAGAAGAGAAAAAGATAAAAGAGAAAAAAGAAAAGAAAAGAAAAATAAGAAAGAAAAAAAAAGGAGTGCAAAAATGAAATTGGGAAAAAAAGAAAAAGAAAAAAAAAGAGCGAAAAGAGAGAATGAAGTAGAATAGGGGAAGAGACTATTTGTATGAGGTGAAAACTCTGATAGAACTGCCACTAATCCCAACAAATTCCAGCAACAGATCCCTGGAGATGAATGCAAACTACAAACAACCAATGATATCAAGAGAGGCAAGGGAAAACAGAAGCACAAAAATAGCCGGGGGTGGGGGAGGGGAGGGAGGGGAAGAACCAGCAGAAAAAAAGAAAAAGAAAAAGCAAAACAACCTCACAACTAGTCCTAAAAAAGAAAAAAACAACAACAACACAAGACAAAACAAGCAAAAAAAACACACACACAAACAAACAAAAAAACAATATATTCAACAATCAAGCAAACAGCAAGAAAACAATAGAAAGATAAGAGAAAAAAATGTTTGGATAGTGAAGAAGGATAAGGGATAGGTGTATAAGGATTTAGAGCAGTGGATTGGAAATAGGATATATAAGTAGGGGGTAAAATTAGACAGGGGGTAAAAAGACGGAATAGGAAAAATCTAATGCAGTAATAGGGTAAGAGAAACAGGACACCAAAAGGGGAAAAGTGAGGAAGAGGGTTTTAGTATAGAGGTAAAATTGAGGTAGGGAAAATTGATGCTAAAGGAACGATGAAAATAGAATTGAGAACACTACTCCCAAAATAAAATAAAGAGAAAATAAAATGGCACTTTAAAAAATGGTAAAATGGTAGCAGTAATAATACTGGTTAAAAATAAAAATGTAGTAATTAAAAGGGTAAAATCAGGTGATGGAAAAAGAAGAAAAAGAAAAAAATTGGTTTCTTAGTTAAAAGGCGAAAAAAGAAAAAAAAATTGCAGTAGTGAAGGTCTTTCGGTTCTTCTACTCTTCAGTCTGGCTCGCCTTAGTCCTGCCAGGTATTCAGGAGAGTGTTGAATTTCCCTGCGATACACTGTTCCTCCGTGTTGTAAATCACAGTCCTGATTTTAAAGCAGGCTGTATTTGTGATCCAGACTGCCTTAATTTGTGTTCACCTAAGAGTCTGTTTGTGGCTCAGCCTCTGGGTGGCAGTGCTTTGGGGTTGGCCTCTGAGGCTATAAGGCTTCTCTACTTAAAACTGGTTTGGGGAGGTCAACTGCCCAGAGCTGGTTCTTAAATAATCGTTACCCTGCTCTGCGTTGTTGGTGGGACTGAAAGTTCCTCTATAGGCCAGACCCTGGTAACTCCCAGGGACTAATCAGATTATTTTAATCCTTTATCTCGTACAGGGTAGAATCTGGGTGTGGCTGTGCTCCTTGCCTGGGGGGTGGGGGGAGGAATTGCACCCTCCGGAGAGAATGGCTGCCCAAGTCCTGGAACCAGGGGTGTCTCAGCACTCAATTCGCTGCCACCTCTCCCGGACCCTCCTCTCTCCTCAGCCTCACCCCAGATTCCACTTGTCCGCACCTTCTCCCTCTCTTTAGCACAGGTGAGTGTCTGTATCCGAACTGTCCTATGAGCAGGGTTCAGTGAAAACAAAGAAACAAACAAACGCCCGCCGGCAGCGGAAACGCTCCTCTCTTACCAGCACTGCATGATCTGGGAAACGCTCCTCTCTTACCGGCACTGCATGGCCTGGTCAGCTCCTCAGGCTGCCCACTTTAGGCTCAGTCCTCCATAATCACAGAATCCAAATCTCAAATACCCCGGGCGCCAGGAATCCCTCGGAACTCCTTTCCCCAGTCAGGGGCTGTGTCTGTCCCAAGAGACGCGGCTGTCTGCCATGCGTCTCCCTCCGACCCTCTGGGCTCAGAGGTCTGGCAAAGTTTCCTGCTCAGATCCCTGGTTTTTTTACCTTTCCAGAGGAGCTCTGCCCTTCCCGGCTGCAAACCGTCTCACCAGCTGAGTAATTTCGCCAATTCGCGGTGGGTGTTATTAGTTTCAGCTGCTTACTCCATTTGCTCCAGGACAAGACCTGGGACGCATCTGCCTATATCGCCACCATCTAGTTCCTATCGAGTTGAGGAGTTTTAAAGCTAACTGTAGTCTTTGCCAGTATTTTGTTGAGGATTTTTGCATCCATATTTATGTGAGATATTGACCTATGATTTTCTTTTATGGTGTTATCTTTTTCTGGTCTCGTTTCAGGACAACACTGGCATTATAGAATAAATGGGTGTGTTCTTTCCCTTCTATTTTTTGGAAGAATTTGTGAAGAATTTATATGAATCATTCTTAAATGTTTGATAGAATCTGGGCTTGAGGTTTTCTTTGTAGGTAATGTTTTGTATTAGTAATTTTATCCCTTTACATACTATAGATCTATTTAAATGTCCATATTTCCTTGAGTCAATTTTGGTAGTTTACAAATTTTTCCATTTTACCTATGCTATCTAATTTGGAGAGCCTAAGATTGTTTATAAAATATCATAATAATTATCTTTTCCTATAAGCTCAGTAATAATTGTTTTTTTCTATAAGCTTTTTCAGTCCTGATTTTGCTAATTCTCTATATATTTTTGATCAAATAGGCTAAATATTTCTCAATTTTCTGATATTTTCAAAGAACCAAGTTTTGGTTTTGTTGTTTTTTTTGTATTGATTTTCTATTTTGTAGTTCATTAATTTCCACTTGTACTCTTTATTGTATCCTTCTTGTAACTGCTTTAGGTTTTGTTTCCTCCCTTAATCAATGCCTTAATGTGGAAAATTAGGATACTGGTTTGAGACCTTTAATCTTGGTTTAATATTGCTACAGGTATATTTCCAGATAAAAAATTTCCTCTAAGTATCAGCTTGGCTACCCACCCCCCCACCCCCATGAGTTTTGCTATGCTGTTTTGTTTTGTTTTTCCTTTCTAACTATCTCAAAGTCTTTATAATTTCTCTCTTTATATCTACTTTGATTCCTTGATAATTTAGAATTGTGTTGGTTAATATTGATTTTTCCCTTGCTGGGGTGTTCAGCGATTAGAGCAGGGGTCCTCAAACTTTTTAAACAGGGGGCCAGTTCACTGTCCCTCAGACCATTGGAGGGCCGGACTGTAGTTTAAAAAAAAAAACTATGAACAAATTCCTATGCACACTGCACATATCTTATTTTGAAGTAAAAAAACAAAACGGGAACAAATACAATATTTGTATTTGCATGTGGCCCGCGGGCCATAGTTTGAGGACCCCTGGATTAGAGCATAGGTCTGAACACTGGAAGGTTGCAGGTTCATTTCCCAGTCAAGAGCATGTAACTAGGTTGCAGGTCCAATCCATGGCCCAAGGTCAGGATAGGAGGATGGGTGTGGGGGGCAACAAATTCATGTAACTGTTCTCTCTCTCTCTCTATCTCTTTCTCTCTCTCCTTCCCTTATCCCTTCCACTCCACTCTCTCTAAAAATCAATGAGAAAAATATCCTCAGGTGAGGATTAAAAAACCCATATATATAGTCCTTTTCTTCAAGTTTTTTTCTGTCACTGATCGCTAACTTTCCTTCATTATGGCCAGAGAACATGTTCTGTATGATTTCAAGCTCCTTAAGTTTATTGAGGCTTATTTTACGGCCTCACACATGGTCTGTTTAGGAGAATGTCCTTTGTGCATTTGAAGAGCACGTGTTTTCTGGTGTTGTTGGGTGGAGTGTTCTAGTGTTATATCTATTTGGTCCCCACATCTCATTTTTGTTGACCTCCTGATTAGTTCCTCTTGACTTCTGTTATTTTTACACCAATCATTGATTCTTTCTTTTGCTTTTTTAAACCTACCATTGAGCCTCTCTAGTAACATTTTCATTTCTATTTGATGAGGTATTGTCATCACGGCTTCCTTTCTTTTTTAAGCATTATTTCCTTCAGTTCTTTAAACATATTTCTAAGTGCTGTTTTGAAGCACTGTTTTCAAATCCAATATGTTGGCCCTCTCACAGAGAGTTACTGTTGCCTGAATTTTTGTCACTCTCCAGGTCACAATTTCCTGTTTCTTTGTAGTATGTCGCAGTTTCATTAATAAACTGGGTGTTTTAAGTAATGTAGTGCAGCGCTCTGGATAGTGATTCACCTCTGCATTTCTAGGGCTCAAGTTGCTGTTGTTTTCAAATTGGTTTAGTGACATGGCTGAACTCCTGTGGAGAAGTCTATTTCCCCTTCAGTGTGAAACCTCTGATGATGCTCCTCAGAAAACGCAGTCTTGAAATGTCACCTTGAATGACAATAGTCTTAGCAGTGCTCTCTTTCTCTCTTTTCTCAGTGTCTGTTAAGCTCCATGTCTCCATCGGTTTTATGCCCAGCTGTTAGGTCTACTAATTGCCATCTGTTTTCTCTCTTGTTTTTGACAATGTCTTTGGGCATAAAATGGTCCACAGTCTGATATAAATAAAATTGGTTTCCTTTACAGGCGTGGTTCGGGGACCACTCTTTCAGATTTTCTCTTATCCTAGAACCACCCTTTGTACATGCCTATTTTCCTGGTTCTCTCTAGTAAATGGCTGACCCATGGTTTCTCTTAAAGCTCTTATCAGATTACCAGACTCCTCTAAATTACTTACCATTAAAACCTTCACAGTTTTCAAGAGTGCCTGGGAACTTCCTTCACTCTGCTTCAAATAAAGTCATTTCTTTTGAGGAGAGCTTTGGAGTTCTCTGTAATTATGGACTTCTTTTCTTCCTGTACAAAAGCTCTGAGCCACAGCTCTGGGGCCTGATCAAAGGATGCTTGCCTCTGGTCTTCTCAACCTGCCTCTCCCAGCATGGACTCTCCATCATATGAGGGAGCTGGAGTGGGGGCTGCTGGGTTCATAATATTCTTAGTCTGTTATGTCTGGGATAGAGCCTCTGTGCTATGACTAGAGAAGCAGGGGGGTGCTGCTGGTTGTGCTCACCAGTTTAGTTCTGCAAATCAGAGTTAAAGGGAGTCATGAGAAATGCTGCCAGCCTGCCCCTAGTGGTAAGGTAGCATATCTTTGATGGTTAATTGAGGGGAACAGGAGCCCCATCTTCTTTATCACATCTGCCCAGAATGGAGTTTCCTTTAAGCTGAGCTGAAGGTGAGTGGGGGAGTCATGGATTAGGTACCACCCAGATTGTCACACTTATTACTACAATTTGGTCCATTGGAAAAAAATTAACATTTCTTCATTTGCTATATTACCTTAGGGCACTTTTAGAGACTTTAATTATAAAAAATTTAACCAGATATGGTTGTTCCACCTGCTATAACTCCGCAGGGCCCCTCACAATCCTGTCTGAATATGGAAACCCAGTCAGTAGTTTTAGATTAAATGGTGGTTACTCTGCTAGCTCCCCTCATCTTCCTTCCTGCTGAGTGCATGGATTTTGTATAGTTTAGTTTTCCCTTTTTGTGTTTGTTCAGTGGGGTTCAATGAGCTATTGCTAAACGGGGCCTAGATGACAGCTCACCAGCCTTCCAAGTTGCTATGTTCATCTGGAGTCCTTGGCTTTCCAATCAAAGCAGATGTGTTATAATTGCAGAGGACAGGAGAAATGCTGGTGTCTCCTTATATTTCCAGATAGTCATTTATAGTTTTTCACAGCTCAGAAATGAGCCCCCTAATTCTAATTTTAAGTAATATTTCCAAATGATATTTCTTCAATAAATATTCCAAAACAATGAGGCTGCATTAGGTGTTTATTCACAAGTTAAGCTTTGAGAATGTCATCATTAGAACTTGAAAGATGGCAACATCCATGAGCACTGGTTTAATTCAGAGTAGAAATTATTTTGTTTCTCTCATGTCAGAGTCAAAGTACTAAGTGTTGTGCCTGCTCTGGAGGAGGAATAGGTGAGGGTTTGGAGGTTCACAGGAGAACTCCTCCATTTCATCCTTAGGCCAGCACCACAAAGGGAGGGTTCCGAATTGATCCTAAACACTCTTCAGGCTGATCTCCATGGTGATATTTCTTCTTGGCCAAGCCTTCTCTTCTCAGCCCTCTGAACACTTCAGCAGGTACAGTTCATGGAACATGGGCCCTGCAACTTAGCCTTTCTAGACTGTGCTGTGTCCAAACTTTAAGTGATGACTTAAACAAAACAAAACAAGGATGAAGCGAGGACTGGAAAGTGCTGTGGTGGAGGGAGGATGTGTAATTTCCAGTGCACAAGTGCATTTACAATAACATCCTGTAGCTCATTTCTTAGAAATTGAGTGGATTATGAGAAGCAAAAAAAAAAAAATATTTGTGCTGTGATACACTTGGATATACATTAAAATTACACATTTGTCCCTTGGTAAAGATGTACTTACAGCATTTATCAGTAGTAATAAACCACCTAAAGACATCAAACTAAACCCAAAAGGAAGAAATGCAGATAACATCAGAAATTGTGAAAACCAAACTGAAAATCCCAGGAAAGAGGCAAGTGACTGAATGTTAACAGGTGGATCCAGCAGCCTCTGAATTCTTCCCTGGTTCCTGTTCTAAGCAGCTTCTCCTTCTGCCCCAAGGGTCATGGAAGGGCTTAGAATTCAGGGTTGTCCAGGCAAATGAATGAGTTTTGGAGAAAGAGGATTAAAAAGTCTTTTCAGATGAGTAAGGAAGGAGGCACAGAGTGTGCTGAGAGTGGCAGAGACTGTGGGAGAAGCACACTTGCTTCCCTGCTTCCTGCCTTCCAGCTGTTGGTGCCACATAATGATGGGCCTGGGATCTCTCACTGTCTGTAACTATACATGACTCTGATGACCCCAGGCACTCAAAGCATGGGAGCAGAGGCCCGCAGTGATATTGCTCCTTCACACAGACCCCCTCAAGCCAAGAGCCCCAGGACTGGTCCCTCCAAGTGGTCTTCCATGAGGAAACCTGTTTGCTGTCACAGGTTTATCACTACAACCAACCTACATCTGAGAGGAAGTGTGGATAAGCAGCCAGGGATCAGGATTTAAACCACTGGGAGAGTCTGAGGACTTGTTCTCATGGGGCAAGGCCCACATATTGGTATATGGTGTAATTCCTTGGAAGGCATCAGACTTAGATGATCTCACACTTATCTATCTTCTTATCTGTAGAGATCCCAGGCCTCAGAGGGGTTATTATTTTGTCCAAAACCATAGATGCTGCTCTTGGCAGAACCAGACCCACATACCTTTTGTGACTGTATTTCATGTGTTAATGGCAGACACTAGTGCTGAAGTGCTAATGTGACAATCTGCTCTGTTGCTCATGGAACAAAACCAGTGTCACTGATGTTAACAGAAGGGGACACACTGTCAGACACATTAGCATTGTGTGCTGCCAGCTGAGGAAGGTGGCTCCTGTGTATTTAAATGCACAAATGTGCTTTTTGTTTTACTTTGTAAACAATGAGGCCCTACTCTGTTTTTATTTTATTTTTTTAAATTTTGTTTTATTGCTTAAAGTATTACAAAGAGTATTACATATGTCTCATTTTCCCCCCTTGACTATTTATAATTTTTAAAATTAAAATTTATTGGGGTGACATTGGCTATTAATATTATGTGTATTTCTAGTGTGACATCCTATGTTACATTATCAGTATATTACATGGTGTTCCCATCACCAAAATTCTGGTCTCTTTCCATCACCATATATTTGACTCCAGTTACCCTTTACAAAGCCTCATCCTCCTTTCTGCTAGTAACCACAATACTGTTGTCTTTGTGAGTTTTTGTAAAACTATTTATTCTTTGGGTGAATAATTTGTTCTCTGGGAGTGTGAGGTCAGCTCTTGCCATTGGGCCTGGATCATGCTCTCAGGCAGAAGTAGTCTGTGGACCTGCTGTGCTTCCACCAGCCTGGTAGTCTACCCACTCCCTTAAGAGTCCAGGAGCCCTTCATTTCCACTTTCTCTCTCAAAAAGAAAGAATTTGGGGGTTTGTTTTGGTGCTGCATATATTGTTGACAACCACTAAATTCTTCAGTAAAGGGCCTGAGTTCAGAAACTGTAAAACTAAAGAGAATAAGGTGGAGCTGATTATAGGGTATGCTAGCCTTGGGCAGAGAGGCATTGCTGACAGAGTCAGACAGAGTTTAAAGGCCTTTCTGAAAAAACCATCACTTCAGTCATCAGCAGCCTCTGTGGTCCACCTGGGCCAGACATGCAGTGGCGGTGGGAAAGACTATTCTAGTAAACATAGGCTCAGACATAAAGGAAAATCTCTGGTATGCTGAGTGGATGGAACATGAGGAGAGCAGGACAAAAGGTGGAGGGAGAAGAAAGGTGTTGTGTGAGATTCCTAGGGCTGATATAACACAGTACCCCTTACTGTGTAGCTTAAAGCCACAGAAACTTATGGCCCATAGTTCTAGACTCCAGTATCAAAAGGTTGGCAGAGCCACACTCTCTCTGAA
Organism: Myotis yumanensis; assembly: GCF_028538775.1. Classification (NCBI taxonomy): domain Eukaryota; kingdom Metazoa; phylum Chordata; class Mammalia; order Chiroptera; family Vespertilionidae; genus Myotis; species Myotis yumanensis. The sequence continues at coordinate 5,835,745 of NW_027223760.1, forward strand.
TTGACCATGGGAAGGATCCTTGCTGGTTCCCAACTCGTTGTGGCTGCTGGCAACCCTTGGAGATCCTTGGCTTGTAGATGCATTGCTCTCATTTCTTGACTGTTGCATTTTACAAGGAGAAACCAGGTTATACCCCCCAAACTGTCTTTGGAAATGCAACTGTATTGCTTTCAAGCTCTTCTTTCCACCCAGTAGTAGAACATAACCCAGCAACTTCTCTCCCATGTTGTATCAAGTATAAGATTTCTTCCAGTGTCCAATATCACGGTCCTCACTTTGAACTGAGATCTCACCTTTAATATTCAAATTCCTAACAACAAACTCTTCAAGGATATCTAGGCATTTTCTATCAGGCGCCCCAGAATGCTCCCAGCGTGTATGCATTACCCAATTCCACAACGACATCCATATTTTAAGCATTTCTTTTACAGCAGAACCCCACTTCCTGGTATAAACACTGACCCAATGAAGTCAATACTTCTTTTTAAAGATCAGTAAAGGGAGTTACAGAGAGGTTATCCTATCCACATGTGGTAGGCTGAAAATTACACCAGCCCCCCATCCCCAAGATAAGCATTCCTGATCCCCAGAACATATAAATGTTACCTTATGGCAGAAGTGATGAAGTTAATGATTTTGAGATGGGGAGATTATCTTGGATTATCTGAGTGAGTCCTACATGTAATCACAAAGGCCCTCAGAAGAGGGAGGCAAGATCAAAGGAGGAAGAAGTCAATGTGATGATGGCAGAAGAGATTGGAGTGATGTGATCACAAAACAAGGGATTCTGGAAGTTTCTAGAAGCTGGAAGAAGGAAGTGATGGATTCCCTCCTGGAGATACCTTCATCCCTGAGGATACCTTCATTTTATCTCCATAAGACTAATTTCAGGCTCCTGACCTCCAGAACTCTAAGAAAATTAATTTGCATTCTCTCAGGAAACTATATTTTGTGTAATTTGTTATGGCATCAATAGGCAACTGATATACCGAAGTTAATTGTGCATTATTAAAGTGTCAAGACAGTTCAAGAAGCCATTCTTTTCTCCTCCTGTAATTATTTTTTTAAAATATATTTTATTGATTTTTTTACAGAGAGGAAGGGAGAGGGTTAGAGAGTTAGAAACATCGATGAGAGAGAAGCATCGATCAGCTGCCTCCTGCACACCCCCTACTGGGGATGTGCCTGCAACCAAGGTACATGCCTTTGACCGGAATCAAACCCGGGGCTCTTCAGTCCCCAGGCAGACGCTCTATCCAGTGAGCCAAACCGGGGAGGGCTCCTGTAATTATTTTTGCAAAATTGTAATAATTCTGAATTTTGGATTTATCTAGAATGTAGGAGCAGAAAAATCCTGCAAGTACACAATGCAGACTTTGATAGAAGTTAAAGAAATGTAGTTTTATAACCCCAATCTTTAAAAAAAATCAATATATTTCCACATTGACATGTATGTCTATGATGTAAAGCATAAGGGGGGAAAAAGAATAATAGGAAAATGTAAAAAGAAATCCATGTCTTTCTCTACATTCATCTCTTTCCTTCTGACTATGTGGAAGGAGCAGCATTCTGGTAAGGGGAAGAGCACCTTCATGGAGTTGCAGGTGGGGACCAACAGTAGAGAGACAGGTGGTTCACATCAGAGGTGGATGTGGAAAGGAGCTCCTAAGGATGAGAAGCATGACCAAGTGAACAGCACAGGATAGACATGAGGCAAAATCTGTTCTATCAAATGTCTCCTAGAGAGAGGTCAGTCCTAAGTGAGGTTTCAGGGCTGGGAGCTGTGTTCCAGATGCTCCTCCATGGCCAATGACCTCAGGGCTATTAGCATTCAAGACCAGCATACTATTTTCTGTAGCATATATGGATTCTATGTTCCTCTTTCCTTTTGGAAACCTATGAATGTTCCTGGAGAAGAAAATTAGTTGTCCCAGAAAACATAAAAGGCAGCTTCTGACTGGAGAAGTTTCATTCAGGGAATATGGAGAATGAAGTAAAACTGGGACAGTGGTGGAGGTTTTTGATCCGGAGATGCAGTTCTGATTCTGCTCTGGATATATATATATATATATATATATATATATATATAGAGAGAGAGAGAGAGAGAGAGAGAGAGAGAGAGAGAGCCTGTCAAGGTGATCTTCATGAATGTGTGACTTGTTAGTTTGCTCAAAGATCTGTGCTTAGAGGGTATAAAACTCTGTAATGTCATCTTCAATTTTTTCATGATTTTTAAACAACGGGCTTGGTATTTTCCTTTTGTGCCAGACATTATGAATTGTGTAGCTGGTCCTGATCTGTGTCTTTATTGGAAACAGGAAAACTGTTACCTGGGATCCTTCAGGTGAGCAAAGTCATTCATACCAATAATTGGTCCAATAATATGGCCATTTACACCAACATTTCCAAATCTATCTGCTCCCCTCCATGGGTAGCAACTCTATTGTCCTCTACTTGGTGGCACATCTGGTCCACTTAGCACCTATCCTCAAGCTTAAGCATTGACTAACCCACTTTTTTAATCCAATGAAGCAAAATTTATAATCAAAATTTAATCTATTTGTGGTGATGCAACAGACAACTAGAACATCTTGTCAACCATGAGAGATTCAACAGCCTGCCTCTGACCTGGAAACAATTTATAGATCCTTTTGGATCCATCCACTGGTAAATCTAGGATTAGCTGCCTCTGTTTGGGCCTGGAGAGAAGAAGGTAGGAAGGCTGGGAGGGAAGGTTGCATCTACTCCAAGGATGCATCTTTACATGTAATGCAATGCAGACTTTCAATCATGTAAGAAGCATATGAAAAAACAAACAAACAAACAACGAAACAAAAACAGAGAGATTGTGATCATTGGGAGACTTTTCCCAGGCCTCTCCTTCCTCATTTCCTCTTGGCTCTCAATGGTTTATACCCCTTTGGCTTTGTACCTGAGTTTTGTTAATTTCTGAATGGGTAACTTGAGATGCTCCTAAAAGAGTAGACTCAAAACCCATATTGCACCATCACTAGTGAGATCTAATGGTACATCAAGTCCCACGTCCAAATATCTTCTTCCAGAATGACCCCGCAGACTCTCACTGCACCAGGGAAGGTGATAGACACTGTGCCTGGCAAGATTTATATCACTTATTAAGGGCCTTTGGATCCACTGCCATAACCCAAAACACCAAACATACCTTAGCTTTGGTAATTTTGGTACAAGAGCAAGCACATGGAGGAAATGTTTTCAAGTTGGCAAAACTGAAGTACCCACCAAATTAGGGGAAATATTACTGTCTCTTTAAAGGCAAACGGTTCCTCCACTGGCTCCACCCAATCTATGCTTCCTGGCTCAATGGTTTAAGAGGGTGTAAACACTTTTTCTTCACAGTTAAAACAAAAGTACCAGCTGGAAGAGTGTCTTCGGAGAAAATTTGAGAACTCAACAACCGGTTGAAAAGAAGGTGAGTCTGGCTGAGAAGCAGCCGAAGGATTAGAGTTGTTTGGGCAGTAGGTCCATGGAGTGTACATGGTGTGGGTTCTGGTCCCAGGAAGACCAGGTTCTGTGCCAGAAGCACAGTGGAGGCAGAGGGGCATGTTGTCAGGGGGCATGCTCTAAGAGGGGGAAGGGAGTTAGGAGCTTTATTAGTGTAGATGTTACATGTCTCATATTGAACAGGACACATTTGTGCTGACTGGCACACCTTCATGCATTTGCTGCGCTGATAGACACTGAGGGCTGCCTGACAAACTTTCTTTTTCCCTGGGTAAGAAATGAGTGTCCCCAAGGCAGGTCTTTAGAGCTTGAAGACAATTTAGAGACTGACCTGTCTAACTCCCTCTTCTTACTGAAAAAGAAGCAGGATCCCGGAGAGAGTGGTGACTCTAGGGGTTGCCCACATCACTAAGGGCAGAGGAAATCTGGACTGCAGTTTGCTGAATCCTCTCCATCATTTAGCAGAGAGAAGCTCTAACCTGAGTAGTGTGACTTGTGAAATGAGGACAGGGTGTCATGGGTAGAGGTTGGCTATTCTGCATGAACAGTGTATCTGAAACCCTCCAGGAAAGAGTGTGGATCTCTTCCCTGCCCTCTCTTGATTTAGCTCGGATTCGATGTAATTTTAGAATCCTGGGTCTGAGAAGACACTGAGAGGAGGCCGTTGTGTGCAGTGGTTAGGAGGGGAGGTGGTAGTCAGATAGATTTGAATTTGATGCCTGCTCTGCCCAATACCTGTTCGCACTGTGACCTTGGGCAAGTGTCTCAGCATTTTCAAGCCACATCAATATCTTTATTTAAAAAGTTAAATAATAAAATGAGCTTTTTTCAGGCTATTATGGGGGAGTAGGTGAGATAATGAACAAAAAATTATCAGCGTGGTTGGTAGTGTCATCAGTGATTATATTACACACATATCAAATTTTTTATAGTTAAAAAATGTAAATTTAACTCAAAGATAAATGAACAATACAAGGAACTTCCATGTACCTAGACCAAGCTTCCACAATTATTAAGTGATGCCAATCTTGTTTCATCTATATACTCACCACTCCCTAGGCACCCCACATTATTTTGAAGCAAATACCATTGTTTCATTTTATCAGTAAATATTTGAAACCATTTAAAAATATGACCATAATCTGACTTCAAAAGCAAATAGAATTTTTTACAAAGTTCCCAGTTGCCTTCAGATTCCCCTGATTGTCTCATAATTTTAAAAATCGTTTGAAATTGGATCCAATTAAGATTCATAAATTGCAATTGTTTGGTTTCTCTTATGTTTAATTTAATATATAGCTTTCTCACCTTCCCTGTTTCTTTCTGGAGAATTTCTCTGTGTAAGAAGGAGGAAGTCTTTATCCCAAAAGAACCGGGCAGTTTACATTGTGTTGATAAACATTCCCATGGTGTCATTTCACCTGCTCTTCCAGTTCCAGTGTTATGTGTTAAGTAATATTTAAGTAGAGGCTTGATGTGACTCTGTTTGACTGTTTGGTGGGAATACATCATAGGTTCAGCTGTAAACTTCCGTCAGAAGGCACATAATGTTTGGTTGTCTTTCTTTCTTTGACATTAACCAAGATTAATGATGGCCTAAATTTCATTAAGGGTCAGAAGTGATGACATCAAATTCTATCATTATTTCCTTATTTATTAGGTGGAAAAGTCCTATAAAAAGAAAGTTCCCTCCAACCATTCTCTCATTTCCATGAGAAGACAAGATAAATGTTTGATTCTTTCCCTTTATTTGTCAATGTTCAAAATAAGAAGATGCTTTCCTAGCATACTTCCAAGGGAGCGACTGACTATTTAAGCAGAGGGCCTTGTTATGAACTCGTGTATTTTAAGATACCTGATATATTTTGATTCATTGGAGTTATTGATGCTCACATTGCCTCATCCATGTCCAGTTGCATTCTCTTGAGGTTGGCTCTTAAGTCCTTTCCATGAGATCCCAGTGATTTTTGAGAGCATCCTGGCTTTCTTGTTGACAAGAGAGTGAAGGCTCAACTGAAGCATTTTCTGCCTATTCCTAGAATCAGTAGTTTATTTATAAAACCCTGACTTTTGTAGGAAATGGCATTTGAAAACCACACTCTAGGTACTAAGGGTGGTCATTGAAACTAGGCTCATTATTATCTCTGTGCCTTTTCAATGGACTTCAAAACTGCACACACACACAAGAATAGGATTTTTTGAAACCAATTTTATAGTTTTTCAGGTTATTTTTAAAAATTTTAAGTTAATACTACTAAAGATGGACAATGAAATTACTGCTTTTTTAAGTGAAATTATTTCTTGGACCAATTTCTTATGTGGCTCATAAACCTCACAATATACAATTAGATTTATTTGCCATTTGCTATTGTTTTAATATTTTGAAAAATAATTTTCCTTGTATAATTATATAAACTACCTACATGGTTTCAAGATCAAATCTATGAAATCTTAGTGTAACCAAGACATCCAGGTTCCAGCTTCCTTACTTGTTCCCTCTACCCTGCTTCTCCCATCCCCATGAAAGTAAATTTTTGTTGGTTTAGTTTTCAGAGTATCCTGCAATTGTCTTTTGATATATATGAAAAAGATATGTGTTATATTTTATATATGTAGTGCATATTCCTCCTTATTAGAGAAATGGGAGGCAAACTCTACATTATTTTCTTCACTTTCTTTTTTCCACTTAATGATATATCCTGGAGACCTCTCTCTCACCTGGCAGACCTCTTCCCAGGCATGTGCCCTTGACTGGAATTGAACCGGGGACTCTTCAGTCAGCAGGACAACACTCTATCCACTGAGCCAAACCAGCTAGGGCTGTTTATTCCCATCTCTTGCTCCATTTTCAATCAAGTAGCTAGTATTTCGTTTCTGTACTTTTTAATTTTCTGTGTATAACAGGAACTTTACCTCCTTTGTTGCAAGCTGAAAAATATTACTTTCCCTAATTTGACATTTATGATTTAATTTTTCTAAGGGTCTTTTGTCCCACATTATCTATGATACTTTTATGTAATCACACTTATCAATCCTTTTCCTTACTCTATTTCAAATCTTAGAAATAATTTTCTTACCGGCAGGTTACAAATAATTTATCCATGTTTTCTCTTTTCCTTATATGCATTTTTTTACACTTAAACTTCTAATCTTTTTTTTTTAAATATTTTATTGATTTTTTACAGAGAGGAAGAGAGAGGGATAGAGAGTTAGAAACATCGATGAGAGAGACACATCGACCAGCTGCCTCCTGCACATCTCCTACTGGGGGTGTGCCCGCAACCAACGTACATGCCCTTGACCAGAATCGAACCCGGGACCTTTCAGTCCGCAGGCCAACGCTCTATCCACTGAGCCAAACCGGTTTTGGCTAAACTTCTAATCTTTTTGCAATTTGAATGGCATGAGGCAATGGATGCAATTTTATCTTTTTTCTGTAGGGTTATACAGTTACCCCAAAGTTGCTTTATTACAACATCTTTGCCCCCTTTCATGTGGTATGCTGCTATATTGAATCTAACTGTAACATAGTGTAATTGAATTGAATATAAATGAATAAGGTATGATTAATTTGTTCTCTTTATGAATTTCCTTTTTTTGTGGTTCACTGTTCTTTCTATTTGTACAACATCACACTTCTGTAATCATAAAAACTATAATGCTCAACTCTTGGTAGAGCTAGTCCTTCCTCCTTCTTTTTCTTGATGGTGCTGAGTAACTTTCTTTTTTCTTCATCCAAAATAATCTTATAATCTACCATTCAACTTTATAATCCACTATTTTTCACCTGCATGAAAAAAAATAGGTGATGAGAAAAATTTTAGCTTTACAGTTATATAAAACTAGAGGCCCAGTGCATGAAATTCATGCATGGGTAGGGTCCCTAGTGGCTGCTGGCTTCCAGCTGGGGCCTCCCTTCTCCTGGCTGCCTGCTTCCGCCACCGGCTGGGGTGAGGCCAACTGTGGGGAGGGGCCGAGGGTTGTTGAACAGCCAGCCCCACGCCCTGGTCGAACTCCTGGTTGAGGGGGCAATTTGCATACTAGGCTTTTATTATATAGAATAATGATAGAGAGGTATCTACTTTATCGTCACCTAAAAACTTTATAAACCATTATTTTAATTTTGCAATCAACTATTTCTCAACTACACGAAAAAAGTGATGATAAAAAAATTTAAATTTACTGGAGGCCCAGTGCACAAAATACGTATACTGGACGGGGAGAGGAGGTTCCTCAACCCAGCCTGCCTTCTCTCACAGTCCAGGAACCATCAGGGTATGTCCTCCTCTGTAGAGGCGACTGGGCTGATCAAGGGAAGGTGCTTCCCTCTCACCCCACTGCAGCTGCTACTGCTGGCTGCCACAGCTGCCAGCCTTCAGCCCTTGCTTCTTAGTGCTGGCTCCGCCCCCCGCCCAATGGTGGGTTGGGGCTGATCTGGGGCCAAGCTGGCTAGGGGAGGGGCTGTGAGAGGTTGAGGCACAGCAGGTTGCACCCCATCAAGCCTCTGTGGAAGTGTGGTGACTGGACTGGCCCTGCATGACTGCCTCTGTGGCTGCCTCTGTGGAAGGGGCAGCACTGGGACTGGATCACACTGTGGCCTTTCTTGCACCACCTTTGTGGAAGGTGCGTGGTGCCACCTTCTTGACACCTCTGCATAAGGGGCCACAGCACTGGACTGGTGGTGCCGGCCCAGCCAGCCCTTCCCACACAAGCGCCAGCCTGTCCCAACCCACCCCTCCCACATGAGTGCCGGACCAGTCTGCCCCTCCTGTGTGGCACAAGACCCGCCCACCTCTTCTGTGTGGCCCCAACCCTATGCCCTCACAGCCTCTGTGGCTGTGTCCAGATGGATGTCCACACTAATTAGCCTATTACCCTTTTATTAATATACATAAGGTAATGTTGATAATTAGATAATTATCTATTAATTCCAATGGATAAAATGCTTTAAACATGGGTCAGTTTTGAGTTTCATCAAATGACTTGAGTGCACTATGTAATTTTCTACTTCATCTATCTACACTAATAAAAGATAAATATGCAAATTGATCATCATTTTGCGACACCCACCAGCCAATCAGGAGTGAGTAGGCAAGTTAACCTGACAAAGACGGTGGGTTAATTTGCATAAACAGGCACTGAGTGTCCCAGGGCAGCAGCATGGGGCAAGCAGTCCCCCACAGGGCCCCCACAGAGAGCAGAAACCAGGGCCCTGCTTTCCCCTGTGGCAGAGAGCAGACAGCAGGGTCCTGCTTGCCCCTGGCCCCAACAGCAAAGGGCAAGCAAGCCCCCACAGAGCGCAGACACCAGAGCCTGTGGTGGCATCAAGCAGGCAGCTCCACAGAGAGCAGCAAACCACAGAAAGCAGGCCTAAGCCATCAGTAGGAAATCCCCTGAGGGGTCCCATATTGAAGAGGGTGCAGGTCAGACTGACGGACCCACCCCCAACCACGTGCACGAATTTCATGCTCCAGGCCCCTAGTCCTATCTAATAATAGACAAACATGGTAATTAACCATAACTTCACTATCCTTCCCATTGGCTAATCAGTGAGATATGCAAATAAACTGCCAATTAAGATGGCAGCCGGCAGCCAGGCAGCTGAAGCGAACAGGAGGCTTGCTTGCTCCAGTGATGGAGAAAGCCAAGATTCCTTGTCTGCCGCTGCCGGCCTCTGAGCCGCACCCTAAGAAGCAATGTTGCAATTATAGAAGCTAAACAAACCCAGAAACCTCCTTTCAGCCAGCCGGGCCTCAGAGTTGGAGCTGTAACAGGGTTTCAATTATAGAAGCCAAACAAACCCAGATACCTGTTTTCAGGAGCCAAGTTCTCAGAGCTGGAGCCAAGCCTCAGAGCTAAAGCCGGCTCTCAGTTCCAGTGACAGCCATAGAAGGTAAATTAATCCCAGAATAAAAAAAGGAAAAAAAGGAGAGGTTGGGAGCTTCAGTCACCTGCCAGCCTGAAAACGGCCCTCAGCCCCTCACCCAGATTGGCCAGGCACCCCAGTGGGGACCCCTACCCTGAAGGGTGTGTGACCAGCTGCAAACAGCCATCATCCCCTCATCCAAGCCGGCCAGGCACCCAAGTAGGACCCCCACCCTGATCCAGGACACCCTTCAGGGCAAACCAGCTGGCCCCCACTCATGCACCAGGCCTCTATCCTATATAGTAAAACGGTAATATGCAAACTGACCCTAACAGCAGAAGGACTGGGAATGACAGGTCACTATGACACACACTGACCAGCAGTGGGCAGACGCTCAATGCAGGAGCTGCATTCTGGTGGTCAGGGCACTCTCACATGGGAGGAGCTTTGCTCAGCCACAAGCCAGGCTGATGGCTGCCAGCACAGCAGCGGTGGTGGTGGGAGCCTCTCCTGCCTCCTCAGCAGCGCTAAGGATGTCCTACTACAGGTTAGGCCTGCTCCCCACTGGCAAGTGGACATCTCCGAGGGCTGCCGGGCTGCCAGAGGAATGTCTGATTGCCATCTTAGGCCCAATCCCCCAGGGAATGGGCCTAAGAGAGCAGCTGGTCATCCCCTGAGGGGTCCCAGACTGTGGGAGGGTATAGGCCGGGCTGAGGGACCCCTCCCCCCCCCCCCCAGTGCACAAATTTTTGTGCACCAGGCCTCTATATATATATATGGCTAATATGCTAATTGTCCAGTCTGGAGTTCCACTGGGAGAGCAGAAGTTCCATTGCTTGCTATGATGTGTGCTGACCAACAGGGAGAGGCACAGAACATGGCGGGCAACCATCAGCAGCTACAGGGCAATGAGGAACCAAGGGAACGAAGTGGAGAGGCAAGGAGGCTAGGCCTATGGTCCCTACCCTGCATGAATTTCATGCACCAGGCTTCTAGTCTACTAAAAAGATTTGTTGTAATAACTAATTTTGGTATGGATATTTCCAAATGAGTCATGTCTGTAAATTTATTTATTGGTCAAATATCTGTTAGCCTGTAGGATCAATATCACACTTGATTCATAGAAAGAATGGAAAGGTTTTCCTCTTTTTGTATTATCAGGAATAGCTCACATAACATTGAGATGAACATTTTTGTAGAGGTTTAAGTGAGTTCTCCTGTGAAAGCACCTGCACCCTGTACTCCTTTGTGGGAAAACTTGGCTTTATTATTTCTTCCATATGAATAATAGACCATTAAAAATTGCAAGGACAAGAATGAAGAAAAGACATTTGGGTCCCCACTTACCTAAGTACCCTTTCCCTTCTCATTCCCTTCCTTAAGGTGTTGTTGGTACCTGCATCTCAGAGCCTTTTGAGAAGATGGCTGGCCTTCAGGACAACACTCTGAGGATTGTTCTGGTGGGGAAAACTGGAAGTGGAAAAAGTGCAACAGCAAACACCATCCTTGGAAGAAGAGAATTTGCTTGTAAAATTTGTGCCCATGATGTTACCAAGAAATGTCAGAAAGCAGAGCGAGATTGGAATGGGAGGAAACTTCTTGTCGTGGACACCCCAGGAATGTTTGACACCAAGGAAAGACTTCAGACCACCTGTGAGGAAATCAACAGGTGTCTCCGCTTATCCTACCCTGGGCCTCATGCCATCATCCTGGTACTACAGCTGGGCCGCTACCGGGAGGAGGTTCAGAAAACAGTTGCATTGATCAAGGCCATCTTTGGAGAGGCAGCCATGAATCACATGATCGTCTTATTCACTCGCAAAGATGATTTGGGTGATCAGACATTGCTTGAGTTTGTAGCATCATCAGACGTAAAACTGCAAAGTATCATCAAGGAGTGTGGGAACCGCTGCTGTGCCTTCAATAACAAGCAAAGTGCAGATGAGGCTGAGAAGGAAGCTCAACTGCAGGAGCTGGTGGAGCTGATAGAGGAAATGGTGCAGAAGAACGGAGGGGCTCACTTTTCTAATGCCATATACAAGGACACAGATGAAAAGCTGAAGAAAATCTATGCTGAGAAATTGGGGATGGAAATTAAACTAACAGAAGAGCAATGTGATCAGGGAAAAATATCACAGGAAGAAAGAGAGGAAAAAATAAAAGTCCTAAAGATGAAGTATGAAGAACAAATTAAAAATATAAGGGAATAAGCTGAAAGGAATATATTTGCAGATATTGTACAAAGAATTTGGAATATGCTTTCAAATCTATGGCATAGCATTTTCAACTAGTCTAAATTTTATTTTTAATTTGCATTTATTTGTTACTGTGGTAGATTGTATTTTCAAAAAATGGTTATAACAGTATCTTCTATCCGACCTATTCTTCTTATAATCTCAGCTTGCTTTTCCTTTTGTTGAGTTACATGGGTCTGTGCCACAGCCTTGCAATTCCATGGACTTTCTGACTGATTTGGCAAATAGTGGATGGCTCTAACTTCTAAAGTTAGATAGGGAGGATGCCTCCTTGCTCTTTGCAGTACGTGCCCTTGGCCCTTGCCCACCATGTGGTGAGGAAGCCCAAGTTGTCCATCGAGTCCACATGAAGAGGACATGAAATCACTGGCTCACTCCTCTGGCTGCTCTTTCATCTGCCAACAGAAACAACTTGCCAGCCATGTAAGTGAGGCAACATGGAAGCAAATTCTCCAGCTGCCAGCTGAGCCACCTCAGATGAAGCTGCAAAGAGCAAAGATGGGCCACCTCCAATGCCCAGGTTTCAAGAGAAAAATAAACGATTGTTGTTGCTTTAAACCAATAGGCTTCGGGATGGTTTGTTATGCAGTGACAGCTAACCAGAAGCATACTCCCATCATTCCCCACCAATCCCCACAATGCCAACAAACTGAAGAAGTTAGAAAATTGGCATAATAATGGAATAATATATTATGGAGATTTCACAGGCTCAATTTAGGACAATTCAAATGAGAAATCCTTCATATATCAGTGTCAGCACCACTGGTGATGCACATTATTTTCATCCACTTCTCTGAGTCCCTTTTTAGTGAAGCAGAAGGCTTCTCCAGCAAGATGGTTCTATTGTCCAAATGAGGCAGGATAATAAGAAGCTAGGAAATTTCCTGGGCAAGTGGGGAAACTGAGACAAGAAAATTAAACAAGGTGAGTCTATTTGGGTGTCTTGCAGACAGCTTGTGAATCACAAAACTTTATCTTCACCAACCAAGGACACTTGAGAGCAAATGGTTTATATTCTCCTCTCTAACCAGAAGATACATAGCTTACATCACCCTGGTCTGGGAAGTAGAGCACAAAGACCCAATTAAGGCCATTTGTGCCAGCTAAACCCAATGTAGAAGAAGTCAGGGAACAAATAACAGAAACCCATTAAAGCCAGACAGACCTAAGATAAAAGTAAAACAAATCAAAGAATAATTCCAAACTCACCCATACACTCATTTTAATGCATCAGCATATTAAAAATGAACCTGGAAAGCTGAAAAAAAAAAAACAAGGGATAGAAAGCCCTAAGGACAAAAACTCATTGCTTTAGAGCAGGCCCATACCCTTTTCCGCACATGAACTTTTTATTTCTTCCTAAATGTTAAGGGTCCCCAGGAGAGACTGCAGCCAGCAGAGCAGTGGCAGTGACAGCTGGACCCAGGCTCAGCCCATGTTCCTATCTCTGAGGCTCCCTTGTCCTTGACTTCCTAGAAAGTTGAAGCAGCCCTGCCATGGTTCAGTTCTCTCTTATAACATTTCTAGAGCAAAAGCAGCCCCACCTAGGTGCTCTGCTGTGGCTTCTTCTACCTTAATCCCTTCCTTTATTTCACTGTCCCCAGATTTAATAAACCTACTCACAAAATCGCCTGGACTTGTGTTTTGAAATCTTTCCTGCATCAAATCAAGAACCCACACACTATAGGGTAGAAAAGAGGACATATGTAATCCTCTCAACAATAAAGATTAATTTTTTTAAAAAAGACCCCACCCACTACAGGTCAGACTGAGAAGATCCACTTTGGGCTGGTCCTTGTCCAGTAACACATGGACATCTGGGAGTTATGAACTTTTCTTACTGTTTCCCTCTTGCTTTTCTTTTTAAGGTACCTAACTTGGAATATCTATTAAAACATTAACCTGAAAATCTCTTCTCTGCCAAATGTTTTTCCTTTGCCTCTGCAGATCAATCCTTTGCCCTTCTTTACCCTAGCTCTTTGCCCAGGAGGCTGATCTATGTGGATCACATTGTTACCCAACCCAAAGGTTCTCCACTTGGGGTGTTGTATTCAAGAAGGAGACATGGTTGTCCCAAGACAGTTTTATTTATTTGTAGCAAATTAATAAAAGATCTAATGCCTCAAAGGGAGTCTTGGCCATAGCTTACACTATTTGATCAATTACATGTTGGTTTATTCTTTGCAGTTGGCTACAGTTATACTGCTGAGTTCTTGTCAAGATCATCCTGTTTATAGCTGGACTGGTATATTTAAACATTTAGCAAGAACAGCATCTACACTAATAATATACAAACATGGTAATTGACCATACCTTCACTACACTTCCCATTGGCTAATCAGGGTGATATGCAAATTAACCACCAACAAAGATGGCGGTTAATTTGCATACATAGGAGCAATGCTGGGAGATGAAAGAGGAAGGATGGAAAAAGTTGCCTGCCGCTGAAGGTGATTGGTAACCAGGTGACAGCCAAGAGCCAGGTGGCAGGGCCGTGATTGGAGAACCAGGCTGCCTTTGCCTGCCCCAACCAGTAATCGGAGAAGCCGGGCCAGGGGCTGGGAGCATTGCCGCCTGGGGACATGATCTGGTCCCCGGGGGGTGAAGCAGCCAGGCTCCAGGAGACCCAGAGGCTGGGGCTGTCTGCTCCACATCAGCAAGCGGGAAGCAGCTCTTCACCTGGAGGTTTAAGCTCAAGGTGGGAGGCACCATTTCCTGTGTGGAAAGGCAGGGGGCGTGGCTAAGCACAAGGTGGCACCAGTTTGTGTATGGAGAGGCAGAGGCATTGCTCAGAGTGGGGTGGCCTCACGTATGGAGAGGCGGGGGCGTGGCTCAGAGCGGGTGGCACTATGTCCGGAGAGACCGGTGCTGAGGCCTGGTGTTCGCCTCAGGATGCAAGGGGCAGGACAGGAGTGCGAGGTAGAGGAGTGTGACTTCAGGCAAGTGAAGGAAAGGGGCAGGTTGCCCAGCCGCGACGCCGTTCCAAGCTTCCCGGCCCAGGTTTTCAAATGTAAATATTACTTCAGATGTTGTAGTTGCACATAGTTTATTCCCTTCCCCTCATCTTGGCTGTTAAAGTCATGCCCACCCCCTGGGCAGCCAGGCCTCACGTTCATGGCACAGAGGAGGTTTGGTTCTGGGGTCACCCTTTATGTTTTTAGCGACTGCTACACTTGGTCGATAGGAAGAGTGAGACTTTAGCCCTGAAAACACGGAAGGCTTGGGGCACATGGTTTCCTCAAGGGCTCAGCCTGCTTTTGGGCCGTAGGCACAGGGAATATCCAGGGAAGCCCCAGAGCAGGCATCCATCTGAGCTCGGACGAGGCGATTTTGCAGCCTCCCCTTCTTCCGTCCCAGGTGGTGGAGGCCGTGACTACCTCAGCTTGTAACTGTAGAACAGCGCACACGAAGAGAATCTTTTTTTGTGCCTCATGTTAAAAATTAAAATATATATATATATATATTAGAGAAAAAAATGGTAGAGGTTTCGATGGACGTGTCAGTGCCTTGTCCCAGAGCAGATAAGGGCGAGCAGCTGAAAAGGGTAACATACAGCCTGAATAAGCAGAGGAGATTCAGCTGAGAGAATCGTACAGGCTGCAAGAGAGAGATGGAAAGTTACATACAAGGGATCTCCCATTAGATTATCAAATGATTTCTCAACAGAAACACATCAGGCCAGAAAAGAACGGACGGAAATTTACAAAGTGATGCAAAGCAAAGGACTGAATCCAAGAATACTCTATCCAGCCAGGTTATCATTCAAAATTGAAGGGGAAATAAGAAGCTTCACAGACAAAAAAAGGCTAAGGGAGTTTATCATGACCAAGCCAGCAATTCAAGAAATGCTAAAGGGACTGGTGTAAAAAGAAGCAATAAAAAGCTCAGAAAGAAAACAGTCACACACACAAAAAAAGAAATGGCTACAAACAAGTACCTTTCAATAATAACTTTAAATGTAAATGGACTAAATGTTTCTACCAAAATACATTGAGTGGCTGAATGGATTAAAAAAAAAATGACCCATACATCTGCTGTCTACAAGAGACCCACCTCATTAGAAGGGGCTCTCACAGACTGAAAGTAAAGGGATGGAAAAATGTCTTTCAGGCAAATGGAAAGGAAAAGAAAGCTGGGGTAGCAATACTTAAATCGGACAAAATAGACCTCAAAGTGAAGGCCATAACAAGAGATAAGGATGGCCACTTCATAATACTAAAGGGATCAATACAACAAGAAGATATAACCCTGGTAAACATATATGCACCCAATGCAGGAGCACCCAAATACATAAAAAAAACTCCTGGAAGATATCAAAGGAGAGGTGGACAACAATACAATCATAGTAGGGGACTTAAACACACCACTGACATCACTAGATAAATCCTCTAGACAAACAATTAGCAAAGAAAGAGCAATCCTAAATGACTCACTAGATCAGATGGACTTAATTGACATCTTCAGAACACTTTACCCCAAAGCCACAAAATATACGTTCTTCTCAAGTGCTCATGGGACATCTTCAAAAATAGACCACATATTGGGTCACAAACAAAGTCTCCACAAATTCAAGAAGATTGAAATCATACCAAGCATCTTCTCAGACCACGATGGCATAATATTAGAAATAAACTACAATAAAAACAACTCAAAATACTCAAAGACTTGGAAGCTGAATAGCATGTTAATAAATATTGATTGGGTTACCAATGAAATCAAAGAAGAAATTTAAAACATCCTGGAAACTAATGACAATGAAAACACAACAATCCAAAACCTATGGGACACAATGAAAGCAGTCCTGAGAGGGAAGTTTATAGTTCTACAGGCCTATCTCAAAAAACAAGAAAAAAAGGTAGTAAATCATCTAACTCTACAACTCAAAGAATTAGAAAGAGAGCAACAAGAAAACCCCAGAGTGAGCAGAAGGAAGGAGATAATAAAGATTAGAGCAGAAATAAATGACATAGAGACAAAAAAAAATACAGAAAATCAATGAAACCAAGAGCTGGTTCTTCGAAAGGATAAAAAAGATTGACAAACCTCTAGCCAGGCTCACCAAGAAGCAAAGAGAGAGGACCCAAATAAACCAAATCAGAAATGATAGAGGCGAAATAACAACAGACCCCACAGAAATACAAATGATTGTTAAAAAATACTATGGACAGCTCTACTCCAATAAACTAGACAACCTGGAGGAAATGGACAAATTCCTAGAAAAATACAACATTCCAAAACTCAATCAGGAAGAATCTAAAAATCTCAATAGGCTAATAACTATGGAAGAAATTGAAGTAGTCATCAAAAAGCTTCCAGCAAACAAAAGCCCAGGACCAGACGGCTTCACAGGGGAGTTTTACCAAACATTCAAGGAAGAACTAAAACCTATCCTCCTCAGACTACTACAAAAAATTCAAGAGGAAGGAACACTTCCAAGCTCATTCTATGAAGCTAGCATCACCCTAATAGCAAAACCAGGTAAAGACAACACAATGAAAGAGAATTACAGGCCAATATCCCTCATGAACATAGATGCCAAAATCCTCAACAAAATCTTAGCAAATCGGATCCAGCAGTACAACAGAAAGATCATACACCATGACCAAGTAGGATTTATCCCACGGATGCAGGGATGGTACAATATACGCAAATCAATAAACATCATACATCACATAAACAAATTGAAAGAAAAAAACCACATGGTCATATCAATTGATGCAGAAAAAGCATTTGACAAAAATCCAACACCGATTTTTGATAAAAACTCTCAGCAAGACGGGAGTAGAAGGATCATACTCAATATAATAAAAGCCATATATGACAGGCCCACAGCCAACATCATACTCAATGGACAAAAACTAACACCATTTCCCCTAAGAACAGGAACAAAACAGGGATGCCCACTCTCACTACTCCTATTCAACATAGTACTGGAAGTATTAGCCATTGCAATTAGGCAAGAAGAAGAAATAAAAGGCATCCAAATTGGAAAAGAGGAAGTAAAACTGTCCTTATTTGCAGATGACATGATATTATACATACAAAACCCTAGAGTCTCCATCAAAAAGATACTAGATTTAATACATGAATTTGGCAAGTAGCAGGATACAAAATTAACCCCAAGAAATCTGAAGCATTTCTATACACCAATAGTGAACTTTCAGAAAGAGAGATTATAAAAACAATCCCATTTACCATCGCACCAAAAAAATTAAGCTACCTAGGAATAAACTTAACTAAAGAGGTAAAAGACCTCTATTCAGAAAACTATAGGACGTTGAAAAAAGAGATAGAGGAAGACATAAACAGATGGAAGAACATACCGTGTTCATGGATTGGTAGAATCAACATCATTAAAATGTCCATACTACCCAAAGCAATCTATAAATTCAACGCACTTCCCATTAAAATACCAACGGCATACTTCACAGATCTAGAATGAACTCTCCAAAAATTTATCTGGAATAAAAAAAGACCCCAAATATTGCAGCAATCCTGAGAAAGAAGAAAGTAGGTGGGATCGCAATACCAGATATCAAGGTGTATCACAAAGCCACTGTTCTCAAAGCTGCCTGGTACTGGCACAAGAACAGGCATATAGATCAACGAAATAGAATAGAGAGTCCAGAAATCGGCCCAAACCAATATGCTCAGTTAATATTTGACAAAGGAGGCAAGAACATACAATGGAGCCAAGATAGTCTCTTCAATAAATGGTGTTGGGAGAATTGTATAGATACATGCAAAAAATGAAACTAGACCACCAACTTACACCATACACAAAAATAAACTCAAAATGGATAAAGGACTTAAATGTACGACAGGAAACCATAAAAATTCTAGAAGAATCCAAATGCAACAAAATCTCAGAAATATGTCGAAGGAATTTCTTCACTGATACAGCTCCTAGGACACTTGAAACTAAAGAGAAAATGAACAAATGGGACTATATCAAAATAAAAAGCTTCTGCACAGCAAAAGAAACCATCAACAAAACAATGAGAAAACCCACTGCGTGGGAAAACATAGTTGCCAATGTCATATCTGATAAGGGCCTAATCTCCAAAATTTATAGGGAACTCATACAACTTAACAAAAGGAAGATAAACAATCCAATCAAAAAATGGGCAAAGGACCTAAATAGACACCTTTCAAAAGAGGACATTCAGAATGCCAAGAGACATATGAAAACATGCTCAAAGTCACTAATCATCCGAGAGATGCAAATCAAAACAAATATGACGTACCATCTCACACCTGTCAGAATGGTTATCATCAACAAACGACAAGTGCTGGAGAGGATGTGGAGAAAAAGGAACAGTCATGCACTGCTTGTGGGAATGCAGACTGGTGCAGCCACTATGGAAGGCAGTATGGAGTTTCCTCAAAAAACTAAAAATGGAACTCTTATTTGACCCTGTGATTCCACTTCTAGGAATATATCCCAAGAAACCAGAAACACCAATCAGAAAGGATATATGCACCCCTATGTTCATAGCAGCACAATTCACCATAGCTAAGATCTGGAAACAGCCTAAGTGCCCATCAGTAGATGAATGGATTAGAAAACAGTGGTACATCTACACGATGGAATACTATGCTGCTGTAAAAAAGAAGGAACTCTTACCATTTGCAATGGCATGGATGGAGCTGGACAGCATTATGCTAAGCGAAATAAGCCAGTCATTGAAGGAAAAATACCACATGATCTCACTCATTCATGGATAATAGAGACCATTCTAAACTTTTGAACAATAATAGATACAGAGGCAGAGCTGTCTCAAACAGATTGTCAAACTGCAGCGGGAAGGCCGGGGAGGGTTTGGGGGCAGAAGGGAGAGGGTAAGAGATCAACCGAAGGACTTGTATGCACGCATATAAGCATAACCAATGGACATAAGACACTGGTGGGTAGGGGAGGCCAGGGGATTGTCAAGGGCGGGGGGGAAAAAAAGGACACATATGTAATACCCTTTGTAATACTTTAAGCAATAAAAATAAAAAAATAAAAAAATGAAAAAAATTATATATTAAAGAAAAAATATATATTATATATTAAAGAAAAAAAATAGGTGTGCGTGATTCCTCACTATGTTCATTTGTAAAAAAAAAAAAAAAAAAAAAAAAAATGCTCTTAAGACCTCGGGCGGTGAGGCAGCCCAACCCCCCAAAAATATATGCCCAACCCATGCACACAGACAACAGGATGGTGATGGCCAGAGAGAAGTGGGGGGCAAGAGCTGGGTAGAGTTGGCAAAGGGGGGGAAATAGGGACATCCTATGTAATCTAATAAAAGAGAAACATGGTAATTAGCATACGACCACTACCCTACCCATTGGCTAATCAGGGTGGTATGCAAATTAACTGCCAACCAAGATGGTGGCCAGCAGCCAGGCAGCTTAAAGCTAACAGGAGGCTTGCTTGCTTCAGTGAAGGAGGACTCCAACGTCCACCGCCTGCACTGCTGGACTCTGAGCTGGCAGTTTGAAACATTGTAACAAATACAGAAGCTAAACAAAACCCCAGAAACCAGCTTTCAGCAGGCCGGGATCTCAGAGCTGGAGTTATACATTGTTTCGATTATAGAATGCAAACAAACCAGATACCTGCTTTCAGCAGCAGAAGCCTCAGAGCTAGAACCAGAGCTAAAGCTGGCCCAGAATAAAAAAAAAGAAAAGAAAAAAAGAAGCAGTTGGGAGCTTCAGTCAACTGCCAGCCTGAAACCAGCCCTCAGCCCCTCACCCAGACTGCCCACGCACCCCAGTGGGGACGCCCACCCTGAAGGGTGTGTGACCAGCTGCAAACAGCCATCATCCCCTCATCCAGGCTGGCCAGGCACCCCAGTGGGGACCCCCACCCTGATCCAGGACACCCTTCAGGGCAAACCAGCTGGCCCCCACCCATGCACCAGGCCTCTATCCTATATAGTAAAAGGGTAATATGCCTCCCAGCACCGGGATCAGCAGAACCGCGAGGCCTCTTGGCACCAGATCAGCATGACAAGGGGCAGCGCCCAAACCCCCTGATCGCCCTGCGGCTCTGTGTGTGACATAGCGCAGTGCCCCAACACCCCCCCCCCCACAGGCCCTGCTCTGTGTGTGACCGGGTAGAGCCATAACCTCACCATCGGCCCTGCCCTGAGTGTGAATGTGGCGGCGCCCCAACCCCCTGATCGGCCCTGCTCTGTGGGTGATAGAGGGTGGTGCCCCAAATCTCCTATCAGCCCTACTCTGTGAGTGACAGGGGGAAGCTCCTCAACCCCTTGATGGGCCCTGCTCTGTGTGTGACAGGGTGAGCTCCCCAACCCCCTGATGGGCCCTGCTCTGTGCGTGACAGGGTGAGCTCCCCAACCCCCTGATGGGCCCTGCTCTGTGCGTGACAGGGTGAGCTCCCCAACCCCTGATGGGCCCTGCTCTGTGCATGACAGGGGGGAGCTCCCCAACCCCCTGATGGGCCCTGCTCTGTGCATGACAGGGGGCAGTGCCTAACCCCCTGATTGGCCCTGCTCTGTGCGTGACAGGGTATGGAGCACCAACCCCCCTGATTGTACCTGCTCTGTGCGTGACAGGGGGTAGTGCCACAAACTCACCATAGACCCTGACTTGAGTGTGACAGGTGGCAGTGCCCCAGCCCCCCTATCGGCCCTACCCTGAGCATGACTGAGGGTGGCATGGCAACCTCTCGATCCACCCTGCTCTGTGCATGACAGGGGGCGGCGCCCCAACTCCCCAATCAGCCCTGCTCTGAGCCCAACCAGGGGCTGCACCTAGGGATTGGGCCTGCCCTCTGCCACCCGGGAGCAGGCCTAAGCCAGCAGGTTGTTATCTCCCAAGGGGTCCCAGACTGCGAGAGGGCACAGGCCGGGCTGAGGGACCCCCTCTTCCCCCCCGAGTGCACAAATTTTTGTGCACCTGGCCCCTAGTATAATAATAATAATAATAATAATAATAATAATAAAAGGCTAATATGCAAATTGACTGAACAGCAGAATGACCAGTTGCTATGATGCGCACTGTCCACCAGGGGCAGACGCTCAATGCAGTAGCTGCCCCCTGGTGGTCAGTGCACTTCCATATGGGGAGTGCCACTCAGCCAGAAGCTGGCTCATAGCTGGCCAGCCCAGAGGTGGTGGCAGGAGCCTCTCCCACCTCCATGGCAGCACTAAGAATGTCCAACTAAAGGTTTAGACCTGATCCCTTGGGGGCCTAAGCCTTTAGTTGGACATCCCCTGAGGGCTCCCTGGCTGCCAGAAGGATGTCTGGCTGCAAGCTTAGGCCTGATTCCCTGGGGAGTGGGCCTAAGTTGACAGGTGTACATCCCCCAAGGGGTCTTGGACTGTGAGTGGGCACAGGCCAGGTTGCAGGATCTCCTCCGCACCAAGTGCACAAATTTTTGTGCACCGGGCTTCTAGTTGAGTAAGAATGGTCCAGATCTTAAAGCCTCTCTAACAACATAAGCGGGAACTCTGGCTCTCTGAATTCAGCTTGGCTTCTGCCAATGGGAAGTGCAAGCAGGAGATCTCTTCTGGGTAGAAAAGCAAGGTCAGGGTATTTGTTCTCCTGCCTCTCTCCCAGCAAGGCCATCTCTGACCAGCTGCAACCCTAAGTCAAAAGTCACACCTTCTCTACTCAACTCTTTTTCTGGGTTCCTATTCTCTTCACTCCAATATGGTTAGGGTGCAATTTCCTCACTCCTGCCAGTAGTCTCTCCTGTCATTTGCATACCCTGTGTGCACAGCTTGTAGGAAACCCTTGCACTTGACTCTCCCCCAAGTATCTAATTAGAGTGGGCCATCTCTGCTGCTAGTATCCTTATTGATAATTCTTAACAATATCTGCTATCTTTTCTCTTTCAGACATACACTGACCATTATTAATGTTTCTTTTAAAAATCCCCTCTACTGTTTGCTGATACCAGAATATCTCTCCTGACAGCTGAAATCTGTGTCATTGCCCAAGCAGAATGCAATGTGTTCATACCTGATGAGTCTGCTAATGTGTCATCTTTGCTTAATCACATGAGAATACAAGTCAATACCCTGAGTGATTAGACGCCCAGCTCAGGAGACTTGCTAAGTCAGTGGTTTGGGTCATGGTGCTCTGGGTGGAAAAAGTTATCCCTGATTCTTGGAATTGGTGTCTTAACCTGTGTTTTCACGTGTGATTGTATTGTTGCTATGGCATCTGAGAGAGCAGCCACCAAAAGAGCCATTTCCATTCTTTTGAAGCCCCTTGCTGACCTCTCAGGGCACACTGCAGAAGAAGAAGGTAACATATGAAATTGTGAAAGCCGGTCACCATACATGAGTGTTGGTGATAGATGGACAAGAGTCTCAAGTCTGGCCAGTTCTTACTAAATGCTAAAATGTGACACAGTATTTTGCAGAGAAGCTCCAATTGGATGAACTTGACCTAAACCACTACTGATGGGTCTAATGAGCTAAAAAGAAGAAATCAACATGTAATTAATCAAACCATGTATATAAGCAGTGGCTACCAGTAAGCCTCACTTAGGAGAAGAAGAGCTTTGAAAAGTATTCCCTTTTCTTGTTACAACTGAAAATAGAACCTTTTCTCCCACTAAGACTGTTCCTTTGAACCCATTGTGTCCTGTTACACTGTGTAAGGTCATGGAGAAGATGTGACCTCCAGTTGACCTAAAGGCTGAACCAAGGCAACTGGAGACTCACCTCAACCCAATCTTTGAAATGGGCCTTCAGCTTGCCTTTTCACTTCCAGGAGCTGCCTCAAGGACACAGCCTTGAAATAGTAATATGTTGTTGAGACCATCAGGATGGTGTACCTGACTCAGCCCAGCTACATAATTTTTTTTTTTTAAATCTGGCAAGCAAGTGCAGAGAATATTTGTCTTTGGGCCACTCAAGACAAGCCTTGTAAGTAAATTTCCTGGCTTGTTAAACTGCCACCTACCCATCTACCATGGCCTGCTTCTCTCCTTGCCCTCACTATGAAGACCAGTTTCAGATTATCCCAGGAGGTTTTGAAGCAACATGTGCTTATAAAACAGCAGTCTCGTTTATGTTTTTAAGCAAATATAAAAAAGGACTATCGAAGGCAATTGTCCTCAAGTACTTTCTTCCTGTTAAAAACCATCTTGATTTTCCAAAATTCTTCTTAAATTGGGATTTAGAATCAATGAATTGCCACGTTGCAGAAAATCGTCATCCTCTCCTCCTTGACAGAGATCTGACATCTCAGCTCTAAGTCTGGGTCTCAGCCTCTCACATACATGTGCACATCGAGGAATGATGGCAGAGCATATCTGCGCTGAGCACACAAGCAGTTGCTGGATCGGGGGTGGAGGGCGAGTGTAGTTGGGGTAGGCAGGGATTACTACAGGGCATGAGGAAACCAATAGATCGATTATGTTGGTTGTGATAGATTCACTGGTGGATACATATGTAAAAATTCAGTCAGTTCTCTACTCTAATTATATGTAGCATATTATATGTCAAAATGCTTATTTGTCCTTTTTTTTCCTTTTAAAATTCAGTTGCCTTTTTAGTAATGGATTATTAGAGTTCTTTATACATTCTGTTCTTCTTTTTTAAAAATTCTTCATTGTTTGAAGTATTACATATGTCTCCTTTTCTCCCCATGGACCTCTCAACGGTTATTCCCACCCCCTACCCCCAGCACATGCCCTCACCCCCCTTCTGTCTGTGTCCATGGGTTATGCTTACATGCACGAGTACAAGTCCTTTGGGGGATGAGAGATATACATTCTGTTCTTTGTCAAATCTTTATCAAGCATATTTAAAAGTTCTTTATCATATGTGTGATTTGCAAAATTTTCTCCCAGCTCATAGTTTGATCTTATTTCTATCATCTTCTTATTGACTCAGATATATTTTGCTGATTATTTGTAATTTTTCTAACATGCACCCTTTTTCTTTCCAAGATAGTAATTTTTATTTTATTAAATTTATTGGGGTGACATTGATTAATAAAAAAATATAGGTTTCAAATGTGCAGTTCTATAATACAACATCTATATATTGTTTTGTATGTTCACCGCCCCACAGCCAAGTCTCCTTCCATCACCATATGTTTGAACCTCTTATCCTTTTCTATCTGTCCCCTCACCCCCTTTTTCCTCTGGTAACTACCATACTGTTGTGTGTGTCTATGAGTTTCTGTTTGTGAAAGCAGACACAATGGATTCGAGGCCACCTGTCACTACTTGAGCTGAATAAAGCAGAGATGGGGTTGAATCATATATGAGCGTTTATTCCAATAATGCCGATAATATGGGGAGAGCAGTTGGTCACCCTGGAAATTCTGCTCTGACAAACCCCCGCTTGCCAGTTGGCTGATTATATACACAGGAGGGAGAAGATAGCTACGTGCAGCTGTGAGCTGCAAGTGTAGCATGGGAAGGGGAGGATAGAGTCTGCAATCCAGCCTTCAGGAGCTCAAAGTCCAATAACACAGTGGCTAATCTGCTATGATGTTGCAAACAGCTCAGCCCTTTCCTGGGACCTGAGAATGGTCAGCGTTCCTGAGACAAACTCCCGGAGAGGGTCAGGGTCTGAGCAACCAAATCAAAGTGTGCCCTGTCCTTGGTTTGTTCTCAAAATGTATTTCTTTTCTGAGTAATGGACCCATCGAGGCATCTTATCTTTTTACAGCCTTGTTCCAATCACAAGTTCCCCAGTGCCTGTAAGAAAACTTCTTATATATAGTTGGTAAGGTGAATAATTATTAGACAGCTGTGGTTCCATACTTATTGCATGGCCTTCCCCACTATCATTGTTTGTCTGGTTTGTTTATTTGTTGCTTTCTGTTTATATCCTACAGAAAAGTAAAATATGGATCTTGTCTTTTTTCTTGATTTATTTCATTTGATGCTCTCAGGATCCATCCATGTTCTCCCAAAGGCAATATTCCATCCTTTCCATTGCTGAATATATTCCATTGCATATATGTACTACATCTTTTTTATCCAATTATCCATCACAGGGCACTTAGGTTGTTTCCATGTCTTGGCCACCATGAATATAGCTGCAATAAACATAGAGGTACATATGTCTCCACAAATAAATGTTTCCAGATTTATTGCGTGGATACCAAGAAGAGGAATTGCTGGGTCATATGATAGTTCCATTGCTTATTCTTGGAGGAACCTCCATACTGTTTTCTGTATGGCTCTATCAGTTTACATTCCCACCAGCAGTGTATGAGGAGTTTATTTTTCTCCACAAGCTCCAACACTTGTTACTACTTGTCTTTTTTTATGATAGCCATTCTAACAGGTGTGATGTGGTATCTCATGGTCGTTTTGATTTGCATTTCCATCATAGCTATTGAAATTGAGCATCTTTTCATATATCTTATCAATTTTGAGGTTATTCTTATGTATGGCATCAGTTGGTGGTCTAGTTTCATTTTGTTTTTGCATGTACCTATCCAATTTTCCCATCACCACTTATTGAAGAGATTCTATTTTCTTACCTGCATTGTGAAATATTAATTGAGCAAAATGGCTAGGGTGGATTTCTGGGTTCTCTGCTCTGTTCCATCAATATGTATGCCTGTTCTTGTGCAGGTACCTGGCTTTTTTGATTACAGGGTCTTTGTAGTATAACTTGATATCCAGTATTGTGATCCCACCAATTTTGTTCTTCTTTCCCAAGATTGCTGCAGCTATTTGGGTCATTTTTTGGCTCCATATAAATTTTTGGAGTATTTATTTTAGATCTGTGAAACATGGGATTGCATTGAATCTATAGATTGCTTTGGTAGTATGCACATTTTAATGATGTTGATTCCACCAATCCATGAACACAGTGCATTCTTGCAGTTGTTCATAATTTCCTCTCTCTCTTAATTCAGAAAGCTGTAGTTTCCCAAGTGCAGGCCTTTTACCTCCTTGGTTAAATTTATTCCTAAGTATCTTAATTTTTTGTTGCAATGGTAAATTGGATTGCTTTTTAGTTGTTGGGTTTTTTTTTCTGAGAGATCATTATTGGTGTATTAAAATGCCATTGATTTTTGGGTGTTAATTGTGTATCCTACTACATTGCCAAATTCATTTATTAAATCTGGTTGTTTTTTAGTGGTTTCCTCAGGGTTTTCTATATACAACTAGAGGCCCGATGCACAAAAATTTTTGCACTCGGGAGGGAGGTCCCTTAGCCCGGCCTGTGCCCTCTCACAGTCTGGGACCCCTGGGAGGATGACCATCTGCTGGCTGAGGCCTGCTCCCCAGGGGATTGGGCCTAAGCTGGTAATCAGACATTCCTCTGGCAGCTCGGCAACCCTCAGGGGATGTCCACTTGTCAGCTGGGAGCAGACCTAAGCTGCAGTCAGACATCCTTAGCGCTGCTGAGGAGGCAGGAAAGGTTCCCACCATCACCGCTGTACTGGCAGCCATCAGCCTGGCTTGTTGCAGAGCAGAACTCCTCCATGTGGGAGCTCACTGACCACCAGAGGGCAGCTCCTGCATTGAGCATCTTGCCCTGGTGGTCAGTGTGTGTCATAGTGACCAGTCATTACCAGTCTTTCTGTCTTAGGGTTAGTTTGCATATTACCCTTTTACTATATAGGATAGAGGTCTGGTGCACGGGTGGGGGCCGGCTGGTTTTCCCTGAATGGTGTCCCAGATCAGGGTGGGGGTCCCGCTTGGGTGCCTGGCCAGCCTGGGTGATGGGCTGATGGCAGTTTTCAGGCTGCCCGCACCCACTTCAGGGTGGGGGTCCCCAATGGGATGCCTGGCCAGCCTGGATGAGGGGCTGATGGCTGTTTTCAGGCTGTCTGCACCCCCTTTTGGTTGGGGGTCCCCACTGGGGTGCCTTGCCAGTCTGGATGAGGGGCTGAGGGCTCTTTTCAGGTGGGCCAAGCCTGCAACTGAAGCTCCCAGTCTCTCCTTTTTTTCTTTTTTTTTTTTAATTCTAGGATTTATTAACCTTCTATAATTGAAACTCTGTTGCTTTTGGAGCTGTTGTTTTCAGAGCTCAGAGCCATGCAGTGGCAGGCAGGAAACCTTGGCTTCCTCCATCACTGGAGCAAGCAAGCCTCCTGTTCGCTTCAGCTGCATGGCTGCTGGTCACCATCTTTGTTGGCAGTTAATTTGCATATCACCCTGATTAACCAAGGGAGGGAGGTCCCTTAGCTCGGCCTGTGCCCTCTCACAGTCTGGGACTGCTCTCCAATGGGAAGCATAGCAGAGGTATGGTTAATTACCATGTTTGTCTATTATAGTCCCTTACCCAGGCTGGCCAGGCACCCAAGCGGGACCCCCACCCTGATCTGGGACACCATTCAGGGCAAACCAGCCGGCCCCCACCCGTGCACCAGACCTCTATCCTATATAGTAAAAGGGTAATGCAAACTAACCCTAAGACAGAAAGACTGGTAATGACTGGTCACTATGACACACACTGACCACCAGGGCAAGATGCTCAATGCAGGAGCTGCCCTCTGGTGGTCAGTGAGCTCCCACATGGAGGAGTTCTGCTCTCCAATGGGAAGCATAGCAGAGGTATGGTTAATTACCATGTTTGTCTATTATTAGATAGGATGTCATGTCATCTGCAAAAGCAGAAGTTTTTCCTCCTCCTTTTGAATTTGGAAGCCTTTTATTTTTTCTTCTTGTCTGATCACTGAGGCTATGACTTCCAGTTGAACAAGAGTGGTGCAAGGGGAATCCTTATCTTGTTCCTGTTCTTAGGGGGAATGCTTTTAATTTTTGACATTGAGTATGATGTTGTCTGTAGGTTTGTCAAATGGTCTTTACTGGATTGTTTGTTTTTTGTTGAGTTGTATGTATTCTTCATATATACGTTATATTAATTATTTATCAGAAGTGTTATTTGAAAGTATCTTCTCCCATTTGTCATTTGCCTTTTTGTTTTGTGATGGTTTTTTTCTGGTCTGAAGCTTTTTAGTTAGATATAGTCTCATAAATTTATTTTTGCTTTTACTTCCCTTGCTTTTGGGGTCAAATTTATAAAATATTCTCTCAGACCAAGGTTATAAGTTGGCACGTATGTTTTCTTCTATGTATTTATTGTTTAAGGTCTCATATTTAGGCCTTTTATCCATTTTAAGTTCATTTTTGTACCTACTGACAAATAGCAGGTTTCTCTACTTTCATTCTTTTGCATGTGGTATTCCAGTTTTCCTATCACTATTCATAGAAGAGACTATCTTTTCTCCATTGTGTGTTTTTGGCTCTTTGTTGAAAATATACAGATAGATAGGTAGGTAGATAGATAGATAGATAGATAATAGATAGATAGATAGATAGATAGATAGATAATTTAGACAGATAGATATTTCTGGGGTCTCAATTATGTTCCATTGGCCAGATTGTCTCTATTTCTGCCACACCCACTGTTTTGATGATTGTTGTAATATAATTTGAAGTCAGGAAACATGATACCTCTGGCCTTGTTCTTTTCCCTCAATATTGCTGTAGCTATTTGGAGTATTTTGTGGTTCCATAGAAATTTCATGATTTTTTTGTTGTATTTCTTTTAAAAATGTCATTGGGATTTTGGTGGGGATTGCATTAAATTTGCACATTGCTTTGAGCTATCTGGCCATTTTAACTATGTTAATTTTTCCTATCTATGAATGTGGAATATCTTTCCATTTCTTTGTGTCTTCTTTATTTCTTTTTAATAATGGTTTGTGGTTTTCTGTGAATATGTCCCTCACATCTCTTTGTTAAGTATATTCCTAGGTGCTTTATCCTTTTCGTTGCAGTTTTAAAAGGAATTTTTTTCTTTTTTAACTTCTTTTTCTGAAATTTCATTATCAGTACATAGGAACAAAATGAAGTTTTGTATATTGATTTTGTATCCTGCAATGTTACTGTAATTGTTTCTAATAATAAACTTAAAGCTAAATGTTAAGGGCCTTTAGAATACACTTGGCTTAATTTACCTCAGCTGGGACTCTGAGCAAGGACAGGGCCACACCCTGAGGGCAGGACCAGTCAAACACCAGATGCCACTCAGTCTGACTCTCCCACCCAGTGTTAAGGGGATGGATCTCATGATGTCAAAGGCCCACCCAGATGTGATGTAACTTCCTGTAATTCGAGTACAGTGGGGCCTTGACTTACCAGTGTCCTGACTAACAAGTTTTTTGAGATACCAGCTATCTCTTGGCTGATTTTTTGCATTGAGTTGACAGAGTAATTTGAGTTAACAAGCTTCTTAAGGAGCTCCTTAACGAGCTCAGTCTCGGAACAAATTAAACTCGTAAGTCAAGGCCCCACTGTAGGGCTTTCCGAGCTGGCTCTCTCTTTGTGCCTGTCCCTCCAGAGGGCAAGCTCTCTGTGCCTGTCCCTCCAGAGCTCAGGTACTACACCCAGCCCAAGCTTTTAAACTATTTTATGTCTGTCTCTCATTATTCTTTAATCCCAAAGTGCCTCCTAGCTTGCTAGAACCGGTTCAAGTCTACTCCTCTGTGCAGGACGCAGAGAAGAGGCCCCAGCCCCAGCACACCCGCCATAGCTAAAACTTGTGTAGTTACCGAATAGCTGCATCTCATAAGCTTAAAAATACAGTAATTATGCTCTTGTTCTAAATATTTTTATCAATTTTTATTTCATCTTATTGATCCATGAATTATTTAAAACTAAGTTCTCCAATGGCCAATATATGATTTCTTATTTATTTATTGTTTAATTACATTGTGGACATGAAATATGGTCTATGTCATTTTAATCCTATACTGTTTTTAGAGCATTTCTTTAGGGACAAACCTAAGACCAATATTAGTAAGTGTTCCGTATTTATTTGCAAACAACTGACTAAAAGTTTATGAAGTATCTACATATGTTCATTAGATCAAGCATGTTAATCAGGTTGCTTCAATCTTTTGTGGCCTCTTGGCATTCTTATTTTCCTATTCTAGTAGTAACTGAGAAATGTGTGTCAAACTTGTCATCATAAAGGAAGGTTTGTCCAATGTCTCTTATGATTCAATTACTCCATTTGTAAATGTGATGCCTCTTTATGTGGTTCATATAAATATAAGGTATATTTGATCTTGGTGAACAGGACTTTAAAGCTATGCTCTGACCACACTATTGAAGTTTTACTTGCCTTCTCCACTCCTCACCCTTTTTATATACTGTATGGTGTTATTTCTTACATAAATGAATATAATATATATTTTTAAAATATTTTTATTCACCTTTAGGAAGGTAGAGGGAGAGAGAGAAATGTTAATTGACTGACTCCTGCATGCCCCCATAAGTGATCTAGCCCACAAATCAGGCATGTGCCCTGGGGGGAATCAAACCAGCAAGCTCTCAATGCATGAGACAAAGCCCAGGCAACTGAGTCACACTGTCCAGGGCAATATATCTTATGTTTTATAATTTGTAAATTTATACTTTTTTGTTTACTTTTAGGCCCTTCAAGAAACACTAGAAGATCCAGAACAAGAAACTTTATCTGCTGTAATTTGCTGATGTATCCAAGTGCCTAAAACAGTGCCTGGCACATAATAGGTTCTCAATAAATATTGAATGAAAAGTCTATTATATTTGTTATTGTGTTCTTGTTGGTTTAGAATTTTATTGCTATCGTTGCCTGTAATTCTGTTTCCAAATGTTCTCTGCTTTCGTGCTTTAGATTTAAAATTATTTTGCAATCCATTAAAAAAAAATGTGTGTGTGTGTGTGTGGGTGTGTGTGTTTTAACTGAAACCATTGGTGTATTTATCATAATTATAATTTCTTATCTATTTGGATGCATATATAAAATTTTATTTCTTGCTTTCTATTTGTCCAACCTATTTTATAATTCTTTTTCCTTCTTCTTTGTGGTTGAATTTGAATTATCTGGGTACGTTTTCACATTCAATATTTCTCACCACTAGTTTGGAAATTATATACACTTTTCCTAATATTTTAGTAGCCAGCTAGTGATTGTAACATATATTCTTAACATAAAAAATCTAAAGGTTATCTATATTTTTATCTTCCTCTATACAACAAATTAAACGTTTTAATTCCACTCCCACCTTCCATCCCAATCTATATATTATTGTGCATTTCCATTTAGTTTTTTTTCCTTTTTAAATCCTATTTTCTATTATTTTGTTCTATTTCAGTTAGTTTAGATTTAATCTTTTTTCACCTCTGATTTACTACCTGGGATTACTTTCCACTTGTCTCAGATACATTCTTTAGAACTTCCTTTAATGAGGTTGTGCTGATGGCCGGAAGTCTCAGCTTTGTTGTCTGCAATGTGCTTGTTTCGCCCTTATTTCTGACAGCTATTTCCCTGAGTATAGAGTTTTCAGTTTACTGTTAGTTTCTCTCAGCACATTGCAAATCTGCTTGCCCTGTTCTCTGGTTTCCTTTGTTAGTAATAAAAAATCAGTGCAGTTCCAACATCTCCTCATGGAAGGTGCCCACTTTCGGCCTACTTTTAAGATCTTCTCTTTGCTCTGATGCCCTATAGTTTCACTCTTATGTGTTGAAGTGAGAATTCCTTCTTAATTATCTTCTTTGGGATTTATTAGATGTTTTGAATTTGTGGATTGGTGTGTTTCAGTTCAGAAAAACACTCAACCACTACTCCATTAAATATTTTCTCGGGTCTTCTCTGTTTTCTCCACAAACATCTTCTGCCTGTTTATTTGGATTCTGGCCTTTTCTTTTCAAACCTGTCCTCCACTCACCAGTAAGAAGTCACTGACATTATTGAGTGGGTAGTCCTTTGGGGTTTATGGTGAAAGTTCCCTTGAGACCCCTTTTGAATTGGCCCTGGCCTTGACTCCTGTCAGTGTGGCTTCAAGGAGCAAAGTTCGGGTCCTCCACGTTTGGTAAAGTACCCTCAGAGGGACAGCCAGCTGCTACACTCCACCTGTGCCTCTGAGTTTCCGTGTTCACTTTGCTCCGCAGCTGAGAAAGCTCATTTTATTGCCTGCCCATGTATGCATTAAAATATATATATGTAGCATTTTTCAGTATTTTTAGTCAACTTCAGTGGGATGGTTAATAACCTACATACCTGAAAGAGTTTATTTTTAATTGTTTGGTTAGTTTTTCCCTGTTTTTGTTTCCTGAGTTAATGTCTCCCTTTAGGGTAAATGTTTTCTGTTATCTTTGTCTCTTCTCTTTCTCTTTCAAATGGAAATTCTCCCTTATTGCCTTTGATATAGAGAATAAATGGTTAGAGGAGCTACCTGGAAGCAAGGGTTGTGACTGCAGGCTTTCCCTGAGGAGACAGGGCAGGAGAGGCTGTTATGTCAGAATGCAGAGGTTTTCCACTGGGGGGAGGGGATGGGATCATAGAATCAGCTGTCTCATAATTACATCGTCAGCTCATTCCTTATGTCAGCCCAGGTGTCCCATTGCATTGTAGCTAACATTTCCGGAGTCCAATCTACCATGTGCTTCAGTCAACACCTGTGGTCACCTCAGCTACAGAGAGATCGTGTTGGCTGTGGACGATATGCCCCAGGTCATCCTTCATCCCTGTCTGCCTTGCAGAAACAGTTTGAAACCTCTTGTCAATGATGCTCACACTCCCAAGTATGGGAGGAGATGCTGAGAAATGAACTAACATCAATGGTAGACCACAGACTTCCTGGGGACTGTGGTGTGATGTATGTGAAAATAGTCCTCTGGTCTCTTTACAATTTTATTTCTAGTAAAGTGGTATAGATATTTTTATATGCATGAGAAGATAAGACATGGGTTGGAAAAGAGTGTCAAATTGTGAAGAAAACGGGAAATGTTTACAACACCGGAAATTGTCCAGAACAAAACTGCAAAGTCTTTGAGGTTTTGGCTTCCAGAGGTTCAGAAATACCTCTGGAGGAGCAGCTCATTTGGTTAGAGCAACATTTTTCTACCCAAGGTTATGGGTTCAATCTCAGGTCAGGGCACATATGGAAGCCACTGATGAATGCATAAATAAGTGGAACAACAAATTGGTTTCTCTCTCATTCTAAAAAAAAATCAATACATTAAAAAAATAGATGCAGAAATACACAGGAACAGATACAAATTCATATTGTAAAAGGGCATCAACAAGAGGTAGTGTGACAATTTTTTGCCCGTTTTACAATCAATCTACCACAACTGATATCCTAGTTACATCTAATTGTACCTAAATGGCTGCAATTTCCTAGCTTTATTAAATTTTAATTTACATAAAATAAAATTCAATGCATTCTTCAGTAGATTCAATAATTAGTTTGGTGAACATATTTCCCACAAGTCTTGGTATTTTCAATTATCTTACATATGTGTATATATTTTGACATGTGTGTTCATTTTATATTTCATTTTATTTTAATTTTTACCTTTTGATCCCTTTCAACCATTTCTCCCACCCTCACCTCTGGCAACCACCAAAAAATTTTCTGGATCTATGAGCTTGTTATTTTTGTTGTTGTAGTTGTTGTTAATCCTCACCTGAGTATATTCTTCCATTTATTTTTAGAGAGAATGGAAGGGGGAGAGACACAGAGAGAGAAACATCAATGTGAGAGAGACACATTGATTGGTTACCTCCTACACATTCCCGGACTAGGGCCAGGACTGCAGCCTGCAACCAAGGTATGTGCCCTTGACTGGATTCGAACCCAGAACCTGTCAATTCATGAGCCAACACATCAATCACTGAGTCAAACCAGCTAGACATGAGTTTCCTTTCTTATTTTTATTTTTTATTTGTTTTAGATTCCACATATAAGTGAGATCATACAGTATTTGTGTTTCTCTGTTTGACATTTCACTTAGGAAATTTCCTTCAGGTCCATCCATATTGTTGCAAATGGCAAGATATTATTTTTATGGCAGAACAATTACTTTATACATTCATCCATAAATGGACACAGGTTGTTTCTATCTCTTGGCTATTTTAAATAATGCTGTAACGAACATGGGAGTGAAGATATCTTTTTAAGTTATTGTTTTTGTTTACTTCAGTTGAATTTCTGGATCATATGATAGCTTTATTTTTAATTTTTTGAGGGGCCTCCATACTATTCTCCACAGTGGGAATCTTTTAATGGTTCTCTTTTCTTCACATCCTCACCAACACTTGTTATTTTTGTCTTTGTGATCATAGCCAGTCTGACAGGTAGAGGTAATATCTCATTGTGGTTTTGACTTCCACTTGCCTGATGACTGGTGATGTTGAGCATCTTTTCATGTACCGGTTAGACATCTGAATGTCTTCTTTGGAAAATGTCTATTCAGATTGTCTCCCTATTTTTCAAATCAAATTGTTTGCGTGTTTTTTGCAATTGAGTTGCATGAGTTCTTTACAGAGCTTGGCTATTGTAAATATTTTCCCCCATTCAGTATGGTGCCTTTTCATTTTGTTGATGTTTTCCTTTGCTGTGTGGAAGCTTTTTAGTTTGTTGTAGTCCCACTTGTTTATTTTTGCTTTTGGTGTCAGATTCAAAAACCTGAGTAAGGAGTTTACCACCTATGTTTTTGTCCAGAAGTTTCATGGTCCGGTCTATGTT
Organism: Myotis yumanensis; assembly: GCF_028538775.1. Lineage (NCBI taxonomy): Eukaryota > Metazoa > Chordata > Mammalia > Chiroptera > Vespertilionidae > Myotis > Myotis yumanensis. Next base: position 5,870,821 of record NW_027223760.1, read on the forward strand.
TTTCAAGTCTTTAATTCATTTTGACTTAATTTTTGTATCTGGTGTAACACAGTGGAGAACTTCTATTCTTTTCCATATGACTATCCAGTTCTCCCAGCATTTGTTATTGAAGAGACTGTTGTTTTCCTATTGTATATTCTTGGCTCCTTTGTCATAGATTAATTGACCATATATGTGTAGGTTTATTTTGGGCTATTTTGTTCCAATGATCTATGTATCTGTCTCTATGCCAGTGTCATACTGTTTTAATTATTGTAGTTTTTTAATAAAGTTTAAAATTATGCATGATGCCTCCAGCTTTGTTCTTTCTCAAGATTGCTTTGGTAACTAGAGGTCTTTTGTGTTTCTATATAAGTGTGGGGATTATTTGTTCTATTTCTGTGAAAATGAACAAATAACCCTCACTATAGTTTTGCCTTTCCTAGAATTTCATATTATTGTAATGTAGAAGAAGCAGTCATTTGTACTTGATGAATTTCACTTAGCATTTCTGTTAAGATTCATCCAGGCTGTGGCATGTATGTCTTTCTGTCCTCTTTCATTGCTGACTAGAAGTCCATAGTATGTGTATTGGTATCCTAGGGCTGCTGTAACAAACTACCACAAATTGGGTGACTTAGAACAACAGAAACTTATTCTCTCACAGTTCTAGAGGCTAGAATTCTGAAGTCCAGTTGTCTTCTGAGCCGTGCCATCACTGTGGGCTCTGGGAGAGAATCTATTCTTAACTTCTTACTTTTTTATTTAGCTTCTTGTGTTGCCAGTAATCCTTGCTGCTCACTGTCTTTTTACTCATCACTCAGGTCTCTGCCACCATTGTCATGTGGCATTCTCTTCTTCTATGGACACCAATCATCTTAGATTAAGGGACCACCCAGCTCCAGTATGACCTCATTTTAATAAATTATATCTCCAAAGGTCTTATCTACACTAATAAAAGAGAAACAGGCAAATTTGTCACCACTCTGCTATGTGCCCACCAGCCAATCAGGAGTGACTATGCAAATTAACCCAACAAAGATGGTAGGTTAATTTGCATATGCAGCAGAGCAAAGACTGAAGACTGAAGACTGAAGACTAAAGAGGCTTGGCTTCTTTGCTGGGTCCCGGGTGCCGGAGGAAAACCAGTAATGGCAGCCAGGGAAAGGAAGGCCTATTGCACGAATCTCTTCATGCAATGGGTCTCTAATTTTTAAATAAGAACACATTTGGAGGTTTCATGTGTTAAAACTTTAACATCTTTTGGGGGGGGCACAATTTAACCCACAACAGTATGGATATACCAGAATTTGTTTATTCATTCACCAATTGAAGAACATTTGAGTGCTTCCCATGTGCGCTATTATGAATATTATAACTAGGTGAAATTCATATACAAGTCTATGTTTTTATTTCTCTTAATAAAATCCCTAGAAGTGGGATAGCTGGTTTGCATGTTTAATTTTATGAGTTAATGTCTATTTCCCCCCCCCACAAAATGTGGTAGCTTTATATATATTTTTCTTTTATAAAATCTTTATTGTTGAGTTATTACAGATGTTCCCCTTTATGCCCCCATTGGCCCCCTTCCACCCAGTTCCTTCCCCACCCCAGGTTTCCACCACCCTATTGTATGTGTCTATAGGTAATGCATACAGGCATGTAAGATCTTTAGTTAATCTTTTCCTGCTCCCACTCCTCCCTTTCCTTTGAGATTCCTCAGTCTGTTCCATGTGTCCATGCATCTGATTCTATTTTATTCATCAGTTTATTATATTCATTAGATTTTTTGTTCATTTATTTTGATTCATAGATTAAATTGGTAATAGATATGTATTTATTGCCATTTTAATGTTCATATTTTTTGTACCTTTCTTCTTCCTCATCTTTAAGAATACACTTCAACATTTTATATAATACTGGTTTAGCAGTGATGAACTCCTTGTCTGTGAAGCTCTTTATCTGACCTTCAACTCTAAATGATAGCATTGCTGGATAGAGTAATCTTGGTTATAGGTCCTTGATATTCATCACTTTGAATATTTCTTGCCATTCACTTTCAGCCTGAAAAGTTTCAGAGAAATCAGCTGGCAGTCTTATGGGTGCTCCCTTGCAAGTAACTTTTATTTTTTCTTGCTAATTTTAAGAATCTCTCTTTATCTTAAAACTTTGGCATTTTAATTATGATGTGTCTTGGTGTAGGCCTCTTTGGGGTCCTCTTGTTTGGGACTCTCTGTGCTTCCTGGACTTGTAAGATTATTTCTTTCACCAGAGAGGGGGAGTTTTCTGTTATTATCTTCGAATAGGTTTTAAATATATTGCTCTATCACCTTTCCTTCTCACACCCTTATAATATGAATGTTGGTGTGCTTGAAGTTGTCCCCATGGCTCCTTAGACTTTCTTCATATTTTATAATTCTTTTTTTCTTTTTGCTCTTCTGTTTGGGTTTTTTTTTTTTTTGCTTCCTCATATTATAAATTGTTGATTTGATTCTTGGAATCCTCTACTCGACTATTGAAACCCTGTAAATTATTATTTATTTCTATTAGTGTATGCTTAATTTCTGACTGGTTCTTTTTCATGTGATTAACATTCTCATTATGATCCATGAAAGCCTCACTACATCCCTTTATGCTCTCTTTCAGTCCCTTGAAGCTCTCATTAAGATCCTTGATTAACCTTATAACCATGGCTTTGAACTCTGTATTCAGTTTGCTTGCTTCCATTTCTTTAATTTGTGGCATGTTTATTTGTCTCTACATTTTAACTGCTTTCCTGTGTTTATTTTTATGTATTAGGTAGAGCTTCTATGTCTCTTGGAATTTGTAGAGTGGCCTTGTGTAATAAGTGTCTTGTGGGGCCCAGTGGCTCAGCTTCCACAGTCACCTGAATTGGGCACTCTAGGTGTGCCTCTGTGTGGACTGTGTGCAAAGTCTTATAGTTGAACCTTGATTGCTGTTGGTGTAACTGGGAGAAAATGACCTCCAAGCCAATTGGCTCTGAGGACCAGCTGTGACTACAGTGGAAGAAACACTGTGCAGGGAACACCCCTATAGAACGAATTTTGCTTCAGTGGGGATTTGATGCTCACTGAGTCTGCCCCTTGAGTGTGTTGCTTATGGATGTGTAATGTTGTAATCTTTTATGATCTGAATCTCTCCACCAGGTGCACTGGCTCTGGGGCCATCCAACAGGCACTACAAAGAAATCTGTAGACGGCTGCTACCAGTATTGGACTTGTGAAGTGCCCAGGCAAGGACATTACATAGTTAAGTAAGGTGCTAGTGCTGATTCTTAGGCCTTTTATTGAAGGTGTAGGGCATGCTGATGCCAGATGCTATTTGTTTCAGAGACTTCAGCAAAGTCTGAAGCCTGAGGGATGGATTCAGAGGAAGTTTGTGCACTGGCCCTTTAAGAGCAACATCTGGGTCTCCAGCAGCCTCCATAACCCAAAAAGGCCCACACCAAAGTGCATTATCATTTAAATGGCAAAGCCTAGAAATGAAGAGTGACTCTTAAAAAATATCTATACTAATAAAAGCCTATGTGTTCCTCCTGCCCTTGTGCTCGACATCGTCACAAGATGGCCATCATTAAATATGAGCCACAAGATGGCCATCATTAAATGTGAGCCTCCATAACACCCAGTCACAATCCCTGCTGGTTTATACAGCCCAAAATTACAGGAACTTCTCTTCCCAGCTTTTGGAACCCTGGGCTGAGTGTCTGGTTTGGACTGGGATCTGTTGCTCTTCACCTGAGGTGGGGATAGGGAGAAGGGAGGCTTTGCAGTGGAGATATCTCTCCAGATTAAAAAAAAACATGGACCAAATGCTTGTTGGACCAACGCACCTCCACACCCCTCCATAAGTCTCAAGGTGCTTTCTTCTTTATTTCTCTAGTTGAAGGACTTCCATTTAGCCAGCTTTCAGGCAATTCTGAATGGTGGTTGTTTTGTATTTTAGTTTTAATTTTTATGTGTTGTGGGAGGCAGTGAGTATTTGAATTTACCTATGCTGCCATCTTGGTAGCTTTTTCTATGCTTGCTTGAAATCTAGGAGAGAACATTCTTGCCAACATTGGTCTTGTCAGTGTTTTTAACTTTAGTTGTCTTAATGGGTGTGTAGTGGTAGCTCGTTATGATTTTAATGTGCATTTCACAAAAGATTAGAAAAACTGACTGAGCATTTATTAATGTGCTTATAGGTCGTTTATATGTCTTCTTTTTGTTAAAATATTCTGCCCATTTTATTATTGGGTTAGTTGTGGTTTCTCATCTTACATTTGAGTCGTTTATTCATTTTGAGTTTATTTTTGTGCATGGTGTAAGTTGGTGGTCTAGTTTCATTTCTTTAGCATGTATCTGTCTAATTTTTCCAACACCATTTATTGGAAAGACTGTCTTGACTCCATTGTATGTTCTTGCCTCCTTTGTCAAATATTAATTAAGCATAATGACTTGGGTTGATTTCTGGGTCTCTGTTCTGTTCCATTAGTCTATATCTCTATTCTTGATCCAGTACCAGGCAGTTTTCAAAATAGTGGCTTTGTAATATAGCTTGATATCTAGTATTGTGATCCCTCCAACTTTGTCCCTCTTTCTCAAGATTGTTGTGGCTATTCAGGGATTTTTTTCAATTCTACATGAAATTTTGGAGCGTTTGTTCTATATCTGTGAAATATGTAGTTGATATTTTAATGGGGATTGCATTAAATCTATAGATTGCTTTGTGTATTATGGATATTTTAATGATGTTGATTATACCAATCCATGAGCACAGTATATTCTTCCATTTGTTTATGTCTTCCTCTATCTCTTTTTCAATGTCCTGTAGTTTTCTGAGAACAGGTATATTACGTCCTTAGTTAAGGTTATTCCTAGGTATCTTATTTTTTTTGTTGCAATGGTAAATGGGATTGTTTTTGTTGTTGTTGTTTAGTTTTCTATGAGTTCATTATTGGTTCATTAAAGCTATAGATTTCTGGGTGTTGATTTTTTTTTATCCTGCTACATTGATGAATTCATTTATTAAATCTAGTTGTTTTTTGATGGAGTACTTAGTGTTTTCTATGTGCAATATCATGGATCTGCAAATAATGACAGTTTTACTTCTTCTTTTCCAATTTGGATGCCTTTTATTTCTTTTTCCTGTCTGATCATTATGGCTAGCACCTCCTGTACTATGTCAAATAAGAGTAGTGAGAGTGGGCATCACTGTCTTTTTCCTATTTTTAGGGGAATAGATTTTAGTTTTTGCCCATTGAGTATGATATTGGCTGCAGGTTTGTCATATAAAGCTTTTATTATGTTGAGGTATGATCCCTCTATTACCACTTTGCTGAGAGTTTTTATCAAGAAAGGGTGTTGCATTTTGTCAAATGATTTTTCTGCATCTATTGATGTGATTATGTGATTTTTTTCTTTCAGTTTGTTTATGTAATGTATCATGTTTATTGATTTGCATCCCCGGAATAAATCCCATCTTTGCATCCCTGAAATAAATCCCACTTAATCAGGGTGTACGATCTTTCTAATGTAATGCTGGGTCTGAATTGCTAGGATTTTGTTGAGGATGTTAGCATCTCTGTTTGTCAGAGATATTGGCCTGTATTTCTCTTTCTTTGAAGTGTCTTTATCTGGTTTTTGGATTAGGGCAATGCTGACTTCATAGAAAGAGCTTGTAAGTATTCCTTCCTCTTGAATTTTTAGAATAGTCTGAAGAGAATAGATTTTAATTCTTCTTTGAATGTTTGGTGAAACTCTCTTATGAAGCCATCTGGCCCAGAGTTTTTCTTTGCTGTAAGTTTTTTGATTATTGCTTCAATTACCTCCATGGTTATTGGCCTATTCCAATTTTTTTATTATTCCTGATTGAGTTTTGGAAGGTTGTATTTTTTTTAGGAATATGTCCATTTCTTCTAGGCTTACCAGTTTGTTGGATTAGAGTTGTTCATAGTATTTTTTTTTTTTTTTACAATCCTTTGTATTTCTGTGGGTTCTGTTGTTATTTCATGTCTTTCATTTCTGACTTTGTTTATTTGGGTCATCTCTCTTTGCTTCTTGGTGAGTCTGGCTTGAGGTTCATCAATCTTGTTTATCCCTTCAAAGAACCAGTTCTAGCCCTACCTGGTTTGTCTCAGTGGATGGAACATGCGGACTGAAGGGTCCTAGGTTCTATTCTGGTCAAGGGCACATGCCTGGGTAGTGAGCTTGATCCTCAGTAGGGAATATGCAGGAGGCAAACAATGATTCTCTCATCATTGATGTTTCTATCTCTCTTTCCCTCTCCTTCCCTCTCTGAAATCAATAAAGACATATGTAAACAACAACAGCAGTAGCAGCTCTTGGTTTCATTGATCTTTTGTATACTTGGGTTTTCTGTTTGTTTGCTTTTTTTTTTCTCTATGTCATTTATTTCCACTGTGATCTTTATTATTTCCTTCCTTCAGCTCACTCTGAACTTGCCTTGTTGCTCTCTAATTCTTTAAGTTGTAGGGTTAGATAATTTCTTACCAGTTTTCTTTGTTTTTTGAGGTAGGCCTGTAGAGTTATGAACTTCCCTCTCAGGATTGCTTTCACTGTGTCCCATAGATTTTGGTTTGTTGTGTTTTCATTGTCATTTGTTTCCAGGATATTTTTCTATTTCTTCTTTGGTCTCTTTGGTAACCCAATCATTGTTTTGTTTTGTTTTTAATATATTTTATTGATATTTTGCAGAGAGAAGGGAGAGGGATAGAGAGTTAGAAACATCGATGAGAGAGAAACATCGATTAGCTGCCTCCTGCACACCTCCTACTGGGGATGTGCCCGCAACCAAGGTACATGCCCTTGACCAGAATCGAACCTGGGACCCTTGAGTCTGCAGGCCGACGCTCTATCCACTGAGCCAAACCAGTTAGGGCCCCAATCATTGTTTAATAACATGCTATTTAGCCTTCAAGTGTTTGGATATTTGTGATTGTTTTTTGTTTTAGTTTATTTCTAATATTATGCCACTGTGATCTGAGAAGATTTATCTTCTTGAATTTGAAGAGACTTTGCCTGTGTCCCAATCTGTGGTCTATCTTGGAAAATGTCCCATGTGCACTTGAGAAGAATGTATATTCTCTAGCTTTGGGGTGAAATGTTCTGAAGATGTCGATTAAGTCTATTTGGTCTAGTGAGTCATTTAGAATTGCTGTTTCTTTATGGATTTTTTTTGTCCAGAGGATTTATCCAGTGATATCATTGGGGTATTAAGTTCCCTACTATGATTATATTGCTGTTGATCTCTTTCTTGATATCTTACAGAAGTTTATTTATGTATTTGGATGCTCCTGTATTGAATGCATATATATTTACCAGAATTATATCCTTTTGCTGTATCAATTCCTTTAGTATTATGAAGTGGCCTTTCTTATCCCTTCTTATGAACTTCACTTTGAGGTCTATTTTGTCAGATATAAGTATTGCTACCCCAAGTTTTCTTTCATTTCCATTTGCCTGAAAATCATTTTTTTTTCATCCCTTCACTTTCACTCTATGTGAGTCCCTTGTTCTCAGGTGGGTCTCATGTATACAGCATATATATGGATCATATTTTCTTATCCATTTAGCCACTCAATGTCTTTTGATTGGAGCATTTAGTCCATTTATGTTTAAAGTTATTATTAACAGATACTTCTTTGTAGCTATTTCTATTCTTTTTCCCTGTGTTCTTTCTTCCCTTTCTATTTCTTATTTTAACATCATCTATTTAGCATTTCTTGCATTGCTGGCTTGATAGTGATAAACTCCCTCTGCATTTTTTTGTCTATGAAGCTTCTGATTTCCCCTACAATTTTTAATAATGTCCTTGCTGTATAGAGTATACTTGGATTCAGTCCCTTGCTTTGCATTAATTTGTATACTAGTATTTCATTCCATTCCCTTCTGGCCGGATGTGTTTCTATTGGGAAATCACTTGATAATATTTATTTTTCAGATTATTACATTTGTTCCTCTTTTTCCCCCCATAGCTCCCCTCCACCTGGTTCCCACCCCACCCTCCGCACTCACCCCACCACCACTGTCCTCATCCATAGGTGCACAATTTTTGTCCAGTCTCTTTCCGCATCCCCCACACCCCTTTCCCCCTCCCCCAAGAATAGTCCACTCCCTTACTATGCCCCTGATTCTATTATAATCACCAGTTTATTCTGTTCATCAGATTATTTATTCACTTGATTTTTAGATTCACTTATTGATAGATGTGTATTTGTTGTTCATAATTTGTATCTGTACCTTTTTTTTCTTCTTCTTTTTCTTCTCAAGGGATACCTTTCAGCAATTCATATAATACTGGTTTAGTGGTGATGAACTCCTTTAGCTTTTCCTTATCTGTGAAGCTCTTTATCTGACCTTCACTTCTGAATGATAGCTTTGTTGGATAAAGTAATCTTGGTTGTGGGTTCTTGGTATTCATCACTTTGAATATTTCTTGCCACTCCCTTCTGGCCTGCAAAGTTTCTGTTGAGAAATCAGCTGACAGTCATATGGGTACTCCCTTGTAGGTAACTGACTATCTTTCTCTTGCTGCTTTTAAGAATCTCTCTTTTTCTTTTGCTCTTGGAATTTTAATTATGATGTGTCTTGGTGTGGTCCTCTTTGGATTCCTTTTGTTTGGGGTTCTCTGCACTTCCTGGAGTTGTAAATCTATTTCTTTCACCAGGTAGGGGAAGTTTTCTGTCATTATCTCTTCAAATAGGTTTTCAATATCTTGCTCTCTGTCTTCTTCTGGCACCCTTATAATTCAGATGTTGGTATGCTTGAAGCTGTCCCAGAGGCTCCTTACACTATCTTCCTATTTTTGGATTCTTTTTTCTTTTTGCTTTTCTGGTTGGGTGTTTTTTGCTTCTTCGTATTTCAAATCGTTGACTTGATTCTTGCGATCCTCTAGTGTGCTGTTGGGAGTCTGTATAATATTCTTTATCTCAATCAGTGTATGCTTAATTTCTAGTTTGTCCTTATCACAACCTTGAGGGTCTCACTAGATTTCTTGAGGGTCTCATTAAGTTTATTGGCAGTTTCTAGAAAATTCTTGAAAAACCTTAAAAGTGTGGTTTTGAACTCTATATACAGTAGTTTGCTTTCCTCCATTTCTGTCATTTGTGTCCTGTTTCTTTGTCTCACATTTTTTATGCTTTGCTGTGTTGATAGAGTGGCTTTCTGTGCTAGGTATCCTATAGGGCCAGTGGCTCAGCCTCCCCAATTACCTGAGGTGGACACTCTTGGTGCACCCCTTCGTTGGTTTTGTGCACAGTCTTGTTGTAGTTAAGCCTTGATTGTTGTAGGTATCACTGGGAGGAATTGACCTCCAGGCCAATCGGCTGTGAGAATCAGCTGTGTCTATGGTGGGAGAACTTCTGTGCTGGAGACACCCTTATGGGGCAAGACTTGCTTCAGTGGGGCTTTGGTGCTCACTGAGTCTGCCCCCTGAGTGTGTTCCTTATGGATCTGAGGAGCTCCAATCTGGATGGTCCCACTCTGACCACCGGGCACACCGGCTCCTGGATCTCTAGGGAGGTACTAATCTAGCCTCTGCCTGAGGCTACTCAGCAGGAGCCAGCTGTGAAGCAATGCAAGTTTCCGTGGGGCCTTGGGCCAATTGCAGTTTGTTAGGTAATTTTCAGATTGCAAAGGGCCAGGCCTTTCATATGCAAAAGCCTCCGCACACAGCTTGGGCGGGGCGGGGTCCCAGGGGATCAACAGGGCGGAGCGAGCAGTTATGGCTGCTCTCAGTCCTGCCCTCAGAGGCCCTGCTTCTCAGTGTCCCGGCAATCACTGCAAGCACCTCCGAGAGAAAGCTGCCCTCTCGTTCCGACCAATGCCAGACAGTCCAGTTTCTCTTGTATGAGTCTGGGTCCCCAGAGACTTGCCAGGAACTGGAGCTCAGAGCTTGAGACTCCCTCCCGATTGAAAAAGACAACCATGTCCTCAGCCGCCAGCCCTTTCCACGTGCACCTCTGTACCTCTGTATTTACTTCCGCACCGCGCCTCCTCTGAGTCTCAGTATGCTTTTCTCTTTCCTTCTAGTTGTAGAATTTCCACTCAGCCAGCCTTCCTGTGGTTCTGGATGATGTCCGTTCCATCTTTGAGTTGTATTTTTGAAGTGGTTGTGCAAGGCAGCAATCTCCAGTGTTTTCTATACCACCATTTTGGTTCTCCTCTCTTGCAGTCTTTAATATTCTCTCTTTGTCATTAATGTTTGCTATTCTAATTATGACTTATCTTGGTGTGGGTCTTTTTGGTTCATTTTGTTTGGGACTCTCTGAGCTTGTGTGAGTTTTTTTCTTCCCCAAATCAGGGAAGTTTTCTATCATTACTTTTTCAATTAGGATTTCTGATCCTTGCTCCTCTTGTTGTCCTTCTGGCACTCCTATTATACATATGTTACTTTGTTTCACATGTCCCAAAGCTCCCTTATGCTCTCCTCCTGCTTTCTAATTTTTCTCCAGTTGCTGTTCAGATTGGATGTGCTTAACTACCCTATCTTCTAACACACTAATTTGGTCCTCCGCTTCTTCTAGTCTACTGTTGAAACCTTCCATCATGTTTTTGTTTTTCGTTGTTATTGTTTTTTACTGTAGCTACATCATTTTTTATTTCTGCTTCATTCCTACCTAAGTTGATGATTTTCTCATCCATCTGATTTATGAACTGCATGTCTCTTCTTCTGAATTCTTTTCCTAACATATTGCATGCCTCCATTTTATTTAGTTCCTTTTCTGGCTACTCCTCCTTTTCTCTCCTTGGGGGTTGTTTTATTGTCTCCCCATTTTTGCTGTCTCTTTCTGTCCCTGTGCACCCTGCTGGGGTTTGAGAAGTTGTAGACCCTATCAGGGCATGGTCCAGAAATTGTTAGCCCAAAACCTGGATCTGCCTTGAGTCTCACACTTTTATTGTCTCTGCTCTGAGTTGTATCCACTTGTCCCTTGGATCTGGTCCCTCAGTTGTCTCCTTCAGTTGCTCAGGGTGGTGGGAGCATGTGCACAGTTGCTCTAATGTGCAATGCCCTTTGAGGACCCAGAGCCCTCTGGCATGCAATTTGCTCTGCACCCTGGCACGCATGGCAGGGTGGCACCATGGTCCCTCTGACAGTTCACTTGCAGGGTGGTCCTGTGGCCCCTGGCTGGGCACACCAGCTTGCTTCATGTTGCCTCCTTAGCGCTTTCCTATGGCCCAAACAAAGTGAGGCATGTGCTGCATTGTTCCAGGTTTCCCCTGCAGGACTGTCCCAAGGGCTTGAGAGAGAGGGTTGGGGTTGCTCAGGGTCACACAGTCCTGTTTTTTTTGTAGCTTGAGTGAGACATGTGCTGCATTGCTCCAGTTTGCCCTTCATCATTGTGGAGTGGGGGTTCGTTCCCCTGGGTCACTCAATCTGTGCTCCTCTTTCACCCAGAGTGAGGGACGCATTGGATGGCTCCAGATGGCCCTTGCAGGACTCTCCTGGGGGGTGGGGTGGAGCAGGCATGGGTTGTTCTGGAATGCACAGTCAGAGATACCTGAGGCAAGCTCTTGGTTGCTCCGGGACACTCCGGCAGTAGTTACCTGTGCTGGGGGTAGTGTGGGTGCTGGGTAGCTTCAGGTCAGGCTAACAGAACAGTTCTGGGGTCTGCTTCAGGGGTGGGGCACAGAGTTCTCCCTGGCTTGCATTCACTGTGGAGTCTTGGAGCCAGATCTAGGACACTGGATACTAGCAGCTGATGAGAAGGCCTGGTGTGGGGGTTCACTCTGTCATGGCATGCTCCCTGCAGACATCAGACAGCCTGCCCAGAGGTACTGTGCTACTCATTGCCTGGGCATGGTGGTAGTTCCACATGAGTTATGCCTGGAAGCGCCATTCTCTAGGCATCCTCTGTCCTTATTAAAAACTAGAGACCTAGAGCACAAAATTTGTCCACTTAAGGGAAGTCCCTCAACTCAGCCTGCACCATCTTTCATTCTGGGACCCCTTGGGGGATGTAGCAGTGTGCCAAGTGGCAGGCAGCCAGGGAGGAGCCCACATTGGGGCTGAATGCCACACCACTCACACTGTGCCTCCTGCCACTGCTCAGGAGTGCTGCTTTGGACTCTGGAGAGGCTCCCACCAGGCAGCTGCATTCACCAACCATGAGCCCGGCTTCTAGCTGACAGTGCTCCCCCTGTGGGAGCACACTGACCACCAGAGGAAGCTCCTGCATTGTGTGTGTGCCCCCTGGTGGTCAGTGCACATCATTATGAGCAGTTGTTACAGTTCTTCCACCATAATGGTTGCTTTGGTTTTTATTATAGAGATTGTCTCCTCAACTGTGATTAATTTGTTATTTCAGGGTGGATATTCTTAGCTTTAATTGCTTTTCTGGCCCTAGGAGGAGGTCCATGACATTGCTGCCTATCCGGCCACCATTTGTCTCTCCACTTCATTTTGTCAGCTCCCAAAATGCTTGTTATCACATGACGACATAAGCTTCTCTCTTGTCCTCCTCATTGGATATTTAACCTATGGGCACATTCGGTGTATGTGGTTTCCTCAGTGCACAGCTTCTGCATCAAAGAGAAGTTCTCCAGAGTTTGGCATCACAGGTTGCCACCCAAGAACCACATAGATGAATTTAAAAGCATTTGACAAAATTAATTGCTGTGAATGATAAAAACTCTCAAAAAAATAGTGATTGGGGGGATATTTGTTTAATATGATTACACACATATAAACACACACACACACACACACACACACACACACCTTATACTCCTGTTTTCCAGTATCTCACTCACTTAACAGGGAAACACTAAAGGCATATCATGGAACAAAGCAAGCATGCCCTTCCACTTCTATTCAATGTTATAGTGGAGGTTTTAGCCAATGCAATTGAGCGGGCCTAAGCTGCAGTCTGGCCTCCCTCTGCTGGAGGCAACTGGCTGATCAGGAGATACTTTCTGGAGGTAGCACAGACCCCTTCCTTATTTCTTTCCTCTGTGGTTAGAGAACAGGAAACTAAAAGGTGGAGACAGAACTGTGGCTGAGCCTGGGCTTTTGTAGGCAGCAGAAAGAAAGAGAGGGCTGGGGAAAGTCTAAATAAATTTTCTTCAATTGTCCTCTGGGCCCCTCCCTTTGTTTTTTCCTTCTTGTAGTGGACGCTCGGTCCTCGGACTGACTGGAGCACTGTGACAGTTGTGTTCAGCCCCCTCACTTCTCAGCTGAATGTACAGCCACCTCGTATTCCAAGCGTGGCTGTTTCAAATGACTAAAGTGCTGTTAATCCACAGTTCCTAGCCTCTCCTCTCTGTTTCCTCCTTGAGTCAGTTGCAAAGTTCACTGAGACACTGAAGCAGCTCTGTGCTTTGGGGGCGGGGGGGCAGGGGGAACACACACAGGCAGCACCACTGTCACGTCCCAGGTCAGGGACACAGGCAGACAGCGTCATGTCCCTGGCCAGGGATGCATGCAGGCAGCTTCACCTCAACACTGGGCAGAACGTTAGTGCTAGGCAGGCCTGGGTGTGCTTCCACTGGGGCAGATGTCCCTACCCCCCAGCTCCTGTGTGATGCAATCCATTGACTGGTTGTGACTCAAACACCATAATGGAAAAATTAGCATATTATTTCTTTATTATATAGGATGTCATCCTAATAAGTTTAACCTGTGATGATGGTAGGACCATCTCCATCTTGTATTTCCACTATTACCCAGGGACAATACTGGACAAAGACTGGTTATAAATAAATATTTGTTAAATAATGAAATTGATCAAAATTTCTCTGATTCTTGCTTTCTCTTTGATCTTTATGTCCAGCCTACATCTGTGGAAAAGATTATCCTTCCCTTATTCATCAATGTTTAGTGTCACAGAAACAAACTCTTACATTTTTTGTTGTTGTTAATCTTCACCTGGGAATATTTTTAAGATTGATATTTTTTAGAGAGAGTGGAAGGGAGGGATGGAGGGAGAAGAGAGAGAGAGAGAGAGAGAGAGAGAGAGAGAGAGAGAAAGAGACATGTGAGAGAGACACATTGATTGGTTCCCTCCTGCAAAAGCTTCAACTGGTGCCTCCTTCAGGAGCCCTAACTGGAGCAGGGGATCTAATCTGCAACCCAGGCACGTACCCTTGACTGGGAATCAAACCCACAACCCTTTGGTGCATGGGATGACACTCTAAACACTTAGCCACATGGGTCAGAGCCAAACTATTATATTTTAAATATTTTTTCTCCTTTCTATCTAGACATGTTGACAATGGGGAAAGCCATTTGAATAACTCATACTGGAGCAGACTTTGACTAGGGCAAGATGAACATGCTGGTTGTTAAAAACTGGCTCATCTGATAGAAAGCCATGAAATACAAACTTGAATCAATATTAAATAGACAGACACCAGACACTCCTTTTGAAAGAAGAGTTATGTCTTAATACCTTAAGGATAGGGAGTAGAAAACAGCTTCTTATCAGCTAAGAAGAGAAATGTTTACAATTCAGCTTTGTCCACAAAGTTGATGTTGGTGATGGGTGTTCAGAGGGATAACATGCTGAGCTGTGCTTCTTACACTTCCCAGTGCTCTTCACCCACCAGCTTCCCTCAGAGCTAGTTCTGTCTGCTCACCCAACTCTATCTCTGAAAGCTTCTAGTTTATTTATAAATTATATGAATGGTGAAAAAGTCATTTATTTATACAAATATCCTCTGGGCAGCAATCCCTGAAAGAACTGTTATTTAGTAGAGTTTAGTCTTTAAAATGGATTACAGCCTAAAATTAGCAGAAACAGAAAATAGAGAGAAAGATAAATCTATGCTGAACCCTATTAGTATAGCTCAGTGTCAACATATGAACCAGGAAGTCTCAGTTCAATTCCTGCTCAGGGCACATGCCTGGGTTATGGGCTAGATCCCCAGTAGGGGCATGCAGGAGGCAGCCAATCAATAATTCTCTCTCGCTGAAACCGGTTTGGCTCAGTGGATAGAGCGTCGGCCTGCGGACTGAAGGGTCCCAGGTTCGATTCCGGTCAAGGGCATGTACCTGAGTTGCGGGCACATCCCCAGTAGGAGATGTCCAGGAGGCAGCTGATCGATGTTTCTTTCTCATCGATGTTTCTAACTCTGTGTCTCTCTCCCTTCCTCTCTGTAAAAAATCAATAAAATATATTTTTAAAAAAATTCTCTCTCATCAGTGATGTTTCTATCTCTTTCTCCCTCTCCCTTCATCTCTGAAATAAAATATATGAATATATTTTAAAGTCCATGCTAAGAGAAAATTTGCCAGGAGGTTTAAGAAATAGATTCAGGAGAGAGGTCCCCTCAACACCAAACCCCACATTTCCCTGCCTCTCCCACAACATACACACAAACACCCACCTTCCTTTACCTGGAAAATCTGGGTCCTGCTCCTTTCTGTAAATGTGAAGTGAATGCTAAGCTGAGGATATTGAGGAAGAGGAGGAAAGAGGAAGTTAGGGGAGAAACTGCATAAACTTGTTCATCTAAGAGATGGGCCCACCACACTATCTAAAACAAATTTCTGCCTTTTATTGACCTCCGTCCAGACATGGTGCTGATGGATTCCATCATTGCTGCACAGCTTGGCTCTTTCCACACATGCTCAGGCCAAGCAGAGCCAGTTAAAAACTAGTTTGTTTTGTAGTTCCAAACAAGTGTCCAGGATCCGTCACAGTCAGGTCCTGACATTGGCCTAACCAGAGTGCCTACCAAAAGGCCCCAAAGCTAACACACCTGGTTGTGAGCTTTAGAACATATCAGAGCATGACCCAATGACCCCACAAGCAATACACTCAGAGGGACATCTTGGTAGACACCAGACCCTGATGGGGAAATTCTGCTTTATTGGGTCAGACCCCTCATAGCAGCTTATACACTGTGTTTGATGTTTATCCTCATAGTTAGCCAGCATGAAGGTCAATTCCACCCATGGTTGGGCCAACAGCAATCAAGACTCAAATACAATAGGACGGCTCACATATTCCTCACATGGAACATTCCTGGGACACCTATCTCAAGTGATCAGGGAGACTGTGCCACTGAACCACAAATGACACCTAATATGTAAGGTCAGCATAGCAAGACTGGGAGACATAGCAGAACTACCTAATACACAGACACAAATATAGAGAGGCAGCCAAACTGGGGAGACAAAGAAACAAGCTCAAACAAAAGAACAGGAGAAATCACCAGAAAAGCAAGTAAATGAAATGGAGGCAAGCCATCTACCTGATACAAAGTTCAAAACAACGGTTATAAGGATAATTAGGAATTTAGTGAGAACTTCAACAGAGAGATAGCAAGCATAAAAAGGACATAGAAACCATAAAAACCATAAAGCAGAACCAGTCTTCATTTATTGTATAAACTAGAGGTCCAGTGCACAAAAATTTGTGCACTCGGGGGGTGGGGGGGGTAGGGGGGTCCCCCAGCCCTGCCTGTGCCCTCTCACAGTCTGGGACCCCTCGGGAGACAACAACCTGCTGGCTTAGGCCTGTTCCTGGGTGGCAGAGGGCAGGCCCAATCCCTAGGTGCAGCCCCTGGTCGGGCTCAGAGCAGGGCTGATTGGGGAGTTGGGGTGCCGCCCCCTCTCATGCACAGACCAGGGTGGATTGGGAGGTGGCGATGCTACCCTCAGTCACACTCAGGGTAGGGCCGATTGGGGGGTTGGGGCACCGCCCCGTGTCACACTCAAGGCAGGGTCGATGGGGAGGTTGCGGCGCCACCCCCTGTCATGCACAGAGCAGGGCCCATCAGGGGGTTGGGGCGCAGCCCCCTGTCACGCACAGAGCAGGGCCCATCAGGAGGTTGGGGAGCTCCCCCCTGTCATGCACAGAGCAGGGCCCATCAGGGGGTTGGGGAGCTCCCCCCTGTCACGCACAGAGTAGGGCCCATAGGCGAGTTAGGGCACCTCCCCCTGTCACACACAGAGCAGGGCGGATCGGGGGGTTGGGGCACCATCCTCTATCATCCACAGAGCAGGGCCGATCAGGGGGTTGGGGCGCCGCCACTGTCACACTCAGGGCCGGGCCGATGGGGAGGTTATAGCTGTACCCCGTCACACACAGAGCAGGGCCCGTGGGGGTTTGGGCGCTGCCCCCTGTCACGCTGATCCTGGTGCTGGGAGGCATAGTGCCCTTTTACTTTATAGGATAGAGGCCTGGTGCATGGGTAGGGGCTGGCTGGTTTGCCCTGAAGGGTATCCTGGATCAGGGTGGGGGTCCCCACTGGGATGCCTGGCCAGTCTGGGTGAGGGGCCGAGTGCTGCTTTCAGGCTGGCGGTTGTTGACTGAAGCTCCCAACCGCTCCTTTTTTCTCTTTTTTTTATTTTATTCTGGGCCAGCTTTAGCTCTGGCTCTAGCTCTGAGGCTTCATATCTGGTTTGTTTGCCATTCTATAATCGAAACAATGTATAACTTCAGCTCTGAGATCCCGGCAGGCTGAAAGCTGGTTTCTGGGGTTTTGTTTAGCTTCTTATTTGCAACATAGTACATAGTTGCTTAGAGTTGCAACTCAGAGGCCGGCAAGTCAGGCGGGGAACGTTGAAGTCTGCAGTCACTGGAGCAAGCAAGCCTCATGTTCTCTTCCAGCTGCCTGGCTGCCGGCCGCCATCTTGGATGACAGTTAATTTGCATAAGGATATGCTGATTAGCCAATGGGAAGGGTAGCGGTCGTATGCTAATTACCATGTTTCTTTTATTAGTGTAGATGAAGAATACAATAACTATAATGAATACACTAGCCCTAGCCAGCTTGACTCAGTGGATAGAGCATCAACCTGCGGACTGAAGGGTCCCAAGTTCGATTCCAGCCAAGGACACATACCTGGATTGCAGGCTTGATCCCCAGTAGGGGGCAGGCAGGAGGTAGCCAATCAATGATTCCCATCATTGATGTTTCTATCTCTCTCTCCCTCTCCCTTCCTCTCTGAAATCAATAAAGAAATTATATATATATATATATATATATATATATATATATATATATATAACACTAAAAGGAATCAACAAGAGGTTTGGTGAAGCAAATAATCAAATTAGCGATTTAGAAGAGAAGGTAGCAAAAACATTCAATTAAAGCAGCAAAAAGAAGAAATAATTTTTAAAAATAAGAATAATTTTAGAGACTTGAAACCAAGATGGCGGCATAAGTAAACCCCAGAGTTTGCTGCCTCAAACAACCACTTCAAAAATACAACTGAAAGACGGAACGGACATCATCCAGAACCACAGGAAGGCTGGCTGAGTGGAAATTCTACAACTAGAAGGAAAGAAAAAAGCATACCGAGACTCAGAGTGCAGCAGTAAAATACTGAGGTGCGGAGGTGCATGTGGAGCGGGCTGGCGGCTGAGGGTGCGGTTGTCGTTTTCAATCCAGAGGGAGTCCCAGGCTCTGAGCTCCAGTTCCGGGCGAGTCTCTAGGGACCTAGACTCATATGGGAGAAGCAGGACTGTCTGGCATCGGTCGGAACCCGAGGTCAGCTTTCTCGCCAAGGGGCTTGCAGCAATTAGCCAGACACTGAGAAGCAGTGCCTCTGAGGGAAAGTCTGAGAGCAGCCATAACTGCTAACCCCGCCCTGTTGATATCATGGGACCTGCCTCGCCCAAGCCCTGCAGGGAAGCTTTTGCTGACTAGCCGCAGGCAAAGGATAGATTAGCACCTCCCTAGAGATCCAGGAGCCAGGAAGCCCAGACGTCAGAGTGGGACCATCCAGTCTGCAGCTCCCTGGAAACATAAAGGACACACTCAGGGGGAAGACTCAGTGAGCACCAAAGCCCCATTGAAGCAAGTCTTGCCCCAGAGAGGTGTCTCCAGTACAGAAGTTCTCCCCCTGCAGAAACAGCTGATTCTCACAGCCAATTGGCCTGGAAGTCAATTCCTCCCAGTGATAACTACAACAATCAAGGCTTAACTACAACAAGACTGTGCACAAAGCCCACAAGGGGTTGCACCAAGAGTGTCCTCCTCAGGTAATTGGGTAGGCTTAACCACTGGGCCCTAGAGGACACTCAGCACAGAAACCCACTTTTTCAACACAGGGAAGCATAAAAAATGCTGAGACAAAGAAACAGGACACAAACGAAAGAAATGGAGGAAAGCAAACTGCTGGATATAGAATTCAAAACCACACTTTAAGGTCTTTAAAGAACTGTCTAGAAGCTGCTGATATATATAGTGAGATCCTCAAGAAATCTAGTGAGACCCTCGAGGTTGTGATAAAGAACCAACTAGAAATTAAGCATACACTGACTGAAATAAAGAATATTATACAGACTCCCGACAGCAGACCAGAGGATCACAAGAATCAAGTAAAAGATTTGAAATACGAAGAAGCAAAAAACACCCAACCAAAAAAGCAAAATGAAAAAAGAATCCAAAAATACGAAGATAGTGTAAGGAGCCTCTGGGACAGCTTCAAGTGTACCAACATCCGAATTATAAGGGTGCCAGAAGAAGAGAGAGAGCAAGATATTGAAAACCTATTTGAAGAAATAATTACAGAAAACTTCCCCTACCTGGTGAAAGAAATAGACTTACAACTCCAGGAAGCGCAGAGAACCCCAAACAAAAGGAATCCAAAGAGGACCACACCAAGACACATCATAATTAAAATGCCAAGAGCAAAAGACAAAGAGAGAATCTTAAAAGCAGCAAGAGAAAGAAAGTCAGTTACCTACAAGGGAGTACCCATATGACTGTCAGCTGATTTCTCAACAGAAACTTTACAGGCCAGAAGGGAATGGCAAGAAATACTCAAAGTGATGAACAGCAAGAACCTAAAACCAAGGTTACTGTATCCAGCAAAGCTATCATTCAGAAGTGAAGGTCAGATAAAGAGTTTCACAGATAAGGAAAAGCTAAAGGAGTTCATCACCACCAAACTAGTATTATATGAAATGCTGAAAGGTATCCTTTAAGAAGAGGAAGAAGGAGGGGAAAAAATGGCGACCAGCAGGAAGGTAGGGAGGGAGAGAGTGTGAGAGTGCAAGGAAGCGATAGAGGAGTGTGTGGACGTGTGTGGCGAGTGTGTATGAGCTAGGGACAGTTAGATTCTGCAAGTCTCCTAAGGAGCTGCTAAACCCTGCAGTCTTAGGCGGCGGAGTCCCGCTCCTGGCGCGGACACTCCTGGGCAGCCAGCAAAGGCACAGCGACCACGCCATCTTGGGAAACAGAGCTGCTTGAGACTAGGATCCTGGCCTCAGCACCACCCAGTCTGACTTCAGACACATACCAGGACCCTGCAGCCACTGGGGACAGAGACCTGCGACCACAGCTACAGACCTGCAGACACGGAAAGTTCAGAAATCCCTACTGCAGATCCGTGAGTAACAGAGCCCATCCCCCCTTCCCCCAGGCTCGTGGGCAGCGCCAGAGTAACTAACTGATAGACCTACCCCTTGCCAGGGCCTGAGCGCTGCAGAAACTTTGGCCTGATAGTGCGCGAGCACCTTGGAACTAATCCTACACGCACTGCGGGCTTCAGAGCCCTGGTCTGGGAGCATAAGCGCGCACACCACCAGGAACTAATCCTGCGCGCACTGCAGGCTTTGGAGCCCTGGGCTGGGAGCATAAGCGCGCACACCACCAGGAACTAATCCTGCGCGCACTGCTGGCATCGGAGCCCTGGGCTGGGAGCAATTGCGCGAACGGGAGTTTGTGCGCCTAGCACAGGCCCAGGGACCCTGTTTCTCAGGGCAGGAGGCAGCACGAAGCACCAGTGACTTGACTGTGTTTCTTATCACCTGCGCCTGAGATCCTGATTTCCTGTGCATTCATACTAAGAGCCAGTGAATCCAACTCCTGGTGCAAGGGCACACAGGGACCCTAATTCTCAAGGTGAGGTCGCGCGAAGCAACAGAGACTCTGATACTGAACTCTTGGGGAACTCTGACTCCTGGCGCAAGCTAGGGGGCTCTGCTCTGGTTTCAAGACGCTCCAGGGGGACCTCTATTTCAGCACAGTGCAGGCAGGGTCCCTAATTCTAAGGGCATGTGCGAGGCCACATTGAGTGTTGGCAACACTGACACAGAGCGAGCCTGGTTCCCACCAACAAACAACAACCACACATCTTAGTGTCAGAGCTCTTCAGTGACACTAGGGTGGTGGGAGCCTCCCACTGCACACGACCCAGGCCCACGAAACTCGACCTTTGAACCATCAGGAGATAATCAGAATGAAGAGACGACACAACACCCAGAGGAAAGACAATGAGGAATCACCAAGAAAGGAAATTAATGAAGTTGAAGCGTGCAACATGACAGAAAAAGAATTCAGAATAATGGTTGTACAATTCGTTCACCGGATGGATGAGAAAATCAACAACCTATGCAAGAATCAGGAAGAAATGAAAAGTGATATAGCTACAATCAAAAACACCATGGAAAGTTTCAACAGCAGACTAGAAGAAGCAGAAGACCGAATTAGTGAGTTAGAAGATAAGGCAGAGAAACAAGCCCAATCTGAACAGCAACTGGAGAAAAAAATTAAAAAACAGGAGGAGAGCCTAAGGGAGCTTCGGGACAACATGAAACGAAGTAACATACGCATAATAGGGCTGCAAGAAGGACAAGAAGAGCAGCAAGGATTAGAAAATCTATTTGAAGAAATAATGACAGAAAACTTCCCAGATATGGGGAAGAAAAAAGTTACACAAGTACAGAGAGTCCCAGGCAAGATGAACCCCAAAAGACCGACACCAAGACACGTCATAATGACGATGGCAAATGTACAAGACAAAGAGAGAATCTTAAAGGCTGCAAGAGAGAAACAGAGAGTTACCTACAAAGGATCCCCAATACGATTATCAAACGACTTCTCAACAGAAACACATCAGGCCAGAAAAGAATGGACGGAAATTTACAAAGTGATGCAAAGCAAAGGACTGAATCCAAGAATACTCTATCCAGCAAGGCTATCATTCAAAATTGAAGGGGAAATAAGAAGCTTCACAGACAAAAAAAGGCTAAGGGAGTTCATCACCACCAAGCCAGCAATGCAAGAAATGCTAAAGGGACTGGTGTAAAAAGAAGCAATAAAAAGCTCAGAAAGAAAACAGCCACACACACAAAAAGGAAATGGCTACAAACAAGTACCTTTCAATAATAACTTTAAACATAAATGGACTAAATGCTTCTACCAAAAGACATTGAGTGGCTGAATGGATAAAAAAAAAAAAAAAAGACCCATACATCTGCTGTCTACAAGAAACCCACCTTATTAGAAGGGACTCTCACAGACTGAAAGTGAAGGGATGGAAAAATGTCTTTCAGGCAAATGGAAAGGAAAAGAAAGCTGGGGTAGCAATACTTATATCGGACAAAATAGACCTCAAAGTGAAGGCCATAACAAGAGATAAGGATGGCCACTTCATAATACTAAAGGGATCAATACAACAAGAAGATATAACCCTGGTAAACATATATGCACCCAATGCAGGAGCACCCAAATACATAAAAAAAAATGCCTGGAAGATATCAAAGGAGAGATGGACAACAATACAATCATAGTAGGGGACTTTAACACACCACTGACATCACTGGATAAATCCTCTAGACAAACAATTAGCAAAGAAATAGCAATCCTAAATGACTCACTAGATCAGATGGACTTAATTGACATCTTCAGAACACTTCACCCCAAAGCCATGGAATATACATTCCTCTCAGGTGCTCATGGGACATATTCAAAAATAGACCACATATTGGGTCACAAGAAAAGTCTCCACAAATTCAAGAAGATTGAAATCATAAAAAGCATCTTCTCAGACCACGATGGCATAATGTTAGAAATAAACTACAATAAAAACAACCCAAAATACTCAAACACTTGGAAGCTGTATAGCATGTTATTAAATATTGATTGGGTTACCGATGACATCAAAGAAGAAATTAAAAACATACTAGACACTAATGACAATGAAAACACAACAATCCAAAACCTATGGGACACAATGAAAGCAGTCCTGAGAGGGAAGTTTATAGCTCTACAGGCCTATCTCAAAAAACAAGAAAAAATGGTAGTTAATCATCTAACTCTACAACTCAAAGAATTAGAAAGAGAGCAACAAGAAAACCCCAGAGTGAGCAGAAGGAAGGAGATAATAAAGATTAGAGCAGAAATCAATGACATAGAGACCAAAAAAACAATACAGAAAATCAATGAAACCAAGAGCTGGTTCTTTGAAAGGATAAACAAGATTGACAAACCCCTAGCCAGGCTCACCAAGAAGCAAAGAGAGAGGTCGCAAATAAACCAAATCAGAAATGATAGAGGCGAAATAACAACAGACCCCACAGAAATACAAATGATTGTTAAAAAATACTACGGGCAACTCTACTCCAACAAACTAGACAACCTGGAGGAAATGGACAAGTTCCTAGAAAAATACAACATTCCAAAACTCAATCAGGAAGAATCTAAAAACCTCAATAGGCCAATAACTATGGAAGAAATTGAAGCAGTCATCAGAAAGCTTCCAGCAAACAAAAGCCCAGGGCCAGACAGCTTCACAGGGGAGTTCTACCAAACATTCAAGGAAGAACTAAAACCTACCCTCCTCAGACTACTACAAAAAATTCAAGAGGAAGGAACACTTCCAAGCTCATTCTATGAAGCCAGCATCACCCTAATACCAAAACCAGGTAAAGACATCACAATGAAAGAGAATTACAGGCCAATATGCCTCATGAACATAGATGCCAAAATCCTCAACAAAATCTTAGCAAATCGGATCTAGCAGTACATCAGAAGGATCATACACCATGACCAAGTAGGATTTATCCCAGGGATGCAAGGATGGTACAACATCCGTAAATCAATAAACGTGATACATCACATAAACAAATTGCAAGAAAAAAACCAAATGGTCATATCAATTGATGCAGAAAAAGCATTCGACAAAATCCAACACCCATTTTTGATAAAAACTCTCAGAAAGGTGGGAATAGAAGGATCATACCTCAACATAATAAAAGCCATATATGACAGGCCCACAGCCAACATCATACTCAATGGACAAAAACTAACACCATTTCCCCTAAGAACAGGAACAAGACAGGGATGTTCACTCTCACCACTCCTGTTCAACATAGTACTGGAAGTATTAGCCATTGCAATTAGGCAAGAAGAAGAAATAAAAGGCATCCAAATTGGAAAAGAGGAAGTAAAACTGTCCTTATTTGCAGATGACATGATATTATACATACAAAACCCTAGAGACTCCATCAAAAAGCTACTAGACTTAATACATGAATTTGGCAATGTAGCAGGATACAAAATTAACCCCAAGAAATCCGAGGCATTTCTATACACCAATAGTGAACTTTCAGAAAGAGAGATCAGAAAAACAATCCCATTTACCATCGCACCAAAAAAATTAAGATACCTAGGAATACAATTAACTAAAGAGGTTAAAGACCTCTACTCAGAAAACTACAGGATGTTGAAAAAAGAGATAGAGGAAGACATAAACAGATGGAAGAACATACCATGTTCTTGGATTGGTAGAATCAACATCATTAAAATGTCCATACTACCCAAAGCAATCTATAAATTCAACGCACTTCCCATTAAAATACCAATGGCCTTCTTCAAAGATCTAGAACGAACTGTCCAAAAATTCATCTGGAATAAAAAAGACCCCGAATAGCTGCAGCGATCCTGAGAAAGAACAAAGTAGGTGGGATCTCAATGCCAGATATCAAGCTGTATTACAAAGCCACTCTTCTCAAAACTGCCTGGTACTGGCACAAGAACAGACATATAGATCAGTGGAATAGAATAGAGAGTCCAGAAATTAGCCCGAACCAATATGCTCAATTAATTTTTGACAAAGGAGGCATGAACATACAATGGAGCCAAGATAGTCTCTTCAATAAATGGTGTTGGGAAAATTGGACAGAAATATGCAAGAAAATGAAACTAGACCACCAACTTACACCATACACAAGAATAAACTCAAAATGGATAAAGGACTTAAATGTACGACAGGAAACCACAAAAATTCTAGAAGAATACAAAGGCAACAAAATCTCAGACTTATGCCAAAACAATTTCTTCACTGATACAGCTCCTAGGGCAGTTGAAACTAAAGAGAAACTGAACAAATGGGACTACATCAAAATAAAAAGCTTCTGCACAGCAAAAGAAACCATCAACAAAACAACAAGAAAACCCACCTCCTGGGAAAACATATTTGCCAACGTCATATCTGATAAGGGCTTAATCTCCAACATTTATAGGGAACTCATACAACTTAACAAAAAGAAGATAAACAATCCAATCAAAAAATGGGCAAAGGATCTAAATATACACCTTTCAAAAGAGGACATTCAGAAAGCCAAGAGACATATGAAAACATGCTCAAAGTCACTAATCATCCGAGAGATGCAAATCAAAACAACAATGAGGTACCATCTCACTCCTATCAGAATGGCCATCATCAACAAATCAACAAACGACAAGTGCTGGAGAGGATGTGGAGAAAAAGGAACACTTGTGCACTGCTGGTGGGAATGCAGACTGGTGCAGCCACTATGGAAGGCAGTATGGAGGTTCCTCAAAAAATTGGAAATGGAACTCCCATTTGACCCTGTGATCCCACTTCTAGGAATATATCCCAAGAAACCAGAAACACCAATCAGAAAGGATATATGTAACCAGATGTTCATAGCAGCACAATTCACCATAGCTAAGATCTGGAAACAGCCTAAGTGCCCATCAGTAGATGAATGGATTAGAAAACTGTGGTACATCTACACAATGGAATACTATGCTGCTGTTAAAAAGAAGGAACTCCTACCATTTGCAACATCATGGATGGAACTGGAGAGCATTATGCTAAGTGAAACAAGCCAGTCAATGAAGGAAAAATACCACATGATCTCACTCATTCATGGATAATAAAGACCATTACAAACTTTGGAACAATAATAGATACAGAGGCAGAGCTGCCTCAAACTGATTGTCAAACTGCAGTGGGAAGGCCAGAGAGGGCTGGGGGCAGGAGGGAGGGGAGTAAGAGATCAACTGAAGGACTTGTATGCATGCATATAAGCATAACTAATGGACATAAGAAACTGGGGGGTAAGGGAGGGCAGGGGTTTGTCTAGGGCGGGGGGGGGGAAAAAGGACACTTATGTAATACCCTTTGTAATACTTTAAGCGAAAAATAAAAAATAAATAAAAAAAAGAAGAGGAAGAAGAAGAAAAAGGTAAAGATACAAATTATGAACAACAAATACGCATCTATCAACAAGTGAATGTAAGAATCAAGTGAATAAATAATCTGATGAACAGAATGAACTGGTGATTATAATAGAATCAGGGGCATAGAAAGGAAGTGGACTGACTATTCTTGGGGGGGAAAGGGGTGTGGGGGATGCGGGAAGTGATTGGACAATAATTGTGCACCTATGGATGAGGACAGTGGGTGGGGCGTGAGGGCAGAGGGAAGGGTGGGAACTGGGTGGAGGGGAGTTATAGTGGGGAAAAAAGAGGAACCAATGTAATAATCTGAACAATAAAGATTTAATTTAAAAAAAGAATAATTTTAGGTGGAGAAACAAAGATGGCGGCATAGGTAAACACTGGCAATTGCTGCCTCCGACAACAACCTCAAAAGTACAACAAAAAGACAAAACGGACATCATCCAGAACTACAGGAAGGCTGGCTGAGTGGAAATTCTACAACGAGAAGGAAAGAGAAAAGCACACTGAGACTCAGAGGAGCTGCAGAAGTAAAGTGCAGAGGTACGGATGCTTGAGCACTCGCAGAAAGGGCCTGGCACCTGAGGACACGGCTGTCTTTTTGAATCGGGAGGGAATCATAAGCTCCCAACTGCTCTGAACTCCAGTTCCAGGAAGTCTCTGGGGACCCAGGACTCATATGGGGAGAAACTGGACTGTCTGGCAGCAGGCAGAACTCGGAACTTAAGGGCAGCTTTCCCTCAGAGGTGCTTGCAGCAATTACTGGGACACTGAGACATGGCTCCCTTTAGGGCAGAGCTGAGGATCAGCCATAGCTGCTTGCTCAGCCCTTTTGATTCCGAGACCCCGCCCCACCCAGGCTGCAGCAGAAGCTTTTGCATATGAATGCCCTGGCCCTTTGCAATCTGAAAATTACCTAACAAACTGCAGCTGGGCCAGACAGACCCAGAACTTCCAAGAGAAGGCCCAAGGCCCCACAGCAGCTTGCATTGATTCACAACTGGGCCTCATCTGGGCACCTCCAAACCCCCCAAAAAGGAAGGGGAATCTGCAGATCTCTTCATAGCTCCTGCTGGGTAGCCTCAGGCAGAGGCTAAATTAGCACCTTCTTAGATCCAAGAGCCAGTGTACCCAGTGGTCAGAGTGGGACCATCCAGATTACAACTCCTCAGATCCATAAGGAACACACTCAGGGGGCAGACTCAGTGAGCACCAAAGCCCAACTGAAGCAAGTCTTGCTCCAGAAGGGTGTCTTCAGCACAGAAGTTCTACCACTGCAGTCACAGCTAACTCTCACAGCCAATTGGCCTGGAGGTCAATTCCTCCCAGTGATACCTACATCAATCAAGGCATAACTACAACAAGGCTGTGCACAAAGCCCACAAGGGGGTGCACCAAGAGTGTCCACCTCAGGTAATTGGGGAGGCTGAGCCACTGGCCCTATAGGACACCTAGCACACAAAGCCACTCTACCAACACAGGGAAGCATAAAAAATACAGAGACAAAGAAATAGGTCACAAATGACAGAAATGGAGAAAAGCAAACTACTGGATATAGAGTTCAAAACCACGGTTATAAGGTTTTTCAGGAATTTTCTGGAAACCGCCGATAAATTTAGTGAGACCCTGGAGGATATGAAAAAAGATCAACTAGAAATTAAGCATACACTGACTGAAAGAAAGAATAATATACAGAGATCCAACAGCAGACAAGAGGATCCCAAGAATCAAGTCAAAGATTTGAAATACAAAGAACAAAAAATACCCAACCAAAAAAGCAAAATGAAAAAAGAATCCAAAAATACGAAGATAGTGTAAGGAGCCTCTGGGACAGCTTCAAGTGTACCAACATCCGAATTATAGGGGTGCCAGAAGAAGAGAGAGAGCAAGATATTGAAAACCTATTTGAAGAAATAATGACAGAATACTTCCCCTACCTGGTGAAAGAAATAGACTTACAACTCCAGGAAGCACAGAGAACCACAAACAAATGGAATCCAAAGAAGACCACACCAAGACACATCATAATTAAAATGCCAAGAGAAAAAAGACAAAGAGAGAATCTTAAAAGCAGCAAGAGAGAAAAAGTCAGTTACCTACAAGGGAGTACCCATACGACTGTCAGCTGATTTCTCAACAGAAACTATGCAGGCCAGAAGAGAGTGGCAAGAAATATTCAAAGTGATGAATAGCAAGAACCTACAACCAAGATTACTTTACCCAGATAAGCTATCATTCAGAATTGAAGGTCAGATAAAGAGCTTCACAGATAAGGAAAAGCTAAAGGAGTTCATCACCACCAAACCAGTATTATATGAAATGCTGAAAGGTATGCTTTAAGAAGAGGATGAAGAAAAAGGTAAAGATTAAAATTATGAACAGCAAATACATATCTATCAAGAAGTGAATCTAAAAATCAAGTGAATAAAAAATCTAATGAACAGAGTAAACTGGTGAATAAAATAGAACCAGGGGCATGAAAAGGGAGTGGACTGACAATTCTTTGGGGGAAAGGGGTGTAGGGGTGCAGGAAGAGATTGGACAAAAATCATACACTTATGGATGAGGACAATGGAAGGGATAAGGGCAAAGGGTGGGGTGGGAACTGGGTGGAGGAGAGCTATGGGGGGCGGAGAGGAAAAACTGTAATAATCTGAACAATAAAGATTTAATTAAAAAAAGAATAATTTTAGGTACTTATGGAGCAACATGAATCATAAAAACATTCCCTTCATAGGATTTACAGTAGGAGAAAAGAGAGAGCAAGTTATTGATAAGCTCTTTTTAAAAATAATGTCTGAAAACTTTCCTAATCTGGTGAAGGAAAAAGACACACTAGTCCAGGAAGTGCAGAGAGTCCCTAACATGATGAACCCAAAAAGGCACACACCAAAGTGCATTATCATTTAAATAGCAAAGCCTAGAAATGAAGAGTGAATCTTAAAAAACATACTATCTAATAAAAGAGAAACATGGTAATTAGCCGTACCTCCACTGCCCTTCCCATTGGCTAATCAGGGTGATATGCAAATTAACTGCCAGCCAATATGGCGGCTGGCAGCCAGGCAGCTTGAAGCGAACAGGGAGGCTTGCTTGCTTCAGTGACGGAGGGCTTCTTGCTGGCCTCTCAGCTGCTCTCTAAGAAACAATATTACAAATATAGAAGCTAAACAAAACTCCAGAAACCTGTTTTCAGTTAGCCGGGATCTCAGAGCTAGAGTCGCAACAAAGTTCCAAATACAGAAGGTAAACAAAGGC
Organism: Myotis yumanensis; assembly: GCF_028538775.1. NCBI lineage: Eukaryota > Metazoa > Chordata > Mammalia > Chiroptera > Vespertilionidae > Myotis > Myotis yumanensis. Next base: position 5,900,256 of record NW_027223760.1, read on the forward strand.
CAGAAACCTGCTTTCAGCAGCGGAGCCTCAGAGCTAAAGCTGGCCCAGAATAAAAAAAGAAAGAAAAAGACAGGTTGGGAGCTTCAGTCGCCCACCAGCCTGAAAATGGCCCTCAGCCCCTAATCCAGGCTGGCCAGGCACCCCAGTCGGGACCCCCACCCTGAAGGGGATGTGACCAGATGCAAACAGCCATCATCCACTCATCCAGGCTGGCCAGGCACCCAAGTGGGACCCCCACCCTGATCCAGGACACCCTTCAGGGCAAACCAGCCAGCCCCCACCCGTGCCCCAGGCCTCTATCCTATATAGTAAAAGGGTGATATGCCTTCCAGCATGGGGATCAGTTGATCCTCCCAGCACCAGGATCAGCGGAGCCGTGAGGCCTCCAGGCATCAGGATCAGCGGAGCCATGAGGCCTCCCGTCCTGGGATCAGCGGAGCAGTGAGGCTTCCCAGCACCGGGGTCAGTGGAGCTGCGAGGCCTCCCAGCACTGGGATCAGCAGAGCCGCTAGGCCTCCTGAACCCGGGATCAGAGGAGCCGCAAGGCCTCCTAGCACCGGGATCAGCGGAGCCGTGAGGCCTCCTGGCCCCTGGAGCAGTGTGACAGGGGGCAGTGCCCAAACCCCCTGATCACTCTGCGGCTCTGTGTGTGACTGGGGGTGGGGCCACAATCTCCCTATCTGCCCTGCACTGTTCGTGACAGGGGAAGGTGCCCCAACCCCCTGATCAGCCCTGCTCTGTGCATGACAGGGGGTGGCGCCGCAACCTCCCCATCGACCCTGCCTTGAGTGTGACAGGGGGCGGCACCCCAACTCCCCAATCGGCCCTACCCTGAGCGTGACTGAGGGTGGCATCGCAGCCTCCTGATCCGCCCTGCTCTGTGCATGACAGGGGGGAGCTCCCCAACCCCCTGATCGGCCCTGCCCTGCGTGTGACAGGGTACAGAGCCAAAACCCCCCTGATGGGCCTTGCTCTGTGCGTGACAGGGGGCAGCGCCCCAACCCCCTGATCAGCCGGCTCTGTATGTGACAGGAGTGGCGCCACAACCCCCTGATCCACCCTGCTCTGTGCGTGTCAGGGGGCGTTGCCCCAACTCCCCAATCGGCCCTGCTCTGAGCCCAACCAGGGGCTGTGGGGAAGGCACCTAGGGATTGGGCCTGCCCTCTGCCACCCGGGAGCAGGCCTAAGCCAGCAGGTCATTATCTCCCGAGGGGTCCCAGACTGTGAGAGGGCACAAGTGGGGCTGAGGGATACCCCCCCAACCAGTGCACAAATTTTTGTGCACCGGACCTCCAGTCTATACTAATAAAAGCCTATGTGTTCCTCCTGCCCTTGTGCTAGACATCATCACAAGATGGCCATCATTAAATGTGAGCCACAAGATGGCCTCCACAAAGATGGCCTCCACAAAATGTCCGCCACAAAATGGCCACAAGCACAGGGAAAGCAGAGCCCGGTGGCCATTCGGCACATGTGGCCTGGGAGTCCCACGGCTCTACGTGGCATAGAGGAAGCTGGTCCTGGCCTCTCTGCTGCCTCACGAGGGGGAGGCAGGTCGCAGGATGGGATGGCAGGTGTGAATTATCAGGCTGGCAGGGGAGGGCAGTTGGGAGTGATCAGGACAGCAGGAGAGGGCAGTTAGGGGCAATCCAGCAGGCAGACAGGCGCATGGTTAGGAGCCAGTGGTCTCAGATTGTGAGAGGGATGTCCGACTGCCAGTTTAAGGGGTCTGGCCTAAACCAGCAGTCAGACATCTCCCAAGGGATCCCAGATTGGAGAGGGTGTAGGCTGGGCTGCGGAACCACCTCCCCGCGCCCCTGTGCATGAATTTCATTGCCTAGGCCTCTAATATATATATATATATATATATATATATATATATATATATATATATATATATATTAAGGAACATAGGTGTAAATTTTTAAAATGGCAATAAAAACATACTTATCAATAATCAATTTAAATGTAAATGGATGAAATGCTCTAATCAAAGGGTATAGGATAGCTGAATAGTGACAAAACAAGAGATATATATGCTGTTTATGAGACACTCCCCAAAAAATGAAAGACACACAGAGACTGAAAGTAAAGGGGTGGAAAATATATTTCATGAAATTAAAATGAAAAAATAAAAAAGCTAAAATAACACACTTATATCAGGCAAAATACACTTTTTGACTGTGTGCACCGCCTTGGATGCCCCGTGACTCCCAGTCTCCTTCAGGTCTCGCTTTTGCTCTTCAATGTGCACTTGAACTTTGGCCAGGTAGCTCCTGTGCTCTTCTCCTAGGGTGCCTTCCCCACCTCCCTGGGGCACCTGTGCATCACAGAAGAGGTCATTTGTGTAGTAGTTAACCTGGTTATCCCTCTCCAAGTTCTCAACCACAGCCATCAGCTTCTCCAGCTGCTCCCTCTGCTCCTCCCCAGTAGCCTTGTTGTTGAGACCACAGTACCTCTTCCCACACTCCTGGACCAGGATCTGCAGGCTGAGGTTGCCTGTTTTGTGCATCCCTTAAGTCCTCCTTGTGGGTGAAGATGACCACCACGAGTCTCAGGCTCCTGCCCCAAAGACTTCCTTCACCCTCCTCACTGCCACCGTGTCCCGGGTAGTGAAGTGCCCCAGCTGTGTCACCAGCAGAAGCATATGGGGCCCTGGGGCTGAGAGCAGGTAGCAGTCTCCGATGTCCTTGTACATTTCTTGATCCTGGGCCTTGGCCTCAAAGATAGAGGGTGTGTCAACCACCAGGATGTTCCTTCCATTCCTCATGCCTGTGAGCAACTGACACATTCTGGCCACAGCCTGGGCCCCCAGCCTGGACTCAAACACAGGTTGACAGAGGCACTTTTTCTCAGTGGCACTTTTCCCGCAACCAGATTGGCCCACCAGGATGAGCCTCAGTGAAGAAGATGATGCAAACTGGTTGTCTTCTGCACTGCCTGAAAGAGAAAAAGTATGTCTTATTAAGCTAGTGCTGCTTCAGATTTTATAGTCATGGACCCTCATTGTATCTCATTAAAGCTGTGGACCTCCCTCCCAGGAAACTGTCATATCTAAATACACACAAAAGTTTCCAACAACTTTAGGAGGTTCTCAGGTCATAGGAAGTCTATGTAGGAAACCCCCCTTGGACCCATATCCAACAGTAAGAACTGGTACACTGAGGAGGTTGCTTCAAGTCCTTCAACAAGACCAGGGAAGATAGTTAAGAAAAGTGGTTCCTGTGGTTCTCCAGAGATGGTGCCTGGCCCAGTTGCATGTTAAATAAATGTGAGATTAGAAGAATGCAAAGGATGAGAAGTCACACATGGGAAAATATTACCACTTCCTTTCACTCACAAATAACCAGGAACACTTGTGTAGAAGTGCTCAACATATTCACCTCAACCTTGGGAGAAAAGGAAGTGTCAGCTGTGACCTTCCACCAAGGACCAGCTGAGGTCCCTGGGTCTCTGTTCTTTGGGTGGGGAGTTCTCTGCTTGAAATTGAGATAATAGAAAGGTCATAGTTACTGTCAAAGGCAAAGCCTGAGAGATGACTCAGGATGGGTGGCTGAAGAGGATGGAAGTTAAGACCATTAGTACATGGGATGGAAAGGTCACCTACTTGGCTGATTGAATGACAGGAAGTTAACAAAAGTGGTGTTGGAGAGGGCGATGCTGAGCCAGGAGCTAAAACCTTCCAGGATGAGAATCCGGGGAGTTCAAGAGTTCTATGAGCCCAAATGAATTATAAGTTCATTGCAGTGTCCTAAAATCTATTATTTTAATTCTTCTACCCTGTGTTGGCTCTTCCTTTTCTGCAGTGTTCTGGGGTGTTTTGTAGCCTGCATGATTAGTAAATCTTTCTGGGAGGTATTTCCATTTTCTGCTCAAAGTGGACAAGGAAAGCGAAATTTTATTCACAATTCAGTTCAAAACCCTGCAACTTCTGACCTGAGGTTTCATTTCCACATTTCCCACACCTCATGAGCACGGAAAGCATTGTACTGAAGGGGTTGGGTGGAGGAGGGGGTGAAGGTGGTGGGGAAGGTAAAGAAGAAATGAGCACTGACTTTTTCTTCTTCAGTTTAAAACACTGGGTTTCTGTCACTGTGTTTGAGGTGAGGAAACGGTGCCTCTTGAGAACTTGGAACCTTTCAGCCTTAGTTCCATAGCTGCTCTTTGGAAGTCCTTCCATCCTCTTCTGGGATAAAAACAGGAAAAGAGTAAAAAATAAGCTGGTAAGGCTTGAGGTCACATCCAGTTCAGACTCCTAAGAATAATTCTCCATCGAGGAACCATTTCCATTGCTAGTTTTCTAACTGGCATTATGCCCTCAAAAGTCTATACATAACTTTAAGCGAACCTGGTGATGCTAACACAATGCACTGTGAACACAATGCTTGGTCCCTTTTTTTCTGTGCCAGCTTACAGAAAAGCAGGAAATGTTTTAAAACCAATCCATTGTTTAATTTCCTCCAACTGGAAAAGACATGATATGAAAAAAGCATTATTTGTGGAATGAGGAAGGAAACATTATCTTATTTTATGTTTTGGACTCATAGTAGGCCAACTTTCTGGAAAAAGTACTTCCCCTCATGTCAGTCCTTGAAGGACTCGTGTCCCAGGTCCAACCTGTACTTTTCCTCTTGGCCACTGGATACCCATGTGACACAAAGCGTGTTTGGCCCTGGAAATTCTCATTACTTCAAACAAGCCAATGTCATTTACAGCAAGGTAATTTTTTTCTCTGTTCTAGCAAGTTTGTGATTAGCCCCCTGAGCAGTTGGTGGAGAGAAGTGGGTGCCATGGCCAAAGAGAAAGCATCAACACTGAGGACAAATTCAAGAAAAACTCATTTCCTGCTCAGTATATAATCAACTGTTTTTCCTGGCTGGCTCTGAGGCCCTTGTCTCCCAGTGATCGCCATTTTGTGTCTCAGAAGATTTAAACAGAAATTGGCACAACCATTGGCAACAATTGGCATAAATGTCTCATTCAACTGAGGCATAATATTGTGTCACTCATTTTGGTGTTAGAAAAGGCAAGATGTTACATACCTAAGATGAGGTTATATTTACTTTTTTAGTTTTAAATATTATGCAGTTATGAAACAAGTTTTTAAGTGAACTTATGAAACAAAACAAAAACCTACAATTTGCAATGAACAATTGTACTGGTAAGTATTTTGGTATTTTTACTGCAAATATTTGATTAAAAAGTTAACACATTACACATGAATTTCATTTATGTTTTTCTCCCTCCCTCTGCCCTTCAGAGGCAACCAATATTCTGAGCTTTTTTCTGTATCATCTCATGTGAGTATTTACACTTCTACATACACATGTATCTGTAGGTAATGTCTAATACTGATTTTGTATTTTAAGCTTTTACATAATAGACATTATTTGTATAAAATTGTATCCAATTTTTTATTAACAAAGTTTAAAGATGTTCCAAAATATATGCTTCCTGCAAAATAATCCCCACATACTGCATATCTCTGTGCAACAATTGATGGATGGCTTTCATCTGACTAGATATTGTCAATATGGCTCGAGACCACTATGCCAATTCTCACTGACACAAGCCATGTGTGAGAAGTCCCCAAATCTGCACTTGCACATGGTGATATTCCACTGTTAATTTTTTATCACCTTACGGACATAATGTCTTCGTCCATTTAGACATCCACTTTACTGATTACCATTGAATTTAAAATGGTTTTCATAGTTTGTTTTCTATTCAGGTTGCTTCTGTTATATAGAAATGTTTGCACACTTTTCTATTACTACAGTGGGATTTTTTTTGGCCCTCCATAGGTAAACCTCAGGTGGGTTCTGGCAGCTGGAATCTGTCAGCTAACTGCTAGTAAATTTTCTTTTCTACTCTTGCTTTTTTATGCTGTACATTAGATTCCTACAAGGACACAAGCTGCCGAAACCGGTTTGGCTCAGTGGATAGAGCGTCGGCCTGCGGACTGAAGGGTCCCGGGTTCCCGGTCAAGGGCATGTACCTGGGTTGCGGGCACATCCCCAGTAGGAGATGTGCAGGTGGCGGCTGATCGATGTTTCTCTCTCATCGATGTTTCTGACTCTCTATCTCTCTCCCTTCCTCTCTGTAAAAAATCAATAAAATATATTAAAAAAAAAAAAAAGGACACAAGCTACTGAAGGTGACTTAAGCCAAAATTAAATCGAAAAGAGGTTAAATTAAAATAAAAACCTACAACCAAAGAAAAGCCCCGTACCAGATGGCTTCACTAGTGAATTCATTAAACATTTAAAGAATTAACACCAATACATTGCAGACACTTTCAAAAACCAGGAGAGGAGGAAGTACTTCATCATTCATTCCATGAGGTGAGTATCCTTCAAAGATACTGCAAGAAAAAAAAACTACAGACCAGTATCCTTTATGAATATAGACATAAAAATCCTCACCAAAATAGTAGCAAATTGAATGAGGCAACTTACAGATACAAGTACATATGTGAGAAGTATGTACTATATATAATTATAGATATCTGGGATTTATAATATTTTACTTATCAAATTACACCCCAATATCCAATATCTCCAGGGCCCTCAATAATTTGTTGGTCGTATATAAGTTGAGTGTCCCCCACTCCTTGGTGACTTGGTGAAATTGGTCCAAGCTACCATTACACAGCACGGAAGACTTCACAGTCCTCCCCTCTGTTTCTAAGAGTTCCCCTTCCTTTACCTCAGCCTCTCCTGTTTCCTCATTCCTGTGACATTGTGCACTGTTTCTACTTCAGCCTGTGACTCTGAAGGCCCCAAATGCACCATTTTTACTGTTTCTTAAAACACACTAATATTTATGCAGAACTATTCACATTCAGCTATTTCATTCTTAGTTTTAGAAACTTTACTGGAAATGCTACAGAGTACAAGATTCAGCACACATACTTTCTCATTCTGATGACTCTCTTCTCTTTGCTCTTCCCTCTTTTCCCCCCTCTAATTTTTAAGACGCTTTTATTTGTGTATATGAGATTTTGTCCTTCATAAAAGTGGATAAAAATCATGTCTCTTTTAGACACTCCAGCTTTGGTTTAGAAAGCAACAAACCAAAACACCTACTCTCCGTGCTCCCCACTTTATATTGAAAGGCAGGAACAGTTGATTTAACAAACAGTTTTAAATTTTCCACTAGTTGGAAATATTGGATAAATTATAGACAAATATCAAGTGTGGACCAAAAAACATTCAGGTTACTCCCTTCCTGATTAAAAGAAACATATGTGTGGTTATTTCAGGTAACCATTTGTTTTCTTAGACTTTTAAAAGACTCCATTCAAATCTCCTAGCTGCAGGAAAAGGGCTGTCTCCTTTGGAATTTTCTCCAACTGGTTTTCCTATCAATTTGCTGGCTGCTGCCTGTTATTTCAGTTGTCTGATTGCTTTCTCTTTCTTTTTCATTCTTGATTTTGTTTAGAGTCTCAAGCTGTTGGCTGAGAAAAGCGGTTTTGTGCTGTGCTTCCTGTTTTGCAGCTTTTGGTCTCATCGTCCTTTGTTTTCTAGGTGACTGGGTTTGACATTGGCTTATACTTTGCCCTTGTGGTTTCACACTCTGGGTGGCTTCTGGTGCGGCTTGAGACCAGGCACTTGTTTGTTGCTCAGAGCTGTAGTTCTAAAGGTCGTTCCAATATGGGTTCCTCACTGGGCACTTCACTAACAACTGCTGGATAAGTGATCAAGTCCATTGGAAACACTTTGTCTGAAAATTTCTGCAGGGAAAAGCCACCATAATGCAGAACCTTGTACCTGTTATTCACACATATTCTGGCACCACCTGTAACACTTACATTGAGCTCCTCCAATCTGGGCACCAGGAAAAGTATGTAAAATTAGAGGCCACTGCTTTGGAAATAAGTTGGTGTTTTTTAACGTTTCACCCCAACCTTTGTCTTAAAGTTAGGATCACATAGCAAAAAGCAACAAGCAAAACGTTACTTTGAGAAGAGTTTGGCTACAAGGCCAAACTCATCATAAAGGGGTCGTTTTAGTCATTGCACTATAGCATTTTCTTCATTTGTTGCAAGTAGAGGAGTGTTTGTTTTCCACAGCAGGAAACTATTGTTTGGTTAACATCTGTAATAGCTATTGTTAACGCACCAGCAACTCTTAGATCTTATATCTTCTAACCTGTCTTGGACTTAGTCACTTTGTGGCTAAAGTTTCCTGATGTTACTCAAGGCTTTCATGCTTGGATGCTCTATTTAAGCACAAGACATGGTTTAAGCGAGGTAGTTTTATTTTCTTCATCAAGTAAAGGAGATGGAGGATTCACAGACAAAGCTCTGTCTCCCCAAAGGGAGTGCTTTTATACACTATCTGGTTAATTAAACATTGATTTTTCTTTTATTTTATTTTTCCTTATTGATTAAAGTATTACATATGTGTCCTTATCGGCCCATTATCCCCTACCACCCCCCCACACTCATGCCCTCACCCCCTGTGATCTGTATCCATTGCTTAAGTTTATATGCAAGCATACAAGTCCTTTGGTTGATCTCTCCCCTTACCCCCATCTTCCCCTAACTTCCCTCTGAGATTTTACAGTCTGATCAATGCTTCTTTGTCTCTGGATCTGTTTTTGTTCATCAGTTTATGTTGTCCATTATATTCCATAAATGAGTGAGGTCATATGATATTCATCTTTATCTGACTGGCTTATTTTGCTTAGCATGATGCTCTCCAGTTCCAACCATGCTGTTGCAAATGGCAAGAACTCCTTCTTTTTTAATGGAGTGTAGTGTTCTATTGTGTAGATGTACCACAGTTTTTTAATCCACTCATCTGCTGATGGGCACTTAGGCTGTTTCCAAATCTTAGCTATGGTGAATTGTGCTGCTATGAACATAGGGGTGCATATATCCTTTCTGATTGGTGTTTTTAGTTTCTTGGGATACATACCTAGATGTGGGATCACAAAGTCAAATGGGAGTTCCATTTCTTGTTTTTTGAGAAAACTCCATACTTTTCTTATCTCCATATCACCTTACACCATACACAAAAATATACTCAAAATGGATAATGGACTTAAACATAAACCATAAAAATACTAGAGGAATCCACAAGCAGCGGAATCTCAGACATATGCCAAAGCAATTTCTTCACCAATACAGCTCCCAGGGCAATGGAAACTAAAGGGAAAATAAACAAATGGGACTACATCAAAATAAAAAGCTTTAGCACATCAAAAGAAACCATCAGCAAAACAACAAGAAAGCCCACTATATGGGAGAACATATTTGCCAATGTTATCACCAATAAGGGTTTAATCTCCAACATGTACAGGGAACTCATACAACTTAACAAAAGGAAGATAAATAACCCAATCAAAAAACAGGCAACAGACCTAAATAGACACTTTTCGAAAGAAGATATAAGGATGGCCAAGAGGCATATGAGAACATGCTCAAAGTCACTAATCATCAAGAAATACAAATCTAAACATTGATTTCTTCTTTGCAGTTGGCTACAATTGTGGGGTTGGGTTGGGTTCCTGTCAAGCTCATCTTGCTTCCAGCTATGCCTACAAAATACTGTGCTACATTTAAACACTTCGCAAGATGCATTTAGAAAGAGCTTCCATACCTTAAGATTCTTGTCCTAACTAACAATGATATCCACCATAGCGTGGTACAGGTTTACTCTAATAACAGGAAATTCACCCTTATTGAAATCCCACTTGATGGTAGCCTATGATCCTTTTAATGCGCCCTTGATTTCTGTTTGCTAATCTTTTGTGGAGGGTTTTTGCATTTATATTTATCGGGGAGATTGGTCTGTAGTTCTGTGTTGTTGTTGTTTTTCTCATATAGTGCCCTTGTCTGCTTTTGATATCAGAGTTATTCTGGCCTCATAAAATGAGTTTGGAAGTTTTCCTTCCTCTGCCCTATTTGGGAAAGTTTGTGAAGGATGTGTAATAATTGTTCTTTGAATGTTTGCTACAATTCACTTGTGAAACTGTTTGGTGTGGCCTTTTCTTTGTTGGGAGATGTTTTATTCCTGCTTCAATCTCCTTACTCATTACTTGCCTGTTCATATTTTGTGTTTCTTTATGACTCAGTCTTGGTAGGTTTTATGCTTCTAGGAATTTTATCCCTTTCCTCTAGTTTATCCATTTCTTGGCACATGACTATTCACAGTAGTCGCTTATGATCTTTGAATTTTTTTTGTATCAGTTGTAATGTCTCCTTTTTCATTTATGATTCTATTTACTTGAGCCTTCTTTATTTGAAAATTTTAGTCTAGTTATTTGTTTGTACATTTTGATTATCTTTTCAAAATACAGCTCTTAGGGTTTTTTGTGTTTTTTTTTTGGTTGGTTGTTTATTTTTTAATCTTTTCTATTGTTTTTCTTATCTCTGTTTCCTTCCTCTGCGGACTTTGGGTTGGTTGGTTCTCTTTTTTTCTGAGTCCTCAATGTAAAGTAAAGTTGTTTATTTGAGATCTATCTTCTTTCTTAATGTTGTGTCTATCATTACACCCTTCCTCTTAGAATTGCTTCTGCTGAATTTCATGTTTTTATATGTGTGTTTCCATTTTTGTTTATTTCAAAATATTTTTATTTCCTTTATGACTTCTTCCTTGTATCCATTGGTTGTTCAGGAATATATTGTTTAATTTTCATGTTTTTGTGAGTTTTTCCATTTTTTTCCTGTTAGTGACTTCTCTAGTTGAATAATAGTGTAGTCAGAAAAGATATTTAGTGTTTTTCAATACTTTTAAATTTGCTAAGACATATATATATATATATATATATATATATAATCAAGTCACTGAACAACAGGCTGCTCAGGACTGACTCAGACATTGCTCAGGTTTGCAGAAAATGAACATGTGTGACAACAGGCACCTCAACAAAGGATCAATTCACCTAAAATTGTGAATAGGTGGATAAACTGAAAATATTTTTATCAATTAAAAATGTCTGCAAAAGCCAAGTGATTGTTGAAAGCAAAATAATACTATATAGTTGAGTTTATATTTTCTGTAAATATATAATGTATAACAGTAATGCAGAAGGTGGAAGAGACCTTACAACATATGTGTTATGATATAAAATTCGCTGAAGGTAGAATATGGTAACTTAAGTTGCATATTGCAAACTGGGGAGCAATGAATAAGAAAACCAAATGAGATATAGAATAACGCAAAAAATGAAATAAAACAGAATTTTAAAAATTCACAAAAAAAAACAGAAAAAGGCAAATAAAGGATAGATGGGACAAGCTGAAACAAATAGCAAGAGGATGAATTTAAACACGACCTTTTCAATAATCATAATAGATGTAAATTATGCTAATGCTCTAATTGGACAGTCAGATTGGATTTGGAAAAAGCAAGACTCAACTGAATGCTGTCTAAAGAAAATCCCACTTTAAATATAGGGACACAGACAGGTTAAAGGAAAAGAATTCAAAAAGATATATCATGAAAGGGACACACCATGAACGGATTAGGCACATGAAACTTGCAGGGCTGTATTAATATCAGACAAAGCAGGCTTCAGATTGATACCATATTTACACCCTGGATTAGGAAGTACATTTCATAATGATAAATAGGTTAATTCATCAATAAGACAATAATACTAAATTTTCATGTACCTCCTAAATAACTGAGCTTCAAAAAAAAGAGAGAGAGACAGCTTCAAAATTCAAGAAGTAAATGCTGACATAAACAAATGGAGAAATAGTCAAATGCACATTTACAGTTGGAGATTTCATCACTCCTCTTTCAATACTGGAATTATTTTCCTTTTTTCCTAAATTGAGCACAGACAAGGGAAGAGAAGCTGGGTTTTCTAGTTCAGATACATTCCCACCCAACTCTGACTTGTGGTTTCATTGCCATATTTCCCACAGTCTTATGTGAAGAGGTACCTGAGGGACAGAGGAACTCTAAGACTTAGATTTGCTTCCTGATCTGGGCAGTGTGTGGCTTGGTATGTGCTATCTACTCTTTCTAGGCTGCTGTTTCCTCCATTGTCAGAAATAAACAGCAGTCTTTCCTGTTTAAAGATCTCCTGAAACCACTGTGAATGGACTGAGGAGGAGACTGTTCACAGTGGTGCTGTTGACAGTGTTCTGTGAGGATGATTGTCAACTCAGCTGGGAACAGGTCTTCCCTGACCAGGCTGCTGCTCTCAGAACCTGTATAAAGAGGCTAAAGAACACCAGGCCGCTCATGCTCACAGAGCTAGCATGCCATAAATAATTGGGAAGGGCTGTCCAAGGGTGAGCAGAGACTGAAGTTGTCCCTTCTTGAGCAAGGCCATCTGTCCTCTTAGTGTAAAAGGGGTGAGTGAGTGAGTGTTGGGACCAGGAAATGGACTTGGGGTGGAGAACATCATCCGCTGTTTTCAAAAAGAGAGATTTGCTTCAGCAATGGGTAGCAAAAACTGGGGGAAATGAGCATTTATCCCTTACGTTCCATCCTTCAGTGATAGTGTAGTGTGTGTCTTCCAAGCTCAGAAAACTCCATATTCAGAGGTAGAATTTGACCTTTGTAGGACCATCATCAAGGCCTTTTTCTAGATTCTGATGACCATTGAGATTCATGACACTGCTGATAGGGCAGTGAAGAAAATATTTCTGCTACCTTTCCATTATGGAGTTCCAGCTCAATTCCATTGTAGTCTGAGAACATATTCCATATGATTTCAATTCTCTTAAACATTGTGATATTTTTTTATGGCTCAGGATATGGCCTGTCTTGGTATATGTTCCATGTGCACCTGAAAAAATATGTCCTCAGCAAATATCAACTTCTACAAACCTCAATAGATGCGTTCATTGGGGATGTTATGGAATTCTTCTAATCCTGGTTCTATGTAGCTCTTCTGTCAATTGTTGAGAGGGTGGTGGAGTTTCTAACTATAATTGTGGATTTGTCTGTTTCTCCTTTCAGTTGTCAGTTTCTACTGCACATAATTCACATCTCTGTTGTTTGGGAAATACATTTAGGATTGCTCTGTCTTGAAGGAATCACCTATTTATCATTATATAATGTTCCCCTCTGTTTCTGGTAATTTTCTTTGTTCTGAGGTCTAATTTATTTGCTATCAATACAGCCATTCCTTCTTCCTTTTACATGAGTAATACTTCTACCATTGATCTTTTCTCTTTTTTTTTTGTTTTATTGCTTAAAGTATTAGAAAGAGTATTACATATGTCTCCTTTTTTTCTTGCCCTTAACAATCCCCCAGCCTCCCCTACCCCCCAGTGTCTTATGTCCATTGGTTATGCTTATACGCATGCATATAAATCCTTCGGTTGATTTCTTACCTACCGTTCTGCCCCCCAACCCTCCCCAGCCTTCCCACGGTAGTTTGACAGTTTGTTTGGGGCAGTTCTGCCTCTGTATCTATTTTTGTTCATAAGTTTATAATGGTCTTTATTATCCATAAATGAGTGAGATCATGTGGTATTTTTCCTTCATTGACTGGCTTATTTCACTTAGCATAATGCTCTCCAGTTCCATCCATGCTGTTGTAAATGGTAAGAGTTCTTTCTTTTTTACAGCAGCATAGTATTCCATCATATAGATGTACCACAGTTTTATAATCCATTCATCTGTTGATGGGCACTTGGGCTTTGCCTCCTTTATTAAATATTAATTGAGCATAATGGCTTGGGTTGATTTCTGGGTACTCTGTACTGTTACATTGGTCTATATGTCTTTTCTTGTGCCAATATCAGTAAGTTTTGAGAACAGTGGCTTTGTAATATAGCTTGATATCTGGTATTGTGATCCTTCCAACTTTGTTATTCTTTCCCAGGATAGCTGTGCCTATTCTGGGTCTTTTATAATTCTACATGAATATTTGGAGAGTTTGTTCTAGGTCTATGGAATATGCCATTGGTATTTTAATTGCGATTGCATTGAATCTATCGACTGCTTTGGCTAGTATGGCCATTTTAATGATGTTGATTCTACCAATCCATATTCTTTCACTTGTTTATACCTTCATCTATCACTTTTTACCACATCTTGTAGTTTTCTTAGTACAGGTCTTTTACCTCCTTACTTAAGGTTATTCTTAGGTATCTTAATGTTTTTTGTTTTTTTTTTAATATATTTTATTGATTTTTTACAGAGAGGAAGAGAGAGGGATAGAGAGCCAGAAACATCAATGAGAGAGAAACATCGACCAGCTGCCTCCTGCACATCTCCTACTGGGGGTGTGCCCGCAACCAACGTACATGCCCCTAACCGGAATCGAACCTGGGACCCTTCAGTCCGCAAGCCGACGCTCTATCCACTGAGCCAAACCGGCTTCGGCAGGTATCTTAATGTTTTTGCTGCAATGGTAAGTCAGATAGTTTTGTAGTTTCTTTTTCTGTGAGTTTATTATTGGTATACAAAAACCCATAGTTTTCTGAATGTTAATTTTGTATCTTGCTACATTGGCAAATTCATTTATTAAGTTTAGTAGTGTTATGATGTAGTCTTTGTGTACAATATATCATTTGCAAATAATTATAATTCTACTTTATTCCAATTTGGATACCTTTTATATTTTCTTCATGTCTGATCATATGGCTAGCACTTTCAGTACTATGTTGAATCAGAGTGGTCAAATCGGATATCCCTGTCTTGTTCCTGTTCTTAGGGTAAATGAGTTTAGTTTTTGCCCATTGAGTATGATGCTGGCTGTAGGTTTGTCATATAAGGCTTTTATTATGTTGAGGTATGATCCCTCTATTCCCACTTTGCTGAGAGTTTTTATCAAGAAACGGTATTGGATTTTGCTTTTTCTGCATCAATTGATATGATTATGTGATTTTTGTCTCTCAATTTGTTTATATGATGTATCATGTTTAATAATTTGTGGATATTGTACCAGCCTTGTATCCCCAATAAATTCTACTTGGTCATGGTGTATGATCTTTCTCATGTAATGCTGGATCTTATTCGCTATAATTTTGGTGAGGATTTTAGCATCTTTGTTCATCTGGGGTATTGGCCTATAATTCTCTTTTTTGCAGTGTCTTTATCTGGTTGTAGGGTAATGCTAGCTTTATAGAAAGAGCTTGAAAGTGTGCCTTCCTCTTGAATTTTTTGGAATATTCTGAGGAGGATATGTTTTAGTTGTTCTTTGAATGTTTGATAAAACTCCCCTATGAAGCCATACGGGCCTGAGCTTTATTTGCTGGAAGGTTTTTTTTATTTTTTATTACTGCTTCAGTTTCATCCATAGTTATCAGCCAATTCAGGTTGTGTGTTTTTTTTTTTTTTATTCTTCCTGGTTGATTTTGGAAGCTTGTATTTTTTCTTTTAATATGATATGTCCATTTCACTACATTGTCCAGTTTGTTGAAATAGACTTGTTTGTAGTATTTTTTACAATCCTTAGTATGTCTGTGAGGTCAATTGTTTCTTTACTTCTTTCATTTCTGATTTTGTTTATTTGGGTCCTCTCTCTCTCTGTTTCTTTAAGAGCCTGGCTAGAGGTTCATCAATCTTTCTTATGATTTCAAAGAATTAGCTCTAGCCCTAGCTGGTTTGTCTCAGTGGATCAAGCATCAGCTTGTGGACTGAAGGGTCCTAGGTTTGATTCTGGTCAAGGGAACATGCCTGGGTAAGGGCTTGATCCTCAGTAGGGGACATGCAGGAAGGATTCAATCAATGATTCTCTCTCATCATTTATGTTTCTATCTCTCTTTCTCTGTGCCTCCCTCTCTGAAATCAACAAAGATATATGTGAGGAAAAAATGCTACTAGTATTTCTATTCTTTATGCCTGTGTTCCTTCTTCCCTTTCTATTTCTTCCTTTTACATCAGACCCTTTAGCATTTCTTGCATTGTTGGCTTGGTAGTGATAAACTCCCTCTGCATTTTGTTTTTGCCTGTGAAGCTCCTGACTTCACCTTCAATTTTAATGATAGCCATGCTGGATAGAGTATTGTTGCAATCAGTTCATTCTTTTGCATCACTTTGTATACTTCATTCCATTTCCTTCTGGCCTGATGTGTTTCTGTTGAGAAATCACTTGATAATCTATTGTGAGATCCTTGTAGGTAACTCTTTGTCTCTCTCTTGCAGCCTTTAAGATTCTCTCTTTGTCATTAATGTTTGCCATTGTAATTATGACTTGACTTGGAGTGGGTCTTTTGGGGTTCATCTTGTTTGAGGCTCTGTGCTTCTGTTAATTTTTCTTTCCCAAATCAGAGAAGTTTTAAGTCATAATTTATTCAATTAGGTTTTCTGATCCTTGCCCCACTTCTTGTCCTTCGGTAACCCCTATTATATGTAGATTACTTTGTTTCATGTTGTTCCTAAACGCCCTGAGGCTCTGTCCTGCTTTCTAATTTTTTACTCAGTTGCTGTTCAGATTGGGTGTGTTTAACTATCCTATCTTCTAACTCACTAATTTGGTCCTCCACTTCTTCTAGTCTACTGTAGAAACCTTCCATTGTGTTTTTTATTGTAGCTATATCATGTTTTTATTTCAGCTTCATTCTTACATAAGTTGTTGATTTTTTTCATCCATCTCATTTATGGACTGTATGACCCATTCTCTGTGTTAATTTCCTAACATATTGCATGCCTCTGTTTCACTTAGTTCCTTTTCTGGTGATTTTTCCTTTTCTTTCCTTGAGGGGTTGTTTTATTGTCTCCCCATTTTTACTGCCTCTTTCTGGCCCTGTGCACCCTGCTTGGGGTTTGTGAGGTGTTAGATGTTATCAGGGCAATGGTCCAGAAATTGTTAGGCCAAAGCCTGGGTCTGCCTTGAGTCTCTTGCCTTTATTTTCTCTACTCTGAATTGTATCCACTTGTCCCATGGATCTGGTCCCTCAGTTGTCTCCTTCAGATGCTCAGGGTGGTGGGAGGGTGTGTACAGTTCTCTAATGTGCAATGCCCTTTGAGGACCCAGAGCCCTCTGGCATGCAATTTGCTGTGCAGCTTTGGCATCCATGGCAGGGTGGCACCATAGGTCCTTCTGGCAGTGCACTTGCAGCACAGTCCTGTGGCCCTTGCTCTGCACAACAGTTTGATCCAGGTTGCTTCATCAGTGCTTTCCTATGGCATGGAGTGAGGCGTGTGCTTGGTTGCTCCAGGTAGTCCCTGCAGGACTGTCCCAGGAGCTGAGGAGAAGAGGGCTGGTATTGCTCTGGGTCTCACAGTCCCATTTTCATGTAGCTGGAGTGAGAAATGCACTGGGTTGCTCCAGTTTTCTGCTCATCAGTGTGGAGTTGGGGCTGGTTGCCCTGAGTCACTCAGTCTGTTCTCCCATTTCACCCAGGTCCTTTCTCTGGATGGTCATGGCAGTATTGTCCTGGGGATGGGGTGGAGTGTGCATGAGTTGCTCTAGGTTTCACAGTCAGAGCTCCCCTATGGCATGCTCTAGGTTGCTTGAGGTCATCCCAGCAGCAGGTCCAAGTGCTGGGGGTATTGTGGGGGCTTGGTGGCTTTGGGTCAGGGTAGACACACAGTTCTGGGGCCTGTGGTGGAGGTGGGGCACAGGGTTCTCCCTGGCTTGCACTCACTGTGGAGTCTTGGAACCAGATCCTAGGACACTGGGTCCCAGCGGGTTGGTGAGGAGGCCAGGTGTGGGAGCTCACACTGGCATGGTGTGCTCCCTGCAGACATCTAAGAGCCTGACTAGAGGTACTTTACCACTCACTGCCAGGGCACGGTGGTGGTTCCACATTTGTTATGTCTGGCATTCTCCATTCTCTAAGAATCCTCTGCCCTTTCTTATTAAAACTAGAGGCCTGGTGCATGAAATTTGTGCACTTGGCAGGTGGTCCCTCAATCCATCCTGTACCTTTTCACAGGCTGGGAAGCCTGAGGGATGTAGCAGTGCACCAAGCAGCAGGCAGCCAGGGAAGAGCCCAAATCAGGGCTGCGTGCCACTCCACTCACATGGTGCCTGCTGCCGCTGTACAGTAGTGCTGCCGTGGAGTCAGGAGAGGCTCCCCCCATGGTAGCTGCACTCATCAGCTGTGAGCCTGGCTTCTGGCTGAGCGATGCTCCCTCTGTGGGAGCACACTGACCACCAGGGTGCAGCTCTTGCATTGAGCGTCTACCCCCTGGTGATCAGTGAGCATCACAGAGACCTGTCATTCCAGTCATTCAACCATAATGGTTGCTTAGCCTTTTATTCTATTGAGATTGTCTCCTCAACTCTGGTTAATTTGTTAATTCAGGCTGGATATATTTGGTTTTAGTTGCTTTTCTGGCCCTAGGACGAGGTGCACGACACTGATGCCCATCTGGCCGCCATTTGTGTCTCCACTTCATTTTATCAGCTCCAAAAGTACTGGTTATGACATGAGGACATGAGCTTCTCTCCTGTCCTCCTCATTGGATATTTTACCTATGGACTCACTAGGTGTATGTGGTTTCCTCACTGCCCAGCTCCTTTATCACAGAGAACTCCAGAGTTTGGCTGCACAGGCTGCCACCTAAGTACCACCTAGTTGAATTTTAAAAACCTTTGACAAAATTAATTGCTGTGAATGATAAAAACTCTAAAGAAAATAGTGATTTGGAGATATTTGCTGCTTAATATGATTACACACACACACATACAAATACATACCATATACTCCTGTATCCCAGTATCTCACTCACTTAACAGGGAAATACTAAAGGTATATCATGGAACAAAGCAAGCATGCCCTTCCATTATTATTCATTGTTATAATGGAGGTTTTAGCCAATGCAATTTGACAAGATAAATCTCTCAAGGGCATAAGAATAAAAAAAGAAGTGATAAAGGAACTGCAGTACATCCATAACGTGGAATACTATTCATTAGTAAAAGAGAACATCTATTGACAAGCAACTTAAATGATTCTCAAAATCATTATGCTAAGTGAAGGAAGCCCATCTCAAAAGGAACTTTATTTTACTTTCTCTAAGTTCTCAATGTCTGGTATGAAATCTTCCATGAACTTCAAACAATCACTGACTGTGAGTGAATGTATGAATAGTATAAAATCCCACCACTTTTCAGAAAGAGTAAAATGCCTCATTCTTCCATCATATTAACCACAATGCATGGTATTTATCAAGACCTGTCTGCCTTCTGTCATGAGAGAAAAATGGGCAACACTGCTCTCAGGGTTTTTCACATGAGCTACTCATCTTCTCACAGCTTATCAATAGTAGACTGTTTACTTTGCCTCATCTACAGCATTAACCTGAATGCAAGGCTAAGAATAAGTGAATGCATTTACACAGAATAAACCACAGAGCTCTTAAAGACTTTTTTCATATTAAGCCTGCATTTAATTTTTACAGGCTAGGTATGTGTGGCTCTTTGGTTCAATATATGCTTTGAGAAGCTCCTTGCCAGAGTCCATTCATTGTCTTCACTAGCTGAGTTTAGACAGAGACCCCCCAAAAGCTAGTAACCTTTGAAAAGTCCTAGCAAAGGTCAGGGCTGTGCACCACCCAGTCAATTAGACACCACCCAGATAATGGTAACTAAAGCATCATCCCCACCTTAATTCCTTAGATACTTGTGTAGATCCTTGTTGATTATTGTTGACTAGAGGCCCGGTGCACGAAATTCGTGCACTGGGGATGGGTGGGGGGTCCCTTAGCCCAGCATGTGCCCTCTTGCAGTCCGGGACCCCTCCCTTGTTACTGCCCAGCTGCTTGCTGCTTCCTATCGCTTGGCTTGCTGCTCCTTAGTGCTGCCACAAAGGCCTCGGGTCTGCTGGGTGCCGGGCCTGCCGGTTTGTGTCTCTGATACCCCCAGCAGCCCCAGCACCAAGGTGGCGGGCCTTGGAACTGCTGGGTACAGGCCCCCCGTTGCGTGTTTGTGTCTTCTATCAGGCCCCCAGCAGCCCCAGCAGCCCCAGCACCACCTAAATAACTTAAGGGAAACTTTATTTAGTCTTCTTTTAAAAGCAATCTATTTTAAAAATGAGTTGCAGTTAAGACAGAACAAAGAACATGGTACCTAAGAGTGAGATAGACTGACAGAGGAGAGGCTGGGCACTGGTCAGGGGCTTACATGCCAACTGTTCTCCACCTGGGAAATGATGTAAAATCGGTTTCTTTAGTTTTCTGCTTAATCGTCTTCTCCAGCACTGAGGTCAGAGGAGCCGCCTTCCAGCCCTCAGGCTGCTTCTCAGAGTCAAAAATTTCGCCATTGGCCTCTGCCTAGGACAGGATCTCTGCACCCCAGGGTGCATAAACACACAGGGCTTGCATCAGGATCCGCTGATATCCGGGCGGGAGGCCTCTCGGCTCCGCTGATCCCCGGGCAGTGAGGCCTCTGGGCTCTGCGGCTTCAGGGCTGTTTGGCTTCGCTCTACCGCTTGGAGCCTGAGTTTGCAGATTAACGGCTGTCTTTTAGCTTCTACTTGAAACATTGTATCTTTTGGAACTGTTGCTTCAGGAGCTCAGAGCCTCGCAGCTGCAGGCGGGATCCTTGGTTTTCTCTATCGCTGGGGCAACCAAGCATCCTGTTCTCAGCTGCCTGGCTGCCCGCCGCCATCTTGGCTGACAGTTAATTTGCATATACTCACTGATTAGCCAATGAAAAGGGTAGCGGTCGTACGCTAATTACCATGTTTCTCTTTTATTAGTGTAGATTAGATACCCTCCCTATTTCTGGAAATTGTCTACCAATGAGCTAATCCATGTGTCATTCAAACCACCTTACCCTAGGGCTACCCCAGACAAAGCTCCTTACCCTAGGGCTATCCGAGCTCAATAAAAGATCAGAGTGGCCTGAGCTTAGGTGGAAGTCCCTCTCCTTGAGTTGGACTTGCCCACCTGGCCCTCCCATACTGCAAAATTATCTTGTGTCTTTCTTATTTGTGTGGTATCCTCTTTCAGATACTGAACCCTACTCCATGCAGGACGTGGAGGAAGTCCTACGCGACAGCTCCTGGTACAAGAGGATGTTAACTTCCAACATCATAATTATGTGTAAAACTTTAATGAATTTTAATAGACACAGTGCACTCCATGTTCTGCAGAGTGAAATCAAATATGTCTCACTGTGAGTGACTATTTCTGAAAGAATCAGTCACTGGTGCTTCCTTTAAGTAATCATGCAACTCCATACCATCCAAGTCATCTTTCCAGGTGAATAATAGAATTATATATCTCATATCCTTGAACCTTTGCTAACTTATGTTAAATGTACAATCTAAATTCATTTGTGTTTGGGGAAAGTAAGGGGTAGGTATATTGGGGAAAAAATTGAGTGGGAAATGGAAAAGATACTTTTAAGATGGCAGAACAAGGACAGTGGCATGTGAACACCAGGACATACTGGTAGAACATGGAAACATGCGTCGTGAAAGCCTATGAATTTTTAGGGTAAGAGTATCAATTAGAAAAGGGATAAATTTCAAGTACTGTTATCCATATATTAAAGGGATACCCCCCCTCCCCAGGAAACTCACAATGATCTCAGAAAGCATGGATACACATAATTTCCATCAGCACATAATTAATAAATCCAAGGAGAATGTGGTCTCTGATGGGCAGAGAAACTAAAAATGTGGTTCAAATGGAGAATGGAGGAGATACATATTAGGGTGTAGACCAGCTGTGGGCAAACTATGCACAACAGTTTGATCCAGGTTGCTTCATCAGTGCTTTCCTATGGCATGGAGTGAGGCGTGTGCTTGGTTGCTCCAGGTAGTCCCTGCAGGACTGTCCCAGGAGCTGAGGAGAAGAGGGTTGGTATTGCTCTGGGTCTCACAGTCCCATTTTCATGTAGCTATGAAACTATGGCCCGCGGGCTGGATCCGGCCTGTTCAGCTGTTCTATCCAGCCCGCGGAGCCGGAGCCGAAAGAGCAGAGGGTTCTCTTGCTCTCCCCTCCGCTCCTTCACCAGCAGCAGTGTTAACATGGCAACGTCGGGAAACACGGCTGCAGCTCCTTCTTCTGAGTGGGCGGATTTATATCCGCCCACTCAGTAGAAGGAACAACCTCCCAATCTCCCAGAGGCTCCTTGTAATGCCCACGAACGCGTCTCCCGACATCACACTGGGAATGCGTAGACACATTATCTTGGTGATGTAGGGAGACACGCCCCTGGAGAGCACAGTCTCAGAGCCTTTCTGAGGTAAGATTAAGAGCTCTACTCAAACACAATTTTTTCCTGTTCCCACATTCTGTACATCACAATGACTTGTTAATAAAACAACAAAGACTTTCAGCTTTTAGGGCTTGTATCCACTGCATTTTTTTTTCCCACTGCGGACGCGTGCAGCAGGGAAAAAGACACACAGAGGACATGTTACACTAGCCATGCTGCGGCTGCATTTTTTTGCTGATACGGATGCAATATCAGTAACGCTACCGTGGCCACTAACCGCATGTGTTAGCGGCAAAACAAATGCATTTTGGGCTGCGTTTGCTTCTCCCCCTTGCACCTGTAAAAATGCGTGCTACAGGGCATTTGTGTTAACATGCACCACTGCACATTAGCATCAATGCAAACATGATGGAAACCTGTGTACCCTGCATTAACCCTAGCTGCGCTGCATTGCAGTATTGCACCACACTGCAACGGCAGCACGGCTAGTGTGAACGAACCCTAATTCAGTGGGTTGAACAAAAAGATTGTATAGAAATGTGATGAACTAAATATTTTATTACAAAATCGCTTACTTTCAGGGTTTCAGAAGTAATTGGAAAAACTGAAAATCAAATGTTCATATCTAATACTTGGATGAAACCCTTTCCTGGTAATGACAGCCTGAAGTCTTGTACTTATGGACATCACCAGATGCTGGGTTTTCTCCTTTGTAATGCTCTGCCAGGCTGTCACAAAAGGGGTATATATATAAATATCCTGCCATTTCCAGCTTTTAATAAGAAAAAATGCTGCAATGGGCATTTAAAAGTGGCACTTGGTTGTTTTTATAGAGTCCAGTGGATGCAATCTGACATTGATAATGGGCTCTTTCACACTATGTGCACTGCGGCTGTTTTTTGCCAGTAACGGAAGTGCTAGTGGTAACTACTGGTTACCCATGTTTTGCACTGCCCTAGCACCTCCCATACAAGTGTGTCTGGAAGACACAGCAATGTGCAGCTATGTGTGTTACCATAAACAAAGAGACTGTGTGAAAGATACACAGGTTTCCTATGGAGGAAAGGGGTTGTTCTCTATGGTCAGGGTGTGCCTCTGTCCCATGTCTGAACTTTTTCAGATGATTTTGTTATATATATATATATATATTTTTTTTAGAAGACCAAAAATGTTATAGTAGAGCAAATTTAATCACTTCTTTTTATAATTTACTGTCTTATTTTAGTAAAGAATTTAATAAGAGAACGGTACTGTTGGTTTTAGCCCAATATTAAACATGAGTGGACCAAAGAAAAGGAAAGTGGACAGTGAATGCCGAGTGTTTAAGAGGGAGTGGACAACAAAATATTTTTTCACCGAAGTCTGATCAATGCCGGTATGTCTGATATGCGAGGAAACACTTGCAGTCTTCAAAGAGTACAATCTCAGCCGTCACTTTGCCACAAAGCGTGGCAACTATGCTAGCAAGCAGTCACCTCAAGAACGGGAGGCTACTGCACAGAGGTTGATGGCTAAATTACAGGCTCAGCAAAATGTCTTTCACAGACAAACTGCAATTCAAGAGACAACTACCAAAGCAAGTTTTATGCTATCATTCAAATTAACAAAAGCTAGCAAACCTCTCTCTGAAGGCGAGTTTTTGAAAGAATGTATGATAGAGACAGCAGGTCTCTTGTGTCCAGAGAGCAAAGGCAAGTTTGAAAAACTCAGCTTACCACGCAGGACAGTGACTCGTCGAGTGGAACTGATTGATGAAGACTTGGCCAGCAAGTTAAATAGTAAAGCAGAGTTCTTTAAGTTTTATTCACTAGCATTTGATGAAAGTAATGACGTAAAGGACACTGCTCAGCTCTTAATTTTTATCTGAGGGATTAGTGACAATTTTGAAATTACGGAGGAGTTTTTAGCCATGGAGCCACTGAAAGGAAAAACACAGGGAGAGGACTTGTATTACCGGGTGTCTACTGTCATCGAGAAAATGAAGCTACCATGGAGTAAACTTGCTAATGTCATGACAGATGGATCTCCAATTTTAACTGGAAAAAATGTTGGACTGCTAAAAAGAATTCAGGATAAAGTGAAAGAGGAGAACCCTAACCAAGATATTATTTTTCTTCACTGTATTATTCACCAGGAATCATTGGTCAAGTCTATATTACAACTTCATCATGTTGTTAATCCAGTCGTAAAGCTTGTTAATTTCATTCAAGCAAAGGGACTTCAGCACAGTCAGTTTATTAAGTTTCTGGAGGAAACTGATGCAGATCACCACGACTTACTTTACCACTCTCGTGTCCGCTGGTTGAGTTTGGGCAAAGTTTTCCGACGAGTGTGGGAGCTCAAAGAAGAGATTGGTGCATTTTTGAAATTAAAGGGGAAGTCTGACAAATTTACTGAGCTGAGTGACAAGCATTGGCTGTGTGACTTTGCATTTGCTGTAGATATATTTTCACATTTGAATGAGCTAAATGTGAAGCTACAGGGAAAAGATCAGTATGTACATGACACGTACACTAATGTGAAAGCCTTTAAATCGAAGCTGATGTTCTTTTCCAGACAAATTTCAGACAAAGTCTTCACTCATTTTGCCACACTAGCCACACAGAAGGAGACCATCCAAAACGTGAAGAAATACAGCAAATCACTGTATGACCTGCATGCAGAATTCTGTCATCGGTTTTCTGATGTTGAAAAAATTGACCAGTCACTTCGACTGGTGGCCTGTCCTTTGTCACAAAACCCTGAAACAGCACCAGAAGAGGTGCAACTGGAACTCATCGATCTTCAGTCTGACTTTGTCCTAAAGGAGAAATTCAGCTCTCTTGAACTAAGAGACTTTTATGCTTCACTTAATGAAGCCACTTTTCCAAACATACGGAGGATGGCATAGAAGATACTGGTGCCGTTTGGGTCAACCTGTTTGTGAGCAGACATTTAGCGTCATGAACATCAACAAAGCCCCTCACAGATCCAGCTTACCTGAAGAACACCTCAGATCTATCCTGAGAATAGCCACAACAAAACTAACTCCAGACTTTGATGCATTAGCTAAAAAAGGAGACCAACAACACTGTTCCCACTGAAGTTGATGTTTTAAAGACCAAAAACCTTTCAACCCAGTCTACATTGCCATCTACATCTACGTCCCGGGCATAATTTGGAAGTTTCACTAAAGAAAATGTTTAATTTACTGTTTACACATTTTGTTCTTTTCTATTTGTTTTAGTTTTAAATTATTTTATTATATTTAAGTTTAATTTGAAAGGCTTTTGTACCTTTCTTTTGTTAGGCAATTTTATTTTGCCTTTGCCATCTTCAATATAAGGTATGTTATTGTGCTATGATTCCTCCATTTTTTGAAGTTTCAAATTATAATAATTAGTGTTTACATTCTTCTTGTTAAAATGTTTGAAATGAATAAAACTATTGAAATAAAAAAAAAGACCTTACCCTTTTATGTAATGATGTTTACTTTGAATTTATATTAGTTCACACGAACACTCCATCCATGCTTTTGTTCCGGCCCTCCGGTCCAGTTTAAGAACCCATTGTGGCCCTCGAGTCAAAAAGTTTGCCCACCCCTGGTGTAGACCAAGCCAAGCTCCATAATAATCTTGATTTTTTTTTATCAAAAAGTGAAATTTATCGCAGTACCCTTAGGACAGCGGTTCTCAACCTGTGGGTCACGACCCCTTTGGGGGTCAAACGACCCTTTCACAGGGGTCACCTAAGACTGTCGGAAAACACGTATATAATTACATATTATTTTTGTGATTAATCACTATGCTTTAATTATGATCAATTTGTAACAATGAAAATACATCCTGCATATCAGATATTTACATTATGATTCATAACAGTAACAAAATTACAGTTATGACATAGCAACGAAAATAATTTTAAGGTTGGGGGTCACCACAACTTAAGGAACTATATTAAAGGGTCTTGGCATTAGGAAGGTTGAGAACCTCTGCCTTAGAAGAATTGGTGATATTTTATAAGGTAAAAGAGATTCCAGATTTGCACAAATATGAGAAAATAGAAAAATTTTATTATAGTAACAATGATCAAACAATTCAAATGAATGGAGGTGGCAGTGTGGGGTTGACTTACCTAGCAGTAAGTAATCAGGCTGTTGGGTGATGGAAGTGTGGTAGCAACAGTTAGTTTCACAAGAAAAGAAGAGAACAAGTTATTCAGCAAAGTGGTTACCTTGAGATTGGTCAACTTCTTTCTAAAGAAACATCTGAATATACTGAACATTTTTCTGTTAACTGTGAATCTCTTGTCTTTTGCTCTTTCTGGCATTTCACTTAGTTGAGTTCTGAGAAAAATTTTCCAGACAAATCTTTGTTCTCCAGTGGGCAGATGATAAGGACCAATTTCAGTCCTTCCATAAAAATCAAATTCAACAAATTTATGTATATATAGAAAGAATTCCATAAGCATCTCTATCTATAGATTATCTAAGATTATCAAAGCATAATTATCAAAGCATTGATTTCTCTAACCACATGTGTAAAATGAGCATTGTGTTGCTAAAGATAAAAATAAGGAGTAGAAGCCACAGGTGGAGATTATGTGCCAATCTAGAAAGAATCAAAATGAGGAAATTTTATAAAGATAAATAGAGAAAGCTTGGGGTCTTTTGATTTCCTGCATTCATTCTCTGTCTTTGAGAGTTCAGAAGATAGGGAGCATCCATACTTTCTGCTTTGGAGTTTTAAAAATTGAG
This sequence comes from Myotis yumanensis, assembly GCF_028538775.1. Lineage (NCBI taxonomy): Eukaryota > Metazoa > Chordata > Mammalia > Chiroptera > Vespertilionidae > Myotis > Myotis yumanensis. The sequence goes on from NW_027223760.1 coordinate 5,927,032, forward strand.
AATATGTTCCTTCCCTCTTACATCAACCAAAAGTCTACCAATTTCCAAGACTGAATTTTACTACACGCCCCAGTCCTGAGAACCTGAGAGACAGAAACAAAGAGCTCTGACTTTGGGGAGTGAGTTATATGGGGCAGACACACCTGAAAATACACAGGAAATATAGACAGATTTTCATTAGCCTAATCTGCCTTGAACAGAGATGAGGTTCCTTTCCAGATTACTCTCAATCTTCTGAAGATTAAGTCAAGCATTCATTCCTGACTCTCAACTTCACCTCTGGCATTTGGCTGTCTGAGGAATAGTAATTCTCCCTTTCTTCAAATTCACTTTCCATTTCTGCCTTTCTCCTTTCCTGCAACAGTTTATCCTCCAGCTTTCTGATTTTCTCTTCATACTCCTCTCTTAACTTTCTTTTTCTCCCTCTTCAGCTGAGCTCTGTATTTTTCTGATATAGCTAGAACCTGTTTCTGAATCTCCACCTCTGCCCTTTGGTACATTTTATTAGAGTATAATCCTCCCTTGTTCTGCATCACCATGGCCTGTACAAGGTCCAGCAGCTGTGTCCTCTGAGCCTCCTGCTCAGCCCCTGTCACCTTATTGTTGAACTCACAGTGACGATCCTTGAACTGCTCCATCAGATCTTGAATGCCTTCTGGTGATTCCTGTAAGAAATCATGGAACTCCATGCCATCCAAGACTTCTTTCTGGGTGAATAAGAGAATCATGTATCTCCTATTTTGGGGTCCAAACATTAATAGCATCTTCTCCATGGCCTTTTGTTCTTCCTTTGTGTACCAGCCCAGCAAAGACCACCAGGAGCACAGTGTGAGGCCTGGGGGAGGACAGTAAGATTAGCAACCTCACTATGTGTGTCAGCATCCCATATTTCAGTGTTGAAAATGCCAGGTGTGTCCACAATGAAAATTTCTCATTCCATGTGAGGCTTACTTTCTGACAGGCCTTGGTGATGGATTTTGCTGCAGTGCTGGAATGAAATGTTGTCTTTCCAAGGATGCTGTTCCCTGTGGCACTTTTTCCTGCTCCAGTCTTACCCACTAAGACAAGTTGCAGTTTTGAATCTCTGGATTCTTGATTTCTAAGCCCTGAGACAGCAGGAATCAAAACCACAGCATCAGCACTAACTTCCAACATTTCCCACTGCAATGCCTCTGCCCAACAGTGTCCTTCTCTATTGGCCACTAGTGTCCTGTCTGTGAGCAAACTCTGAACTCACAGTAGGTCTGTAGAACGCATGTGCCTGACCTCTCTCCTAAAGGACTTGGGGAATACCGGACACTTCTCAGGTGTCCCTTTGGCTACTCACTCTGTCTGACCTTTGGAAGCTAAATGCTCACAGATGAGGAAGCAAAATCATTCAAGTGAGAACTCTGAGCTGCTGCTGGTAGCTGTTCCTCATAAGCTAATGTAGGAAGTAATACAAAATCTGACTTTGGGACATCACAGTGGAAACTCCCCTCTCCCTATTAATATTCAAAATGGAACATTTCTTCTTCCCATTAAGAATCTAAGTAGCCCAACTGGCATGGCTCACTGGTTGAGCATCGACCTATGAACCAGGAGGACACAGTTCAATTCTATTCAGGGAAGAGTCCCAGGTTGGTGTCTTCATCCCCGGGGTGGGAGATTGGCAGGAGGCAGCCAATCAATGATTTTCTCTCATCATTGATGTTTTTACCTTCATCTCCCTTCCTATCTGAAATCAATAAAAATATATACTAAAAAAAACAAAAAGCACAAGTAGGTGTGTGATTCAATCTATCCCTTCCTTATAGGAGAGAAAAAGGCACATGGACAGTAAGGCAAAGTGTTCCTTTAGATTTCATGTATGCAGCCATCTCCTCAGGGTTTCTGAACCACAGGAGAACAAAATGTCTTACTTTAATATTACCACTTTACCATAGAAATCTAATGAAGTCTTTCTATTATAAATAAATATGTTGAAGAGGTATAGATCAAAGTATTGACAGTTCTATTGACAGCCCGCTGGCCACATGCAAATACAAATATTGTTTTTGTTCCCATTTTGTTTTTTTACTTCAAAATAAGATATGTGCAGTGTGCATAGGAATTTGTTCATAGTTGTTTTTTTTTAAACTCTGGTACGGCCTTCCAAGGGTCTGAGGGACAGTGAACTAGCCCCCTGTTTAAAAAGTTTGAGGACCCCTGCTCTATAGTCTCTTGATACATAAATAATAATAACAACTCTTACAGAATAACATGAGTTATTAGTTTCACTTCTGTAGGCATGTCTATTTACCAGGACACTGGAAATTTGATAACAGAACAGCATAGCCTACAATCTGAATGATGTTTTAAAGATCACTGTCTTAAATTAAACACCAAATCATCTATATAGCTCTTTCTCTATTTCTATTCAGTAATTCTCTGCTTATCTTTTTACTGTGTCTATAAAGTTAAAGTCTTCAGGATTTGATAAGCACAGGCCCGAGCCATGGAAAACAACCAACAACCACAACCACATCTGTTTCTTCCAGAAGGAGGACCCTTCCTGCACAGCCCTTGAATAAGACTGATACCTCAATATAGGAGCACCCAAATACATAAACTTTAATGGACTTTAAAGGAGAGGTTAATCGCAATACAGCCATAGTAAGGAATGTTAACACCCACAGATATCAGTGGATAGAGCTTACAGACAAAAAGTTAACAAGGAAACAGAGGCTATAAATGAAACACTAGGTCAGAGGGATCTGAGAAATATTTATAGAACATTTCTCCCCAAAGCAACATAATATACATTATTCTCATGTGTCTCTTCACATGAAACATTTTCAAAGGTAGACCACATGTCAGGACACAAAACAATGCTACACAAATTCAAGAAGATTGCTGTAATACAAAGCATATTCTAACATCAAATGGCATGAAGTTAGAAACCAACTACAATAAAAAAAAAAACCTCAAGAACACTAAAATACATGGAGGCTAAATAGCATATTATTAATTAATGAATGGGTTACCAATGAGATAAATCAAAAAATTAAAGACATTCTGGAAACAAATGAAAACGAACACACAACCAATGGAACACAGTGAAAGCAAACCTGAGAGGGAAGTTCATAGCACTACAGGCCCACCTTAAGAAACAAGAAAAATCACTAATAAAATATCTACACCTACCACTAATTTAATTAAATAAAATCAGAAAGGAAAGAGGCAATATAACAATAGACAGCACAGAAATAAATTTCCAGCAAATAAAAGTCCTGAATCAGACGGATTTGTAGAAGAATTTTACCAAACACTCAAAGAATTATCACCTATCATCCTCAAATTATTTCAAAAAATTCAAGAGAAAGCTCTTTTTATGAAGCCAGCATTATCCTAATTCCAAAACCAGATAAAGACACAACAAAGAAAGAAAAATACAGGCCAATATCCCTGATGAACACAGATGGTAAAATCCTCAACAAAATATTAGCAAATCAGATCCTGCAATATATTAAAAAGATTATACACCATGTTCAAGTGGGATTTATTCCAGGGATGCAAGGCTGGTACAATATTTGCAAATCAATACATGTAATATATCAAATTGAAAGATAAAAATAATATAATCATATCAATACATGCAGAAAAAGCATTTGACAAAATCGAGCACCCTTTTTTGATAAAAACTCTCAGTAAAGTGGGAATAGATGAATCATACATAAACATAATAAGGGTAATTTATAATAATAAAAACGTAATATGCACATCAACCAAACAGCCAAACAGCAGAACGACCATCCAAATGACCATCTGGAGGACCACGCTATGACACTCATTGGCGCCAGGATAGCCAAGGCAGGTGCAATGTGATTGGTTGGGGCAATCAATCAATCGGGGGCTCCACAATCACCCCATAGAGGGTGGCCCAGGCTGCTGACTGGCAGGCTGTGGTGGGTAGGCAGAGCCTCCCTCTGTGGGGTGCTATCGATCATATGAAACCCCTGCAGAGTGAGTCCCAGGCCACTGGTCACCAGGACGATCAATCAGTGGGTGCCACAATGTCCCCAAATATAAAGGCCCAGGCTACCCCTACCAGTGCCTCAATGGGTGGGCAAGGCCTTCCTCTGTGGGGGCAGTTTCCATCGCACAGCCCTAGCCAGGTGAACTGGGCCTTCCTCAAAGGGGCAATCGATCATGGGTCTGCCAGATTGTGAGAGGTCACAGGCTGGGCTGAGGGATGCCCCCTTAAATGCACATTTTTTGTTCACTGGATCTCTAGTATATGATAAACCTACAGCCAACATAATACTCAATGGGCAATAACTAAAAGTGTTTACCTGAAGAACAGGAACAAGACAAGGATGTCTGCTTCCACCACTCTTATTCCACATAGTGCCGGCAGTCATAGCCACAGCAATCAGACATATAGTGATAAAAGGTATCCAAATTGGAAAGGAGGAAGTAAAACTGTCTTTGTTTGAAGATGACATGATATTGTACCTAGAAAACCCTAAAGAAACCCAGGAAACTATTACACTTACTAAATTAATTTGGCAAGGTAGCACCATACAAACTCAACATCCACAAATTGATAACATTTGTATACACTAATAATAAACTTTCAGGGAGAGACACTAAACAAACAATACCATTTAACCTTGCAACAACAAGAAAAAAGATACCTAGGAATAAACTTATCCAAGTATGTCAAAGACATGTACTTGGAAAACTATAGGACATTGAAATGGTGCAGGCACTGTAGAGAACAGTATGGAGTTTCCTCAAAAAACTAAAAATGGAACTCCCATTTGACCCATTGATCCCACTTCTAGGAATATATCCCAAGAAACTAGAAATACCAATCAGAAAGGATATATGCACCCCTATGTTCATAGCAGCACAATTCACCATAGCTAAGATCTGGAAACAGCCTAAATGCCCATCAGCAGATGAGTGGATTAAAAAACAATGGTACATCTACACAATGGAATACTATGCTGTGATAAAAAAAGAAGGAATTCTTACCATTTGCAACAGCATGGATGGAACTGGAGAGCATCAGGCTAAGTGAAATAAGCCAGTCAGAGAAAGATAAATATCACATTATCTCACTCATTTATGAAATATAATGAACAGCATAAACAGGTGAACAAAAACAGATCCAGAGACAGAGAAGCATCGATCAGACCATCAAACCTCAGAGGGAAGGTAGGGGAGGGTGGGGGTAAGGAGGAGAGATCAAACAAAGGACTTGTATGCATGCTTATAAGCCTAAGCAATGGACACAGACAACAGGGGAGTAAGGGGGAAATGGGGGATAAGGACACATATGTAATACCTTAATCAATAAAGGTATTTTAAAAAGTAATAGAGGAAGATACAAACAAATAAAAGCATATACCATGTTCATGGATTCAAAGAGTTAACATCATTAAAACATCTATACTACCTAAAGCAATCTGCAGATTCAACACAATCCCTATTAAAATACCAATGGAATACTTTACAGAGCTAGAAAAAATACTCCAAAAATTTATATGAAACCATAAAAGACCCCAGATAGCTGAAACAATCTTGTGAAAAAAGAACCAAGTCAGAGTGATCACAATACCGGATATCAAACTATGCTACAAAGCCATTAAAACCAAAACAGTCTAGTACTGGCACAAGAGCAAGCATATAAACCAATGGATCAGAATAAAGACCCCAGAAATTGACCCTCATCATTACAGTCAATTAATATTTGACAAAGGAGGCAAGATCATACAATGGAGTAAAGACAGTCTCTTCAACTAATGGTGCTGGGTATCAAAAACATGAAACTAGACCACCAACTTACATAATACAGAAGAATAAATTCAAGGTGGATAAAAGACTTAAATGTAAAACAGGAAATCTTAAAAATCTCTGAGGAGAATATAGGCAGTAAATGTCAGACATCTCACATAGCAATATGTTTAGAGATAAATTTCTTAGAGCAGTGGTTAGCAAACTGCAGCTCGCTAGCCACATGCGGCTCTTTGGCCCCTTGTGTGTGGGCCTTCCACAAAATACCGACTTCTGCACATGGGCCACAAAGTTTCAATTGCACTGTATGTGCGGGCCCGCACGTGGTGTTTTGTGGAAGAGCCACACTCAAGGGGCCAAAGAGCCGCAGGTGGCTCGCGAGCCACAGTTTGCCAACCCCTGTCCTAGGTCAAAGGAAATTAAGTAGAAAAGAAACAAATGGGACTACATCAAAATAAAAAGCTCCTGCACAACAAAAGAAACCACCATCAAAATGAAAAGGGAACTGTATGAGAGAACATATTTGTCAGTGATACATCTGATAAGAGGTTAATATCCAAAATATATAAAATACTCATGTAAGTCAACAAAAGGAAGAAAAACAATTCAATTAAAAAATGGGCAGGAGACCTGAATAGACTTTTCTCAAAGAGGACATACAAATGGCCAAGAGTCATATGAAAAAATGCTCAGTCTCTAATTATCAGAGAAATACAAATTAAAACCAGTATGTTATATCACTTCACACCTATCAGAATGGCTATCATAAAAAAAATGAACAAACAACAAGTGCTGGAGAGGATGTGGAGATAAGGGAACACAAGTTGGCTGCAAGTGGGAATGCAGATTGGTGTAGCCCACGGGTGGGCGAACTTTTTGACTTGAGGGCCACAATGGGTTCTTAAACTGGACTGGAGGGCTGGAACAAAAGCATGGATGGAGTGTTTGTGTGAACTAATATAAATTCAAAGTAAACATCATTACATAAAAGGGTACAGTCTTTTTTTTTTTTTATTTCAATAGTTTTATTCATTTCAAATGAGCCAGATCCGGCCCGCTGGCCATAGTTTGCCCACAGCTGGTGTAGCCACTACGGAAAGCAGTATGAAGTTTCCTAAAATAATTTAAAATGGAACTTACATTTGACTCAGTGACGCCATGATGGGAATACATCCTAAAAACCCCAAACACCAATAAGAAAATATATATGCACCCCTATGTTCAAAGCAGCATCCTATCTAATAAAAGAGTAATATGCCAATTAAGCGTCCCTCTGTCACATAGATGGCAGCACCCATAGCCACAGAATGGTGGTGCCCAGTCCTCCCAGCCCCACTGGGAGTCCTGCAGCCCCAGGCAGGAGGGCAGGTGCTGGGAGCAAACAACATCAGTGACCGCCCTCCCGGGAGTCCTGCAGCCTGGGCCTGGGGGACAGGCACTGAGAACAAGCAGCATGAGGAGAGGAGTCCCAGCGAGGAGAGGGCAACAGGATTGGAGGTGCAGCCTTGGGACCCGGTTAGGAGGCACTGGGGCTCAGGTGGGTCTGGGAGCAGAGGGCTCTGGTCGCAGGCCTGGCAGCAGGATGCACCCGCCATGCTCAAGGACATCTGTGTCCAGTAGGAGATTCTGGCTACCAAGAACATGCTGAATGCTGAAGAATGGCTCAAGAGCCGCTTCACTGTGCTGACCGAGAGCACTGCCAAGAACACTGAAGTGGTGTGTGCCGCCAATGACAAGGTGTTCGAGAGCCGCTGCCTGCTCAAGGCCAAGTCCCTGGAGATTGAAGCATGCTGGGGCATGAACGAAGTGCTGGAAAAGCAGCTATAAGAGCTGCAGGATAAACAGAATGCCAACATTAGTGCTATGCAGGACACAATCAACAAATTAGAAAATGAGTTGAGAACTACAAAAAATGAAATGGCATGATATTTAAAAGAATATCAGGACCTCCTCAATGTGAAGATGGCTTTGGATGTTGATATTGCAGCTTACAAGAAACTCTTGGAAAGTTAGGAGACCTCCCTCAGTTTCACCAGCATGAGAAGCATAGCCAGCGGCTACTCCCAGAGTTCCCAGGTCTTTGACCAATCTGCCTACCGTGGTTTACAGACCAGCTCCTACTTGATGTCCGCTCGCTCCTTCCCTTCTTAATACACCAGCCACATCCAAGAGGAGCAGATCAAGGAGGAGGAGCCCATTGAGGCTGCAAAAGGTGAGGAAGCTAAGGATGAACCCCCCTCTGAAGGAGAAGCTGAAGAGGAGGAGAAGGAGAAGGAGAAGGAGAAGGAAAAGGAAAAGGCTGAGGAAGAGGAAGGAGAGAAAGAGGAAGAAGATGACAAGGAAGAATTTGAGGATGCAAAGGAGGAAGAAGGAGGTGAAGATGAAGGATAAGATACTCAAGAAACTGAGGACAAGAAGAAAGATGAAGGTGCTGGGAGGAGCAAGCAACCAAGAAGAAAGATTGAGGTCCCCTTTCCTTAATTATTTCAGGAATAATCCACCTGAAACCAGGTCAATCCCATCACCAACCAAGCAGTTGAGTTCCTGATATTATATGAATAAAGAAGTCAATATATGTAACATTCTGAGGTGACTCAGGTTGGAAATTAAATAATGTGTTATGACTTTTCTCCTTATGCAGAGTATCTGTTTGTTTGCAGAGTCGTTTCCTGGCTTGCTGCCAGCCTGTGCATGGTCCACGCTTATGAGTTCAATATCTATGGCAATGTGAATAATTCAGATGTTTACAATAAAAACACATGAATACATGAATTCACTAATGTTAATGTTAAACTTCATGGAAAAAATAGTCCTTTCAATCTTATTGGTTAGAAATTAAAGACCTCAAATCATGTGCAATAAACCATAAATAAAGTTCCACAGAATGACAAAAAAAACAAAACAAACAAATAAAAAAACATCAGGGGCCAGGAAATGTTCAAAAAAACAAGGAAGCATTCCTAAATCAGGAAGAGAAGTCACAGGGTGTATATTATTGCTACGAATACAGTATTTCCTACTACATACAACATCTACAATGTAATTTATTAGATGCCTTCCTATCTCATGAAGTACATATTCTCATAGAGTAATACTGGTAGATATGCTGTAGTTATGGCACTATATCATATCCTATCTATACTAATAAAAAGGTAATATGCTAATTATACCATGAGACCTTCCAGATGTGATGTCTTTCCGGACAAAGCCATGGTGGTGAGGCTGAGGCAGAGGTGGTTAGGGCAATCAGGCCAGGAGGAGAGAGCAATTGGGAGTGATCAGGCTGGCAGAGGGGCAATTGGGGGCAAGCAGGCCGGCAGGGGGGAAGAAAGTTGGTTTGAGCAGAACGGCAGGCAGAGTTGTTAGGCGCTATCAAGCAGACAGGCAGGTGAGCAGTTAAGAGCCAGTGGTCCTGGATTGTGAGGGGGTTGTCCGGCTGCTGGTTGTCCGGCTGGGATTCCACTGGGCCTAAACAAGCAGTCAAACATCTGCTGAGGGGCCCCAGATTGGAGAGGATGCAGGCTGGGCTGAGACACCCCCCGGCACAGTGCATGAATTTTGTGCACAAGGCCACTAGTTATTTATAATGGCTAAGACTTGGAAACAGCCCAAGTGAGCATCACCAGATGAATGGATAAAAAAGCTGTGGAATATTTACACTACAGAATACTATGAAGCTGTGAAAAAGAAGGATTTCTTTCCAGGTCCAGCATGGATGACCCTGGAAAATAATATGCCAAGTAAAATAAGCCAAAGGTAGAAAGACAAATATCATATGATCTCACTTATTTGTAAACTCTAATGAACAAAATGAATTGACAACAATATAAGAACTGAAGCATGGAGGCACGGAACAGACTGACATACCTCGGGATTGGAATTGGGGAAACAATACAAGATAAAGAACTTGTATACTTATATGCATAGCCCTTGAACACAGGCAGTAGTGCAGTGACGTCCTGGGGTGGGTGGGTAGGGGCTCAGAGGAGGAGGGAGAAGAGGAGTAAATGGAAGATATCTGTAATACTATCAGCAATAAAAATATATTAATAGGAAAAAAAGACTTATTCCTCACAGGGCAATCCTATATTACAACCACCTGTTTCTGCTTGAAGTCCATGTAATCAACATCACATTGAATATAGCAGACATGATTGTAAACACTGTATTTTTCTGAGATATCATCACCTTCATCTAGTTCCTCAAATCAAAAATCTAGGAATCTCACTTGATTCCTCTCTTTGCCTTACTTTTCAGAAACAACCCGTCTACAAGTTCTCCTGGTTCTATCCACAAGTCTGACAACTTCTCTCCATTTTGAAGACCATCGTAAGGCCAAGCTACCAACACCATCCATGACTCAGCAGTCCTCTAACTTGCCACTTTCGTCAATTCTGTAAATTGGAATGATTTTTTTAAAATATTAATCAAATGGAAGAGAGATTTTGCAGAACCCCCCACTCTGGCTTCCACAAAATCAGTAGTTATTCCCTATCTCCCACACACTTTATGGTGAACTGGCTGCTAATCCAAGGATTGGCAAAAACATCCCTGAAGCACAGTTTCCCACATTTGATCACCAGAATCCTTAGATGAGAGAAGTAAATTTCCAGAAGCTGAGAGCACTGGCTTCAGGATGGCTAAGATTCAGGGAAACTGTAGGTACCAAGTTCGGATTATTATTTCGTTAACATCTCAATGGAAAACTCCAGCCTGTGGATATCCTGAGGGCATTAGTGGGTCATCAAGATGGGGAATAGGAAAATCTGGGAGGTGAAACAATAAGCCATCAAACCTCAGCTCCAGTGCTGATACCTTATGTTAATCTGTGTGGCAGATGGCAGATAAGGCCATGAATTATTCCCATCTCTGTACACTTGCCTCTTTGGGTTGTGGATTTGTAGCTCCTCCCACTAGGTGCTGAGTCTGTTTCTTTACTCCTTGCATCTGGGTGGGCCCTGTGACTTGCTCTGGACAATAAGGCAGTAGAAGCATGATGCAAGTAAACTCCAAAAGTGCTGATGCCCTGTGGCTTGCTGTCTCTTTCTGGTCTTCAGGAACCTGCAACAGCTTCATAAAGAGGCCAGGACCAGACTGATTGATGGTGAGGGACACAAGGCCCAGTTATCCCCATCATCCGAGCCTGCCCAAGAGCCTGCTAACTACCAGACATGTCCATGGGCAATCCAACTCAAAACTACCCAGTTGCTGGATCTTGAAAGTATCATACTCAGCAGAAATGTCTGATGAAAAAGTACAAGAAGCATATGATTGCACTCATACTTGGGATATAACATAGAAATCAATCAGCCATCAAACAAGACAAATAAACTCATAGCCTTGGATAGCATTGCTAAATGGTTAGAGCATAAGACCAAAAACCAAAGGGTCATGGGTTTAATTCTGTGTCAAGAGCACATACCTGGGCGAGGAACCAAGATGGCGGCATAGGTAAACACCGGAGATTGCTGCCTGGCACAACCACTTCAAAAATACAACTAAAAGATGGAACAGACATCATCCAGAACCACAGGAAGGCTGGCTGAGTGGAAATTCTACAACTAGAAGGAAAGAGAAAAGCATACCGAGACTCAGAGGAGGTGCGGTGCGGAAGTAAAATACAAAGGTGCAGAGGTGCGTGCGGAGAGGGCTGGTGGCTGAGGTCACAATTGTCTTTTTCAATCAGGAGGGAGTCTCAAGCTCTGAGCTCCAGTTTCGGGTGAGTCTCTGGGGACCCAGACTCATACGGGAGAAACGGGACTGTCTGGCATCGGTCAGAACTCTAGGGAAGCTTTCTCTCGGAGGCACACGCAGTGATTGTCGGGGCCTCTGAGGACAGGACTGAGAACAGCCATACTGCTCGCTCTGCCTGCCCAGTTGATCCCCTGGGGCTCCGCCCCACCCAAGCCTTGCGCAGAGGCTTTTTCATATGAAAGGCCCAGCCCTTTGTAATCTGAATATTACTTAACAAACTGCAGCTGCCCCAAGGCCCCAGGGCAACTTGCATTGTTTTACAGCTGGCTTCTGCAGGGTAGGCTCAGGCAGAGGCTAGATTAGCACCTCCTTAGATCCAAGAGCCAGTGTATCCAGTGGTCAGAGTGGGACCATCCAATTATAATGCCGCAGATCCATAAGGAACACATTCAGGTGGCAGACTCAGTGAACACCAAAGCCCCAATGAAGCAAGTCTTGCCCCATAAGGGTGTCTTCAGCACAGAAGTTCTCCCACCATAGACACAGCTGATTCTCACAGCCAATTGGCCTGAGGTCAAATCCTCCCAGTTTTACCTACAACAATCAAGGCTTAACTACAACAAACCTGTGCACAAAGCCCACAAGGGGGTGCACCAAGAGTGTCTACCTCAGGTAATTGGGGAAGCTGAGCCACCGGGCCCTATAGGACACTTAGCACAGAAAGCCACTCTATCGACATAGTGAAGCATAAAAAATGCCAAGACAAAGAAACAGGACACAAATGACAGAAATGGAGGAAAGCAAACTACTGGATATAGAATTGAAAACCACACTTTTAAGGTTTTTCAAGAACTTTCTAGAAACCGCCGATAAATGTAGTGAGATCCTCAAGAAATCTAGTGAGACCCTCGATGTTGTGATAAAGAACCAACTAGAAATTAAGCATACACTGACTGAAATAAAGAATATTATACAGACTCCCAACAGCAGACTAGAGAATTGCAAGAATCAAGTCAATGATTTGAAATATGAAGAAGCAAAAAACACCCAACCAGAAAAGCAAAATGAAAAAAGAATCCAAAAATACGAAGATAGTGTAAGGAGCCTCTGGGACAGCTTCAAGCGTACCAACATCCAAATTATAGGGGTGCCAGAAGAAGAGAGACAGCAAGATATTGAAAACCTATTTGAAGAAATAATGACAGAAAACTTCCCCTACCTGGTGAAAGAAATAGACTTACAAGTCCAGGAAGCACAGAGAACCCCAAACAAAAAAAAATCTAAAGAGGACCACACCAAGATACATCATAATTAAAATGCCAAGAGCAAAAGACAAAGAGAGAATCTTAAAAGCAGCAAGAGAAAAAAAGTCAGTTACCTACAAGGGAATACACATACGACTGTCAGCTGATTTCTCAACAGAAACTTTGCAGGCCAGAAGGGAGTGGCAAGAAATATTCAAAGTGATGAATACCAAGAACCCAGAACCAAAATTACTTTATCCAGCAAAGCTATCATTCAGAAGTGAAGGTCAGATAAAGAGCTTCACAGATAAGGAAAAGTTAAAGGAGTTCATCACCACCAAACCAGTATTATATGAAATGCTGAAAGGTACCCTTTAAGAAGAGGAAGAAGAAGAAAAAGGTAAAGATACAAATTATGAACAACAAATACACATCTATCAACAAGTGAATCTAAAAATCAAGTGAATAAAAAATCTGATGAACAGAATGAACTGGTGATTATAATAGAATCAGGTACATAGAAAGGGAATGGACTGACTATTCTTGGGGGGGAAAAGGGTGTGGGGGATGCGGAAAGAGACTGGACAAATATCGTGCAGCTATGGATGAGGACAGTGGGTGGGGAGTGAGGGCGGAGGGTGGGGTGGAAACTGGGTGGAGGGGAGTTATGGGGTGGAAAAAGAGGAACAAATGTAATAATCTGAACAATAAAGATTTAATTTAAAAAAAAAGAGAGAGCACATACCTGGGTGGGGTGTTGCATCCCCAGCCCTAGACAGGGCCCCTGCAAGAGGCAATCAATCAATGTACTCTCTCACATCCATGTTTCTCTTTCTCTCTCTCTCCCATTCTCCCTCTTTTTTCCCCTACCTCCCCCTCTATTCCCCTCTTCTCTCTTCTACTCTCTCTAAAAAATCAATTTAAGAAAATCCTTGGGTGAGAAAAAAAACTAACTAACTAACTAACTAACTGACAGACACCGACAACAGTATGGTGGTTAGTGGTGGGAAAGGGGTTGGAGAAAGGTTGAAGAGAGTAAAGGGTCAAATATATGGTGATGGAATAAGGCAAGGTTTGGGGCTATGAACATACAATGCAATATACGGATTATGTATTTTACATTTATACATGTGAAACTCATATAATATTATTAACCAATGTCACTCCAGTAAGTTTCATCTGTGAGGATGGTAGGACCATCTGCATCTTGTATTTCCCCTATTACCTGTGGACAAGCATAATACTGGACAAAGCATGGTTCTCAATAAATATTTGTTAAATAAAGAAATTGATCAAAATCTCTCTGATTCTTGCTTTCTCTTTGATCATTATGTCCAGCCTACATCTGTGGAAAGGATTATCCTTTCCTTATTCATCAATGTTTAGTGTCACAGAAACAATTACATTTTTTGTTGTTGTTAATCTTCACCTGGGAAAATGTTTTGATTGATATTTTTTAGAGAGTGTGGAAGGGAAAGGTCAAGGGAGCAGAGAAGAGAGAGAGAGAGAAAGAGAGAGAGAGAGAGAGAGAGAGAGAGAGAGAGAGAGAGAGAGAGGAGAGAGAGAATGAATGAGAGATGTGAGAGAGACACATTGATTTGTTGCCTCCTGCACAAGCCCTAACTGGAGCAGGAGATCTAATCTGCAACCCAGGCATGTGCCCTTGACCAGGAATCAAACCCACAACCCTTTGGTGCATGGGCTGACACTCAGCCACATGGGTCAGAGCTAAACAATTACGTTTTAAATATTTTTTTCTCCTTGCTGTCTAGGAACATTGGCAATGGGGAAAGCCATTTGAATAACTCTTATAGGTGCAGACTTTGACTGGGGCAAGTTGAACATGCTAGTTGTTGAAAATAGGCTCATCTGATAGGAAGCTATCAAATACAAACTTGAATCACTATTAAATAGACAGACACTCCTTTTGAAAGAAGAGTTATGTCTTAATACCTCAAGGATAGGGAGTAGAAAACAGCTTCTTATCAGCTAAGAAGAGAAATGTTTACAATTCAGCTTTGTCCACAAAGTTGATGTTGGTGATGGGTGTTCAGAGGGATAACATGCTGAGCTGTGCTTCTTACACTTTCCAGTGCTCATCTCCCACCAGATTACCTCAGAGCTAGTTCTGTCTGCTCACCCAACTCTATCCCTTAAAGCTTCCAGTTTATTTATAAATTATATGATTGGTAAGTGAAGTCATTTATTTATACAAATATACTCTGAGCAGCACTCCCTGAAAGAATTACTATTTTGTAGGGCTCAGTTTTCAAAATGGATTACAGCCTAAAATCAGCAGAGACACGAAATAGAAAGAATGAGAAATATATGCTGAAACCAATTGGATTGGCTCAATGTCAACATATGAACCAGGAAGTCTCAGTTAAATTCCTGGGCAGGGCACATACCTGGGTTATGGGCTAGATCTTCAGTAGGTGCCTGCAGGAGGCAGCCAATCAATAATTCTCTCTCACCATTGATGTTTCTATCACTTTCTCTCCCTCCCTCCCTGAAATTATACATATATATATATACCAGTGGCCTGGCGCATGAAATTCATGAGGAGGGGGGGTGTACCTCAGCCCGACCTGAACCCTCTCCAATCTGGAACCCCTCAAGTGATGTCCAACTAAAGTGGCAGTCTGACATCCCTCTCACAATCTGGAACTGCTGGCTCCTAACCACTCACCTGCCTGCCTGCCTGATTGCCCCTAACCACTCTACTTGCCAGCTTGCTTGTCCACAACTGCCCCCCCCCCCCCCGCAATGGCCTGCTCACCCCAAACTGCCCCCCTGTGCCAGCCTGATCACCCTCAACTCCCCCCCCCCCCCACCGGCCTGATCGCCCCCAACTGACCCCCACTGATGGCCTGCTCACCCCCAACTGGCCTTCCCTGCTGACCTGCTCACCCACAATGGCCCCCTGCCCACTGGCCCGATCACCCACAACTGCCCTCCCCTCCTGGCCCCTAAGTGCCTCTACCTTGGCCCTGCCACTGTGGCTTTGTCCAGAAGGTCTTCTGGAAGGTCTCCTAGTCTAATTAGCATATTTCCCTTTAATTAGTATAGCTAGAGGCTTGGTGCATGGGTGGGGTCCAGCTGGTTTTCCCTGAAGGGTGTCCCAGATCAGGGTGGTGGTTCCCTTATGGGGCAGGCATTCTGGGAAAGGGACCTGTGGTGGTTTACGAGCTGGCAATGGGGATGGTACTGGCCTGGGTGAGGGGCTGGGGCAGTTTGCAGGGCAGTCATGCCCCCATGGGTTGAGGGTCCCAACAGGGGGCCTGGCCAGCCTGGGTGAGAGTCTGAAGGCTATTTTCAGTCTGGCCACACCCTCCAGCAGGGACCCTCACCCCATGGGGGTATGGCAAGAATGGGTAAGGGGTTGGGGGCGATTTTCAGGCTGGCCACACACCCTTTAGGGTGGGGGGGTCTGCTGGGGTACCTGGCTAGCCTGGGTAAGGAGCTGATGGCTGTTTGCAGGTTGGCCACGCTCCCCAGCAGGAACTCTCACCCCATAGGGATGAGTGCAGCCTGGGTAAAGGGCTGAGGGCCTTATTCAGGCTGGCCATGCCCCCCAAAGAGGACCCTCACACCGATGGTGGCGCGGCCAGCCTGGGTGAGGGCTGAGGGTTGTTTGCAGGCCCCTCCCTCAGCACCCGACTCTGGTGACTCAAGCCTCCCAGGCCCACAGGCTCCTCCTTCAGCCTCCAGCCAGGTCAGGAGGGAAACTTGGGTTGCCCCTGGCAATTCAAGCCTCCCTGCACTCTGGCCTGCTCCATGGCTGCTACCAACAGGCCCCTCTTCAGCACCGGCCCAGGTGGGTATGAAGCTTGGCTTCCTTTGTTGCTGGGGTGACCCAAGCCTCCTGCTTGCTCTGGCTGGCTCCGCAGACTCCACCATCCTTGTCCCACTAATATGCATACTCATTCCTGATTGGCGGGTGGGCATGGCTTGTGGGCGTCATGGAGCAATGGTTAATTTGCATGTTTCTCTTTTATTAGTGTAGATATATATATAGATACAGATAGATATAGATATAGAGAAAGAGATAGAGATAGAGATAGAGATAGAGATAGAGATAGATAGAAATAGAGATGATAGAGAGTGATAGAGAGATAGATATAGATATATAGATATAGATGATATAGATATAGATATAAATATAAATATAGATGATATAGATATAGATACATTTTTAAGTCCATACTGAGAGAAAATTTTCCAGGAGTTTTAAGATATAAATTCAGGAGAGAATTTCTCTCAACACCAAACTTCACATTTCCCTGCATCTCCCCACAACATACACACAAACACCCATCTTGCTTTACCTTAAAAATCTGGGTCCTGCTCCCTTCTGTAGATGTGAAGTCAATGCTAAGCTGAGGATATTGAGGAAGAGAAGGAAGCAGGAAGTTAGGGGAGAAGCTGCACAAACTTGCTCATGTAAGAGATGGGCCCACCTTACTATCTAAAACAAATTTCTGCCTTTTGTTGACTTTTGCCCAGACTTGATGCTTGTGAATTCCATCATTTGTGCACAGCTTGGCCCCTTCCACACATACTCAGGCCAAGTAGAGCCAGTAAAAAACTGGATTGTTTTGTAGTTCCAAACAGGTAACCCAGGATTGGTCACAGTCAGGTAATGACATTGGCCTATACCAAAGTGCCCCCCCTCCAATAAGTCTCAGAGTTAACACACCTGGTTGTGAGATTTATAACATATCAGAGCATGACCCAATGAGCCCACAAGCAATACACCCAGAGAGAGATGTTGGTAGGCACCAGACCCTGATTGGGGAATTCTGCTTTATTGGGTCAGACCCCTCATAGCAGCTTGTACACTGTGGTTGATGCTTATTCTCATAGTAAGGCAGGATGAGGGTCAACTCCACCCATGTATCGGACAACATCAATCAAGACTCAACTACAATAGGATGGCTCACATATTCCACACATGGAACATTCCTGGGACACTTAGCTCCAATGATCAGGGAGACTGTGCCACTGAAACACAAAGGTATGCTGACCTAATATGTCAGGCCAGCATACCAAGATTGGATACATCACAGATCTGCCTAATACACAGACACAAATATAAAGAGGCAGGCAAACTGGGGAGACAAAGAAACAAGCTCCAAACAAAAGAACAGGAGAAATCACCTGAAAAAGAATTAAATGAAATGGAGGCAAGCCATCAAACTGATACGAAGTTCAAAACAACAGTTATAAGGATGATCAAGGAACTTAGTGAGAACTTCAACAGAGAGATCGCAAACATAAAAAAGGACATACCAGTAGAAACCATAAAGAAAAACCAGTCAGAAATGAAGAATACAATATCTATGATGAAGAATACACCAGGGTGAACTAACAGGAGATTTGGTGAAGCAAATAATCAAATCAGCAATTTAGAAGACATGATAGTGGAAATCATCAAATCAAAGCAGCAAAAAGAAAAAATAATTTTTAAAAGTGAGAACAATTTTAGGTATTTCTGGAACAATATGAAGCATAAAAACATTCCCATCATAGGGACACCAGAAGGAGAAAAGAGATTGATAACCTATTTTTAAAAATAATGACTGAAAAATTCTCTAATTTGGTGAAGAAAAAAGACACATAAGTCCAGGACTTACAGAGAGTCTCTAACAAGATGAACCCAAAATGGCCCACACCAATGTGCATCATCATTTAAATGGCAAAGCGTAGAAACAAAGAGTGGATCTTAGAAGTAGCAACAGAAACACCTCTAAGGGAGCTCCCATAACACTACCAGTTAATTTCTCAATAGAAACTTTCAAGGCCCGAAGAGATTGGTATGAATTATGCAACTCCGTGAAAAGTAAGGCCCTACAAGCATGAGTACTCTACCTAGAAAGGTTATTATTTAAAATTGAAGGAGAGATAAAAGGCTTCCCAGGCAAGAAAAAGCTCAAGGAGTTCATCACCACTAAACTAGTATTACAAGAAAAATTTAAGGAACTTCTCTAAGAAGTATCAATTTTAAAAAAAGGAACTTGGGTATAAATTTTAAAAATGTCAATAAATACATACTTATCAATAATCAATTTAAATATATGAAATGGATAAATGGATGAAAGGCTCCAATCAAAGGGCATAGAGTACCTGAATAGATGACAAAACAAGACTGATATATATGCTGTTTTCAAGACACTCCCCACAGAATGAAAGACAGACAGAGACTGAAAGTAAAGGGATGAAAAATACATTTCATGAAATGAAAATGAAAAAAGAAAAAAGCTAAAATAGCACACTTATATCAGTCAAAATACGTCTTTTAACTCTGTGCACCACCTTGGATGCTCAGTGACTCCCAGTCTCCTTCAGGTCTCGCTTTTGCTCTTCAATGTGCACTTGAACTGTGGCCAAGTAGCATCTGTGCTCTTCTCCTAGGGTGCTGTCCCCCCCACACACACCCCCCGGGGCACCTGTGCATCGTGGAAGAGATTGTTTGTGTAGAAGTTACCCTGGTTATCCCTCTCCAAGTTCTCAACCACAGCCATCAGCTTCTCCAGCTGCTCCCTCTGCTCCTCCTCTGTGGCCTGGTTGTTGAGGCAACACTGCCTCTTCCCACACTCCTGGACCAGGATCTGCAGGCTATAGTTGTTCATTTTGGCTACATACTCATCCAAGGACACGTCCTCTAAGTCCTCCTTGTGGGTGAAGAGGACCACCACGTGTCTCATGGCTCCTGTCCCAAAGGCCTCCTTCACCCGACTCACTGCCAATGTGTCCAGGGCAGTGAAGTGCCCCAGCTGTGTCACCAGCAGAAGCACATGGGGCTCTGGGGCTGAGAGCAGGTAGCAGTCCCCGATGTGCTTGTACATCTCTTGGTCCTGAGCCTTGGGTCAAAGATGGAGGGCATGTCAATCACTAGGATGTTCCTTCCATTCCAGGTTCCTGTGGCCAAGTGGCACGTCCTGTCCACGGCCTGGGCCCCCAGCCTGGACTCCAACACAGGTTGACAGAGTACGCTGTTCCCAGTGGCACTTTTTCCACAACCAGACTTGCTCACCAGGATGAGCCTCAGTGAGGAAGATGATGCAAACTGGTTATTTTCTACACTGCCTGAATAAGAAAAACTGTGTGTCTTAGTAAACTAGTGTTACTTCCGATTTTTCAATCGTGGACACTCATGATATCTCATTAAAGCTGTGAATCTCCCTCCCAGGAAACTGTCATATCTAAATACATACAAAAGTTTCCAACAACTTTAGGAGGTTCCCAGGTCATAGGAAGTCTACATAAGAAGCCCACTTTGGACCCATAATCAACAATTAGAACTGCTACATTGAGAAGGTTGCTCCAACTCCTTCATCAAGTTCAGGGAAGACAGTTTTTCTGAAAGAAAGCTGGTCCCTGTGTTTCTCCAGGGATGGTGCCTCTGCGAGTTTCATGTTAAATGAATGTGATATTAGAAGGATGCAAAGGATGAGAAATCACACATGGGAAAATATTACCACCTCTTTTCACTCACAAATGACCAGGAACACTTGTGTAGAAGTGCTCAACATATTCACCTAAACCTTGGGAGAAAAGGAAGTGTCAGCTGTGATCTTCCACCAAGGACCAGCTGAGGTCCCCGGGTCTCTGTTCTTTGGGTGGGGAATTCTCTGCTTGAGATTGAAACAACAGAAAGGTCATAGTTACTGTCAAAGGCAAAGCCTGAGAGATGACTCAGGATGGGTGGCTGAAGAGGATGGAATTTAAGACTATTAGTAGTACATGTGATGGAAAGTTCATCTACTTGGCTGATTGAATTATAGGAAGTTAACAAAAGTGGTGTTGGAGCCCTGACTGGTTTGGCTCAGTGGATAGAGTATCAGCCTGTTGACTGAAGGGTCCCGGGTTCGATTCCAGTCAAGGGAATGTACCTTGGTTGCGGGCATATCCCCGGTGTGCGGTGTGCAGGAGGTAGCTGATCAATGTTCCTCTCTAATCCATTTTTCTAACTCTCTATCCCTCTCCCTTCCTTGCTGTAAAAAATCAATAAAATATATTTTTTTTAAAAAAAAAGTGGTGTTTGAGAGGGTGACACTGAGCCAGGAGCTAAAACATTCAAGGGAACAAGAAGTCTGAGAACCCAGGGAGCTCAAAAGGATTCCAAGTTCATTGCAGTGTCCTAAAATCTATTATTTTATTTCTTCTACTCTGTGTTGGTTCTTGCTTTTCTGCAGTGTTCTGGGATGTTTTGTAGCCTGCATGATTAATAAATCTTTCTGGGAGATATTTCCATTTTCTGCTCAAACTGGACAAGGAAAGAGAAAATGTATTCACTATTCAGTTCAAAACCCTGCAACTTCTGACATGAAGTTTCATTTCCATATTTCCCACACATCATGTGGAAGGTGAACATTGTACTGAAGGGGTCGGGTGGAGGTGGGGGTAAAGGTGGTGGGGAAGGTAAAGAAGAAATGAGCACTGACTTTTTCTTCTTCAGTTTAAAACACTGGGTTTCCGTCACTGTGTTTGAGGTGAGGAAACGGTGATTCTTATAGGCTTTCTTACCTTCAGCCTTAGTTCCATATCTGCTCATTGGAAGTAATTTCATCCTCTTCCAGGATAAAAACAGGAAAAGAATAAAAAGTAAGTGTCCACATGGAGCTGGTAAGGCCCGAAGTCACCTCCAGTTAAGACCCTTAAGAATAATTCTCCATCGAGGAACCAATTCCATTGCTAATTTCCTAACTCAAATTATGCCCTCAAAAGTCTATACATAACGTTAAGGGAACCTGGTGATTTTAACACAATGCACTGTGAACACAGTGCTTGGTCCCTTTTTTCTTCTGTCTCTACTTACAGGAAAGCAGGAAGTATTTTAAAACCACTCCATGGCTTACGTCCCTCCAACTGGAAAAGGTATGAAGAGAAAAAAGCATTCTTTATGGAATAAGGAGGGAAACATTATCTTATTTTATGTTTTGGATTCATAATAGACCAACTTTCTGGAAAAAGGACTTCTCCTCATGTCAGTCCTTGAAGGACTCATGTCCCAGATCCAACCTTCCCCTGGGAAGGTGCACTGTACTTTTCATCTTGGCCACTGGACATCCATGTGACACAAAGGGTGTTGGGCACTAGAAATTCTCATTACTTCAAACAAGCCAATGTCATTTACAGCAAGGTAATTTTTTTCTCTGTTCTAGCAAGTTTGTGATTAGCCTCCTGAGCAATTGGTGGAGAGAAGGGGGTGCCGTATCCAAAGAGAAAGAATCAACACTGAGCACAAATTTAAGAAAAACTCACTTCTTGCCTCAGTGTTTAATCAAAATTTTTTCCTGGCTGGCTCTGACGTCCTTGTCTCCCAGTGATCACCATTTTGTGTCCCAGTAGATTTAAACAGAAATTGGTACAACAATTGGCATGAATTGGCATAAATGTCTCATTCAAGTGAGGCATAATATTGTGTCACTCATTTTTGTGTTAGAAAGGACAAGATGTTACATACCTAAGATGAGGTTATATTTATTTATTCAGTTTTAGGTATTAAGCAGTTGTGAAACAAGTTTTTAAGTAAACTTATTTTTTAAAAAAAAAACACAACTTGCACTAAAACCTATTCTACTCAGACAACTACAAAAAATTCAAGAGGAAAGAATACTTCCAAGCTCATTCTATGAAGCCAGCATCACCCTAATACCAAAACCAGGTAAAGACAACACAATGAAAGAGAATTACAGGCCAATATCCCTCATGAACATAGATGCCAAAATCCTCAACAAAATCTTAGCAAATCGGATCCAGCAGTACATCAGAAAGATCATACACCATGACCAAGTAGGATTTATCCCAGGGATGCAAGGATGGAGCAATATCCGTAAATCAATAAATGTGATACATCACATAAACAAATTGAAAGAAAAAAAACCACATGGTCATATCAATTGATGCAGAAAAAGCATTGGACAAAATCCAACACCCATTTTTGATAAAAACTCTCAGCAAGGTGGGAATAGAAGGATCATACCTCAACATAATAAAAGCCAAATATGACAGGCCCACACCCAACATCATACTCAATGGTCAAAAACTAACACCATTTCCCCTAAAAACAGGAACAAGACAGGGATGTCCACTCTCACCACTCCTGTTCAACATAGTACTGGAAGTATTAGCCATTGCAATTAGACAAGAAGAAGAAATAAAAGGCATCCAAATTGGAAAAGAGGAAGTAAAACTGTCCTTATTTGCAGACGACATGATATTATACATACAAAACCCTAGAGACTCCATCAAAAAACTACTAGACTTAATACATGAATTTGGCAATGTAGCAGGATACAAAATTAACCTCAAGAAATCTGAGACATTTCTATACTCGAGTAGTGAACTTTCAGAAAGAGAGATTATAAAAACAATCCCATTTACCATCGCACCAAAAAAATTAAGCTACCTAGGAATAAACTTAACTAAAGAGGTAAAAGACCTCTACTCAGAAAACTACAGGACGTTGAAAAAAGAGATAGAGGAAGACATAAACAGATGGAAGAATATACGGGGTTCATGGATTGGTAGAATCAACATCATTAAAATGTCCATACTACCCAAAGCAATCTATAAATTCAACGCACTTCCCATTAAAATACCAACGGCCTACTTCACAGATCTAGAACGAACTCTCCAAAAATTCATCTGGAATAAAAAAAGACCCCGAATAGCTGCAGCGATCCTGAGAAAGAACAAAGTAGGTGGGATCTCAATATCAGATATCAAGCTGTATTACAAAGCCACTATTCTCAAAACTGCCTGGTACTGGCACAAGAACAGACATATAGATCAATGGAATAGAATCAAGAGCCCAGAAATCAGCCCGAACCAATATGCTCAGTTAATATTTGACAAAGGAGGCAAAAACATACAATGGAGCCTAGATAGTCTCTTCAATAAATGGTGTTGGGAAAATTGGACAGATATATGCAAGGAAATGAAACTAGACCACCAACTTACACCATACACAAGAATAAACTCAAAATGAATAAAGGACTTAAATGTAACACGGGAAACCATAAAAATTCTAGAAGAATCCAAAGGCAACAAAATCTCAGATATATGCCGAAGCAATTTCTTCACTGATACAGCTCCTAGGGCACTTGAAACTAAAGAGAAAATGAACAAATAGGATTACATCAAAATAAAAAGCTTCTGCACAGCAAAAGAAACCATCAACAAAACAACAAGAAAACCCACTGCATGGGAAAACATATTTGCCAACGTCATATCTGATAAGGGCCTAATCTCCAAAATTTATAGGGAACTCATACAACTTAACAAAAAGAAGATAAACAATCCAATCAAAAAATGGGCAAAGGATCTAAATAGACACCTTTCAAAAGAGGACATTCAGAAAGCCAAGAGACATATGAAAACATGCTCAAAGTCGCTAATCACCCGAGAGATGCAAATCAAAACAACAATGAGGTACCGTCTCACACCTGTCAGAATGGCTATCATCAGCAAATCAACAAACGACAAATGCTGGAGAGGATGTGGAGAAAAAGGAACACTTGTGCACTGCTGGTGGGAATGCAGACTGGTGGAGCCACTATGGAGGACAGTATGGAGTTTCCTCAAAAAAATGGAAATGGAACTCCCATTTGACCCTGTGATCCCACTTCTAGGAATATATCCCAAGAAACCAGAAACACCAATCAGAAAGGATATATGCACCCCTATGTTCATAGCGGCACAATTCATCATAGCTAAGATCTGGAAACAGCCTAAGTGCCCATCAGTAGATGAATGGATTAGAAAACGGTGGTACATCTACACAATGGAATACTATGCTGCTGTAAAAAAGAAGGAACTCTTACCATTTGCAAAAGCATGGATGGAACTGGAGAACATTATGCTAAGTGAAATAAGCCAGTCAATGAAGGAAAAATACCACATGATCTCACTCATTCATGGATAATAAAGACCATTATAAACTTTTGAACAATAATAGATACAGAGGCAGAGCTGCCTCAAACTGATTGTCAAACTGCAGTGGGAAGGCCAGGGAGGGTTTGGGGGCAGGAGGGAGGGGGGTAAGAGATCAACCGAAGGACTTGTATGCAGGCATATAAGCATAACCAATGGACATAAGACACTGGGGGGTATGGGGAGCCAGGGGATTGTCAAGGGCGGGGAAGAAAAAAAAGGACACATATGTAATACTCTTTGTAATACTTTAAGCAATAAAAAAAAAACACACAATTTGCAATGAACAAATGTAAGTACTTTGGCATTTTTCCTGCAGATATTCTATTTGATTAAAAAGTTAACACATTACACATGAATTTCATTTATGTTTTTTTTCCTCCCTCTGCCCTTCAGAGACAACCAACATTCTGAGCTTTTTGTGTATAATCTCATGTGTGTATTTACACTTCTACATACACATGTATCTGTAGGTAATGTCTAATACCGATTTTTTATTTTAAGCTTTTACATAAATTACATTATTTGTATAAAATTGTATCCAATTATTTATTAACAAACTTTTAGGCTGTTCCAAAATATATGCTTCCTGCAAAATAATCCCCACATACTGCATATCTCTGTGCAACAATTGATGGATGGCTTTCATCTGACTAGATATTGTCAATATGACTCAAGACCACTATGCCAATTCTCATTGACACAAGCCATGTGTGAGAAGTCCCCAAATCTGCACTTGCACTTGGTGATATTCCACTGTTAATTTTTTTATCACCTTAAGGACATACATAATGATGTCTTTGTCTGTTTACATGTCCATTTTACTGACTACCATTGAATTTAAAAATGGTTTTAATAATTTGTTAGCTATTCAGGTTGCTTCTGTTATATAGAAACTAGAGGCCCGATGCACGAAATTCGTGCACTGCAGGGTGGGGTTCCCTCAGCCCAGCCTGCCCCTCTCACAGTCTGGGAGCCCTCAGTGGATGTCTGACTGATGGCCACAGTCTGGCAGCAGAGGCTCGGAGCAGGCATCATGTGTGTGTGTGTGTGTGTGTGTATGTGTGTGTGTGTGTGTGTGTCTCTTCTAGGGCCTGCCCCCAGCCGTGCCACGTAGGCTCGAAGCAGTTGCTGTGTGTGTGTGTGTGTGTGTGTGTGTGTGTGTGTGTGTGTGTCTTCTGGGGGCCTGCCCCCAGCCACACCATGGAGGCTTGGAGCAGGAACCCCTCTGTGTTGATCTCTCAGGCTCCTGGCCTCCTCTGCGTGTTGTACTCTCCCTTGAGCTATGGCCAGGATGGGGGTGCTGCTTGCAAGCCGGGCTTTCCTACTCCTGGATCGCCATGGCGACTGGGGAGCAGGCCCAGCTGGGGGCTGCCCACAGGCCGGGCTTTCCCCCTCCCAGGTGTCCATGGCAACCAGGGAGCAGGCCCAGCTTGGAGCTGCCCACAGGCCGGGCTTGCTCTCCTGCTCCCATTTCAGGCCCAGTTTGGGGCTGCCCGCAGGCCAGGCTTGCTTTCCTGCTCCAGGATCAGGCCCAGCTGGGGGCTGCCCTCAGGCCGGGCTTGCTTTCTTGCTCCCGGATCAGGTGCAGCTGGGGGCTACCTACAGGCCGCACTTTTCTACTTACCAATGGCCGGATCACCACAACAACCCAGGGCCCAGTGGCACTTTCCTGCTCTCCAATAGTCATAGGGTCCCAGCTGGGGAGGGGCTTAGCAGTGTGGGGCTTAGGCAGCACGGGGGTCTCGGCTGGGGGCTCAGGTGGCACACAGAGGTCCTGGCTGGAGGTGGGACTTATGCCCTGCTGCCCAGGGCTGCACATGGGGCCCGGATGGCAGCTTGCGCTGTCCCGCCCTGCCTGTAGTATAGGATAGAGGCCTGGTGCACAGTTGGGGGCCGGCTGGTTTGCCCTGAATGTGTCCCAGATCAGGGTGGGTGCCTGGCCAGCCTGGATGACGGGCTGATGGCTGTTTGTAGCTGGTCACACCCCCTTCAGGGTGGGGGTCCCCACTGGGGTGCCTGGCCAGTCTGGGTGAGGGCCTGAGAGCCATTTTCAGGCTGGAGGGCAACTTAAGCTCCCAGCCTCTCCTTTTTTTCTTTTCTTTTTTTATTCTGGGATTTATTTACCTTCTATAGCTGTCACTGGAGCTGAGAGCCGGCTCCAGCTCTGAGGGCTGAAAGCAGTTTTCTGGGTCTGTTTGGCTTCTATAATTGAAACTCTGTTGCCATCACTGCAGCTCTAAGCTCTGAGGCTGAAGCTGGCTGAAAGCAGGTCTCTGGAGCCTGTTTAGCTTCTATAATTGCAACATAATTGCTGAGAGTGCAGCTCAGAGCCAGGCTGCGGCAGGCTGGGAACGTTGGCTTCCTCCATCGCTGGAGCAAGCAAGCCTCCTGTTCTCTTCAGCTGCATGGCTGCAGGCCGCCATCTTGGTTGGCAGTTAATTTGCTTATCCTACTGATTAGCCAATGGGAAGGGTGTCAGAGTTATGGTCAATTTGCATGTTTCTCTTTTATTAGATAGGACTAGGGGCCCGGTGCACAAAAATTTGTGCACTGGGGAGGGGGTTCCCTCAGCCCAGCTTGCCCCCTATCACATACTGGGAGCCCTAGGGGATGTCCTGCTACCTTTTCCCTGCTCCCCTTGGGGAGTGTGCCTAAGCTACAGTCTGGCCTCCCTTTGTGGGAGTCGACCGGGCTCATCAGGGGAAGGCACCAGCCCCATCACCGCACTGTTGCAGCCACTGCCAGTCACCGCAGCCACCAAGGTGTTTTCATCAACACGGACTCCAGTCCCTTCACCATGAAAAAATGACAACTTTCTTTAGGCATTTTCAAGATATGTCTTTCATAGGATATGACATTTCTTTATTATTATTTTTTTATCCTCACCTGGGGATATGTTTCCATTTATTTTTAGAGAATGTGGAAGAGGAAGAGAAAGACAGAGAGAAACATCAAAGTGAGAGGAACACTTTGATTGGTTGCCTCCTGCATGAGCCTTGACCTGGGCCAGAGCCAGGGAGGAACCTTCAACCTAGGTACATGCCCTTGGTCAGAATTGAACCCAGAATCTGCGTTGGGCAGGCCGAGGCATTATCCACTGAGCCAAACTGGCTAGGACAGGATATGACATTTCTTAACCCTCTAGCAGCAGACCTTCATTTTTTTCTCCAGGAGTGTGGTAAAAAAACCCTAGATCACTTTTTGGACTCTTATTACCCAAGTTACTAAGAATATTACCAGTGGCATACAGGGAGCTTAACCAATCAGCAGTCAGAAAAGGTGTTTCCTCTGTAGTTCACACCAATTGGGGTTTGGCCCCTGCCCAGGCCTAACGCCTCTGGCGAGTCATTAGCCCTGGGCCAGGGCACCCTCAGCTCTAAGCCACCGTGGCCATCAAGGATCGCTGGTTGGCTGCGCCCTGGTTCGGGCCACCAGCACCATCAAGGATCACTGGCTGGCTCCTCCCCGGCCCAAGCCTAAAGCCTCTGGCCGAGGCATTAGGCCTGGGCCGGGGCACCCCCAGTTCCCCGCCGCTGCCATCAACAATTGCTGGCTGGCTCCACCCTGGTCCCCCGCCTCCGCCGCCATCAACAATCATTGCCTGGCTCCTCCCCAGCCCAAGCCTAAAGCCTCAGGCCGAGGTTTTAGGCCTGGGCCGGGGCACCCCCAGCTCCCCTCCACTGCCGCCATCTATGATCACTGGCTAGCTCCACCCCGGTTTCCCCTGCCATCACCGCCATCAACCATCGCTGGCTCAATGATCGCTGGCTGGCTCCTCCCTTACCCAGGCCTAAAGCCTCAGTCTGTGGCTTGGAGCTGACATATGCAAATTAGCCGCCATCTTGGTTGTCAGTTAATTTGCATATACTCACTGATTAGCCAATGAAAAGGGTAGCGGTCATACGCTAATTACCATGTTTCTCTTTTATTAGTGTATATGTTTGCACACTTTTCGATTAATATAGTGGGATTATTTTTGGCCCTCCTTAGGTAAACCTCAGGTGGCTTCTGGCAGCTGGAATCGGTCAGCTAAATGCTAAATAAATTCTTTTCTTCTCTTGTTTTTTAATACTGTACGTTAGATTCCTAGAAGGAGACAAACTACTGAAGGTGACACAGACCAAAATAAAATCTAAAAGAGGTTAAATTAAAATAAAAACCTACAACCAAAGAAAAGCCAAGTCCAAGATGGCTTCACAAGTGAATTCATTAAACATTTAAAGAATTACCACTAATACATTGCAGACACTCTCAAAAACCAGGAGAGGAGAAAGTACTTCATCATTTATTCCATGAGGTCAGTATTCTTCAAAGATCCTACAAAAAAAAACTACAGACCAATATCTTTTATGAATATAGACATAAAAATTCTCACCAAAATAATAGCAAATTGAATGATGCAAATTGCAAATACAAGTACATATGTGAGAAGTATGTACTGTATATATATATATATATACATATCTGGGATTTATAATAGTTTACTTATTGAATTATACCCCAATATCTGATATGTCCAAGGTCCTCAATAAATTGTCAGTCATATGTCCTCTGAGTGTCTCCAACTCCTTGGTGACTTGTTGAAATTGGTTCAAACTACCATTACACAGCACGGAAGACTTCACAGTCCTCCCCTCTGTTTCTAAGAGTTCCCCTACTATTTCCTCAGCCTCTCCTGTTTCCTCATTCCTGTGACATTGTGCACTGTTTCTACTTCAGCCTGTGACTCTGAAAGTCCCAAAAGCACCATATTTACTGTTTATTAAAAAACACCAGTATTTCTGCAGAACTATTCATATTCAGCTATTTCTTTTTTAGTTTTAGAAACCTTACTGGAAATGCTACAGAGTACAAGATTCAGCACACATACTTTCTCTCTCATTCTGATGACTCTCTTCTCTTTGCTCTTCCCTCTTTCTTCCCCTCTAATTTTTAAGATGCTTTTATTTGTGTATATGAGATTCTGTCCCTTAATGGATAAAAATCATATGTCTCTTTTAGACACTCCAGCTTTGGTTTAAAAAGCAACAAACCAAAACACCTGCTCTCCCTGCTCCCCACTTTATGTTGAAAGGCAGGAACAGTCAATTTAACAAACAGTTTACAATTTTCCACATATTGGAAATATTGGAAAATGATAGACAAATATCAAGTGTGGACCAAAAAACATTCAGGTTACTCCCTTCCCGTTTAAAGAAGACATATGTGTGGTTATATCAGGTAACCATTTGTTTTCTTGGACTATTAAAAGACTCCATTCAAATCACCTAACTGCTGGAAAAGGGCTGTCTCCTTTGGAATTTTCTCCAACTGGATTTCCCATCTGTTTGCTGGCTGCTGCCTGTTATTTCAGTTGTCTGATTGCTTTCTCTTTCTTTTTCGTTCTTGATTTTATTTCTTTGTCTCACAGTCTCAGGATGTTGGCTGAGAAAAGTGTTTTGTGCTGTGCTTCCTGTTTTGCAGCTTTTGGGCTCTTCGTCCTTTGTTTTCTAGGTGACTGGGTTTGACATTGGCTTGTACTTTGCTCTTATGGTTTCACACTCTGGGTGGCTTCTGGTTCAGCTTGAGACCAGGCACCTGTTTGTTGCTCAGAGCTGGACTTCTAAAGGTCGTTCCAATATGGGTTCCTCGCTGGGCACTTCACTAACAACTGCTGGATAAGTGACCGCGTCCATTGGAAATACTTTGTCTGAAAATTTCTGCAGGGAAAAGCCACCATAATGCAGAACATTGTACCTGTTATTTACACATATCCTGGCACCACCTGTAACAGTTACATTGATCTCCTCTGATCTGGGCACCGAGAAAAAGTATGTAAAATTAGAGGCCACTGCTTTGGAAATAAGTTGGTGTTTTTTAATACTTCACCCCAACGTTTGTCTTAAATTTAGGATCACATAGCAAAAAGCAACAAGCAAAACGTTACTTTGATAAGAGTTTGGCTACAAGGCCAAACTCATCATAAAGGGGTCATTTTAGTCATTGCACTATTGTGAAAGGACAGAACAGGACTGATAGCTATGTCCCTAACCCCTCTTTCAAGAAAAAGCCACAGAATGTATCAGTTACTCAGTCTGCCCTTATCTCAGCCAATGGGAAAGTGGGAGAAACTAGCCCAAGGCCAAAAGTATGCTAACCACCCCCCATGTCTTTGTGTAACCAGACCCTAGCTGCACCCTGCCCTTGCATCACTAGCCCCTGGCCCTCACTCAACCAACCGGAATCGGCCAAATCAGTGGTCATAGTGTGCCCCCACCCCCCGACCCCAAGCCCTATAAATTCTTTGTTCTCTTGGAACTTGGGGCTCTCTTGCACCCTATCGCTGCATTGGTAGGGGAGGCAGAGAGACCAAGTCCCGGGCTTGAATAAAGACTCTATGCTTTTGCATTGGACTCTGTGCTCCCTGGTGATGTCCTTTGGGGGATCTTGAAATCTGGGCATAACAATAGCATTTCTTCATTTGTTGCAAGTAGAAGATTGTTTGTTATCCACAGAAGGAAAATATTGTTTGGTTGAAATCGGTAATAGCTATTGTTAACTCACCAGCAACTCTTAGATCCTATATCTCCTAATCCGTCTTGGCCTTAGACACTTTATGGCTAAAGTTTCATGATGTTACTCAAGACATTCATGCTTTAGATGGTCTCTTTAAGCACAAGATGTGGTTGTTGTAAGGTAGTTTTAGTTTCTTCAGCAAGTAAAGGAGATGGAGAATTCACATACAAAGCTCTGTCTCCCTAAAGGGAGTGCTTTTATACACTATCTGGTTAATTAAACATTGATTTCTTTGCAGTTGGCTACAATTGTGGGGTTGGGTTGGGTTGCTGGCAAGCTCATGTGCATACCGCTATGCCTACAAAATACTGTGCTTCATTTAAACACTTAGCAAGATGCATTTAGTGAGAGCTGCCCATGCCTTAAGATTCTTGTTGTAACTAACAATGATATCCACCATAGCATGGTACAGGTTTACTCTAATAACAAGAAGTTCAGCCTTATTAAAATCCCACTTGATGGTAGCCTAAGATCCTTTTATATTCCCTTGATTTCAATTTGCTAATCTTTTGTGGAGGATTTTGCATGTATATTTATCAGAGAGATTGGCCTATAGTTTTTTTTTCTCATGTAGTGCCCTTGTCTGGTTTTGATATATGAGTTATTCTGCCCTCACAAAATGAGTTTGGAAGTTTTCCTTCCTCTGTCCTTTTTGGAGAGTTTGCAAAGGATGGGTAATAACTGTTTTTCGAATGTTTGCTACAACTCACTTGTGAAACTGTTTGGTGAGGGCTTTTCTTTGTTTGGAGATGTTTTATTCCTCCTTCAAGCTCCTTACTCATTATTTGCCTGTTCACATTTTGTGTTTCTTTATGACTCAATATTGGTAGGTTTTATGCTTCTAGGAATTTTATCCATTTCCTCTAGTTTATACTTTTCTTGGCACATGACTGTTCATAGTAGTCTCTTATGATCCTTTGTATTTTTGCTATATCAGTTGTAATGTCTCCTTTTTCATTTATGACTTTATTTATTTGAGCCTTCTTTATTTGAAAATTTTAGTCTAGTTAAATGTTTGTACATTTTTTATTATCTTTTCAAAACTACCTCCTAGGTTGTTGTTATTTTTTTAAAAATCTTTTCTATTGTTTTTCTTATCTCTGTTTCCTTCCTCTGCTTAATTTAGGTTGGTTTGTTCTCTTTTTTTCTGAGTCCTCAATGTAAAGTTAAGTTGTTTATTTGAGACCTTTCTTCTTTCTTAATGTTGCATCTATCATTACACCCTTCCTCTTAGAATTGCTTCTGCTGAATTTCATGTTTTTGTATGTGTGTTTCCATTTTTGTTTATATCAAAATATTTTTACTTCCTTTATGACTTCTTCCTTGTATCCATTGGTTGTTAAGGAGTGTATTGTTTAATTTTCATGTTTTTGTGAGTTTTTCCATTTTTCTCCTGTTAGCGACTTCTCTAGTTGAATAATATTGTAGTCCGAAAAGATATTTACTGTTTTTTCAATACTTTTAAATTTGCTAAGCCTCATTTATATATATATATATACTATGTCCAGTCACTGAACAACAGGCTGCTCAGGACTGATTTGGACATTGGTCAGGTGTGTGGAAAATGAAAATGGGTGACAACTGGCTCCTCAACAAAGGATTGAGCCACCTAAAATCATGAATAGGTGGATAAACAGAAAATATTTTTATCAATTAAAAATGTCTGCAAAAGCCAATTGATTCTTGAAAGCAAAATAATAATATATGGTTGAGTTTATATTCTCTGTAAATGTATAATAGTAATGTTGAGGGTGGAAAGATACCTTACAGCATATGTGATGTGATATAACATTTGCTGAAAGTAGACTATGGTAAGTTAAAGGTGCATATTGCAAAATGTGGAGCAACCACTAAGAAAATCATATGAGATATAGCTAATAATGCAAGAGTTGAAGTAAAATAGAATTTTAAAAATTTACAAAAAAAGCAGAAAAAGGCAAAAAAAGGATAGATTTGGCAAACTGAAACAAACAGCAAGAGGATGAATTTAAACACAACCTTATCAATAATCATATTAGATGTAAATTATCTTCATGCTCTAATTATACAGTCAGATTGGATTTGAAAAAACAAGACCCAACTGAATGCTGTCTAAAGGAAATCCCACTTTAAATATAGGGACACGGACAGGTTAAAGGAAAAGAATTAAAACAGATATACCATGTAAGGGACACACCATGCCCAGATTAAGCACATGAAACCTGAAGGGGCTGTCTTAATATCAGACAAAGCAGACTTCAGAATGATACCATCTGTATACCCTGGATAAGGAAGGACATTTCATAATGATAAATAGGTTACTTCATCAATAAGACAATAATATTGAATTTTAATGTACTTCATATGTAACTGAGCTTCAAAACAAAAAACAAGAGAGCTTCAAAATTCAAGAAGTAAATGCTGACAAAAACAAAAGGAGAAAGAGTGAAATGCACATTTACAGTTGGAGATTTCAACTCTCATTTCTCAATACTGGAAAATTATTTTCCTTTTTTTCCTAACTTGAGCACAGATAAGGGAAGAGAAACTGGGTTTTCTAGTTCAGATATCTCCCCACCCAACTCTGACTTGTGGTGTTTCATTGACACATTTCCCACAGTCTTATCTGAAGAGGTACCTGAGGAACAGAGGAACTCTAAGACTGAGATTTGGTTCCTGAATCCTGCACAGTGTGAGGCTTGGTGGGTGCCATCTACTCTTTCTAGGACCCTGTTTCCTCCTTTGTCAGAAATACACAGCAGTCTCTCCTGTTTAAAGATCTTCTGAAACCAATGTAAATGGACTGAGGAGGAGACTGTTCACAGTGGTGGTGTTAACAGTGTTCTGTGAAGCTGATTCTCAACTCAGCTGGGAACATGTCTTCCCTGACCTGACCGCTGCTCTTATAACCTGTATGAAGAGGCTAAAGAACACCAGGCCGCTCATGCTCACAGAGCTAGCATGCCATAACTGATGGGCAAGGGCTATCCAAGGGTGAGCAGAGACTAAAGTAGTCCCTTTTGAGCTAGGTCATCTGTCCTCTTAGTGTAAAGTGGGTGAGTGAGTGTTGGGACTAAAAGATGGATGTGGGGGTGGAGAACATTATCCGCTCTTTCAAACAAGGGAGATTTGCTTCAGCAATGGGTAGTAAAAACAGGGAAAAATGACCATTTACCCCTTACATGCCATCCTTCAGTGACAGTTTGGTGTGTTTCTTCCAAGCTCAGAGAACTCCATATTCAGAGGTATAATTTGGGCCATCAACAAGGTCTTTCCCCAGATTCTGATGACCATTTAGGGAGTCATGACGCTGCTGATAGGGCAGTGCAGAAGATATTGCTGTTTCCTTCCATTAAGGAGTTCCAGCTCAATTCCATTGGGACCTCTGCTGAGCTTGGCCTGGGAAGGGCATGGCTTTTCCTCAAAAGCTCTTGACAGTGTGGAAGCTGGAGGCTGTCAGCAAACTGAGGAATAAACCAAATTGTCTTTTCTGCTTTTGCTTTTTTATGCTGTACATTAGATTTCTAGAAGGATACTAACTACTCAAAGTGACTCAAGCCAAAATAAAATCTGAATATATCTATAAAAGGAAAGAGATTAAATTAAAATAAAAATCTACAACCAAAGAAAATCCCAGATGGCTTCACTGGTGAATTCATTAAACATTTAAAGAATTAACAGCAATACATTGCAGACACTTTTTCAAAAACCAGGTGAGGAGGAAGTGCTTCCCCATTCATTTCATGAGGTCAGGATCCTTCAAAGATATTACAAGAAAAAAACACTACAGACCAATATCCTTTATGAATATACTAGTAGACATAAAAATCCTCGCTAAAATAGTAGCAAATTGAATGTGGCAACTTATAAATACAAGTAATTAAGTGAGAAGTATGGACCATATGTAAGTATAGATATCTGGGATTTATAATATAGTTTACTTATTGAATTACATCCTGATATCTGATATGTCCAAGGCCCTCAATATATAATTTGTCAGTCGTATGTCAGTTGAGTGTCCCTCACTCCTTGGTGACTTGGTGAAATTGGTCCAAACTACCATCACACAGCACGGAAGACTTCACAGTCCTCCCCTCTGTTTCTAAGAGTTCCCCTTCCTTTCTCGGAGCCTCTCCTCTTTCCTCATTCCTGTGACACTGTGCCCTGTTTCTACTTCAGCCTGTGACTCTGAAGGCCCCAAATGCAGTTTTACTTTTTTAAAAAAAACTTGCATTTATGCACAATTATTTCTCTTTTAAATCTTTATTGTTGAAGTATTACATAGGTCCTCCTTTTTGCCCCATTAACCTCTTCAGCCCGCTTTGACCCCCACCCCCAGTCCCTCACCACCCCATTGTCGGTGTCCACAGGTTATGCATATATGCATTCAAGTTCATTGGTTGATCTCTTCCCACCCATCCTCCCCTGCCTTCCCTTTGAGGTTCGACAATCTGTTCATGCTTCCAGTTTTTACTTTATTTTTTTTGTCGGTTTTTTTTTATTGCTTAAAATATTACAAAGAGTAGTACCACAGTTTTCTAATCTATTCATCCGTCAATGGGCACTTAGGCTGTTTCCAAATCTTAGCTATGGTAAATTGTGCTGCTATAAACATAGGAATGCATATATCCTTTCTGATTAGTGTTTCTGGTTTCTCAGGATATATTCCTAGCAGCGAGATCAATAAGTCAAATGGGAGTTCCATTTTTAACTTTTTGAGGAAACTCCATACTGTCTTCCAGAGTGGCTGCACTAGTCTGCATTCCCACCAGCAGTGCACGAGTGTTCCTTTTTCTCTGCGAATGAGAAAATGCATATATATGTTGGCAGCACAGTGCTGAATTCCCTTCTGTAGGGTTTGGACTGTTTTTCCATTCTCACCAGCCATGCAGAAGAAGGCCTGCTTCCCTCATACCTTTACTAACAGATTATGCTAGCAAACATTTGGACTTTTGCCAAACCTGGAGGTGTCAAATAGTATCTCACCTCAGAAATAGAGGTGTAATTTAATTAATATTTTTAGTGATTTTTATTTTTTGTTTTGATTTATTTTTCTGAGTGTATGTCTTTTGATATATTCAAGGTACATTTAAATTTGTTTTTCTCTGAATATTTATTTTCACCTCTTGCTCCATTTTCTATCAAGTTGCTATTATTACTCTCTGTACTTTTAAATTTTCTGTGTAAAACAGGAATATTTACCCCCTTTGTTGTAAGCTGAAAAATATTACTGACCCTAATTTGACATTGTTGCTTTAATTTTTCCAAGTTTTATTTGTCCCACATTATCTGTGATATTTTTTTAATCACTTATTCATCCTTTTCCTTACTCTATTTCAAATATTAGAAATATTTTCTTTACTTCCAGGTTACAAATAAGTTACCCATGGTTTTTCCTTTTATTTTTATGCCTTTTTATTTACATTCAAACTTCTATTCTGCTTGAAATTTGAATGGCATGAGGCAATGGATGCAATTTTATCTTTTTTTTTCTGTATGATTATACAGTTACTAGAGGCCCAGTGCACGAAATTCGTGCATGGGAGCAGGGGGGTCCCTCAGCCTGGACTGCACCCTCTCCAATCCAGGACCCCTCAGGGCTGCTGGCACCTAACTGCTCACCTGCCTGCTGGCCTGATTCCCCTAACTGCTCTCCCCTGCTGGCCTGATCCCTCTAACTGCTCTCCACTGATGGTCTAATACCCTTAACTGCTCTCCCCTGCCATCCTGATCCTCCTAACTGCTCTCCCCTGCCTGCCTGATCACCTTTAACCACCTCTGCCTCAACCCTGCCACCATGGCTTTGTCTGGAGGGAAGTCCAGAAGGTCATCTGGAAGAGGTTCAGTCTGATTCACATATTACCTTTGTATTGTATAGATGCCACCTTGCCTAAAAATGCAGGTTGTTAGCAGGTTTTCCTATCATGGAAGGGGAGCCCGCAGTAGCATCATGGGTTCTGACCAGGGCTTATGCAGTCATGCTTCATCTCAGCAGATGAGATTCCTAGAAGAAGACTCTTGGATGTACCTTGAACATTTCTATTGATTTTACCAAATCATCCTCCAAAAATGTTGAACCACTTTAAACTCCCACCAGCAGCCATGCGTGTGCCCTCTGTTCTACTTTGATGCCAGTATCATTGATTTCCCCCTAGAAGCTTCCCTCCCCTCAGCCGGGACTGCTTGGCACTTGAGCCAAACTCACTGTTCAGCCCGGGACTTGATTTCCCGAGGTAGAATTATGGAGGAAGAAAAATAGTTTTTCTCTACCCTCCTGAGTTCTTAGCAGAGGCCCTTATAATGAAAGACAGATTAACAAGAGAAAAACTAAAGTTCATTAACATGTGTACCTCATGTATATGTGGGAGATCCCAGGGAACAATGAATAACTCCCCAAGGTGTCTTAGAATCCAGATTTAAATACCTTCTTCCTAGGGAGAGGGGACGGGAGATGTAGGCCTCTTAGAGGAGAGTAAATGATTTTTAGGAAAGATGAATGGGGGTGGGAGAGATAGTTTTTAACAAAGTTTGGGTGTGATGTCAACTTCTAGTCTCCTGTCCTGTGACAGGAGTCAGTCTTCACTGGCTGATGGCACTTTTCCCATCAAGGGGACCTTTTGGGGGGGGAGGAAGGTGTCTGATTTTAGGCAGAACAGGAGACTTCAGTGAAAACCTCTCCTTGCATTTGCTGTTTTTCAAGCATCTGCAGGTCAAGATCATCAGTATAACAACACGGCATCTGTTGGGGTGGCCTGTTCTCTGACCTTCAGAATAAACCCAAAAGCTTGTTTCCTCTCTTAGATGATTTGCCACAGTAGCCTTATTCCCTGGAGACAGTATTCTGACCAGACCTTCCTGGGAGTGGTCATAACATACCCTGTGCTTGTAGAAAGGTGTGGGCCATATCACTAAGTAAATCAGGGTCAGTTTTCTCATCTTGTGGAAAGGGAGAGAAAGTTATGATAGTTTATCTCCTTTTCCAGAAGTTTCTTGCCGGTTTGTGTCTCTGCTGCCGCCCCAGTGGCCCCAGCGCCTCTGTGACCTTGGGGCTAGGGGTTGCTGGGGGCCAGCCCCCCTAAGGGCTGTGTCTCTCCTCTTCCAGCCCCAACACCCCCGTGGGGCTTGGGGCTTCTGAGTGTCGGGCCCCCCTGCAGGCTTGTGTCTTTGCTTCTCTGGCCCCAGCGGCCCCAGCGGCCCCAGAGCCTCCTCAGCAATGGGTTTTGGGGCTGCTGGGTGCCGGGCCCACTGCGGGCTGTGTGTCTGCTCCTCCATCCCCCCGGCAGCACTGACCAAGCAGGCCCAGAGACCGTCCACCAGCGGGTTGGGGCAGAAAGCCTGCCTCATTGACAGGCTTCGCTCAGCCACTTGGAGCCTATGTATGCAAATTAGCCGCCATCCTTTTTGGCAGTTAATTTGCATATTGTGCTGATTAGCCAATGGGAGGAATAGCGAAGGTAGGGTCAATTACCCTGTTTGTCTATTATTAGATAGCACTAGAGGCCCGGTGGACAAAAATTTGTGCACTCGGGCGAGGGGGGGCCCTCAGCCTGGCCTGTGCCCTCTCGCAGTCTGGGACCCCTCGGGAGATAATGACCTGCTGGCTCAGGCCTGCTCCCGGGTGGCAGAGGGCAGGCCCAATCCCTAGGTGCAGCCCCTGGTCGGGCTCAGAGCAGGGCTGATTGGGGAGTTGGGGCACTGCCCCCTGTCATGCACAGAGCAGGGCAGATTGGGAGGTTCTGATGCCACCCTCAGTGACGCTCAGGGAAGGGCCGATTGGGGTGGTGGGGAGCTCCCCCCTGTCACTCACAGAGTAGGGCCGATAGGGGAGTTGGGGCACCGCCCCCATCATACACAGAGCAGGGCGGATCAGGGGGTTGGGGCGCCACACCCTGTCACACTCAGGGCAGGGCCAATGGGCAGGTTATGGCTCTACCCCATCACACACAGAGCAGGGTCTGTGGGGGCCAGTTGGGGTGCCGCCCTCTATCACCCACAGAGCAGAGCCGATAAGGGGGGAGGGGAACTACCCCTATCAGGCACAGAGCAGGGCGGATCAGGGGGTTGGGGCACCTTCCCCTGTCACGAACAGAGCAGGACAGATACAGAGGTTGTGGCCCCGCCCCCTGTCACACACAGAGCTGCAGGGTAATCAGGGGGTTTGGTCGCTGCCCCCTGTCATGCTGATCCCGGTGCCGGGAGGCCTTGCAGCTCCGCTGATCCTGGTGCTGGGAGGCATATTACCCTTTTACTATATAGGATAGAGGCCTGGTGCACGGGTCGGGGCTGGCTGGTTTGCCCTGAAGGGTGTCCTGTATCAGGGTGGGGGTCCCCACTGGGGTGCCTGGCCGGTCTGGGTGAGGGGCTGAGGGCTGTTTTTAGGCTGGCAGGTGACTGAAGCTCCCAACCGCTCCTTTTTTCCTTTTTCTTTTTTTTATTCTGGGCCAGCTTTAGCTCTGAGGCTTGGATCCAGCTCTTAGGCCTCGGCTACTGAAAGCAGGTATCTGGTTTGTTTGGGTTCTATAATAGAAACACTGTTTCAATTCTAGTTCTGAGATCCCAGCTGGCTGAAAGCAGGTTTCTGGGGTTTTGTTTAGCTTCTGTATTTGTAACAATGTTTAAAACTGCAAGCTCAGAGGCCGGCAGCTGAAGGCGGGGAATGTTGGAGTCCTCTGTCACTGAAGCAAGCAAGCCTCATGTTTGCTTCAAGCTGCCTGGCTGCCGGCCACCATCTTGGCTGGCAGTTAATTTGCATATCGCCCTGATTAGCCAATGGGAAGGGCAGCATAGGTACGGCTAATTACCATGTTTCTCTTTTATTAGATAGGTTTCCAAAATTGCTTTATTACATCTTTGGCCTTTTTGATGTGTTGTTATGCTGCCATATTGAATTGAACTGTAACATAGTGTAATTGAATTGAATATAAATAAATAATTTATGATTAATTTGGTCTCTATGAATTATCTGTTCGTGTTTCACTGTTCTCTCTATTCGTACAACATCACACTTTTATAATCATAGAAACTACAGTGCTTGACTCATGGTAGAGCTAGTCCTTCCACCTTGTTCTTTTTCTTGATGGTGCTAAATAACTTACTTTTTTCTTCATCAAAATGAACTTTATAATCCACTATTTAACTTTATAATGCAATATATTTCACCGGCATGAAAAAAAAATGGTGATCAGTCATAACCAGTTTGGCTCAGTGGATAGAGCATCGGCCTTCGAACTGAAAGGTCCTAGGTTCGATTCCGGTCAAGGGCATGTACCTTGGTTGCGGGCACATCCCCAGTAGGGTGTGTGCAGGAGGCAGCTGATCAATGTTTCTCTCTCATTGATTTTCTAACTCTTTATCCCTCTCCCTTCCTCTCTGTAAAAAACAACAACAACAAAAATTAATAAAATATATTAAAAAAATGGTGATGCCAAAAATTTAAATTTACAGTTATCCTGTATAATAAAAGGCTAATATTCAAATTGACCAAATGGCAGAATGACCAATCATTATGACTTGCACTGACCATCAGGGGACAGACACTCAACACAGAAGCTGCCCCCTGGTAGTCAGTGTGCTCCCACATGGGGAGCACCGCACAGCCAGAAGTCGGGCTCAGAGCTGGGGATCGGGCCTAAGCAGGCAGGCAGACATCCCCTGAGAGGCCCTTGACTGGGAGAGGGCACAGGCTTGGCTGTGGTATTTCCCCTCTAGTGCACGAATGTCATGCACTGGGCCTCTAGTATAAAATAATGTTAGAGAAGTATCTAAGTTTTCTTCATCCCAAAACTTTATAACCCGTTCTTTTAACTTTACAATTCACTCTTTCTCAGATACAGGGAAAAAAGTGATAATAAAAATTTATAGTTATATAAGATCACGTTAGATAATTACCTATTAATTATAATGTGTAAAATGCTTTAAACATGGATCAGTTTTGAATTTGGTCAAATGTCTTGACTGCACTAGGTAATTTTCTACATCATCTTTTAATAAGATGTGTTATAACAACAAATTTTAGTATGAATATTTCGAAATAAGACATATCTGTAGCTTTATTTATTGGTCAAATCTCTGTTAGCCTTTAGGATCAATATCACACTTGATTCAGAGAAAGAACTGAAAGATTTCCCTTTTGTTATGATCAGAAAAAGCTCACATAACATTGAAATGATCAGATTTGTAGAGGTTTAGGTGAATTCACCTGTGAAAGCACCCTCCTCCTGGCCGGCCCTGCCCTTATCCCCCCACCCTCATTGGGGCAGGGCTGGCTGACCAACTCCCATGACCCCTCCCCCTGGTTGGCCTTTCCCCCGATTGGTCCCACCACCCCAATCGGCTGGACCCCACCCATGGATGAATTGGTGCACCAGGCCTCTAGTAGTTAATAATCCTGTATTATGTACTTGAATGTTGCTAACAGAGTAGATCTTAATGTTCTCACCACAGAAAAGATATAGTAATTATAGCACCTAATGCAGGTGTTAGCAAACACTATGGTAGTGATTATTTTTAAATATATAAATGTATCAAATCAACACATTGTATACTTTAAACTTATACAATGGCACATGCCAATTATATCTCAGTAAAGCTGATGGGGGAAATCTAGGTGGAGTTCAGTGACAGTTGGTTCTTCACTAGAGATAAGGTGCTGGCAAGAATGGGTGAAAATCAGACCTCAGGCGATTAACCTCACCCTAAGTGAAACCCCTCACTATATATGGGCAAAGTCAACTCAGAGAGTGTGAGTGAGTTAGGCATGGCCACATCCTTGTTAATGACCTAACCAGGTCAGGCCCCCTATCACCATAATCCTGTGGTAGCCTCCCTTCCTCCATTCAGTAACTGGCTAATTTCTGCACCTTTCTCATGACCTTCTAGTAGGAGAGACCTACAAGGATGGCCAGAGTAAGTCCTGAAGGAAAGGTTTCACACTCTCCCTATTGTTCCATTTTTGATAGTTGGAGAAACCATCCTTTCCTTTGAGAAAGATGAAATTTTCATGTGATATCCTGGCACTAGGACCACCTTGGTGTCACTGTCCCAGGGAAGGAGGCTCTCAAGAGGCCAGTTTATAGGTAAAGACCTAAAAGCAAAAGGAGTTAAGATTAGTGATCCAGGCTAAAAGTGAGAACAGGCCTCAGAAACCTAAAATGCTCTTCTCCCATGAGGTTACAGCCCCTGTGGGGGACAAGCTGTTGTGTCACAGAGACCTTCTGAGGACATCACCTCAGCCCCAAGCAGTGTTTCACAGTGGGAACTTCCCATTCTAATGCCTCAGTGGTGAGTGTTGCTGTCTCTTTAAATTGTCACTCCTGGGCCCCACCCCTTGGGGCATCCAGAGAGGTAAGACACTTCCCTGTGTGCTGGGAAGTAGGTCAGGGGCTTCTGGGCCAGCCTCAGAGCCTGTCACTGATTCTGCAGGAAAGGTGAGCACCAACAGGGGAACGGTGTGGGCCAGAGGGGAGCTGTGAGGACCTGGAAGAATTCAGTGCCTGTAAGAAGCTCAGAGTGTGCACCTTGGTTCTAGTAGGTACCAGGAAGGGGAGCGGGATCTAGCAAGAGTAACTCCACACTCCCAGGTGTGTAAGGATGCCCGAGTTTCACACACAGCAGCTCAGGATCAGCAGCAAGTATCTCCTGCAGCCTGGGTGCCCACCTTCTTACTTGGGACTGTGCACTGTGCACAGGGACTCGGAGCACAGAAGGTCCCATTGTGTTAAACGATGACTGATGGGCTGGAACCACTTTACTTGGAGAAGCCTCAGCTTGGGAGCAGGATGTCAGGAGTTAGAGGGGAGGGTCTCAGTCTCTCCAGGACACTGATCATGTTTAGACACATTGGGACAGGACAGTGAGTTTACTTCCCAAAAGCATTGTCAGAGGCTCCAGATCACCTGGGACATATGTTTCTTTTCCAATTTTCAAGACAAAAATTCCAGTTCTGTTCTTGTACCTCTCCCAGGCCACCCACCCTAACTGGATCCCTAGTTCACTGAACAAATTTTCAAGTTCTTGTGGTTTTCCAAAGTCTCCCCTGGCTTCTGAAGCTCCTGGGAAATTGAAGAATCTACAGATTTTATCACATAGAATTACCAGGGAAAATTTAATGTCTAAAACTTTCTCACTGGCATGAGTCTTAAAATTTCACTTCCGCCCTTTAGATTTTATATCCCTGAAAAAACAAAGTCAAGCTCATGAAATGTTCTCACAATATCATTCCAACTCGAGCCCAGCCCTTCCAGTGTTTTTCCTTCAATTCTGAAGTTCAGGGGAAGCAGGAATAATGACTTTGTCACTGTGTTGTCACCAGCTCTTTGGAGTTGAGCTGACACATCATAGGTAGTTCTACCTATTTGAAGAATGAATGAATGGTGTTTGGAACTCTTTCAGGTAAGCATGGGAAAACAGAAGATGGCAAGAGATGAAGAAAGTGTCTATGGTAAGGACATGTGTACTGCATACTTGCTTCCAGGTATGAGCCCTGGATAATAATGGAAATGGGCAAACTCAGGACTGCGCAGGTAACCCCAAACAGGTCTCTGAGGTGTCTCGGGTAAAACAACAAGAGCCCTAAGATGTGCATATTAGTTGGGTCCCTGCCTCTGTCAAGCTGGGAGAATATGAACTTCCTTGACTAGCCTGGACCTCCATTCCCCAAGTGTAAAATGAGGATAATAAGCTACTGTGATCTCCACAGAAGAGGATGCAGAGGGTATTAGATCATGCACTAGAGGGGGTGTGATACACCAGGGAGAATGTTAGAGAACATGGAAGGTTAAACAGGAGTTTTATAGCATGCAGCAGGATTACGAGGGAGGGGAGGCAGGAGGACGGAGAGAGGGAGAGAAGGAAGAAAGAGGTGATTTCATTCAATCCTCTCAACAGCCCCAGGAGAAACAACTGTACTATTATTCCTATTTTTG
Organism: Myotis yumanensis; assembly: GCF_028538775.1. Classification (NCBI taxonomy): domain Eukaryota; kingdom Metazoa; phylum Chordata; class Mammalia; order Chiroptera; family Vespertilionidae; genus Myotis; species Myotis yumanensis. The sequence continues at coordinate 5,971,133 of NW_027223760.1, forward strand.
CACAAAGGTTTAACACTTGATTGGCAACTTCCAAGATGGCATAACTGACCCAGGAAAGAGCAGTGAATCAAACCCAGTGTGTCTGGGACTCCAGACAGCCCTTCACCACCAGGCCTACTGCCTCCGCCTGCCCATCTTCCATGGCATCTGGGAGAAGTATGACAGAGGCCACTGAAGCCTCAAATAGGGACAGCTCACAGGTTGTGGGGGACCAGGGATAATGGGTGAGGCCATATCTGGAATTATGAAGGAGTATCCTCTGGAGCAAAGTTGGAGAACATCTTGCACTCAGGCTGTTTAAGGCCCGCTGAATCATTTGATCTGGTCCTGCCAAGGCAACAGCAGGCAGGACTCAAAATTCAATAAATCTAGGTGCTTTTTTTCATAGCAGCATAAATTTATATTAAGTGAATTATATTAACCAAATCCTATCCAATGAAGAGCTAATATGCTAATTAGACTGAACAGCAGAACGACCATCTGGATCTTCTGGATGAAGCTGGGGCTGTGAGGGCCAGCTGAGGCAGCCAGGGCTGTGAGGGTAGAGCTCCTTGCATGAATTTCATGCATCAGGCCTCTAGTTATGTTATAAATATGCAAATAGCCCTTGGCAAAAAAAAGATTCCCCAACCCTGCTCTAGAGTAAAGCCCACCAGGTGTTGAGCATCTCCTGATGCATGTGGTGAAACCAGAGATGACAGGAATAGGTGCTGAAGATTCCCTGGAGTTCAGAAAGCTCTGACCAATGACCTCAGTAAGGCTTTGGTGGGAAAGCAGAGTTGAGACACTGTTGTTCTTGTTCAAAGGCCTCAGGGAATCCAGGTAACCAGGATAATTTGCTTCAAGTTTTGGAAGCTCACAGATCACTTGTCCTCCAGGTTCGGAAGACACCACACAGGCCCTGCAGAAGCCCCAGCTGAGGCTCATCCTGGTGGGGAAGACAGGGTCTGGGAAGAGCGCCACCGAGAACAGAATCCTGGGCCACAGGTGCTTCCTCTCCAGACTCACAGCCACTTCAGTGATCAGAACCTGTGAGGTGGGGAGTTGCAGGTGGGACAGGTGGCACATGGAAGTCATGGACACCCTAGACCTTTTTAGCTCCCCAAGACCCAAGACAGACCCAGGGGCCAGGAGCGAGCCCGCTGCTACCTACTGTCAGCGCCTGGGCCCCACGCTCTGCTCCTGGGGACTCAGCTGGGCTGCTTCACTGCACAGGATCAGCAGGCCATGAGCATGCGCAAGGTCCTGTTTGGGGACAACATGGTCGCTGGCACCATTGTGCTGTTCACACAAAAGGAGGACCTGGGTGGGGACTCTGCAGGATTTCCTGTGCTACACTGACAACCATGCTCTTCGGGCTCTGGTGGCCAAGTTCAGGGGCTGAGTGTGCTTCTTTGACAACAGGGCAGTGGGCTGGGAGCAGGAGGCCCAGGTGCGGGAGCTGGTGGTGCTGGTGGAGTGCCTGCTGCAGGACCATGGGGATGCCCTCTACTCCAACGAAGTGTACCACCTGGCACAGACACTGGCCTTCTCAACCCCTGATGAACAACTGTGATGGGTGGCAGAGAGGCTGGTGGGCTGCACCTGGGGGCGACAAAGGCAGGAGCTGCTGGGCGAACTGTGGGACTGGGTGATGGCTTGGAAGCTGCGCACCCCCCCGCTGCTGGGCGTCCTGTTCAAGCCTGGAGACTGCTCTCCAGAGACTGGTTCCAGGCTGTGGAGGAGACCTCTCCCGAGTCACGGAATGTATCTAGGTAGGACTTGGACCCATTACCTGACAACCACATTCTTCCCTGGTGTCTGTGCCTCTGAGGCCCACAGGTTTTCCTTGTGTCCCTCACCTGGCAGTAGCCTACCAAATCAAAGACAAAAATCCTGCCCACTCCCAACTCCTCTCCCTCCCCCCAACCGCCCCCCCCCCCAAACAAACCAGCCCATGGGACCTGGCCCTGCCAGAGTTCTTTCCTGAGCTCTTCTCTTACTGAAGCCTAAACTGTTGATGCTCTTGCCTGTTTTCCACTGACCTCAGGCTGCTGTGGGGATCCTGAAATCATCCCTGGTCTTCCCAGGGGATCAAAGGCCAGAGCCAACACAAAGCCTCAGTCCAGACCTATTTATTTCAATTGAATATGAATTGTATGAATAAATGCCTTGGGCATTCATGTTGTGTTAATGGAAATCAATATTTGCAGATGTTTGTTCATCTGCCTTATATGCCCATTGAACAAAGACAGTCTCTGTCATTCCTAACCCCTTCTGCAAAAACCACACACCCAAGTGCAGACACACACACACACACACACACACACACACACACACATGCTGGGGTGTGTGCCCATAAGAATACAAAGCACTTAGGAACTGGTCATCTGTCCCCGGAAGGCCATCTTCCTTTGCGTCCCCATTCAGACCCTTCAGCAACTTGAATGCAGAGGCTTCTGCAAGTTCAAGGAAAATTGAACTAGAGACTCAAATTCCTAGGAGCCACTGAGGCCTCCGAAAAGTCTACTTCCAAAGAGGAGTCTTCTCACTGGCTGACACACTGACAGGGTGAGCATAGGCTTTTCAAGTCACAGGTAAATAAAAGAAATGGAGAGGTTTGGACATTTTTATTTCAATATCAAAGTAAAGGACAAACAGGTCTTAGTGGGCTGCGAATTGGTGATACAAGATGCGGTAAAGAGTCATTCCCTCTGTTCCATGCAGGTCTGGGGGAGTCAGCTCTCTGGTCCAGATTAGATGAGCCAGGTTAGCCCGGCTCTCCTGTCCACCCACACTTGCACTGCCCTCAGTGTCTCTATGCTCACAAACAAACTCAAACCCGCCTCCAATTCTGCTGGGTAATCCCAAATATTTCCCCTACAGTATCCTCTGCCTTGTGTCTTCACGGACAAACTCTCCCAGGGGCCTTCACATCACTACAGAGACAGGTAAAAGGGGGGAAATAATCTGCAACAGCGGAGTGCATATGGGAGTGAGGCCCACAGCCCTGCCTGGAAACCATTGGGAACACAAAGGGGAAAGCCAGTGCCAAATGCTGAGACTGGACATTTCCTCTGCTGCCAAGGGCATTGTGGTTCAAGGCTTGTGCACAGATGCCAGGGAGGCACTGAGAGGAATCTGGATTTTGGGCTTGTCCACTTTTCTGGCGAGTTCTTGTCCTGAGGACTTTTTATCCTTTTTTTTCTGATCGGCTGTCCAGGTGCATTTTTAATGTGCTGATGCATTAAGGTAAGTGTATAGGGGAGTTTTGGATTTTTCTTTGGTCTGTTTTACTGTTTTATTTTATATTAGGTCTGTCTGGCTTTAATGTGGTTTTTGTTATTTTTTCCCCTGACTTCATCTGCTCTTGGGTTTAGCTGGCACAAATGGCATGAATTGGTTCTTTGTGCTCTACCTCCCAGACCAGAGTGATTTAAGGTATGTAGTCTCTGGTGAGGGAGGAGACCTACAAACCATTTGCTCTCAAGTGCCCTTGGTTGGGGAAGATAGCGTCTTGTGGTTAATAAGCTGGCTGCAAGTCTCCCAAACAATTAATTTTCTCATCTCAGTTTCCATTTGTCCAGGAATTTTTCTAGCTTCTTACTATCCTGCCTCACATGGACCACAGAACATCTTGCTGGGGAAGCCTGCTGCTTCACTAACAAGGTGCACACAGACGTGGACTGAAATAATGTGCATCACCAGTGGTGCTAACACTTGACACAGGCAGGATTTCTCATTTGCATTTTCCTAAGTTGAGTCTGTGAACTCTTCATAATATATTATTGCCCGATTATGCCAATTCTGTAACTTCCTCAGGTTGTTAGCCTTGTGGGTATTGGTGGTGAGTGAGCCGGGAAGATGCTAGTGGTTGCTACCACAGCATAACAAACCATCCCAAAGCCTAGTGGTTTAAACCAACAACAATCTTTATTTTTCTCACAAGTCTGCAATCTGGGCAGGATGCAGGGGGGTGGCCCATCTTTGCTCTTTGCTGCTTCATCTGAGGTGGCTCAGTTGGCAGCTGGAGAATCTGCTCCCATTGTTGCCTCATGGGCATGGATGGCAAGTTGGTTCTGCTGGAGATGAAAGACCAGCCAGGGGATGGGCCAGTGACTTCAAGTCCTCTTCATGTGGCCTCTCAATGGGCAACCTGGGCTTCCTCCCCACATGGTGGCCAAGTGCCAAGCCCACAAACCCTAGAGAGAAAGAGGCATTTTTCCTATCTCACTTTTTAAAAAATATTTTGATTTCAGAAAAGAAGGGAGAGGGAGAAAGAGACAGAAACATCATTGATGAGATAAATCATTGATGGGCTGCCTCCTGCATGCCCCACACTCGGGATCTAGCCCACAACCCAGGGATGTGCCCTTGTCCGGAATCGAACCAGGGACCCTTCAGCCCAAATGCTGACACTCTACCCACTGAACAAAACCAGCGAGGGCCCTATCTCGCTTTTGAAGTCACAATCATACACTAGTTGTCAAAGCAGTCACAAAGTCCATTAAATTTCAAGGAAGGGGACAAACAGTATAATTCAACAGAAGGAAAAAGAAACTGATTATAAGAGAAATGGATGGGATAGTATATATTGTTTCAGTCATCTTTGGAAAATACAATTAATCACATTAACAAATCATAGTAAGTTAAGAAACAAAAATAAAATTTACATTATTTCCTAAACATATTCAGTATCTCTGAAAGCGTATTCCGAATCCAATTTACAATATCTTCAAATATATTCCTTCCAGCTTCTTCTCTAACATTTTGAATATTTACTTTATACTTCTCCCATGAGGATTTTTTTCTCTCCTTCATTTCTTGCTCTGATATTTTTCCCTTAGCATGTTGCTCTTCAGCTAGTATAGTTTCCTTCTGTAATTGATCATCATAGATTATCTTCAAGGCCTCTTCCTTACTTTGCAGCTTTTTCCCTACCTCCTCGTAGATGGCATCAGAAAAGTAAGCCCCTCCGTTCCTCCGCACCATTTCCTCTATCAGCTCCACCAGCTCCTGCAGTTGGGCTTTCTTCTCAGCCTCATCTGCCCTTTGCTCGTTATTGAAGGCACAGCAGCGGTTCCCACATTCCCTGATGATGTTTTTCAGGTTTATATCTGCTCCTGCTAAAAAGTCATTCAGTGTCTGATTACCCAAACTATCTTTGCGCGTGAACAAGACGATCATGTGATTCATGGCTGCCTTCCCAAAGATGGCCTTGATCATTGTAACCGTTTTCTGCTCCTCCTGCATGAAGTGGCCCAGCTGTAGTACCAGGATGATGGCATGGGGCCCCGGGAAGGAGTTGAGGACACACTGGCTGATTTCCTCACAGGTGGTCTCCATTGTCTCCCTGGTGTCAAAGAGCCCTGGGGTGTCCACTACAAGAAGCTTCCTCCCCTCCCATTGTCGCTCTGCTTTCTGACAGCCCTTGGTAACAGCATGGGCAGCAATTTTAGACTCAAATTCTTCTCTCCCAAGGATGGTGTTTGCTGTTGCACTTTTCCCACTTCCAGTTTTCCCCACCAGAACAATCCTCAGAGTGTTGTCCTGAAGGCCAGCCATTTCTTTCAAGAGGCTCTGAGGTACAGGTACCAACAAGACCTTAAGGAAGGGAATAAGAAGGGGAAAGGGTACTTAGGTAAGTGGGGACTATTCCCAAACCTCTTTTCTTCATTCTTTCCCCCCCCTGAAAATTTATAATCGTCTATTACTCATCTGAAGGGAATAATAAAGCAAAGTTTTCTCACAAAAAAATACAAGGTCCAGGTGCTTTCATAGGAGAACTCATTTAAACCTCTACAAAGCTAATCATCTCAGTGTTATGTGAGCTATTCCTGCTTTCAATTCTTTCTCTGAATCAAGTGTGATATTAATCCTAAAGTCTAACAGATATTTGACCAATAAATAAAGCTACAGATGTGTCTCATTTGGAAATATTCATACCACAGTTTGTTGTTTCAACATGTTATTAATAGATGAAGTAGAAAATTACCTATTGCAGTCAAGATATTAGACTGAATTCAACATTGATCCATGTTTAAAGCATTTTATACATTGGAATTAATAGATCATTATCTAAAGTGATCTTATACAACTAAAAATTTAAATTTTATCATCACTTTTTCCCTGTAGCTGAGAAAGAGTAGATTATAATGTTAAAATAATGGATTATAAAGTTTTGGGATGAAGAAAAAGTAGATACTTCTCTAACATTATTTTATATAACTGTAAATTTAAACTTTTACCATCACCATTTTTTTTCATGCAGTTGAAAAATAGTGGATTATAAAGTTAAATGGTGAATTATAAAGTTTATTTCAATGAAGAAAAAAAGAAAGTTATTCAGCACCATTGAGAAAAAGAACAAGGAGAAAGGACTAGCTTTACAATGAATCAAGCATTGTAATTTCTATGATTACAGAAGTGTGATATTGCTGTATGAATAGAGATAATAGTGAACAAAAATCAGAAAATTCAGAAACAGACCAAATTAATCATACCTTAGTCACTTATATTCAATTCCATTACACTATGTTACAGTTAGGTTCAATAAGACAGCATACCACATCAAAGGGGCCAAAGTTGATGTGATAAAGCAAGTTTGGAATATCTGTATAACCATAAAAAAAAAAGATAAAATTGCATTTATTGTCTCATGCCATTCGAATTGCAAGCAGATTAGAAGTTTAAATGTTACAAAAAAGCATATAAATAAAAGAAAAAAACATGGGTAACTTATTTGTAACCGGGAGGTAACGGAAATATAAGATTTGAAATAGAGTAAAGAAAAGGATGGATAAGTGTGATTACATAAAAATATCACAGATAATGTGGGACAAAAGACACCTTTGAAAAATAGAAACAAAAATGTCAAATTAGGGACAGTAATATTTTTCAGCTTACGACAAAGGGGGTAAATGTTCCTGCTATACACTGAAAATTAAAAAGTATGGAAAGTAATAATAGCAACTTGATAGAAAATGGAGTAAGAGATGGGAATAAATATTCAGAGAAAATTGAATTTAAATGTACCTTGAATATATCAAAAGACATTAATATACACTCAGAAAGACAAATCAAAACACAAAATAAAGTCACTAAAATATTAATTAAATTACACCTCTATTTCTGAGGTTAGATACTATTTGACACCTCCAGGTTTGGCAAAAGTCCAAAGGTTTGCTAGCATAATCTGTTGGTAAAGGTAAGAGGGAAGCAGGCCTTCTCCTGCATGGCTGGTGAGAATGGAAAAACAGTCCAAACCCTACAGAAGGGAATTCAGCACTGTGCTGCCAATGTACATATGCATTTTCTCATTCATTGCTAATCCCCCATTTTAATACTTATCCCTTAAGTACACTGACAAAAATGCAGAAAAATAACACATAAGGCTATTTATGGCATCACTATTTGTAATAAAAAAAGACCCCAAAACCATCAAATGGTATTCAGTAGGAACTGGTTGTATTATCACAGAGGTCCTCAAACTTTTTAAACAGGGGGCCAGTTCACTGTCCTTCAGACATTCCACACATGCGCACTGCGGTCCCCAGACGAGTCGGCTGCTAAGCAGGACCGGCAGCAGCGGCAAAAACACCACGCGGGCCAGATAAATGTTTTCGGCGGGCTGCATGTGGCCCGCGGCCGTAGTTTGAGGACCCCTTATATATTCACACAGTGAAAGATTATCCAACCTTGAAAAGGAATGTGTCTCTCTATATAAGCATGGAGAGGTCTCCAGGATACATCATTAAGTGGGAAAAGCAATGTGAAGAAAATAATATAGAGTTTACCTACCATTTCTCTAACAAGGTAGAATATGCACTACATATATAAAATATAACACATATCTTTTTCATATATATGAAAAGGCAATAACAGGATACTCTGAAAACTAAACCAACAAAAATTTACTTTCATAGGGATGGGAGAAGCAGAGTGGAGGGAACAAGGACAGAAGCTGGAAATTGATGTCTTGGTTACATAATATTTCATAGATTTGATTTTGAAACCATGTAGGTAGTTTACATAATTACCAAAAATTATGTTTTAAAATTCTAAAACCAAAATCAACTGGCAAACAAATCTTATTGTGTATTGTGTAGTGGATGAACCATATAAGCAATTGGTCGAAGATACTTAAAAAAGCAATAATGTCTTTGTCCATCTTGAAAAGGCATAGAGATAATATGATCCCAGTGACAATGACCCCCCCCCAACCCCCGCCTTGGTGCTTAGAGTGTGGTTTTCAAATGCCATTTCCTACAAAAGTCAGGGTTTTATAAATAAACTACTGATTCTAGGAATAGGTGCGAAAATGCTTCAGTTGAGCCTTCAGTCTCTTGACAACAAGAAAGCCAGGATGCTCTCAAAAATCACTGGGATCTCATGGAAAGGACTTAAGAGCCAACCTCAAGAGAATGCAACTGGACATTGATGGGACAGTGTGAGCATCGATAATAACTCCAATGAATCAAAATATAGTATCTCAGATATCTTAAAATACACGAGTTCAAAACAAGGCCTTCTGCTTAAAATAATCAATCGCTCCCTTGGGAGTGTGCTAGGAAAGCATCTTCTTGTTATGAATGTTGACAAATAAAGGGAAAAAATTGAGCATTTATCCTGTCTTTCAGATACCACTGTACTTCATGGAAATGAGAGAATGGTTGGTGGGAACTTTCTCTTTATACAATTTTTCCATTTAATAACTAAGGGAAAAATGATAGAATTTGATATCATCACTGTTAGGTTTGATTGAGTAATTTAATCACTACCCCTTCTCTGGGAACTGGCTTTTCAGGCTATGTCACTATGGACATTCCCTTTGCTGAGACCACATTTCACTTGTGGTGACCACATTCCATTATCTCCCTTCCCGGTATGCATAAAGAAGTCTCCATCTAGAAAAAGCCTTCCAAAAATCCTTTAAAAGCCACTGACTCCAGCCACTGGGGCTTGGAGCCATCCAGGCTCAGCCACCTCATGTGTGGATGATCCAATAAATTCATAATCCCTCAGCACTCTGGCCACCTGCATTCCTCCTTCGGCAACCTAACAATCACTTCTGACCCATAATGAAACTTAGGCCATCATTAATGTCGATTACTATCAAGAAAGTGAGACAACTAAACATTATATGCCTTCTGAGGGAAGTTTCAACTGAACCTATGATGTATTCCCACCAAATAGTCAAACCTAAGTCAATCAAGCCTCCCCTTAAATATAACTTCGCCGAAAACACTAAACTAGAAGAGTAGGTGAAATGACATGTGAGAATGTTTATCAACAAAATGTAAACTGCCAGGTTCTTTTGGGAAAAAGACTCCTCCTTCTTACACAGAAAATTTTTCCAGAAAGGTACAGGGAAGGTGAGAAAGCTATATATTAAATTAAACATAAGAGAAACCAAATAATTGCAATTTATGAATCTTAGTTGGATCCAACTTCAAACAGTTTTTTAAAATTATGAGACAATCAGGGAAATCTGAAGGCAACTGGTAACTGTAAAAAATCCTATTTGCTTTTAAAGTCTGATTATGGTCATATTTTTTAATGATCTAAAATATTTACTGATAAAATGAAACAAAATAATGCGGGGTGGCTGGGGAGTGGTCAGTATATAGATGAAACAAGATTGGCATCAATAATTGTGGAAGCTTGGTCTAGGTCAGTGATGGCGAACTTTTTGAGCTCGGCGTGTCAGCATTTTGAAAAACTCTAACAACTTTGGTGCTGTGTCACATATAGAAATTTTTTGATATTTACAACCATAGTAAAACAAAGATTTAAATTTTGATATTTATTTTATATATTTAAATGCCATTTAACAAAGAAAAATCAACCAAAAAAATGGGTTTGGGTGTCATAGGTTCACCATCACTGGTCTAGGTACATGAAATTTCCTTGTATTGTTTGTTTATCTTTGAGTAAATTAACATTTTTTAACAATAAAAATTGGATATGTGTGTAATGTAACCACGGCTGACACTCTATACCAAGCACCCTAATAATTTTTTTGTACATTATCTCACCTACTCCCCCATAATAGCCTGCAAAAAGCTCATTTTATTCTTCTAACTTTTAAAATAAAGACATTGATGTGGCTTGAAAATGCTGAGACACTTGCCCAAGGTGCTAATAGGTATAAGGCAGAGCAGGGCATCAAATTCAAAGTCCATCTGACTACCACCTTCCCTCCTAACCATTGCACACATCGGCCTCCTCTCAGTGTCTTCTCAGGCCCAGGATTCTAAAATTACATGGAATCAGAGCTAGATCAAGAGAGGGCAGGGAGGAGAGTCCACACTCTTTCCAGACAGAACACTTTTAGGAAGCCTGCAACTAGGGCCATTAAGTGGAGGGTTTCATATACATTGTTCCTGCAGATTAGCCAACCTCTACTCATGACACCCCCTCTGCACCTCACATGTCACACTTACTCGGCTTAAAGTTTCTCTCTGCTGAATGATGAAAAGCATTCAGCAAACGGCAGTCCAGATTTCCTCTGGCCTTAGTGATGTGGGCAACCCCTAGAGTCACCACACTCCTTGGGACCTTGCTTCTTTTTCAGTAGAAAGAGGGAGTTAGACAGGGTGGTGTCTAAATTGCCTTCAAGCCCTAAAGACCTGCCTTGGGGACACTCATTTCCTATCCAGGGAAAAGGAAGGCTTGTCAGGCAGCCCTCAGTGTGTATCAGCGCAGCAAATGCATGGAGGTGCACCAGTCAGCACAAAAGTATCCTGTTCAATATGAGACATGTAACAACTATAATAATAAAAGCATAATATGCTAATTAGACGAAACAACCTTCTGGACGTCCTTCCAGAAGAAGCCCGGGCTGCAAGTGCCAGCAGAGGCAGGCTGTCAGGGCTGCGTTGGCCAAGCCCCTTGCACGAATTTCATGGATCAGGCTTCTAGTTGTACTAATAAAGCTCCTGACTCCCCTCCCTACCCTCCTTCACTACCCTCTGACAGCACCCTCCTCCCCCCACACCTACAACCCCTCTCTGCTTCTGCCACAGAACCTGGTCCTTCCTGGGACCAGAACCCACACCATGTGCACTCCATGGACCTACTGCCCAAACAACGCTAGTGCTCAGGGCTGCTTCTCAGCCAGACTCACCTTCTTTTCAACCAGTTGATGAGTTCTCAAATGTTCTCCAAAGACACTCTTCCAGCTGGTGCTTTTGTTTTAACTGTGAAGAAAAAGAGTTCACAGCCTCTTAAACCACTGAGCCAGGAAGCATAGATTGGGTGGAGCCTGTGGAAGAACTGTTTGCCTTTAAAGAGACAGTAATATTTCCCCTAATTTGGTGGATGCTTTCATTTTGCCAAGTTGAAACCTTTTCTTCCATGTGCTTGCTCTTGTACCAAAATTACCAAAGCTATATTTGGTGTTTTGTGTTATGGTAGTAGATCGAAAGGCCCTTATTAAATGACATAAATCTTGCCCCCCAAAAGCCAGACACAGTGTCTATCACCTTCCCTGGTGCATTGGGAGACTGCGGGGTCATTCTGGAAGAAGAAAGTTTGACATAGGACTTGGTGTATCCTTGGGTCTTGCTGGTGATGGTACAATATGGGTTTTGAGTCTATTCTTTTAGGAGCGTCTCAAGTTATTCATTCAGAAATTAACAAAACTCAGTTACAAAGCCAAAGGGGTATAAACCATTGGGAGCCAAGTGGAAACGAGGAAGGAGAGGCCTGGGGAAAGTCTTCCAATGACCACAGTCTCTCTGTTTTTGTTTGTTTGTTTATTTGTTTGTTTTGTCATATGGTTCTTGCATGGTTGAAAGTCTACATTGCATGACATATAAAGATGCATCCTGGGAGTAGATGCTTCCTTCTCTCCCAGCCTTCCTACCTTCTCCGTCTCCAGGCCCAGACAGAGGCAGCTAATCCTAGATTTACCTGTGGATGGATCCAAAAGCTGGGAATTGTTTTCAGCTGGGAGAGAGGCTATTGACTCTCTCATGGTTGACAAGATGTTCTAGTTCTCTGTTGCATCACCACAAATGGATTAAATTTTGATTATACATTTTGCTTCACTGGATTCAGAAAGTGGGTTAGTCAATGCTTAAGCTTGAGGATAGGTACTAAATGGACCAGATGTGCCATGAACTAGAGGACAATAGGGTTGCTACCCATGGAGGGAAGCAGACAGATTTGGAAATGGTGTTGTAAATGCCCATATTATTGGACCAATTATTGGTATTTTTTTTATTTAAATGCTTATTTTATTTCAGTCTATAAGTATGGCCATTTGTTTGAGTTGCTCACATAAATCCATTCCATCCAGAAAGGAAATGTCAAGTGCTTCTAGCAGTATAAGCACAGTTGGCATGGCCTACCCAAAGATCTCCCACCACAGTCTATAGAAAACCTAAATGTAGTTAAACAAATTGGATGCTCTTATTCTCTGGGCCTTAAGAGATTTTTTTAAAATCAGTTTGTTTTTTTAAAAATAAATAAAATGTCAATCATGGCAGAGAAGACCACTGAGCTGATTTCTGATACCTAAGTTATCACTGGTCATAATTTATCCTAAATGACGACCGGCATCTGAAAGACCTTAGTGTAGGGCTCTTCACAAGTAACACAAACACCACTCACACAAGAACAACCGGGCACCCCCAGAGCAGGTGAGGGCTACAGACTTCCTTTCTCCACTGCTCCCTCCCTCACCGCGGTTCTCAGGCCGAGAGCTGAGAGGATAAGGCTAAGTCACTGAAGGTTTTACAACAGGAGGCTAGCGGGGGACGTCCTGTGAGGTACTCATTTATGAGGTACATCTGAATGCTAAAAATAATGAAGGAATTTTGAGTACTCATGCCTATTTGTATTGCCTTCCATTAATGAGAGTTATTTTACATGTCTACCCTGTGTTCTTTCTCACAGGATAGTTGGGAGGATTAAACAAGATAAAGCATGTTGACAGCCTAATCTGGTGTTTGTGAACCCAGGAAAAATATTCCTACCCTTCTCCCAATCCCCGAAATAAAGAGGTTAGTCCTTGAACTTCGAAAGCACTTTATACATAAGAAGAAATTAGTCTTTCTGTCAGCATCCTCCTCAGCATGATTCTGAGTTCCTCCCAAAAGTGTCTTCTCTCTTGTAAAATAAACACTTTATACTATTTGAAGTGCACAGAAAGTTTTGTTTTTGTTCAGGGCTCTTTACTTTCCACTGTGAAACGTTATTTCTGAGGACTGAAACCCCAGAAGGAAACATGTAAAATGTGTGTGTTTTTAAATGATGATTGAAAGGTAGACGTGTAGAGAAGTCAGGTTAGGAGGGAGAAGGCAAATGCAACCTCTGAAGGGAACTGTTCTAATTATTACCTAAAAAACTAATGTTACACAGCCACATTCAAGGACACAAGGCAAAGCACTACTTTAAAACTAGAGGGACTGATCAGGTCGGTGAAAAGCACAGCTGACACAGAAAGGGAAATGCACTTAAGAATAATTTGAATTGAGACAATGAACCCTCAGTCCTCGATGCTTCTGTTATCGGAATATATCCAAACTCCCTGTCTCTCTTTTTTAACTCCCTCAGTATCTTTATGGACATCTCAAAAGCAGTATTCTCACAGACCTAAATAATAGTTATCATTTTGTTAGGATTCAAAATTTCAATCCAGTAGCCATCAGGATCTTGAATAAATGCCAGGCCTTTCATTTTACCATCGTCAGGCTTCTTCACAAATTTGACTCCCAGTTCTTCAAATCTTTTGCAAGCACCGTGTACATCAGGAACTGCAATTCTGATGTGACCAAACCCTCGAGGGTCTGAGTTGCCGCTGTGGTAACGCTGGGTCTCATCCTCCTCGCTGCCCCAACTGTGTGTCAGTTCAAGTGTAGCTTTTCTGGAGAACACCCACGCTACCTTTTCATCTTTCTCTTTTGGGATGTCATTTTTATCCTCATAAGCCAAGAAATAGAGTGAAAATTTCATGGTGGGAAAACCTAATTTTTGGAGTAGCATCATTCCAAGACCTCTAGTATAAAAATACAAAAACTTCTTAGGATCCTTAATTCGTAGCATGGCCTGCTGCAACAGAAAATCCTTGGTGCTGGGGTCCGGGTCCGAGCAACAACCGAGGGCAGCCTGGTCGGTAAGGCCGCCCGACGCGGGCTGTGGCTCTGCCATGGCTGCACTGCTGTATCACGGACGAAGGTACCCGGGAACGCAGTGAACTCCACACTCCGCCCAGCCGGGGGTTGCCTCCACCCCAATTATTGGTATGAATGACTTTGGTCACCTTGAAGGAACCCAGGTAACAGTTTTCCTATTTCCAATAAAGACACAGATCAGGACCAGTTATATAATTCATAAGGTCTGGCACAAGAAAATACCAAGCCCATTGTTTAAAAATCATGAAGAATTTGAAGATGACATTACAGAGCTTTAAACCCTCTAAGCACAGATCCTTGAGCAAACCTACAAGTCACGCATCCATGAAGCTCACCTTGACAGGCTGCATATATATGAGTCCAGAGCAGAGCCAGAACTGCATTTCGTGCTCAAAATGCTTCCACCACTGCCCCAGTTCACTTCATTCTCCATATTCCCTGAATGAAACTTGTCCTGATAGAAGCTGCCTTTTATGTTTTCTTGGACAAGTAGTTGCTCCTCCGAGCACACTCATAGGTTCCCAAAAGGGAAGAGGGATGTGGTTGAAATAGAATCCATAGATGCCATAGGGAACAGAATGTGGGTCTTGAATGGTCCTCGCCCTGAGGTCCTTGACCATGGAGGAGCATCTGGAACCTGGCTCCCACCCCTGAATCCTCTCTTAGGACTGGCCTCCCGCTAGGAGTCTTTTGATAGAAGGAATTTTGCCTCATGTCTCTCCCTGTGCTGTTCACTTGGCCGTGCTTCTCATCCTTAGGAGCTCCTTTCCACACCCAGCTCTGCTGTGAGCCACCCGTCTCTCTGCTGCGGGTCCCCACCTGCAAGTCCAGGAAGGTGCTCTCCCCCCTCACAGGAGACCCCCAGACCGCCGATTGCAGGCTCCTCCCCTCCCAGGATGCTGCTCCTTCCACAGTTAGAAGCAAAGAGATGAATGTAGAGAAAGACATGGCTTTCTATTTTACATTTTATTCTTCTTATTTTTCCCCCTTTATGCTTTCCATCATAGACACGTATGTCCATGTGGAAATATGTGGATTTTTAAAAAAAATGTTGGGGTTATTAAAATACATTTCTTTAACTTCTATCAGAGTCTGCCTTGTGGAGTTCAAGTCTTTGTATGCTGCTATGTTCGAGATAAATTCAAAGCTCAAAATTATTACAACTTTGCAAAAATAATAACAGGAGGTGAAAGGAATTGTTTCTTGAACTGTCCTGACACTTCCATAATGAATAATTAACCTTGGTATATCAGTTGCCTATTGCTGCCATAACAAATTACCAAAAATTTAGAGTCCTGAGACAATGGAAATTAATTTTCTTAGAGTTCTGGAGGTCAGGAGCCAGAAATTAGTCATACGCAGATAAAATGAAGATATCCTCAGGGCTGAAGGTTCTCTAGGAGAGAATCCATCGCTTGCCTCTTCCAGCTTCTAAAAGCTTCCAGAATCCCTTGTTTTGTGATCACATCACTCCAATCTCTGCTGCCATCATCACATTGCCTTCTTCCTCCTTTGGTCTTTCCTCCCTCTTCTGAGGGCCTTTGTGATTACATGTAGGACTCACTCAGATAATCCAAGACAATCTCCCCATCTCAAAATCATTAACTTCGTCACTTCTGCAACGAGGAAACATTTATATGTTCTGAGGATTAGGAATGCTTATATGGGGTTGGGGGGTGTGATTTTCAGCCTTCCACATGTGTTACTCCCTTTCTGATCTTTAAAATGAAGTATTGACTTCATAGGGTCATTGTTTAGAAATTTGAATATTAAAGGTGAGATCTCAGTTCAAAGTGAGGACCATGGTGTTGGACACTGGAAGAAATGTGATACTTGATACAATGTGGGAGAGAAGTCTCTGAGTTATGTTCCACTACTGGGTGCAAAGAAGAGCTTGAAAGCAATACACTTGCGTTTCCAAAGACAGTTTGGGAGGTATAGCCTGGTTTCTCCTTGTAAAATGCAACAGTCAAGACATGAGAGCAATGCATCTACAAGCCAAGGACCTCCAAGGGTTGCCAGCAGCCACAAGGAGCAGGACCCAGCAAAGATCCTCCCCAGCACCTTCAGAGAGAGATTGGCTCTGCCAACCTTTTGATGCTGGAGCCCTAGAACTATGGGACCATAAGTTTCTGTGACTTTAAGCAACACAGTAAGGGGTACTGTGTTACATCAGCCCTAGGAATCTCACACAACACCTTTCTCCTTCCTCCACCTTTTCTCCTGCCCTTCTCATGTTCCATCCACTCAGCATCCCAGAGATTTTCCCTTCTGCATGAGCTTGTGTTTACTAGAATAGTCTTTCCCACCGCCACCCGCACATCTGGCCCAGGTGGACCACAGAGGCTGCTGATGAGTGAAGTGCTGGCTTTCTCAGAAAGACCTTTAAACTCTGCCTGACCCTATCTCTCAGCAATGCCTCACTGTCCAAGTTTCCCAGGCCCTATAATCAGCTCCACCCTATTTTCATTACTTTTACAGTTATTGAACTCAGGCCTTTTACTAAAGAATTTAGTGGTTGTCAGTAATATATGCAGCACCAAAACAAACCCCCAAATTCTTTCTCTTTGAGAGAGAAAGTGGAAATGAAGGGCTCCTGGACTCTTAAGGGAGTGGGCAGACTCCCAGGCTGGTGTGAGCACAACAGGTCCTGAGACCACCTCTGCCTGAGAGGATGCCCCGGGCGCACTGGCAGGAGCCCACCTCACTCTCCCACAGAACAACGGATTCACACAAAAGAATAAATAGTTTTACAAAAACTCGCAGACAAAGACAACAGTATGGTGGTTACTAACAGAAAGGAGGATGGAGGTTTGGAAGGGGTAAATGGAATCAAATATATGGTGAAGAAAAGAGACCAGAATTTTGGTGGTGGGAACACCAAGTAATATATAGATAATGTGCCACAGGATTTCACACTAGAAATACACATAATATTAATAGCCAATGTCACCCCAACTAATTTTAAAAAGTATAAATAGTTTCATCTAAAAAACAGAGTAGGGCTTCATTCTTTGCAAAGTAAAACAAAAAGAGCATTTGTGCATTTAAATACACAGGAGTCACCTTCCTCAGCTGGCAGCACACAATGCTAATGTGTCTGACAGTGTGTCCCCTTCTGTTAACATCAGTGACACTGGTTTTGTTCCATGAGCAACAGAGCAGATTGTCACATTAGCACTCCAGCACTAGTGTCTGCCATTAACACGTGAAATGCAGTCAGGAAAGCTATGTGGGTCTGGTTCTGCCACTAGTAGCATCTATGGTTTTGGACAAAATAATAACCCCTCTGAGGTCTGGAATCTCTACAGATAAGAAGATAGATAAGTGTCAGATCATCTCAGTCTGATGCTTTCCAAGGAATTACCCCATACACTAATAGGTGGGCCTTGCCCATGAGAACAAGTCCTGACTCTCCCAGTGGTTTGAATCCTGATCCCGGGGTACTTACCCACATTTCCTCTCAGATGTTGTTTGGTTGTAGTGATAAACCTATGACAGCGAACAGGGCTCCTCATGGAAGTCCACCTGGAGGGACCAGTCATGGGATTCTTGGCTTTAGGGTCTGTGTGAAGGATTAATATCACTGCGGGCCTCTGCTCCCATCCTTTGAGTGCCTGGGGTCATCAGAGTCAGGTATAGTTACAGACAGCGACAGATCCCAGGCCCATTACCATGTGGCACCAACAGCTGGAAAGGCAGGAAGCAGGGCAGCAAGTGTGCTTCTCCCACAGTCTCTGCCACTCTCAGCACACCTTCCACTCCCTTCCTTACTCATCTGACAAGACTATTTAGTCCCCTTCCTCCAAAACTCATTCATTTGCTCGGACAACCCTGGATTCTTAGCCCTTCCTTGACCCTAGGGGCAGAAGAAGAGGCTGCTTAGAACAGGAACCTAAAACTATTCAGAGGCTGTGGGATCCATCTGCTAACATTCAGTCACTTGCCTCTTTTCTGGGATTTTTCAGTTTGGTTTCCACAATTTCTGATGTTATCTGCATTTCTTCCTTTTGGGTTTAGTTTGATGTCCTTAGGTGCTTTCCTACTACTGATAAATGCTGTTTGTACCAAGGGACAAAGGTGCAATTTTAATGTATATCCAAAATGTATCATAGCACAAATTTTTTTTTTTTGCTTCTTATTATCCACCCAATTTCCAAGAAATGAGCTACAGGATGTTATTGTAAATGAACTTGTGCACCGGAAAGCAAACATCCTGCCTCCATCACAGCACTTTCCGTCATTTCCTTCTTGTTCTGTTTAAGTCATTTCTTAAAGTTTTGGACACAGCACAGTCTAGAAAGGCTAGGTTGCAGGGCCCATGTCCCATGAATTGTACCTGCTGAAGTGTTCAGAGGGGTGAGAAGAGAAGGCTAGGCCAAGAAGAAATATCACCATGGAGATCAGCCTGAAGAGTGTTTAGGATCAATTTGGAACCCTCCTATGGTGGTGCTGGTGTGTGGATGAAATGGAGGAGTTCTCCTGTGAACCTCCAAACCCTCACCTGTTCCTCCTCCAGAGCAGGCACAACACTTAGTACTTTGACTCTGACATGAGCCAAACAAAATATATTCTCATGGATGTTGCCATCTTTCAAGCTCTAACAATGACATTCTCAAAGCTTAACTTGTGAATAAACACCTAATGCAGCCTCACTGTTTTGGAATATTTATTGAAGAAATATCACTTGGAAATATCACTTAAAATTAGAATTATGGGACTCGTTTCTGAGCTGTGAAAGACCATAAATGGCTATCCTGAAATATAAGGAGACACCAGCATTTCTCCTGTCCTCTACAGGTATAACACCTCTGCATTGATTGGAAAGCCTAGGACTCCAGACAAACATAGCAACCTGGAAGGCAATGGCACCTGTCACGTAGGCCCTATTTAGCAATAGTTCATTGAACCCCACTGAACAAACATAAAAAGGGAAAACTAAACTATATAAAACCCATGCACTCAGCAGGAAGGAAGATGAGGGGAGCTAGCAGAGTAACCATCATTAAATCTAAAACTACTGACTGGGTTTCCATTTCCAGACAGCATTGTGAGGGGCCCTGCAAGAGTGATAGCTGGTGGAACAACCATATCTGGTAAAATTTTTTACAATTGAAGTCTCTAAAACTGCCCTAAGGTAATATAGCAAATGAAGAAATGTTAATTTTTTACAGTGGACCAAATTGTAGTCACAAGTGTGAGAATCTGGGTGGTACCTAATCCATGACTCCCCCACTCACCTTCAGCTCAGCTTAAAGGAAACTCCATTCTGGGCAGATGTGATAAAGAAGATGGGGCTACTGCTCCCCTCAGTTAACCATCAAGTATACGCTACCTTACCAATAGGGGCAGGCTGGCAGCATTTCTCATGCCCTTTAACTCTGATTTGCAGAACTAAACTGGTGAGCACAACCAGCAGCACCCTCCTGCTTCTCTAGTCATAGCACAGAGGCTCTATCCCAGACATAACAGGCTAAGAATACTGGTAACCCAGCGGCCCACACTCCAGCTCCCTCATATGATAGAGGATCCATGCTGGGAGAGGCAGGTTAAGAAGACCAGAGGCAAGCATCCTTTGGTCAGGCCCCAGAGCTCTGGCTCAGAGCTTTTGTACAGGAAGAAAAGAAGTCCATAATTACAGAGAACTCCAAAGCTCTCCTCAAAAGAAGTGACTTTATTTGAAGCAGAGTGAAGGAAGTTCCCAGGCACTCTTGAAAACTGTGAAGGTTTTCATGGTAAGTAATTTAGAGGAGCCTGGTAATCCGATACGAGCTTTAAGGGAAACCATCGGTCAGCCATTTACTAGAGAGAACCAGGAAAATAGGCATGTACAAAGGGTGGTTCTAGGATCAGAGAAAATCTGAAAGAGTGGTCCCCGAACAACGCCTGTAAAGGAAACCAATTTTATTTATATCAGACTGTGGAGCATTTTATGCCCAAAGACATTGTCAAAAACAAGAGAGAAAACAGATGGCAATTAGTAGACCTAACAGCTGGGTATATTACCAATGGAGACATGGAGCTTAACTGACAGTGAGAAAAGAGAGAGAGAGAGAGCACGGCTAAGACTATTGTCATTCAAGGTGACATCTCAAGGCTGCGCTTTCTGAGGAGCATCATCAGAGGTTTCACACTGAAGGGGAAATAGACTTCTCCACAGGAGTCCAGCCATGTCACTAAACCAATTTGAAAACAACAGCAACTTGAGCCCTAGAAATGCAGAGGTGAATCACTATCCAGAGCACTGCACTACATTACTTAAAACACCCAGTTTATTAATGAAACTGCAAGATATACTACAAAGAAACAGGAAATTGTGACCCAGGGAGTGACAAAAATTCAGGCAACAGTAACTCTCTGTGAGAGGGCCAACATATTGGCTTTGAAAAGAATGCTTCAAATCAGTACTTAGAAATATGCTTAAAGAACTGAGGGAAATAATGCTTAAAAAAGAAAGGAAGCCATGATGACAATACCTCATCAAATAAAAATGAAAATTTTACTAGAGAGGCTCAATGGTAGGTTTAAACCAGCAAAAGACAGAATCAATGATTGGTGTAAAAATAACAGAAGTCAAGAGCAACTAATCAGGAGGTCAACAAAGATGAGATGTGGGGACCAAATAGATATAACACTAGAACATTCCACCCAACAACACCAGAAAACACATGCTCTTCAAATGCACAAAGGACATTCTCCTAAACAGACCATGTGTGAGGCCGTAAAATAAGCCTTAGTAAATTTAAGTAGCTTGAAATCATACCGAGCATGTTCTCTGGCCATAATGAAGGAAAGTTAGCAATCAGTAATAGAAAAAAACTTGAGGAAAAGGACTATATATATGGGTTTTTTAATCCTCACCTGAGGATATTTTTCCCATTGATTTTTAGAGAGAGTGAAGTGGAAGGGATGAGGGAAGGAGAGAGAGAAAGAGATAGAGAGAGAAAGAGATAGATGATAGATAGATAGATAGATAGATAGATAGAGAACAGTCACATGAATTTGTTGCCCCCCCACACCCATCCTCCTATCCTGACCTTGGGCCATGGATTGGACCTGCAACCTAGTTACATGCTCTTGACTGGGAATTGAACCTGCAACCTTCTAGTGTTCAGACCTATGCTCTAATCCAGGGGTCCTCAAACTATGGCCCGCGGGCCACATGCAAATACAAATATTGTATTTGTCCCTGTTTTGTTTTTTTACTTCAAAATAAGGTATGTGCAGTGTGCATAGGAATTTGTTCATAGTTTTTTTTAAAACTATAGTCCGGCCCTCCAATGGTCTGAGGGACAGTGAACTGGCCCCCTGTTTAAAAAGTTTGAGGACCCCTGCTCTAATCGCTGAACACCCCAGCCAGGGAAAAATCAATATTAACCAACACAATTCTAAATTATCAAGGAATCGATATTTAGAGGAAATTTTTTATCTGGAAATATACATGTAGCAATATTAAACCAAGATTAAAGGTCTCAAACCAGTATCCTTATTTTCCACATTAAGGCATTGATTAAGGGAGGAAACAAAACCTAAAGCAATTACAAGAAGGATACAATAAAGACTACAAGTGGAAATTAATGAACTACAAAATAGAAAATCAATACAAAAAAACAACAAAACCAAAACTTGGTTCTTTGAAAATATCAGAGAATTGAGAAATAGTTAGCCAATTTGATCAAAAAATATATAGAGAATTAGCAAAATCAGGAATGAAAAAGCTTATAGAAAAAACAATTATTACTGAGCTTATAGGAAAAGATAATTATTATGATATTTTATAAACAATCTTAGGCTCTCCAAATTAGATAGCATAGATAAAATGGAAAAATTCATAAACTACCAAAATTGACTCAAGGAAATATGGACATTTAAATAGATCTATAGTATGTAAAGGGATAAAATTACTAATACAAAACATTACCTACAAAGAAAACCTCAAGCCCAGATTCTATCAAACATTTAAGAATGATTCATATAAATTCTTCACAAATTCTTCCAAAAAATAGAAGGGGGAGAACACATCCATTTATTCTATAATGCCAGTATTGTCCTGATATGAGACCAGAAAAAGATAACACAATAAAAGAAAATCATAGGTCAATATCTCATATAAATATGGATGCAAAAATCCTCAACAAAATACTGGCAAAAATAATCCAGCAATATATAAAAAGGAGTATACACCATGACCTAGTGGAATTTATCACAGGAATGCAGTTTTGGTTTAACATTCAGAAATCAATTAGTTTAACAAACTGTATCAATAGAATAAAGAATATCAGTTCATGTGACATAACATATTAAACAATATAAGAGATAAAATTTATTTGATTATCTCAATAAATAAAGAAAAAGCATTTGACAAGATCCAAAGTCCTTTCATGATAAAAACTCTTAGGTACAAAAGAAATGTACCTCAACACAATAAAGGACATATTTGACAAGCCCACAGCTAAGATCATACCCAAAATTAAAAAGCTGAGAGCTTTTTCTCTAAGGTCAGAAAAAATACAAGTATGCCGACTTTTAACACTTTTATTCAATATAGTACTGGAAGTCATAACTAGAGCAATTATGCATGAAAAAGGGCATCTAAGTCAGAAACAAAAAAGTAAAGTTGTCTCTATTTGCAAATGACATGATCTTATGTCCAGAAAATCCTAAAGACTTCACAAATACAAACAAAACCATGAGAAATAATAATTAGATTCAGCAAATTTGCAGAATACAAAATCAATATCTTATATAATAAATAGGTAATATGCAAATTGACCATCACTCCAACACACAAGATGGCTATCCCCATGTGGTCAAAGTTGGCCGCCCACATGTGGGCACAAGATGGTTGCCACAAGATGGCATGCAGGGGAGGGCAGTTGTGGGCAATCAGGCCAGCAGGGGAGAGCAGTTAGGGGTGACCATGCTAGCATGGGAGAGCAATTAGGGGGGATGGGGCCAGCAGGGGAGGGCAGTTGGAGATGACCAGTCCTGCAGGGGAGGGCAGTTGGGGGGCACCAGGCCTGCAGGGGATGGCAGTTGGGGGTGACCAGGTTGGCAGGGGAGGGCAGTTGGGGGCAATCAGGCTGGCAGGGGAGCAGTTAGGTGTTGATCAGGCTGGCAGAAGAGTGGTTAGTGGGTGATCAGGCTCGCAGGCAGAAGCAGTTAGGGATAATCAAGCAGGCAGGCAGACAGGCAAGTGGTTGGGAGCCAGCAATCCTGGATTGTGAGAGGGAAGTCTGACGGGCAGTCGGACATCCCTAAAGAGGTCCCAGGTTGGAGAGGGTGCAGGCTACGCTGAGGTACACCCCCCAGTGCACAAACTTTGTGCACCAGACCTCTAGCAAAAATATAAAAAAGCAAGAGAGAACCAAAATGGTGGCATAGGTAAACACCTGTATTTGCTGCCTTTCACAACCACATCAAAACTCCAATTAAAAAACAAAACAAATATCATCCAGAACCACGGGAAAGCTGGTTGAATGGAAGGTCTACAACTAGAAGGAAAGAAAAAAAGTGAATGGAGACTGGCAGGAGGTGTGGAAGTGCGGAAGTGCAGAGGTACCCTGTGCCCCCTAACTGCTCTCCCACACCTCCAGCCACTTAATGGGCTGGCAACTGGGTGCGTTGTTGTTTTTTTCAATTGGAAGAAAGATACAAGGCCCCTATTGTTCTGAACTTTAGTTCCAGGTGAGACTCTGGGGACCCAGACTCATACGGGGAGAAACTGGACTGTTTGGCATCGGGCCAGAACACAAGGGCAGCCTTCTCTCAGAGGTGCTCACAGCAATCATTGTTCCTGTACAGGACCGCAGAAAACAGAGACCCGGGGACCTCACCGGGGCAGGGCTAACTAGCAGCCATTGCTGTTTGCTCCACTCTGGTGATTCCCTGATACCCCACGCTGCCCAATTTACAACCCCACCCAGGCTGTGCACAGTCGCTTTTGCATACAAATGGCCTGTCCTTTTGAAACCTAAAACTGAACAAACTGCAGCTGGGTCAGAGAGCTCCAAAGCTTCCAAAAGAAGGCCTAAGGCCCTGCAGTAGCAGCCTGCATTGCTTCATCCCTGAGCCTCATCTGGGTACTTCCAAACCCCAAACAAAGAGGAGGAATCTTCATATCTCTCTGTATCCCCTGCAGGTTGGCCTCAGGCAGTGGCTGACTTTGCACCTCCTTGGAGGTCCAAGAGCCAGTGTACCCAGTAGTCAGTGTGAGACTGAATCAGATTACAACTCTTCACATCCATAAGCGACACACTCAAGGGGCAGACTCAGTGAGCACCAAAGCCCCACTGAAGCAAATCCTGCCCCATAAGGGTGTCTCTAGCACAGCAGTTCTCCCATTGTTGACACAGCAGGTCCTCATAGCCAATTGGCCAGGTATCCTCCCAGTGATACCAACAGCAATCAAGGTGTAACTGTAACAAGACTGTGTACATAGCCCACAAAGAGGTGCACCAAGAGTGTACACTTCAGGTAATTGATGAGGCTGAGCCATTGGGCCCTATAGGACACCTAGCACACAAGGTCACTCTATCAACATAGGGAAGCAGTCAAAATGTGGAGACAAAGAAACATGTCACAAATGAAAGAAATGGAGGAAAGCAAAATACTGGATATAGAGTTCAAAACCACAGTTTAAGGTTACTCAAGAATCTTCTAGAAACCTCTGAGAAATTTAGTGAGACCCTCAAGGATATGAAAAAGGACAAATCAGAAATTAAGCATACACTGACTGAAATAAAGAATAATATACAGAGATCCAACAGAAGACTAGAGGATCCCAAGAATCAAGTCAAAGATTTAAAATACAAAGAAGCAAAAAACACCCAACCAGAAAAGCAAAAAGAAAAAAGAATCCAAAAATATGAAGATAGTGTAAGGAGCCTTTTTTATTTTTGACTTTTTAATTTTTTAATCGTTTCACTTCTGCAAGGTTTATTATAACTTATGTTAATAAAGAACAATATTCCTTATTATAAGCATAGCAACAAAGTTCAAGTAAAACAAATTCACCAGGTAGCAGTAATATAGTGCTCTCTTGAAACCATTATAACAAATATAGTTGGTAGATTTTGTAATACTACATTTACAAGTTCAAGGTAAAATGATATTCCAAATTAAAGTACATGGAGATTCTTTGGTTTTTAAATTAAGAGCAAATCAGAGAATGTTGATGAAGTTCCCAAAACTATTACCTTTCTCATCAACCTAATTATCAATTACATATATTGAAGAATTTTTTAGAGTGACATATTAAGTTGTATAAACTATATAAAGGTATTGTTCTCTTTTTTTTCTTAGATACACATATCCCAACTAAATTTCTTTTACAACGCGAACCATAAAAATCACCTTGTGATTAATAGGTATAAAACAAGGCATAAGTTTTTCACCATTTCCCAAATATATTACTCCTTTTGGTAAACTAATATGAAAAAAAAAAAATGCAGCTGTCACAAACATCCCAACATCCCAATTATGGGGTTGCCAGAAGAAGAGACAGAGCGCAAGACATTGAAAACCTATTTGAAGAAATAATGACAGGAAACTTCCCCCACCTGGTGAAAGAAATAGATTTACAAGTCCAGGAAGTGCAGAGAGTCCTAAACAAGAGGGACCTAAAGAGGGCCACACCAAGACATCATAATTAAAATGCCAAGGGCAAAAGACAAAGAGAGAATATTAAAAGCAGCAAGAGAAAAACAGTTAGTTACCTGCAAGGGAGTACCCATATGACTGTCAGCTGATTTCCCAACAGAAACTATGCAGGCCAGAAGGGAGTGGCAAGAAATATTCAAAGTGATGAATAGCAAGAACCTACAACCAAGATTACTCTAACCAGTAAAGCTATCATTCAGAATTGAAGGTCAGATAAAGAGCTTCACAGGTAAGAAAAAACTAAAGGAGTTCATCACCACCACACCAGTATTATATGAAATGCTGAAAGGTATCCTTTAAGAAGAGGAAGAAGAAGAAAAAGGTAAAGATAAAAACTATGGACAACAAAGTGACAACAAATACATATCTATCAACAAGTGAATCTAATAATCAAGTGAATAAAAAATCTGATGAACAGAATAAACTGGTGAATATAATAGAATCAGGGACATAGAAAGGGAGTGATCTAATAATTCTCAGGGCTAAGGGGTTTGGGGGTGCAGGAAGAGAGTGGACAAAAATCTTACACCTATGGACGAGGACCACGTGTGTGGGGGGGTAAGGGTATGGGGTGGGGTGGGAACCGGGTGGAGGGGAGCTCTGAGGGGAAAAAAGAGGAACAACTGTAATAATCTGAAAAATAAAGATTTATTAAAAATATATAAATAAGCAGTTTCATTTTTATATGCTAATAATGATTTATTAAAAAGATAAGTTTAAAAAAATCATCCCATTTACTATAACATCATAAAGAATAAAATACCTAGGAGTTAAATTTACCCAAGAGTTGAAAGACTTATATATTGAAAACTAAAAGATACTGATGAAAGAAATTGAAGAAGGCACAAATATATGGAAAGTTATTTTGTGCTTACGGATTAGAAGAATTAATCTTTTTCAAATGTCCATACTACTTGAAGTGACCTACAGATTCAGGGCAATTTCTATCAAAATTCAAATGGCAATTTCCACAGAAATAGAAATAAACAATCCTAAAATTTTTATAGAAACACAGAAGTTCCTGAATAGCCAAAGCAGTCTTAAGACCGAATAACAAATCTGGAGGCATCATGCATCCTGATTTAAAAACTACATTACAAAGCCATACTAATCAAAACAGTATGGTATCAGCATAAAAACAGACATATTAATCAATGGAAGAAAACAAAGACCCCAGAAATAAGTGGTCAATTAATTTGCAACAAATGAGTCAAGAATATACAATGGGAAAAGGATAGTCTCTTTAATGAACGGTGCTGGGAAAACTGCATAACCACGTGCAAAAGAATGAAATTGAACTCCAATCTGACACCATACTCAAAAATCAACTCTAAATAGATTAAGACTTGAACACATGACTTGAAACCATAAATTCCTAGAAGAAAACAAAAGGGGTGAGCTCCTTGACATTGGTTATAGCAAAGATTGTTTGGATTTGACACCAAAAGCAAGGAAACAAAAGCAAAAGTAAGTGGGACTACATCAAATTAAAAAGGTTTTGCACAGCAAAGGAAACTATTAACCAAGTAAAATGGAAATCTATAGAATGGGAGCAAGCCATATCTGATAAGGGGTTAATGTACAAAATATATAGAAAAATCATGTAACTCTGTAGCAACCCCAATCAATTCCATTTTTAAAAATGGGCAGAGGAACTGCATGGACATTTTTACTAAGAAGACATATTCATGGACAACAAGAAAAGGTGCCAAACATCACAAATTATGAGGGAAATGCAAATCAAAACCTCAATGAGATATCACCTCACACCTGTTAGAATGGCTACTATTAAAAAGACAAAATATAATAAGTGTTGGTAAGGATTTGGAGAAAAGGGAAACCTTGTACACTATTGGTGGGAATGTAACGGGGTGCAATCACTATGAAAGACAGTATGGAGCTTTATCAAAAATATAAAAATAGCACATAGCACTACCACATGATCCATATGGAAATCTTTCCAAAGGCAATGAAAACAGGATCTCAAGGAGACATCTGTACTCCCATGTTCATTGCAGCATTATTCACAATAGCCAAGATATGGAGACAACCTATGGATGCATAGATGAAGATTATGTGAGACATATATATCTACAGGGATGGGAAGAAGCAGGTTTATAGTTGTGAGTATAGGAAATAAATAATACAATAAACAATAAATAATCATACAAGAATAAACTCTGTGATTTGAATACTCACAACTGTAAACCCACTTTTGCCCACAGTGTGTGTGTGTGTGTGTGTGTGTGTGTGTTCTGCCATGAGGATTAAAGAACATGTTTCCATTTGCAAATAGACCTTGAGAGCATTTGTTAAATGAAACTAGTCAGACATAGGATAATAAATACTATGTGATATCACTTTTTAAAAATATATTTTTTATTGATTTCAGTGAGGAAAGGAGATGGGGGAGAAGAGAGAGAGAGAGAGAGAGAGAGAGAGAGAGAGAGAGAGAGAGAGAATCATCAATTGGCTGCCTCCTGCACACTGCCTACTGGGGATTGAGTCCACCACCCCGGCATGTGCCCTGACTGGGAATCGAACCTTGATTACCATGGACTAGTGAATGGGGGAAATGGGGAGATGTTAGTTAAACAGTACAAATTTCCAGTTAGAGATGTGATGTATAGGTTCTGGAGATTGAATACACATCACAGTAATTATAGTTAACTAAGGGCCCGGTGCACGAAATTCATGCACTGGGGTGGGGGGGTCCCTCAGCCCATCCTGCCCCTTCTCACATACTGGGAGCCCTCAGGGGATGTCCTACTCCCTGCTCCCTGCTCCCCTTGGGGAACAGGCCTAAGCTGCAGTCTGGCCTCCCTTTGTGGGAGGTGACCGGGCTGATCAGGGGAAGTCACCAGCCCCATTACCCCTCTGCTGCAGCCACTGCCAGTCACCGCAGCCACCAAGGTGTTTTCATCAACATGGACTCCAGTCCCTTCACCATGAAAAAATGACAACTTTCTTTAGGCATTTTCAAGATATGTCTTTCATAGGATATGATTTTCTTTATTATTATTTTTTTTTATCCTCACCTGAGGATATGTTTCCATTGATTTTTAGAGAATGTGGAAGAGAAAGGGAAAGACAGAGGTAAACATAAAAGTGAGAGGAACACTTTAATTGGTTGCCTCCTGCATGAGCTCTGACCTGTGCCCCAGCCAGGGAAGAGCCTGCAATCTAGGTACATGTTCTTGGTCAAAACTGAACCCAGACCCTGCAGTCAGCAGGCTGAGGCATTATCTACTGAGCCAAACCGGCTAGGGCAGGATATGATATTTCTTAGCCCCTCCAGCAGCAGACCTTCATTTTTTTCTCCAGGAGTGAGATGGAAAAACCCTACATTACCTTCTTGGATTCTTATTACCCAAGTTACTATGAATATTACCAGTGGCTTACAGGGAGCTTAGCCAATGAGCGGTCAGAAAATGTGTTTCTTCTGTAGTTCACACTGATCCCCAGCTCGGCCCCAGCCCAGGCCTAAGGCCTTAGGCTGGGCATTAGGCCTGGGCAAGGGACCCCCCAGCCCGCTCTGATTGAGGCTCCACCCCTGCCCAGGCCTCAGGCATCTGGCCAGGGCATTAGGCTTGGGCAGGGGACCCCCAGTCCCGGGTTGATCGCCGGCTATGGCCCTGCCCAGGCCTCAGGCCTCTGGCTGTGGCATTAGTCCTGGGCAGGAGACCCCCACACCACCGATTGCAGGCTCCTCCCCTGCCCAGGCCTCAGGCCTCTGCCAGGGCCAGGACCTGAGGCCTGGGCAGGGGACCCCGAGTCCTGCGCAATTGCCAGCTCCACCCCTTCCTAGGCCTTAGGCCTCTGGCCAGGCATTAGGCCTGGGCAGGGGACCCCCGTCTGCTCTGATCACCTGCCCAGGCCTAAGACCTCTGGCCAGGGCCTTAGGCCTGGGCAGGGAACCTGCAACCCACTCTGATTGCAGGCTCTGCCCCTGCCCAGGCCTCAGGCTTCTGGCCAGGGCATTATGCCTAGACAGGGGACCCCCAGCCCGCTCCAATCACCTACCCAGGCCTCAGGCCTCTGGCTGAAGCATTAGGCCTGGGCAGGGACCCCCAGCCTGCTGTGATCACAGGATCCGCCCCTCCCCAGGCCTTAGGGCTCTGTCCAGGCATTAGGCCTGGGCAGGGGACCCCCAGCTGGCTCGATGGCCCGCTCTGCCCCTGCCCAGGCCTCAGGCCTTTGGCCAGGGTGTTAGGCCTGGGCAGGGGACCCCCAGCCCTCTGCGATCATTGGTTCCGCCCCTGCCCAGACCTCAGGCTTCTGGCCAGGGTGATTGCCGGCTCCGCCTCCCTGGGGGGCATCTGGCCCTGCCGGCCCTGCCTCCCCGGTCCCCTATCTGCGGCCCGGATCCCACAGGTGGCTTCTGGTGCTGCCCGCCTCACCTGCAGTATGCAAATTTAACTCATCTTTGTTGGGTTAATTTGCATACTCTTCTGATTGGCTGGTGGGCATAGTGAAGGTATGGTCAATTAGCATCTTTGTCTTTTATTAGTGTAGATAATCCTGTATTATGTACTTGAATGTTGCTAAGAGAATCTATCTTAAATGTTCTTACCACAAAAAAAGATATTAGTATAGTAAATATGGAACATGAAGCAGATGTTAACAAATGCTAAGTTGGTGATCATTTTTTCCAATATATATAAACGTGTCAAATCAATACATCGTATACTTTAAATTTACACAAAGTTAAATGTCAATTACATCTCAATAAAGCTGGGGGAAAACTAGGTGAAGTTGGTGGAAGTTGGATTCTTCACTAGAGAGAAGGGGCTGGCATTAGTGGGTGAAAATCAAACCCCAGTCCATTAGTGTCACATTAAGTGAAACACCTCACGATATATGGGCAAAGTCAACTCAGAGAGTGTGAGTGAGTTAGGCATGGCCACATCCTTGTTAATGACCTAACCAGGTCAGCCCCCTATCAGCATAATCCTGTTGTATCCCCACTTCCTCCCTCCACGCAGTGACTGGCTATTTTCCTCACCTTTCTCATGACCCTCTGAGGGGAGAGACCTACAGTATGCCTAGAACAGTGGTCAGCAAATTCATTAGTCAACAGAGCCAAATATCAACAGTACAACGATTGAAATTTGTTTTGAGAGCCAAATTTTTTAAACTTAAACTATATAGGTAGGTACATTGCTATTAACTTAATTAAGGTACTCCTAAGCTGGCCTTTGCTAAAAACGTCCTCAATCTGGTGATTCCTCAAGACCCCGCCCTATCTAATTTCCAGCCTCACCCAAGCTGTTTGCAGCAGCTTTTCCATATGAATGGCCGCTCTTGTCACAGGCTTCAGACTTTGCTAAAGTTTGTTATACAAGCAGCAACCTATCAGTAAAAGGCCCAAGACCTGGCACTAGCACTGGTTTGCCTTGCTTCACAGCTGGGCCTTGCCTGGGCATTTCCTAGCCCATTACAAGTAGCAGCCATCAGCAGATCTCTCTGTAGCTGCTGCTGGGTGGCCCCAGGCTGTGGCTGACTCTGCACCTCCTGGGAGGAATCAAAGCCAATGCACCTGGTGGAGAGCTTCAGACATACCAGGCTACAACTCTATGCATCCACAAGTGACACACTCAAGGGGCAGACTCACTGAGCACCAAAGCCCCACTGAAGCAGATCCTGCTCCTTAGGGGTGTCTCCTGAACAGCATCTCTTCCACTGTCATTGCAGCAGGCCCTCACAGCAAATTGGCCTGGAGTTCAATTCCACCCAGTGATGCCAACAGCAATCAAGGCTCAACTACAGCAAGACTGTGCACACAGTTCACATAGGGGCACACCTAGAGTGCCCAGCTCAGGTGACCTGGGAGACTGTGCTACTGGGCCTACAGGACACCTAATACATAAGGCAATTCCAGAAGACATAACAGCTCTACCTAATATATAAAAACAAATACAAAGAAGCAGCCAAAATGTGGAGACAAAGAAACATGTTTAAAAAAAAGAAAAAAGAAAAAAAAAAGAAATGGAAGCAAGCAAACTAGTTCAAAACAATGTTTATAAGGTTACTCAAAGATCTTAATAAGAGTTTCAAGGAACTTTATGAGAACCTCAAAGAAATTGATGAGAGTTCCAAGGGACATAGTGAACTTTTAAGGTTCTTAGTGAGTATATCAAAGATATGAAAAATGACCAGTCAGAAATTAAGCATATGCTAACTGAAATAAAGAATTATTTACAGGGATTCATCAGTAGAGTAGAGGATTCTTAGAATCAAATCAATGATTTGGAATACAAGGAAGCAAAATGCACCCAATAAGAAGAGCAAAAAGGAGAATCCAAAAATATGAAGAAAGTGTAAGGAGCCTCTGGGATAACTTCAAGCATACCTACATTCCCATTATGGGGGTGCCAAAAGGAGGAGGAGGAGGAGGAGGAGGAGGAAGAGAGAGAGAGAGAGAGAGAGAGAGAGAGAGAGAGATTGAAAACCTATTTGAAGAGGGAGAACCAAGATGGCGGCATAGGGAGTGGACCTGTGTGTGCTGCTCTCTCACAGCATCATTGAAACGACCAACTATGAGGCAAACAACCACCACTCAGAACCATGGGGAAGTTGGCCCAGTGGGAGATCTACAACTGGAAGAAAAGAAAGAAGTGCAGTGAGACTGAGTGGGAGTGACGGAGGCACCAAAAACAGAGGTATGCAGTCACACGCCAGGCGGGCTGCAACTGGATTCACGGTTTTTTTTTCAATCGGAAGCGGTTACAAACCCTCGAATCCTCTGGGCTTGCTCGGGGCGGGTCTCTGAGGCCCCAGATCCCACTGGGAGAGGCAGCCAAGGCCTTGCAGTGGTCGGAGAGCGAGGGAAGCTCTGACGCGCGGCTGCTCGCCGGCACTGAGGGACAAGAAGTCCTAGTGTCCCGGGGAGGCGAGGGGCACAGAGACGCTGCCATCGCTGTTTCCTCCGCGCTGGCGACTCCCTGAGACCCCGCCCTAACATCCGGGCTGTGCCAGAGGCACAAGAGGGAATGACTGTGCTTTTACAAACTCTCATATCCATTGAGCTGGTTCGGGCGGGATCATGAGGCCCCAGACCCTATGGGGGAGAGGCAGCACGACCTTGCAGCCATCAGAAAGCGAGGGAAGCTCTGTCACACAGCTGCTCGCTGGCACTCGGGGACACAAAGCCCCAGCGGAGAGGCAAGAGGCCACGGAGACCCAGCCAGTGCTATTTGCTCCGCCAAGGCGACTCCCTGAGACTCAGCCCTAATCAATTTACATCCCCATCCAAGCTGTGCCAGGTGCACAAAAAGACCCACCTGTGCTTTTGCAGCCTAACCCAACAAATTGCAGACTTCAACTGTTCGCAGCCATGGGAGACACACTCAAGAAGCAGACCCAGGAGAACCAGGATGGCGGCTAAGGAAGAGACCTGTGCGTGCTACCTCACACAACAACATCGAAACTACCAACTATCGGACAAACACCTATCATACAGAAGAACCATGGGAAAGTTGGCCCAGTGGAAGCTCTACAACTGGAAGGAGAGAAAGAACATTGAGACTGAGTAGGATGTGCAGAGACACCAAGTACAGAGCCCAAACCAACAAACTGCAGATTTCAACTCCTCGCATAGAAAGAAGAGCATTGAGACTGAGTAGGATGTGCAGAGGCACCAAGTACAGAGCCCATCCCAGCAGGCTGCAGATTTCAGCTCCTTGCAATCGGCGGGGGGGGGGGGGGGAGTCGGGTCCTGGGCAGGCCGGGGCTGGGCCCGGCTGGGCCGGCGCTGTTGAACCACTGTACCAGCAGGCGCACAAACATGCCCACCGGTTCCAGTCTCGCGTGGGGCGCTGGGGGACGGTAGACAGGCAGTCTGTGCACTTGGTGGAGGGCATGATCCGAGCAGGAGTGCTGGATGTTCAGCCACCAGGAACACCTGGAGATCTTGTCTGGTGGGAACCACCGGCAGGGGACAGAGGACCAAACTTCCTGTTTCCCTGGTAAGGCTGGGATGGCCCGGGTGAGGTCGGGACAGCCCCGGTGAGAACGATACGGCCCAGGTGAGGTCGGGACGGCCCCCAGTGAGGTTGAAACTGCCCCAGTGAGAGGGAGAAAATGGCGGAGGCTTAGACGGACGTGTTGGTGCTTCGCCCCGGACCAGATAGGGGCGAGCAGCTGAAACGGGTAACAATCAGCCCGTTCAAGCTGGGGAGGTTCAGCTGAGAGACAGTCTGCAGCCAGGAAAGACAGAAAACTCCTAAAAAATGCGGATGGTTAGAGATTGAGGCTGAAACCTCCCTCTGGGCGCCAGCGCAGCGGCGAGACCGCGCCATCTCAGGCAGCGTTTACCAGCATCCAGAGATCGGCTACTAACCCGGAGGCAACGATTCGCAAACAGCGCGACTGCAAGAGCCAAGGGGAGACCTGCACCCCTCCACGGAAAGGTTAGACTTACCTCAAAGGTGCGGTTCGCAGTTCAGGTTGGAGCAAGGAACGCGCGCGCGGGCACAGGGGGAAATCTGCGTCCGCCAAAATCCGCACTCTCCAAAATCCGTGCCTATAGAGGCCAGCGTGTCTCGCAAGGGGGGAGGGCTCCCGCAGGGCTGCTGCCAGAAGGTAACACTATAAATGAGCCCATAGTTGGACTGGACAAAAGGGCTGCCTCAGAGTTTCCCTGATAGCCGGCTACTTGTGTTGCCAGGGGCTTGAGCGCGCGCAGACACTCCGCGCGGTTCTGGAGGGTGGAACCCTGCGAGTTCGAACAGCTCCCCAGGCTCTAGTTTACATACTTCCTCTTACTTCTGTGAGTTTGATTGTTGAGCCCAGTGCATGTGAGTGCCCAGTTGGGGTCACTAGCAGAGCTTGTAGGGGAAGATTGATTTTGGGGAGCCTGGGAAACAGAGCTGGGAGTGGCGCCGGGGGAACCACCTCTGGGCGGAGATGGTTCAGGTACAATAGAGATCTGGTTGGAGAGAACTTATAGCCTCGGAGGTCAACCCAGACACACTGCCACCCAGAGGCAGAGCCACGAACTGACTCCTCTATAAATACAGATAAGGCATTAAGGACTGTGGCTTGCAACAAGGCGGAGCAGTGTATCAGAGGGAAAGTCAACATTCTCCTGAATTCCGGGCATGCCAATAAGAAGAGTAGAAGATCTGAAGCACCTGCATTAATGCACATTTTTATTTTTATTTTTTTAAATTACTTTTTCTCCTTTTAACTAAGAAAACATTTTTCTTTTTTTTTTTATTTTTCTTTTTTTTAATTTTTATTTATTTATTTTTTTTTCTTTCTTTTTTTCTTTTTCTCCATCACCCGAGTTTGCCCTTTCAGCTACTACATTTTTATTTTTAACTAGTATTATTACTGTTACCATTTTACCAGTTTTTAAAGTGTCATCTTATCTTGTCTTTATTTTATTTTGGGACTAATGTTCTCCATTCTATTTTCATCGTTCCTTTAGCAACATTTTTCTCTCCCTCAATTTGCCTCTGTGCTAAACAATCTTCCCCACTTTTTCCCTTTTGCTGTCCTGTTTCTCTTACCCTACTCCAGCTTTAGATCTTCCCTATTCTTTTTACCCTCTGTTAAAATTTAACCCTGCTTAAATATCCTATGTCCAATCCCCTGTTCTAAATCCTTATACACCTTTCCCTTATCTTCCTTCACTATCCATTTTTTTTCTCTCTCTTCTTCTTCTTTTCTCTCTCTATTGTTTTATCGTTGTTTGCCTGATTGACGAGTATATTGTTTTTCTTTTTTTTTCTTTTTTTTGATCGTTTGTGAGGTTAGACTGCTTGTTCTTTTTATTTTTATTTTCCTGCCCCTCCCTCTCCCCCCCGCCCCCCCGGTTATTTCTGCGCTTCTCTGTTCCCTTGCGTCGCTTGATATTATTGGTTGTTTGTAGTTTGTATTCATCTCCAGGAATCTGTTGCTGCAATTTGTTGTTATTAGTGGCGGACCTATAGGAGTTTTCTCCTCACATAAATAGTCTCTCCCCCTTCTACACTTCACTCTCTTTTATTTCTTACTTTTTTTCTTCTTCTTCTTTTTTTTTTTTCTTTTTCTTTTTTTTTTTTTCTTTTTTTTCTTTTTTTTTTTCTTTTTTTTCTTTTCTTTTTTTCCTCCTCTTTTTCCCCTCCCTTTTCCAATCTCATTTTTGCACTCCTTTTTTTTCTTTCTTTCTTTTTTCTCTTCTACCTTTTTCTCTTCTTTCCCCCTTATCTCCCAACTCTCTTAGCTCGGGTGGCCACCTTTATTTGGGGTTAGTAATATCGTAAATACAATAGTGTTCAGTGCCTGGTACGTTGTGCCTTGTTGTGTTGTATTTTGTGCCTCTAAATCAACGCAACAGATTCAAGCAACAGTGGCCTCCTGATCACCACACGCTCTGCCTGGGGAACAGTTGCTGCGTCTAAAGCTTCCCTCCACCAGCCAGAAGAGCCACCACAACTGTGAACAGCACCCATCAGAGGCCCTGCTATCAACAGAGGAGCCGCTGCTACCACAACCGCCCAAGGAGCAACCACAGACCGAGGAGCCACTGCCACCCAGGGAGCAGCCACTGCCACCTAGGGTCCAGCCACTGAACGATTCAACAACTAGTAATGTCAGTGAGATCAAACATGGGTAGACAAAGAAACCCCCAAAGGAAAGAAAAGGAGGACTCACCAGAAAAGCAGCTATGTGAGACAGAGATATGCAACATGACGGAAAAAGAATTCAGAATAAGGTTCCTAGAGTACATGCACCGGATGTTCAAGAAGCAAGAAGAAACAGATGAAAAACTCAACTACGTATGCAAGAAGCTAGAAGAAACAGATGAAAAAATCAACAACTTAAGTAAGTCCCAAGAAGAAATGAAGAGCGACTTAGCTGCAATAAAAAACACCATTGAAAGTATCAATAGTAGACTGGGAGAAGCGGAGGACCGAATCAGTGAATTAGAAGACAAGGAAGCAAAACACACTCAAACTGTACTGCAAATGGAGAAAAAAATTAAAAGACAGGAGGAGAGCCTAAGGGAACTCTGGGACAACATGAAACGAAGCAACATACGAATAATAGGGGTGCCAGAACAACAGAAAGATGAACATGGATTAGAAAACCTATTCGAAGAAATAATATCAGAAAACTTCCCTGAGGTGGGGAAGAAAAAAGTCACACAAGCCCAGAGAGTCCCAAACAAGGTGAACCCGAAAAGACCCACACCAAGACACATCATAATTACCATGGCAAATGTTCAGGATAAAGAGAGAATCTTACAGGCTGCAAGAGAGAGACGGAAAGTAACATACAAGGGATCTCCCATTAGATTATCAAATGATTTCTCAACAGAAACACATCAGGCCAGAAAAGAATGGACGGAAATCTACAAAGTGATGCAAAGCAAAGGACTGAATCCAAGAATACTCTATCCAGCAAGGCTATCATTCAAAATTGAAGGGGAAATAAGAAGCTTCACAGACAAAAAAGGGCTAAGGGAGTTTATCACCACCAAGCCAGCCATGCAAGAAATGCTAAAGGGACTGGTGTAAAAGAAGAAATATCAAGCTCAGAAAGAAAACAGCCACACACACACACACAAAAGAAATGGCTACAAACAAGTACCTTTCAATAATAACTTTAAATGTAAATGGACTAAATGCTCCAAATAAAAGACATCGAGTGGCTGAATGGATAAAAAAACATGACCCATACATCTGCTGTCTACAAGAGACCCACCTCATTGAAAAGGACTCACACAGACTGAAAGTGAAGGGATGGAAAAATATCTTTCACGCAAATGGAAAGGAAAAGAAAGCTGGGGTAGCAATACTTATATCTGACAAAATACATCTCAAAGTGAAGGCCATAACCAGAGATAAGGAAGGCCACTTCATAATACTAAAGGGATCAATACAACAAGAAGATATAACCCTGGTAAACATATATGCACCCAATGCAGGAGCACCCACATACATAAGAAAACTTCTGGAAGATATCAGGGGAGATATCGACAATAACACAATCATAGTAGGGGACTTTAATACACCATTGACATCACTGGATAAATCCGCTAGACAAACAATCAGCAAAGAAACAGCAATCCTAAATGACTCACTAGATCAGATGGACTTAATTGACATCTTCAGAACACTACACCCCACAGCTGCGGAATATACATTCCTCTCAGGTGCTCATGGGACATATTCAAAAATAGACCACATATTGGGTCACAAGCAAAGTCTCCACAAATTCAAGAAGATTGAGATCATAAAAAGCATCTTCTCAGACCACGATGGCATAATGTTAGAAATAAACTACAATAAAAACAACCCAAAATACTCAAACACTTGGAAGCTGAATAGCATGTTATTAAATATTGATTGGGTTACCGATGACATCAAAGAAGAAATTAAAAACATCCTGGACACTAATGACAATGAAAACACAACAATCCAAAACCTCTGGGACACAATGAAAGCAGTCCTGAGAGGGAAGTTTATAGCTCTACAGGCCTATCTCAAAAAACAAGAAAAAATGGTAGTTAATCATCTAACTCTACAACTCAAAGAATTAGAAAGAGAGCAACAAGAAAACCCCAGAGTGAGCAGAAGGAAGGAGATAATAAAGATTAGAGCAGAAATCAATGACATAGAGACCAAAAAAACAATACAGAAAATCAATGAAACCAAGAGCTGGTTCTTTGAAAGGATAAACAAGATTGACAAACCCCTAGCCAGGCTCACCAAGAAGCAAAGAGAAAGGTCCCAAATAAACCAAATCAGAAATGATAGAGGCGAAATAACAACAGACCCCACAGAAATACAAATGATTGTTAAACAATACTATGGGCAACTCTACTCCAACAAACTAGACAACCTGGAGGAAATGGACAAATTCCTAGAAAAATACAACATTCCAAAACTCAATCAGGAAGAATCTAAAAACCTCAATAGGCCAATAACTATGGAAGAAATTGAAGCAGTCATCAGAAAGCTTCCAGCAAACAAAAGCCCAGGGCCAGACGGCTTCACAGGGGAGTTCTACCAAACATTCAAGGAAGAACTAAAACCTACCCTCCTCAGACTACTACAAAAAATTCAAGAGGAAGGAACACTTCCAAGCTCATTCTATGAAGCCAGCATCACCCTAATACCAAAACCAGGTAAAGACATCACAATGAAAGAGAATTACAGGCCAATATCCCTCATGAACATAGATGCCAAAATCCTCAACAAAATCTTAGCAAATCGGATCCAGCAGTACATCAGAAGGATCATACACCATGACCAAGTAGGATTTATCCCAGAGATGCAAGGATGGTACAACATCCGAAAATCAATAAATGTGATACATCACATAAACAAATTGAAAGAAAAAAACCACATGGTCATATCAATTGATGCAGAAAAAGCATTCGACAAAATCCAACACCCATTTTTGATAAAAACTCTCAGACAGGTGGGAATAGAAGGATCATACCTCAACATAATAAAAGCCATATATGACAGGCCCACAGCCAACATCATACTCAATGGACAAAAACTAACACCATTTCCCCTAAGAACAGGAACAAGACAGGGATGCCCACTCTCACCACTCCTGTTCAACATAGTACTGGAAGTATTAGCCATTGCAATTAGGCAAGAAGAAGAAATAAAAGGCATCCAAATTGGAAAAGAGGAAGTAAAACTGTCCTTATTTGCAGATGACATGATATTATACATACAAAACCCTAGAGACTCCATCAAAAAGCTACTAGACTTAATACATGAATTTGGCAATGTAGCAGGATACAAAATTAACCCCAAGAAATCTGAGGCATTTCTATACACCAATAGTGAACTTTCAGAAAGAGAGATTAGAAAAACAATCCCATTTACCATCGCACCAAAAAAATTAAGATACCTAGGAATAAACTTAACTAAAGAGGTTAAAGACCTCTACTCAGAAAACTACAGGACGTTGAAAAAAGAGATAGAGGAAGACATAAACAGATGGAAGAACATACCATGTTCTTGGATTGGTAGAATCAACATCATTAAAATGTCCATACTACCCAAAGCAATCTATAAATTCAACGCACTTCCCATTAAAATACCAATGGCCTTCTTCAAAGATCTAGAACGAACTCTCCAAAAATTCATCTGGAATAAAAAAAGACCCCGAATAGCTGCAGCGATCCTGAGAAAGAACAAAGTAGGTGGGATCTCAATGCCAGATATCAAACTGTATTACAAAGCCACTGTTCTCAAAACTGCCTGGTACTGGCACAAGAACAGACATATAGACCAGTGGAATAGAATAGAGAGTCCAGAAATTAGCCCGAACCAATATGCTCAATTAATTTTTGACAAAGGAGGCAAGAACATACAATGGAGCCAAGATAGTCTCTTCAATAAATGGTGTTGGGAAAATTGGACAGATATATGCAAGAAAATGAAACTAGACCACCAACTTACACCATACACAAGAATAAACTCAAAATGGATAAAGGACTTAAATGTACGACAGGAAACCATAAAAATTCTAGAAGAATACAAAGGCAACAAAATCTCAGACTTATGCCAAAACAATTTCTTCACTGATACAGCTCCTAGGGCAGTTGAAACTAAAGAGAAACTGAACAAATGGGACTACATCAAAATAAAAAGCTTCTGCACAGCAAAAGAAACCATCAACAAAACAACAAGAAAACCCACCTCTTGGGAAAACATATTTGCCAACGTCATATCTGATAAGGGCTTAATCTCCAAAATTTATAGGGAACTCATACAACTTAACAAAAAGAAGATAAACAATCCAATCAAAAAATGGGCAAAGGATCTAAATAGACACCTTTCAAAAGAGGACATTCAGAAAGCCAAGAGACATATGAAAACATGCTCAAAGTCACTAATCATCCGAGAGATGCAAATCAAAACAACAATGAGGTACCATCTCACACCTGTCAGAATGGCCACCATCAACAAATCAACAAACGACAAGTGCTGGAGAGGATGTGGAGAAAAAGGAACACTTGTGCACTGCTGGTGGGAATGCAGACTGGTGCAGCCACTATGGAAGGCAGTATGGAGGTTCCTCAAAAAATTGGAAATGGAACTCCCATTTGACCCTGTGATCCCACTACTAGGAATATATCCCAAGAAACCAGAAACACCAATCAGAAAGGATATATGTAACCAGATGTTCATAGCAGCACAATTCACCATAGCTAAGATCTGGAAACAGCCTAAGTGCCCATCAGTAGATGAATGGATTAGAAAACTGTGGTACATCTACACGATGGAATACTATGCTGCTGTTAAAAAGAAGGAACTCCTACCATTTGCAACATCATGGATGGAACTGGAGAGCATTATGCTAAGTGAAACAAGCCAGTCAATGAAGGAAAAATACCACATGATCTCACTCATTCATGGATAATAAAGACCATTACAAACTTTTGAACAATAATAGATACAGAGGCAGAGCTGCCTCAAACTGATTGTCAAACTGCAGTGGGAAGGCCAGAGAGAGTTGGGGGGCGGGAGGGAGGGGAGTAAGAGTTCAACCGAAGGACTTGTATGCATGCATATAAGCATAACTAATGGACATAAGACACTGGGGGGTAAGGGAGGGTAGGGGTTTGTCAAGGGCGGGGGGGAAAAAAGGACACTTATGTAATACCCTTTGTAATACTTTAAGCGAAAAATAAAAAATAAAAAAAAAAAAAGAAACTGCCCCAGTGAGGTTGGGACGGCCCCAGTGAGGTTGATACTGCCCCAGTGAGGTTGGGAAGGCCCCAGTGAGGTCGAAACTGCCCCGGTGTGGTAGGGACGGCCCCAGTGAGGTTGAAATGGCCCTGTTGAGGTAGGGGCGGCCCCGGTGAGGTTGAAACGGCCCCCGTGAGGTAGGGACGGCCCCGGTGAGGTTGAAACTGCCCCGGTGTGGTAGGGACGGCCCTGGTGAGGTTGAAATGGCCCTGTTGAGGTAGGGACGGTCCCGGTGAGGTTGAAACTGCCCCTGTGAGGTAGGGACGGCCCCGGTGAGGTTGAAATGGCCCCGGTGAGGTCAGGACGACCCTGGTGAGGCTGTAATGGCCCTGGTGAGGCTCAGATGGCCCTGGTGAGGTTGAGACTACTCCAGTGAGGTTGGGACAGACAAAGGGGACCAGTATAGACTGATGAACAGGAGTAGATACAGAGGCAGAGCAACATTGAACAGACTGTCAAACTACAGTGGGAAGCCTTGGGAAGGTTTGGGGGGGGATTAAGAGATCAACCTAAGGACTTATATGCATGCATATAAGATTAACCAATGGACACAAGACATGGGGTGGCGGGGGAGGGGGCGGGGGGGGGAGGGGCTAGGGGAATGTCAAGGGGGGGGAAAGGAGACATATGTAATACTCTTTGTAATAATTTAAGAAATAAAAATTATTAAAAAAATAAAATAAAATATAAGCTTTGATAGTATACTAAAAAAAAAAAAAAAAAGAAAAGAAAACCTATTTGAAGAAATAATGACAGAAAACTTCCCCTACCTGGTGAAAGAAATAGACTTATAAGTCCAGGAAGTGCAGAGAGTCCTAAACAAGAGGAACCGAAAGAAGCCCACACCAAGACACATCATCATTAAAATGCCACAGGCTAAAGACAAAGAGAGAATCTTAAAAGCAGCAAGAGAAAAGCAATTAGTTACCTACAAGGGAGCACCCATGTAGCTGTCAGCTGATTTCTCAACAGAATCTTTGCAGGCCAGAAGGGAATGGCAAGAAATACTCAAAGTGATGACTAGCAAGGACCTACAACCAAGATTAGTCTACCCAGCAAAGCTCTCATTTAGAATTGAAGGACAGATAAAGAGCCTCAGAGACAAGAAAAAGCTAAAGGAGTTCATCAAACCAGTATTGCATGAAATATTGAAGGGTATTCTTTAAGAAAAGGAAGAAAAAGTATAAGAAAAAGAGATGAAACATATGAGCAATAAAATGGCAATAAATACATATCTATCAATAATTGAATCTATAAGTCATAATAAACAAACAATAAATCTAATGAACAAAATAAACTGATGCATAAAATAGAACCAGAGGCATGGAAACATGGAACAGAGTGAGGAATCTCAGAGTTAAGGGGAGTAGGGGGCTGGAAGAGATTAACCACAGATCTTATATACTTATATGCATTCCTATGGACATAGACGATGGGGTGATGAAGGCCTCGGATGGGGTGGGAACCAGGTAGAGGGGGACAGTGAGGGAAGGAAGGGGAACATCTGTAATACTCTTAAAAATAAAGATTTTTTATTAAAAAATAAATAAAAAACGTAATGCCCATAGGATGTTATTAGGAGGATGCCATTGGGAGGGTCTTCGTTACTGAGATCTGTGCCCTTGTAAAGAGGCCCCAGAGAGCTGGCTCATCCCTTCCACTGAGGACACAAATGGAAGTTGTCAGTCTGCAACCCCAGGAGAGCCCTCACCAGAACCTATGAGGCAACCTTATCCTGAGCTTTTAACCACCAGAGGGTGGAAGGCACATTTCTGTTCCATTTAAGCCTCTTTGCCTGTGATATTAATATTTTTTAGAAGCCCTAATGGACTAAGACAATGTCCAAATTTTTTTTAAAAAGCTCAAAATAAAAATGGTTATTTTCCCTTTGTGATGAATTCACTTTCTACTTAAAACTACCAGCCATTTCACTATTTTTCAAGAGAAGAAAGATGTATGGGCAGTACTAAAAGGTATTAAGCATATTTTATAGTTAGACAAATTTATTTTAAAACTGTGTACCTCTAGTGTCAAACAGGAGAATTAAAAACTTAAAAAAGTGAACTTTGGGTCTTTACAAAGTTGATAGTGTTCCATTTTCTGTGTCATTGAAACTGTGTCTGAAGCTACAGGATCCCTTAACGAATGAGGTTTTATTTCTGCTCAGCTCCACGATTCCTTTCCTCCCAGGTTACCTGCCTTGTAGACCTGTGGTGTAGGGCCTGAGCCTGGGAGCAGCAGGCAGAGCAGGACCAGGGCTTCCAGCAACTGGGCCACACACCATCCACTCTGCAGCCGGCCCAGCAGTCCCAGGCCCTGCCTTGCCTGTGCTTGGCCCTCAGGTATTTGATCAGTAGGTGCCACGGCTCCACCTGGCAGAGGAAGCCTCAGACTTACCTACAGATCAGACATTTGAAAGGGAAAGAGAAGAGGGGGCTGGTTAGACAAAGAGATCCTCAGGTCTGACGAAGCCTATGCCAACTCAGCAGAGAGTTCTGGGGGCAAAGACTGACCCATAGCCACGTCCCGCTGGGGCAGACACTGGGAGCTCTGCTGAGCTGGGCCTGGTGAGGGCATGGCTTTGGCTCAAAAGCTAAGGTGGGTTCTGACAGTGTTGCCGCTGGAGGCTGTGAGCCAACTGCACAAAAAGCCAAATTGTCTTTTCTTCTTTTGCTTTTTATGCTGTACATTCGATTCCTACAAGGACACTAACTACTGAAAGTTATTCAAACAGAAATAAAATCTGAATATACATATA
This sequence comes from Myotis yumanensis, assembly GCF_028538775.1. Lineage (NCBI taxonomy): Eukaryota > Metazoa > Chordata > Mammalia > Chiroptera > Vespertilionidae > Myotis > Myotis yumanensis. The sequence goes on from NW_027223760.1 coordinate 6,015,382, forward strand.
ATAAGCAGGTACATTAGTAATTAAAATAAAATATTACCATTAAAGTAAAAGTCCAGTACCAGATGGCTTCACTGGCGAATTCGACTAAAAATTTAAGGAATTAACACGAAACATTGTAAACACTTTAAAAAATAAAATAAAAAAGGCAGAAGTACTTCACCATTCATTCCATGAGGTCAGTATCCGTCGAAGATATTACTGGAAAAGAAAACTTCAATCAATATCCTTTATGAATATAGACATAACAATCCTCAACAAAATACTAGCAACTTGAATATGGTAACTTATAAATGGAAGAACATATGTGAGAAGTATGTACCATATATAAGTATATGATCTGGGATTTATAATATAGTTTACTTATTGAATTACACCCCAATATCCGATATGTCCAAGGCCCTCAATATATAATTTGTCAGTCGTATGTGAGTTGAGTGTCCCCTACTCCTTGATGACTTGGTGAAATTGGTTCAAACTATCATTACACAGCACGGAAGACTTCACAGTCCTCCCCTCTGTTTCTAAGAGTTCCCCTTCCTTTACCTCAGCCTCTCCTCTTTCCTCATTCCTGTGACATGTGCACTGTTTCTACTTCAGGCTGTGACTCTGAAGGCCCCAAATGCAGTTTTACTTTTTTAAAAAAACTTGCATTTATGCACAATTATTTCTCTTTTAAATCCTTATTGTTGAAGTATTACATAGGTCCTCCTTTTTGCCCCATTAACCTCTTCAGCCCGCTTTGACCCCCACCCCCAGGCCCTCACCACCCCATTGTCAGTGTCCACAGGTTATGGATATATGCATTCAAGTTCATTGGTTGATCTCTTCCCACCCATCCTCCCCTGCCTTCCCTTTGAGGTTCGACAATCTGTTCATGCTTCTAGTTTTTACTGTATTTTTTGTCTGTTTTTTTTATTGCTTAAAATATTACAAAGAGTAGTACATTTGTCTCCTTTTTCCCCCTTGGCCTTCCCCCCGCCTACCCTACCCCCCAGTGTCTTGTGTCCATTGGTTATGCTTATATGCATGCATACAAGTCCTTTGGTTGATCGCTTACCCACCCCCAACCCTCCCCAACCTTCCTGCTGTAGTTTGACAGTCTGTTTAAAGCTGCTCTGCCTCTGTATCTATTTTTGTTCATCAGTTTATAATGCTCTTTATTATCCATAAATGAGTGAGATCAAATGGTATTTTTCTTTCACTGAATGGCTTATTTCACTTAGCATAATGCTCTCCAGTTCCATCCATGCTGTTGCAAATGGTAAGAGTTCCTTCTTTTTTACAGCAGCATAGTATTCCATTGTGTAGATGTACCACAGTTTTCTAATCTATTCATCTGTCAATGGACACTTAGGTTGTTTCCAGATCTTAGCTATGGTGAATTGTGCTGCTATAAACATAGGGGTGCATATATCCTTTCTGATTGGTGTTTCTGGTTTCTCAGGATATATTCCTAGCAGTGGGATCAATGGGTCAAATGGGAGTTCCATTTTTAACTTTTTGAGGAAACTCCATACTGTCTTCCAGAGTGGCTGCACTAGTCTGCATTCCCACCAGCAGTGCACGAGTGTTCCTTTTTCTCCGCGAATGAGAAAATGCATATATATGTTGGCAGCACAGTGCTGAATTCCCTTCTGTAGGGTTTGGACTGTTTTTCCATTCTCACCAGCCATGCAGGAGAAGACCTGATTCCCTCATACCTTTACCAACAGATTATGCTGGCAAACCTTTGGACTTTTGCCAAACCTGGAGGTGTCAAATAGTATCTCACCTCAGAAATAGAGGTGTCATTTAATTAATATTATTAGTGATATTTATTTTTTTTGTTTTGATTTATTTTTCTGAGTGTATATTAATGTCTGTTGATATATTGAAGGTACATTTAAATTCGTTTTTCTCTGAATATTTATTTTCACCTCTTGCTCCATTTTCTATCAAGTTGCTATTATTACTTTCTGTACTTTTAAATTTTCTGTGTATAACAGGAATATTTACCCCCTTTGTTGTAAGCTGAAAAATATTACTGACCCTAATTTGACATTTTTGCTTTAATTTTTCAAAGGTGTCTTTTGTCCCACATTATCTGTGATATTTTTTTAAATCACTTATTCATCCTTCTCTTTCCTCTATTTCAAATCTTAGAAATATTTTCTTTACTTCCAGGTTACAAATAAGTTACCCATGGTTTTTCCTTTTATTTGTATGCCTTTTTATTTACATTTAAACTTTTATTCTGCTTGCAATTTGAATGGCATGAGGCAATAATGCAATTTTATCTTTTTTTTCTGTATGGTTATACAGTTACTAGAGGCCCAGTGCATGAAATTCGTGCACGGGAGCAGGGGGTCCCTCAGCCTGGCCTGCACCCTCTCCAATCCAGGATCCCTCGGGGCTGCTGGCACCTAACTGCTCACCTGCCTGCTGGCCTGATCCCCCTAACTGCTCTCCCCTGCTGGCCTGATCCCTCTAACTGCTCTCCCCTGATGGTCTGATACCCTTAACTGCTCTCCCCTGCCATCCTGATCCTCCTAACTGCTCTCCCCTGCCTGCCTGATCGCCTCTAACCACCTCTGCCTCAGCCCTGCCACCATGGCTTTGTCCGGAAGGACGTCCAGAAGGTCGGTCGTCTGGAAGAGGTTCAGTCTGATTAGCATATTACCTTTTTATTAGTATAGATGCCACCTTGCCTAAAAATGCAGGTTGTTAGCAGGTTTTCCTATCATGGAAGGGGAGCCCGCAGTAGCATCCTGGGTTCTGACCAGGGCTTATGCACTCGTGCTTTATCTCAGCAGATGAGATTCCTAGAAGAAGACTCTTGGATGTACCTTGAACATTTCTATTGATTTTGCCAAATCATCCTCCAAAAATGTTGAACCACTTTAAACTCCCACCAGCAACCATGCATGTGCCCTCTGTCCTACTTTGATGCCAGCATCATTGATTTCCCCCTAGAAGCTTTCCTCCCCTCAGCCGGGACTGCTTGGCACTTGAGCCAAACTCACTGTTCACCCCGGGACTTGATTTCCCGAGAGAATTATGGAGGAGGAAAAATAGTTTTCCTCTACCCTCCTGAGTTCTTAGCAGAGGCCCTTATAATGAAAGACAGATTAACAAGAGAAAAACTAAAGTTCATTAACATGTGTACCTCATGTATATGTGGGAGATCCCAGGGAACAATGAATAACTCCCCAAGGTGGCTTAGAATCCAGATTTAAATACCTTCTTCCTAGGGAGAGGGGACGGGAGATGTAGGCCTCTTAGAGGAGGGTACATTATTTTTAGGAAAGATGAATGGAGGTGGGGGAGATAGTTTTTAACAAAGTTTGGGTGTGATGTCAACTTCTAGTCTCCTGTTCTGTGACTTGAGTCAGTCTTCACTGGCTGATGGCACTTTTCCCATCAAGGGGACCTTTTGGCGGGGAGGGGGTGTCTGATTTTAGGCAGAGCAGGAGACTTCAGTGAAAACCTCTCTTTGCATTTGCTGTTTTTCAAGCATCTGCAGGTCAAGATCATCAGTATAACAACACGGCATCTGTTGGGGTGGCCTGTTCTCTGACCTTCAGAATAAACCCAACAAAAGCTTGTTTCCTCTTTTAGATGATTTGCCACAGTAGCGTTATTCCCTGGAGACAGTATTCTGACCAGACCTTCCTGGGAGTGGTCATAACATACCCTGTCCTTGTAGAAAGGTGTGGGCCATATCACTAAATAAATCAGGGTCAGTTTTCTCATCTTGTGGAAAGGGAGATAAAGTTATGATAGTTTATCTTCCTTTCCAGAGGTTTCCTGCTGGTTTGTGTCCCTGCTGCAGCCCCAGTGGCCCCAGTGCCTCTGTGACCTTGGGGCTAGGGGTTGCTGGGGGCCGGCCCCCCTATGGGCTGTGTCTCTGCTCTTCCAGCCCCAGCACCCCCGTGGGGCTTGGGGCTGCTTGGTGCCGGGCTCCCTGCGGGCTCTGTCTCTGCTCTTCCAGCTCCAGCTGCCCCACCGCCAAGGCGGGGCTTGGGGCTGCTAGGTGTCGGGCCCCCCTGCAGGCTTGTGTCTCTGCTCCTCTGGCCCCAGCATCCCCAGCAGCCCCAGCGCCTCCTCGGCCATGGGGCTTGGAGCTGCTGGGTGGGGCCCCACCCCCCTCCCGCCTGCAGGATGTGTCTCTGCTCCTCTGACCCCAGCAGCTCCAGTGCCTCTGCGGGGCTTGGGGCTGCTGGGTACCAGGCCTCCTTGAAGGCTTTTGTCTCTGCTTCTCCAACCCGGGCACCAAGGCGGGGCTTGGGGCTGCTGGGTGCCAGCTCCCCTGCAGGCTGTGTCTCTGCTCCTCTGGCCCCAGTGGCCCTAGCGCCCCCACGGCTTTGGTGCTTGGAGCTGCTGGGTACTGGGCCTCCTTGAAGGCTTGTGTCTCTGCTTCTCCAACCCGGGCGCTGAGGTGGGGCTTGGGGCTGCTGGCTCCCCTGCTGGCTGTGTCTCTGCTCCTCCATCCAGGAGGCATTGCTGACCAAACAGGCCCAGAAGTCCTCCACCAGTGAGTTGGGGCAGAAGCCTGCGTGGTCGCCAGGCTTCCTTCCGCCACTTGGAGCCTACATATGCAAATTAGCCGCCATCTTTGTTGCCAGTTAATTTGCATATTGTGCTGATTAGCCAATGGGAGGCATAGCAAAGGTACGCTCAATTACCCTGTTTGTCTATTATTAGATAGGATTCCAAAATTGCTTTATTAAAACATCTTTGGCCTCTTTGATGTGTTATGCTGCCATATTGAATTTAACTGTAACATAGTGTAATTGAATTTAATATAAATAAATAATTTATGATTAATTTAGTCTCTTTCTGAATTCTCTGTGTTTCACTGTTCTCTCTATTCATACAACATCGCACTTTTGTAAACATAGAAACTGCAGTGCTTGACTCATGGTAGAGCTAGTCCTTCCACCTTGTTCTTTTTCTTGATGGTGCTAAATAACTTACTTTTTCCTTCATCAAAATGAACTTTATAATCCACTATTTAACTTTATAATCCACTATATTTCACCTGCATGAAAAAAATGGTGATGACAAAAATTTAAATTTACAGTTATCCTGTATAATAAAAGGCTAATGTTCAAATTGACCAAATGGCAGAATGACCAGTCATTATGACTTGCACTGACCATCAGGGGACAGACACTCAACACAGAAGCTGCCCCCTGGTAGTCAGTGTGCTCCCACAGGGGGAGCACCGCTCAGCCAGAAGTCGGGCTCACAGCTGGGGATTGGGCCTAAGTAGACAGGCAGACATCCCCTGAGAGGTCCTGGACTGGGAGAGGGCACAGGCTTGGCTGTGGGATCCCCCCTCTAGTGCACGGATGTCATGCACTGGGCCTCTAGTATAAGATAATGTTAGAGAAGTATCTAATTTTTCTTCATCCCCAAACTTTATAACCCATTATTTTAACTTTACAATCCTCTCTTTCATAGATACAGGGAAAAAAGTGATAATAAAAATTTATAGTTATATAAGATCACGCTAGATAATTATCTATTAATTATAATGTATAAAATGCTTTAAACATGGATCAGTTTTGAATTTGGTCAAATGTCTTGACTGCACTAGGTAATTTTCTACATCATCTTTTAATAAGATGTGTTATAACAACAAATTTTGGTATGAATATTTCCAAATGAGACACATCTGTAGCTTTATTTATTGGTCAAATCTTTGTTACCCTTTAGGATCAATATCACACTTGATTCAGAGAAAGAACTGAAAGATTTCCCTTTTGTTATGATCAGGAAAAGCTCACATAACATTGAAATGATCAGATTTGTAGAGGTTTAGGTGAATTCACCTGTGAAAGCACCCTCCTCCTGGCCGGCCCTGCCCTTATCCCCCCACCCTCATCGGGGCAGGGCTGGCTGACCAACTCCCATGACCCCTCCCCCTGGCTGGCCTTGCCCCTGATTTGTCCCCCATCCCAATCGGCCAGACCCCACCCATGGATGAATTGGTGCACCAGGCCTCTAGTAGTTAATAATCCTGTATTATGTACTTGAATGTTGCTAAGAGAGTAGATCTTAATGTTCTCACCACAGAAAAGATATAGTAACTATGGCACCTAATGCAGGTGTTAGCAAACACTATGGTAGTGATTATTTTTAAATATATAAATGTATCAAATCAACACATTGTATACTTTAAACTTATACAATGGCACATGCCAATTATATCTCAGTAAAGCTGATGGGGGAAATCTAGGTGGAGTTCAGTGACAGTTGGTTCTTCACTAGAGATAAGGTGCTGGCAAGAATGGGTGAAAATCAGACCTCAGGCGATTAACCTCACACTAAGTGAAACCCCTCACTATATATGGGCAAAGTCAACTCAGAGAGTGTGAGTGAGTTAGACATGGCCACATCCTTGTTAATGACCTAACCAGGTCAGGCCCCCTATCAGCATAATCTTGTTGTAGCCTCCCCCCAACCCCCGTCCCTCCGCACAGTGACTGGCTATTTTCCTCACCTTTTCATGACCCTCTCAGGGGAGAGACCTACAGAGATAGCTAGAGTAGGCCCTGCAGGAAAGTGTTCACACTCTCCCTGCTGTTCCATTTTTGATAGTTGGAGAAGCCATCCTTTCCTTTGAGAAAGATGAGATTTTCATGTGATATCCTGGCACTAGGACCACCTTGGTGGCACTGTCCCAGGGAAGGAGGCTCTCAAGAGGCCAGTTTATAGGTAAAGACCTAAAAGCAAAAGGAGTTAAAATTAGTGATCCAGGCTAAAAGTGAAAACAGGCCTCAGAAACCTAAAATGCTCTTCTCCCATGAGGTTATAGCCCCTGTGGGGGACAAGCTGTTGTGTCACAGAGACCTTCTGAGGACATCACGTCAGCCCAAAGCAGTGTTTCACAGTGGGAACTTCCCATTCTAATGCCTTAGTGGTGAGTGTTGCCATCTCTTTAAATTGTCACTCCTGGGCCCCACCCCTTGGGGCATCCAGAGAGGTAAGACACTTCCCTGCGTGCTGGGAAGTAGGTCAGGGGCTTCTGGGCCAGCCTCAGAGCCTGTCACTGATTCTGCAGGAAAGGTGAGCACCAACAGGGGAACGGTGTGGGCCAGAGAGGAGCTGTGAGGACCTGGAAGAATTCAGTGCCTGTAAGAAGCTCACTGAGTGTGCACCTTCGTTCTAGTAGGTACCAGGAAGGGGAGCGGGATCTAGCAAGAGTAACTCCACACTCCCAGGTGTGTAAGGATGTCTGAGTTTCACACACAGCAGCTCAGGATCAGCAGCAAGTATCTCCTGCAGCCTGGGTGCCCACCTTCTTACTCGGGACTGTGCACTGTGCACAGGGACTCGGAGCACAGAAGGTCCCATTGTGTTAAACGATGACTGATGGGCTGGAACCACTTTACTTGAAGAAGCCTCAGCTTGGGGGCAGGATGTCAGGAGTTGGAAGGGCGGGTCCCAGTCTCTCCAGGACATTGATCTTATTTAGACACATTGAGACAGGACAGTGAGTTTACTTCCCAAAAGGCTCCAGATCACCTGGGACATGTTTCTTTTCCAATTTCCAAGACAAAAATTCCATTTCTGTTCTTGTACCTCTCCCAGGCCATCCACCCTAACTGGATCCCTAGTTCACTGAACAAATTTTCAAGTTCTTGTGGTTTTCCAAAGTCTCCCCTGCCTTCTGAAGCTCCTAGGAAATTGAAGTATCTACAGATTTTATCACATAGAATTACCAGGGAAAATTTAATGTCTAAAACTTTCTCACTGGCATGAGTCTTAAAATTTCACTTCTTCCCTTTAGATTTTATATTCCTGAAAAAACAAATTCAAGCTCATGAAATGTTCTCACAATATCATTCCAACCCCAGCCCAGCCCTTCCAGTGTTTTTCCTTCAATTCTGAAGTTCAGGGGAAGCAGGAATAATGACTTTGTTACTGTGTTTTCACCAGCTCTTTGAAGTTGAGCTGACACATCATAGGTAGTTATACCTATTTGAAGAATGAATGAATGGTGTTTGGAACTCTTTCAGGTAAGCATGGGAAAACAGAAGATGGCAAGAGATGAAGAAAGTGTCTATGGTAAGGACATGTGTACTGCATACTTGCTTCCAGGTATGAGCCCTGGATAATAATGGAAATGGGCAAACTCAGGACTGCGCAGGTAACCCCAAACAGGTCTCTGAGGTGTCTCGGGTAAAACAACAAGAGCCCTAAGATGTGCATATTAGTTGGGTCCCTGCCTCTGTCAAGCTGGGAGAATATGAACTTCCTTGACTAGCCTGGACCTCCATTCCCCAAGTGTAAAATGAGGATAATAACCTACTGTGATCTCCACAGAAGAGGATGTAGAGGGTATTAGATCATGCACTAGAGGGGGTGTGATACACCAGGGAGAATGTTAGAGAACATGGTAGGTTAAACAGGAGTTTTATAGCATGCAGCAGGATTATGAGGGAGGGGAGGCAGGAGGAGGGAGAGAGGGAGAGAAGGAAGAAAGAGGTGATTTCATTCAATCCTCTCAACAGCCCCAGGAGAAACAACTCTACTATTATTCCTATTTTTGCACAAAGATTTAACACTTGATTGGCAACTTCCAAGATGGCATAACTGACCCAGGAAAGAGCAGTGAATCAAACCCAGTGTGTCTGGGACTCCAGACAGCCCTTCACCCCCAGGCCTACTGCCTCCTCCTGCCCATCTTCCATGGCATCTGGGAGAAGTATGACAGAGGCCACTGAAGCCTCAAATAGGGACAGCTCACAGGTTGTGGGGGACCAGGGATAATGGGTGAGGCCATATCTGGAATTATGAAGGAGTATCCTCTGGAGCAAAGTTGGAGAACATCTTGCACTCAGGCTGTTTAAGGCCCGCTGAATCATTTGATCTGGTCCTGCCAAGGCAACAGCAGGCAGGACTCAAAATTCAATAAATCTAGGTGCTTTTTTTCATAGCAGCATAAATTTATATTAAGTGAATTATATTAACCAAATCCTATACAATGAAGAGCTAATATGCTAATTAGACTGAACAGCAGAACGACCATCTGGATCTTCTGGATGAAGCTGGGGCTGTGAGGGCCAGCTGAGGCAGCCAGGGCTGTGAGGGTAGAGCTCCTTGCATGAATTTCATGCATCAGGCCTCTAGTGATGTTATAAATATGCAAATAGCCCTTGGCAAAAAAAGATTCCCCAACCCTGCTCTAGAGTAAAGCCCACCAGGTGTTGAGCATCTCCTGATGCATGTGGTGAAACCAGAGATGACAGGAATAGGTGCTGAAGATTCCCTGGAGTTCAGAAAGCTCTGACCAATGACCTCAGTAAGGCTTTGGTGGGAAAGCAGAGTTGAGACACTGTTGTTCTTGTTCAAAGGCCTCAGGGAATCCAGGTAACCAGGATAATTTGCTTCAAGTTTTGGAAGCTCACAGATCACTTGTCCTCCAGGTTCGGAAGACACCACACAGGCCCTGCAGAAGCCCCAGCTGAGGCTCATCCTGGTGGGGAAGACAGGGTCTGGGAAGAGCGCCACCGAGAACAGAATCCTGGGCCACAGGTGCTTCCTCTCCAGACTCACAGCCACTTCAGTGATCAGAACCTGCGAGGTGGGGAGTTGCAGGTGGGACAGGTGGCACATGGAAGTCATGGACACCCTAGACCTTTTTAGCTCCCCAAGACCCAAGACAGACCCAGGGGCCAGGAGCGAGCCCGCTGCTACCTACTGTCAGCGCCTGGGCCCCACGCTCTGCTCCTGGGGACTCAGCTGGGCTGCTTCACTGCACAGGATCAGCAGGCCATGAGCACGCGCAAGGTCCTGTTTGGGGACAACATGGTCGCTGGCACCATTGTGCTGTTCACACAAAAGGAGGACCTGGGTGGGGACTCTGCAGGATTTCCTGTGCCACACTGACAACCATGCTCTTCGGGCTCTGGTGGCCAAGTTCAGGGGCTGAGTGTGCTTCTTTGACAACAGGGCAGTGGGCTGGGAGCAGGAGGCCCAGGTGCGGGAGCTGGTGGTGCTGGTGGAGTGCCTGCTGCAGGACCATGGGGATGCCCTCTACTCCAACGAAGTGTACCACCTGGCACAGACACTGGCCTTCTCAACCCCTGATGAACAACTGTGATGGGTGGCAGAGAGGCTGGTGGGCTGCACGTGGGGGCGACAAAGGCAGGAGCTGCTGGGCGAACTGTGGGACTGGGTGATGGCTTGGAAGCTGCGCACCCCCCCGCTGCTGGGCGTCCTGTTCAAGCCTGGAGACTGCTCTCCAGAGACTGGTTCCAGGCTGTGGAGGAGACCTCTCCCGAGTCACGGAATGTATCTAGGTAGGACTTGGACCCATTACCTGACAACCACATTCTTCCCTGGTGTCTGTGCCTCTGAGGCCCACAGGTTTTCCTTGTGTCCCTCACCTGGCAGTAGCCTACCAAATCAAAGACAAAAATCCTGCCCACTCCCATCTCCTCTCCCTCCCCCCAACCGCACCCCCCCCAAACAAACCAGCCCATGGGACCTGGCCCTGCCAGAGTTCTTTCCTGAGCTCTTCTCTTACTGAAGCCTAAACTGTTGATGCTCTTGCCTGTTTTCCACTGACCTCAGGCTGCTGTGGGGATCCTGAAATCATCCCTGGTCTTCCCAGGGGATCAAAGGCCAGAGCCAACACAAAGCCTCAGTCCAGACCCATTTATTTCAATTGAATATGAATTGTATGAATAAATGCCTTGGGCATTCATGTTGTGTTAATGGAAATCAATATTTGCAGATGTTTGTTCATCTGCCTTATATGCCCATTGAACAAAGACAGTCTCTGTCATTCCTAACCCCTTCTGCAAAAACCACACACCCAAGTGCAGACACACACACACACACACACACACACACACACACACACATGCTGGGGTGTGTGCCCATAAGAATACAAAGCACTTAGGAACTGGTCATCTGTCCCCGGAAGGACATCTTCCTTTGCGTCCCCATTCAGACCCTTCAGCAACTTGAATGCAGAGGCTTCTACAAGTTCAAGGAAAATTGAACTAGAGACTCAAATTCCTAGGAGCCACTGAGGCCTCCGAAAAGTCTACTTCCAAAGAGGAGTCTTCTCACTGGCTGACACACTGACAGGGTGAGCATAGGCTTTTCAAGTCACAGGTAAATAAAAGAAATGGAGAGGTTTGGACATTTTTATTTCAATATCAAAGTAAAGGACAAACAGGTTTTAGTGGGCTGCGAATTGGTGATACAAGATGCGGTAAAGAGTCATTCCCTCTGTTCCATGCAGGTCTGGGGGAGTCAGCTCTCTGGTCCAGATTAGATGAGCCAGGTTAGCCCGGCTCTCCTGTCCACCCACACTTGCACTGCCCTCAGTGTCTCTATGCTCACAAACAAACTCAAACCCGTCTCCAATTCTGCTGGGTAATCCCAAATATTTTCCCTACAGTAACCTCTGCCTTGTGTCTTCACGGACAAACTCTCCCAGGGGCCTTCACATCACTACAGAGACAGGTAAAAGGGGGAAATAATCTGCAACAGCGGAGTGCATATGGGAGTGAGTCCCACAGCCCTGCCTGGAAACCATTGGGAGCACAAAGGGGAAAGCCAGTGCCAAATGCTGAGACTGGACATTTCCTCTGCTGCCAAGGGCATTGTGGTTCAAGGCTTGTGCACAGATGCCAGGGAGGCACTGAGAGGAATCTGGATTTGGGGCTTGTCCACTTTTCTGGCGAGTTCTTGTCCTGAGGACTTTTTATCCTTTTTTTTCTGATCGGCTGTCCAGGTGCATTTTTAATGTGCTGATGCATTAAGGTAAGTGTATAGGGGAGTTTTGGATTTTTCTTTGGTCTGTTTTACTGTTTTATTTTATATTAGGTCTGTCTGGCTTTAATGTGGTTTTTGTTATTTTTTCCCCTGACTTCATCTGCTCTTGGGTTTAGCTGGCACAAATGGCATGAATTGGTTCTTTGTGCTCTACCTCCCAGACCAGAGTGATTTAAGGTATGTAGTCTCTGGTGAGGGAGGAGACCTACAAACCATTTGCTCTCAAGTGCCCTTGGTTGGGGAAGATAAGGTCTTGTGGTTAATAAGCTGGCTGCAAGTCTCCCAAACAATTAATTTTCTCATCTCAGTTTCCATTTGTCCAGGAATTTTTCTAGCTTCTTACTATCCTGCCTCACATGGACCACAGAACATCTTGCTGGGGAAGCCTGCTGCTTCACTAACAAGGTGCACACAGACGTGGACTGAAATAATGTGCATCACCGGTGGTGCTAACACTTGACACAGGCAGGATTTCTCATTTGCATTTTCCTAAGTTGAGTCTGTGAACTCTTCATAATATATTATTGCCCGATTATGCCAATTCTGTAACTTCCTCAGGTTGTTAGCCTTGTGGGTATTGGTGGTGAGTGAGCCGGGAAGATGCTAGTGGTTGCTACCACAGCATAACAAACCATCCCAAAGCCTAGTGGTTTAAACCAACAACAATCTTTATTTTTCTCACAAGTCTGCAATCTGGGCAGGATGCAGGGGGGTGGCCCATCTTTGCTCTTTGCTGCTTCATCTGAGGTTGATCAGTTGGCAGCTGGAGAATCTGCTCCCATTGTTGCCTCATGGGCATGGCTGGCAAATTGGTTCTGCTGGAGATGAAAGACCAGCCAGGGGGGTGAGCCAGTGACTTCAAGTCCTCTTCATGTGGCCTCTCAATGGGCAACCTGGGCTTCCTCCCCACATGGTGGCCAAGTGCCAAGCCCACAAACCCTAGAGAGAAAGAGGCATTTTTCCTATCTCACTTTTTAAAAAATATTTTGATTTCAGAAAAGAAGGGAGAGGGAGAAAGAGACAGAAACATCATTGATGAGATAAATCATTGATGGGCTGCCTCCTGCATGCCCCACACTCGGGATCTAGCCCACAACCCAGGGATGTGCCCTTGTCCGGAATCGAACCAGGGACCCTTCAGCCCAAATGCTGACGCTCTACCCACTGAACAAAACCAGCGAGGGCCCTATCTCGCTTTTGAAGTCACAATCATACACTAGTTGTCAAAGCAGTCACAAAGTCCATTAAATTTCAAGGAAGGGGACAAACAGTATAATTCAACAGAAGGAAAAAGAAACTGATTATAAGAGAAATGGATGGGATAGTATATATTGTTTCAGTCATCTTTGGAAAATACAATTAATCACATTAACAAATCATAGTAAGTTAAGAAACAAAAATAAAATTTACATTATTTCCTAAACATATTCAGTATCTCTGAAAGCGTATTCCGAATCCAATTTACAATATCTTCAAATATATTCCTTCCAGCTTCTTCTCTAACATTTTGAATATTTACTTTATACTTCTCCCATGAGGATTTTTTTCTCTCCTTCATTTCTTGCTCTGATATTTTTCCCTTAGCATGTTGCTCTTCAGCTAGTATAGTTTCCTTCTGTAATTGATCATCATAGATTATCTTCAAGGCCTCTTCCTTACTTTGCAGCTTTTTCCCTACCTCCTCGTAGATGGCATCAGAAAAGTAAGCCCCTCCGTTCCTCCGCACCATTTCCTCTATCAGCTCCACCAGCTCCTGCAGTTGGGCTTTCTTCTCAGCCTCATCTGCCCTTTGCTCGTTATTGAAGGCACAGCAGCGGTTCCCACATTCCCTGATGATGTTTTTCAGGTTTATATCTGCTCCTGCTAAAAAGTCATTCAGTGTCTGATTACCCAAACTATCTTTGCGCGTGAACAAGACGATCATGTGATTCATGGCTGCCTTCCCAAAGATGGCCTTGATCATTGTAACCGTTTTCTGCTCCTCCTGCATGAAGTGGCCCAGCTGTAGTACCAGGATGATGGCATGGGGCCCCGGGAAGGAGTTGAGGACACACTGGCTGATTTCCTCACAGGTGGTCTCCATTGTCTCCCTGGTGTCAAAGAGCCCTGGGGTGTCCACTACAAGAAGCTTCCTCCCCTCCCATTGTCGCTCTGCTTTCTGACAGCCCTTGGTAACAGCATGGGCAGCAATTTTAGACTCAAATTCTTCTCTCCCAAGGATGGTGTTTGCTGTTGCACTTTTCCCACTTCCAGTTTTCCCCACCAGAACAATCCTCAGAGTGTTGTCCTGAAGGCCAGCCATTTCTTTCAAGAGGCTCTGAGGTGCAGGTACCAACAAGACCTTAAGGAAGGGAATAAGAAGGGGAAAGGGTACTTAGGTAAGTGGGGACTATTCCCAAACCTCTTTTCTTCATTCTTTCCCCCCCCTGAAAATTTATAATCGTCTATTACTCATCTGAAGGGAATAATAAAGCAAAGTTTTCTCACAAAAAAATACAAGGTCCAGGTGCTTTCATAGGAGAACTCATTTAAACCTCTACAAAGCTAATCATCTCAGTGTTATGTGAGCTATTCCTGCTTTCAATTCTTTCTCTGAATCAAGTGTGATATTAATCCTAAAGTCTAACAGATATTTGACCAATAAATAAAGCTACAGATGTGTCTCATTTGGAAATATTCATACCACAGTTTGTTGTTTCAACATGTTATTAATAGATGAAGTAGAAAATTACCTATTGCAGTCAAGATATTAGACTGAATTCAACATTGATCCATGTTTAAAGCATTTTATACATTGGAATTAATAGATCATTATCTAAAGTGATCTTATACAACTAAAAATTTAAATTTTATCATCACTTTTTCCCTGTAGCTGAGAAAGAGTAGATTATAATGTTAAAATAATGGATTATAAAGTTTTGGGATGAAGAAAAAGTAGATACTTCTCTAACATTATTTTATATAACTGTAAATTTAAACTTTTACCATCACCATTTTTTTTCATGCAGTTGAAAAATAGTGGATTATAAAGTTAAATGGTGAATTATAAAGTTTATTTCAATGAAGAAAAAAAGAAAGTTATTCAGCACCATTGAGAAAAAGAACAAGGAGAAAGGACTAGCTTTACAATGAATCAAGCATTGTAATTTCTATGATTACAGAAGTGTGATATTGCTGTATGAATAGAGATAATAGTGAACAAAAATCAGAAAATTCAGAAACAGACCAAATTAATCATACCTTAGTCACTTATATTCAATTCCATTACACTATGTTACAGTTAGGTTCAATAAGACAGCATACCACATCAAAGGGGCCAAAGTTGATGTGATAAAGCAAGTTTGGAATATCTGTATAACCATAAAAAAAAAAGATAAAATTGCATTTATTGTCTCATGCCATTCGAATTGCAAGCAGATTAGAAGTTTAAATGTTACAAAAAAGCATATAAATAAAAGAAAAAAAACATGGGTAACTTATTTGTAACCGGGAGGTAACAGAAATATAAGATTTGAAATAGAGTGAAGAAAAGGATGGATAAGTGTGATTACATAAAAATATCACAGATAATGTGGGACAAAAGACACCTTTGAAAAATAGAAACAAAAATGTCAAATTAGGGACAGTAATATTTTTCAGCTTACGACAAAGGAGGTAAATGTTCCTGCTATACACTGAAAATTAAAAAGTATGGAAAGTAATAATAGCAACTTGATAGAAAATGGAGTAAGAGATGGGAATAAATATTCAGAGAAAATTGAATTTAAATGTACCTTGAATATATCAAAAGACATTAATATACACTCAGAAAGACAAATCAAAACACAAAATAAAGTCACTAAAATATTAATTAAATTACACCTCTATTTCTGAGGTTAGATACTATTTGACACCTCCAGGTTTGGCAAAAGTCCAAAGGTTTGCTAGCATAATCTGTTGGTAAAGGTAAGAGGGAAGCAGGCCTTCTCCTGCATGGCTGGTGAGAATGGAAAAACAGTCCAAACCCTACAGAAGGGAATTCAGCACTGTGCTGCCAATGTACATATGCATTTTCTCATTCATTGCTAATCCCCCATTTTAATACTTATCCCTTAAGTACACTGACAAAAATGCAGAAAAATAACACATAAGGCTATTTATGGCATCACTATTTGTAATAAAAAAAGACCCCAAAACCATCAAATGGTATTCAGTAGGAACTGGTTGTATTATCACAGAGGTCCTCAAACTTTTTAAACAGGGGGCCAGTTCACTGTCCTTCAGACATTCCACACATGCGCACTGCGGTCCCCAGACGAGTCGGCTGCTAAGCAGGACCGGCAGCAGCGGCAAAAACACCACGCGGGCCAGATAAATGTTTTCGGCGGGCTGCATGTGGCCCGCGGCCGTAGTTTGAGGACCCCTTATATATTCACACAGTGAAAGATTATCCAACCTTGAAAAGGAATGTGTCTCTCTATATAAGCATGGAGAGGTCTCCAGGATACATCATTAAGTGGGAAAAGCAATGTGAAGAAAATAATGTAGAGTTTACCTACCAT
The DNA here is from genome assembly GCF_028538775.1 of Myotis yumanensis. NCBI lineage: Eukaryota > Metazoa > Chordata > Mammalia > Chiroptera > Vespertilionidae > Myotis > Myotis yumanensis. Next base: position 6,031,704 of record NW_027223760.1, read on the forward strand.
TTCTCTAACAAGGTAGAATATGCACTACATATATAAAATATAACACATATCTTTTTCATATATATGAAAAGGCAATAACAGGATACTCTGAAAACTAAACCAACAAAAATTTACTTTCATAGGGATGGGAGAAGCAGAGTGGAGGGAACAAGGACAGAAGCTGGAAATTGATGTCTTGGTTACATAATATTTCATAGATTTGATTTTGAAACCATGTAGGTAGTTTACATAATTACCAAAAATTATGTTTTAAAATTCTAAAACCAAAATCAACTGGCAAACAAATCTTATTGTGTATTGTGTAGTGGATGAACCATATAAGCAATTGGTCGAAGATACTTAAAAAAGCAATAATGTCTTTGCCCATCTTGAAAAGGCATAGAGATAATATGATCCCAGTGACAATGACCCCCCCCCCCAACCCCCGCCTTGGTGCTTAGAGTGTGGTTTTCAAATGCCATTTCCTACAAAAGTTAGGGTTTTATAAATAAACTACTGATTCTAGGAATAGGTGCGAAAATGCTTCAGTTGAGCCTTCAGTCTCTTGACAACAAGAAAGCCAGGATGCTCTCAAAAATCACTGGGATCTCATGGAAAGGACTTAAGAGCCAACCTCAAGAGAATGCAACTGGACATTGATGGGACAGTGTGAGCATCGATAATAACTCCAATGAATCAAAATATAGTATCTCAGATATCTTAAAATACACGAGTTCAAAACAAGGCCTTCTGCTTAAAATAATCAATCGCTCCCTTGGGAGTGTGCTAGGAAAGCATCTTCTTGTTATGAATGTTGATAAATAAAGGGAAAAAATTGAGCATTTATCCTGTCTTTCAGATACCACTGTACTTCATGGAAATGAGAGAATGGTTGGTGGGAACTTTCTCTTTATACAATTTTTCCATTTAATAACTAAGGGAAAAATGATAGAATTTGATATCATCACTGTTAGGTTTGATTGAGTAATTTAATCACTACCCCTTCTCTGGGAACTGGCTTTTCAGGCTATGTCACTATGGACATTCCCTTTGCTGAGACCACATTTCACTTGTGGTGACCACATTCCATTATCTCCCTTCCCGGTATGTATAAAGAAGTCTCCATCTAGAAAAAGCCTTCCAAAAATCCTTTAAAAGCCACTGACTCCAGCCACTGGGGCTTGGAGCCATCCAGGCTCAGCCACCTCATGTGTGGATGATACAATAAATTCATAATCCCTCAGCACTCTGGCCACCTGCATTCCTCCTTCGGCAACCTAACAATCACTTCTGACCCATAATGAAACTTAGGCCATCATTAATGTCGATTACTATCAAGAAAGTGAGACAACTAAACATTATATGCCTTCTGAGGGAAGTTTCAACTGAACCTATGATGTATTCCCACCAAATAGTCAAACCTAAGTCAATCAAGCCTCCCCTTAAATATAACTTCGCCGAAAACACTGAACTAGAAGAGTAGGTGAAATGACATGTGAGAATGTTTATCAACAAAATGTAAACTGCCAGGTTCTTTTGGGAAAAAGACTCCTCCTTCTTACACAGAAAATTTTTCCAGAAAGAAACAGGGAAGGTGAGAAAGCTATATATTAAATTAAACATAAGAGAAACCAAATAATTGCAATTTATGAATCTTAGTTGGATTCAACTTCAAACAGTTTTTTAAAATTATGAGACAATCAGGGAAATCTGAAGGCAACTGGTAACTGTAAAAAATCCTATTTGCTTTTAAAGTCTGATTATGGTCATATTTTTTAATGATTTAAAATATTTACTGATAAAATGAAACAAAATAATGCGGGGTAGCTGGGGAGTGGTCAGTATATAGATGAAACAAGATTGGCATCACTTAATAATTGTGGAAGCTTGGTCTAGGTCAGTGATGGCGAACTTTTTGAGCTCGGCGTGTCAGCATTTTGAAAAACTCTAACAACTTTGGTGCTGTGTCACATATAGAAATTTTTTGATATTTACAACCATAGTAAAACAAAGATTTAAATTTTGATATTTATTTTATATATTTAAATGCCATTTAACAAAGAAAAATCAACCAAAAAAATGGGTTTGGGTGTCATAGGTTCACCATCACTGGTCTAGGTACATGAAATTTCCTTGTATTGTTTGTTTATCTTTGAGTAAATTAACATTTTTTAACAATAAAAATTTGATATGTGTGTAATGTAACCACTGCTGACACTCTATACCAAGCACCCTAATAATTTTTTTGTACATTATCTCACCTACTCCCCCATAATAGCCTGCAAAAAGCTCATTTTATTCTTCTAACTTTTAAAATAAAGACATTGATGTGGCTTGAAAATGCTGAGACACTTGCCCAAGGTGCTAATAGGTATAAGGCAGAGCAGGGCATCAAATTCAAAGTGTGTCTGACCACCACCTTCCCTCCTAACCACTGCACACATCGGCCTCCTCTCAGTGTCTTCTCAGACCCAGGATTCTAAAATTACATGGAATCAGAGCTAGATCAAGAGAGGGCAGGGAGGAGAGTCCACACTCTTTCCAGACAGAACACTTTTAGGAAGCCTGCAACTAGGGCCATTAAGTGGAGGGTTTCATATACATTGTTCCTGCAGATTAGCCAACCTCTACTCATGACACCCCCTCTGCACCTCACATATCACACTTACTCGGCTTAAAGTTTCTCTCTGCTGAATGATGAAAAGCATTCAGCAAACGGCAGTGCAGATTTCCTCTGGCCTTAGTGATGTGGGCAACCCCTAGAGTCACCACACTCCTTGGGACCTTGCTTCTTTTTCAGTAGAAAGAGGGAGTTAGACAGGGTGGTGTCTAAATTGCCTTCAAGCCCTAAAGACCTGCCTTGGGGACACTCATTTCCTGTCCAGGGAAAAGGAAGGCTTGTCAGGCAGCCCTCAGTGTGTATCAGCGCAGCAAATGCATGGAGGTGCACCAGTCAGCACAAAAGTATCCTGTTCAATATGAGACATGTAACAACTATAATAATAAAAGCATAATATGCTAATTAGACGAAACAACCTTCTGGACGTCCTTCCAGAAGAAGCCCGGGCTGCAAGTGCCAGCAGAGGCAGGTTGTCAGGGCTGCGTTGGCCAAGCCCCTTGCACGAATTTCATGGATCAGGCTTCTAGTTGTACTAATAAAGCTCCTGACTCCCCTCCCTACCCTCCTTCACTACCCTCTGACAGCACCCTCCTCCCCCCACACCTACACCCCCTCTCTGCTTCTGCCACAGAACCTGGTCCTTCCTGGGACCAGAGCCCCCACCATGTGCACTCCATGGACCTACTGCCCAAACAACGCTAGTGCTCAGGGCTGCTTCTCAGCCAGACTCACCTTCTTTTCAACCAGTTGATGAGTTCTCAAATGTTCTCCAAAGACACTCTTCCAGCTGGTGCTTTTGTTTTAACTGTGAAGAAAAAGAGTTCACAGCCTCTTAAACCACTGAGCCAGGAAGCATAGATTGGGTGGAGCCTGTGGAAGAACTGTTTGCCTTTAAAGAGACAGTAATATTTCCCCTAATTTGGTGGATGCTTTCATTTTGCCAAGTTGAAACCTTTTCTTCCATGTGCTTGCTCTTGTACCAAAATTACCAAAGCTATATTTGGTGTTTTGGGTTATGGTAGTGGATCGAAAGGCCCTTATTAAATGACATAAATCTTGCCCCCCAAAAGCCAGACACAGTGTCTATCACCTTCCCTGGTGCATTGGGAGACTGCGGGGTCATTCTGGAAGAAGAAATTTGGACATAGGACTTCGTGTATCCTTGGGTCTTGCTGGTGATGGTACAATATGGGTTTTGAGTCTATTCTTTTAGGAGCGTCTCAAGTTACTCATTCAGAAATTAACAAAACTCAGGTACAAAGCCAAAGGGGTATAAACCATTGGGAGCCAAGTGGAAATGAGGAAGGAGAGGCCTGGGGAAAGTCTTCCAATGACCACAGTCTCTCTGTTTTTGTTTGTTTGTTTATTTGTTTGTTTTGTCATATGGTTCTTGCATGGTTGAAAAGTCTACATTGCATGACATATAAAGATGCATCCTGGGAGTAGATGCTTCCTTCTCTCCCAGCCTTCCTACCTTCTCCGTCTCCAGGCCCAGACAGAGGCAGCTAATCCTAGATTTACCTGTGGATGGATCCAAAAGCTGGGAATTGTTTTCAGCTGGGAGAGAGGCTGTTGGCTCTCTCATGGTTGACAAGATGTTCTAGTTCTCTGTTGCATCACCACAAATAGATTAAATTTTGATTATACATTTTGCTTCACTGGATTCAGAAAGTGGGTTAGTCAATGCTTAAGCTTGAGGATAGGTACTAAATGGACCAGATGTGCCATGAACTAGAGGACAATAGGGTTGCTACCCATGGAGGGAAGCAGACAGATTTGGAAATGGTGTTGTAAATGCCCATATTATTGGACCAATTATTGGTATTTTTTTTATTTAAATGCTTATTTTATTTCAGTCTATAAGTATGGCCATTTGTTTGAGTTGCTCACATAAATCCATTCCATCCAGAAAGGAACTGTCAAGTGCTTCTAGCAGTATAAGCACAGTTGGCATGGCCTACCCAAAGATCTCCCACCACAGTCTATAGAAAACCTAAATGTAGTTAAACAAATTGGATGCTCTTATTCTCTGGGCCTTAAGAGATTTTTTTAAAATCAGTTTGTTTTTTTAAAAATAAATAAAATGTCAATCATGGCAGAGAAGACCACTGAGCTGATTTCTGATACCTAAGTTATCACTGGTCATAATTTATCCTAAATGACGACCGGCATCTGAAAGACCTTAGTGTAGGGCTCTTCACAAGTAACACAAACACCACTCACACAAGAACAACCGGGCACCCCCAGAGCAGGTGAGGGCTACAGACTTCCTTTCTCCACTGCTCCCTCCCTCACCGCGGTTCTCAGGCCGAGAGCTGAGAGGATAAGGCTAAGTCACTGAAGGTTTTACAACAGGAGGCTAGCGGGGGACGTCCTGTGAGGTACTCATTTATGAGGTACATCTGAATGCTAAAAATAATGAAGGAATTTTGAGTACTCATGCCTATTTGTATTGCCTTCCATTAATGAGAGTTATTTTACATGTCTACCCTGTGTTCTTTCTCACAGGATAGTTGGGAGGATTAAACAAGATAAAGCATGTTGACAGCCTAATCTGGTGTTTGTGAACCCAGGAAAAATATTCCTACCCTTCTCCCAATCCCCGAAATAAAGAGGTTAGTCCTTGAACTTCGAAAGCACTTTATACATAAGAAGAAATTAGTCTTTCTGTCAGCATCCTCCTCAGCATGATTCTGAGTTCCTCCCAAAAGTGTCTTCTCTCTTGTAAAATAAACACTTTATACTATTTGAAGTGCACAGAAAGTTTTGTTTTTGTTCAGGGCTCTTTACTTTCCACTGTGAAACGTTATTTCTGAGGACTGAAACCCCAGAAGGAAACATGTAAAATGTGTGTGTTTTTAAATGATGATTGAAAGGTAGACGTGTAGAGAAGTCAGGTTAGGAGGGAGAAGGCAAATGCAACCTCTGAAGGGAACTGTTCTAATTATTACCTAAAAAACTAATGTTACACAGCCACATTCAAGGACACAAGGCAAAGCACTACTTTAAAACTAGAGGGACTGATCAGGTCGGTGAAAAGCACAGCTGACACAGAAAGGGAAATGCACTTAAGAATAATTTGAATTGAGACAATGAACCCTCAGTCCTCGATGCTTCTGTTATCGGAATATATCCAAACTCCCTGTCTCTCTTTTTTAACTCCCTCAGTATCTTTATGGACATCTCAAAAGCAGTATTCTCACAGACCTAAATAATAGTTATCATTTTGTTAGGATTCAAAATTTCAATCCAGTAGCCATCAGGATCTTGAATAAATGCCAGGCCTTTCATTTCACCATCGTCAGGCTTCTTCACAAATTTGACTCCCAGTTCTTCAAATCTTTTGCAAGCACCGTGTACATCAGGAACTGCAATTCTGATGTGACCAAACCCTCGAGGGTCTGAGTTGCCGCTGTGGTAACTCTGGGTCTCATCCTCCTCGCTGCCCCAACTGTGTGTCAGTTCAAGTGTAGCTTTTCTGGAGAACACCCACGCTACCTTTTCATCTTTCTCTTTGGGGATGTCATTTTTATCCTCATAAGCCAAGAAATAGAGTGAAAATTTCATGGTGGGAAAACCTAATTTTTGGAGTAGCATCATTCCAAGACCTCTAGTATAAAAATACAAAAACTTCTTAGGATCCTTAATTCGTAGCATGGCCTGCTGCAACAGAAAATCCTTGGTGCTGGGGTCCGGGTCCGAGCAACAACCGAGGGCAGCCTGGTCGGTAAGGCTGCCCGACGCGGGCTGTGGCTCTGCCATGGCTGCACTGCTGTATCACGGACGAAGGTACCCGGGAACGCAGTGAACTCCACACTCCGCCCAGCCGGGGGTTGCCTCCACCCCAATTATTGGTATGAATGACTTTGGTCACCTTGAAGGAACCCAGGTAACAGTTTTCCTATTTCCAATAAAGACACAGATCAGGACCAGTTATATAATTCATAAGGTCTGGCACAAGAAAATACCAAGCCCATTGTTTAAAAATCATGAAGAATTTGAAGATGACATTACAGAGCTTTAAACCCTCTAAGCACAGATCCTTGAGCAAACCTACAAGTCACGCATCCATGAAGCTCACCTTGACAGGCTGCATATATATGAGTCCAGAGCAGAGCCAGAGCTGCATTTCGTGCTCAAAATGCTTCCACCACTGCCCCAGTTCACTTCATTCTCCATATTCCCTGAATGAAACTTGTCCTGATAGAAGCTGCCTTTTATGTTTTCTTGGACAAGTAGTTGCTCCTCCGAGCACACTCATAGGTTCCCAAAAGGGAAGAGGGATGTGGTTGAAATAGAATCCATAGATGCCATAGGGAACAGAATGTGGGTCTTGAATGGTCCTCGCCCTGAGGTCCTTGACCATGGAGGAGCATCTGGAACCTGGCTCCCACCCCTGAACCCTCTCTTAGGACTGGCCTCCTGCTAGGAGTCTTTTGATAGAAGGAATTTTGCCTCATGTCTCTCCCTGTGCTGTTCATTTGGCTGTGCTTCTCATCCTTAGGAGCTCCTTTCCACACCCAGCTCTGCTGTGAGCCACCCGTCTCTCTGCTGCGGGTCCCCACCTGCAAGTCCAGGAAGGTGCTCTCCCCCCTCGCAGGAGACCCCCAGACCGCCGATTGCAGGCTTCTCCCCTCCCAGGATGCTGCTCCTTCCACAGTTAGAAGCAAAGAGATGAATGTAGAGAAAGACATGGCTTTCTATTTTACATTTTATTCTTCTTATTTTTCCCCCTTTATGCTTTCCATCATAGACACGTATGTCCATGTGGAAATATGTGGATTTTTAAAAAAAATGTTGGGGTTATTAAAATACATTTCTTTAACTTCTATCAGAGTCTGCCTTGTGGAGTTCAAGTCTTTGTATGCTGCTATGTTCGAGATAAATTCAAAGCTCAAAATTATTACAACTTTGCAAAAATAATAACAGGAGGTGAAAGGAATTGTTTCTTGAAATGTCCTGACACTTCCATAATGAATAATTAACCTTGGTATATCAGTTGCCTATTGCTGCCATAACAAATTACCAAAAATTAGAGTCCTGAGACAATGGAAATTAATTTTCTTAGAGTTCTGGAGGTCAGGAGCCAGAAATTAGTCATATGCAGATAAAATGAAGATATCCTCAGGGCTGAAGGTTCTCTAGGAGAGAATCCATCGCTTGCCTCTTCCAGCTTCTAAAAGCTTCCAGAATCCCTTGTTTTGTGATCACATCACTCCAATCTCTGCTGCCATCATCACATTGCCTTCTTCCTCCTTTGGTCTTTCCTCCCTCTTCTGAGGGCCTTTGTGATTACATGTAGGACTCACTCAGATAATCCAAGACAATCTCCCCATCTCAAAATCATTAACTTCGTCACTTCTGCAACGAGGAAACATTTATATGTTCTGAGGATTAGGAATGCTTATATGGGGTTGGGGGGTGTGATTTTCAGCCTTCCACATGTGGATAGGTTAACCTCTCTGTTACTCCCTTTCTGATCTTTAAAATGAAGTATTGACTTCATAGGGTCATTGTTTAGAAATTTGAATATTAAAGGTGAGATCTCAGTTCAAAGTGAGGACCATGGTGTTGGACACTGGAAGAAATGTGATACTTGATACAATGTGGGAGAGAAGTCTCTGAGTTATGTTCCACTACTGGGTGCAAAGAAGAGCTTGAAAGCAATACACTTGCGTTTCCAAAGACAGTTTGGGAGGTATAGCCTGGTTTCTCCTTGTAAAATGCAACAGTCAAGACATGAGAGCAATGCATCTACAAGCCAAGGACCTCCAAGGGTTGCCAGCAGCCACAAGGAGCAGGACCCAGCAAAGATCCTCCCCAGCACCTTCAGAGAGAGATTGGCTCTGCCAACCTTTTGATGCTGGAGCCCTAGAACTATGGGACCATAAGTTTCTGTGACTTTAAGCAACACAGTAAGGGGTACTGTGTTACATCAGCCCTAGGAATCTCACACAACACCTTTCTCCTTCCTCCACCTTTTCTCCTGCCCTTCTCATGTTCCATCCACTCAGCATCCCAGAGATTTTCCCTTCTGCATGAGCTTGTGTTTACTAGAATAGTCTTTCCCACCGCCACCCGCACATCTGGCCCAGGTGGACCACAGAGGCTGCTGATGAGTGAAGTGCTGGCTTTCTCAGAAAGACCTTTAAACTCTGCCTGACCCTGTCTCTCAGCAATGCCTCACTGTCCAAGTTTCCCAGGCCCTATAATCAGCTCCACCCTATTTTCATTACTTTTACAGTTATTGAACTCAGGCCTTTTACTAAAGAATTTAGTGGTTGTCAGTAATATATGCAGCACCAAAACAAACCCCCAAATTCTTTCTCTTTGAGAGAGAAAGTGGAAATGAAGGGCTCCTGGACTCTTAAGGGAGTGGGCAGACTCCCAGGCTGGTGTGAGCACAACAGGTCCTGAGACCACCTCTGCCTGAGAGGATGCCCCGGGCGCACTGGCAGGAGCCCACCTCACTCTCCCACAGAACAACGGATTCACACAAAAGAATAAATAGTTTTACAAAAACTCGCGGACAAAGACAACAGTATGGTGGTTACTAACAGAAAGGAGGATGGAGGTTTGGAAGGGGTAAATGAAAAGAGACCAGAATTTTGGTGGTGGGAACACCAAGTAATATATAGATAATGTGCCACAGGATTTCACACTAGAAATACACATAATATTAATAGCCAATGTCACCCCAACTAATTTTAAAAAGTATAAATAGTTTCATCTAAAAAACAGAGTAGGGCTTCATTCTTTGCAAAGTAAAATAAAAAGAGCATTTGTGCATTTAAATACACAGGAGCCACCTTCCTCAGCTGGCAGCACACAATGCTAATGTGTCTGACAGTGTGTCCCCTTCTGTTAACATCAGTGACACTGGTTTTGTTCCATGAGCAACAGAGCAGATTGTCACATTAGCACTCCAGCACTAGTGTCTGCCATTAACACGTGAAATGCAGTCAGGAAAGCTATGTGGGTCTGGTTCTGCCACTAGTAGCATCTATGGTTTTGGACAAAATAATAACCCCTCTGAGGTCTGGAATCTCTACAGATAAGAAGATAGATAAGTGTCAGATCATCTCAGTCTGATGCTTTCCAAGGAATTACCCCATACACTAATAGGTGGGCCTTGCCCATGAGAACAAGTCCTCAGACTCTCCCAGTGGTTTGAATCCTGATCCGGGGCTGCTTACCCACATTTCCTCTCAGATGTTGTTTGGTTGTAGTGATAAACCTATGACAGCGAACAGGGCTCCTCATGGAAGTCCACCTGGAGGGACCAGTCATGGGATTCTTGGCTTTAGGGTCTGTGTGAAGGATTAATATCACTGCGGGCCTCTGCTCCCATCCTTTGAGTGCCTGGGGTCATCAGAGTCAGGTATAGTTACAGACAGCGACAGATCCCAGGCCCGTTACCATGTGGCACCAACAGCTGGAAAGGCAGGAAGCAGGGCAGCAAGTGTGCTTCTCCCACAGTCTCTGCCACTCTCAGCACACCTTCCACTCCCTTCCTTACTCATCTGACAAGACTTTTTAGTCCCCTTCCTCCAAAACTCATTCATTTGCTCGGACAACCCTGGATTCTTAGCCCTTCCTTGACCCTAGGGGCAGAAGAAGAGGCTGCTTAGAACAGGAACCTAAAACTATTCAGAGGCTGTGGGATCCATCTGCTAACATTCAGTCACTTGCCTCTTTTCTGGGATTTTTCAGTTTGGTTTCCACAATTTCTGATGTTATCTGCATTTCTTCCTTTTGGGTTTAGTTTGATGTCCTTAGGTGCTTTCCTACTACTGATAAATGCTGTTTGTACCAAGGGACAAAGGTGCAATTTTAATGTATATCCAAAATGTATCATAGCACAAATTTTTTTTTTGCTTCTTATTATCCACCCAATTTCCAAGAAATGAGCTACAGGATGTTATTGTAAATGAACTTGTGCACCGGAAAGCAAACATCCTGCCTCCATCACAGCACTTTCCGTCATTTCCTCCTTGTTCTGTTTAAGTCATTTCTTAAAGTTTTGGACACAGCACAGTCTAGAAAGGCTAGGTTGCAGGGCCCATGTCCCATGAATTGTACCTGCTGAAGTGTTCAGAGGGGTGAGAAGAGAAGGCTAGGCCAAGAAGAAATATCACCATGGAGATCAGCCTGAAGAGTGTTTAGGATCAATTTGGAACCCTCCTATGGTGGTGCTGGTGTGTGGATGAAATGGAGGAGTTCTCCTGTGAACCTCCAAACCCTCACCTGTTCCTCCTCCAGAGCAGGCACAATACTTAGTACTTTGACTCTGACATGAGCCAAACAAAATATATTCTCATGGATGTTGCCATCTTTCAAGCTCTAACAATGACATTCTCAAAGCTTAACTTGTGAATAAACATCTAATGCAGCCTCATTGTTTTGGAATATTTATTGAAGAAATATCACTTGGAAATATCACTTAAAATTAGAATTATGGGACTCGTTTCTGAGCTGTGAAAGACCATAAATGGCTATCCTGAAATATAAGGAGACACCAGCATTTCTCCTGTCCTCTACAGGTATAACACCTCTACATTGATTGGAAAGCCTAGGACTCCAGACAAACATAGCAACCTGGAAGGCAATGGCACCTGTCACCTAGGCCCTATTTAGCAATAGTTCATTGAACCCCACTGAACAAACATAAAAAGGGAAAACTAAACTATATAAAATCCATGCACTCAGCAGGAAGGAAGATGAGGGGAGCTAGCAGAGTAACCATCATTAAATCTAAAACTACTGACTGGGTTTCCATTTCCAGACAGCATTGTGAGGGGCCCTGCAAGAGTGATAGCTGGTGGAACAACCATATCTGGTAAAATTTTTTACAATTGAAGTCTCTAAAACTGCCCTAAGGTAATATAGCAAATGAAGAAATGTTAATTTTTTACAGTGGACCAAATTGTAGTCACAAGTGTGAGAATCTGGGTGGTACCTAATCCATGACTCCCCCACTCACCTTCAGCTCAGCTTAAAGGAAACTCCATTCTGGGCAGATGTGATAAAGAAGATGGGGCTACTGCTCCCCTCAGTTAACCATCAAGTATATGCTACCTTACCAATAGGGGCAGGCTGGCAGCATTTCTCATGCCCTTTAACTCTGATTTGCAGAACTAAACTGGTGAGCACAACCAGCAGCACCCTCCTGCTTCTCTAGTCATAGCACAGAGGCTCTATCCCAGACATAACAGGCTAAGAATACTGGTAACCCAGCGGCCCACACTCCAGCTCCCTCATATGATAGAGGATCCATGCTGGGAGAGGCAGGTTGAGAAGACCAGAGGCAAGCATCCTTTGATCAGGCCCCAGAGCTGTGGCTCAGAGCTTTTGTACAGGAAGAAAAGAAGTCCATAATTACAGAGAACTCCAAAGCTCTCCTCAAAAGAAATGACTTTATTTGAAGCAGAGTGAAGGAAGTTCCCAGGCACTCTTGAAAACTGTGAAGGTTTTCATGGTAAGTAATTTAGAGGAGCCTGGTAATCCGATACGAGCTTTAAGGGAAACCATCGGTCAGCCATTTACTAGAGAGAACCAGGAAAATAGGCATGTACAAAGGGTGGTTCTAGGATCAGAGAAAATCTGAAAGAGTGGTCCCCGAACCACGCCTGTAAAGGAAACCAATTTTATTTATATCAGACTGTGGAGCATTTTATGCCCAAAGACATTGTCAAAAACAAGAGAGAAAACAGATGGCAATTAGTAGACCTAACAGCTGGGCATAAAACCGATGGAGACATGGAGCTTAACAGACACTGAGAAAAGAGAGAAAGAGAGCACTGCTAAGACTATTGTCATTCAAGGTGACATTTCAAGGCTGCGCTTTCTGAGGAGCATCATCAGAGGTTTCACACTGAAGGGGAAATAGACTTCTCCACAGGAGTCCAGCCATGTCACTAAACCAACTTGAAAACAACAGCAACTTGAGCCCTAGAAATGCAGAGGTGAATCACTATCCAGAGCACTGCACTACATTACTTAAAACACCCAGTTTATTAATGAAACTGCGACATACTACAAAGAAACAGGAAATTGTGACCTGGAGAGTGACAAAAATTCAGGCAACAGTAACTCTATGTGAGAGGGCCAACATATTGGATTTGAAAACAATGCTTCAAAACAGCACTTCGAAATATGTTTAAAGAACTGAAGGAAATAATGCTTAAAAAAGAAAGGAAGCCGTGATGACAATACCTCATCAAATAGAAATGAAAATGTTACTAGAGAGGCTCAATGGTAGGTTTAAAAAAGCGAAAGAAAGAATCAATGATTGGTGTAAAAATAACAGAAGTCAAGAGGAACTAATCAGGAGGTCAACAAAGATGAGATGTGGGGACCAAATAGATATAACACTAGAACATTCCACCCAACAACACCAGAAAACACATGCTCTTCAAATGCACAAAGAACATTCTCCTAAACAGACCATGTGTGAGGCCGTAAAGTAAGCCTCAATAAACTTAAGAAGCTTGAAATCGTACAGAACATGTTCTCTGGCCATAATGAAGGAAAGTTAGGGATCAGTAACAGAAAAAAACTTGAGGAAAAGGACTATATATATGGGTTTTTTAATCCTCACCTGAGGATATTTTTCTCATTGATTTTTAGAGAGAGTGGAGTGGAAGGGATAAGGGAAGGAGAGAGAGAAAGAGATAGAGAGAGAGAGAGAACAGTTACATGAATTTGTTGCCCCCCACACCCATCCTCCTATCCTGACCTTGGGCCATGGATTGGACCTGCAACCTAGTTACATGCTCTTGACTGGGAAATGAACCTGCAACCTTCCAGTGTTCAGACCTATGCTCTAATCCAGGGGTCCTCAAACTATGGCCCGCGGGCCACATGCAAATACAAATATTGTATTTGTTCCCATTTTGTTTTTTTACTTCAAAATAAGATATGTGCAGTGTGCATAGGAATTTGTTCATAGTTTTTTTTTTTAAACTATAGTCCGGCCCTCCAAGGGTCTGAGGGACAGTGAACTGGCCCCCTGTTTAAAAAGTTTGAGGACCCCTGCTCTAATCGCTGAACACCCCAGCCAGGGAAAAATCAATATTAACCAACACAATTCTAAATTATCAAGGAATCAAAGTAGATATAAAGAGAGAAATTATAAAGACTTTGAGATAGTTAGAAAGGAAAAACAAAACAAAACAGCATAGCAAAACTCATGGCGGGGTAGCCAAGGTGATACTTAGAGGAAATTTTTTATCTGGAAATATACATGTAGCAATATTAAACCAAGATTAAAGGTCTCAAACCAGTATCCTAATTTTCCACATTAAGGCATTGATTAAGGGAGGAAACAAAACCTAAAGCAGTTACAAGAAGGATACAATAAAGAGTACAAGTGGAAATTAATGAACTACAAAATAGAAAATCAATACAAAAAAAACAACAAAACCAAAACTTGGTTCTTTGAAAATATCAGAAAATTGAGAAATGTTTAGCCTATTTGATCAAAAATATATAGAGAATTAGCAAAATCAGGACTGAAAAAGCTTATAGAAAAAAACAATTATTACTGAGCTTATAGGAAAAGATAATTATTATGATATTTTATAAACAATCTTAGGCTCTCCAAATTAGATAGCATAGGTAAAATGGAAAAATTTGTAAACTACCAAAATTGACTCAAGGAAATATGGACATTTAAATAGATCTATAGTATGTAAAGGGATTAAATTACTAATACAAAACATTACCTACAAAGAAAACCTCAAGCCCAGATTCTATCAAACATTTAAGAATGATTGATATAAATTCTTCACAAATTCTTCCAAAAAATAGAAGGGAAAGAACACACCCATTTATTCTATAATGCCAGTATTGTCCTGATACGAGACCAGAAAAAGATAACACCATAAAAGAAAATCATAGGTCAATATCTCACATAAATATGGATGCAAAAATCCTCAACAAAATACTGGCAAAGACTACAGTTAGCTTTAAAACTGCTCAACTCGATAGGAACTAGATGGTGGTGATATAGGCAGACGCGTCCCAGGTCTTGTCCTGGAGCAAATGGAGTAAGCAGCTGAAACTAATAACACCCACCCCGAATTGGCGAAATTACTCAGCTGGTGAGATGGTTTGCAGCCGGGAAGGGCAGACCTCCCCTGGAAAGGTTAAAAACCAGGGATCTGGGCAGGAAAGTTTGCCAGACCTGAGCCCAGAGGGTCGGAGGGAGACCGCATGGCAGACAGCCGAGTCTCTTGGGACAGACACAGCCCCTGACTGGGGAAAGGAGTTCCTCGGGATTCCTGGCGCCAGGGGTATTTGAGATTTGGATTCTGTGATTACCGAGGACTGAGCCTAAAGTGGGCAGCCTGAGGAGCTGACCAGGTCATGCAGTGCCGGTAAGAGAGGAGCGTTTCCCAGATCATGCAGTGCTGGTAAGAGAGGAGCATTTCCGCGGCCAGCCGGCGTTTGTTTGTTTCTTTGTTTTCACTGAACCCTGCTCATAGGACAGTTCGGATACAGACACTCACCTGTGCTGAAGAGAGGGAGAAGGTGCGGACGAGTGGAATCTGGGGAGAGGCTGAGGAGAGAGTTGGGGCCGGGAGAGGTGGCAGCGAATTGAGTGCTGAGACACCCCTGGGCCCAGGACTGGGGCAGCCATTCTCTCTGGAGGGTGGAATTCCTCCCCCCACCCCCCAGGCAAGGAGCACAGCCACACCCAGATTCTACCCTGTATGAGATAAAGGATTAAAATAATCTGATTAGTCCCTGGGAGTTACCAGGGTCTGGCCTATAGAGGAACTTTCAGTCCCACCAACAACACAGAGCAGGGTAATGATTATATAAGAACCAGCTCTGGGCAGTTGACCTCCCCAAACCAGTTTTAAGTAGAGAAGCCTTATAGCCTCAGAGGCCAACCCCAAAGCACTGCCACCCAGAGGCTGAGCCACAAACTGACTCTTAGGTGAACACAAATTAAGGCAGTCTGGATCACAAATACGGCCTGCTTTAAATTCAGGACTGTGATTTAAAACACAGAGGAACAGTGTATCGCAGGGAAATTCAACACTCTCCTGAATACCTGGCAGGACTAAGGCGAGCCAGGCTGAAGAGTAGAAGAACCGAAAGACCTTCACTACTGCAAATTTTTTTTCTTTTTTCGTCTTTTAACTAAGAAACCAATTTTTTTCTTTTTCTTCTTTTTCCATCACCTGATTTTACCCTTTTAATTACTACATTTTTATTTTTAACCAGTATTATTACTGCTACCATTTTTTAAAGTGCCATTTTATTTTCTCTTTATTTTATTTTGGGAGTAGTGTTCTCAATTCTATTTTCATCGTTCCTTTAGCATCAATTTTGCCTACCTCAATTTTACCTCTATACTAAAACCCTCTTCCTCACTTTTCCCCTTTTGGTGTCCTGTTTCTCTTACCCTACTCCTGCTTTAGATTTTTCCTATTCCGTCTTTTTACCCCCTGTCTGATTTCACCCTACTTATATATCCTATTTCCAATCCACTGCTCTAAATCCTTATACACTTATCCCTTATCCTTCTTCACTATCCAAACATTTTTTTCTCTTATCTTTCTATTGTTTTCTTGCTGTTTGCTTGATTGTTGAATATATTGTTTTTTTGTTTGTTTGTTTGTGTGTGTGTTTTTTTTGCTTGTTTTGTCTTGTGTTTTTTTTTTCGTTTTTTTTAGGACTGGTTGTGAGGTTGTTTTGCTTTTTCTTTTTATTTTTTTCTGCTGGTTCTTCCCCTCCCTCCCCTCCCCCACCTGCGGCTATTTTTGTGCTTCTGTTTTCCCTTGCCTCTCTTGATATCATTGGTTGTTTGTAGTTTGTATTCATCTCCAGGAATCTGTTGCTGGAATTTGTTGGGATTAGTGGCAGTTCTATCAGAGTTTTCACCTCATACAAATAGTCTCTTCCCCTATTCTACTTCATTCTCTCTTTTCGCTCTTTTTTTCTTTTTCTTTTTTTCCCAATTTCATTTTTGCACTCCTTTTTTTTTTCTTTCTTATTTTTCTTTTCTTTTCTTTTTTCTCTTTTATCTTTTTCTCTTCTTTCCTCCTTATCCCCTAATTCTCTTAATTCAGGTGGTCACCTTTATTTGGGGTTATTAATATCGTGAATATATTTGTGTTCAGTGCCTGGTACGTTGTGCCTTGTTGTGTTGTATTTTTTTTAATTTTTTTAATTAAAACTTTATTGTTCAGATTATTACATTAGTTACTCTTTTTTCCCACCATAACTCCCCTCCACCCAGTTCCAACCCCACCCTCTGCTCTCACTCCCCACCCACTGTCCTCATCCATAGGTGCACGATTGTTGTCTAATCTCTTCACTCACCCCCACACCCCTTTCTCCCCCTCCCCAAGAATAGTCAGTCCATTCCCTTTCTATGTCCCTGATTCTATTATAATCACCAGTTCATCAGATTATTTATTCACTTGATTTTTAGATTCACTTGTTGATAGATGTGTATTTGTTGTTCATAATTTGTATCTTTACCTTTTTCTTCTTCTTCCTCTTCTTACAGGATACCTTTCAGCATTTCATATAATACTGGTTTGGTGGTGATGAACCCCTTTAGCTTTTTCTTATCTGTGAAGCTCTTTATCTGGCCTTCACTTCTGAATGATAGCTTTGCTGGATAAAGTAGTCTTGGTTGGAGGTTCTTGGTATTCATCACTTTGAATATTTCTTGCCATTCCCTTCTGGCCTGCAAAGTTTCTGTTGAGAAATCAGCTGACAGTCGTATGGGTACTCCCTTGTAGGTAACTGATTTTCTTTCTCTTGCTGCTTTTAGGATACTCTCTTTATCTTTTGCTCTTGGCATTTTAATTATGATGTGTCTTGGTGTGGTCCTCTTTGGATTCCTTTTGTTTGGGGTTCTCTGCGCTTCCTGGACTTGGAAGTCTATTCTTTTCACCAGGTAGGGGAAGTTTTCTGTCATTATTTCTTCAAGTAGGTTTTCAATATCTTGCTCACTCATCTGGCACCCCTATAATTTGGATGTTGGTACGCTTGAAGCTGTCCCAGAGGCTCCTTACACTATCTTCATATTTTCGGATTCTTTTTTCATTTTGCTTTTCCGGTTGGGTGTTTTTTGCTTCTTTGTATTTCAAATCTTTGACTTGATCCTTGCGACCCTCTGGTCTGCTGCTGGGAGTCTGTATAATATTCTTTATTTCAGTCAGTGTATGCTTAATTTCTAGTTGGTCCTTTATCACAACATCGAGGGTCTCATTAGATTTTTTGAGGATCTCACTACATTTATTGGTGGTCTTACCAGTCTTTTCAAGCATCTCACTACATATGCAGCCATCTCAGCAGGGATTATGACCCACAGAAGAGAAAAATTCCTTACTTTAAATTCAACACCTTAGTGATACATGGAATGGTGAAGCTTGGACTCTCATTGTGGGTTCTTGCCCTAAGAAATTTGAAGAATAAAATTCGCGGACTAAAAGATTTTTAGCAAAAATGTGAAAGTTTATTGCAAGTGTATACAAAGTCCCCCCTGGGGAGGAGTCCCAAAAGGGGAATCTCTTGGGGAGGGGTCCCCAAAGGGGAAAAACCACTGTCTCTAAGATGGGAAAAACCTAGTCCTCTGAGTCTCTTTGTCTACACAGGTTTCTAAATGCTGGGAACTTCTTTATCTGTTCATGTTCTTTAATTGGATCCTGCCTTATTTTATGTCACCCTTGCTTTCCTAATTGTTTACTTTTCCTCCTTATTCCATGTACGGTATCAGTTTCTAGGCTTTAAAGCTCACCCAGTGGCCCCCTCTTCTTCTTCCCCTTATCTTGTAACATTCCTCTGTCTTTTGTGTATGTAAGATAAACAATCTGGCTGCTTGGAGGTGTCTCTGACTGTCATGTATGCATTCCCCTCCCATGGACCCCCTTTCCCTAAAACTGCCTCTTCTGTCTCTAAAATTCTCTCATTATTGTAGAAAGCTAGCAAATTTTTTATATTTTAATTAAATATGTTGAAGTCATACAGGCAGAAAGTTTTGACAGTGTTGTGGAGTTACTATAAAATACTTTGATATACAAATAATAATAACTCATACAGAGTATCATCAGTAGAATTATACTTTCTTAGTGTCATTTGGTTAGGTATATATACTTCTTAGGACACTTAAAAGTTGATAACAGAACAGTATACATAGCATGCCAAATGAGCAATGTTTTCAAAATAACTGTGTCTTAAGTTAAACATCAAATCATCTATATAGCTCTTTCCCTATTTCTTTTCAGTAATTCTCTTGCTCATCTCTTTCATGTGTCTATAAAGTTGACGTATTCAGGATTTGTTAAGCACAGACCAGGACCATGGAAGACAACAGACAACCACAACTTAGAGCCTGTTTTTCCCAGAAGGAAGTTCCTGTTAGCATAGCCCTTGAATAAGACTGATTCCTGCTGGAGGAATCCTGTTTGACAACCATTTGTCTCTGCTTTTAGTAGATGCATGCTGACAATATTACAGACATGATTATTAACTCCATTAATTTTTCAGCGATATCACCACTACTCACACAGTTTTTCAGACTAAAAATCTAGGAATCTCCCTTGATTCCTATCTTCACCTTACTTTTTAGTACCAAGCAATTGGAAAGTTCTTCTGGCTCCATCCACAATTCTGACCGCTTCTCTTCATTTTAAAGACCATCATACTAGCCCAATCTACCATCACCAACCATGACTCAGCAATTCCCTAACTGGTCTCTCAATTTCCACTTTTCCTGGGGTCTATTCTGTAAATTTGCATGATTTGTTAAAATATCAATCAAACAGAAGAGAGATTTTGTAGAACCAACATGCTGGCTTCCACAAAATCAGTAGTTATTCCTCATCTTCCCCACACTACAACGGATTAGCAAAATGATCCCTAAGGCAGAGTTTCCCACATTCAATAACCAGAATCCTGGGATGAGAGAAGTAAATTTCCAGAAGCTGAGATCTCTGGCTATAGGTTGGCTAAGAGTAAAGGAAAATGTGGGTGGGAGTCCAGATTATTATCCAGTTAGGATCACAATGAAAGACTCCATCCTAAGGATAACCTGAGGGCATTAGCTGATTATTGAAAAAGGTAGTAGGAAAATCATGGGAGGGGAAGCAAAAAACCTCCAAAGGCCTGCTCAAACAGATGAAAAATTTACCAATGTTGGCAGAATATGGCCATCTATGTGATACATTGTAGATATGGCCTTGAATTCCTCCCATCTCTGTACACATGCCTCTTTGGGATGTGGATCTGAAGCTCCTCCCACAAGGTCTGTTTTTCCACCCATTGCATCTGGGTGGGCCCTGTGACTTGCTGTGGACAATAGGACAATAAAAGGATGATGCAAGTAGTCTCCAAAAGTGCTGATGCCTTGTGGCTTGCTGTCTCCTTCTGGTCTTCAGAACCCTGTAACAGCTTCATAAAGAGGCTGAACTAGCCTGATTGATGGTGAAGGACACAAGGCCCAGTTATCCCCATCACCCTGGCCTGCCCAAGAGCCTGTTAACTACCAGACATGACCCTGGGGTGGTATAATTCAAAATTATCCAGTTTACAGGATCTTAAGAGTATCAGGCTAAGCAAAAATGACCAATGAAAAGAGGGAAGAACCATATGATTTCACTCATATTTTGGATATAAAGTAGAAGTCAATCAGTGAACAAACAAAACAAACAATCAAATAAACTCATAGACATGGACAACAGTATGGTGGTTACCAGAGAAAAAGGGGGTAGTGAAAAGTTGAAGAGAGTAAAAGGGTCAAACATATGATGATGGAAGGAGGCAAGGCTTTATGTGGCGAGCATGGAATGCAATATACTGATGATGTAGTATATACTTGTATACCTGAAACATATATAATATTATTAACCTATGATCCCCTAATAAATTTAATATCTGATAGTTGTAGGACCTTCTCTGTCTTGTATTTCCCTTATTACCTGGGAACAAGCACAATACTGGACAAAGAGGGGTTCTCAATAAATATTTGTAAGTAAAGAAGTTGATCAAAAATCATTCTGGCCCTGCAAGTTTGGTCATTTACCTTTATCGGGGTACATGCAGGAGGCAACTAATTGCTGTGTCACTCTCACATTGATGTGTCCCTTGTTCTCAGTCCTGTTCTTCCATTCTGCCCTCCCTTCTACTCTCTAAAAAAATCAAAGGAAAAAATTTCCTCTCCTGAGGATTAAAAACAACAAGAACAAAAAAATCCCTCTGATTCCTGCTTTCTCTCTGATCTTTATGTCTAGCATACATCTGTGAAAACATTTTATTTTCCTTATTTATAAATGCTTAGTGGCATAGAAACATGGTATGACATTGTAAATATTTTTCTCCTTCCCATCTAGGATTGTTTGGAAATGAGAAAAGCTGTTTAAAGAACTTGTATTGGATCAGACTTTGGTGGGACAGGCTGAAAATGCTAGTTGTTAAAGACAGGCTCTTATGATAGAAGGCCATCGTATACAAACTTGAATCACTGTTAAAAAGACAAACACTCCTTTTGAAATAAGAGTTATGTCTTTATGCCTTAAGGATAGGGAGCTAGATACAGTTTTTTTTTTTGTTTTTTTTTTTATATTTTTTTTATTGATTTTTTACAGAGAGGAAGGGAGAGAGAGATAGAGAGTTAGAAACGTCGATGAGAGAGAAACATCGACCAGCTGCCTCCTGCACATCTCCCACTGGGGACGTGCCCGCAACCAAGGTACATGCCCTTGACCGGAATCGAACCTGGGACCCTTCAGTCCGCAGGCCGACGCTCTATCCACTGAGCCAAACCGGTTTCGGCTAGATACAGTTTTTTGAAGACTAAGAAGAGAAATCATATAATACTTACAATCAACTTTGGCCACAAAATTTATGTAAGTGATGACTGTACAGAAGGGGAGCCCTACTGAGCTGTGCTTCTTACACTTCCCAATTCTCTTCACCCACCAATTGCCCTCAGAGCTAATTCTGTTGGCTCACCAAACTCTATCCTTGAAAGAATCAAATTTATTTATAAATTCAATAAATGGTGAAAGAAATCATTTATTTGTACAATATGCTTTGAGCATCAATCCCTAAAAGAGGTACTATTTTCTTATTTATTTCTTTTAATCCTCACCCGAGGATATTTTCCCATTGATTTTTAGGCAGAGTGGAAGAGAGAGGGAAAGACAGAGAGAAATATTGATGTGAGAGAAACACATTGATTGGTTTCCTCTTCTATGAACTCCAACAAGGGCCCGGGTTCGGGAGGAGTCAGCACCTGAGTTATGCCATTAACCAGAATTGAACCCAGGACCCTTTGGTCAATAGGCCAATGCTCTATCCACTGAGCCAAACTGACTAGGGCAAGAGGTACTATTTTACATGGCTCAGCTTTTAAAATGGATCACTGCTAATATCAGCAGACAAAGGAAAAATTAAGCAAGGAGAGACATATGCTGAGAGCAAGTATGCCAGGAGGATTAAGATATAGAATCAGGATAGATGTGCCCTCTGCACCAAGTCCCACATTTCCTGCCTCCATCCTCTCCCCGTAAAACCCACACAAACACCCATGTTGCTTTAACTGGAAAATCTGGGCCCTGTTCCCTTGTCTGACATTGAAGGCAATGCCAAGCAAACATATTGACAAGGAAAGGAAAAGTGAGAGGAGGAGCTGTCCAAACTTGCTCAGGTAAGATACAGGCCCAATTTAACACCTAAAAAAATCTACCTGTCTTTTGTTGGACTTGTCCCAGACTTGGTGCTGGTAGAAGCTATCCTTGGTGGACAGCTTGACCCCTTCCGCATATACTCAGGCCCAGCAGAGACAACCACAGCCTGTAGATCATTTTATAGTTCCAAATATGTAACCCAGGGTCAGTCACATGCAGATACAGTCATTGCCCTGCACCAGACTGCCTCCCAATAGGCCCCAGAGCCATCACCTGATGGTGAGCTTCAGACCACATCAGAGCATGACCCAATGAGCCCACAGGCAACACACCCAAAAATATATATTGGTAGACATCAGGTGCTGCTGGGACAAATTTTGCTTCATGGAGTCAGATCATACACTGTGGTTAATATTGACCTCATAGTCAACCAGTGTGAGAGTCAACGCAACCCATGGATCGGCCAACAACAATCAAGACTCAACTATAACAGGAGGGAAAACATATATACCATTTGGAACTTTCCTGAAAAATGTAGCTCAGGTGATTATGTAGACTGCTGGGGTCCAATCCCAGCGGGTCCAGGGGTCCCCAAAGGTGTGGACGGAGTCGGCAAAGAAGGAATGACATGAAGACAGCCTTCAGTTGATCAGCAGCCTAGTCAGGACCTCTAGCCAGGATCTCCAGCCAAAGTTCTGGTTGGAGTTCTGGTTAGGAACTGATGAGGATCTGATGAGGATCTGATGTTTATTGTCTTGTTACATGCGCATTTATACCAGCCGATTTTAATCCTGTCAATTTCTATTACAAAGGTTAGGGCGTTTCTTATCTCCATTCCAGGGAGTAAAGAATATGTAGCTTAACTACCCGCCTGGCACTTAATTAAGGGGTTGTATCTCCTCCCTAACCTCAGGGAAAAATCCCCACCTGGGGAAACAACCTTTCTCAGAGAGGTGCCCTTGGTTAAAACACATGGCACTAAGGAGAGCAAACATATTAAGAACAATATGCTATATATGCCAGGTCCCTTGAAACATATGCTGTGCAGATGTTTCTTTCCTGCAGCGACTGTGTCAAGCAGCAAGGATGGACCGGCTTCCGGCAAATTCCCCCTTTTTTATTTTTTAAATGATAGTGCATGGAAATCAGTGGCCACCTCTCAGATTGGGCTGTTTAAGCCTCGGAAGAAGACTGGCAAGCAATGACAATAAGCATAGCTATAAACATAGTGGATGGAGTGCACAAGGAGTCTTGTTTCTGTAGAAGGTTGCTGGCCTCTTCAGTCAAGGGATTTCAGCTGTCCTCAAGTTGGTGGTTTGGTTGTCCTTGTTGATCTGGCTAGCAGGCAGTGTCATTGGCAACGGGCTTCCCAAAGCGTCAGCGAGTTAAAGGGCTGCATCAAAGGGTCCATCAGGGCCATGCTTGATGGTGGTGTCAGTGTCCAAGGAGGAGTAAGCTGTGTCCTCTGGGTCAGCCGTTATAGAGGATGGAGGGTAGTAGAGAGAAAAAGAAAAGAAAGCAAAAGAACTACAAGGCATAGAAGTGTTTAGAAAAAAGAAGGAGAAGAAAGGGAAGAAGGCAGCATCCTGACACAGCCCTTTCCTTCATCTGCCCCTTTCCCTGTGGTCCAAGGTAGAAATGGGAAACAAGTCCTGTTGCAGTGAGAGGGCAGCTGTTGTCAGCCAGTCTCTGTCTTGACCTTGGTCCTGATCTGAGGTGGGCCAAGTCTCTTTCTGTTACCTGGGTCCCTATCTGAGCTGGGTGTGGGAAGCGGGAAGCAGCCACAGGGACAGGAGACCTCCCTCAGAAGGGGCGAGTGTTCAAGCCCCTGCATAGTTGGGGGGGTGAGGATCTGTGCCCCACCTCTGTTGACCCCCAAGTTCTCTCTTGCTGGCCCCTCTGCGACTGTGCCTGTCTTAGGTTGTTCCTCCCTGAGGAATCTTACCCGTCTTTGACTAACCAGCCATCCTCCGGGGCCAAGCAGGGTGATGTGAGGTTCAGTTCTGTCTCCTTGGTAGTCTATGCCCCCGTGGCCTCCACGCCCAGCAACTGCTTTGGGATCCGCTCGCCTGCTGGCGGGGCCCTGGCATTGATCACATATCTTGGGGAACCCAGGTTTCTTCTCCAGGGAGGGCCCAGCTCACACCATTGGTGTGAGAGACAGATCCTTGGTACCAGCCACCATGAGGCTTCAACCTCAGCATGAATAGAGAGTTCAGGCAACAGCTATGGGCAATTGGATTGTAAGAAGAGGGTCCCTCTTGACACGAGGGTAAGAGGGGCCAAAACAGGACAAAGGAGAGTCCTGGGACAGGGCTTTCTCAGCCCAGGATGTCAGGCTCTTGGCACAAGACAACTCCATGTATGGGACATATACCAGACACCCCTAGTCACAGCATAAAAGGGAGGTGCCCTTCCTGGAACAGTAGGGTAGGGAGATTCTATAAAAGGCTGTGTTCAGAAGAGAAGGACAAAGGCCAAAGAACCAACAAACAAGTAGTTAGAGTAAAAAAAAAAAGGAAAAAGGAAAGGAGATGTGGGGCAAAGCTGGGACATATGGAGGCACATGTGATCTTCCCAATGGACAGATTGTTCCAGCTCAGGGCTGCACATCTGCTGCAGACTGGCACTGGTCAGGTGTGCTAGGGTGAGGTGGAAACGGAGGGCGGTGAGACATAAGGTTGGACTAGACGGTCTGGAATCCACACAGGTGAGTCTGCATCCTGTGGAAATATACAAGCATATCCTCTCCCCTGGGTTAAAAGTACATCAGGTCCTTTCCAGGCTCCTGTAAGCAAGTCTCTCCATTTGACAAGGGCTTTAGGTTTAGTTAGATCAGGGTTCCAATGCCTGTACATTGGGGAATTTCCCTCAGAATCTACATTTAGTATATTAATTACAAATAGAGCATGTTGTAGAACATGATGAGGAGAGGAATATTTAAACTCATTTTCTTGTAATTTTTTAATTTGTGTTTTTAAAGTTTGGTGAGCCCTTTCTACTATTGCTTGGCCTTGAGGATTGTAGGGTATTCCTGTAGTATGTGCGATGCCGAATGTAGAGCATAAGTTTTTAAAAGCTCTAGAGGTATAGGCAGGCCCATTGTCTGTTTTAAGTGTCCTTGGTATTCCTAGGTAGGAAAAACATTGGAATAAATGTTGACTTACATCTTTAAAGGCTTCTCCTGTACGTGCAGAAGCAAGGATAACATGAGAAAAGGTATCAATACAATCATGCACATAGCAAAGTTTGCCAAAAGATGGGACATGAGTAATATCCATCTGCCATAAGTCACAGGGTCTAAGTCCTCTTGGATTAACTCCAGTAGCAGGGCTAGGAAAATGAGTAGGACAATGGCTGCAGTCACGCACAATACTTGGGAGCAGCTTCTCTAGATATGCGATAATATAGACGGAGAGCAGAAGCATTTTGATAGTGAATGGCATGAGACCGCCGGGCTTCTTCTAGAGCTGTACAAACTACTGGGCGAGTTAGTAGATCTGCCTGATAATTTCCTTCGCTTAAAGGTCCTGGTAGGCAGGAATGAGCTCTAATATGTCCAATATAGAAAGCCTTTTCTCGTTTATGAATGTAAGTTTGTAGCTGAGTTAACAAAGAGAAAATGGCTGTTCTTCCTTGTAGGAGAGAGGCGGTCTCAATATGAGGAAATAATTTAACTATATATTGAGAGTCAGTGTACAAGTTAAAGGGAACCTGTTGCAATTGTTCAAAGGCATAAACGACTGCCAAAAGCTCTGTTCTCTGGGCTGATGTCTCTAGGGTTTGTTGAATATGGGTTATTGAGTCAATGATTGTTACTGCCTTACCATTAGAGGAGCCATCTGTGAATACTAAGGAGGCAGGAGGTGATAATGGCTCTTTTGAACATTTAATAGGAAATATAAACGGATGTAGGGAGAGAAATTGCAATATGGGTGATCTTGGCAAATGATGTAAAATTTGTCCTGGGAAGTTACCTATAGCTATTTGCCATTCTTCTTCAAATTGTAATAGTGTGTCTAATTGTTCTCTTTTATAAGGTATTATTATCTCAGTAACTTCTCTTCCAAAGAGTTCGGTACTGCGTCGTCTACCTTTGATAATGAGAGTGGCCACTAGGGAAGGATAGGATGATACAATCTTCCTAGGAGTGACAGGTAAATGTATCCATTCTAATGGTCCTTCCTGCCATAAACATCCTGTAGGAGTATATTTAGTGGCTAGAATAATTAAGGCCCAAGATTTGGAATAATCTAGATACTGTAGTTGCTGTTTATTGATGGCCTGTTCTATTTTTGCTATAGCCTTTTCTCCTTCTACAGTTAATTGTCGGGGAGACTTAGGGTTAGAATCTCCCTTTAAAATGTCAAATAGAGGTTTTAAGTCAAGAGTGGTTATTTTTAGATATGACCTGACCCAGTTGATATCACCTAATAGTTTCTGATAATCATTTAATGTGTTTAAATGATCTTTTCTTAATTGTAAAGGCTGATGGGTGATAGTAGAGGTATGTAATATTCTGCCTAAGTAGGAAAAAGAAGGTTCAGTCTGAATCTTTTCTGGGGCTATTTTTAGACCATGTTCTTCTAAAGCAAGGATGGTCTGAGTAAGAATTTCCTGTAAAGTAGCCTGATCTTTATGAGCTAGTAAAATATCATCCATATAATGAATAAGATATAGATCTGAAAATTTCTTTCTAATAACTTGCAATGCCTGATCTACAAACTTTTGACATAATGTAGGACTATTTTTCATCCCTTGTGGGAGAACCTCCCATTGATATCTCTGATAAGGCTGTTTAAAGTTTTCTGATGATATGCTGAATGCAAATCTTTGACAATCAGCCGGGTGAAGAGGTATAGTGAAAAAACAATCCTGTAAGTCAATAACAACAACACAATACTCCTGTGGAATTGCCACAGGGGAGGGCAATCCAGGTTGTAAGGAGCCCATATCTTCCATACTATCATTTATGGCTCTTAGATCTTGCAAAAGTCTCCACTTGCCTGATTTCTTTCTTATTACAAATATGGGTGTGTTCCAGGGACTATTTGATGGCTCTATATGTCCCTCTGCTAATTGCTGATCAATTAATTGTCAGGCTGCTGTTATTTTCTCAGATGTTAAGGGCCATTGCTCGACCCATACTGGTTGTGATGATTTCCAGACTATGGGATCAGCAGTCCTATGGGCAATGGCTCCAATTATAAATTCTGTCGAGGAGTGTGAGGTATTACTTTCTTTTCCTAATCCCTTTTCTGGATTAAATCCCATGTGTAGCATCTGTGATGTTACTCTATCACTGAGGCTATATAATAGAACTCCCATTTGAGACAAGATATCTCTTCCCCATAATGTAAAGGGGATAGTCGTAATTACATAGGGACAGAATGTTCCTGAATGTTGATCTTCATCAGCCCAAGTTAAAATCTGAGAACTCTTTTTTACATTAGATGCCTTTCCTAGTCCTACTAGGGAAGTGGAGGTGGTGTGTGTGGGCCACGAAGAGGGCCAATCCTTCCCTGCTATGCAGGAAACATCAGTTCCTGTATCCAATATACCTTCAATTGGTTTTCCCTGAATTTGTAAAATTTTTGTAGGTCTAGTAGCATGGATTTCTTGTATCCAAAATGCTGCATCACTAGATCCAAAGGCTCTGGCCCCTCTAGCTTCCTGGGTAACAGCTGTCCCTATTTTATGTATTGGTAACAGGAGTAATTGGGCAATTCTCTGGTTGGGCTGAATCTGTATAGTTGTGGTGGGTGGGGAAAGTAAAATCTGTATTTCTCCTGTGTAGTCTGCATCAACAACTCCTGGGATGACTAAGATCCCCTGTAACGAGGTGGAGCTCAGCCCTAATATTAATCCTACAGTTTCCTCAGGCAGCGGCCCGGACAATCCTGTAGGAATGGCTGCTACTGGCGAGTCTGGGGTTAATATTAATTGGGTGGTTGAATGGAGGTCCAATCCTGCACTGCCTGGGGTTGCCATGAAGAGGTCACCGACTGATTGAAATTTGCAAAGGGTTTGAGGATTGATGCCCCTATCATTGCAGGGGCCTGGGGCTGGCCCCCTCTCAAGTTTCCCGATTGAGGTGATGGAATAGAACCTCCTTGGGAACGGTTTGTAGAATTTAAAGGCCGACCGTTTTTATGGTATTTTGATCTACATTCCTTTGCCCAATGGAATCCTTTCTGACATCGGGGACAAACGGTTTTTGGAGGATTAATATTATTCCCTGATGTATTTCCAGGCTGTTGAGGAGCTTGCCATCTGGCTTGGGTATTATTATTTCTATTTGGGCATTCTCTGCTAAAATGCCCAGATAAGCCACAAGAGTAGCAGTTCATATTTCTTTTATTACCTGTATTATTGCTGGCTTGTCCTATGCCCTGTACATATTGAGGGTATGTCTCCCCTTTGAGAGCTTCAGCTATAGCTACACCCTGTATAAATGCTGGACTTACATCAGCACACTGTTTTATAAAATCATTTATAGTTCCCGTTCTGCGAATCAGCCTTAATAAAGCCTGACAGGTATTATTAGCATTTTCAAAAGCCAGTTGTTTGATTAGGATATCGGCAGCCTCTTCATTATTGATTACTTTCTTGACTGCCTGTATGAGGCGAGAAAGGAAATCCTGATATGGTTCCTCGACCTTCTGTTTAACCTCTGTAAGGGAGGTTGTTTTTCCTGTTGTATAAGGTAGGGATTTCCAGGCATTTACTGCACAACTGGTTACTTTAATAAGTGCCTCTTTGGGCATATACATTTGCTCCTGAGCCGTGTTAAAATCACCTTCTCCTAATATCATGTCTATGGTTATTCCTCCTCTGGGATTTTTGCTAGTGGTTACAGCTTTCTTAGCAAGATCATCATATTCAGTTTTCCATAATAAGTAATTGCCTCCTGAGAGACAGGATTTACAAACCTGTGACCAATCATAAGGAGTCATCCATTTATTGGCTAGGGTTTCTACCAAGGTTAGTGTGTAAAGAGCTAGAGGTCCATATTCAGAGCAGGCCAATTTTAATTCTTTAAGTATTTTGTAAGGTATAGCCTCCCAGGTGGGGTTTTCGTCCTCATCAAACTCATTCTCATAAGCAACTGGGAAGCAGAGTGAGAATTCAAGATCTCCATTAGCTTCAGCTTCTCTTATCACCCTTTGAAATTTAGACATGGAGCTCCTAGGAGCTGCAGGACCTGGTTTAGGCTTCCTTTCTAATTTAGGGAGCCTGTTTTGAATGGGAGGGCCTCTCTCCTCTCTACTGACTGGAAAGGAACAATGATCATGTTTATGATATTTATTCTCCTTCCGATCAGTAGGCATAGCTAAATTGCTCTTAGATTGAGCTGGAGACAATAATGATGTGTCCTCTCTAGGTGGATCCGAGGAACTATTTAAAGTTTGAGAAAGTTCAATAGTTTCTGCCTCTGGTGCCAAGATGCCACGAATTGAATTCCAGAGGGAAAAGGTATTTTCCGGGACCTTCTGGTCCTCCGGATGGAAGGTGTGATAATACATAACTTGCTCTCCTATTTTAGTCCAAGTTGTTAAATTAACAGTTCCATCCTCAGGAACCCATTAACATGCATATTCTATAAAACTTTCTATCTGACTGGGAGTAACCTTAACTCCTCTGCTAGCAAGCAGATGCATTAAAAGATTAATACAGAGTCTTTTTTCTTTAGACTCAGTATGACCCATCTTGTCAATCTAAGTTTTGTACTAACTACCCACTTACCCTACTTATATCCTCTATAGGAGGGGTCTGCAGCACCCTACAGTGCAGTCCTATCTGTCCCAAGTACGTCCCAAGTATGGGGGGACTTACCTAGATGTCCCTGTTTGGGCGCCAGTTGCTGGGGTCCAATCCCAGCAGGTCCAGGGGTCCCCAAAGGTGTGGACAGAGTCGGCGAAGAAGGAATGACATGAAGACAACCTTCAGTTGATCAGCAGCCTAGTCAGGACCTCTAGCCAGGATCTCCAGCCAAAGTTCTGGTTGGAGTTCTGGTTAGGAACTGATGAGGATCTGATGAGGATCTGATGTTTATTGTCTTGTTACATGCATATTTATACCAGCCGATTTTAATCCTGTCAATTTCTATTACAAAGGTTAGGGCGTTTCTTATCTCCATTCCAGGGAGTAAAGATTATGTAGCTTAACTACCCGCCTGGCACTTAATTAAGGGGTTGTATCTCCTCCCTAACCTCAGGGAAAAATCCCCACCTGGGGAAACAACCTTTCTCAGAGAGGTGCCCTTGGTTAAAACACATGGCACTAAGGAGAGCAAACATATTAAGAACAATATGCTATATATGCCAGGTCCCTTGAAACATATGCTGTGCAGATGTTTCTTTCCTGCAGCGACTGTGTCAAGCAGCAAGGATGGACCGGCTTCTGGCAGTAGACTGTGCCATGGAGCCCCACCTACTATGTAAGACTGGGAGACATAGCAAATTTATCTAAAACACAGAAACATGTCGAGAGAGGCGGCCTAATAAGGGAGACAAACATTCCCCAAAGGAGAAAAAAATACAGGAGAAATCTCCAGAAAAACAATGAAATGAAATGGAGGTATTCCATCTTCCAGACACAGTGCTCAAGGAAGTTAGTGAGAACTTCAAAAAAGAGATAGCAAGCATAAAAAAGGACATACAACCACACACACACGCGCACACACACACACGCACGCACACACACAAACACACAAAAAACAGAACTGAAGAATACAATATCGGTTATAAAGAATACGCTAGAAGGATTCAAAAGTAGATTAGATAAAACAAAGAATCAAACCAGCAATTTTGAAGACAAGGTAGAAGAGCAAAAAGGTGTACTTCTAAGATACTATGAAACGTAACAATATTCACATCATATGAAAACCAGAAGGGGAAAAGAGACAACAGGAGCTTGAGAACATAATTTAAAATATAATGAATGAAAACTTTCCTAACCTAGTGAAGGAAAATGTCACACAAGCCCAGGAAGTTCAGAGAGGCCCAAAAAAGATGATACCCACACCAACACGCATCATCATTAAAATGGCAAAGGCTAGGGACAAAGGGAGAATCTTAGAAGCAGCAGGAGAAAGACAGTTTTGTACAAGTGAGCTCCCATAAAATTGACAGCTGATTTCTCAATAGAAACTTTCAAGGCCAGAAGAGATTGGAATGAAATATTCAAAGTCATGAAAAGTAAGAACCTACAACCAAGATTACCCTCCCAACAGAGATTATTGTTTAAAATGGAAGGAAAGATAAAAAGCTTTCCAGACAAGAAAAACCTAAATGAGTTAAAAAGTCATCAAAAGAATTTCTATTAGAAGAAGAAAGAAAAGAAAGAGGAACAAAACTGAAAATAATAAAATGGTGATAAATACATACTTATCTATAATAAATGTAAATTTATGAATTGCTCCAATCAAAGGGTATAGGGGAGTTAAATAGATAAGAAAAAAACAACACACACATATATGCTGTCTACAAGAGACTCACAACAAAATGAAAGACACATAGAGACTGGGTGTAAAGCGATGGAAAAGGTATTTCATGAACATTTAAATAAAAAAATAAAGAAGATGAAGTATCAGACAACATACAATTTTTGATTCTGAGGACTACCTTCAACACTCAGTTACTCCCAGTAACATCTTCTTCAGGTCTTTCTTTTGCCTACTGTCTGTGCTTTCACCTTATAGTACCTGGAGTCTGCTCTATGGGATCCTCCCCCACCTCCCGGGAGGATCTTGGAATTGAAGAAGAGCTAGTTTCTGTAGAAAGCTCCCTCATGCTCCATCTCCAGGATCTTTACCACAGCCACCAGCTCTGCCAGCTGCTCTCTCTGCTCCCCCTGAGTGGCCCAGTTTATGCAGGCACAGTAACTTCTCCCATACTGCTGGAACAGGCTCGGAGGGCTGTATTTATTCCTTTTGGCTACATACTAACCAAAGGAAATGGCCCTTAAGCTCTCCTTGTCAGTAAAGAGGACCACCACATGCTCATGGATATTGCCCCAAAGGCCTTCTTCACTCTCCTCACTGCGACTATGTCTTTCACTGCCAAGGACATGGTAGCACTGAAGTGTCTTGGTCACCAGCAACAGCATGTTGGGGTAGCAGTTTCTGATGTCCTTGTACATCTCTTGGTTTTAAAAATTAAAGATTTGGGGAATCTAAAAAATAAAACAAAACAAAAACATAAAACATCTAGAACAGTGGTTCTCAACCTTCCTAATGCCGTGACCCTTTAATACAGTTCCTCATGTTGTGGTGTCCCCCAATTTCATTGTTACAAATTGAACATAATTAAAGCATAATGATTAATCATAAAAAACAATATGTAATCATATATGTGTTTTCCGATGGTCTTTGGTGAACCCTGTGAAAGGGTAGTTTGATCTCCAAAGCGGTCGCGACCCACAGGTTGTGAACCGCTGATCTAGAAGAAAACAGGCTATAAAATCTCTGACATTTCTTTTAGAAATATTTTTTCTCATATATCTCCTCAGGCAAAAAAAAACCAAAGGAAGGGAAAATGGGACAAAATCAAACTTAGAAATTTTTGCACAGCAAAGGAAACCATCAACAAAACAAAAAGATAACGTACTAAATGGGAGGAGGTATTTGCCAACGATACAACTGATAAGGGCTACTATCCAGTATTTATAAACAACTCATACATCTCAATACCCCAAAAATATTCAATTTAAAAATGGGCAAATAACTTGAATAGACAATTCTCCAAAGAGGACATATAGATGGCCAACAGACATAGGAAATCATGTTCATGTCACTAATCATCAGAGAAAT
Organism: Myotis yumanensis; assembly: GCF_028538775.1. Taxonomy (NCBI): domain Eukaryota; kingdom Metazoa; phylum Chordata; class Mammalia; order Chiroptera; family Vespertilionidae; genus Myotis; species Myotis yumanensis. The sequence continues at coordinate 6,064,771 of NW_027223760.1, forward strand.
ACAAATGAAAACCACAATTGGATATCATCTCACACCTATCAGAATGGCTATCATTATTAAATCAACAAAAAGCAAGTGATGGTGAAGATGTGGAGAAAAGGGAACTCTCTTGACTGCTGGTGTGAATGCACTTTTTGAATGTAGATTAGTGCAGCCACTATGGAAAACAATTTGGAGGGTCCTCAAAAAGTTGAAAATGAAACTGCCTTATGACCCAGTGATTCTATTTCTGGGTATATATATGAAGAAACCCAAAACACTAATTCAAAAGAATATATGTACTACAATGTTCATTGGAGCATAATTTACAGTAGCCCAGATATGGAAGCAACCCAATTGCCTATCAATAGATGAGTGGATAACAGCTGTGGTACTTATATACAGTGGAATATTACTCAGCCATAATAATGAATTAAATATTACCATTTGAAGCATCATAAATGGACCTAGAGGGTATTATGCTAAATGAAATATCAGTCAGTGAAAGACAAATACCACATGATTTCACTTATATATGGAACCTAAACACTAATATAAATAATAATAAAAAAGCACACCCACAGAAAGAGACTTGTTGATTCAATAGAAGAATAAATATTGCGAGAGAGGGATGGGGCTTGGCGGGACTGGCTGAAAAAGATGAAGGGTTTAAGAAGTACAGATTGGTAGTTATACAATAATCACAAAATGTAAAGTACAGCATAGGAAATATAGTTAATGATAGTGTAATAACTATGTATGGTGCTAGGTGGGTACTGAAAATATCAGGGAGAACACATTGCAAATTTTATGATTGCCTAACCAATATGTTGTACAGCTGAAACCAATCCTATGTAATGAAGAGGTAATATGCAAATTGACCATCACTCCAACACACAAGATGGCGCCTCCATGTGGTCAAAGATGGCCACCCCCATGTAGACACAAGATGGCCGCCACAGGATGGCCACCAGTGGAGGGCAGTTGGGGGTGATCAGGCCTGTAGGGGAGGACAGTTGTGGGAGACCAGGCCTGTAGGGGAGCAGTTAGGGGCAATCAGGCCAGCAGGGGAGCAGTTTGGGGTCGATCAGTCTGGCAGGGGAGTGGTTAGGGAGCAATCAGGCAGGCAGGCAGGTGAGCAGTTGGAAGCCAGCAGTCCTGGATTGTGAAAGGGATGTCAGACTGCCTGTTTAGGCCTGATCCCACCAGGAAAGTTGGGGGGGGGGGGGGACCAGCCCACTGGGATAGGGCTTAAACAGGCAGCCAGACATCCCTTGAGGGGTCCTAGATTGGAGAGGGTGCAGGCTAGGCTGAGGGATCACCCCCTTCCACGAATTTCATGCACCAGGCCTCTAGTACAAAATAATATCCAATGTAACCTGTAATAGAATGAGTGAAAAAAGAATTTAAACCACATACAAACACAAAATCATTCACAGGTTTTATATAGTATGGCATAGGGAATATAATTAATACATGAGAGGATAAAAGCTGTGGCACATACTTAATGTAAAAACTAAATATGGTGCGTGGTGGGTACTTGAATTTTTGGGGGTATCACTTTGTAAATCATATCACTGTCTTACCACTATACTATATACCTGAAATTAACATGAAATAATATTGAATATCAACTCTAATAGAAAAAATTTAAATTAAAGATATTTAGAATTTATATTGATTCTTGGAACTCAGACAATCTTGATGGAGACCAAGATTAACAGTAATTGATATAAATGTGAGGAGTCTGGCAGAAGGCTGACCAGGACTCCTTTTGATATTCACAGGGTAAATATCTACATTTTATTACCTGCTGCTGATTCAATGGCCTAAAGCAAACTCCCCCAAAACCTGACAATCTTACTGTTTGCTAAGCATTACCATTGATATGTCTGTTTGCATTCCTAAAGGTAATTGTGTATTCTAGCTAATAAAAGCAGCTGGGAATGGAGCAATGGAGAGAACTTGACTTCTTTAGTTGGGTTGTCCTCTGGTTCCCCCGGTATAAAAAATAATATTTCGCCTTGTGTATCATTTGCACGTCAGCCCTCCCTCCAAGTCTTTGAACCCGTGAAAGCCACGCTGGCCATGGACGCTAGCACAATCTGAAGAGTATTGGTAAAAAAACAACATTGAATTGAAAAACATATATTTCATAAATATATCTTTTTAACCTAAAATCTACTTATATAGTAATGAATAAAAGAGCAGTGTTGAAAAGTTGAAAAGTGATGTGGAATTTTAAAATAAAGTGTGTCTCTCACAGACTAAAAAAAGTATATATGGTACCAATCTAACACAAACCAAGAAAATAGAAGAGAAGGAAACACTTCTCATTTTATTTTATTAGGCCAAACATGCCACAAAATCAAACCGGATGCAGACATCACAAAAAAAGAACCATAGGCCAACATCCATAATGAAAAAAGACAAAAATCTTTTTTAAGATATTAGCAAATGAAACTAAACAATGTACATAAAAATACTTTATTATGACTAAGTTAGGTTAATCTTATCTGCTCAGTTTGTTTAACATTTCATAATAAACATTACTGACCATCAACAGATTGCAGAAAATATATAGTTATTTCAACCATTCCAGAAAAAACATTTGATAAAATATAAGAACTAGTCATAATTAAAACCTCTTAGCAAACTAAGAATAGAAAGGAACTTCTTCAACCTGATTCAGGACATCTAGGGGAAAACAAAACTATATCTACCATGATAATTAACAGTAACAGGCCAATTGTTTTAGATTTAATATTAGGCATCAGGCAAGAATGTCAGTTCTCACTACTTCTCCAATATTTTCTCAGAGACTCAAGCCATTACAAAGGGACAAGACAAAAAAAAACACAAAGTGTGGATAGAACAAAGTAAAACTGTTATAATTTGCAGATGACATGATCATGTATGTAGAAAATGTTAAGGACTATGAAAAAATTGGTAGATAAGAGAATTTACACAATTGCAAGATACAAGCTAAATATTCAACACATATTTATTTTCTAGTAATGAACAATGGGAATATTACATTTTAAAAATAATACAATTCAAAATAAAAAGTTAAAAATAAATTTAATAAAAGATGCACATAACTGTACATTGACAATTGTGATAGGAAACCAACACCTAAGTAAATGCAATGTTTGTGGACTGAAGATTCAATATTTTTAAGGTGGTAATCCTCCCCTAATTGATCTATAAATTCAGTAGAATCCCAAACAAAATCCTAACTGAATTTTAGAAAGAAATTGTTAAGCAGATTTTCAATTTGCATGGAAAGGCAGAAGACATGGAATAACCAAAACAATTTTTTAAAAGAAAGAAATATGGAGGAATAAGAATACTTGTTATCAAGACTTACTATAAAGACATATTAATCTAGATCAGTGGTCCTGAACCTTCTGGCCCTTTAAATACAGTTCCTCTTTTTGTGACCCAACCATAAAATTATTTTTGTTGCTACTTCATAACTGTAATGTTGCTACTGTTATGTATCGTAATGTAAATATCTGATATGCAGGATAGTCTTAGGCAACCCCTGTGAAAGGGTTGTTCGACTGCCAAAGGGGTCAGGACTCACAGGTTGAGAACCGCTGATCTAGATAATGCTATAGAGGTATAAGCATAATGCAGAGATCAATGGAAAAGAATAGAGTATCAAGAAACAGATCCATATTTAAATCATCAATTGATTTTCAATCAAGATGTCAAAGCAATATAACTAAGAAAAAAAGTTCATTCATGAAATTGTGTTGAAATAGCAAGATATCTGTGAGAAAAATAATAAGCCTGAATCCTTAGCTCACATCACACACACAAAATAAATAAATTTTAAAAAATGGACTTATACCTAAATGTAAAAACTAACACAATTCCACTTCCGAGAAAGTATGTATAAAAGAAAGTCTTTGTGAAACAGTGTTAAACAAAGATTCCTTAATTAGAACAAAAAAGTATAATACGTAAATGAAAAAGCTAAAAAAACAGACATCAAATTTTTTCTCTTCTGAAGATTCACTTAAGAAAATAAAATACATAAATGAAAAAGCTAAAAAAACAGACATCAGTCCTTCCTTGTCTCTTTCAAAGCGGCCTCCATTGCTGGTGATGATTTGTTCCACAGCTGTGTCTGCTAGCAGCACGTGGTCTGCGCCTTAGGAATATCTCACAGGCTGAGTCACCAAGTACAGTCCAGGTCCCACCACTGCTGCCTCAGGAAACAGGTTTCCAAATAGGGTTCCAAGTCAGCCCCTCCCATGCAGGATCGCCTTCCTTCCAAGCCACCCACCAAACACACAGCTCCCAATGCAGCCTACAGTGGGGTCAGCAGGTACCTAACCGTGAACATAAACAAAAGGCTGCCCCTGAATGGAACCTTTTAAATAGGACTGTAAATGGTTTGCTCTAAAGATCTCTGTGAACTTGAGGTGGCAAGTCGCCAGTCTGATCTTTAGCAGAAATGCTGCTCTAAGCCCCAAGGTAATCATTCTATGCCCATTCCGCGCAGGGAGGGACAGAAAGGTAAACAGGCCACAAGGACCCCTTTCCCCCAACGACCCCCCAGTCGAATCAAGGAAACACACATATACTGAAGTAATTATTCCAGCCCCACCTGTTGCACAAGCAAGTCTGAATTCCTTAAAGAAATTCCCTATTTTTTCCCCCTTCCATGTCTCACTGATGTCTGGCTGGGTATACAGCTTTTTTCAAATTATGTTTCACTTCCGGATTCTGTTAGAGAGAGAGATAGCCCATCACTTGCCTCAACTTTGTACCTTAATGGATTGTCAGAAAGGTCCAAGATGACCTGCTAATCTGAAGCAGGAGGAAATGGGATCAAAACACGCTACAAAAAAAAAACCCCCAAAAAACCAAAAAACAGGCTACATAATGCCCAGACAGTGTGGCTCAGTGTTTGAACATCCACCTATGAACTAGGAGGTCAGGGTTCGATTCCTGATCAGGGCACATGCCCACATTTTGGGCTCGATCCCCAGTAGGGGGCATGCAGGAGGCAGCCAATCAGTGATTCTCTCTCAGCACTGATGTTTATATCTCTCTCTCCCTTTCCCTTCCTCTCTACAATAAACAAAAAACATATTAAAAACAAACAAACAAACAAACAAAAAAACAGACATCAAACTTTTGCTCTTTTAGAGATACAATTAAGAAAATGCAAAAGCAAGCTAGGGAGAAAATATTTGCAAAACATATCTGACATATGCATCTGTCCAGAATATAGAGAAAATTCATTAAAAATATCCTATGTAATGAAAGGCTAATATGCAAATTGTTCCCTCAACCAAGAGTTTGACCAGAGGCGGGGCCAGCCAGCCAACCTTCTATGTCCCCCCCTACTGGCCCTGCCCCCAATAAGCCCTTCAGCCCTATCGGGGGCAGGGCTGGCCTTCCAACTGCCCATGGCCCCTCTCCCCAGCCAGCCTAGCCCAATCGGCCCCAATCGGTGTGGGTTGGCCAGACTCCACCCATGCACAAATTTGTCACTGTGCCTCTGGAAATATAATAATGATGACGATGGTTATGATAATTATAAAACACAACTAACCCAATATAAAATAGGAAAAATATTTTAATGAAAAGAAAAATATAAATGACCAATAAGCACATTAATAAATGCTCAGCTTTTCTAATCTTTTGTGAAATGCATATTAAAATCATAACAAGCTACCACTACACACCCATTAAGACAACTGAAGTTAAAAACACTGACAAGAACAATGTTGGCAAGGACGTGCTCTCCTAGATTACAAACAGCATAGACAAAGCTACCAAGATGGCAGCATAGATAAATTCAGATACTCACTGCTTCCCACAACATATAAAAATTACAACTAAAATACAAAACAACCACCATTCAGAATTGCCTGAAAGCTGGCTAAACGGAAGTCTTTCAACTGGAGAAGTAAAGAAGAAAGCACCTTGAGACTGATGGAGGGGTGGAGCTGGGCTGGTCCAACAACCATGTCTGCCATTTTTTTTTTTAATCTGGAGACATATTTCCACGGCAAATCCTCCCTTCTCCCACCCCTACCTCAGGTGAAGAGCAACAGGTCCCAGTCCAAACCAGACACTCAGCCCAGGGTTCCAAAGCTGGGAAGAGAAATTCCTGTAATTTGGGACTGTATAAACCCACAGGGATTGTGACTGAGTGTTATGGAGGCTGCTGGAGACACAGATGTTGCTCTTAAAGGGCCAGTGCCCAAACTTCCTCTGAATCGATCCCTCAGGCTTCAGACTTTGCTGAAGTCTCTGAAACAAGCAGCATCTGGCATCAGAATGCCCCACACCTTTAATAAAAGGCCTAAGAATCAGCACTCGCACCTTACTTAACTATGTAATGTCCTCACCTGGGTACTTCACAAGTCCAATACTGGTAGCAGCCATCTACAAACTTCTTTATAGTGCCTTTTGGATGGCTCCAGAGGCAGTGCACCTGGTGGAGAGCTTCATATCATAAAAGATTACAATTCTATACATCCATTAGCAACACACTCAAGGGGCAGACTCAGTGAGCATCAAAGCCCCACTGAAGCAAAATCTGTTCTATAGGGGTGTTCCCTGCACAGTGTTTCTTCCACTGTAGTCACGGCTGGTCCTCACAGGAAATTGGCTTGGAGGTCATTTCCTCCAAGTTACACCAACAACAATCAAAGTTCACCTATAAGACTTTGCACACAGCCTACACAAAGGCACACCTAAGGTGCCCAATTCAGGTGACTGCGAAGGCTGAACCATTGGGCCCCACAAGACACCTACTATATAAGGTCATTCTACAAATTCCAAGAGACATAGAAGCTCTACCTAATACATAAAAATAAACACAGAGAAGCAACCAAAATATGGAAACAAATAAACATGTCACAAATGAAAGAAATGGAAGCAAGCAAACTACTGAATACAGAGTTCAAAACCATGGTTTTAAGGTTAATCAAGGATCTTAATGAGAGCTTCAAGGGATGTATTCAGGCTTTCAAGGATCATAGTGAGAATGTCAAACACATGAAAAAGGACCAGTCAGAAATTAAGCTTACACTAGTAGAAATAAAGGATAATTTACAGGGTTTCAATAATAGAGGATTCCAAGAATCAAATCAACAATTTGTAATATGAGGAAGCAAAAAACACCCAAACAGAAGAGCAAAAAGAAAAAAATAAATAAATAATATGAAGACAGTCTAAGGAACCATGGGGACAACTTCAAGCACACCAACATTCACATCAAAGTGGGGGAGAAGGAAAAGCGATAGAGCAATATACTTAAAACCTATTTGAAGATAATAACAGAAAACTACCTGATGAAAGAAATGATCTTACAAGTTCAGGAAGCACAGAGAGTCCCAAACAAGAGGACCCCAAAGAGGCCCACACCAAGACACATCATAATTAAAATGCCAAAGTTTAGAGATAAAGAGAGAATCTTAAAAGTAGCAAGATAAAAACAATTAGTTACCTACAAGAGACCACACATACAACTGCCAGCTGATTTCTCAGAAACCTTTCAGGCCAGAAGTGAGTGGCAAGAAATATTCAAATTGATGAATATCAAGGACCTACAACCAAGATTATTCTACCTAGCAAAGCTATCATTTAAAGTTGAAGGTCAGATAAAGAGCTTCACAGACAAGGAGTTCATCACTACTAAACCAGTATTACATAAAATGTTGAAGCATATTCTTTAAGATGAGGAAAAAGAAAAATATAAAAAATATGAACATTAAAATGACAATAGATACATATCTATTAACAATTTAGTCTATGAATCAAAATAAATGAACAAGAAATCTTATGAACATAATAAACTGATGAATAAAATAGAATCTGAGGCATGGACATATGGAACAGATGTAAGAATCTCAAAAGAAAGGGAGGAGGGGGACCAGGAAGAGATTAACTAAAGATCTTACATGCAAATATGCATTACCTATGGACACCTACAATAAGGTGGTGGAAACCTGGGGTAGGGCAGTACCAGGTGGAAGGCGGCCAATGGGGGCAAAAAAGGGAACATCTGTAATATCTCAACAATAAAGATTTTATAAAAGAAAAAAATATATAAAGCTACCACATTTTGTGTGGGGGGAAAAAAGACATTATCTCATAAAATTAAACATGCAAACTAGCTATCCCACTTCTAGGGATTTTATTAAGAGAAATAAAAACATAGACTTGTATATGAATGTCACCTAATTATAATATTCATAATAGCGCACATGGGAAGCACTCAAATGTTCTTCAATTGGTGAATGAATAAACAAATTCTGGTATAATCATACTGTTGTGGGTTAAATTGTGCCTCCAAAAAGATATGTTAAAGTTTTAACACCTGAAACCTTAGAATGTGTTCTTATTTAAAAACTAGAGGCCCCTTGCATGAAGAGATTTATGCAATAGGCCTTCCTTCCCCTGGCTGCCAGCACCGGTTTTCCTCCGACACCTGGGACCCAGGCCTTCGCTCTGGCTGCAGCAGAGAAGCCAAGCCTCTTCACTCTTCAGTCTTCAATCTTCAGTCTTCAGGCTTTAATCATCAGTCTTCAGTTTTCAGTCTTTATTCTTTGCTCAGGCTGGAGGCTTCAGTCTTCACTCTGCTGCATATGGAAATTAACCTGCCATCTTTGTTGGGCTAATTTGCATACTCACCCCTGATTGGCTGATGGGTGTAGCAGAGTGACAACAAATTTGTATGTTTCTCTTTTATTAGTGTAGATAGGACTTCTGGAGATATAATTTGTTAAAATGAGGTCATACTGGAGCTGGGGGGTCCCTTAATCTACAATGATTGGTGTCTGTACAAGAAGAGAATGCCACATGACATTGGTGGGAGAAACCTGAGTGATGAGTCAAAAAGCAGTGAGCACCAAGGATACTGGCAACACCAGAAGCTAAAAAAAATGTAAGAAGCTAAGATTAAATTCTCTCCTAGAGCCCACGGTGATGGCATGGCCCAGAAGACAACTTGACTTCAGACGTCTAGCCTCCAGAACTGTGAGAGAATAAGTTTCTGTTGTTTTAAGTCACCCAATTTGTGGTAGTTTGTTACAGCAGCCCTAAGTTACCAATACACATACTATGGACTTCTAGTCAGCAATGAAAGAGAACAAAAAGACATACATGCCACAGCATGGATGAATCTTAACAAAAATGCTAAGTGAAACTCATCAAGTACAAATGCCTGCTTCTTCTACATTACAATAGTATGAAATTCTAGAAAAGGCACAACTATAGTGAGGGTTATTTGTTCATTTTTCACAGAAATAGGACAAATAATGGTCACACTTATATAGAAACACAAAAGACCTTTAGTTACCAAAGCAATCTTGAGAAAGAACAAAGTTGGAGGCATCATGCATGATTTTAAACTTTATTACAAAACAACAGTAATTAAAACAGTATGACACAGCATAGAGACAGATACATAGATCTTTGTAAAAAATAGCCCAAAATAAACCTACGCATATATGGTCAATTAATCTATGACAAAGGAGCCAAGAATATATAATTGGAAAACAACAGTCTCTTCAATAACAGATGTTGGGAGAACTGAATAGTCACATGGAAAAGAATAGAAGTTGACCACTGAGTTACACCAGATACAAAAATTAAGTCAAAATGAATTAAAGACTTGAAAAACATAGACCTGACCATGAAACCTCTAGACAAAAATATAGGTGGTAAACTCCTTACTCAGGTCTTTGAATCTGACACCAAAAGCAAAAATAAACAAGTGTGACTACAACAAACTAAACAGCTTCCACACAGCAAAGGAAACCATCAACAAAATGAAAAGGCACCATACTGAATGGGGGAAAATATTTACAATAGCCAAGCTCTGTAAAGAACTCATGCAACTCAATTGCAAAAAACATGCAAACAATTTGATTTTAAAAATAGGGAGACAATCTGAATAGACATTTTCCAAAGAAGACATACAGATGTCTAACAGGTACATGAAAAGATGCTCAACATTACTAGTCATCAGGCAAGTGAAACTCAAAACCACAATGAGATATTACCTCTACCTGTCAGACAGGCTATGATCACAATGACAAAAAGAACAAGTGTTGGTGAGGATGTGGAGAAAAGAGAGCCCTTAAAAGATTCCCACTCTTAGTAGGAATCTAAATTGGTGCAGCCACTGTGAAAAATAGTATGGAGACCCCTCAAAAAATTAAAAATAGAGCTATCATATGATCCAGCAATTCAACTACTGTATATTCAGCTGAAGAAAACAAAAACACTAACTTAAAAAGATATCTTCACTTCCATGTTTGCTACAGCATTATTTAAAATAGCCAAGAGATAGAAACAACCTGTGTCCATTTATGGATGAATGGATAAAGAAATTGGTATTGTTCTGCCACAAAAATAATATCTTGCCAATTTGCAACAATATGGATGGACCTGAAGGAAATTTGCTATGTGAAATGTCAAACAGAGAAACACAAATACTGTATGATCTCACTTAAATGTGGAATCTAAAACAAATAAAAAATAAAAATAAGAAAGGAAACTCAGTTCTAGCTGGTTTGACTCAGTGATTGATGTGTTGGCTCATGATTTGACAGGTTCTGGATTCGAATCCAGTCAAGGGCACATACCTTGGTTGCAGGCTGCAGTCCTAGCCCTAGACCGGGAATGTGTGGGAGGTAACCAATCAATGTGTCTCTCTCACATTGATGTTTCTCTCTCTGTGTCTCTCCCCCCTTCCATTCTCTCTAAAAATAAATGGAAGAATATACTCAGGTGAGGATTGACAACAACAACAAAAATAACAAGCTCATAGAACCAGATAATGTTTTGGTGGTTGCCAGAGGTGAGGGTAAGAGAAATGGTTGAAAGGGATCAAAAGGTAAAAATTAAAATAAAATAAAATATAAAATGAACACACATGTCAAAATATATACACATATGTAAGCTAACAGAAAATACCAAGACTTGTGGGAAATATGTTCACCAAACTGATTATTGAATCTACTAAAGAATGTATTGAATTTTATTTTATGTAAATTAAAATTTAATAAAGCTAGGAAATTGCAGCCATTTAGGTACAATTGGTTGTAACTGGGATATCAGTTGTGGTAGATTGATTGTAAAATGGGCAAAAAATTGTCACGCTACCTCCTGTTGGAGCTCTTTTACAATATGAATTTGTATCTGTTCTTGTCTATTTCTGCACCTATTTTTTTTAATGTATTAATTTTTTTAGAATGAGGGAGAAACCAATTTGTTGTTCCACTTATTTATGCATTCATCAGTGGCTTCCATATGTGCCCTGACCTGAGATTGAACCCACAACCTTAGGTAGAAAAATGTTGTTCTAACCAAATGAGCTGCTCCACCATGGGTATTTCTGAACCTCTGGAAGCCAAAACCTCAAAGACTTTTCAGTTTTGTTCTGGACAATTTCCGGTGTTGACACACATTTCTCAGTTACTACTAGGAAAATAAGAATGCAAAGAGGACACAAAAGATTGAAGCAACCTGATTAACATGCTTGATCTAATGAACATATGTAAACATTTCCTGTTTTCTTTACAATTTGACACTCTTTTCTAACTCATGTCTTATCTTCTCATGCATATAAAAATATCTATACCACTTTACTAGAAATTAAATGGTAAGGAGACCAGAGGACTATTTTCACATACATCACACCACAATCCCCAGGAAGTCTGTGGTCTACCACTGATGTTAGCCCTTTCTCAGAATTTCCTCCCATACTTGGGAGTGTGAGCATCATTGACAAGAGGTTTCACCTGTTTCTGCAAGGCAGACAGGGATGACCTGGGCCATGCTGTCCATAGTCAACACAATCTCTCTGTAGTTGAGGTGACCATAGGTGTTGACTGAAGCACACCCTAGATTGGACTCCAGAAATGTCAACTACAATGCAATGGGACACCTGGGCTGACAGAAGGAATGAGCTGACAATGTAATTATGAGACAGCTGATTCTATGATCCCATCCCCACCCCCCCAGTGGAAAATGTCTGCATTCTGACATAACAGCCTCTCTTGCCCTGTCTCCTCAGGGAAAGCCTGGAGTCACAACCCTTGCTTCCAGGTAGCTCCTCTAACAATTTATTCTCAATATCAAAGGCAATAAGGGAGAATTTCCATTTGAAAGAGAAAGAGAAGAGACAAAGATAACAGAAAACATTTACCCTAAAGGAAAACATTGACTCAGGAAAGAAAAACAGGGAAAAACTAACCAAACAATTAAAAATAAACTCTTTCAGGTATGTAGGTTATTAACCATCCCACTGAAGTTGAGTAAAAATACTGAAAAATGCTACATATATATATTTTAATGCATGCATGGGAAGGCAATAAAATGAGCTTTCTCAGCTGCAGAGCAAAGTGAACTTGGAAACTCAGAGGCACAGGTGGAGTGTAGCAGCTGGCTGTCCCTCTGAGGGTACTTTACCAAACATGGAGGACTTAAACTTTGCTCCTTGAAGCCACACTGACAGGAGTCAAGGCCAGGGCCAATTCAAAAGGGGTTTCAAGGGAAACTTTACCATAAACCCCAAAGGACTACCCACTCAATAATGTCAGTGACTTCTTACTGGTGAGTGGAGGACAGGTTTGAAAAGAAAAGGGCCAGAATCCAATTAAACAGGCAAAAGGTGCTTGTGGAGAAAACAGAGAAGACCCGAGAAAATATTTAAAGGAGTAATGGTTGAGTGTTTTTCTGAACTGAAACACACTAATCCACAAATTCAAAGCATCTAATAAATCCCAAAGAAGATAATTAAGAAGGAATTCTCACTTCAACACATAAGAGTGAAACTATAGGGCATCAGAGCAAAGAGAAGATCTTAAAAGTAGGCTGAAAATGGGCACCTTCTGTGAGGAGATGTTGGAACTTCACTGATTTTTTATTAGTAACAAAGGAAGCCAGAGAACAGGGCAAGCAGATTTGCAATGTGCTGAGAGAAACTAACAGTAAACTGAAAGCTCTATACTCAGGGAATTAGCTGTCAGAAATAAGGGCGAAACAAGCACATTGCAGACAACAAAGCTGAGACTTCCGGCCATCAGCACAACCTCATTAAAGGAATTTCTAAAGAATGTATCTGAGACAAGTGGAAAGTAATCCCAGGTAGTAAATCAGAGGTTAAAAAAGATTAAATCTAAACTAACTGAAACAGTACAAAATAATAGAAAATAGGATTTAAAAAGGAAAAAAAAATAAATGGAAATGCACAAAAATATGTAGATTGGGATGGAGGGTGGGAGTGGAATTAAAATGTTTAATTTGTTGTATAGAGGAAGATAAAAATATAGATTATCTTTAGATTTTGTATGTTAAGAATATATGTTACAATCACTAGCTAGCTACTAAAATATTAGAAAAAGTGTATATAATTTGCAAACTAGTGGAGAGAAATATTGAATGTGAAAACATACCCAAATAATTCAAATTCAACTACAAAGAAGAAGGAAAAAGAATTATAAAATGGGTTGGACAAATAGAAAGCAAGAAATAAAATTTTATATATGCATCTAAATAGCTAAGAAATTATAATTATGATAAATGCACCAATGGTTTCAGTTAAAACGAACACACACACACACACACACACACACATTTTTAAAAGTGGATTTATTTAATTTTAAATCTAAAGCATGACAGCAGAGAACATTTGGAAACAGAAGTACAGGCAACTATAGCAATAAAATTCTAAACCAACAAGAACACAATTGCAAATATAATAGACTTTTCATTCAATATTTATTGAGAGCCTATTATGTGCCAGGCACTGTTCTAGGCACTTGGATACTTCAGAAAATTACAGCAGATAAAGTTTCTTGTTCTGGATCTTCCAGGGTTTCTTGAAGGGCCTAAAAGTAAACAAAAAAGTATGAATTTACAAATTATAAAACAGTATATATTGCCTTGGACAGTGTGGCTCAGTTACTTGGGCTTTGTCTCATGCATTGGGATCTTGCTGGTTTGATTCCCCCCCAGGGCACATGCCTGATTTGTGGGCTAGATCACTTATGGGGATACGCAGGAGGGAGTCAATCAAAATTTCTCTCTCGGCCTCTACCTCCCTGAAGGTCAATAAAAATATTTTTAAAATATATATTATATTCATTTATGTAAGAAATAACACCATACAGTATATAAAAAGAGTGAGGAGTGGATAAGGCAAGTAAAACTTCAATAGTGTGGTCAGTGCATAGCTGTAAAGTCCTGTTCATCAAGATCAAATATACCTTATATTTATATGAACCACATAAAGAGGCATCACATTTACAAATGGAGTAATTGAATCATAAGAGAAATTGGGCAAACCTTCCTTTATGATGACAAGTTTGACACACATTTCTCAGTTACTACTAGGAAAATAAGAATGCAAAGAGGCCACAAAAGATTGAAGCAACCTGATTAACATGCTTGATCTAATGAACATATGTAGATACTTCATAAACTTTCAGTCAGTTGTTTTCAAATAAATATGGAACACTTACTAATATTGGTCTTAGGTTTGTCCCTAAAGAAATGCTCTAAAAACAGCATAATATTAAAAAGACATAGATCTTATTTCATGACCACAATGTAATCCTGTCTAATAAAAGAGAAACATGGTAATTAGCGTACGACCGATACCCTTCCCATTGGCTAAACAGGGCGATATGCAAATTAACTGCCAGGCAAGATGGCAGCCGGCAGCCAGGCAGCTGGAAGCGAACATGAGGCTTGCTTGCTTCACTGAAGGAGGACTCCGACGTTCGCCGCCTGCCTTGCCAGCCTCTGAGCTGACAGTTTGAAACATTGTAACAAATATAGAAGCTAAACAAAACCCCAGAAACCAGCTTTCAGCCGGCTGGGATCTCAGAGCTGGAGATGATACAGTGTTTCGATTATAGAACGCCAACAAACCAGATACCTGCTTTCAGCAGCAGAGGCTTTGGCCCAGAATTAAGAAAAAAAGAAAAAAAGGAGCGGTTGGGAGCTTCAGTCACCCACCAGCCTGAAAACAGCCCTCAGCCCCCACCCAGACTTGCCAGGCACCCTAGTGGGGACCCCCACCCTGATCCAGGACACCCTTCTGGGCAAACCAGCCAGCCCCTACCCATGCACCAGGCCTCTATCTTATACAGTAAAAGGGTAATATGCCTCCCAGCACCGGGATCAGCGTGACAGGGGGCAGCGCCCAAACCCCCTGATCGCCCTGTGCCTCTGTGTATGACAGGGTGAGGCACCCCAACCCTCCCCCCCATGGGCCCTGCTCTGTGTGTGATGAGGTAGAGCCATAAGCGCCCCCTTCGGCCCTGCCCTGAGTGTGAGAGTGGCGGCGCCCCAACCCCCTGATCGGCCCTGCTCTGTGGGTGATATAGGGCGGTGCCCCAACCCCCTGATCGGCCCTGCTCTGTGTGTGACAGGGGGCGGTGCCCCAACTCCCCTATCGGCCCTACTCTGTGCGTGACGGGGGGAGCTCCCCAACCCCCTGATCGACCATGCTCTGTGCGTGACAGGGTACGGAGCCCCAACCCCCTGATGGGCCCTGCTCTGTGTGTGACAGGGGGCAGTGCCCCAACCCCCTGATTGGCCCTGCTCTGTGCTTGACAGGGGGTGGTGCCGCAACCTCCCCAGCGACCCTGCCTTGAGTGTGACAGGGGGTGGTTCCCCAACCCCCAATCGGCCCTACCCTGAGCGTGACTGAGGGTGGCATCACAACCTCCCAATCCGCCCTGCTCTGTGCATGACAGGGGGCAGTGCCCCAACTCCCCAGTTGGCCCTGCTCTGAGCCCGACCAGGGGCTGCACCTAGGGATTGGGCCTGCCCTCTGCCACCCAGGAGCAGGCCTAAGCCATCAGGTCGTTATCTCCCGAGGGGTCCCAGACTCCGAGAGGGCACAGGCCAGGCTGAGGGACCTCCCCTCCCCCCTGAGTGCACAAATTTTTGTGCACCGGGCCTCTAGTTAAATAATAAACAAATAAGAAATCATATATTGACAATTGGAGAACTTAGTCTTAAATAATTCATGGATCAATAAGATGAAATAAAAATTGATAAAAATATTTAGAACAGAAAGGATAGACTGTGTCCCTGACTCCTCTTCCAAGGAAAAAAAAACACACCACTAAATGTATCATTTACTCAGCCTGCCCTTAAACCAGCCAATGGGAATGCAAGGAGAACTAACCCAAGACACTAAAGTGTGGTGACCACCCCCTGTCTTTGTGTAACCAGACCCTAGCCGCCCTCTGCCCTTGCATCGCTAGGCCCCAGCCCTCACTCAACCAACCAGAATCTGCCAAATCAGTGGTCAGAGTGTGCCCCCACCCCCCCAACCCCAAGCCCTATAAATTCTTTGTTCTCTTGGGAACTGGGGCTCTCGCACCCTACCACTGCGCTGTTAAGGGAGGCTGAGGGACCAAGCCCGGGCTTGAATAAAGACTATGCTTTTGCATCGGAATTGGTGCTCACTGGTGGATCTTTGGGGGATCTTGAATTCTGGGCATAACATTTGGGGGCTCATGCGGGACCCCCAAGACCCACGAGGGACCCCGATCTGGAGAGTCTGACTGACCGCGGTAAGTGTCTGTGTGTTGTGTGTTCTGTTCTGTGTGTTGTGTGTTCTGTCCTGTGTGAGCTCATTTCTGAAATTCTGTAGTGCCCTAAGCAGTCTAGGTGGACGCACTGCTGAAGGACCACGGGTGGGGAGAGTCGGAAGATGTTCCGATCTCCTTCAGGAGGGATGCAGAATCTCCTCACTTCAGGAGGGATGCAGAATCCCCTCACAAGGATTTGAGATGAGGTGGGTCGCTCCCGCCATTTGGTTTTGTTTCTTGGGAGTCGGAAGGCTGGTTTATTTTTTTTGGCGGGGGAGAGGGCTTTTTGTTTGTCTGTTTCTGTATTTTTCTGTTTTATTCTGTGGACTTACTGGACGGACATTATGGGACAGACTCAGGCTACTCCTTTAAGCATTATGATTGATCATTTAAAAGAGGTTAAGGGAAGGGCTAACAACCTCAGTGTGAAGGCCTGAAAGGGCTGATGGCAGACTTTCTGTTCCAGCAAGTGGCCAGCTTTCAAAGTCAGGTGTCCGCCAGAGGGAACTCTCGATCTCCCTACCATCCGCCGGGTCAGGGATGTAGTCTCCCGGCCGAGTGGGGGTCACCCTGATCAACTCCATTACATTACTACTTGGCAAGACCTCGTGGAGGACCCACCCTCTTGGCTTAAGCCCTTCCTAGCCCTGCGCCCTCCAGAGCCGAAACCTATTCTTGCCTTGCAGAAAACAGAGAAGAAAAAGGAGAAGAAGAAAGTCACCCCACCATCAGCTCCCCTCTACCCAACCTTGCAGGGGGGAACTGAAGAAGAACTAATTTTTCCTCTCCCATATCAGCTCCCTAGGATGCCAGAGAGACCCAGGCTTCCCCCATCGGGGGAAGCCCATGCTGCTCTGGGAGGGGTTGGAGGAGGAGTTCCGGGAGGGGTTGGGGGAGGAGTTCCAGGAGGGATTGAAGGAGGAATTCCAGGAGGGGTTGGGGGAGGAGTTCCGGGAGGGATTGGGGGAAGAGTTCTGGGAGTGGTTGGAGGAGGAGTTCCGGTGGGAGGCCCCCCCTTGACTAGACAAAGAGCCCAGAGGGAGCAGTTTGTCCAGGCTGCAGACTCCACTATTAAGACTCTGCCCTTGCGAGCCGTGGTCCTCCCAGATGCGGATGGCAATCAGCCCCATCACCACTGGCCCTTCGCCACTAGTGACTTTTACAACTGGAAGGCTCAGAATCCTAAGTTCTCTGAGAAGCCAGCGGGACTTATTGATTTGTTAGACTCTGTCCTTTTCACCCACCAGCCTACATGGGACGACTGCAGGAGCTTTTGCAGGTCCTGTTCACAACTGAGGAGAGGGAAAGAATCCTCAGTGAGGCCCGGAAAGTCGTTCCAGGTGTGGACGGGAACCCCACCACCAACCAGATAGATGTCTCTTTTCCCTTAACTAGGCCTGAATGGGATTTCAACACGGCAGAAGGTAAGGAGAGGCTCCGAGTCTACTGCCAGACTCTAATGGGGGGTCTGCGAATGGCTGCTAGAAAGCCCACTAATCTGGCCAAGGTAGAAAATGTTCAGCAGGAAAGGGATGAGTCTCCAGCTGCCTTTTTAGAACAGATCATGGAGGCGTACCACACCTATACCCTCATGAATCCAGAAGCTCCTGAGAGTAAAGCAGCTGTAATCATGAGTTCTGTGAACCAATCGGCTGCAGACATTAGAAAGAAGCTGCAGAAAGTAGATAGATTAGGAGAAAAAAGTCTGCAGGACTTGCTGGAGGTAGCCGAGAAGGTGTATAACAATCAGGAGCCTCCTGAAGATAGACAGGCTCGCGCCATGGTGGCTGCTAGTGACAAGCAAACCCAAAACCTGGCCAAGATTCTGCTTGCCACCACTGCGGACACCCCCGGAGAACAGAAACGCCACCTCCGCCGACTTGCCGATAACCAGGGGGAAGGTAAGGAGACCACCCGGGGCGAGAGACGGAGGCTGCAGAAGAATCAGTGCGCTTACTGTAGAGAGATAGGGCACTGGGCCTGAGAATGTCCAAAGAAGGCCGGTGGGAAGGGAGGCAAGACAGACCAAGTGAAAGCCTTAGAGCTGGAAGAACTGAGTGATTAGGGGAGTTGGGGTTCGGACCCCCTCCCTGAGCCCAGGGTAATTCTTAGAGTGGAGGGGACCCCTGTTGACTTCCTTGTCAACACTGGAGCGCAACATTCCGTCCTCTGCACACCTCAGGGAAAGCTAGCCAACAAGAAGTCCTGGGTGCAAGGGGAAACTGGTATGAGCCAGTATTCATGGACTACCCAAAGAACAGTAAATCTAGGAACAGGCCGGGTATCCCACTCCTTTATGGTGATACTGGAATGCCCCTACCCACTATTAGGACAGGACTTATTGACCAAGATTGGAGCCCAGACAACTTTCAGACAAGGGGGGCCTCAGGTCCCCGACGGCAAAGGCCACCCCATCCAGGTTTTGACTCTGAGATTAGAGGATGAGTACCGCCTCCACCAGGGGGCATCCCCAGTGGAAAGCAACGTGGACAGATGGCTACAAGAATTCCCCACAGCTTGGGCAGAGATGGGGGGAGTAAGACTAGCCGCTCACAGGACCCAAACCTGGTAGAGTTAAAACCAGGAGAAGGCCCAATAAGAATCAAGCAGTACCCTATGCCTCAGGAGGCCCGGAAGGGAATCCAGCCTCACATCCGGAGGCTGTGAAGCCTAGGGGTACTAGTTCCCTGCCAATCTGCCTGGAACACCCCCCTCCTGCCAGTCAGGAAGCCTCACACAAATGACTATTGACCGGTACAGGACCTCCGGGAGGTAAATAAAAGAGTCATGAACGTACACCCAACTGTCCCCAACCCATATACTCTCTTAAGCTCTTTGGCACCCTCTAGAGTCTGGTACACTGTATTGGACTTAAAGGATGCCTTCTTTAGTCTGCCGCTGGTGCCTCCAAGCTAACCCTTATTTGCCTTCGAATGGCATGACCCAGAGGAGAGCTACAGTGGACAATTAACCTGGACATGACTGCCCCAGGGGTTCAAGAATTTGCCCACCATTTTCGACGAGGCACTACACGAGGACCTGGGTGAGTACAGGAGGGCGCATCCCGGCCTCACTCTCCTCCAGTACATAGATGACATCCTGATTGCTGCCGACATGGCTGAAGAAAGTGAGTGGGGAACACGGGATCTGCTGGCCATCTTGGGGACCTTAGGGTACCGGGCATCTGTGAAGAAGGCTCAGATATGCAGAGAGAGGGTAAGTTACCTGGGGTACATCCTAGAGGGCAGACAGCGGCTGGTTGTCAGATGCAAGAAAAGAGACTGTCCTAAAAATCCCTACCCCCACCTCCCGGAGGGAAGTAAGGGAATTCCTAGGATCGGCCGGCTACTGCTGCCTCTGGATACCGAGTTTAGCGGAAATCGCCAGGCCCCTATATGAAGCTACCAAGGAGGGGAGGGCTTTTGAATGGACTGAGAAAGAAGAAACTGCCTTTAACCAGATAAAGAAAGCCCTCTTAGCTGCTCCCGCCCTAGGCCTGCCAGATATTACCAAGCCCTTTTGCCTCTTTGTAGACGAGTGCAAGGGAATAGCAAAGGGGGTTTTAACTCAAGCCTTAGGCCCCTGGAGCCGCCCAGTAGCGTACTTGTCTAAGAGGTTAGATCCAGTAGCTGCCGGCTGGCCACCATGCCTAAGAATTATTGCAGCAACTGCGCTCCTAGTCAAGGACGCTGTCAAACTGACCTTGGGGCAGGAAATCTGGATCACAACACCGCATGCCATTGAGGGAGTCCTAAAACAGCCTCCTGATAGATAGATGAGCAACGCACGTATGACCCACTATCAGAGCTTCCTTCTCAACCCTCCTAGAGTGCAATTCCACCCTAGGGCGGCCCTTAACCCCGCTACTTTGCTGCCTGACCCCGACTTGGATGCCCCATTACATGACTGTGCAGGAATCCTAGAGCAAGTACATGGATTCTGAAAGGACTTGACCGACCGGCCCCTCCCAGATGCCGAGGCCACTTGGTTCACGGATGGGAGCAGCTTCATACGGGACGGGCACAGGTATGCAGGGGCAGCGGTGGTCACTGAGATGGACAACGTATGGGCAGAAACTCTACCCTCCGGAAAGTCAGCCCAGCGAGCGGAGCTTGTTGCCCTCACTAAGGCGCTGACGCTGGGAGCTGGAAAACGGCTCAACATCTACACAGATAGCCATTATGCATTTGCCACGGCTCATGTTCATGGGGCAATCTATCAAGAGAGGGGGCTACTGACAGCAGAAGGGCGGACTATAAAGAATAAGCAGGAGATACTCAACCTGCTCACAGCCTTATGGCTTCCTGCCAAGTTAGCCATTATCCACTGCCAAGGGCACCAGAAGACAGATGACCCGGTAGTAAGAGGTAACCAAAAGGCTGATCAGGCAGCCAAGGCAGCGGCCCTTACTTCTGTCCCTACCATGGCCCTACAACTACTGAACCCAGGGGACCCAGTTTTGCCAGACCAGCCCAGATACTCCCAGGAGGAATTGCAGTGGATCAGGGAACTTCCCCTAGCCCAGGAGATAAAGGGATGGTGGTATACACCGGACAAGGAGCTCATACTGCCAGACCGGCTTGGATTCTCAGTGTTAGAACGAATGCACCAGTCCACCCACCTGGGGGCCCGGAAATTAAAGGACTTAATCCAGCATGCAGGAATCAAGATTTACCAACAAGACTCCAAAATAAATCAAATTGTATCCACCTGTAAGACCTGCCAACTCACGAATGCGAGGGCCGGGTCGAGTGAAAAAGGAACCAGGCTCAGAGGAACCAAGCCGGGAGCTCAATGGGAGATCAACTTCACTGAGATCAAGCCAGGGAAGTATGGTTACAAATATCTTTTAGTATTTGTAGACACCTTTTCCGGATGGGTAGTGGCATACCCAACTAAGCATGAAACCGCTCAGACGGTAGCCAAGAAGCTGCTAGAAGACATCCTACCCAGGTATGGGTTTCCTGCTATGATAGGGTCAGACAACAGACCAGCCTTTATTTCAAAGGTATCACAGGCAATAGCCAAGGCTATAGGGGCAGATTGGAAATTACATTGTGCTTATAAGCCCCAGAGATCAGGGCAGGTAGAAAGAATGAACAGAACCATAAAAGAGACCCTTACCAAATTAGCCATGGAGACTGGCGGGGACTGGGTAGCTCTCCTTCCGTATGCCCTTTAGCGGGTGAGGAACTCCCCTTATACCCTGGGTTTTACTCCCTACGAGATCATGTTTGGCAGGCCACCCCCTATCATTCCTAACCTTAAAGCTGAGCTTCTCGCTGAATTTGAAAATCAAGAAATACCTTTTCTCTTAAGAGGGCTCCAGAGGGTGCACGAGGACATTTGGCCGCACCTGCGTGCCATCTACGAGGCTGACCCAACCCCGACGCCTCATCAGTACAGACCGGGAGACTGGGTGTTCGTCAAGAGGCACCGCCCGGAGACCCTTGAGCCACGTTGGAAGGGCCCCTACGTCGTAGTGCTGACTACACCCACCGCTCTCAAGGTAGATGGCATCGCGACCTGGGTCCATCACATCCACATCCACCCAGCTGACCCCTCTGCAGCCCAGGAGAACTTCATCACGCAATGGAACATCGACGAAGACCAACGCAACCCACTCAAGCTCAAGCTACGGCGCACTCGACCTGCCTGATATTGGTACTCTATTGACTATGTTCGCTGTCACCCATGCTGCCGGGAGTCCCCACACCCCTTACAATCTTACCTGGTAGATCATAGACACCAGTTCGGGGACCGTGCTTAATCAGACTTCCCAGTTGCACCCTAAAGACACTTGGTACCCGGACCTCTACATAGACCTTCTTACCCTCTTTCCCGACATAATAACTGCACATACTTATGAAGATTTTGATGGGCCGACCCTCTTGAGACCCAAGAACTTTAGACAGTTCCATTTCTACGTCTGACCTGGGCACTCATGGGGCCACATCCAGGACTCATGGGGGGGAATAGGGAACTACTTCTGCGCCTCATGGTCGTGTGTCCTGACCGGGCACATTTGGTGGACTCCCCCGAGAGCTGATGACCTAATAACCATGACACAGCCGGAGGTGCCACCTTGCCCTGAGGGATTTGGGAGGTATCTTTGCAACCCCATATGAATATCCTACACGGAACAAGGGAAAAGGGCAACAAAATGGGACGCTGGAAAAACTTGGGGAATCAGACTTTACAACAGGGTGGGAGACCCAGGAATGCTGTTTACTCTCAGAGTGCAGGCAGCGCCCCTTCCCCAACAGACCCGTGCTGGGGTGGGGCCCAACCGAGTATTAGCTCCCCCGCCTGTTACCACACAGGTGTCCACACCCAAGAGCACTCAGGCCCCGGTTCCACAGCCCCCCGCACCCCCTGTCCCTACCGGGACATCGCCTGCATTCACTGCATCTCTTATCCCGGGGTACGACCATCCGTCTGATGCAGACCCTTTGTGGAGCATGGTTGTCGGAGCATACCAGGTCCTGAATGCTTCCCGACACGACCTGACAAAGTCCTGTTGGCTCTGTCTAGATATCCAGCCACCTTACTATGAGGGCATTGCCATTAGCGGCAAGTACACCACAGACATTAATTCTAGCTCCTGTAGATGGCAGCAGTCTGCTGCAGTAACAGGGCGGGGCACTTGCATAGGCCATGTGCCCCATGAACAGTCGCATCTCTGTAGTGAAGCCCTTACAGTTCCCAATAAAACAGTGTATTTAATTCTCCCTGAAAACGCATGGTGGGCCTGCTCCAGCGGCCTCGCTCCCTGTGTCCACTCCCGAATCCTCAATTCCCCGAAAGAAGGCTTCTGCACACTTGGGCAGTTGATCCCCAAACTAGTATATCCCACAGGAAAGGAAGTACTTAGCAGATTAGGCTCTGCTAATCCCCAAGAGAGAGCCTGTTACAGCCCTGACTATGGCTGCACTCTTGGGGGTGGGGAAAGTGGGAGCCGGAGCCAGAATATCCTCACTTGTCATACAAGACAAGAACTATGGAGTCCTGAGAGCAGCCATCAACCTAGACATGTAAAGGATTGAAAAATCCATTACCCATCTGCAAGAATCCCTCACTTCCCTATCTGAAGTAGTACTCCAAAACAGAAGGGGATTGGACTTGCTATTCATGCAGCAAGGGGGCCTGTGTGCCGCTCTAGGGGAGGAGTGCTGTTTTTATGTTGACCACTCCGGAGTTGTGAAAGAATCCATGGCTCTCATAAGAGAAGGACTACAGAAGCGAAAGCTAGAGAGAGAGCAATCTCAGTCTTGGTATGAATCTTTGTTTAACTGGTCTCCGTGGTTAACTACTCTTATTTCCGCCCTCGCAGGACCCTTGTAATCCTCCTAATGCTGTTGACCTTCAGTCCTTGTATTATTAACAGACTAGTCCAATTTGTCAAAGAGCGCGTAGGGGTGGTTCAGTTGATGGTTTTGCAAGCCCAGTACAGGCCTCTAGCAGCGGAAGGTGAGATAGAAATGCAGTCTGTCTCATGATTGAGCCGTAAGTTCCAAGATAAGGGGGGAATGAAAGAACAGACTGTGTCCCTGACTCCTCTTCCAAGGAAAAAAAACCCCAATAATGTATCAGTTACTCAGCCCGCCCTTAAACCAGCCAATGGGAATGCAAGGAGAACTAACCCAAGACACTAAAGTGTGGTGACCACCCCCCTGTCTTTGTGTAACCAGACCCTAGCCGCACTCTGCCCTTGCGTCGCTAGCCCCCAGCCCTCACTCAACCAACCAGAATCTGCCAAATCAGTGGTCCGAATGTGCCTCCACCCCCTGACCCCAAGCCCTATAAATTCTTTGTTCTTTTGGGAACCGGGGCTCTCGCACCCTACCACTGCGCTGGTAAGGGAGGAAGACGGACCAAGCCGGGCTTGAATAAAGACTCTATGCTTTTGCATAGGACTCGGCTCTCACTGGTGGATCTTTGGGGGATCTTGAAATCTGGGCATAACAGAACAAGAGCATAATTACTGTATTTTTAAGCTTATGAGATGCAGCTATATGGTAACTACACAAATTTTAGCTATGGTGGGTGTGCTGGGGCTGGGGTCTCCTCTCCACATCCCGCACGAAGGGGGAGACTTCAACTGTTTCTAGCAAGTTAGGAGGCGCTTTCGGGATTAAAGAATAATGAGAGACAGACATAAAATAAATTAAAAGCTTGGGATGGGTGTGGTAACTGCCCTCTGGAGGGACAGGCACACAGAGAGCCAGCTCCGAAAGCTGTTTATTATATACTTGAATTACAGGAAGTTATATCACATCTGGGTGGGCCTTTGACATCATGAGATCCATCCCCTTAACACTGGGTGGGAGAGTCAGACTGAGTGGCATCTGTTCTTTGACTGGTCCTGCCCTCAGGGTGTGGCTCTGCCCTTGCCCTGAGTCCCAGCTGAGGTAAATTAAGCCAAGTGTATTCTAAAGGCCCTTAACATTTAGCTTTAAGTTTATTATTAGAAACAATTATAGTAACATTGCAGGATACAAAATCAATGTACAAAACTTCATTTTGTTCCTATGTACTGATAATGAAATTTCAGAAAAAGATATTAAAAAAAAAACAATTCCTTTTAAACCTGCAATGAAAAGGATAAAGCACCTAGGAATAAACGTAACAAAGATTTGTGAGGGACATATTCACAGAAAACCACAAGCCATTATTAAAAAGAAATAAAGAAGACACAAAGAAATGGAAAGATATTCCACATTCATAGATAGGAAAAATTAACATAGTTAAAATGGCCATATAGCCCAAAATAATGTGCAAATTTAATGCAATCCCCACCAAAATCCCAATGACATTTTTAAAAGAAATACAACAAAAAAATCATGAAATTTGTACGGAGCCACAAAATACTCCGAATAGCTATAGCAATAGTGAGGGAAAAGAACAAGGCCAGAGGTATCACATTCCCTGACTTCAAATTATATTACAACAATAATCAAAACACTGGGTGTGGCAGAAATAGAGACAACCGGCCAATGGAACATAATTGAGACCCCAGAAATATCTATCTATCTAAATTATCTATCTATCTATATCATTTATCTATCTATCTATCTATCTATATATTTTCAACAAAGAGCCAAAAACACATAATGGAGAAAAGATAGTCTCTTCTATGAACAGTGCTAGGAAAACTGGAAAACCACATGCAAAAGAATGAGAGTAGAGAAACCTGCTATTTGTCAGTATGCACAAAAATGAACTTAAAATGGATAAAAGGCCTAAATATAAGACGTTAAACAATAAATACATATAAGAAGACATATGTTCCAACTTATAACCTTGGTCTGAGAGAAGATCTTATAAATTTGACCCCGAAGGCAAGGGAAGCAAAAGCAAAAATAAATTTATGAGACTATATCTAACTAAAAAGCTTCAGACCAGCAAACTAAACCATCACAAAACAAAAAGGCAAATGACAAATGGGAGAAGATATTTTCAATCAACACTTCTGATAAATAATTAATATAACATATATATGAAGAATACATACAACTCAACAACTAAAAAACAAACAATCCAGTAAAGACCACTTGACAAACCTACAGACAACATCATACTCAATGGTCAAAAATTAAAAGCATCCCCCTAAGAACAGGAACAAGATAGGGATTTCCCTTTCACCACTCTTGTTCAACTGGAAGTCATAGCCACAGTGATCAGACAAGAAGAAAAAATAAAAGGCTTCCAAATTCAAAAGGAGGAGGAAAAACTCATGTTTTTGCAGATGACATGACATTGTATATAGAAAACCCTGAGGACACCACCAAAAAACAACCAGATTTAATAAATGAATTTGGCAATGTAGTAGGATATACAATTAACACCCAAAAATCAATGGCATTTCAATACACCATTAATGACCTCTCAGAAAAAAAAAAACCAACAACTAAAAAGCAATCCAATTTACCATTGAAACAAAAAATTAAGATACTTAGGAATAAATTTAACCAAGGAGTTAAAAGACTTGCGCTTGGGAAACTACGGCTTACTGAAATAAGAGAGAGAGGAAATTATGAACAAATGCAAGAATACACTGTGTTTATGGATTGGTGGAATCAACATCATTACATGTGCATACTACCAAAGCAATCTATAGATTCAATGCAATCCCTATTAAAATACCAATGGCATGTTTCACAGATCTAAAATAAATACTCCAAACATTTATATGGAACCAAAAAATGACCCAAATAGCTGCAGCAATCTTGGGAAAGAAGAAAAAAATTGGTGGGATCACAATGCTGGATATCAAGTTATACTACAAAGCCACTGTAATCAAAAAAGCCAGGTACCTGCACAAGAACAGGCATACATATTGATGGAATGGAGCATAGAACCCAGAAATCCACCACAGCCATTTTGCTCAATTAATATTTGACAATGTAGGTAAGAAAATGCAGGAGACCTATGTAATACTCTTTGTATTCTTTTAGCAATAAAACAATTTTAAAAAAAAGAATCTGTTAAAGCAATATTAATGGGGGAAAAAAGAACATGCAATCTCTTCAATAAGTGGTGATGGGAAAATTAAATAGGTACATGCAAAAAAAGAAAATGAAACTAGACCACCAACTTATACCATGAATAAGAATAAACTTAAAATTGATAAGAAACTTATATGTAAGTTGTAAAACCATAAAAATCCTAGAAGAAACCATAGGCAGCAAAATCTCAGACATGTCTCCTAGCAATATATTTCCAATACATTTCAGAGGTCAAGGGAAATAAAGGAGAAAATAAACAAAGGGGGCTACATTAAAGTGAAAAGCTTCGAACAGCAAAAGGACCATCAACAAAATGTAAAGGGAGAGCACGGTGTGGGAGAACATATTTGCCAATGATACATCTGATAAAGGGTTAATTCTCAAAATATATAAGGAACTCATACAATTTAACAATAGGAAGGTCAACAATTCAATTTGAAAATGACAAAGGGTACAAAGGACTCTCCAAAGTGGACATAAAGATGGTTGAGAGGCACATGAAAAAATGCTTAAAGTCTTTAATCATGAGAGAGATGCAAATTAAAATGACATGAGGTATCACTTCACACCTCTCAGAATGACTGCCATCAACAAATGACAAATGTTGGTGAGGATGTGGAGAAAAGGGACTCCTAGTACACTGCTGATGGGAATGCAGGATGGTGTGGCCACTATGAAAAACATTATGGAATTTTCTCAAAAAATTAAAAATGGTATTGCCATTTGAAACAGTGATCCCACATCCAGGAATATAACCTAAGAAACCAGAAACACCAACCAGAAGGAATATATTCACTCCAATGTTCATAGCAGCATTTTTTACAATACTAAGATCTAGAAATAGCCCTAATGCCCCTCAGTAGATGATTGGATTAAAAAGATGTGGTACATTTACACCATAGAATTCTATGCAGCTGTGAAAAAGAAGGATCTCTTACTCTTTGAGGCAGCAAGAGTTACCGGGAGAGTATTATGCTAAGTGAAACAATGCAGTCAGAGCAAGACAAGAATCACATGATCTCACCTATGTGTGGAATCTAATAAACAAAATAAACTGGCAAATGAAATAGATCCAGAGACATAGAAGCATGTAACAGACTGGCATGTTTCAGAGGGAGGAAGGGCAGGGTAGGAAGAGATTAACCAAAGAACTTCAATGCATGTATTCATAACCCATGGACACAGACAATAGTGCAGTGAAGATCTGGAGAGGGGACAAGAGCCGGTGTAGGCTTCAATGGGGGTAGAAAGGGGACATCTGTAATACTTTCAAAAATAAAGATATTTTTAAAGTAAATCTGTAAAAAGTAAATATATGTACATATCTACACTAATAAAAGAGAAACATGGTAATTGGCGTACGACCGCTACCCTTCCCATTGGCTAATCAGCGTATCCTTATGCAAATTAACTGTCAGCCAAGATGGCGGCCGGCAGCCATGCACTGAAGCGAGCAGGGAGGCTTGCTTGCTCCAGGAACTGCGGGCTCCAACGTTCCCCGCCTCACTTGCCGGACTCTCAACTGCAGCTCTAAGCAACTATTACTATGTTGCAAATAAGCAGCTAAACAAAACCGGCTTTCAGTCAGCTCCGGACTGCAAAATTGTATGCATGTTTTCAGCAGCGAGGCCTCAGAGCTAAAGCTGGCCCAGAATAAAAAAAAAAAGAAAACAAGGAGCAGTTGGGAGCTTTTAGTCAATTGCCAGCGGGAAAACGGCCCTCAGCCCCTCAGCCAGACTGGCCAGGCACCCCAGTGGGGACCCCCACCCTGATCCAGGACATCCTTCAGGGCAAACCAGGTGGCCCCTACCCATGCACCAGGCCTCTATCCTATATAGTAAAAGGGTAATATGCCTCCCAGCACCGGGATCAGCGGAGCAGCGAGGCTCCTGGCACCGGGATCAGCGTGACAGGGGGCAGCGCCCAAACCCCCTGATCGGCCCTGCTCTATGCGTGACAGGGGGTGGTGCCGCAACCTCCCCATCGACCCTGCCTTGAGTGTAACAGGGGGCGGTGCCCCAACCCCCCAATCAGTCTACCCTGAGCGTGACTGAGGGTGGCATTGCAACTTCCCAATCCACCCTGCTCTGTGCATGACAGGGCGGCACCCCAACTCTCCAATTGGCCCTGCTCTGAGCCTGACCAGGGGCTGCACTTAGGGATTGGGCCTGCCCTCTGCCACCCGAGAGCAGGCCTAAGCCAGCAGGTCGTTATCTCCCGAGGGGTCCCAGATTGTGAGAGGGCACAGGCCGGGCTGGGGGACCCCCCCCCCCCCCCCGCAGTGCACAAATTTTTGTGCACCGGGCCTCTAGTCTACATTAATAAAAGACAAAGATGCTAATTGACTGTACCTTTGCTATGACCCAAGCCACGCCCACCAGCCAATCAGAGCAACTATATGCAAATTAACCCAACCAAGATGGCAGCTAGCAGCCGGGGAGCTGGAGCATCAAGAGTCTTGGTTGCCCGGCGATGGAGGAAGCCAAGCTTCCCGCCAGCCCTGAGTCCACTGTGGCCTCTGCTTATGGCAACAGTTTCAATTATATAAGACAAATAAATCCCAGATACCTGCTTTCAGCAAGCCTCCACTGTGAGCTTGAGTGGCTGAGGACCGTGGCCAGCCTGAAAACAGCCATCAGCCCCTCACCCAGGCTGGCCACACCCTCATAGTGTGAGGGTCCCTGCTGCGGGGTTGGTTAGCCTGCAAACAGCCATCAGCCCCTCACCCAGCCTGGCCAGGCACCCCAGAGGGGACCCCCACCATGAAGGGGGTGTGGCTAGCCTGAAAATGGCCCTCATCCCCTAACCCAGGCTGGCCAGGCATCCCAGGGGGGACCCTGACCCTGAAGGAGCTATGGCCAGCTTGCAAACAGCCATCAGCCCCTCACCAGGCACTCCTATATAATAAAAGGGTAATATGCAAATTGACCCTAACAGCAGAATGACTGCGAATGACTGGTCACTATGACACACATTCACCACCAGGGGGCAGATGCTCAATGCAGGAGCTGCCCCGTGGTGGTCAGTGCATTCCCATAGGGGGAACTCTGCTCAGCCACAAGCCAGGCTGACGGCTGCCAGTACAGTGGTGGTGGTAAAAGCCTCTCCCACCTCCTCAGCAGTGCTAAAGATGTCCGACTGCAGCTTAGGCCTGCTTCCTGCTGGCAAGTGGACATCCCCCTCGGGCTCCCGGGCTGCCAGAGGGATGTCTGACTGCCAGCTTAGGCGCAGTCCCCCAGGGAGCAGGCATAAGCCAGCAGGTGGTCATCCCCCGAGGGGTCCCAGACTGCGAGAGGGCACAGGCCAGGTTGAGGGACCCATCCAAGTGCACAAATTTTTGTGCATCGGGCCTCTAGTGTATATATATATATATACTGTATATAAAGCTTTACAGAAATAGTAACATAAAGCAAAACATCCAGTTTTTTAAAAAAAGGCAGATGACATGATCAGACACTTCTCCCAAAAGACAGGCAAATGACTAACAGATATATGGAAAGGTGCTCAACTTCACTAGCTATGATGGAAATGCAAATAAAAACGACAATGAGATACCACATCACACCTGTTAGAATGGCTATCATAAAAAAAGACAAGTAGTAACAAGTGTTGGAGCTTGTGGAGAAAAATAAACCCTCATACACTGCTGGTGGGAATGTAAACTGATAGAGCCATACGGAAAACAGTATGGAGGTTCCTACAAGAATAAGCAATGGAACTATGATATGACCCAGCAATTCTTTTCTGGTATCTACCCAATAAAACTGAAAATATTTATTTGTGAAGACATATGTACCTCTATGTTTATTGAGCTTAATTCATGGTGGCCAAGACATGGAAACAACCTAAGTGCCCTTTGATGGATAATTGCATAAAAAAGATGTAGTACATATATTCAATGGAATATATTCAGCAATGAAAAGAATGGAATATTGCCTTTGGGACAACATGGATGGATCCTGAGAGCAGCAAATGAAATAAATCATGAAAAAAGACAAGAACCATATGATTTCTGTGGGATATAAACAGAAAACAACAAATAAACAAACCAGACAAACAAATGATAGTGGGGAAGGCCATGCAATAAGAACAGAGCCACCCAGCTGTCTAATAATTATTCACCTTACCAACTATATATAAGAAGTTTTCTTACAGGCACTGGAGAACTGGTGAATGGAAAAAGGCTGTAAAAAGATAAGATTCCTCGATGGATCCATGCCACAGAAAAGAAATACATTTTGAGAACAGACCAAGGACAGGACACACTTTGATTTGGTTGCTCGGACCCTGACCCTCTCTGGGAGTTTGCCTCAGGAAAGTTGACCATTCTCCGGTCCCAGGAATGGGCTGAGCTGTTTGCAACATCGTAGAAGGTTAGCCACCTTGTTATCTGACTTTGAGCTCCAGAAGGCTGGACTGCAGACTCTATCCTGCCCTTCCCATGCTACACTTGCAACTCGCAGCTGCATGTAGCAATCTTCTCCCTCCTGTGTATATAATCAGCCTACTGGCAAGGGGGGGTTTGTCAGAGCAGAATTTCCAGGGTGACCAACTGCTCTCCCCATATTACCGGCACTATTGGAATAAATGCTCATATATGATTGAACACCATCTCTGCTTTATTCGGCTCAAGAAGTGACAGGTGGCCTCGAATCCATTGTGTCTGGTTTCACAAACAGAAACTCATAGACACACACAACAGTATGGTGGTTACCAGAGGAAAAAGAGGGTGAGGGGACAGATAGAAAAGGGTAAGAGGTTCAAACATATGGTGATGGAAGGAGACGTGGCTGTGGGGTGGTGAACATACAATACAATATATAGATGTTGTGTTATAGAACTGTACATTTGAAACCTATGTTTTTAATTAATCAATGTCACCCCCAATAAATTTAATAAAATAAAAATTACTATCCTGGAAGGAAAAAGGGTGCACGTTAGAAAAAATTACAAATAATCAGCAAAATATATCTGAGTCAATAAGAAGATGATAGAAATAAGATCAAGCTATGAGCTGGGAGAAAATTTTGCAAATCACACATATGATAAAGAACTTTTAAATATGCTTGATAAAGATTTGACAAAGAACAGGATGTATATCTCTCATCCCCCAAAGGACTTGTATGCATGCATATAAGCATAATCCATGGATACAGACAGTAGCTGGGTGAGGGCATGTGCTGGGGGTAGCTGGTGGGAATTACCATTGAGAGGTCCATGGGGGGAAAAGGAGACATAAATAATACTTTAAACAATGAAGAATTTTTTAAAAAGAAGAACAGAATGTATAAAGAACTCTAATAATCCATTACTAAAAAGGCAACTGAATTTTAAAAAGAAAAAAGACATGAATAAGCATTTTGACATATAATATGCTACATATAATTAGAGCAGAGAACTGACTGAATTTTTACATATCTATCCACCAGTGAATCTATCACCACAACCAAGATAATGGGTCTATTGGTTTCCTCATGCCCTGTAGTAATCCCTGCCCACCCCAACTACACTCGACCTCGCACCCCATCCAGCAACTGCTTGTGTGCTCAGCGCAGATATGCTCTGCCATCGTTCCTCGATGCGCACATGTATGTGAGTGGCTGAGACCCAGGCTTAGAGCTGAGATCTCAGATCTCTATGGAGGAGGAGAGAATAATGATTTTCTGCAATGTGGCAATTCATTGATTCTAAATCCCAATTTAGAAAGAATTTTAGAAAATCAAGATGCTTTTTAACAGGAAGAAAGTTCTTGAGGACAATTGCCTTAGATACTTCATTTTTTATATTTGCTTAAAAACATAGATGAGACTGCTGTTTTAAAAGCACATGTTGGTTCCAAACCTCCTGGGAATAATCTGAAACTGGCCCCCATACAGAGGGCAGGAAGAGACTCAAGAGAGAAGCAGGCCATGGCAGATGGGTAGGTGGCAGTTTAACAAGCCAGGAAATTTACTTACAAGGCTTGTCTTGAGTGACCAAAAGACAAATATTCTCTGCACTTGCCTGCCAGATTTGAAAAAATGGCTGAGCCAGGTACACCATCCAGATGGTCTCAACAACACATTAGTATCTCAAGACTGTCCTTGAGGCAGCTCCTGGAAGGGAAAAGGCAAGCTGAATGCACATTCCAAAGACTGGCTTGAGGTGAATCTCCAATTGCCTTGGTCCAGCCTTCGGGTCAACTGGAGGTCACATCTTCTCCATGACCTTCCCCAGTGTAACAGGACACAATGGGTTCAAAGGAACACAGTCTTAGTGGGAGAAAAAGTTCCATTTTCAGTTGTAACAAGTAAAGGAGACAGGGCAATGCTTTTCAGAGCTCTGCTTCTCCTAAGGGAGGCTTAGCCATTGCTTATATACACAGTTTTATTAATTACATGTTGATTTCTTCTTTGTAACTGGTTAGACTCATCCGTAGTGATTTAGGTCAAGCTCATCTGATTGGAGCTCCTCTGCAAATTACAGTGCCACATTTTAGCATTCAGTAAGAACTGCCCAGACTTGAGACTCTTGTCCATCTGTCACCAACACTCATGTATGGTGACCGGCTTTCACAATTTCATATGCCACCCCCTTCTTCTGCAGTGTGCCCTGAGAGGTCAGCAAGGGG
The DNA here is from genome assembly GCF_028538775.1 of Myotis yumanensis. Lineage (NCBI taxonomy): Eukaryota > Metazoa > Chordata > Mammalia > Chiroptera > Vespertilionidae > Myotis > Myotis yumanensis. The sequence continues at coordinate 6,098,463 of NW_027223760.1, forward strand.
CTTCAAAAGCATGGAAATGGCTCTTTTTGTGACTGCTCTCTCAGATGCCGTAGCAACAATACAATCACATGTGAAAACACAGGTTAAGACACCAATTCCAAGAATCAGGGATAACTTTTTCCACCCAGAACACCATGACCCAAACCACTGACTTAGCAAGTCTCCTGAGCTGGGCGTCTAATCACTCAGGGTATTGACTTGTATTTTCATGTGATTAAGCAAAGATGATACATTAGCAGACTCATCAGGTATGAACACATTGCATTCTGCTTGGGCAATGACACAGATTTCAGCTGTCAGGAGAGATATTCTGGTATCAGAAAACACTAGAGGGGATTTTTAAAAGAAACACTAATAATGGTCAGTGTATGTCTGCAATAGAAAAGACAGTGGGTATTGTTAAGAATTATCAATCAGGATTCTAGCAGCAGAGATGGCCCACTCAAATTAGATACTTGGGGGAGAGTCAAGTGCAAGGGTTTCCTACAAGCTGTGCACAGAGGGTATGCAAATGACAGAGGAGACTGCTGGCAACAGTGAGGAAATTGCACCCTAACCATATTGGAGTGAAGAGAATAGGAACCCAGAAAAAGAGTTGAGTAGAGAAGGTGTGACTTTTGACTTAGGGTTGCAGCTGGTCAGAGATGGCCTTGCTGGGAGAGAGGCAGGAGAACAAATACCCTGACCTTGCTTTTCTACCCAGAAGAGATCTCCTGCTTGCACTTCCCATTGGCAGAAGCCAAGCTGAACTCAGAGAGCCAGAGTTCCCACTTATGTTGTTAGAGAGTCTTTAAGATCTGGGCCATTCTTACTCAACTAGAAGCCCCGGTGCACAAAAATTTGTGCACTTGGTAGGGAGGGAGTCCTGCAAACTGGCCTGTGCCCACTCACAGTCCAAGACCCCTTGGGGGATGTCCACCTGTCGACTTAGGCCCACTCCCCGGGGGATCAGGCCTAAGCTTGCAGCCAGACATCCTTCTGGCAGCTAGGGAGCCCTCGGGGGATGTCCAACTAAAGGCTTAGGCTCCCAAGGGATCAGGTCTAAACCTTTAGTTGGACATTCTTAGTGCTGCCATGGAGGTGGGAGAGGCTCCTGCCACCACCTCTGCACTGGCCAGCCATGAGCCAGCTTCTGGCTGAGTGGCACTCCCCATATGGAAGTGCACTGACCACCAGGGAGCAGCTCCTGCATTGAGCGTCTGCCCCCTGGTGGCCAGTGAGCATCATAGCAACCTGCCATTCTACTGTTCAGTCAATGTGTATATTATTAGCCTTTTATTATTATTATTATTATTATTATATAGGATGTCCCTATTTCCCCCCCTTTGCCCCCTCTACCTAGCTCTTGCCCCCCACTTCTCTCTGGCCATCACCATCCTGTTGTCTGTGTGCATGGGTTGTGCATATATTTTCTTTGGGGCTGGGCTGCCTCGCCGCCCGAGGTCTTAAGAGCATTTTTTTTTTTTTTTTTTTTACAAATGAACACAGTGAGGAGTCATGCACACCTTTTTTTTTTACTTTTTAACATGAGGCACAAAAAAAGATTCTCTTCGTGTGCGCTGTTTTACAGTTACAAGCTGAGGTAGTCACGGCCTCCACCACCTGGGACAGAGGAAGGGGAGGCTGCAAAATGGCCTCGTCTGAGCTCAGGTGGATGCCTGCTCTGGGGGCTTCCCTGGATGTTCCCTGTGCCTACGGCCTGAAAGCAGGCTGAGCCCTCGAGGGAACCGTCTGCCCCAAGCCTTCCGTCTTTTCAGGGCTAAAGTCTCACTCTTCCTATCGACCAAGTGTAGCAGCTGCTAAAAATCTAAGGGGTGACCCCAGAACCGAACCTCCTCTGTGCCATGAACGTGAGGCCTGGCTGCCCAGGGGATGGGCATGACTTTAACAGCCAAGATGAGGGCAAGGGAATAAACTATGTGCAACTACAACATCTGAAGTAATATTTACATTTGAAAACCTGGGCCGGGAAGCTCAGAACGGCTTCACAGCTGGGCGACCTGCCCCTTTCCTTCACTTGCCTGAAGTCGCACTCCTCTACCTCGAGCTCCTCTCCTGCCCCTTGCATCCTGAGGTGAACACCAGGCCTCAGCACCGGTCTCTCCGGACATAGTGCCACCCGCTCTGAGCCACGCCCCCGCCTCTCCATACGTGAGACCGCCCCAGTCTGAGCCACACCTCTGCCTCTCCGTACACAAACATGGTGCCACCTTGTGCTTAGCCACGTCCCCTGCCTTTCCACACAGGAAATGGCGCCTCCCACCTTGGGCTTAAGCCTCCAACTGAAGAGCTGCTTCCCACTTGCTGATTTGGGGAGGACATTCCCAGCCTCTGGGTCTCCTTCTGGGGCTGAGGCTGTGTTGCCGCCCAGGCACCAGATCACATTCCCTGGCAGTGATGCAGCCCCAGCTTCTGGGTCTCCTTCTGGAGCCTGGCTGCTTCACCCCCCGAGGACCAGATCACGTCCCCAGGTGACGACGCTCCCGGCCCATGGCCTGGCTTCTCCAATTACTGGCTGGGGAAGGCAAAGGCAGCCTGGTTCTCCAATCATGGCCCTGCCACCTGGCTCTTGGCTGTCACCTGGGTTTCCGATCACCTTCAGCCGCAGGCGGCTTCTTCCATCCTTCCTCTTTCGTCTCCCAGCATTGCGCCTATGTATGCAAATTAACCGCCATCTTTACCTGTGGTTAATTTGCATATCACCCTGATTAGCCAATGGGAAGCGTAGCGAAGGTACGGTCAATTACCATGTTTGTATATTATTAGTGTAGATGCTGTTCTTGCTAAATGTTCAAATATACCAGTCCAGCTATAAACAGGATGATCTTGACAAGAACTCAGCAGTATAACTGTAGCCAACTGCAAAGAATAAACCAACATGTAATTGATCAAATAGTGTAAGCTATGGCCAAGACTCCCTTTGAGGCATTAGATCTTTTTATATGAATCCCATGTTTCCTTAATTTGCTACAAGTAAATAAAACTGCCTTCGGACAACCATGTCTCCTTCTTGAATACAACACCCCAAGTGGAGAATCTTTGGGTTGGGTAACAATGTGATCCACATAGATCAGCCTCCTGGGCAAAGAGCTAGGGCAAAGAAGGGCAAAGGATTGATCTGCAGAGGCAAAGGAAAAACATTTGGCAGAGAAGAGATTTTCAAGATAATGTTTTAATAGATATTTCAAGTAAGGTACCTTAAAAAGAAAAGCAAGAGGGAAACAGTAAGAAAAGTTAATAACTCCCAGATGTCCATGTGTTACTGGACAGGGACTGGCCCAAAGTGGATCTGCCTCAGGCTGGCCTGTAGTGTTTGGGTTCTTTTCCTTTTTTTAAAAAATTAATCTTTATTGTTGACAGTATTAGATATGTCCTCCTTTTTACCCCATAGTGTGTGGGTTCTTGATTTGATGCAGGAAAGATTTCAAAACACAACTCCAGGCAATTTTGCGAGTATGTTTATTAAATCTGGGGACAGTGAAATAAAGGAAGGGATTAAGGTAGAAGAAGCCACAGCAGAGCACCTAGGTGGGGCTGCTTTGGCTCTAGAAATGTTATAGAAAGGAATTGAGCCAAGACAGGGCTGTTTCAGCTCCCTGGGAAGTCAAGGACAAGGGAGACAGGATCATGGGCTGAGCCCGGGTCCAGCTGTCACTGCCACTGCTCTGCTGGCTGCAGTCTCTCCTGGGGACCTTTAGCATTTAGGAAGAAATAAAAAGTTCATGTGTGGAAAAGGGTATGGGCCTGCTCTAAAGCAATGAGTTTTTATCCTGAGGGCTTTCTATCCCTTGTTTTTTTTTTTTTTTCAGCTTTCCAGGTGCATTTTTAATATGCTGATGCATTAAAATGAGTGTATGGAGGAGTTTGGAATTATTCTTTGATCAGTTTTACTTTTATCTTAGGTCTGTCTGGCTTTAATGGGTTTTTGTTATTTGTTCCCTGACTTCTTCTACATTGGGTTTAGCTGGCACAAATGGCCTTAATTGGGTCTTTGTGCTCTACTTCCCAGACCAGGGTGATGTAAGCTATGTATCTTCTGATTAGAGAGGAGAATATAAACCATTTGCTCTCAAGTGTCCTTGGTTGGTGAAGATAAAGTTTTGTGATTCACAAGGTGGCTGCAAGACACCCAAATAGACTGACCTTGTTTAATTTTCTTGTCTCAGTTTCCCCAATTGCCCAGGAAATTTCCTAGCTTCTTACTATCCTGCCTCATGTGGACAACAGAACCATCTTGCTGGAGAAGCCTGCTGCTTCACTAACAAGGGGCTCAGAGAAGTGGACGAAAATAATGTGCATCACCAGTGGTGCTAACACTGATATATGAAGGATTTCTCATTTGAATTGTCCTAAATTGAGCCTGTGAAATCTCCATAATATATTATTTTATGATTATGCCATTTTCTATCTTCTTCAGCTTGTTCGCATTGTGGGGATTGGTGGGGAATGATGGGAGGATGCTTCTGTTTAGCTGTCACTGCATAGCAAACCATCCCGAAGCCTAGTGGTTTAAAGCAACAACAATAATTTATTTTTCTCTTGAAACCTGAGCAGGATGCAGTGGAGGTGGCCCATCTTTGCTCTTTGCAGCTTCATCTGAGATGGCTCAGTTGGCAGCTGGAGAATCTGCTTCCATCTTGCCCTACTATCATGGGTGGTAAGTTGTTTCTGCTGGCAGATGAAAGAGCAGCCAGGGGAGTGAGCCAGTGATTTCATGTCCTCTTCCTGTGGACTCGATGGACAACTTGGGCTTCCTCACCACATGGGGGCCATGTGCCAAGGGCACGTACTGCAAAGAGCAAGGAGGCATCCTCCCTATCTAACTTTAGAAGTCACAGCCATCCACTATTTGCCAAAGCAGTAACAAATTCCATGGAATTACAAGGCAGTGGCACAGACCCATAGAACGCAACAAAAGGAAAAGCATGCTAAGATTATAAGAAGAATAGGTGGTATAGAAGATACTGTTATAACCATTTTTTGAAAATACAATCTACCATAGTAACAAATAAATGCAAATTAAAAATAAAAAAAATAAAATTTACACTATTTGAAAATGCTATGCCATAGATTTGAAAGCATATTCCAAATCCTTTGTACAATATCTGCAAATATATTTCTTTCAGCTTGTTCCCTTATATTTTTAATTTGTTCTTCATACTTCATCTTTAGCACTTTTATTTCTTCCTCTTTTTCTTCCTGTGATATTTTTACCTGATCACATTGCTCTTCTGTTAGTTTAATTTCCATCTCCAATTTCTCAGCATAGATTTTCTTCAGCTTTTCATCTGTGTCCTTGTATATGGCATCAGAAAAGTGAGCCCCTCCATTCTTCTGCACCATTTCCTCTATCAGCTCCACCAGCTCCTGCAGTTGAGCTTCCTTATCATCCTCATCTGCATTCTGGTTGTTATTGAAGACACAGAAGCGGTACCCACACTCCTTGATGATGTTTTGTAGGTTCACAACTGATTCATCTAAAAAGTCACTCATTATCTTCTCACCCAAATTATCTTTGTGAGTGAACAAGACGATGATGTGCTTCATGGCCACCATCCCAAAGAAGGCCTTGATCAATGCAACTGTTCTCTGCTCCTCTTCAGTGTAGTGGCCAAGCTGTAGAACCAGGATGATGGCATGAGGCCCAGGGTAGGTTAATTGGACACACCTGCTGATTTCCTTACAGGTGGTCTGCAGTTTCTCCTTGGTGTCAAATAGCCCTGGGGTGTCCACGACAAGAAGTTTCCTCCCATTCCAATATTGCTCTGCTTTCTGACAGGACTTGATAACAGCATGGGCAGAAATTTTAGAATCAAATTCCTTTCTCCCAAGGATCGTGTTTGCTGTTGCACTTTTTCCACTTCTGGTTTTCCCCACCAGAACAATCCTCAGAGTGTTGTCCTGAAGGCCAGCCATCTTCTCAAGAGGCTCTGAGATGCAGGTACCAACAAGACCTTAAGAAAGGGAATGAGAGGGGGAATGGGTACTTAGGTAAGTGAGGACCATTCCAAACCCTCTTTTCTTCATTCTTGTCCTTGCAATTTGTAATGGTCTATTATTCATATGGAAGAAATAATAAAGCTGAGTTTTCCCACAAAGGAGTAAAGGGTGCAGGTGTTTTCACAGGAGAACTCACTTAAACCTCTACAAATATAATCATCTCAATGTTATGTGAGCTATTCCTGATAACACAAAAAGAGGGAAACCTTTCCATTCTTTCTATGAATCAAGTGTGATATCGATCCTACAGGCTAACAGAGATTTGACCAATAAATAAAGTTACCAACATGACTCATTTGGAAATATCCAGACCAAAATTAGTTGTTACAACAAATCTTTTTAGTAGACTAGAAGCCTGGTGCATGAAATTCATGCAGGGTAGGGACCGTAGGCCTAGCCTACTTGCCTCTCCACTTCCTTCCCATGCTCCCTCATTGCAGTGTAGCTGCTGATGGTTACCTGCCATGTTCTGTGCCTCTCCCTGGTGGTCAGCACACATCATAGCAAACAATGGAACTTCAGCTCTCCCAGTGGAATTCCAGACTGGACAATTTGCATATTAGCCTTTTATATATATACTAGAGGCCCGGTGCACGAAATTCATGCACTAGGGGGAGGGGGACCCTCAGCCTGGCCTGCACCCTCTCCAATCTGGGACTCCTTGGGGGATGTCAGACTGCCCGTTTAGGCCCAATCCTTTACCAGCAGTCGGACATCCCTCTCGCAATTCAGGACCGCTGGCTCTTAACCACTCACCTGCCTGCGTGCCTGCCTGATTGCCCCTAACCACTCTGTTTGCCAGCCTGATCACCCCCAACTGCTGGCCTGATCACCCCCAACTGCCTCCCCTGTCAACCTGTTTGCCCCCAACTACCCCCTGCCACCGGCTTGATTGCTCCCAACTGCCCTCCCCTCACCAGCCTGATTGGGGTTGGGGGGCCGATTGGGGGTGGGGCTGGCCATGGGGAGGGGGTGTGGTTGGTGGACTGGGCAACCACCCCCCCAAATGGGTTGGGGGGTGGCGATCAGGGCCAGTGGCCTGGGGGAAGAGCCATGGGTGGTTGGCCAGCCAGCCCTGCCCCTGATTGCGGTGGCGGGGGGGCAATCTGGGATGGTGCTGGGCAAGGGGAGAGGCTGCAGGAGATTGGCTGGCCAGACATGCCCCCTATTGGAGTGGGGGGATCAAGGGTGGGGCCAACCTGGGGAGGGGCTGCAGGACATTGGCTGCTCAGCCTTGCCCCCTCTTGGGGTGGGGGGGGGGTGAAATCAGGGGCAGATAGCCACGGGGAGGGGCTGTGGGCCTATTGTGGTGAGGCAGGTTGGTCAAGGATGTGGCTGGCGGGGGGCGGGGGTGGGAAGAGAGGGGGTATTTGACCAGCCGGCCTGCTCTTCTTTTTTTTGGCAACTCCACAATTTTAATTTGTGGTGCCTATGCTATGTCTGAAAAAGACCTTCTCCCCCTGTCCAGGAGAGCGATGGGGAGGGGGCAGCAAAAAATAGAAGACATCCCTCCCTATTGCACACAGACCCTATATACAGGCTCACCTGGCCCAGGCCAGCGGGATGCTTGGCACATTCTAGGATCCCTGCTCAGGGCCTGGAGGGGTGACTGGTGGCAGCACATGTGAGAGGGGACCTCTGGGTGACCACTCTGGTCCTGGCTACTGGTCTTGGCACTTCCTGGTCCCCAGTTCCTTTCTGTTCCTGCCTGAAGCCTTGGTCCCTCTACCTGGCCTCAGATGGCCCCCTTGGTTCCTGGGGGCTCTGTCCTCCCCTCCTAACCTGGAGATCTCAAGGAAGGTTATGGCTTCGCAGAGACTCCTTGACAGCCCTATCACTCATGTTCACACAGGGAAGGGGTGCATGTGGCAAAAGCAGCTGTATAAATGCGGGTGCAGGAGCAAGTCCTCCGGGGTCACTTGGACAGTTTGCTGATGATGCAGATCAGGGCCACATTCTCATCCTTGAGGCACTGGTTGTCAGCACAGAGATTGGACAGGCCCTTCAGCTCCTCTTCCAGCTCAGCGGCCTTGCACTCCAGGGCCCTGCACTCAAATCTCGCCAGCTCCAGGATGGCCGGCCTCTCTGCAAAGTGCTCTTGCCTCTGCATGACGTGCTCCAGCTCCACCTTGAGCTGCTCCAGCAGCAGCGTGGTCTGGGTCAGGGCCTCACGAAATCTCTCATTCTCAATGTGCAACTTTGCGTAGAGTTTCCTGAAGCTCCCTCAGGCTCTTCCAATTTTGGCTGGGGTTTGGGGTTTAGGTCCTGCTGCCTCTGGAGGGGAAGGGCTGGATTCTGGGCTAATGTACACTGGCTTCACCTTCTCCTCCTTCACAGGCCCTCTCCTCTCATTGCCAACTCTGCAGTGCTCCCTGGAGGCCTGTGGTCCCTGTCCCTGCCCCTCAGGCACCTCTACTCTCTGGGCAGGGCCATCAGAATTCTTAACCCCAGGGACTCGGGGCTGCCAGGAAGGGTCCAGACTCTGAGCACCCTGCTCTTGATGTGGATGGGAGAGTCTGATCAGGGGAAGGCCTGCAAGGGGCTCATATGTAATAATTTAAGCAATAAAGAATTTAAATAAAAAAATACACATGACACAACCATAGCCTTCTTTCAGAAAAATCCTTTCAAATATTATGGTTGAAACAAGCTGAAAATTAAAAGAAGGAAAAGATAAATGGCACGAATATTACTCAGGCAAAATGAAGGAAATATTGTATTGATAGCAAATACATTAGATTCAGAACAGACACAGAGTTGAACATTATATAGTGATAAATAGTCACTCCAGTTTCTGACTCTGCAAGGCTGTCAATCAAGGCTATTTCTAGATATGGGGCTCAAGGTTCCTTTAGCTAGAATGAAAGCAAGCAGTGACAATCTGATAGATCCTCCTTATGTTCAGTTTGAATGTCTCTAGTGATGTGATGAGGTGCTCAGGTACATTCTGCATGGCTTATACAGGATCAGTCACTGAGATTGTTAAATATGCTGTTGTGGTGATTTTTCAAGTTTATATCAGTTGGTGTAGCTGCAATTTGCAATTGCAAGGATCAGGGGTAATTTTTAGGTTTCAGTAACTTCAAGTCAAATGATGAGAGAAAAATAAAATATTAGTTCAGAGGGTTGTAGCCCAAATATTTAAGAAAACTAGAAAAATTCAGGATCCAGTCAATGTATAGGTGGAAATAAAACTTTCAAGATAATTTGAACAGGAATCTGATATACACAAAGATGTGTTATAGATACTTTTGAAAGGAAATTTCTCCCCTTAAATCACCCTCATTTATATTAAAGTTAGCCAAATTATGACTATTTGCTGCATTAAGTCAAGTTTTAATTTGACCTGATTATTTCCATAAACAAAAGATTAGCAATTGACTGTATAGTCTCTCCTAAATCTGCTTTGCTGCAATATCATAAGGAAAATTGAACTTTTAAAAAAATATATATTTTATTGATTTTTTTACAGAGGGGAAGGGAGAGGGATAGAGAGTTAGAAACATAGGTTAGAGAGAAACATGGATCAGCAACCTCCTGCACATCCTTTATTGGGGATGTGCCTGCAACCAAGGTATACACCCTTAATGGGTATCGAACCTGGGACCTTTCAGCCTGCAGGCTGAGGCTCTATCCACTGAGCCAAACCGGTTAGGGCAGAAAAATTGAACTTTAGTTCGCCTTTCTGGGAGAAGAAACCAAGCCACATAGTTGTCACTGCATTTTGACTGCAATACTCATATTTTTTTTGGTAAATTCCTCTAGTGTTTTAGTCCCACAAATTGTCTTGAGGTTCTTTCTTTGCCATCTCCCAGGAAAGCAACCTGTGTTCTTTCTGTAAAAAGAATGCCATGAATCATGTGAATAGGCAAGGCATCAGGCTGTTTTTCAAAAGGCTTTTATAAGCTTCAAAGTCAATCCTAAATCCTTAAAGGTTTCTGGTGACATCCAGAGTCTAGGTATGTTTCTCCCAAACATAATATTCCAGTCAAAGTCCTGGTTAATGAAACCACTTCACAACCGGGTGCCCACCTCTTCTTCTTCTTACCTTACCTTATAACATTCCTCCATCCTCTGTGTATGTGAGATAAACATTCTGGTAGCTTGGAGCTATCTCTGCCCATTACATATGTCCAACTCTCCCATGGACCCCCTTCCCTAAAACTGCCTTCCCTGTTTCTAAACTCCTTTAAAAGCATTTTAAGATATCAATTATATAATTTATAGAACATCCACTTTAATATTAAAAGTATATGTATACAAAAAACATAATTATTATTCTTTATTTGATGAAGTTTCTTATGCAGTTCAATTACAGTGGAATCAATTTGTTCAAAACCACATACATTTTCCCATTAAAAACATGTAAATTGAAGTAATCTGTTCCAGACCCACAAATTATTCCTTGTTTAAAGGTTTCTTATATACAGTCCATGGCTATTGCACTGTTTCATTTATAAATAAACAATTTTTTAATTTATGGAACCACCCCCTACTTGCCTCAAAAGAATTTTTCATATGTCACTGCCTCTGAAATGCTGTCACCTGCTAACTGCTTTTCCTTTATCCAAATTAATAACAGTTTTCCCACCTATTCAATTGCCTGTGATTGTTTTTTTGTGAGTGTTTTTAGACCCTTACCAACATTAGCACTCTTAATGACCTCTTTGTTTTTAAATTGTGCTAATCTTGATTTCAACAGCAACAAAAGCATTCTTTTCTTTGCTTGTTACCTGAGAGAAGTTTTTGTCATGGTGAGGGTATCAGCATTAAAGGGTTGTCAGATCTAAAATGAAGTTTTGGTGGACAACCCAGACATTTCCTCTGTGAACAACTTGGTTGAGAACTGAATAGTTCGTGATGGGAGACATCGGGGAACTGAGGTTTGGACTGTATGTCAAATAGGCCTAATTAGTTTTAAATTTCTCTTTTATAAGGAGAGAGAACAAATCCTTCTGGAATTCCAAGGGGCTCCTTGGAATAACTCAAAGCCATTTCTAGGATAAGAAAAAGTCTCTTAAAATATAAACACTGAGAAGGATGGAGAAAGGCCATTTGTTGCATCTGTGTGGTAACCCCTGCTACTGAAATGGTTGCCTGACCTCTTTTGGCCATTTTTGTATTTAGCACCAAATAAGTGCCTCCAGCACCGACTAAGAAATCATCAATTTGTTCCCCACTGTCACCTCTACTTGACACCTGAGGTGTGTCCTCAGGTGAGCTCTGAGGAGGAGCTCTAAGACTGCCTCTTGTGAACTAAAGGGGCCACACGCTGACCTGACAAGCTCAGGGGAGGGCTGAATGGCAGTCTTGCAAGGCCAGTATCTTCACTGACAAGGTCAACTTTTACCTTAACTGAGCCTATCTGTCTTTTTGCATCTATGATAACATACCCTTGAACTGTCTGGGTAACTTGTAACTACCCTTTTTCTGGAGCCCCTGGGGCACAACCAAATGTGCTGGGCGCCAGGACAGAGACCACAAATTCCTTCATTATTGAAAGGGCGAGGGCTAGGCCCTCCATCTTGCCCCAGGGTAAGGGCTGCATCCTCCATCTTGCCTTGGCCGCGTGGTTGGCAGGGGGCTTCTTCCCGGAGGTCTGGGACTCTGCTAGCCACACCCAGAAACAAGACACCGACTTGCGCCTGGCCAATCAGCAGAGCACAGTCCTTTCTCCTCCCCTTACTCTAACCCCCCCATAAGACCTGTCTCTACACAGGGTTCTCTCTCTCGGCCACTTGGCTTGCCATTGTGTCGGTGAGTCTGGTGGACGGGGAGCTCAAGCTAGCTTGAAATACAGACTCTTATGCTTTTGCATCGGACTGGCTGGCTCCCTGATGTTGGTTTCTTGGGGATCTTGAAATCTGGGCATAACAATTATCATGTTAATTTATCCTGCACCCACCTAAGTATGTGTCCATCATTTTACTTTTTATCCAATCCCAGGGGTTTCCCTGCTTTGCTTTATCCTTCCTCCTTAATCTATCACCAATGAATTTCATGTAACCCATCTATGTCCCTCCTTTGATTGCAAATGTATAAGTACAAATGTAACCCCGGCCATTCTCCGGAGCATTATCTCAATTCCTTGAGGTTCTGCTTCCCAGCATATGTAGACAGTTTGGCTCAAATAAACTCACAAAAATTCTTTACAGGTTTCAATGGTTTTTACTTTAACACTCTATTAGTACTACCTGTGTGACTGGTGGGGCAGGACACTGCAAGGGCCAGGTGCAGCAAGAATGGGAACTGAGCACCCACTGGCCAGCACCTGGTGGCAAGAAGGGCAGAATCTCAAAGAAGCTCCTCAATGGCCAGCACAAGCTGCAGCCCCAGCCACACACTTCCCTCTCCTTTCTCCGGACACCTGAGGACCTGATAAAAGCACTTTCTCTGACTCCAGCTGTGACTAAGGTCCTAAGGGGGAAAGAATCCTTGTTGGTCAACAGAATTTGTTTTTACATCGCTTAAGATTACTGCTTCAGTATCTTTTCCTTACTGATTGATAACTGAGTAACATCCACGTGGGTATGGCTTTTTATGGTTGTTAATTAAAAGAGAGCAGCAGAAAAAAGTTACCAATGATTGTAGAGAAGACAGGACTTTTCATTGTCCTTGACAACATTTCAGGAGGTTGGCTTGCTAATTCTAATAACGGGCATGTATAACGTCAGCGACTTGAGTTTTTTAAAATGCCAGTTTTTTCCTTTATATTGAGGAGGTGCAGTCACCCTCCTGCCTCACAGTCTGCACAGGTTTTGGGGGTGGTATTAATTCTCCCTTTGTTCCCAGGGCCTCAGAGCTCCCAGTCATCTAGGAGGAGGATTTAGATTCTTTAAAAGACTCATTTTATTATTTTTTCTTCTTTCTGAGTTTTACTGTTTGGGAAGCAAGTGAGATATTTTCCCCTTCTCTGGACCATCAATGTATACCCTTTTTGAATAGAATATTATGTAACAAAACGAAAGCTTATGAATAAAAAAAAAATCTATCCCATTTTCCAGACCGTTGGCAAAACAATTCCAATTAGCCATTGGCTTATAGCTGTAAGTTGATGACTCAGCTAGAAAAGGCCTAATGGACTCTCTGGTGGAACTGAGAGTGAGCCACCCATTTTAAAACAGAAACAAAGTTCAAAACAAAGATAAAACTCAAACAAACGAGTACTCTCAAGCCAAATCCTCCAGAAAGGGGGTGTGGGACACTAGTCTTAGAATCTTATTCCACACAAACCAAGTACACAAATGACTTTTACAAGGTCCAACTGTCACACAACCCAAATGGAGGAGATAGAGCATTGCAGGTGTGCACACCTGTTCCACATACCCCGGCTTGGAGCCCATCCACTTCCTTAATGATGGATTTATTCCACCAATAGATTTTTTGCAGGCAGCTGATGCTGTGAGAGGGCAAGTGGGAGAGTCCTTGAAGTAAGAAACTCTAGGCAGCTGCTGGGAAGTCCCTGGAGTCTCTGATGTGGGGTTGGCTTGCCCCACGCAGAATGTGGACTGAAAAGAGCTGGACCTGTCAGGGTCCAAAACTTCCTGGCTGGCGCACTAATTCTGATACCAAACCCAGATTTGGCTGCATGACAGCCAATGATCAAGAGACAGAGGCTGGTGGCAGAAAAGTAGCCTTATTCAAGAGCCAGCTGCTTGAGAAGACAGGCAACTCTCAATACAAAGACCATTCTAACAACTGGGCATGGGCAGGGGGTTTTGTAATGAGGAAGAAAATAAAACAGAACAAAGAAATCTAATTAAGGGAGTTCAGAGATCTCTGAGAAGGGGACTAAGTGCAAGCCAAGGTGGTTTGTTCAGATAACCTGTTGAAGGTCAGCAAATATCCCAAAACCATAATGTCTAACGGTCAGAGTCTGCTTGTTTTGACCTTAGTTTCTACAGTTCTTAAGCTAAGAGGCTGATTATCTGCAATAGCATATTACGTGGGTTGGGTTACACTGTCACATACAAAAGGAAAGAAGTTGACCACTACCTTATATCATATACAAAAATTAAGTCAAATTAGATTAGAGACTTGAAGAACATAAGACCTGACCATGAAATGCTTAGATGAAAGTATAGGCGGTAAGCTCCTTAATTCAGGGCTTGGTGATAATATTTTGAATCTAAAAACAAAAACAAAGGCAAAGGAATAAATGAGACAACATCAAGCTAAAAATCTTCTGCACACCAAGATAAACTATCAACAAAATGGAAAGGCAACCAACTGAATGGGAGAAAATATTTGCAAATCATATATTTGATAAGAAACTAATATCAAAATATGCAAAGAAATCATAAAACTCAATTGCAAAAAAAAAAGAAAAACAACCAGAAAGAAAGAACACAAGCAAGTTTAATTTAAAAATGAGCAGAAGAACTGAATAGACATTTGCCCAAAGAAAACCTACAGATGGCCAACAGGTACGTGAAAAGATGTTCAACACCACTAACCATCAGGGAAATACAAATCAACACCACAAGGAGTCCAGCCCGTGTGGCTCTTTGGTTGGAGCATCATCGTGTACACCGGAAGCCTGTGGCTTTGATCCCAGATCAGGGCTCATACCTAGGTTTCAGGGTAGATTCCCTGTCAGGGTGTGTGCAGGCAGAAGGCAACTGATTGCTGTTTATCTTTCTCATCAATGTTTCTCTTTCTGTCTCTCTCTCTCCCTTCCTCCCTCTCTAAAATCAATAGAAACACCCTTGGGTGAGTGCTACAGTGAGATATCAACTTCACATCTGTTAGAATGGCTATGATCAATAAAACAAAAGTAGAAAATGGATACAAGTCAGAGCAGCCACAGCCATCTGGAGCAGAAGGGGCCAAGCTGAAAAAGGTCCCTCCTGATGTATCACCCATGTTGCCAGACCTCTGATCATTCAGGGTCCAGCCAAGTAGTTAAGGCAGGACTTACCATCTGCTTCCTGCCTTTGAATTGGTGTCCTCCTTCCAACCAAAGCAAAGAACACTAGCTTCACCTCAGGAAGAGGAAGAAGGTGGGATTACAGGACTCAGAATGAACTCTAGGATGGTTCCAAGTGGGCCTGTTGCTGAAAAATGATGACCCTGAGCCAGGAGTGTATCCAGGTCCTAGAAAAAAAATGTGAACTTATGCTTTCGAGAGAGAGGAGTCCCATATTCTGTTCTTGAATCCATTTTGGAGAGTTCTACACCTGATCAGCTACATCGCCTAGAGAAATACACTGGTGCATTAGCTGAAGAAACAGATCAATTATGGAAGATGCATTGTCACTGCAACTGTGGAAAGTTCAGAAGAACATGAGTTATGGTGTGTGATGCACATGAGGCTTCAGGACTCCAGATAGAAGCGGCTGCGAGCACTGACACTGAAGATCTGTGCCAATAGGCCCAAGGGCTAACAAACAATGACCACCTTCCCCCCTTATTTGAAAGAGGAGGAGCAGCTGTCCAGGAAAAAGTCAAGGTCATGCCAGCCCCATACCCCACAACAAGCATCGTGCTCCTCTAACAGTGCCTGTGGCCACAGCTTTTACCCCATCCCTGAGAAGCAGGCTTATGACTGCAAAGGTACCACCAGTGCCCACTTGGCACAGATGGTCAGAAGCAGCAAGAAGCCTGGGAGCACATTGCACTGATGATGGCCAAGACCATTGAAGATTTCAAGAGCAGATTCTCCCAATGATGAACCAAGGACTTGCCCCGGGCATGGAATTTGGAAGGAGGAATACAAGGACAGTGAGGGTATGGGATGGTACTTCCCCAGGAGACCAGAACAGTTGGCTTTGTGGTACTTTTGGACTATGACTCATGTAGTTTTCAAATGTTGCACCTGTGAACCTTCATGCCACAGCAGTCAGGAGTGTGTGTGTGCCCATGCATGTATGTACACATACAGAAAAGGAACTGGACGGACACATGGGTAGACACTAAGGTTCACCTTTAGAGTATTTGGGTCATGGTAATGTGGTGCACTTACTTATTTACTGTGTTTGTTACCTATTATTTCTTTAAACTTGATTTATGTGTCTGTAATTAACCGTGCATTATGTGAACTCTTAATGTATACTACTGAGAAAAATGATCAAAATCATTGCTGTCAGGAATTCCTAGATTTGATAAATTCCAAGACTTGGGATATCTTTAAAACCCAGAAGAAGGAGGGAAATACAGACTGCTCAACTCAATAATTAATGTTAAAAAAATAACATGTGTTGGCGAGAATGAGACGAAAAAAGAAACCATATGCAATGTTAGTGGGAATGTAAATTGGTGCAGCCACTGTAAAAAACAGTATGGAAGTATTTAAAAATAGGACTACCATATGACATATGTATGATTAAGCAATTTTACTAATGGATATTTAGCTGAAGAAAACAAAAACACTTATCTGCACTCCTCTTTTAGTTTAGCATTATTTGCAATAGCCAAGACATAGAAACATATGGATGAATAGATAAAGAAATTCTGATTATATATAAACTAGAGGCCCAGTGCACAAAATTCATGTATGGGTGGGGGAGTCCCTGAGCCAGTCCTGCACACTCTCTACTCCAGGACCCCTTTGGGGGATGTCCAACTGCCTCTCGCAATTTGGGACTACTGGCTCCTTACTGCTCACCTGCCTGCCTGCCTGCTTGCCTGATGGCCCCTAACCGCCTCTGCCTTGCTCTGCACTTGGGACCCAGGATTCCCTCCTCTGGCTGGTCACAGGCACCCAGGACCCGGGCCGGCTTCACCCAGGCTGGCCAAGGCCACAGGGGACTGTGGGTGGGTGGCTTCACCCAGGCTGCAGCTGCAGGGGCTGGTGCCTGGGATTGTGGGGTGGGTGGCTTGTCACTTTCCTGGGCCGCAGGCACAGGTGCAGCTGCTGGCGCCTGGGACCACGGGGCTGGTGGCTTTTCCCCTTCCCGGGCTGCAGCCTGGCTAGTTCCCATTCCTCTAAAGCGAGCTCATTTGTGCCTGGCTTGTCCCCATTCCTCTCTCACAAGCTCATTTGTGCCTGGCTGGTCCCCATTTCTCTCTCCCCAGTGTTTAGTGTCTGAGCCATTATGCATGATGACCATTTGCATATTAGCTCTTTCTTATATAGGATATATATATATATATATATATAGAGAGAGAGAGAGAGAGAGAGAGAGAGTATTAGTCAGCCATAAAAAACAACAACAAAGTCTTGCCACTTGCAATGTCCATATTCCCCAAAGCAATGTACTGATTTAATGAAAACCCCCATCAAAATCCAATGACATTTAAAAAAGAAGTACAACAAAAAGTCATCAAACTTGTGTGGAACCACAAAAGAACCCAAATAGCTAAAGGATTGCTGAAAAAAAAGGAATAAAGTCAGAGGTACCACACTCCTTGACTTCAAATTATACTGAGAAGTGACAATAATCAAAACAGTATTATTGGCAGAAATATATACACACTGACCAATGGAAGAGAACTGAGGGCTCAGAAATAAACCCACATTTATATGGACAAATGATTTTCAACAAAGAAGCCAAAAACATACAATAGAAAAAAGAAATCCTCTTTAATAAATAGTGTTAGGAAAACTAGAAAGGCACATGCAAAAGAATGAAACTAGACTAGACTGCTACTTGTCATCTATATATATAAAACTCTAATATGCAAATATACCAAACAGTGGAACAACCAAATATCCGGTCACTATGACATGCGCTGACAACCAGGAAGCACATGTGGAAAATGGCGAGCATCAGCAGCAGGTAGTAGAGCATGGAACATGGTGGGGGTTATCTGCAGCAGGATGGTGGAGCAGGTGAGCAGGGGCCGCCAGACCAAGGCAGGGTGCTGGTCACTGTCATGGGGGTGAGCCTCTGGTGGTTATTGAAAATTCTTCGTTCCCATGCGCTACAGTCCCACCCTCTGCTTTCACCCACCGCCGGCGCTGGCCGCACTCATATCCGCAGTTGCACCGCTGCCAGCACCTGGTGCTGGTCCTGATTGCTCTGCACTATAAGCAGGTGCAAGGGGTGGCTGCTGGCCCCAATCATGTCTGAGGGCTTCTCCATCCCTCCCTGTTCCTGTAGGGCAATTGGGGCAGCAACTGCCACTTGCATCCACTGCTGGCAATGGCCCCAGTTGCTCCATGCCATCAGTGTGTGTGAGTATGGCCAGCGCCATCAGCATGTGGGAGTGGAGGCAGTGCGACCAGGGCTGTCAGCAGAGAGGGGACCAGATGCTTCGGTAGGAGGAGTCAGGCAGGGACACGGTGGATGGGCTGAGACTGACTCCTGTGTCCACTGTAGCCTTTGTGGCCACAGTTACTTTCAAAGTGCACAAATTCATGCACTGGGCCCATAGTCATATATATATAAATTAACTCAAAAAAAATCAACGGCCTAAATATGAGAACTGAAACAATAAACACATAGAAGAAAACACAGTACCAAACTTATAACCTTGGTCTTGAAGATTATTTTATAAATTTGATCCCCAAATCAAGGGAAATACAAGCAAAAATAAATTAATGAGACTATATTAAACTAGAAATACTTCTGCAACAGCCAAAGAAACCATCATAAAACAGAAAGACAAACAACTAAATGAGATAAGATATTTGCAATAACACCTCTGATAATGGGTTAACATTCAAAATATAGCCCTAACTGGTTTGGCTCAGTAGATAGAGCATCAGACTGCAGACTCAGGGGTCCCAGGTTCGATTCCAGTCAAGGGCCTGTACCTTGGTTGTGGGCACATCCCCAGTAGGGAGTGTGCAGGAGGCAGCTGATCAATGTTTCTCTCATTGATGTTTTTAACTCTCTATCACTCTCCCTTCCTCTCTGTAAAAAAATCAATAAAATATATTAAAAACAACAAAAAAAAAAACCCCAAAATATATAAAGAACATACACAACTCAACAACAACAAAAGCAATCAAACAATCCGATTTCTAAAATGGGCTAAGGCCAGAACAGACCCTCCTCCCAAGAAGACATCCAAATGGCCTTCAGATATTTATTTGAAAATATTCTCAACCTCACTAGGTATGAGAGAAATGCAAATCAAAACCACAATGAGATGCTACCTCAAACCTGATAGAATGGCTATTATCAACAAGAAAAGCAATAACAATTATTGGAGATTGTGGAGAAAAAAAAAGGAACCATAATGCACTGCTGGTGGGAATTTGAACTGGCACAGCCACTATGGAAAATAGTATGAAGGTTCCTAAAAATTAAACGTAGAACTACCATGAGACCCATCAATTCCTTTTCTGGGTATCTACCTCCCAAATCTGAAAACATATATGTTCATTTGCAGCATCATTCATGGTAGCCAAGATATGGAAGCAACTAAGTGCTCTCTGATGGGCAATTGATAAAGATGTAGTACATACTAGTATATACAATGGAATACTACTCAACAATAAAAAAGATGAAATATTGCCAGTGGATGGATCTTGAGAGTTTCATGCTAAGTGAAATAAGTCAGATAGAAAAGGACAACAACCATATAATTTCAGATGAATTCTATCTAATAATAGACAAACATGGTAATTGACCGTACCTTTGCTATGCTTCCTATTGGCTAATCAGCGTGATATGCAAATTAACTGCCAACAAAAATGGCGCCTAATTTGCATACTGCAGGCAGGACAGGACAGCATGAGCCACCAATGCGAGCTGCCATCCAAACCCCTGTGTGCAGCCCCAGAAGCCGCCTGAATGCCGTCCGTGACTAGATCTGATCCCGGGCCACTCGCCAGACACAGAAACTGATATGGCAGTAACTCTATCAATAAGCACTCTGAAAGTCAGTGGCATAAATGCACCAATTAAAAGACAGATTATGAGGGTGAATCAAAAACAAAACCCACTTTAAATATAAAGACAAATATAGATTAAAAGTAAATGAATTAAGCTGCAGCCTGTTTTGCTCAGTGGATAGAGCATTAGCCCATGGACTGAAGGGTCCCAGGTTCGATTTCAGTCAAGGGCATGTACCTCAGTTGCTGGCTTGATTCTCAGTCCCTATCAGATCATGTGCAGGAGGCAACCAATCAAAGTGTCTCTCCCTTTCCCTTCATGCTCTCT
The DNA here is from genome assembly GCF_028538775.1 of Myotis yumanensis. Classification (NCBI taxonomy): domain Eukaryota; kingdom Metazoa; phylum Chordata; class Mammalia; order Chiroptera; family Vespertilionidae; genus Myotis; species Myotis yumanensis. Next base: position 6,118,517 of record NW_027223760.1, read on the forward strand.
AAAATTCAATGGAAAATTATCCTTGGGTGAAGATTAACGAAAACAAAGTAAATGAATTAAGTAACACTAAAGAGATTATAAAAAATATATTCCAAATATTTTTAGTTGTATAATGGTTATGTTTAAATCATTAACACTTAAGAAATTGGGTGAAGGGTACATATAATATGCTGTAGTATTATAGTTTTTTTAGATGTATGAGATTATTTCAAGTTAAAATATTAAAAAATTAAAAATTAATAAAATATTAATTGAAATGTATCTGCATTACATGAAAAATCTAATTGCTTCTAGCATAATTTATTAAATTGTGCTAAAATTTACAAGGGTTCAATTAAAAAATATCTTAATTCTAAATGATATGATAGAAAATATATAACAGTGCAGTTATAAGCACTTATCTGAAAATAAAAATTTAAAGAAGTGAATTTAAAGAAGGGAATAGCCAAAGAAAATATATGCACAACCCATGGACACAGACAACAGTATGGTGATGGCCAGAGAGAAGTGGGGGGCCAGAGCTGGGTAGACGGGGAAAAAGGGGGGAAATAGGGACATCCTATATCCTATTGAATACAAGAGAAACATGGTAATTAGCCGTACATCCGCTACCCTCCCCATTGGCTAATCAGGGCGATATGCAAATTAACTGCCAGCCAAGATGGCGGCCGGAAGCCAGGCAGCTGGAAGCGAACATGAGGCTTGCTTGCTTCAGTGACGGAGGACTCCAATGTTCCCTGCCTGACTTGCCGGCCTCTCAGCTGCAACTCTAAGCAACTATGTTGCAAATATAGAAGCTAAACGAAACCCCAGAAACCTGCTTTAGTCAGCCGGACTTCAGCCAGCCAGGCCGCAACATTGTATCAAATACAGAAGGTAAACAAAGGCCAGAAACCTGCTTTAAGCAGCCAAGCCTCAGAGCTAAAGCTGGCCCAGAATTAAAAAAAGAAAAAGAAAAAAAGGAGCGGTTGGGAGCTTCAGTCACCCGCCAGCCTGAAAACAGCTCTCAGCCCCTCAGCCAGACTGGCCAGGCACCCCAGTGGGGACCCTCACCCTGAAGGGTGTGTGACCAGCTGCAAACAGCCATCATCCCCTCACCCAGACTGGCCAGGCACCCCAGTGGGGACCCCCACCCTGAAGGGAGTGTGACCAGCTGCAAACAGCCATCATCCTCTCATCCAGGCTGGCCAGGCACCCCAGTGGGGACCCCGACCCTGATCCAGGACACCCTTCAGGGCAAACCAGCCGGCCCCCACCCGTGCACCAGGCCTCTATTCTATATAGTAAAAGGGTAATATGCCTCCCGGCACCGGGATCAGCGGAGCCATGAGGTCTCCCAGCACCAGGATCAGCATGACAGGGGGCAGAGCCCAAACCTCCTGATTGCCTTGTGGCTCTGTGTGTGACAGGGGGCGGGGCCACAACCTCCCTATCTGCCCTGCTCTGTTCATGACAGGGGAAGGCGCCCCAACCCCCTGATCAGCCCTGCTCTGTGCCTGATAGGGGGGAGCTCCCCAACCCCCTGATTGGCCCTGCTCTGTGCATGACAGGGGGGAGCTCCTCAACCCCCTGATTGGCCCTGCTCTGTGTGTGACAGGGTATGGAGCCCCAACCCCCCTCATGGGCCCTGCTCTGTGCACAACAGGGCATGGTGCCGCAACTTCCTTATCGACCCTGCCTTGAGTGTGACGGGGGCGGTGCCCCAACCCCCCAATCGGCTGTACCCTGAGTGTGACTATGGGTGGCATTGCAACCTCCCGATCTGCCCTGCTCTGTGCATGACAGGGGGCAGTGCCCCAACTCCCCAATTGGCCCTGCTCTGAGCCCGACCAGGGGCTGCACCTAGGGATTGGGCCTGCCCTCTGCCACCCGGGAGCAGGCCTAAGCCAGCAGGTCATTATCTCCTGAGGGGTCCCAGACTGAGAGAGGGCACAGGCCGGGTGAGGGACCCTCTCCCCCCCCCGCCCCAAGTGCACAAATTTTTGTGCACTGGGCCTCTAGTAATAATAATAAAAGGCTAATATGCAAATTGACTGAACGGCAGAATGACCAGTTGCTATGATGCGCACTGTCCACCAGGGGCAGACGCTCAATGCAGGAGCTGCCCCCTGGTGGTCAGTGCACTTCCATATGGGGAGTACCACTCAGCCAGAAGCTGGCTCATGGTTGGCCAGTGCAGAGGTGGTGTCAGGAGCCTCTCCCACCTCCATAGCAGCACTAAGAATGTCCAACAAACAGTTTAGGCCCAATCCTTTGGGGGCCTAAGCCTTTAGTCGGACATCCCCTGAGGGCTCCCTGGTTGTCAGAAGGATGTCTGACTGCAAGCTTAGGCCTGATTGAGCCTAAGTCAACAGGTGGACATTCCCCAAGGGGTCCTGGACTGCAAATGGGCGCAGGCTGGGTTGAGGGACCCCCCCGAGTGCACAAATTTTTGTGCACCAGGCCTCTAGTGTAGGATATAAAACAGAATGCAACCAAAGAAAAAACAAGAAAGATAAAAAAAACCTTATACACACAGACAACAGTATGGTGGTTACCAGAGGGGAACTGGTGTGGGAAGAGATAGAAAAGGTTAAGGGGGTTCAAATATATGGTGATGAAATAAGACTTGACTTTGGCTGGTGAACATACAACAAAATATTCAGATCAGATCTTGTAGAATTGTACAGTTAAAACCGATAAGATTTTATTAACCAATGTCATCACAATAAATTTATTAATATAAAAATATAAAAATAAATTATATAAAATTACTATCTAGGAAAAAATGTATATATTAGGAAAATGAAAAATATTTGCAAAATGTATCATAAGCAATAAAGAAAAAATGGGAGAAATACTTACAGATCACATATCTGATAAAGAACCTGTAAATATTCTATATAATAAAGCCTAATATGCAAATTGAATGAACAGAGGAATGACCGGTTGCTATGAAGCACACTGACCACCAGAGGGCCTATGCTCAATGCAAGAGCTGCCTCCTGATGGTCAATGTGCTCCCACAGGGGGAGTGCAGCTCAGCCAGAAGCTGGCTCACAGTTGGTAAGCACAGCAGTGGTGGGTGGTGAGAGCCTCTCCCACCTCAGTGGAAGCATTAAGGAGCAGGGAGCCAAGCGGTTAGGAGCAGTGAGCAGGAGGGCAGTAAGGAGCGAGGAGTCCCAGAGTGTGAGAGGGCGCAGGCCTGGCTGAGGGACTTCCCCTCCCCTGAGTGTGCAGATTTTGTGCACTGGGCCTCTAGAATTTGATAAAAACCTGCCAAAGAACACAATGTATAAAGAACCCTTGCAATCCATTAATGAAAGACAAATAGCCTGATTTAAAATGGAAAAAAAGATTTCAATAAGTGTTTTAGACGTATACTGCATATACTGTACAAGGAAACCATCACCACAACCTAGGTAGTGACTCTGTCCATTTTCTAATGCCCTTTAGCCCCACCATCCCACTTACCTTGCCACCAAAGCCACACCAACTACTTGTGTGCTGTGCACAGATATGCACCAAAAATCATTCCTTGATGTGAACATGTATATGAGTGGTTGAGACCTAGACTCTGAGCTGAGGTCTCAGACCTCTGTGGAGGAGGAGATGATGATGATTTTCTCCAACATGGAAATGTGTTAATCCCTAATCCTAATTTAGGAAAAGTTTTAGAAACACAAGATGCTTTTCAATAGGAAGAAAGATCTTGAGAACCATTGTCTTAGAAACTCCATTTTTTATATTTGCCTAAAAACATAGATGAGACTGCTCTTTTAAAAGCATATGTTTTTTGAGAGACAGACTCATAGATAAAGAGCAGGCTGACAGCTCTGAAGGGGGTGGGGACCTGGGGGAAATGAGTAAAAAAGAAAAAATATGGACAAGGACAACAATGAGGTGAGTAGGTATGTGCAGGGAGGTGGAGAATGGGAGATACATGGTGATGGAAGGAGACCTGACTTGTACACTCTATTGGATGGTGCACACACAATAGAGTGTAGAGATGATGTGTTTTAGAATTGTGCACCTGAACCCTATGTAATTCTGTTAACCAGTGTTACCCCCAATAAATTCAATAAAAAGGAAAAAAATAAGAAAAATAAATTTAGTTACTGTACTCATCCCAGAAATAAATAAATAAAAATAAATAAATAAATAAATAAATAAATAAATAAATAAAAGCATACGTTGGTTCAAAATCTCCCAGGAGTAATCTGAAAGCAACCATCATACGGAGGGCAGGGAGATACCTAAGAAAGAGGCAGACCACTGTAGATAGGTAGGTAGCAGTTTAATAGGCCAGGGACATCTTAAGGACTGAAGACAAACATTCTCTGCACCTGCCTGCCAGATCTGAAAAGTTTATATAGAGGCCTTAGCTGGGTCTAGTCACTTACAACATCCAACTGGTCTCAGCAACGCATGACTAGCTCCAGGCTGTGTCGTTGAGACAGCTCCTGGGAAGGGCAAGGGCAAGCTGAATGCACATTCCAAAGAGGGTTGGGGTGAGCCTCCAATTGCCTTGGCCCAGCCTTCGGGTCAACTGGAGGTCACATCTTCTCCATGACCTTACACAATGAGTTCAAAGGAACACAGTCTTGGTGGGAGAAAAAGTTCTATTTTCGCTGAGACCAGTAAAGGAGACAGGAGAATAATTTCCAAAGCTCTGCCTCTCCTAGAGGAGGCTTTTATACTCGGTTTGGTAAATTACATGTTGATTTCTTCTTTGTAACTGGATAAACTTATCAGTCATGGGTCAGGTCAATTCATCCCTATTAGAGTTCTTCTGCATAATACTGTGCCACATTTTAGAATTTAGTAGGAATATCCCAGATTTGAGAGCATTGTCCCATCTGTCACCAACACTCCATGCCTGGTGACCAGCTCCTATAATTTAATATGCCCCTCCCCCCTTGTGCCCTGAGCGGTCAGCAAGGGGCTTCACTAGCATGCATGTGGCTCATTTGATGGCTGCTCTCTCAGATGTCATAGCAACAATACAATCACATGCAAGTGAAAACACAATTGAAGACACCAATTCCTAAAATCAGGGGCATCTTTTTCCACCTAGAACCCCATGACCCCATCCATTGTTTTAGAAAGTGCCCTGGACTGGGAGACAGATCACTCAGAGCATTGACTGGTATTCCCATGTGATTTAGCAAAGATGGTACATTGGCAGGCTCACCAGGTATGAACACAAAACATTCTGCTCAAACAATGACAGAGATTTCAGCTGTCAGGAGAGATATTCTGGTGTCAGAAACACCAGAGGGAATTTTTTAAAAAAACAAGAATAAAGATCAGGGCATTTCTGAAAGACAAAATAGAGTGATTATTATTAAGATTTCTCAATCAGGATTCTAGCAGCAGAGATGGCCCACTCAAATTAAGGAATTGGGGGAGTCAAGTGCAAGGTTTCCTACAAGCTGTGGACAGGGGAGACTGCTTGCAATAGCAAGGCAATTACATACTAATCCTAAGGGGGTGAATGTAAAATGGAACCCACACCTTAGAGAAGGTGTGATCTTCAATTTAAGGTTGCAGCTCATCAGGGATTATTTTGCAGGGAGAGAGGCACAAGAACAAATACCCAGGCCTTGCTTTTCTACCCAGAAAAGACCTCTTGTTTGGACTTCTCATTGGCAGAAGTCAAGCATAAGTCAGAGAGCCAAAGATCCCACTCATCTGTTAAATTGGACAAAGGTCTCAAGGTATGGATCATTATTACTAAATGCTACTCTTGTTAAATGTTAACATTTATGAGACCAGCTGGAAACAGGATGAGCTTGACAACAACTCAACAGGACAATTGTAGCCAACAGAAACAGAAAGAAAGAGGAAAGAAAGAGAGAGAGAGAGAGGGAGAAAGAGAGAGAGAGAGAGAGAGAGAGAGAGAGAGAGAGAGAGAGAGAGAAAGGAAGAAAGAAAGAAAGGTGTAATTGACCAAATAGTGTAAAGAATGGCTAAACCTCTCCATTTGGGGAGACAGAGCTTTTGATCTGAATCCCCTGTCTCCTTAACTTGCTACAAGTAAATAAAACTACCCTGTGACAACCATGTCTCCTTCTGGAATAGGACATCCCAAGTGGAGAAGCCCTTGAGTTTGGTAACAATATGATCCACATAGATCAGCCTCCTAAGGCAAGGATCTAGGTTGAAAGAGGACAAAGTGTGGATCTACAGATGCAAAAGAAATATATTTAACGCAGTAGAGATTTTTAAGTTATAGTCAGGGACATTTTTAGGATGGCACCTAAAAAAGAAAAGAGAGAAAATCAACAAGAGATTTTAGCAACTTCCAAATATCCATGTGTTACCAGGCAAGGACTGGCCCATAGTGTATGAGTTCTTGACTTGGTGCAGGAAAGAGGATGTTTATTAAAGCAGGGGACAGTGAAACAAAAGAGTGTTTAGGGTAGAAGACACAATAGTAGAGAGCCGAGGTAGGGCTGCTTTGGCTCCCTAGAAATGTTATAGGAAAGAAGTGAGTCAAGGTGGGACTGCGTCAGCTCACTGGGAAGTCAGGGAAAAGGGGGCCTTGAAGACAAGATCAGGGGCTGCCACTGCCCACTGCTCCCCTGGTTGCATGTCCATTAGTGGGTTCTATATATTTTAGGAAGAAATAAAAAGTTCATGCCTGGTAAAAGGGCATGGGCCTGTGTTAGAGCAAGTTTTTGTCCTGATGACTTTTTTCCCCCTCTAATCAATTGTCCAGGTGCATTATTTTAAAATATATTTTATTGATTTTTTACAGAGAGGAAGGGAGAGGGATAGAGAGTTAGAAACATTGATGAGAGAGAAACATCAATCAGCTGCCTCCTGCACACTCCCCACTGGGGATGTGCCCGCAACCAAGGTACATGCCCTTGACCAGAATCAAACCTGGGACCCTTGCCTCCACAGGCCAATGCTCTATCCACTGAGCCAAACCAGTTAGGGCCCAGGTGCATTTTTAATGTGCTGATGCATGAAGATAAGTGCATAGGAGAGTTTTGGATTATTCTTTGGTCTGTTTTACTGTTTTATTTTATCTTAGTTGTGCCTGGTTTTAATGTGGTTTTTGTTACTTTCCCCCGACATTATCTGCCCTTCGGTTTAGCTGGCACAAATGGCATGAATTGGGTCTTGGTGTTCTACTTCCCAGACCAGAGTGATTTAAGCTATGTATTCTCTGGTTAGGGAGGAAAGAACCCATAGCTAACTACATAAACCATTTGCTCTCAAATGCCCTTGGTTGGGGAAGATAAGGTCTTGTGATTAACAAGCAAGGATACAAGCCGCCAATACAGTTACATTTCTCATCTCAGTTTCTCTATTGCATTCATACAGGAAATTTCCTGCTTCTTACTATCCTGCCTCACATGGAGCACAGAACCATCTTGCTGGAGAAGCCTGCTACTTCATTAACAAGGTGCTCAGACGTGGACTGAAAAAATGTGCATCACCGGTGGTGCTAACACTTGACACAGTCAGGATTTCTCATTTTCAGTTTCCTAAATTGAGTCTGTGAACTCTTCAGAATATATTACTGCCTGATTATGCCAATTGTGTAACTTCTTCCATTTGTTAGCCTTGTGGGTATTGGTGGTGAGTGAGCTGGGAAGATGGTGGCGGTTACTATCACAGCATAACAAACCATCCCAAAGCCTAGTGGTTTAAACCAACAACACTCTTTATTTTTCTCATGAATCTGCAATCTGGGCAGGATGCAGGGGGGTGGCCCATCTTTGCTCTTTGCTGCTTCATCTGAGGTGGCTCAGTTGGCAGCTGAAGAATCTGCTTCCATGTTGCCTCATGGGCATGGCTGGCAAATTGGTTCTGCTGGAGATGAAAGACCAGCCAGGGGGGTGAGCCAGTGACTTCAAGTCCTCTTCATGTGGCCTCTCGATGGGCAACCTGGGCTTCCTCACTACATGGTGGCCAAGTGCCAAGCCCACAAACCCTAGGGAGCGAAGAGGCATTTTTCCTATCTCACTTTTAAAGTCACAACCATACCTTAGTTGTCAAAGCAGATAAAAATAAACTTATTATAAGAAAAAATGGGTGGGATAGGATAGTTTGTCATAGTCATCTTTGGAAAATATAATTAACCATATTAATAAATCATAGTAAATTAAGAAACAAAAATAAAATTTACACTATTTCCAAAACTTATTCCATATTCTTGAAATTGTACGCCTAACCACATTTATAACATCTTGAAATATATTTCTTTCAGCCTCTTCCCTAATATTTTTTATTTTTTCATTATAGGTTTCCGATAGCTTTTCTTTTATCTCCTGCTTGTCTTGCTGTGATATTTTCCCCTCAGCACATTTCTTTTCAACTGATTTAGTTTCTTTATCTAATTCATCTTTATATTGTCTCTTCAAGGCCTCTATCTTACATTGCAGCTTCTCCTTTACATCCTCATAGACGGGAGCAGAAAAGTAAGACCTTCCATTCTCCTCCACTATTTTCTCTATCAGATCCACCAGCTCCTGCAGTTGAGCTTCCTTCTCAGTCTTCTCTATACTTTGAAGGTTATTGAAGGCACAACACCGGTTCCCACACTCCTGGAGGATGCTTTTCAGGTTTTTTCTGCCTCCTTTAAAAAATCATCCAGTGTCTGATCACCCAGATTATCTTTGCGAGTGAACAAAACGATCATGTGTTTCATGGCTGACTCCCCAAAGAGTTCCTTGATCAATGTAACCGTATTCTGCTCCTCCTCCGTGTAGCGGCCCAGCTGTAGAACTAGGATGATGGCGTGGGGCCCCGGGGAAGACTGGATGACACACTTGCTGATTTCCTCACAGGTGGTCTCCAGTGTCTCCTTGGTGTCAAAGAGCCCTGGGGTGTCCACGACAAGAAGCTTCTTCCCCTTCCAGTGTTGCTCTGCTTTCTCACAGGACTTGGTAACAGCATGGGCAGAAATTTTAGATTCAAATGCCTTTCTCCCAAGGATGGAGTTTGCTGTTGCACTTTTTCCATTTCCGGTTTTCCCCACCAGAACAATCCTCCGAGTGTTGTCCTGAAGGCCAGCCATCTTCTTTCAAGAGGCTACGGGGTACAGGTACCAACAAGACCTTAAGGAAGGGAATGAGAAAGGGAAAGGGTACTTAGGTAAGTGCGAACCATTCCCAAACCTCTTTTCTTTGTTCTTTCCTTCCCTGAAAATTTATAATCATTTATTACTCATCTGGAGGAAATAATAAAGCAGAATTTTCTCATAAAAGAGTACAAGGTCCAGGTGCTTTCATAGGAGAACTCACTTAAACCTCTATAAAGCTGATCATCTCAATGTTATTTGAGTTATTCCTGTTCATAGAAAAAAGAGGGAAATATTTCAATTCTTTCTCTGAATCAAGTGTGATACTGATCCTAAAGGCTAACAGAGATCAGACCAATAAATAAAGCTACAGACATGTCTCATTTGGAAATATTCATAGCAAAATTTGTTGTTTCAAAACATCTTATTAAGAGATGAGAGGCCCAGTGCACAAAATTTGTGCTTGGGTGTGGGGAGAGCCCTTCAGTCCAGGATTGGGCCTAAACTGGCAATACAGGACTGCTAGCTCCTAACCATTTGCCTGTCTGCCTGCCTGATTGTCACTAACCACTCTGCCTGCCTGCCTGATTGCCCCTAATTGCTCCTCTGCTGGCCTGATAACCCCTAATGGCCTCTGCCTTGGCCCCCACCACCATGGCTTTGTCAGGAAGGAAGTTAGATGTCCAGAAGATGTCGGGTTGATCGGGTCTAATTAGCATATTACCCTTTCATTAGTACACATGAAGTAGAAAATTACCTAGTGCAGTTAAGACTTTTGACCAAATTCAAAACTGATCCATGTTTAAAGCATTTTATACATTGCAATTAACAGATAATTATCTAACATAATCTTATATAACTATAAATTTAAATTTTTATCATCGCCTTTTCCCTGTACCTGAGAAAGAGTAGATTATACTATTAAAATAATGAGTTATAGCCGAAACCGGTTTGGCTCAGTGGATAGAGCGTTGGTCTGCGGACTGAAAGGTCCCAGGTTCGATTCCGGTCAAGGGCATGTACCTGGGTTGCGGGCACATCCCCAGTAGGAGATGTGCAGGAGGCAGCTGATCGATGTTTCTCTCTCATCGATGTTTCTAACTCTCTATCTCTCTCCCTTCCTCTCTGTAAAAAATTAATAAAATATATTTAAAAAAATAATGAGTTATAAAGATTTGGGATGGCCGGAACCGATTTGGCTCAGTGGATAGAGCGTCGGCCTGCGGACTGAAAGGTCCCAGGTTCGGTTCCGGTCAAGGGCATGTACCTGGGTTGTGGGCACATCCCCAGTAGGAGGTGTGCAGGAGGCAGCTGATCGATGTTTCTCTCTCATCGATGTTTCTAACTCTCTATCTCTCTCCCTTCCTCTCTGTAAAAAATCAATAAAATATGTTTAAAAAAAAAGATTTGGGATGAAGAAAAAGTTGATACTTCTCTAACATTATTCTATCTAATAATAGACAAACATGGTAATTAACTGCACCTCCAACACGCTTCCCATTGGCTAATCAGGGCAATATGCAAATTAACTGCCAACCAAGATGGCGGCCGGAAGCCAGGCAGCTGAAGCGAACAGGAAGCTTGCTTGCTCCTGTAATGGAGAAAGCCAAGGTTCCCCACCTGCCGCTGCCAGCATCTGAGCTGCACTCTAAGAAACAATGTTGCAATTATAGAAGCCAAACAAACCCAGATACCTGCTTTCAGCAGCAGAGGTCTCAAAGCTGGAGCTGAGCCTCAGTTAAAACAGGCTCTCAGTTCCAGTGACAGCCATAGAAGGTAAATAAATCCCAGAATAAAAAAAAAGAAAAAAAGGAGAGGTTGGGAGCTTCAGTCACCCACCAGTCTGAAAACAGCCCTTAGCCCCTCACCCAGACTGGCCAGGCACCCCAGTGTGGACCCCCAGCCTGAAGGGGGTGTGACCAGCTGCAAACAGCCATCATCCCCTCATCCAGGCTGGCCAGGCACCCAAGCAGGACCCCAACCCTGATCAAGGACACCCTTCAGGGCAAACCAGCCGGCCCCCACCCGTGCACCAGGCCTCTATCCTATATAGTAAAAAAGTAATATGCAAACTGACCCTAACAGCAGAACAACTGGGAATGACTCGTCACTATGACACACACTGACCACCAGGGGGCAGACGCTCAATGCAGGAGCTGCCCTCTGGTGGTCAGGGTGCTCTCACATGGGAGGAGCTTTGCTCAGCCACAAGCCAGGCTGATTGCTGCCAGTGCAGCGGTGGTGGTGGGAGCCTCTCCTGTCTCCTCAGCAGTGCTAAGGATGTCCAACTGCAGTTTAGGCCTGCTCCCCACTGGCAAGTGGACATCCCCCGAGGGCTGCCAGGCTGCCAGAGGGATGTCTAATTGCCATCTTAGGCTCAATCCCCCGGGGAGCGGGCCTAAGCCAGCAGGTGGTCATCCCCTGAAGGGTCTCAGATGGCGAGAGGGCACAGGCCAGGCTGAGGGACCCCCCCCTGCCCCCCGAGTGCACAAATTTTGGTGCACCGGGCCTCTAGTTTTATATAATTGTAAATTTAAATTTTTGTCATTACCATTTTTTTCATGCAGGTGAAAATATAGTGTATTATAAAGTTAAATGGTGGATTATAAAATTTATTTCAATAAAGAAAAAAAGAAAGTTATTCAGCTCCATTGAGAAAATGAAGAAGGAAGAAGGTCTAGCTCTACAATGAGTCAAGCATTATAATTTCTATGATTACAGAAGTGTGATATTGTACCAATAGAGATAACAGGGAACCAAAAACAGAAAATTCAGAAACAGACCAAATGAATCATACCTTATTCATTTATATTCAATTCAATGACACTATGTTACAGTTAGATTCAATAAGACAGCATACCACATCAAAGGGGCTAAAGATGTTGTGATAAAGCAACTTTGGGATAACTGTATAATCTTATAGAAAAAAGATAAAATTGCATCCTTTGCCTCATGCCATTCAAATTGCAAGGAGATTAGAAGTTTAAATGTTAAAAACAAACAATCAAACAAACAAACAAACAAACATATAAATAAAAGGAAAAAAAAAACATAGGTAACTTATTTGTAACCTGGAGGTAAGGAAAATATTTCTAAGATTTGAAATAGAGTAAGTGAAGGATGAACAAGTGTGATTACATTAAAATATCACAGATAATGTGGGACAAAAGACACCTTTGAAAAATTAAAGCAAAAATGTCAAATTAGGGACAGTAATATTTTTAAGCTTACAGCAAAGGGGTAAATGTTCCTGTTTTACACAGAAAATTAAAAAGTACAGAAACCAAATACCAGAAACTTGATAGAAAATGGAGCAAGATATGGGAATAAATATTCAGAGAAAAATGAATTTAAATGGACCTTGAATATATCAAAAGACATTAACATACACTCACAGAAAAATAAATCAAAACACAAAAAATAAAATTACTAAAAATATTAATTAAATCACACCTCAATTTCTGAGGTGAGATACTATTTGACACCCCCAGGTTTGGCAAAAGTCTGAAGGTTTGCTAGCATAATTTGTTGGTAAATGTATGAGAGAAGCAGGTCCTCTCCTGCATGGTTGGTGAGAATGAAAAAACAGTCTAAACCCTACAGAAGGGAATTCATCACTGTCCTGCAAAAGTACATATGCATTTTCTCATTCATTGTCAATCCTCCATTTTAATATTTATCCCTTAAGTACACTGACAACAATGCAGAAAAATGACACAGAACGCTATTTATTGCACCATTATTTGTGCTAGCAAAAGAACAAAAACCTTTCAAATGGCCATCAGTAGGGACTGGTTTAATTACCTAAGATATATTCACACAGTGAAGGACTGTCCAACTGTGGAAAGGAATGGTCTCTCTATACAAGCATGGAGAGGTCTCCAGGACACATCATTAAGTGGGAAAAAAGTGAAGAAAATAATGTAGAGTTGACCTACCATTTTTATAATAAGGAGGAATATGAACTTCATATATACTAAGTGTAGTGGTTAACAATGCAGATTTTTTTCAATAGATGGAGTTACACATATGTTGATATATATGCGATTTGATATGTATGCTATTTTGTTGTATTGACAACAAGTTTCAAAACTTCATATGTCAAATTTTCTGAAGGTGTTAACATTATAGATATTTCTACACTTAAAAATGTCGAATTTTGTGCCAAAAAAAGAACATTTGCAGGAAGTTTTAATTCATTATTTTGAAGAAAAAGTTATCGTATACTTTGGGAAGCTTAGGGTGAACATTCTCCATCTCAAGATACTTGTGAATGCTGGTTTAAATGCTTTAAAAGTGATGATTTTGATGTGAAAGACAAAGAACATCCAGGTCAACCGAAAAAGTTTGAAGACCAACAATTACAAGCATTATTGGGTGAAGATGCGTGTCAAGCTCAAAAAAAACTTACAGAAAGATTAAACTTTGCTCAGGAAACAATCTCTGATCATTTACAAGCAATCGGAAAGATTTTAAAGGAAAGAAAATGTATGCCACATCAACTAAACGAAAGACAAATGGGAAACCGAAAGTCATCAGTAAAGTGTTTCAACAGCACAAAAGAATGACTTTTTTGCATCGAATTGTGACTGGCGATGAAAAGTGGATTTATTTTGAGAATCCCAAACACACAAAATCATGGGTTGATCCAGGTCAACCATCAACATTGACTGCAAGGCCAAATCACTTCGGAAAGATGACGCACCATCACACACTTCAAAACCAGTTAAAGACACGTTAAAAGATCTTGACTGGGAAGTATTAACCCACCTGCTGTATTCACCGGACCTTGCTTCTTCAGATTACCACTTGATCTGATTGATGGCACATGCACTTTCTGAGCAGCACTTCAAAACGTATGAAGAAGTGGAAAATTGGGTCTCTGAATGGTTTGCCTCAAAATAAGAAAAGTTCTATTGGGGCGGTATCCACAAATTACCTGAAAGATGGGAGAAATGTGTAGCTAGCGATGGAAATTACTTTGAATAAAACATGTTAGATGTTTCTCTTGAAATTATCATGCTTTCTATGATTACAAAATCTGCATTATTAACTGGTACACCTAGTAAAATAGAAGACATATGTCTTCCATATATATGAAAAGGCAATAGCATGATACTCTGAAAACTAAACCAACAAAAATTTACTTACAGGGAAATTGGAGAAGCAGGGTGGAGGGAACAAGGACAGAAGCTGGAAACTGGATTTCTTGGTTGCACTAAGATTTCATAGATTTGATCTTGAGACCATGTAGGTAGCTTACATAATTATACAAAAATTATATTTCAAAATACTGAAACCAAAATGAAATGGCAAACAAATTTAATTGTATATTGTTGGGTGGAAGGACCCTATAAGGAATTGGTCCAAGACACTTAAAAAAGCAATAATTTCATTGTCCATCTTTAGTGTTATTAAGTTTAATAAAAAAAATAACCTGAAAAAATAAAATTGTTTTCAAAAATCCTATTCTTGTGTGTGTGTGTGTGTGTGTGTGTGTGTGTGCAGTTTTGAAGTCCATTGAAAAGGCATAGAGATAATAATGAGCCCAGTGACAATGACCCCTACCCCCCTTAGTGCCTAGAGCAGTGATGGCGAACCTCTGACACGTGTGTCAGAGGTGACACGTGAACTCATTTTTTTGGTTGATTTTTCTCTGTTAAATGGCATTTAAATATATAAAATAAATATCAAAAATATAAATCTTTGTTTTACTATGGTTGCAAATATAAAAAAATTTCTATATGTGACATGGAACCAGAGTTAAGTTAGGGTTTTTTCAAAATGCTGACAAGCTAAGCTCAAAAGGTTCGCCATTACTGGCCTAGAGTATGGTTTTCAAATGCCATTTGCCACCAAAAAATTAGGGTTTTATAAATAAACTACTGATTCTAGGAATAGGCAGAAAATGCTTCAGTTGAGCCTTCACTCTCTTGCCAACAAGAAAGCCAGGATGCTCTCAAAAATCACTGGGATCTCATGGAAAGGACTTAAGAGCCAACCTCAAGAGAATGCAACTGGAAATGGATGGGGCAATGTGAGCATCAATAATAACTCCAATGAATCAAAATATATCAGATATCTTAAAATACATGAGTTCATAACAAGGCCTTCTGCTTAAAATAGCCAATCCCTCCCTTGGGAGTGTGCTAGGCAAGCATCTTCTTGTTATGAACATTGACAAATAAAGGGAAAGAATTGAGCATTTATCTTGTCTTTCAGATACCACTGTACGTCATGGAAATGAGAGAATGGTTGGAGGGAACTTTCTTTTTAGAAGATTTTTCCATCTAATAACTAAGGGAAGAATGATAGGATTTGATATCATCACTGTTAGGTTTGATTGAGTAATTGAATCAATACCCCTCCCCTGAGAACTGGCTTTTCAGACTATTTCACTATGGACATTCCCTTTGTTGAGACCATATTTCACTTGTGGTGACCACATTCCATTATCTCCCCTCCTGGCATGCATAGAGAAGTCTCTGTCTAGAAAAAGCCTTCCAAAAGTACTTAAAAAGCCTTTTACTCCTGTCACTGGGGGCTGGAGCAATCCAGTCTCAGCCACCTGGTGTGCGGATGATCCAATAAATTCCTAATCCCTCACCACTCTGGCCTCGTACAGTCCTCCTTGGTGACCTAACAATCACTTCTGATCTTTAATAAAATTTAGGCTATCATTAACATCAATTAATGTCAATGAAAGAGAGACAACCAAATATTATGTGCTCTGAGGGAAGTTTACAGCTGAACCTATGATGTATTCCCACCAAATAGTTAAACCAGAGTCAGATCAAGCTTCTCCTTAAATATAACTTCCCACAGAACACTGGAACTAGAAGAGCAGGTGAAATGACACCGTGAGAATGTTAATCAACAAAATGTAAACTGCACTGTTCTTTTGGGAAAAAGACTTCCTCCTTCTTACACAGAGAAATTTTCCAGAAAGAGACAGGGAAGGTGAGAAAGCTATATATTAAATTAAACATAAGAGAAACCAAACAATTGCAATTTTTAAATCTTAATTGGATCCAACGTCAAATAGTTTTTTAAATTATGTGACAATCAGGGGAATCTGAAGGCAACTGGTAATTCTGTAAAAAATCCTATTTGCCTTTTGAAGTCTGATTATGGTCATATTTTTAAATGGTTTCAAATATTTACTGATAAAATGAAACAATGATATTTGCTTCAAAATAATGTGGGGTGGCTATAGGGAGTGGTGAGTATAGAGATGAAACAAGATTGGCATCACTTAATAATTGTGGAAGCTTGGTCTAGGTACATGGAAGTTCCTTGTATTGTTCATTTATCTTTGAGTAAATTAACATTTTTCAACAATAAAAATTTGATATGTGTGTAATATAACCATGGCTGACATTCTATAATAAGCACCCTGATCATTTTTTGTACATTATCTCACCTACTCCCCCATAATAGCCTGCAACAAGCTCATTTTATTCTTCTAACTTTTAAAATAAAGACACTGATGTGGCTTGAAAATCCTGAGACACTTGCCCAAGGTGCTAATAGGTATAGGGCAGAGCAGGGCATCAAATTCAAAGTGTGTCTGACCACCACCTTCCTCCTAACCACTGCACACATCGGCCTCCTCTCAGTGTCTTCTCAGACCAGGATTCTAAAATTACATGGAATCAGAGCTAGATCAAGAGAGGGCAGGGAGGAGAGTCCACACTCTTTCCAGACAGAACACTTTTAGGAAGCCTGCAACTAGGGCCATTAAGTGGAGGGTTTCATACACATTGTCCCTGCAGAATAGCCCACCTCTACCCATGACACCCCCTCCTCACCTCACATGTCACACTTACTCAGGTTAGAGTTTCTCTCTGCTGAATGATGAAAACGATTCAGCAAACTGCAGTGTAGATTTCCTCTGGCCTTAGTGATGTGGACAACCCCTAGAGTCACCACACTCTCTGGAACTCTGCTTCTTTTTCTGTAGAAAGAGGGAGTTAGACAGGGTGGTGTCTAAATTGCCCTCAAGCTCTAAAGACATTCCTTGGGGACACTCATTTCTTGTCCAGGGAAAAGGAAGGCTTGTCAGGCAGCCCTCAGTGTCTATCAACGCAGCAAATGCACGAAGGTGCACCAGTCAGCACGAATGTATCCTGTTCAATATGAGACATGTAACATCTATAATAATAAAAGCGTAATATGCTAATTAGACCAAATGATGTTCAGACTGCCTTCTAGATGAAGCTGGGATTATGAGGCCCGAGGCAAGCCTCCATGGCTGGGAGGGCCGGCCGAGGCAGGCAGCCCCGGGGGACGTTGAGGGCCAGTCAAAGCAGGTAGTCTGGCTTGCAAGGACCAAGACCCTTGCACAAATTTCTTGCATCAGGCCTCTAGTTGTACTAATAAACCTCCAGACTCCTCTCCCTACCCTCTGTCACTACCCTCTGACAGCATCCTCCCCCCTGCTGTGCTGCTGGCACAGAACCTGTTCCTTCCTGGGACCAGAACCCACACCATGTACACTCTATGGACCCACTGCCCAAACAACTCTAATGCTCAGTGCTGCTTCTCAGCCAGACTCACCTTCTTTTCAACCAGTTGATGAGTTCTCAAATTTTCTCCAAAGACACTCTTCTAGCTGGTGCTTTTATTTTAACTGTGAAGAAAAAGTGTTCACACCCTCTTAAACCACAGAGCCAGAATGTCAGATTGGGTGGAGTCAATGGAGGAACTGTTTGTCTTTCAAGAGACAGTAATATTTCCCCTAATTTGGTGGATGCTTCTGTTTTGCCAAGTTGAAAACTTTTTCTCCATGTGCTTGCTCTTGTACCAAAATTACTAAAGCTATATTTGGTGTTTGGGGTTATAGTAGTGGTTCCAAAGGTCCTTATTAAATTACATAAATCTTGCCCCCAAAAAGCCAGGCACAGTGTCTGTCAACTTCCCTGGTGCAGTGGGAAACTGCAGGGTCATTCTGGAAGAAGAAAATTGGACATAGTACTTGGTGGATTCTCTGGTCTTGCTAGTGATGGTAAAATATGAGTTTTGATTCTATTCTTTCAGAAGGGTCTCAATTTTCTCATTCAGAAATTAAAAAAACTCAGGTCCAAAGACAAAGGGGGATAAACCATTGGGCGCCAAGTGGAAATGAGGAAGGAGAGGCCTGGGAAAAGTCTCCCAATGATGACATTCTCTTTGTTTTTGTTTGTTGGTTTATTTTTTCATATGTTTCTTTCAGGGTTGAAAGTCTACATTACATGACACATAATGATGCACCCAGAGAGTGGATGCAACGTTCCCTCCCAGCCTTCCTACCTTCTCCCTCTCCAGGCCCATACAGAGGCAGCTTATCCTAGATTTACCAGTGGATGGATCCAAAAGGATCGAGAAATTGTTTCCAGGTCAGAGGCAGGCTGTTGAATCTCTCATGGTTGACAAGATGTTCTAGTTCTCTGTTGCAACACCACAAAAAGATTAAATTTTGATTACACATTTTGTTTCACTAGATTGAGAGAGTGGGTTAGTCAATGCCTAAGCTTGAGGATAGGTACTAAGTGGACCAGATGTTCCAGGAACTAGAGGACAATAGGGTTACTACCCATGGAGGGAAGCAGATAGATTTGGAAATGTTGGTGTAAATGGCCATATTATTGGACCAATTATTGGTATGAATGATTTTGCTCACCTTGAAGGAACCCAGGTAACAATTTTCCTATTTCCAACAAACACACAGATCAGGACCAGCTATACAATTCATAAGTTCTGGCACAAAAGGAAAATACCAGGCCCATTGTTTAAAAATCATGAAGAATTTGAAGATGACATTACAGAGCTTTAAACCTTCTAAGCACAGATCCTTGAGCAACCCTACAATCACACATCCATGAAGCTCATCTTGACAGGCTGCATATATATGAGTCCAAAGCACAGTCAGAACTGCATCTCCTGATCAAAATACCTCCACCATGCCCCAGTTTCACTTCATTCTCCATATTCCCTGAATGAAACTGGTCCTGCCAGAAGCTGCCTTTTATGTTTTCAGGGACAACTAATTGCTCCTCCAAGCACACTCATAGGTTCCCAAAAGGGAAGAGGGAAGTGGTTGAAATATAATTCATAGATGCCATAGGGAACAGAATGTGGGTCTTGAATAGTCCTAGCTGTGAGTTCATTGGCAATAGAGGAGCATCTGGAACATGGCTCCCATTCCTGAACCCTCACTTAGGACTGACCTCCCTCTAAGAGTCTTTTGATAGAAGGGATTTTGCCTCATGTTTCCTGTGCTGTTCACTTGGTGGTGCTTCTCATCCTTAGGAGCTCCTTTCCACATCCAGCTCTGCTGTGAGCCACCTGTCTCTCTGCTGCTGGTCCCCACCTGCAACTCCATGAAGGTGCCTTCCCCGCTCCCAGGATGCTGCTCCTTCCACATAGTCAGAAGCAAAGAGATGAATATAGAGAAAGACACGGCTTCCTATTTTACATTTTCCTATTATTCTTTTTCCCCCTTTATGCTTTACATCATAGACATACATGTCAACATGGAAATATGTGGATTTTTTTTAAAGATTGGGGCTATTAAAATACATTTCTTTAACTTCTATCAGAGTCTGCCTTGTGGAGTTCAAGGCTTTGTATGCTTCTATGTTCTAGTTAAATTCAAAGCTCAAAATTATTACCACTTTGCAAAAGTGATAACAGGAGGTGAAAGGAATGGTTTCTTGAACTGTCCTGACACTTCCATAATGAATAATTAACCTTGGTATATCAGTTGCCTATTGCTGCCATAACAAATTACTAAACATGTAGAGTCCTGAGACAATTCAAATTAATTTTCTTAGAGTACTGGAGGTCAGAAGAATGAAATTAGTCTTATGGAGATAAAATGAAGGTATCCTCAGGGCTGTAGGTATCTCTAGGAGAGATTCCATCATTTGATTCCTCCAGCTTCTAGAAACTTCCAGAATCCCTTTTTTTTGTAATCACATCACTCCAATCTCTGCTGCAATCATCACATTGCCTTCTTCCTCCTTTGATCTTGCCTCCCTCTTCTGAGGGCCTTGTGATTACATATAGGACCCACTCAGATAATCCAAGACAATCTCCCCATCTCAAAATCATTAACTTCATCACATCTGCAATAAGGTAACATTTATATGTTCTGGGGATTAGGAATGTTTATATGGGGATGGTGGGGAGTGTAATTTTCAGCCTACCACGTGTGGATAGGTTAACCTCTCTGTAACTCCCTTTTCTGATCTTTAAAATGGAGTATTGACTTCATAAGATCAGTGTTTATACCAGGAAGTTGGGTTTCTGCTGTGAAAGAAATGCTCAAAATATGCATGTGGTTGTGGAATTGGGTAATGCATAGATGCTGGGAGCATTCTGGGGCACCTGATAGAAAATGCCTAGATATCCTTGAAGAGTCTGTTGCTGGGAATTTGAATATTAAAGGTGAGATCTCAGTACAAAGTGAGGACCATGGTGTTGGACACTGGAAGAAACTTGATACTTGATACAATGTGGGAGAGAAGTTGCTGAGTTATGTTCTACTGCTGGGTGGAAAGAAGAGCTTGAAAGCACTTGCATTTCCAAAGACAGTTTGGAAGGTATAGCCTGGTTTTTCCTTGCAAAATGCAACAGTCAAGAAATGAGAGCAAAGCATCTATTAGCGAAGGACCTCCAAGGGTTGCCAGCAACCACAAGGAGCAGAACCCAGCAAGGATCCTCCCAGCACCTTCAGAGAGTGTGTGGCTCTTCCAACCTTTTGATGCTGGAGCCCTAGAACTATGGGCCATAAGTTCCTGTAGCTTTAAGCTACACAGTTAGGGGTACTGTGTTACATCAGCCCTAGGAATCTCACACAACACCTTTCTCCTTCCTCCACCTTTCCTCCTGCTCTCCTCATGTTCTGTCCACTCATCATCCCAAAGATTTTCCCTTATGTCTGAGCTTATGTTTACTAGAATAGTCTTTCCCACCACCACCCGCACATCAGGCCCAGGTGGACCACAGAGGCTGCTGATGAGTGACGTCCTGGTTTTCTCAGAAAAAACTTTAAACTCTGCCTGACCCTGTCTCTCAGCAATGCCTCACTGCCCAGGACTCCCTACCCTATAATCAGCGCCACCACATTCTCTTTACTTTTACAGTTTCAGATCTCAGACCCCTTACTGAAGAATTTAGTGATTACCAACAATATATGCAGCACCAAAATAAACCCCCAAATTCTTTCTTTTTGAGAGAGAAAGTGGAAATGAAGGGCTCCTGGACTCTTAAGGAAGTGGGCAGACTCCCAGGCTGGTGTGAGCACAGCAGGTCCTGAGACCACCTCTGCCTGAGAGCATGTTCCAGGCCCAGTGGCAAGAGCCCATTCAAACTCCTACAGAACAACATATTCACACAAAAGAATAAATAGTTTTACAAAAACTCACAGACAAAGACAACAGTGTGGTGGTTACTAGCAGAAAGGATGATGCGGGTGTGTAAGTGGTAAATGGAGTCAAATATATGGTGAGGGAAAGAGACCAGAATTTTGGTGGTGGGAACACCATGTAATATACAGATAATGTAACATAGGATGTCACACTAGAAATACACATAATATTAATAGCCAATGTCACCCCAATAAATTTTAATTTTAAAAAGTATAAATAGTTTAATCTCAAAAACAGAGTAGGGCCTCATTCTTTGCAAAGTAAAACAAAAAGAGCATTTGTGCATTTAAATACACAGGAGCCACCTTCCTCAGCTGGCAGCACACAATGCTAATGTGTCTGACAGTGTGTCCCCTTCTGTTAACATCAGTGACACTGGTTTTGTTCCATGAGCAACAGAGCAGATTGTCATATTAGCACTTCAGCACTAGTGTCTGCCATTAACACGTGAAATGCAGTCAGGAAAGCTATGTGGGTCTGCTTCTGCAACTAGCAGCATCTATCGTTTTAGACAAAATAATAATCCCTCTGAGGCCTGGAATCTCTACAGAGAAGAAGATAGATAAGTGTCAGATCATCTAAGTCTGATGCCTTCCAAGGAATTACCCCATACACCAATATGTGGGCCTTGCCCATGAGAACAAGTCCTCAGACTCTCCCACTGGTTTGAATCCTGAACTCTGGCTGTTTACCAACACTTTCTCTCAGATGTTTATTGATTATAGTGATAAACCTGTGATAGCGAACAGGTTTCCTCATGGAAGACCACTTGGAGGGACCAGTCCTGGGACTCTTGGCTTGAGGGTCTGTGTGAAGGTGCAATATCACTGCGGGCCTCTGCTCCCATGCTTTGAGTGCCTGGGGTCATCAGAGTCGTGTATAGTTACAGACAGTGACAGATCCAAGGCCCATCATTATGTGGCACCAACAGCTGGGAAGGCAGGAAGCAGGGAAGCAAGTGTGCTTCTCCCACAGTCTCTGCCACTCTCAGTACACCCTCGGCTCCCTTCCTTACTCATCTGAAAAGACATTTTAATCCTCTTTCTCCGAAACTCATTCGTTTGCCTGGACAACCCTGAATTCTTAACCCTCCCATCACCCTAGAGGCAGAAGAAGAGGCTCCTTAGAACAGGAATCCAGAAAGAATTCAGAGGCTGCTGGATCCACCTGTTAACATTCAGTCACTTGCCTCTTTTCTGGGATTTTCAGTTTGGTTTCCACAATTTCTGATGTTATCTGCATTTCTTCCTTTTGGGTTTAGTTTGATGTCCTTACGTGCTTTCTTACTACTGATAACTGCTGTAAGTACATCTTTACCAAGGGGCAAAGGTGCAATTTTAATGTATATCGGAGTGTATCACAGCACAATTTTCTTTTTTGCTTCTCATAATCCACTCAATTTCTAAGAAATGAGCTACAGGATGTTATTGTAAATGCACTTGTGCACCGGAAAGCATGCATCCTGCCTCCACCACAGCACTTTCCAGCCCTCACTTCCTCCTTGTTCTGTTTAAGTCATCTCTTAAAGTTTTGGACACAGCACAGGCTAGAATGGCTAGCTTGCAGGGCCCATGTCCCCTTATCTGTGCCTGCTGAAGTGTTTAGAGGGGTAAGAGGATAAGGCTTGGCCAAGAAGAAACCTCACCATGGAGATCACCCTGAACAGTGTTTAGGATCTATTCGGAACCCTTCTGGGGTGGTGCTGGCCTGAGGATAAAATGGAGGAGTTCCCCTGTGAGTCTCCAAACCCTCACCTGTTCCTCCTCCAGAGCAGGCACAACACCTAGTACTTTGACTCTGACATGAGCCAAACAAAATAGATTCTACTCTGTATTGAACCGGTGCTCATGGATGTTGCCATCTTTCAAGTTCTAATGATGACATTCTCAAAGCTTAACATCTGAATAAACACCTAATGCAGCCTCATCGTTTTTGAATATTTCTTGAAGAAATATCACTTGAAATTAGAATTAGGGGACTCATTTCTGAGGTGAGAAAGACCATAAATGACTATTTGGAAATATAAGGACACACTAGCATTTCTCATGTCCTCTGCAAGTATAACACATCTGCATTGATTGGAAAGCCAAGGACTCCAGATAAACATAGCAACTTGGAAGGCTAGGGAGCTGTCAGCTAGGCCCCATTTATCAATAGTTCATTGAACCCCACTGAACAAACACAAAAGAAAACTAAACTATACAAAATCTATGCACTTAGCAGGAAGGAAGAGGAGGGAAAATAGCAGAGTAACCACCATTTAAGCTAAAACTACTGAGTGGGTTTCCATTTTCAGACAGGATTGTGAGGGGCCCTGCATAGTTATAGCTGGTGGAACAACCATATCTGGTGAAATTTTTTACAATTAAAGTCTCTAAAACTGCCCTAAGGTAATATAGCAAATGAAGAAATGTTAATTTTTTACAATGGACCAAATTTTAGTAACAAGCGTATGCTAATAATGGTTTATCAAAAAGATAAATTTAAAAATAATCCCCTTTACTGTACCATCATAAAGAATAAAATACCTAGCAGTTAATTTTACCCAAGAGTTAAAAGACCTAGATATTGAAAACTAAAAGGTACTGATGAAAGAAATTGAAGAAGGCACAAATACATGGAAAGATATTTTGTGCTTATGGATTAGAAGAATTAATCTTTTCCAAATGTCCATACTACTTGAACTGATCTACAGATTCAAGGCAATTTCTATTAAAATTCAAATGGCAGACAACAAGGGAGTGTGTACATGAGGGGGACGGGCAATGGAGGGATAAGGACACATATGTAATACCTTAATCAATAAAGAAATTTTAAAAAATCAAATGGCAATTTCCACAGGAATAGAAAACAAATCCTAAAATTTTTATAGACACAAAAGTTCCTGAATAGCCAAAGCAATCTTAAAACAGAATAACAAAACTGGAGGCACCACACATCCTGATTTAAACTACATGACAAAGCCACACTTATCAAAAGTGTATGGTATCAGCATACAAACAACACATTAATCAATGGGAGAAAACAAAGACCCCAGAAATAAATGGTCAATTAATTTACAACAAATGAATCAATAATATACAATGGGAAAAGGATAGCCTCTTCAATAAATGGTGTTGGGAAAACTGGATAGCTATGTGTAAAAGAATGAAATTGGACTCCAATTTGACACTTTACACAAAAATCAACTCTAAGGGGATTAAGACTTGAACACATGACCTGAAACCATCAATTCCTAGAAGAATACAAAGGGGGTGAGCTCCTTGATATTGGTCTTGGCAATGATTGTTTGAATTTGACACCAAAAGCAAGGAAACAAAAGCAAAAGTAAGTGGGATTACATAAAATTAAAAACCTTTTGCACAGCAGAGGAAACTATCAACAAAGTGAAATGGAAATCTATAGAATGGGAGCAAACCATATCTGATAAGGGGTTAATATCTACACTAATGAAAGAGATATATGTAAATTGGCCATCACTCCACTACGCCCACCAGCCAATCAGGATGGGTATGCAAATTAACCCAACAAAGATGGTGGTTAATTTGCATACACAGGCACGGAGCGAAGACTGAAGACGACTGAAGACGGCTGAAGATGGCGGCGGCCACGGAGCAGGAGCAAGCAGGAGGCTTGGGTTACTCCCGGCAATGGAGGAAGTCAAGCTTCCCACTGGCCATGGCCTCTGTTCAAGGAAGAGCTGGAAAAAAAAAAAAAAGGAGGAGCTGGCCTCCGCTCAAGGAGGGGATGGGAAAAAAAGGAGGGGCTGGGAGCCTGGTTGCCAGAGTGTGTGGCCAGCCTGGAAATGGCCCTCATCCCCTTACCCAGGCTGGGCAGGCACCCCAGTGGGGACCCCCATTGAAGGGGGTATGGCCAGTGGGAAAGCGGCCCTCAGCCCCTCACCCAGGCTGGCCACACCCCCATGGGGTGAGGGTCCCCACTGGGAGGCTTGGCCAGCCTGCAAACAGCCATCAGCCCTTCACCCATGCTGGCAAGCAGCCCCGTGGGGACTTCCCTTGAAGGGGGCATTGCCTGCCTGAAAAAGACCCTCAGTCCCTCACCCAGGCTGGCCAGGCCCCCATGGGGTGAGGGTCCCCTCTGGGGGCATGGCCAGCCTTCAAACAGCCCTGTTAGCCCCTCACCCATGCTGGCCACGCCCCCTAGTGGGGACCCTTCCCCCATGGGAGCGTGGCCAGCCTTCAAACCACCACAGGCCCCTCCCCAACAGGGCGTGGCCAGCCTTCAAACCACTGCAGGCTCCTTGCCCAGGCCACCTCATGCCCTAATAGAACCCCCACCCTGATCTGGGACACCCTTCAGGGAAAACCAGCAGGCCCCTACCCGTGCACCAGGCCTATATGTATACTAATAAAAGGGTAATATGATAATTAGACTGGGAGACCTTCCAGGAGACCTTCTGGACGCTCTTCTGGACAAAGCCATAGTGGCTGGCCTGAGATAGAGGCAGTTAGAGGCCAAGAGGGGAAGCCAGTTGTGAGTGATCAGGCCAGAATGGGACAGCAGTTGTGGGTGATCAGGCCATTGGGGGAGGGCCATTGGTGTGATTAGGCTGGAGGGGGGGGGGCATTTGGTGGTGAGCAGACCAGCAAGGGTGCCAGTTAGAGGTGAGAAGGCCATCAGTGGGGGTCAGTTGGGGGTGATCAGGACTGTGCGGGGGGGACAGTTTGGAGTGAGCAGGCCAGCAGGAAGGCAGTGGGGGCAAGCAGACCAGTGGGGAGGGTAGGTAGGGGAAAGTAGGCCAGAAGGGGGAGCAGTTGGGGGCAAGCACACTGGCATGGGGGGAAGTTGGGTGATCAGGCTGGTGGGGGGGGCATTTGGGGGCAAGCAGACTGGTGGCGGGGGCAGCTAGGGGCAAGCAAGCTGGCAGGCAGGGTGGTTAGGTGTAATTAGGCAGACAGACAGGTGACCAGTTAGGAGCCAACAGTCCCGGATTGCTAGAGAGATGTCCGACTGCCGGTTTAGGCCCAATCCCTGTAAACAGGCAGTCGGACATCCTTCGAGGGGACCCAGATTGGAGAGAGTGCAGGCTGGGCTGAGGGACAACCCCTCTCCATCCACAAATTTTGTGCACTGGGCCACTAGTACAAAATATACAGGGAATCATATAATTCTGTAGCAACCCTAACCAATCCAATTTTTAAAATTAGGCAGAGGAACTGCATAGACATTTTTATTAAGAAGACATATTAATGGCCAACAGGAAAAAGGGCCAAACATAACAAATTATGAGGGAAATACAAATCAAAACTTCAAAGAGATATCACCTCACACGTGTTAGAATGGCTATTATAAAAGAAATAAATATAGTCAGTGTTGGTGAGGATTTGGAGAAAAGGGAAACCTTGTACACTATTGGTGGGAATGTAAATTTGTTCAGTCACTATGAAAGATAGTATGGAGAGTTACAAAAAATAAAAATAGCACTACCATATGATCCTTATGGAAAGCTATCCAAAGGCAATGAAAAGAGCATCTCAGCCCTGACCGATTTGGCTCAGTGGATAGAGCATCGCCCTGCAGGCTGAAGGGTCCAGGTTCAATTCGGGCCAAGGGCATGTACCTTGGTTGCGGGCACATCCCCAGTCAGGGGTATGCAAGAGGCAGCTGATTGATGTTTCTGTCTCATCGATATTTCTAACTATCTATCCCTCCCCTTCCTCTCTGTGAAAAATCAATAAAATGTATTTTTTTCAAAAAAGGAGATTCTTAGAGACATTTGTACTCCCATGTTCATTGCAGCATTATTCACAATATCCGAGGTAGGGAGACAACCTGAGGGTATGTCTACGGATGAATAATTGAAGATTATGTGAGATTATATATATATATATATATATATATCTATATATATATATAGATATATATATATATAGTAATTAACCGTACCTCCGACATGCTTCCCATTAGCTAATCAGGGTGATATGCAAATTAACTGCCAACCAAGATGGCGGAAGGCAGCCAGGCAGCTGAAGCTAACAGGAGGCTTGCTTGCTCCAGTGATGGAGGAAGCCAAGGTTCCCCGCCTGCCACTGCCAGCATCTGAGCTGCAATCTAAGAAACAATGTTGCAATTATAGAAGCTAAACAAACACCAGAAACCTGCCTTCAGCCAGCCGGGACTCAGAGCTGGAGCTGCAACAGGGTTTCAATTATAGAAGCCAAACAAAACTAGATACCTGCTTTCACAGTCGAGGTCTCAGAGCTGGAGCCAAGCCTCAGAGCTAAAGCCGGCTCTCAGTTCTAGTGACAGACATAGAAGGTAAATAAATCCCAGAATAAAAAAAAAGAAAAAAAGGAGAGGTTGGGAGCTTCAGTCACCCGCCAGCCTGAAAAAGGCCCTCAGCCCCTCACCCAGACTGGCCAGGCACCCCAGTGGGAACCCCCAGCCTGAAGTGGGTGTGACCAGCTGCAAACAGCCATCATCCCCTCATCCAGGCTGGCCAGGCACCCAAGCGGGACCCCCACCCTGATCTGGGACACGCTTCAGGGCAAACCAGCCGGCCCCCAATCATGCACCAGGCCTCTATCCTATATAGTAAAAGGGTAATATGCAAACTGACCCTAACAGCAGAACAACTGGGAATGACTGGTAACTATGACACACACTGACCACCAGGGGGCAGACACTCAATGTAGGAGCGGCCCTCTCATGGCCAGGGCACTCTCACATGGGAGGAGCTCTGCTCAGCCACAAGCCAGGCTGATGGCTGCCAGTACAGTGGTGGTGGTGGGAGCCTCTCCTGCCTCCTCAGCAGCGCTAAGGATATCCGACTACAGTTTAGGCCAGTTCCTTGCTGGCAAGTGGACATCCCCCGAGGGCTCCTGGGCTGCCAGAGGGATGTCTGATTGCCATCTTAGGCCCAATCCCCCAGGGAGCAGCCCTAAGCCAGCAGGTGGTCATCCCCTGAGGGGTCCCAGACTGCGAGAGGGCACAGGCCGGGCTGAGGGACTATATATATATATATATATATATATATATATATATATATATGGGTTTACAGTTGTGAGTACAAGAAATAAATAATACAATAAACAATAAATAAGCATACAAGAATAAACTCTGTTCTTTGAATACTTACAACTATAAACCTACTTTTGCCCATCGTGTGTGTGCGTGTGTGTGTGTGTATTTTGCCATGAGATAAGAAGAACATGTTTACATTTGCAAATGGACCTTGAGAGCATTTGTTAAGTACTATGAGATATCATTTTTTAAAAACATATTTTTCTTCATTTCAGAGAGGAATAGAGAGGAAGAGAGAGAAAGAGAAACATCAATGATGAGAGAGAATCATTAATTGCCTGCCTCCTGCATGCTGCCTACTGGGGATTGAGCCCACAACCTTGGCATATACCCTGACTGGGAATCAAACCCTGACTACCAGTGGCTAGTGGATGGGGGAAATGGGAAGATGTTAGTTAAACAGTACAAAATTCCAATTAGAGATGCATAGGTTCTGGAGATTGACAACACATCATTATAATTATAGTTAATAATCCTGTGTTATGTACTTGAATGTTCATAAGAGAATACATCTTAAATGTTCTCACCACAGAAAAGATATAGTAATTATGGGACCTGATGCAGGTATTAGCAAATACTAAGGTGGTGATAATTTTTCCAATGTATAAACATGTCAGATCAACACATCGTACACTTTAAGTATGCACAATGTCACATGTGAATTATATGTCAACTAGAGGCTCGGTGCATGAAATTCGTGCACTGGGGGTGGGGTTCCCTCAGCCCAGCCTGCCCCTCTCACAGTCCAGGAGCCCTCAGTGGATGTCCTACTGATGGCACAGTCTGGCAGCAGAGGCTCGGAGCAGGCGTCCTGTATGTGTGTGTGTGTGTGTGTGTGTGTGTGTGTGTGTGTGTGTGTGTGTCTGCTGGGGGCCTGGCCCAGTCACACCACGGAGGCTTGGAGCAGGAGCCCCTCTGTGTTGATCTCTCAGGCTCCTGGCCTCCACTGCATGTTGTACTCTCCCTTGAGCTATGGCCAGAATGGGGGTGCTGCTTGCAAACCAGGCTTTCCTGCTCCCAGATCGCCATGGCGACCGGGGAGCAGGCCCAGCTGGGGGCTGTCTGCAGGCCGGGCTTTCCTGCTCCCGTATCAGGCCCAGCTTGGGGCTTCCCACAGGCCAGGCTTGCTTTCCTGCTCCCAGATCACCATGGCAACTGGGTTTCAGGCAAAGTTTGGGAATGCCAGCAGGCTGGGCTTTGCTTTCCTGCTCCTGGATCAGGCGCAGCTAGGGGCTGCCTACAGGCCGCAATTTTCTACTTACTGATGGTCGGATCATCACAGCAACCCAGGGCCCAGCGGCATTTTCCTGCTCTCTGATAGTCATAGGGTCCCGGCTGGGGGCTCAAGTGGCACACAGGGGTCACGGCTGGGGAAGGATTTTATGCCCTGCTGCCTAGGGCTGCACATGGGGCCCGGATGGCAGCCTATGCTGTCCCTCCCTGCCTGTAGTATAGGATAGAGGCCTGGTGCACGGGTGGGGGTTGGCTGGTTTGCCCTGAAGGGTATCCCGGATCAGGGTGGGGGTTCCGCGTGGGTGCCTGGCCAGCCTGGATGACAGGCTGATGGCTGTCTGCAGCTGGTCACACCCCCTTCAGGGTGGAGGTCCCCACTGGGTTGCCTGGCCAGTCTGAGTGAGGGACTGAGGGCTGTTTTCAGGCTGGAGGGAAACTTAAGCTCCCAGCCTCTCCTTTTTTTTCTTTCTTTTTTTTTATTCTGGGATATATTTACCTTCTATAGCTGTCACTGGAGCTGAGAGCCGGCTCCAGCTCTGAGGGCTGAAAGGAGGTTTTGGGCCTGTTTGGCTTCTATAATTGAAACTCTGTTGCCATCACAGCAGCTCTAAGCTCTGAGGCCAAAGCTGGCTGAAAGCAGGTTTCTAGGTTTGTTTGGCTTCTATAATTGAAACTCTGTTGCCATCACTGCAGCTCTAAGCTCTGAGGCCAAAGATGGCTGAAAGCAGGTCTCTGGAGCTTGCTTAGCTTCTATAATTGCAACATAGTTGCTTAGAGTGCAGCTCAGAAGGTGGCGGCAGCAGGCAGGAAACGTTGGCTTCCTCCATCACTGGAACAAGCAAGCCTCCTGTTAGCTTCAGCTGCCTGGCTGCCTTCCGCCATCTTGGTTGGCAGTTAATTTGCATATCCTGCTGATTAGCCAATGGGAAGACTGTCAGGGTTATGGTCAATTTGCATGTTTCTCTTTTATTAGATAGGATAAAGCTGGGGGGAAACCAGGTGGAGTTAGTGGGAGTTGCATTCTTCACTAGAGATAATGAGCTGGCATGAATGGGTGAAATTAAACCCCAGCCCATTAGTCACATTAAGTGAAACACCATCACTATATTGGGGGCAAAGTCAACTCAGAGAGTGTGAGTGAGTTAGGCATGGTCACATCCTTGTTAATGACCTAAACAGGTCAAGCCCCCTATCAGCATAATCCTGTTGTAGCCTCCCCCACTCCCTTCATGCAGTGACTGGCTATTTTCCCCACTTTTCTCATGACCCTCGGGGGCGGTGGGAGGCGGAGGGAGAGAACTACAGTGATGCCTGGAGTAAGCCCTGAAGGAAAGTGTTCATCCTCTCCCTGTTCTCCCATTTTTAATAGCTCTCCCATCCTTTCCTTTGAGGACCAGGAGACTTTGCAGATGACTGCTAGTACCAGGACCACCTTGGTGGCACTCAGGAGCCCATTTTATAGGAAAAGACCTAAAAGGCAAAAGGAGTTAAGATTCGTGATCAAGGCTAGAAGTGAAAACAGGCCTCACAAACCTAAAATGCTCTTCTCCCCTGAGATTATAGCCCCTGGGCACGGGGGGAGGACAAGTGCTGGTGTCACAGAGACCTTCTGAGAACATCACCGCAGTCCAAGGCTGTGTTTTCCAGTGGAAATTTCCCATCCCACTGCCTCAGTGGTCAATGTCCCTGTCTCTTCTTTAAGTTGTCACCCTAGGAATCCCCTTCCTGTGCTTTCTGCCCTCTGAGGTCTGAGAGGCAGGACACTTACCCATGTGCTGGAGGAAGAGCCTGCTGCATTCACAACTGGAGGATAGCAGCAGGTCAGGGCCTTCTGGGCCAGACTCAGAGCCTGTTACTGATTCTGAAGGAAAGGTGAGGGCCAGCAGGGGAAGGGAGGAAGCCAGGGTGTGGGACCTTTGAGGACATGGAAGAATTCTGGGCCTGCAAGAAGCTCGCTGAGTGAGCACCTCCATTTTACTAGGTACCAGGAAGGGCAGTGGGGTCTAGAAAGAGTAATTCTACACTCCCAGTGCTGAGTTTCACACACAGCAGCTTCAGGAGAAGTGGCAAGCATCTTCTCCAGCCTAGATGCCCAGGCTCTTGCTTGAGTTAAGCTCTCTGCTCACCCACCCCCCTAACAAGGAAGGAAGGGGTCTGCTTTCTCTCCTACAGAGATCAAAACATGCTTTATAAGTCAGCAAAGACTCCCCTTGTGCATATCCAGCAAAGCAAAGATATTTCTGAGGACATATAAGTGAGTCTAAACTCAGAACACGTTAAAGTGAAAATCCTGTGTGTATCTGGGCTGTACCCCCTAAAACACCCCACTCTCCTCCAAGTGTCCAGAAAGCAACTTGCCAGAGATGGAAAAGGTCATGACCATAGTCTTCCAACACTTGCCCTACCTGTGCCCTTAAACACCTGCTCCCCAACACAAGCTGCCCAGGACTGTGTGGGTGGCTGTGCCCTTTGAACTCTCTCCCCTTCTTTGCATGATGAGAGGTTGGACTAGGAAATCTGATCAAGACACTGAGATCAGGCACTGAGTGCATCACAATCATTGGCCTGGGTGTGGGGGTGCTTATATTCTGAAAGTACAGGTATGTGAGCCTAAATCTCTGGGAAATACACATTTGACAGAATCCCCTAGATAATTCCCTGAGACAGTAGATTCAGGAAGCCCCTGACTAGGTGAATAGACTCAGTCCCTTGGAAGTTTAAAATGTAAGATCCCACATGGTTTCCATTCCTCTATGACAGTATGTGTTTGTAATCCCAGATTTCAGCTCTCTGGGCCTGTCCAGGAACTTTCTGAACCCCAGCTTACCCACAGTACTGTCAGTTCCAGGACCCTTCTCATCTCCACCTTGGCCAGGACTCCTTGCATTAGCACAATTCCTGGCCTTTGCATCTGTGGCTTTCTCCATTTCTGCTCTGGTGTCAGTCATGGGAGTGTATTGATTTCCATGGGGGTGAACATTATGAAGGCTTTGGGGTGGGGGGTTCCTGCAGAAATATAAACGCCTTTGGATTGAGGAACAGGCCAGCCCATCATCTGAGTCATTTGCCCAGAGACAAGGTGTTCAGCCTTCCTATCCCGTGGCTTCTCCTTGTGCAGTGCCGACTGGAGAGAACAGTCACCTGTGGTGACCAGATGGACAACATGAAGAGATGGAAATAGAAATGGAAGGTGAAGCACAGAGAGGACTCAGACAGCATGTGGGGGAGGCTGGGACAGTCACAGGCCTGTGGGCACAAGGCAGCTGGAAAGGCTCAATGTCTGCTCTCTGGGGAGCTTGTAAGTGAGGGGCTTCATTGTCCTGAGGCTGGAGAGGCAGACTGAGGACAGACTGCACTGTGCACAGGGAATCGGTGAGCACAGAATGTTTGATTGTGTTAAATACTGACTGATTGGCTGGAGCCACTTTACTTGGAGAAGCCTCAGCTTGGGGGCAGGATGTCAGGAGTTGGAGGGGAGTGTCCCAGTCTCTCCAGGACACTGATCATATTTAGACACATTGAGACAGGACAGTGATTTGACTCCTGAGAGCAGAGTCAGAGGCTGCCGCTCACCTGGAACATAGGTTTCTTCTCCAATTTCCAAAACCAAAATTCTAGTTCTCTTCTTGTTTGCCTCTCAGGTCAACCACCCTAAGTGTTTCCCTTGTCCCCACAAATTTTCTAGTTCTCATGGTTTTCCAAAGTCTCCCCTGGCTGCTGAATCTCTTGGGAAAACTTAGTATCTACAGATTTGGTCACTAATATAGAATTACCTGGAAAAATTTAATATCTAAAGCTTTCTCACTCCCATAAGTGTTACAATCTCCTGTTTGCCCTTTGCCTTTGAAATCCCTGAAAATACAAACCCAAAGTCACCAAACCCTCTCAGAGTACCATTACAAATCCAGCCAAGGCCCTTCCAATGTTCTTCCTTCTATTCTGACATTCTGGGGAATCGGGAAGCATGACTATGTCTGTGTGGTGTCACAAGCTCTTTGGATTTGGCCTGATATATTATCGTAGTAAAACCTATTTAATGAATGAATGAATGAAATTGTTTTTAGAACTCTTTTGGGTAAGCATGGGAGGACAGAAGATATGAAGAAAATGCCTATGATAAGAATATATGCAAAAATGCCCCCTCGTGTGAGCTCAGTGAGGGGAACAGGCAAACTCAGGACTAAACAGGTGACCCAAACCTTGTCTGAAGTGAAACAGTAGGAGCCTGAATGTGCATTTAACTGGGTCTGTGCCCTTGCCCAGCTGGGAGATATGAACTTGACTAGCTTATATTTCCATTCCCCAGGTATAAAATGAGGATAATAAACCTACTCTGATCTCCATGGAAGAAGATGAAAAGGGCATCAGATCATGCACTGGATGGTGTGTGACTCACCAGCTAGAATGTTAGAGAACCAGGATGGAGGGTTAAAGGGGTATCTTATTAGCAGGCAGCAGGTTTAAGAGGGAGGAGAGTGTGGAGGAGAGAGAGAGTGAGAAAAAAAAAGG
The DNA here is from genome assembly GCF_028538775.1 of Myotis yumanensis. Taxonomy (NCBI): domain Eukaryota; kingdom Metazoa; phylum Chordata; class Mammalia; order Chiroptera; family Vespertilionidae; genus Myotis; species Myotis yumanensis. The sequence continues at coordinate 6,152,735 of NW_027223760.1, forward strand.
AAGGAGTAGATCTCATTTAATCCTCTCAACAACCCCAGAAGAAACAACTCAATACTCTTAATCTCATTTTTGAACAAAGTTTGATGTTTAGATTAAGCAACTTCTGAGGTGGCACAGCTTGCTGATGGCGGGATTGTGGGTTAAACCCAGAGTGTCTGGGTCTCCAGACAACTCTTCACCCACAGGCTAGTGCACCCTCCTGGCCGTTTTCCCTGGGCTGGAATTTGTGAGAAGTATGGCAGAGCCCACTGAAGTCTCAAAGACACATCTCTGCAGGGTTTGGACCACCAGGGATAATGGAGGTGAGGGCATGTCTGGAATGATGAAGGGGACCCTCTAGGCAAATGCCCTTCAAGTGCACATGGTGAAGCCAGGGTGACAGGGATACTTGGTGAAGGTCCTCCTGAGATCAGTAAGCCTTTGGTTGGACAAGCAGAGTTGAGACACGGTTGTTCTTCTTCAAAGGCCTCCAGGGTCCAGGTAACCAGGATACATGTTTGGAAGCTCACAGATTACTTGTCCTCCAGGCTGCGAAGGCACCACACCAGCCCTGCAGGAGCCCGGGCTGAGGCTCATCCTGGTGGGGAAGACTGGAACTGAGAAAAGCTCCACCAGGAACTGCATCCTGGGCCACAGGTGCTTCCTCTTCAGACACCCAGCCACTTTGGTGACCAGAACCTGGAAGGTGGGGAGTCGCATGTGGGACAGGTGGCACATGGAAGTCTTGGACACACTGGACCTTTTCAGCTCTCTAGTCCCCAAGACAGACCTGGGGTGTGAGGAGCAGGCCAGCTGCTACTTGCTGTCTATACCTGAGTCCCAGGCGCTGTTCTGGTGACTCAGCTGGGCATGAGCGAGCTCAAGGTTCTGTTCAGGGACAGTGTGGTGGTGCGTAACATCCTGCTGTTCACACACAAGGGGGAACTGGGTCAGGACTCTTTGCAGGATTTCGTGTGCCACAGGGACAACCTTGTGCTGTGGGCTCTGGTGGCTGAGCTTGTGAGCCTTGGACAACTGAGAGGCAGGTAGAGACCTGGAGGCCCAGGTGCAGGAGCTGCCGGTGCTGGTGGAGCGCCTGGTACTGGACCACTTGGGTGCCCCCTACTCCAAGGAGGTGTACTGACTGGTGCAGGCAGTGGCCTTTTGGAGCCCCAAGGAACAGCTGAGAAGGGTGGCAGAGAGGCTGGTGGGCTGCATGTGGAGGTGATGAGGTCTCTGGCTTCTGTGGTGGTAAAACTGTGCACAGCTGTGCTTCTGGGCTTCCTGGTCCTGGAATCCATAGGCCATAGGAGAGATCCATCCTGAGTGACAAAATATATGTAAGTAGGACTTGTAACCATCACCTGACAATCAAATTCTTCCCTAGTGTCTGTGCATCCGGGGCCCATAGGCTTTCCTTGTGTCCCTCACTGGCAGTAACGTACCGACCCAAAGACAAAAATCTTGCCCTCTTCCATCTCTCCCCAAACCTGCCCATGGGACCTGGCCCTCCCTGACCTTTTCTTACTGGAGCCCAAGAAGTATTGCTCTTGCCTGTTTTCTACTGATCTCAGGCTGTTGTCCCATATCCTGGAATCATCTCTTTTCCCCAGGGGTCCAAGGGACAGAGCCAACACAAAGCCTCAGTCCAGACCCATTTGTTTCAATTGAATCTGAATTGCATGAACAAATGCTTGGACATTCACTTTGTGTTAACAGAAATCAATATTTATTCATTCATCTGCTTTATATGACCATTGAACAAAGACACTGTTCTGTCATTCCTAACCCCTTTTTCAAAAACCATGCACCCAAGTGCAGAGACACCCCCACACACTCTCCCCCTCCACAGGTAAACATTGAAGTAAGTGCCCATAAGAAGATAAAACACTGAACTGCCCATATGTCTTAGGAATGGACCCCTCCTCCCTGGTTTCCATTCAGACCCCTTAGCAGTTTGAATGCAGAGGCTTATACAAGTCCAAGAAAATTTTAACCAGAGACTTGAGTCTCTAGGAGCCATTGAGACCATGGCTCATCTGGCCACCCACACTTGCTTTGTCCTGAGCACCTCCATCTTCACACACAAGCTCAAGCCCACCTCCAATACTGCTGGGTAATTTCAGATCACTTCCTCACAGTGTCCTCCACCCAGTGCTTTCACAGACAGAGATTCCCAGGTCACTGATGCCCTTACATCACTAAACAAACATGTAAAAATAGACAATAATCTGCAACAGTTGAGTGAATATTGGAGCTAGAGGCCCACAAGCCCTGCTTGCAAACCATTGGGACCAAGAATGAAACCACCAGTGCCAAATGCAGAGGCTTGTTATTCCCTCTGCTGCCAAGGCATTGTGGATCAAGGCTTGTGCACAGATCCCAGCAGAAGCACTGGTAGGGAATATTGAGTTTTGTCTGGTCCACTTGTCAATATCCTTTTGCAAGAAAACTCTACAATTGTCACTTTGCTGAGGAAGGAGATGGTCACTGATGAAAATAAATGAGAAAAAAATAATAGCAAATCTCCAGTGTGATGGAATACTTGATTATCATTGCTGTTTGGTTGGGAGGAATGGAGCTCAGAGTGTCCGCAAGGAGCATTGATTGAGCTGGTGGAAATCTAGGAAGGGGCACCCAGGAGTTCCAGGGGACGTGCACACCCCACTATGGCTGTAATCCAGTCGACTAGGGAAGAGAGTATTTGTTTCTGTCTACACATCAATGAAAAGACAGAGATTGGCAGAGTAGACTGAAACTCATGACCCAACCATATGCTGCTTATAGAAAAGTCCATTTGAATATTATGCTAGAAACAGACTGGAAATTAAAGGATGGAAAAGATGAGTGGTGCAAGTATTACTCATGTAAAAGGAAGAAGGAATAGCTGTACTGATAGCAAATAAATTAGATCTCAGAACGAAGAAAATTACCAAAAACAGAGAGAAACATTATAAAGTGATAAATAGGTGACTCCACCAAGAAGACAGAGCAATCTTAAATGTATTTCCCCAAACAACAGAGATGTGAAATATATGAAGCAGAAACTGACAACTGAAAGGAGAAACGGACCAATCCACAATTATAGTTAGAAACTCCACCACCCCCTCAACAATTGACAGAACAGCTACATAAAACCAGAATTAGAAGAATTCCATAACATCCCCAAATGAACAGATCTACTGATGTTTGTAAAAGTTGATATTTGCTGAGGACATGTTTTTTCAGGTGCACATGGAACATATACAGGTCATAATATCCTGATCCATAAAAAAAATCACAACATTAGAGAGAATTGAAATCACATGGAATATGTGCTCAGACCACAGTGGAATTGAGCTGGAACTCCATAATGGAAAGGTAGCAGAAATATCTTTTGCCCTGCCTTATCAACAACATCATGACATCTAAACCTTCATCAGAATCTGAGAGAAGACCCTGTTGATTGTCTTCCAAAGTCAAACTCTGTGTCTGAATAGGAAATTTTCTGTGTATGGAAGACACTCAGGACACTGTCACTGAAGTATCCCAGAGTAAGGGGTAGGAGGCCATTTCCCCCCTTTTTTGCTACCCATTGCTGAAGCAAATCCCCTTTGTTATTGGGAAGAGCAGATAATGTTCCCTACCCCACGCCTGTCCCCTTGTCCCAACACTCACTCACTCCTTTTCCACTAAGAGGACAGATGACCTTGCTCAAGAAGGGACAACTTCAGTCTCTTCTCACCCCTGGCCAGCCCTTGCTCACCAGTTATGACATGCTAACTCTGTGAGCATAATCGGCCTGGTGTAATTTATCCTCTTCATACAAGTTCTGAGAGCAGCAGCCTGGTCAGGAGAAGATATCAGCCTGTCTGAGTTGAGAATAAGCCTCATAGAACACTGGATACATCAAGGGTCATATCTCTACAAGGCTGTGAACAGCCTCCTCCTCCATCCACTCACATTGGTTATGGGAGATCTTTAAACAGGAGAGACTGTCTATTTCTTTCTCATTTTTCCCTAAAATATCTTTATTGATTTTAGAGAAGAAGGGAGAGGGAAAGAGAGATAGAAACATCAATGATGAGAGAGAATCATTGATTTGCTGCCTCCTGCATACCCCCTACGTGGCATCAAGCCCTCAACCCAGGCATGTGCCCTTGATCAGAATCAAACCTCGGAACCTTTATTCCGCAGGCGAAGAGTTTAAATGTAGCAGAATATTTTGCAAGCATTGCTCCAGGGACAATGAACTTCACAGGAACCCATCTCAACACCACAATTGTAGCCAACTGCCAAGAAGAAATCAATGTTTAATTGAACAAATAGTGTGCCAAAGCACTGGCTATGCCTCCCTTTGGAGAGGAGGAGCTTTGGATATGAATCGCCCCCTCTCTTTTACTTGCTAAAAAAAAAAAACTACCTTATGATAACCACTTTTTGTTCTTAAATAGAATACCCTAAGCGTGAAAACTTTGAGTTCAGTAACATCATGAAACTTCAGCTACAAAAGTGTCTAGGGCCAGGACAGATTCAGAGATATATGGTAGAAGACTTGCTGCTGAGTTAACAATAGCTAGTACAGATGACAACAAAACAATGGTTTCCTGCTGTGGAGGACAAACACTCTTCTACTTGCAACAAATGAAGAAAATGCTATAGTGCAAGGACTAAAATGACCCCATTTATGATGAGTTTGGATTTGTAGCCAAACTCTTCAAAGCAACAATATGCTTGTTGCTTCTAGCTATGTGATCCTAAATTTAAGATAAAGAGAGGTATTGAGTGTTAAGAAAGAAACTTACTTCCAAAAGAGTAGCCTCTAATTTTACATACATTTCTTGGTGCCCAGGTGAGCAGGAGCTAAATGTAACTGTTACATGTGCCACCAAGCTATCTAATCAAACAAAAGAGAAACATGCAAATTGACCACACCTCTAGTATACCCCAACCCTCGCCCATCAGCCAATCAGAGTGACTATATGCAAATTAACCCAACCAATATGGTGACCGGCAGCCATGGACTGGAGCATGCAGGAGGCTTGGCTGCCCAGGTGAAGGAGGAAGCCAAGCTTCCCACCAGCCCTGGCTGCTGTGGCCTCCACTAAAGGCAACAAAGTATCACCTATAGAAGATAAATAAATCCCAGATACCTGCTTCCAGCCAGCCTCCACTGGGAGCTTGGGTGGCTGGGGGCCTAGGCCAGCCTGCAAACAGCGATCAGCCCCTCACTCAGGCTGGCCACACCCTCATGGAGTGAGGGTACCCACTGGGGGGCTTGGCAGCCTGTAAACAGCCATCAGCCACTCACCCAGGCTGGCCACACACTCATGGGGTGAGAGTCCATGCTGGGGGCCTTGGTTAGTCTGCAAACAGCCATCAGCCCCTCACCCAGGCTGGCCAGGCACCCCAGCAGGAACCCCCATCCTAAAGGGGCTGTGGCCAGTCTGAAAATGGCCCTCAGCCTCTCACCCAGGCTGGCCAGGTCCTCCAGTGGGAACCCCACCCTGATCCAGGACACCCTTCAGGGCAAACCAGCTGGCCCCCACCCATGCACCAGACCTCTATCCTATATAATAAAAGGGTAATATGCAAATTGACCCTAACAGCAGAACGACTGGGAATGACTGGTCACCATGACACACACTGACCTCCAGAGGCAGACACTCAATGCAGGAGCTGCCTCCTGCCTCTCTCGCCTCCTCAGCATCACTAAGGATGTCTGACTGCAGCTTAGGCCTGGTCCCCTGGGGAGCGGGCCTAAGCCAGCAGGTGGACATCCCCCGAGGGGTCCCAGACTGTGAGAGGCACAGGCCGGGCTGGGGGATCCCCCAAAGTGCACAAATTTTTGTGCATCAGGCCTCTAGTCTAATCTAATAAAAGAGAAACATGCAAATTGACTGCACCTCCGCTATGCCCCGATGAACGCCAACCAACCAATCACAGTGACTATATGCAAATTAACCCAACCAAGATGGTGGTCAGCAGCCATGGAGCTTGAGCAAGCAGGAGGCTTGGTTGCCCTGGGAATGGAGGAAGCCAGGCTTCCCACATGGCCTGGCCGGTTGTGGCCTCCGCTAAAGGCAACAAAGTTGCAATTATTGAAGATAAATATTTCCCAGATACCTGCTTCCAGCCAGCCTCCACTGGGAGCTTGGATGGCTGGAGGCTGTGGCCAGCCTGCAAACAGCCATCAGCCCCTCACCCAGCCTGGCCAGGCATCCAAGCAGGGACCCCCACACTGAAAGGGCTGCTGCTAGCCTGCAAACAGCCATCAGCCTCTCACACAGGCTGGTCAGGCACCCTAGGGGGGACCCTCACCCTGAAGGGGGTGTGGCCAGTCTGCAAACGGCCCTCAGCCTCTCACCCAGGCTGGCCAGGTCCTCCAGCGGGAACCCCACCCTGATCCAGGACACCCTTCAGGGCAAACCAGCTGGCCCCCACCCATGCACCAGACTTCTATCCTATATAATAAAAGGGTAATATGCAAATTGATCCTAACAGCAGAATGACTGGGAATGACTGGTCACTATGACACACACTGATCACCAGGGGGCAGACACTCAATGCAGGAGCTGCCCCCTGGTGGTCCATGCGCTCTCACAGGGGGAGCTCTGCTCAGCCACAAGCCAGGCTGATGGCTGCTAGTACAGTGGTGGTGGTGGGAGCCTCTCCTGTCTCCTCAGCAGCGCTAAGGATGTCCGACTGCAGCTTAGGCCTGCTCCCCGCTGGCAAGTGAACCTCCCCTTAGGGCCAGAGGGATGTCTGACTGCCAGCTTAGGCCCAATTTCCCGGGGAGTGGGCCTAAGCCAGCAGGTGGACATCCCCCAAGGGGTCCCAGACTGTGAGAGGGCACAGGCCAGGCTGAGGGACCCCCCTGAATGCACAAATTTTTGTGCACTGGGCCTCTATGGTGGCTTTTCCCTGCAGAAATTTTCTCATTGTATTTCCAATGGACTTGATCAGTTATCCTGTAGTTGTTGCTGAAGTGACCTGGAAGGAACCCATATTGGAACAACCTTTAGAACTCCAAAACTCTGAGCAACAAACAAGTCCCTGGTCTCAAGCTGCACCAGGAGCCACCCAGAGTGTGAAACCACAAGGGCAAAGTATAAGCCAATGTCAAATACAGCCACTTAGCAAACAAAGGACGTTGAGGCCAAAGCTGCAAAACAGGAAGCACAGCACAAAACCGCTTTTCTAAGCCAACATCCTGAGACTGTGAGATAGAGAAAATCAAGAATGAAAAAGAAAGAGAAAGCAATCAGACAACTGAAATAACAGGCAGCAGCCAGCAAACAGATGGGAAAACCAGTTGGAGAAAATTCCAAGGAGACAGCCCTTTTCCTGCAGCTAGGAGATTTTACTTGAGTCTTTTACTCAAAGAAAACATGTGGATACCAGAAATAAGCACAAACATGTCTTCTTTTAAATCTCATGGGGGTAACATAAATTTTTTTTTATTCAAACTTGATATTTGTCTATAATGTATCCAATATTCCAAATATGTAAGGAATATAAAAATTTGTTAAATTGACTTTTCTGGCCTTCAATATAAAGTGGGGAAGAGGGAGAATAAGGTGTTTTTTGATTTGTTGTTTATTAAATGAAAGCTGGACAGTCTAAAAAAGACATGTCATTTTTATCCACTCAGGGACAGAATATCAAATACACAAATAAAAGCATCTTAAAAACTAGAGGGAGAGGCCTAACCGGTTTGGCTCAGTGGATAGAGCGTAAGCCTGTGGACTGAAGGTCCCAGGTTTGATTCCGGTCAAGGGCATGTACCTTGGTTGTGGGCATATCCCCAGTAGGGGGTTGTGCAGGGGGCAGCTGATTGATGTTTCTCTCTCATCGATGTTTCTAACTCTCTAACCCTCTCCCTTCCTCTCTGTAAAAAAAAATAAATAAAATATATTTTAAAAAATTAGAGGGAGAAAAGAGAGTTGTTAGTGAAGTGTCCAGCAAGAAACTCATATTGGAAGGACATTTAGAGCAAAGTGAAAAGAGTCATCAAAATGAGAGAGAAAGTCTGTGTGCTGATTCTTGTTCTCTGCAGCATCTCCAGTAAGGTTTATAAAACTAAAAAAGAAAGAAAGATATAGGTGAGTATGAATAGTATAAATACCAGGGTTTGTTTTTTTTAAGAAACAGTAAAAGTGGTGCATTTGGGGCTTTCAGAGTCATAGGCTGAAGTAGAAACAGTGCACAGTGTCACAGGAATAAGGAAACAGGAGAGGCTGAAGTAAAGGAAGGGGAACTCTTAGAAACAGAGGGGAGGACTGTGAAGTCTTCCATGCTGTGTAATGGTAGTTTGGACCAACTTCACCAAGTCATCAAAGGGTGGGGGACACTCAACTCACATACGACTGACAAATCGTATGTTGAGGACCTTGGACATATCAGATATCAGGATCCAATTCAATAAGTGAACTATATTATAAATCACAGATATCTATACTTATATATGGTACATATTTCTCACATATGTACTTGTATTTATAAGTTGCCACATTCAATTTGCTATTATTTTGGTGAGGATTTTTATGTCTATATTCATAAAGAATATTGGTCTGTAGTGTTTTTTTTTTTTCTTGTAATATCTTTGAAGGATCCTGACCTCATGAAATGAATAGAGAAGTACTTCTTCCTCACCTGGTTTTTGAAAGTGTCTGCAATGTATTGCTGTTAATTCTTTAAATGTTTAATGAATTCTCCAGTGAAACCAGCTGGTACTGGGCTTTTCTTTTTGTAGGTTTTTATTTCAATTTAACCTCTTTCCTTTTATAGGTACATTCAGATTTCATTTTGGCTTGAGTCACTTTTCGTAGTTAGTATCCTTATAGGAATCTAAGGTGCAGCATAAAAAAGCAAAAGCAGCAAAGACAATTTGGTTTATTCCGCAGTTTGCTGACACCCTCCAGCTGCCTCACTGTCAGGACCCAGCTTAGCTTTTGAGCCAAAGCCATGCCCTTCCCAGGCCACGCTCAGCAGAGCTCCCAATGGAATTGAGCTGGAACTCCATAATGGAAGGTAACAGCAATATCTTCTGCACGGCCCTATCAGCAGCGTCATGACTCCCTAAATGGTCATCAGAATCTGGGGAAAGACCTTGTAGATGTCCCTCCAAGGGATGGAATATAAGCGGTAAATAGTCATTTTCCCGTTTTTACTACACATTGCTGAAGCAAATCTCCCTTGTTGAAAAGAGTGGATCATGTTCCCACCCCAAGTCCATCTCCTGGTCCCAACACTCACTCACCCCCTTTACACTAAGAGGACAGATGACCTTCCTCAAGAAGGGACTACTTTAGTCTGTGCTCACCCTTGGATAGTCCTTCCCCATCACTTATGGCATGCTAGCTCTGTGAGCATGATCAGCCTGGTGTAATTTAGCTCTTTATACAGGTTCTGAGAGCAGCAGCCTGGTCAGGGAAGGCATGTTTCCAGCTGAGTTGACAATCATCCTCACAGAACACTGTCAACACCACCACTGTGAACAGTCTCCTCCTCAGTCCACTCACAGTGGTTTCAGGAGATCTTTAAACTGGAGAGACTGCTGTCTATTTCTGACAAAGGAGGAAACAACAGCCTAGAAAGAGTAGATGGCACACACCAAGGCACACACTGCCCAGAGATCAGGAAGCAAATCTAAGTCTTAGAGTTCCTCTGTCCCTCAGGTAACTCTTCAGATAAGACTGTGGAAAATGTGGTAATGAAATCACAAGTCAGAGTTGGGTGGGGAGATATCTGAACTAGAAAACCCAGTTTCTCTTCCCTTGTCTGTGCTCAATTTAGGAAAAAAGAAAAATAAGTCCAGTATTGAGAGAGGAGTGTTGAAATCTCCAACTGTAAATGTGCATTTGACTATTTCTCCATTTGTTTTTGTGAGCATTTACTTCTTGAATTTTGAAGCTCTCTCTCTCTTTTTTTGAAGCTCAGTTACCTATGAAGTACATGAAAATTCAGTATTATTGTCTTATTGTTGAATTAACCTACTTATCATCATGAAATGTCCTTCTTTTTTCCAGGGTGTACATTTGGTATCATTCTGAAGCCTGCTTTGTCTGATATTAATACAGACCCAGCAGGTTTCATGTGCCTAATATGTGCATGGTGTATCCCTTTCATGGTATATCTTTTTGAATTCTTTCCTTTTAATCTGTCTATGCCCCTATATTTAAAGTGGGATTTCCTTTAGACAGCATTGAGTTGGATCTTGCTTTTTCAAATCCAATCTGACTGTCCAATTAGAGCATTGGGAAAATTTACATCTAATATGATTATTGATAAGGTTGTGTTTAAATTCATCCTCTTGGTGTTTGTTTCAGTTTGTCCCATCTATCCTTTTTTTTTTTTTTGCTTTTTTCTGCTTTTTGTACATTTTTAAAATTCTGTTCTATTTCAACTGTTGTTTTATTAGCTATACCTCATTTGATTTTTTTAGTGGTTGCTCCACAGTTTGCAGTATGCACCTTTAACTTATCATATTCTACTTTCAGCAAATATTATATCACATCACATATGCTGTAAGGTATCTTAACACCTTTGTCATTACTGTTATACATTACACATTTACAGAAAATATAAACTCAACCATATATTACTATATTGCTTTCAAGAATTAATTGGCTTTTGCAGACATTTTTAATTGATAAAAATATTTTTACTGTATTCACCTATTCACGATTTTAGGTGGCTCGATCCTTTGTTGAGGCCCCAATTGTCACCCATTTTCATTTTCCACACACCTGACCAATGTCCAAATCAGTCCTGAGCAGTCTGTTGTTCAGTGACTGGACATAGTATATATATAAACGAGCCTTAGCAAATTTAAAAAATGTTAAAAAAAACACTAAATATCTCTTCTGACTACAATATTATTCAACTAGAGAAGTCACTAACAAGAGAAAAATGGAAAAACTCACAAAAACATGAAAATTAAACAATACACTCCTTAACAATCAATGGATTCAAGAAAGAAGTCATAAAGGAAATAAAAATATTTTGAAATAAACAAAAATGAAAACACACATACAAAAACATGAAATTCAGCAGAAGCTATTCTAAGAGGAAGGTGTAATGATAGACGCAACATTAAGAAAGAAGAAAGATCTCAAATAAACAACTTAACTTTAGGTCGAAAACTCAGAAGCAAAGAGAACAAACCAACCCAAAGTAAGCAGAGGAAGGAAACAGAGATAAGAAAAACAATAGAAAAGATTCATAAAAACAACAACAACAACCTAGGAGCTGAGTTTTTTAAAAAGTACAAACATTTAACTAGACTAAAATTTTCAAATAAAGAAGCCTCAAATAAATAAAATCATAAATGAAAAAGGAGACATTACAACTGATATAAAAAAATACAAAGGATCATAAGAGACTACTCTGAATAGTCATGTGCCAAGAAAAGTATAAACTAGAGAAAATGGATAAAATTCATAGAAGCATAAAACCTACCAAGACTGAATCATAAAGAAATGAAAAATATGAACAGGCAATTAATGAGTAAGGAGATTGAAGCAGGAATAAAACATCTCCCAACAAAGAAAAGCCCACAACAAAACAGTTTCACAAGTGAATTGTAGCAAGCATTTGAAGGACAATTATTACACATCCTTTGCAAACTTTCCCAAAAAGGGCAGAGGAAGGCAAACTCCAAAACTCATTTTATGAGGCCAGAATAACTCATATATTAAAAGCAGACAAGGGAACTACATGAGAAGAAAAACAAAAAACAAAGAACCACAGGCCAATTTCCGTGATAAATATAAACGCAAAATCCTCCACAAAAGATTAGCAAACAGAAATCAAGGGCACATTAAAAGGGATCATAGATTTTCATCAAGTGGGATTTCAATAAGGGTGAACTTCCTGTTATTAGAGCAAACGTGTACCATGCTATGGTGGATACCATTGTTAGTTAGAACAAGAATTTTAAGGTATGGGCAGCTCTTACTAAATGCATCTTGCTAAGTGTTTAAATGTAGCACAGTGTTTTGTAGGCATAGCGGGAAGCAAGATGAGCTTGCCAGCAAGCCAACCCAACCCCAAAATTGTAGCCAACTGCAAAGAAGAATTCAATGGTTTTTTTAAAATTCTTTATTAGTTAAGGTAGTACAAACGTGTCCTCATCCCCCTCATTAACCCCCATCCTCCCCCCACCCCACACTCATGCTCTCATCCCCCTGTTGTCCATGTCCATTGGTTTGGCTTATATGTGTGCATGAAAGTCCTTTGCTTGATCTCTTCCCCTTACCCCCTCCCTCCCCTACTGTCCTTCGGGGGAGTGATAGTCTGATCGCTGTTTCTCTGTGTTTGGATCAGTCCCTGTTCATCAGTCTATGTTGTTCTCTATAATCCACAAATGAGTGAGATCATGTGGTATTTATCTTTCTCTGACTGGCTTATTTCACTTAGCATAATGCTCTCCAGTTCCATCCATGCTGTTGCAAAAGGCAAGAGTTCCTTCTTTTTTACCGCAGCATAGTATTCCATTGTGTAGATGTACCATGGTTTCTTAATCCACCCATCTGCTGATGGGCACTTAGGTTGTTTCCAAATCTTAGCTATGGTGAATTGTGAATTTATTTCCAAAACAGTGGACTCTAATTTTACATACTTTTGTTGGTGTCCAGATTGGATGAGCTCAATGTAACTGTTACAGGTAGTGCCAGAATATGTGTGAATAACAGGTACTAGGTTCTGCATTATGGTGGCTTTTTCCTGCAGAAATTTTCAGACAAAGTATTTCCAATGGACTTGGTCACTTATCCAGCAGATGTTAGTGAAGTGCCCAGCGAGGAACCCATATTGGAACGACCTTTAGAACTCCAGCTCTGAGCAACAAACAAGTGCCTGGTCTCAAGCTGAACCAGAAGCCACCCAGAGTGTGAAACCATAAGAGCAAAGTACAAGCCAATGTCAAACCCAGTCACCTAGAAAACAAAGGACGATGAGACCAAAAGCTGCAAAACAGGAAGCACAGCACAAAACCGCTTTTCTCAGCCAACATCCTGAGACTGTGAGACAAAGAAATAAAATCAAGAACGAAAAAGAAAGAGAAAGCAATCAGACAACTGAAATAACAGGCAGCAGCCAGCAAACAGATGGGAAAACCAGTTGGAGAAAATTCAAAAGCAGACAGCCCTTTTCCTCCAGCTAGGAGATTTGAATGGAGTCTTTTAATAGTCCAAGAAAACAAATGGTTACCTGAAATAACCACACATATGTCTTCTTTTAAACGGGAAGGGAGTAACCTGAATGTTTTTTGGTCCACACTTGATATTTGTCTATAATTTATCCACTATTTTGTATATGGGGAAGATTTAAAAATGTTTGTTAAATTGACTGTTCCTGCTTTTCAATATAAAGTGGGGAGTAGAACGAGTAAGGCGTTTTGGTTTGTTGCTCTCTAAACCAAAGCTGGAGTGTCTAAAAGAGACGTATGACTTTTATCCACTAAGGGACAGAATCTCATATACACAAATAAAATCATCTTAAAATTAGAGGGGAGAGCAAAGAGAAGAGAGTCATCATAATGACAATGTCTGTGTGCTGAATCTTGTACTCTGTAGCATTTCCAGTAAAGTTTCTAAAACTAAAAAAGAAATAGCTGAATATGAATAGTTCTGCAGAAATACTGTTTTTTTTTTTAATAAACAGTAAATATGGTGCCTTTGGGACTTTCAGAGTCACACGTTGATGTAGAAACAGTGCACAATGTCTTAAGAATGAGGAAACAGGAGAGGCTGAGGAAATAGTAGGGGAATTCTTAGAAACAGGGGTGGACTTTGAAGTCTTTCGTGCTGTGTAATGGTAGTTTGGACCAATTTCACCAAGTCAAAAAGGAGTAGGGGACACTCAACTGACATACAACTGACAAATCATATGTTGAGGGCCTTGAACATATCAGATATCTGGATGTCATTCAATAAGTAAACTATATTATAAATCCCAAATAGCTATACTTATATACGGTACATACTTCTCACATATGTACTTGTATTTGTAAGTTGCCTCATTCAACTTGCCATTATTTTGGTGAGGATTTTTATGTCTATATTCATAAAGGATATTGGTCTGTAGGTTTTTTTCTTGTAATAGCTTTGAAGAATACTGACCTTGTGGAATGAATGATGAAGTAATTCCTCCTCTCCTGGTTTTTGAAAGTGTCTGCAATGGTAATTCTTTATTAGTGGTAATTCTTTAAATATTTAATGAATTCACTAGTGAAGCCATCTGGTACAGGGCTTTTCTTTGGTTGTAGGTTTTTATTTTAATTTAACGTATTTTAGATTTTATTTTGGTTTATGTCACCTTAAGTAGTTTGTGTCCTTCTAGGAATCTAATGTACAGCATAAAAAAGCAAGAGAAGAAAAGAAAAAATTGGTAGCAGTTAGCTGACAGATTCTAGCTGCCAGAACTCACCTGAGGTTTACCTATGGAGGGCCAAAAAAAATCCCACTGTAGTAATAGAAAAGTGTGCAAACATTTCTATATAACAGAAGCAACCTGAATAGAAAACAAACTATGAAAACCATTTTAAATTCAATGGTAATCAGTAAAGTGGGTTTATAAATGGACTAAGACATCATTATGTATATCCTTAAGGTGGTAAAAAGATAAAGAGTGGAATATCACCAAGTGCAAGTGCATATTTGGGGACTTCTCACACATGGCTTGTGTCAATGAGAATTGGCATAGTGGTCTCAAGTCATATTGACAGTATCTAGTCAGATGAAAGTCATCCATCAATTGTTGCACAGAGATATGCAGTATGTGGGGATTATTTTGCAGGAAGCATATATTTTGGAACAACCTAAAAGTTTGTTAATAAATAATTGGATACAATTTTATACAAATAATTTCTTTTATGTAAAAGCTTAAAATACAAAATCAGTATTAGAGATTACCTACAGATACATGTGTATGTAGAAGTGTAAATACACACATGAGATTATACATAAAAAGCTCAGAATATTGGTTGCCTCTGAAGGGCAGAGGGAGGGAGAAAAACATAAATGAAATTCATGTGTAATGTGTTAACTTTTTAATCAAATAGAATATCTGCAGGAAAAATGCCAAAGTACTTACATTTGTTCATTGAAAACTGTGTTTTTTTTCTCATAAGTTCACTTAAAAACTTGTTTCACAACTGCTTAATACTTAAAACTGAATAAATAAATATAACCTCATCTTAGGTATGTAACATCTTGTCCTTTCTAACACAAAAATGAGTGACACAATATTATGCCTCATTCGAATGAGACATTTATGCCAATTCATGCCAATGGTTGTGCCAATTTCTGTTTAAATCTACTGGGACACAAAATGGTGATCACTGGGAGACAAGGACCTCAAAGCCAGCCAGGAAAAAACATTTGATTAAACACTGACCAGGAAGTGAGTTATTCTTAAATTTGTGCTCAGTGTTGATTCTTTCTCTTTGGATATGGCACCCCCTCCTCCCCACCCACTGCTCAGGGGGTTAACAACAAACTTTCTAGAACAGAGAAAAAAAATTACCTTGTTGTAAATGACATTGGCTTGTTTGAAGTAAAGAGAATTTACAGTGCCCAACAAGCTTTGTGTCACATGGGTATCCAGTGGCCAAGAGGAAAAGTACAGTGCATCTTCCCTGGAGAAGGCTGGATCTGGGACACGAGTCCTTCAAGGGCTGACATGAGAGGGAGTACTGTATCCAGAAAGTTAGCCTACTAGGATTCCAAAACATAAATTAAGATAATGTTCTCCTCCTTATCCCATAAAGAATGCTTTTTTCACTTCATGCCTTTTCCAGTTGGGGGGACATAAGCAATGGATTGGTTTTAAAATACTTCCTGCTTTCCTGTAAGCAGAGACAGAAGGAAAAAAAGGGACCAAGCATTGTGTTCACAGTGCATTGTGTTAGCATCACCAGGTTTGCTTAACGTTATGTATAGGCTTTTGAGGGCATAATTTGAGTTAGGAAACTAGCAATGGAAATGGTCCCTCGATGGAGAATTATTCTTAGGAGTCTGAACTGGAAGTGACTTCAGGCCTTACCAACTCCATGTGGACACTTATTTTTTATTCTTTTCCTGTTATTATCCTGGAAGAAGATGGAAGTACCTCTGAAGAGGAGATATGGAACTAAGGCTGAAGGTAAGAAAGCCTGCAAGAGGCACTATTTCCTTACCTCAAACACAGTGACAGAAACCCAGTGTTTTAAACTGAAGAAGAAAAAGTCAGTGCTCATATCTTCTTTACCTTCCCCACCACCTTCACCCCCACCTCCACCTGACACCTTCAGTACATTGCTCTCCGTGCACATGAGGTGTGGGAAATGTGGAAATGAAACTTCAAGTCAGAAGTTGCAGGGTTTTGAAATTTATTGTGAATAAATTTTCTCATTCCTTGTCCACTTCGAGCAGAAAATGAAAATATCGCCCAGAAAGGTTTACTAATCATGCAGACTATAAAAGATCTCAGAACACTGCAGAAATGAAGAACCAATGCAGAGTAGAAGAAACACAATAACATATTTTAGGAGACTGCAATTAACTTGGAATCCATTTGAGCTCATAGAACTCTTGAACTCCACGGGTTATCACCCTGGAAGATTTTAGCCATTAGCTAAGCATCACCGTCTCCAACACCACTTTTGTTAACTTCCTGTAATCAATCAGCCAAATAGGAGACGTTTCCAATCACAAATACTACTAATGGTCTTAAATTCCATCCTCTTCAGCCACCCATCCTGAGTCATCTCTCAGGCTTTGCCTTTGACAGTAACCATGACCCTTCTGTTGTCTCATTTGCAAGGAGAGAATTCCCCCCAAAAAACAGAGACCCGGGGACCTCAGCTGGTCCTTGGTGGAAGGTCACAGCTGACACTTCCTTTTCTTCCAAGGTTTAGGCGAATATGTTGAGCACTTCTACACAAGTGTTCCTGGTTATTTGTGAGTGAAAAAGGTGGTAATATTTTCCCATGTGTGACTTCTCATTCTTTGCATCCTTCTAAACTCACGTTTATTAACATGAAACTAGGCCAGGCACCATCCCTGGAGAAACACAGGGAGTACTTTTCTTTCAGAAAACTATCTTCCTTGGTCTTGATGAAGGATTGGAGCAACCTCCTCAGTGTAACAGTTCGTACTGTTGGCTGTGGGTCCAATGTGAGCTTCCTATGTAGACTTCCTATGACCTGAGAACCTCTTAAAGTTGTTGGAAACTTTTGTATGTATTTAGATATGACAGTTTCCTGGGAGGGAGATTCACAGCTTTAATGAGATACCATGAGTGTCCATGATTGAATAATTGGAAGCAACACTAGCTTAATAAGACAGTTTTTCTTATTCAGGAAATGTAGAAGATAACCAGTTTGCATCATCTTCCTCACTGAGGCTCATCCTCATGGGCAAATCTGGTTGTGGAATGAATGCAACTGGGAACAGCATCCTCTGTCAACCTGTGTTGGAGTCCAGGCTGGGGGCCCAGGCCTTGGCCAGGATGTGCCAGTTGGCCACAGGAACCTGGAATGGAAGGAACATCCTAGTGGTTGACATGCCCTCCATCTTTGACCCAAGGCCCAGGACCAAGAGATGTACAAGCACATCGGGGACTGTTGCCTGCTCCCAGCCCCAGGGCCCCATGTACTTCTGCTGGTGACACAGCTGGGGCTCTTCACTGCCCGGGACACATTGGCAGTGAGTCGGGTGAAGGAGGTCTTTGGGCAGGAGCCATGAGACACGTGGTGGTCCTCTTCACCCACAAGGAGGACTTAGGGGACATGTCCTTGGATGAGTATGTAGCCAAAACGTACAACCACAGTCTGCAGATCCTGGTCCAGGAGTGTGGGAAGAGATACTGTGGCCTCAACAACCAGGCCACAGGGGAGGTGCAGAGGGAGCAGCTGGAGAAGGCGATGGCTGTGGTTGCGAACTTGGAGAGGGATAACCAAGGTAACTACTACACAAATGACCTCTTCTGCAATGCACAGGTGCCCCAGGGCGGGGGGACAGAGCCCTAGGAGAAGAGCACAGGAGCTACCTGGCCAAAGTTCAAGTGCACATTGAAGAGAAAAAGCAAGACCTGAAGGAGACTGGGAGTCACTGGGCATACAAGGCGGTGCACACAGTCAAAAAGTGTATTTTGCCTAATATAAGTGTGCTATTTTCACTTTTTTCTTTTTTCATTTTCATTTCATGAAATATGTTTTCCATCCCTTTACTTTCAGTCTCTGTGTGTCTTTCATTCAGTTGGGAGTGTCTTGTATACAGCATATATATCTGTCTTGTTTTCTCATCTATTCAGTTCCCCTATGCCCTTTGATTGGAGCCTTTCATCCATTTATATTTAAATTGATTATTGATAAGTATGTATTTATTGACACTTTTTAAATTTAAACCTCTGTCCCTTTTATTTTTAATTGTTACTTCTTCTTAGGAAAGTTCCTTAAATTTTTCTTGTAATACTAGTTTAGTGCTGATGAACTCCTTGAGCTTTTTCTTTCCTGGGTAGCCTTGTATCTCTATTTCAATTTTAAATGATAACCTTTGTAGGTAGAGTAATCATGCTTGTAGGTCCTTACTTTTCATGAAGTTGCATATTTCATACCAATCTTTCCCAGTCTTGAAAGTTTCTATTGAGAAATTAACTGGCAGTGTTATGGGAGCTCCCTTATAGGCCTTTCTGTTGCCATTTTTAAGATTCACTCTTTGTTTCTACGCTTTGCCATTTAAATGATGATGGACAGTGGTGTGGGCCATTTGGGGTTCATCTTGTCATGGACTCTCTGTAAGTCCTGGACTTGTCTGTCTCTTTTTCTTCACCAAGAGAAAAGTTTTCAGTCATTATTTCTAAAAATAGGTTATCAATCTCTTGCACCCTCTTTTCTTCTTCTGGTATCCCTGTGATGGGAATGTTTTTATGCTTCATATTGTTCCAGAAATACCTAAAATTGTTCTCACTTTTAAAAATTATTTTTTCTGGAGGAGGAGAAAATGGCGGAGGCTTAGACGGACGTGTTGGTGCTTAGTCCCGGACCAGATAGGGGCGAGCAGCTGAAACGGGTAACAATCAGCTCGATCAAGCTGGGGAGGTTCAGCTGAGAGACAGTCTGCAGCCAGGAAAGACAGAAAACTCCTAAAAAATGCGGATGGTTAGAGATTGAGGCTGAAACCTCCCTCTGGGCGCCAGTGCAGTGGCGAGACCGCGCCATCTCAGGAAGCGTTTACCAGCATCCAGAGATCGGCTACTAACCCGGAGGCAATGATTCGCAAACAGCGCGACTGCAAGAGCCAAGGGGAGACCTGCACCCCTCCACAGAAAGGTTAGACTTACCTCAAAGGTGCGGTTCGCAGTTCAGGTTGGAGCGAGGAATGCTCGCGCGGGCGCAGGGGGAAATCTGCGTCCGCCAAAATCCACGCTCTCCAAAATCCGTGCCCGTAGAGGCCAGTGTGTCTTGCAAGTGGGGAGGGCTCCCGCAGGGCTGCTGCCAGAAGGTAACACTATAAATGAGCCCATAGTTGGACTGGATGCAAAAGGGCTGCCTCAGAGTTTCCCTGATAGCCGGCTACTTGTTGTTGCCAGGGGCTTGAGCGCACGCAGACACTCCGCGCGGTTCTGGAGGGTGGAACCCTGCGAGTTCGAACAGCTTCCCAGGCTCTTGTTTGCACACTTCCTCTTACTTCTGTGAGTTTGATTGTTGAGCCCAGTGCATGTGAGTGCCCAGTTGGGGTCACTAGCAGAGCTTGTAGGGGAAGATTGTTTTTGGGGAGCCTGGGAAACAGAGCTGGGAGTGGCGCCGGGGGAACCACCTCTGGGCGGAGCTGGTTCAGGTACAATAGGCAGCTCCTGGTCGGAGAGAACTTATAGCCTCGGAGGTCAACCCAGACACACTGCCACCCAGAGGCAGAGCCACGAACTGACTCCTCTGTAAATACAGATAAGGCAATAAGGACTGTGGCTTACAACAAGGAGGAACAGTGTATCAGAGGGAAAGTCAACATTCTCCTGAATTCCGGGCGTGCCAATAAGAAGAGTAGAAGATCTGAAGCACCTGCATTACTGCACATTTTTATTTTTATTTTTTTTATTTACTTTTTCTCCTTTTAACTAAGAAAACATTTTTTTTCATTTTTCTTTTTCTCCATCACCTGATTTTGCCCTTTCAGCTACTACATTTTTATTTTTAACTAGTATTATTACCGCTACCATTTTACCATTCTTTAAAGTGTCATTTTATCTTGTCTTTATTTTATTTTGGGACTAATGTTCTCCATTCTATTTTCATCGTTCCTTTAGCAACATTTTTCTCTCCCTCAATTTGCCTCTGTGCTAAACAATCTTCCCCACTTTTTCCCTTTTGCTGTCCTGTTTCTCTTACCCTACTCCAGCTTTAGAACTTCCCTATTCTTTTTACCCTCTGTCAAAATTTAACCCTGCTTAAATATCCTATGTCCAATCCCCTGTTCTAAATCCTTATACACCTTTCCCTTATCTTCCTTCACTATCCATTTTTTTTCTTTTTTCTCTCTCTTCTTCTTTTCTCTCTCTATTGTTTTATCGTTGTTTGCCTGATTGACGAGTATATTGTTTTTTTTTTGTTTTTGTTTTTGTTTTATTGTTTGTGAGGTTAGAGTGCTTATTCTTTTTATTTTCCTGCCCCTCCCTCCCCCCCCCCCCCGGTTATTTCTACGCTTCTCTGTCCCCTTGCGTCGCTTGATATTATTGGTTGTTTGTAGTTTGTATTCATCTCCAGGAATCTGTTGCTGCAATTTGTTGGTATTAGTGGCGGACCTATAGGAGTTTTCTCCTCACATAAACAGTCTCTCCCCCTTTTACACTTCACTCTCTTTTCTCTCTTACTTTTTTCTTCTTTCTTTTTTTTTCCTCCTCTTTTTCCCCCTCCCTTTTCCAATCTCATTTTTGCACTCCTTTTTTTCTTTCTTTCTTTTTTCTCTTCTACCTTTTTCTCTTCTTTCCCCCTTATTTCCCAACTCTCTTAGCTCGGGTGGCCACCTTTATTTGGGGTTAGTAATATCGTAAATACAATAGTGTTCAGTGCCTGGTACGTTGTGCCTTGTTGTGTTGTATTTTGTGCCTCTAAATGAACGCAACAGATTCAAGCAACAGCGGCCTCCTGATCACCACACACTCTGCCTGGGGAACAGTTGCTGCGTCTGAAGCCTCCCTCCACCAGCCAGAAGAGCCACCACAACTGTGAACAGCACCCATCAGAGGCCCTGCTATCAACAGAGGAGTCGCTGCTACCACACCCGCCCAAGGAGCAACCACAGACCAAGGAGCCACTGCCACCCTGGGAGCAGCCAATGCCACCCAGGGTCCAGCCACTGAACGATTCAACATCTAGTAATGTCAGTGAGATCAAACATGGGTAGACAAAGAAACCCCCAAAGGAAAGAAAACGAGGACTCACCAGAAAAGCAGCTAAGTGAGACAGAGATATGCAACATGACGGAAAAAGAATTCAGAATAAGGTTCCTAGAGTACATGCACCAGATGTTCAAGAAGCAAGAAGAAACAGATGAAAAACTCAACTACGTATGCAAGAAGCTAGAAGAAACAGATGAAAAAATCAACAACTTAAGTAAGTCCCAAGAAGAAATGAAGAGCGACATAGCTGCAATAAAAAACACCATTGAAAGTATCAACAGTAGACTGGGAGAAGCGGAGGACCGAATCAGTGAATTAGAAGACAAGGAAGCAAAACACACTCAAACTATACTGCAAATGGAGAAAAAAATTAAAAGACAGGAGGAGAGCCTAAGGGAACTTTGGGACAACGTGAAATGAAGCAACATACGAATAATAGGGGTGCCAGAACAACAGAAAGATGAACATGGATTAGAAAACCTATTCGAAGAAATAATATCAGAAAACTTCCCTGAGGTGGGGAAGAAAAAAGTCACACAAGCCCAGAGAGTCCCAAACAAGGTGAACCCGAAGAGACCCACACCAAGACACATCATAATTACAATGGCAAATGTTCAGGATAAAGAGAGAATCTTACAGGCTGCAAGAGAGAGGCGGAAAGTAACATACAAGGGATCTCCCATTAGATTATCAAATGATTTCTCAACAGAAACACATCAGGCCAGAAAAGAATGGACGGAAATCTACAAAGTGATGCAAAGCAAAGGACTGAATCCAAGAATACTCTATCCAGCAAGGCTATCATTCAAAATTGAAGGGGAAATAAGAAGCTTCACAGACAAAAAAGGGCTAAGGGAGTTTATCACCACCAAGCCAGCCATGCAAGAAATGCTAAAGGGACTGGTGTAAAAGAAGAAATATCAAGCTCAGAAAGAAAACAGCCACACACACACACAAAAAAAAGAAATGGCTACAAACAAGTACCTTTCAATAATAACTTTAAATGTAAATGGACTAAATGCTCCAAATAAAAGACATCGAGTGGCTGAATGGATAAAAAAACATGACCCATACATCTGCTGTCTACAAGAGACCCACCTCATTGGAAAGGACTCACACAGAATGAAAGTGAAGGGATGGAAAAATATCTTTCACGCAAATGGAAAGGAAAAGAAAGCTGGGGTAGCAATACTTATATCTGACAAAATACATCTCAAAGTGAAGGCCATAACCAGAGATAAGGAAGGCCACTTCATAATACTAAAGGGATCAATACAACAAGAAGATATAACCCTGGTAAACATATATGCACCCAAAGCAGGAGCACCCACATACATAAGAAAACTTCTGGAAGATATCAGGGGAGATATCGACAATAACACAATCATAGTAGGGGACTTTAATACACCACTGACATCACTGGATAAATCCGCTAGACAAACAATCAGCAAAGAAACAGCAATCCTAAATGACTCACTAGATCAATGGACTTAATTGACATCTTCAGAACACTTCACCCCAAAGCCGCGGAATATACATTCCACTCAACTGCTCATGGGACAGATTCAAAAATAGACCACATATTGGGTCACATAGCAAACTCTCCACAAACCCAAGAAGATTGAAATAATAAAAAGCATCTTCTCAGACCACGATGGCATAATATTAGAAATAAACTACAATAAAAACAATCCAAAATACTCAAACACTTGGAAGCTGAATTGCATGTTATTAAATATTGATTGGGTTACCAATGAGATCAAAGAAGAAATTAAAAGCATCCTGGAAACTAATGACAATGAAAACACATCAATCCACAACTATGGGACACAATAAAAGCAGTCCTGAGAGGGAAGTTTATAGCTCTACAGGCCTATCTCAAAAAACAGGAAAAAATGGTAGTAAATCATCTAACTCTACAACTCAAAGAATTAGAAAGAGAGCAACAAGAAAACCCCAGAGCGAGCAGAAGGAAGGAGATAATAAAGATTAGAGCAGAAATAAATGACATAGAGACCAAAAAAACAATACAGAAAATCAATGAAACCAAGAGCTGGTTCTTTGAAAGGATAAACAAGATTGACAAACCTCTAGCCAGGCTCTCCAAGAAGCAAAGGGAGAGGACCCAAATAAACCAAATCAGAAACGATAGAGGCGAAATAACAACAGACCCCACAGAAATACAAATGATTGTTAAAACATACTATGGACAGCTCTACTCCAACAAACTAGACAACCTGGAAGAAATGGACAAATTCCTAGAAAAATACAACATTACAAACCTCAATCAGGAAGAATCTAAAAATCTCAATAGGCCAATAACTATGGAAGAAATTGAAGCAGTTATCAAAAAGCTTCCAGCAAACAAAAGCCCAGGACCAGACGGCTTCACAGGGGAGTTTTACCAAACATTCAAGGAAGAACTAGAACCTATCCTCCTCAGACTACTACAAAAAATTCAAGAGGAAGGAACACTTCCAAGCTCATTCTATGAAGCCAGCATCACCCTAAATACCAAAACCAGGTAAAGACATCACAATGAAAGAGAATTACAGGCCAATATCCCTCATGAACAGAGATGTCAAAATCCTCAACAAAATCTTAGCAAATCTGATCCAGCAGTATATCAGAAAGATCATACACCATGACCAAGTAAGATTTATTCCCGGGATGCAAGGATGGTACAATATCCGCAAATCAATAAACTTGATACATCACATAAACAAATTCAAAGAAAAAAACCACATGGTCATATCAATTGATGCAGAAAAAGCATTTGACAAAATCCAACACCCATTTTTGATAAAAACTCTCAGCAAGGTGGGAGTAGAAGGATCATACCTCAACATAATAAAAGCCATACATGACTCAACAATTCAATTTGAAAATGACAAAGGGTACAAAGGACTCTCCAAAGTAGACATAATGATGGTTGAGAGACACATGAAAAAATGCTTAAAGTCTTTAATCATAAGAGAGATCCAAATTAAAATGACATGAGGTATCACCTCACACCTGTCAGAATGACTGCCATCAACAAATGACAAATGTTGGTGAGGATGTGGAGAAAAGGGACTCATAGTGCACTGCTGATGGGAATGCAGGATGGTGTGGACACTATGAAAAACATTATGGAATTTTCTCAAAAAATTAAAAATGGTATTGCCATTTGAAACAGTGATCCCACATCCAGGAATATAACCTAAGAAACCAGAAACACCAACCAGAAGGAATATATTCACTCCTATGTTCATAGCAGCATTTTTTTACAATACTAAGATCTAGAAATAGCCCTAATGCCCCTCAGTAGATGATTGGATTAAAAAGATGTGGTACATTTACACCATAGAATTCTATGCAGCTGTGAAAAAGAAGGATCTCTTACTCTTTGAGGCAGCAAGAGTTACCGGGAGAGTATTATGCTAAGTGAAACAATGCAGTCAGAGCAAGACAAGAATCACATGATCTCACCTATGTGTGGAATCTAATAAACAAAATAAACTGGCAAATGAAATAGATCCAGAGACATAGAAGCATGTAACAGACTGGCATGTTTCAGAGGGAGGAAGGGCAGGGTAGGAAGAGATTAACCAAAGAACTTCAATGCATGTATTCATAACCCATGGACACAGACAATAGTGCAGTGAAGATCTGGAGAGGGGGCAAGAGCTGGTGCAGGCTTAAATGGGGGTAGAAAGGGGACATCTGTAATACTTTCAAAAATAAAGATATTTTTAAAGTAAATCTGAAAAAGTAAATATATGTTCATATCTACATTAATAAAAGACAAAGATGCTAATTGACTGTACCTTTGCTATGACCCAAGCCACGCCCACCAGCCAATCAGAGCAACTGTATGCAAATTAACCCAACCAAGATGGCAGCCAGCAGCCAGGGAGCTGGAGCATCAAGAGTCTTGGTTGCCCAGCGATGGAGGAAGCCAAGCTTCCTGCCAGCCCTGAGTCCACTGTGGCCTCTGCTTATTGCAACAGTTTCAATTATATAAGACAAATAAATCCCAGATACCTGCTTTCAGCAAGCCTCCACTGTGAGCTTGAGTGGCTGGGGGCCGTGGCCAGCCTGAAAACAGCCATCAGCCCCTCACCCAGGCTGGCCACACCCTCATAGTGTGAAGGTCCCTGCTGCGGGGTTGGTTAGCCTGCAAACATCCATCAGCCCCTCACCCAGCCTGGCCAGGCACCCCAGAGGGGACCCCCACCCTGAAAGGGGTGTGGCTAGCCTGGAAATGGCCCTCATCTCCTAACCCAGGCTGGCCAGGCATCCCAGGGGGGACCCCGACCCTGAAGGAGCTATGGCCAGCTTGCAAACAGCCATCAGCCCCTCACCCAGGCTGACCAGGCACTCCTATATAATAAAAGGGTAATATGCAAATTGACCCTAACAGCAGAATGACTGCGAATGACTGGTCACTATGACACACATTCACCACCAGGGGGCAGATGCTCAATGCAGGAGCTGCCCCGTGGTGGTCAGTGCATTCCCATAGGGGGAGCTCTGCTCAGCCACAAGCCAGGCTGACGGCTGCCAGTACAGTGATGGTGGTGAAAGCCTCTCCCGCCTCCTCAGCAGTGCTAAAGATGTCCAACTGCAGCTTAGGCCTGCTTCCTGCTGGCAAGTGGACATCCCCCTAGGGCTCCTGGCCTGCCAGAGGGATGTCTGACTGCCAGCTTAGGCGCAGTCCTCCAGGGAGCGGGCCTAAGCCAGCAGGTAGTCATCCCCTGAGGGGTCCCAGACTGCGAGAGGGCACAGGCCAGGTTGAGGGACCCATCCAAGTGCACAAATTTTTGTGCATCGGGCCTCTAGTGTATATATATATACTGTATATAAAGCTTTACAGAAATAGTAATATAAAGCAAAACATCCAGTTTTTTAAAAAAAGGCAGATGACATGATCAGACACTTCTCCCAAAAGACAGGCAAATGACTAACAGATATATGGAAAGGTGCTCAACTTCACTAGCTATGATGGAAATGCAAATCAAAATGACAATGAGATCCCACATCACACCTGTTAGAATGGCTATCATAAAAAAAGACAAGTAGTAACAAGTGTTGGAGCTTGTGGAGAAAAATAAACCCTCATACACTGCTGGTGGGAATGTAAACTGATAGAGCCATACGGAAAACAGTATGTAGGGTCCTACAAGAATAAACAATGGAACTATGATATGACCCAGCAATTCCTTTCTGGTATCTACCCAATAAATCTGAAACATTTATTTGTGAAGACATATGTACCTCTATGTTTATTGCAGCTTAATTCATGGTGGCCAAGACATGGAAACAACCTAAGTGCCCTTTGATGGATAATTGCATAAAAAAGATGTAGTACATATATTCAATGGAATATATTCAGCAATGAAAAGAATGGAATATTGCCTTTGGGACAACATGGATGGATCCTGAGAGCAGCAAATGAAATAAATCATGAAAAAAGACAAGAACCATATGATTTCTGTGGGATATAAACAGAAAACAACAAATAAAACAAACCAGACAAACAAATGATAGTGGGGAAGGCCATGCAATAAGAACAGAGCCACAGCTGTCTAATAATTATTCACCTTACCAACTATATATAAGAAGTTTTCTTACAGGCACTGGAGAACTGGTGAATGGAACAAGGCTGTAAAAAGATAAGATTCCTCGATGGGTCCATGCCACAGAAAAGAAATACATTTTGAGAACAGACCAAGGACAGGACACACTTTGATTTGGTTGCTCGGACCCTGACCCTCTCTGGGAGTTTGCCTCAGGAAAGTTGAGCATTCTCCGGTCCCAGGAATGGGCTGAGCTGTTTGCAACATCATAGAAGGTTAGCCACCTTGTTATCGGACTTTGAGCTCCAGAAGGCTGGACTGCAGACTCTATCCTGCCCTTCCCATGCTACACTTGCAGCTCTCAGCTGCATGTAGCAATCTTCTCCCTCCTGTGTATATAATCAGCCTACTGGCAAGGCGGTGGGGGGGCGGGGGGGAGTTTGTCAGAGCAGAATTTCCAGGGTGATCAACTGCTCTCCCCATATTACGGGCACTATTGGAATAAATGCACATATATGATTCAACCCTATTTCTGCTTTATTCGGCTCAAGTAGTGACAGCTGGCCTTGAATCCATTGTGCCTGGTTTCACAAACAAACAGAAACTTATAGACACAACAGTATGGTGGCTACCAGTGGAAAAGGTGGGTGAGGAGACAGATAGAAAAGGGTAAGAGGTTCAAACATATGGTGATAGAAGGAGACTTGGCTGTGGAGCGATCAACATACAATACAATATATAGATGTTGTATTATAGAACTGTATATTTGCAACCTATGTTTTTTATTAATCAATGTCACCCCAATAAATTTAATAAAATAAAAATTACTATCTTGGAAGGAAAAAGGGTGCATGTTAGAAAAAATTACAAATAATCAGCAAAATATATGAGTCAATAAGAAGATGATAGAAATAAGATCAAGCTATGAGTTGGGAGAAAATTTTGCAAATCACACATATGATAAAGAACTTTTAAATATGCTTGATAAAGATTTGACAAAGAACAGAATGTATATCTCTCATCCCCCAAAGGACTTGTATGAATGCATATAAGCATAATCCATGGAAACAGACAGTAGGGGGGTGAGGGCATGTGCTGGGGGTAGCTGGTGGGAATAACCATTGAGAGGTCCATGGGGGAAAAAGGAGACATATGTAATACTTTAAACAATGAAGAATTTTTTAAAAAGAAGAACAGAATGTATAAAGAACTCTAATAATCCGTTACTAAAAAGGCAACTGAATTTTAAAAGGAAAAAAGACATGAATAAGCATTTTGACATATAATATGCTACATATAATTAGAGCAGAGAACTGACTGAATTTTTACATATCTATCCACCAGTGAATCTATCACCACAACCAAGATAATGGGTCTATTGGTTTCCTCATGCCCTGTAGTAGTCCCTGCTCACCCCGACTACACTCGACCCCCACCCCCCATCCAGCAACTGCTTGTATGCTCAGCGCAGATATGCTCTGCCATCATTCCTCAATGCGCACATGTATGTGAGTGGCTGAGACCCAGGCTTAGAGCTGAGATTTCAGATCTCTGTGGAGGAGGAGAGGATGACGATTTTCTGCAATGTGGCAATTCATTGATTCTAAATCCCAATTTAGGAAGAATTTTAGAAAATCAAGATACTTTTTAACGGGAAGAAAGTACTTGAGGACAATTGCCTTAGACACTCCATTTTTTATATTTGCTTAAAAACATAGATGAGACTGCTGTTTTATAAGCACATGTTGGTTCCAAACCTCCTGGGAATAATCTGAAACTGGCTCCCATACAGAGTGCAGGGCAGGAAGAGACTCAAGAGAGAAGCAGGCCATGGCAGATGGGTAGATGGCAGTTTAACAAGCCAGGAAATTTACTTACAAGGCTTGTCTTGGGTGGCCCAAAGACAAATATTCTCTGCACTTGCCTGCCAGATTTGAAAAAATGCTGTAACTGGGCTGAGTCAGGTACACCATCCTGATGGTCTCAACAACACATTAGTATCTCAAGGCTGTATCTTGAGGCAGCTCCTGGAAGGGAAAAGGCAAGCTGAATGCACATTCCAAAGACGGTTGGGGTGAGCCTCCAATTGCCTTGGTCCAGCCTTCGGGTCAACTGGAGGTCTCATATTCTCCATGACCTTCCCCAGTGTAACAGGACACAATGGGTTCAAAGGAACACAGTCTTAGTGGGAGAAAAAGTTTCATTTTCAGTTGTAACAAGTAAAGGAGACAGGGGAATACTTTTCAGAGCTCTGCTTCTCCTAAGGGAGGCTTAGCCATTGCTTATATACAGAGTTTTATTAATTACATGTTGATTTCTTCTTTGTAGCTGGTTAGACTCATCGGTAGTGATTTAGGTCAAGCTCATCCCATTGGAGCTCCTCTGCAAAATACTGTGCCACATTTTGGCATTTAGTAAGAACTGCCAAGACTTGAGACTCTTGTCCATCTGTCACCAACAGTCATGTATGGTGACCGGCTTTCACAGTTTCATATGCCACCCCCTTCTTCTGCAGTGTGCCCTGAGAGGTCAGCAAGGGGCTTCAAAAGCATGGAAATAGCTCTTTTTGTGACTGCTCTCTCAGATGCCATAGCAACAATACAATCACATGTGAAAACACAGGTTAAGACACCAATTCCAAGAATCAGGGATAACTTTTAACACCCAGAACACCATGACCCAAACCACTGACTTAGCAAGTCTCCTGAGCTGGGTGTCTAATCACTCCGGGTATTGACTTGTATTCTCATGTGATTAAGCAAAGATGATACATTAGCAGACTCATCAGGTATGAACACATAGCATTCTTCTTGGGCAATGACACAGATTTCAGCTGTCAGGAGAGATATTCTGGTATCAGAAAACACTAGAGGGGATTTTTAAAAGGAACATTAATAATGGTCAGTGTATGTCTGAAAGAGAAAAGACAGTGGGTATTGTTAAGAATTATCAATCAGGATACTATCAGCAGAGATGGCCCACTCTAATTAGGTTCTTGGGGGAGAGTCAAGTGCAAGGGTTTCCTACAAGCTGTGCACACAGGGTATGCAAATGACAAGGACACTGCTGGCAACAGTGAGGAAATTGCACCCTAACCATATTGGAATGAAGAGAATAGGAACCCAGAAAAAGAGTTGAGTAGAGAAGGTGTGACTTTAGGCTTAGGGTTGCAGCTGGTCAGAGATGGCCTTGCTGGGAGAGAGGCAGGAGGACAAATACCCTGACCTTGCTTTTCTACCCAGAAGAGATCTCCTGCTTGCACTTCCCATTGGCAGAAGCCAAGTTGAACTCAGAGAGCCAGAGTTCGCACTTATGTTGTTAGAGAGTCTTTAAGATCTGGGCCATTCTTACTCAACGCTGTTCTTGCTAAATGTTCAAATACACCAGTCCAGCTATAAACAGGATGATCTTGGCAAGAACTCAGCAATATTACTGTAGCCAATTGCATAGAATAAACCAACATGTAATTGACCAAATAGTGTAAGCTATGGCCAAGACTCCCTTTGAGGCGTTAGATCTTTTTATATGAATCCCATGTTTTCTTAATTTGCTACAAGTAAATAAAACTGCCTTGGGACAACCATGTCTCCTTCTTGAATACAACACCCTAAGTGGAGAACCTTCAGGTTGGTTAACAATGTGATCCACATAGATCAGCCTCCTGGGGCAAAGAACTAGGGCGAAGAAGGGCAAAGGATGGATCTGCAGAGGCAAAGGAAAAACACTTGGCAGAGAAGAGATTTTTAAGTTAATGTTTTAATACATATTTAAAGTTAGGTACCTTAAAAAGAAAAGAAAGAGGAAAACAGTAAAAAAAATTTCATAACTCCTAGATGTCCATGTGTTACTGGACAGGGATTGGCCCAAAGTGGATCTCCTCAGGCTGGCCTGTAGTGGGTGGGTTTTTCTTTTTTAAATTAATCTTTATTGTTGAGAGTATTACATATGTCCTCTTTTCTACCCTATAGTGTGTGGATTCTTGACTTGATGCAGGAAAGATTTCAAAACACAAGTCCAGGCGATTTTGAGAGTATGTTTATTAAAGCTGGGGACAGTGAAATAAAGGAAGGGATTAAGGTAGAAGAAGCCACAGCAGAGCACGTAGGTGGAGCTGCTTTGGCTCTAGAAATGTTATAGGATAGAACTGAGCCACGGCAGGACTGCTTCATCTTACTGGGAAGTCAGGGAAAAGGGAGCCTCGGAGATGGCATCAAGGGCTGAGCCCAAGTCCAGCTGTCACTGCCATAGCTCTGCTGGCTGCAAGTCTCTCATGGGGACCCTTAGCATTTAGGAAGAAATAAAAAGTTTATGCCTGGAAAAGGGTATGGGCCTGCTCTAAAGCAATGAGTTTTTGTCCTGAGGGCTTTCTATCCCTTGTTTTTGTTTGTTTGTTTGTTTGTTTGTTTGTTTGTTTTTCAGCTTTCTAGGTGCATTTTTAATATGCTAATGCATCAAAATGAGTGTATGGGTGAGTTTGGAATTATTCTTTGATTTGTTTTACTTTTATCTTAGGTCTGTCTGGCTTCAATGGGTTTTTGTTATTTGTTCCTTGACTTCTTCTACCCTTGGGTTTAGCTGGCACAAATGGCCTTACTTGGGTCTTTGTGCTCTACTTCCCAGACCAGGGTGATGTAAGCTATGTATCTTCTGGTTATAGAGGAGAATATAAACCATTTGCTCTCAAGTGTCCTTGGTGAAGATAAAATTTTGTGATTCACAAGCTGACTGCAAGACACCCAAACAGACTGGAATTCTTTAGTTTTCTTGTCTCAGTTTCACCATCACACTTGCCCAGGAAATTTCCTAGCTTCTTATTATTCTGCCTCAGATGGACAACAGAACCATCTTGCTGGAGAATCCTGTGGCTTCACTAACAAGGGGCTCAGAGAAGTGAACGAAAATAATGTGCATCACCATTGATATATGAAGGATTTCTCATTTGAATTGTCCTAAATTGAGCCTGTGAAATCTCCATTATATATTATTCCATTATTATGCCAAGTTTCTAACTTCTTCAGTTTGTTGGCATTGTGGGGATTGGTGGGGAATGATGGGAAGATGCTCTGGTTAGCTGTCACTGCATAACAAACCATCCCGAAGCCTATTGGTTTAAAGCCCAATAATCATTTATTTTTCTCCTGAAACCTGGGCAGAAATGCAGTGGGAATGGCCCATCTTTGCTCTTTGCAGCTTCATCGGAGATGGCTCAGTTGGCAGCTGGAGAATCTGCTTCCATCTTGCCTCACTTGCATGGCTGGCAAGTTGTTTCTGCTGGCAGATGAAAGAGCAGCCAGGGGAGTGAGCCAGTGATTTCATGTCCTCTTCCTGTGGACTCGATGGACAACTTGGGCTTCCTCATCACATGGAGGGCAAGGGCCAAGGGCACATACTCCAGAGAGCAAGGAGGCATCCTCCCTATCTAACTTTAGAAGTCACAGTCATCCACTATTTGTCAAATCAGTCACAAAGTCCATGAAATTGCAAAGCAGTGGCACAGACCTCTATAACTCAACAAAAGGAAAAGCAAGCTCATATTATAAGAATAGATGGGATAGAAGATACTGTTATAACCATTTTTTGAAAATACAATATACCATAGTAACAAATCATGGCAAATTAAAAGAAAAAAAGAAAATGTACACTATTTGAAAAAGCTATGCCATAGATTTGAAAGCATATTCCAAATCCTTTGTACAATATCTGCAAATATATTCCTTTCAGCTTGTTTCCTTATATTTTTAATTCATTCTTCATGCTTCATCTTTAGGACTTTTATTTTTTCCTCTTTTTCTTCCTGTGATATTTTTCCCTGATCACAGTGCTCTTCTGTTAGTTTAATTTCCATCTCCAATTGCTCAGCATAGATTTTCTTCAAGACTTCTGCCTGGCGTTTCAGCTTTTCATCTGTGTCCTTGTATATGGCACCAGAAAAGTGAGCCCCCCTGTTCTCCTGCACCATTTCCTCTATCATCTCCACCAGCTCCTGCATATGAGCTTCCTTCTCAGCCTCATCTGCATTCTGCTTGTTATGAAGGCACAACAGCGGGTCCCACACTCCTTGATGTTTTCTAGGTTCACGTCTGCGTTTGCTAAAAAGTCATTCAGTGTCTTACCCTTCAAATCATCTTTGCGAGTGAACAACATGATCATGTGCTTCATGGCTGGCTCCCCAAAGATGGCCTTGATCAATGCAACTGTTTTCTGCTCCTCCTCCATGTAGCGGCCCAGCTGTAGTACCAGGATGAGGGCATGAGACCCAGGGCGGGAGAAGAGTACACACCTGGTTATTTCCTCACAGATGGTCTGCAGTGTCTTCTTGGTGTCAAAGAGCCCTGGGGTGTCCACAACAAGAAGGTTCCTCCCCTTCCATTGTCGCTCTGCTTTCTGATAGCCTTTAATAACAGGATGGGGAGCAATTTCAGATATAAATACATATCTCCCAAGGATGGTGTTTGTTGTTGCACTTTTTCCACTTCCAGTTTCCTCCCCCAGAACAATCCTCAGAGTGTTGTCTTGAAGGCCAGCCATGTTTGTTCCAAGAGGTTCTGGGCCTTAGGCTTCCACAAGACCTTATGGAAGGGGAGGAGAGTGGAGTAGGGTCAACTTAGCTAACTTGGGACCATTCCCAACCCTCTTTTCTTCATTCTTTTCCTTCATGAATATTTGCTTTTTTGTTTTTTTGTTTTTAGGCTTAAATTATTTATAACTACAGGATGCCAATTATCAGAATTGGGCTGTCCTTTCTTTCAGGTTTAAGGATATGTTTTAGGATATTAAACCTACTTTAGAAGCTCACGCTCCCATCATGGATCTTATTTCCCCCTAAGTTTCTTCAGTATTTTCTTTTTTTTTATTTTTATTTTTCGCTAAAAGTATTACAAAGGGTATTACATAAGTGTCCTTTTTTCCCCCCCACCCTTGACAATCCCCTGCCCTCCCTTATCCCCCAGTGTCTTATGTCCATTAGTTATGCTTATATGGATGCATACAAGTCCTTCGGTTGATCTCTTACTCCCCTCCCTCCTGTCCCCCAACCCTCCCTGGCCTTCCCACTGCAGTTTGACAATCAGTTTGAGGCAGCTCTGCCTCTGTATCTATTATTGTTTAAAAGTTTGTAATGGTCTTTATTATCCATGAATGAGTGAGATCATGTGGTATTTTTCCTTCATTGACTGGCTTGTTTCACTTAGCATAATGCTCTCCAGTTCCATCCATGCTGTTGCAAATGGTAAGAGTTCCTTCTTTTCTACAGCAGCATAGTATTCCATCGTGTAGATGTACCACCGTTTTCTAATCCATTTATCTACTGATGGGCACTTAGGCTGTTTCTAGATCTTAGCTATGGTGAATTGTGCTGCTATGAACATACGGGTGCATATATCCTTTCTGATTGGTGTTTCTGGTTTCTTGGGATATATTCCTAGAAGTGGGATCACAAGGTCAAATGGGAGTTCCATTTCCAATTTTTTGAGGAAACTCCATACTGTCTTCCATAGTGGCTGCACCAGTCTGCATTCCCACCAGCAGTGCACAAGTGTTCCTTTTTCTTCACATCCTCTCCAGCACTTGTCTTTGTTGATTTGTTGATGATGGCCATTCTGACAGGTGTGAGATGGTACCTCATTGTTGTTTTGATTTGCATCTCTCGGATGATTAGTGACTTTGAGCATGTTTTCATATGTCTCTTGGCTTTCTGAATGTCCTCTTTT
The DNA here is from genome assembly GCF_028538775.1 of Myotis yumanensis. NCBI lineage: Eukaryota > Metazoa > Chordata > Mammalia > Chiroptera > Vespertilionidae > Myotis > Myotis yumanensis. Next base: position 6,187,347 of record NW_027223760.1, read on the forward strand.
GAAAGGTGTCTATTTAGATCCTTTGCCCATTTTTTGATTGGATTGTTTATCTTCTTTTTGTTAAGTTGTATGAGTTCCCTATAAATTTTGGAGATTAAGCCCTTATCAGATATGATGTTGGCAAATATGTTTTCCCACGAGGTGGGTTTTCTTGTTTTGTTGATGGTTTCTTTTGCTGTGCAGAAGCTTTTTATTTTGATGTAGTCCCATTTGTTCATTTTCTCTTTAGTTTCAACTGCCCTAGGAGCTGTATCAGTGAAGAAATTTCTTTGGCATATGTCTGAGATTTTGTTGCCTTTGTATTCTTCTAAAATTTTTATGGTTTCCTGTCGTACATTTAAGTCCTTTATCCATTTTGAGTTTAGTCTTGTGTATGGTGTAAGTTGGTGGTCTAGTTTCATTTTCTTGCATATGTCTGTCCAATTTTCCCAACACCATTTATTGAAGAGACTATCTTGGCTCCATTGTATGTTCATGCCTCCTTTGTCAAAAATTAATTGAGCATATTGGTTCGGGCTAATTTCTGGACTCTCTATTCTATTCCACTGATCTATATGTCTGTTCTTGTGCCAGTACCAGGCAGTTTTGAGAACAGTGGCTTTGTAATACAGCTTGATATCTGGCATTGAGATCCCACCTACTTTGTTCTTTCTCAGGATCGCTGCAGCTATTCGGGACTTTTTTTATTCCAGATGAATTTTTGGAGAGTTCGTTCTAGATCTTTGAAGAAGGCCATTGGTATTTTAATGGGAAGTGCGTTGAATGTATAGATTGCTTTGGGTAGTATGGACATTTTAATGATGTTGATTCTACCAATCCAAGAACATGGTATGTTTTTCCATCTGTTTATGTCTTCCTCTATCTCTTTTTTCAACGTCCTGTAGTTTTCTGAGTAGAGGTCTTTTACCTCTTTAGTTAAGTTTATTCCTAGGTAGCTTAATTTTTTTGGTGCGATGGTAAATGGGATTGTTTTTATCCTTCATGAGTATTTGTAATGATCTATTACTCATTTCAAGAATAGAGAGATTACACAGTTCAATTATTATGGAAGAAATAATAGAGCAGGGTCTCCCCTTAAAGGAGTACAGGTCCAGGTGCTTTCACAAGGGAACTCACTTAAAACTTTAAAGATCTGATAATCTCAATGCAATGTGAGCAATTCCCGATCATATAAAAAAATAGGGAAATCTCTCAATTCCTATATGAATCAAGTGTTATATTGATCCCAAAGGCTACCAAAGACTTCACCAATAAGTAAAGCTACAGATGTGTCTCATTTTTAAATATTAATGAAAAATTTTAAATATATTTTATTGATTTTTTTACAGAGAGGAAGGGAGAAGGATAGAGAGTTAGAAACATCGATTGGAGACAAACATAGATCAACTACCTTCTACACACTCCCTACTGGGGATTTGCCTGCAACCAAGGTACATGCCCTTGACTGGAATCGAACCTGGGACCCTTGAGTCTGCAGGCTGATGCTCTATCCTCTGAGCCAAACCAGTTAGGGAATTAATACAAAAATTTTAAATAAATTATTTGGCACTAAAAAAGTAATACCCCATGATTTTATGATTTATTTCAGAAATACTAGGATGACTCATTATGGGAAATTAGTTGTTATAACACATCCCATTAATAGATGAAGAAGAAAATTATCTAGATGAAGAAAAGACATTTGACGGAATTCAAACCCGACTCATGTTTAAAGCATATCATAAAATTGGAATTAATGGATTCTTCTCTAAATTGAGTTTATATAAGTATAAATTTGAATTTTTTAGTCATAAGCTTTTTCCCCTATCAGTGATAAATAGTGGATTAAAAAGTCTTTGGATGAAGATAAAATAGATATTTCTCTAACATGATTTTATATAACTAAAGTTAATTTTTTAAGTCATCATCTTTTTTTCATGCAGGTGACAAACAGTGGGTTATAAAGTTAAGTAGCATATTATAAACTTCAAATAATGGATTATAATGTTCATTTGGAAGAAGAAGAATGAAAGTTATCTGGAACTATTAAGAAAAACAACAAGAAGGGAGGACTAGCTCTTCTAGGAGTCAAGCATCATAGTTTCTATTATTAAAGCAGTATGATGTTGGTGCATGGAAAGAGAGAACAGTGAAATGAAAGCAGAAAATTCAGAAATAGACCAAGTTAATCATACTCTATTCATTTATATTCCATTCCATTATGTTACAGTTATAGTCAGGAAGGCAGCATCTCATGTCAATGGGGAGGAAGATGGACTAATAAAGGACTTTGGGTAACTGTATAACCACATAGAAAAAGATAAATCTGCATCTATTGCCTCATGCCATTCCAATTCCAAATCTATTAGAAGTTTAAACTTAAAAAAATAATCCATATAAATAATAGAAAAAACATGGGTGAATTTTTTGTAAAATAGGGGTAGGGAAAATATTTCTAAGATTTGAAAAAGAATGGAAAAGGATTAATAAGTATGATTACATGCAAATCTCACACATAATGTAGGACCAAAAAATCATAGACAAATTAAAGCACAAATGTCACACCAGGGAAAGAAACATTTTCCAACTTACATCAAAAGGGTGAATATTCCTGTTATACAAAGAAATTTAAGAGGAACTGAAACAAAAATTCAACAGCTCAATAGAAAATAGACCAAGATATAGGAATAAACACCCATAGAAAAAGAAATTAAAATGTGTCTTGAATATATCAAAATACATTAACATACACTCATAATAAGGAAAATAAATCAAAGAACAAAAAGTAAAATAAATTAAAACTACACCTCTGTTTTTGAGGTGAGATACTATTTCTCACCTCCAGGTTTGGCAACTCCAAACATTTGCTGGCCTAATCTATAGGTAAAAGTATGGCAAAAGCAGGGCCTCTCCTGCATGGCTGGTGAGAATGGAAAAACAGAGGAGAAGTCAGCACTGAGCTTCAAAAGTACATATGCATTTTCCCTTTGATTGTAAATCCCCAATTTTAGGATTCTTCCTAAACTACACTGACAAAAATATAGAAAAAAAAAATGTTGCATAAAGCTATTTATTGCATTATGATTTGTAAAAGCAAAAAACTATGAAATGGTCATTAGTAGAATTAACTAAGGTATATTCACATATATTACAGTGAAGTACTATCCCACTATGAAAAGGAGATGTGTCTGTATATAACAGCATGGAGAGATTTCCAGGATGTATCATTAAGTGAAACAAAGCAAAACAAAAAACTAAGTGAAGAAAATAATGGAGAGTTTACCTACCATTTCTCTAATAAGGAGGAATATGAACTACATATAAAAAATATTATATATATAGACCTAACCGGTTTGGCTCAGTGGATAGAGCATCGGCCTGCGGACTGAAAGGTCCCAGGTTCGATTCCGGACAAGGGCATGTACCTTGGTTGTGGGCACATCCCCAGTAGGGAGTGTGCAGGAGGCAGCTGGTCGATGTTTCTCTCTCATCGATGTTTCTAACTCTCTATCCCTCTCCCTTCCTCTCTGTAAAAAATCAATAAAATATAAAAAAATATTATATATATATATATATATATATATATATATATATATATATAAAAGGTAACCAAGATATTCTGAAAACTAAACCACCAAAACATTATTTACATGAGAATGGAAGAAGCAGGATAGAGGGGACAGGGACAGAAGCTGGAAACTGGATGTCTTCATTACACTAAGATATCGTAGCTTTCATCTTGAAACCATGTAGGTAGTTTACATAATTATACAACAAAAGTTATGTTTTAAGATATAGATCAAAAGCAAATAAAACAAACAACTCTAATTGTATTTTATATGGTGGATGAACCACATAAGAAATTGGTCCAGGGGCTCTGCCTCTCAGAGTCCCAGCAACCACTGCAAACCTCCGACAGAAAGCTGCCCTCGAGTTCCGACCAAAGCCAGACAGTCCCGTTTGAGTCTGGGTCCCTAGAGACTCGCCCGGATCTGGAGCTGAAAGTCTGAGACTCCCTCCCGATTGAAACAGACAACTGCGCCCTCCGCTGCCAGCCCACTCTGCATGCACTCAGCACCTTAGTATTTTACTTCAACACTGCTCCTCCTCTGAGTCTCAACTGACACCTTCTTCCTAGAAGCTGTGTACCTTGGGGATTTATACAAAATTGTCATAGGACATGATGGGCTTGGCCCAGTGCCTGGTACGTGGTGCCTTGTTGTGCTGTATTTTATGCCTTTAAATCAAAGCAGCAGATCCAAGCAACAGCAGCCTCCTGAGCACCACACCCTCTGTCTGAGGAACAGCAGCTGTACATGAAGCCTCCCCCCACCAGCCAGAAGAGCCACCACAGCTGTGAACAGCACTCACCAGAGGAGCTGCTTCCAACTGAGGAGCAGCTGCTACCACAACTGCCTGAAGAGCAACCACAGCCCAAGGAGCCACTGCCACCCAGGGAGCAGCCACTGAACTACTCAACATCTAGATATGTCAGTGAGATCAAACATGGGTAGACAAAGAAACCCCCAAAGGAAAGAAAAGGAGGACTCGCCAGAAAAGCAGCTAAGTGATACAGAGGCATGCAACAGGACAGAAAAAGAATTCAGAATAAGAGTCCTAGCATGCATGCACCGGAGGTAGGAAAAAATCAATAACATATGCAAGAAGCCAGAAGAAACAGATGAAAAAATCAACAACTTAATTAAGACCCAAGAAGAAATGAAGAGCAATATGGCTGCAATAAAAAACACCATTGAAAGTATCAACAGTAGAAAAGGAGAAGCGGAGGACCGAATTAGTGAATTAGAAGACAAGGAAGCAAAACACACCCAAAATGTACTGTAATTGGAGAAAAAATTTGAAAGACAGGAGGAGAGCCTAAGGGAGCTTTGGGACAACATGAAACGAAACAACATACGAATAATAGGGGTGCCAGAACAACAGGAAGAGGAACAAGGTTTAGAAAACCTATTCGAAGAAATAATATCAGAAAATTTCCCTGAGGTGGGGAAGATAAAAGTCACACAAGCCCAGAGAGTCCAAAACAAGGTGAACCTGAAAAGACCCACACCAAGACACATCATAATTACCATGGCAAATGTTCAGGACAAAGAGAGAATCTTAAAGGCTCCAAGAGAGAGACGGAAAGTTACATACAAGGGATCTCCCATTAGATTATCAAATGATTTCTCAACAGATACACATCAGGCCAGAAAAGAATGGATGGAAATTTACAAAGTGATGCAAAGCAAAGGACTGAATCCAAGAATACTCTATCCAGCAAGGCTATCATTCAAAATTGAAGGGGAAATAAGAAGCTTCACAGACAAAAAAAAAGGCTAAGGGAGTTTATCACCACCAAGCCAGCCATGCAAGAAATGCTAAAGGGATTGATGTAAAAAGAAGAAATAAAAAGCTCAGAAAGAAAACAGCCACACAAAAAAGAAATGGCTACAAACAAGTACCTTTCAATAATAACTTTAAACGTAAACAGACTAAAATCTCCAACCAAACGACATTGAGTGGCTGAATGGATAAAAAAACATGACCCATACATCTGCTGTCTACAAGAGACCCACCTTATTAGAAGGGACTCAAACAGACTGAAAGTGAAGGGATGGAAAAATATCTTTCAGACAAATGGAAAGGAAAAGGAAGCTGGGGTAGCAATACTTATATCGTACAAAATAGACCTTAAAGTGAAGGCCATAATAAGAGATAAGGAAGGCCACTTCATAATACTAAAGGGATCAATACAACAAGAAGATATAACCCTGGTAAACATATATGCACCCAATGCAGGAGCACCCAAATTCATAAAAAAACTCCTGGAAGATATCAAAGAAGAGATCGACAACAATACAATCATAGTAGGGGACTTTAATACACCACTGACATCACTGGGTAAGTCCTCTAGACAATCAGCAAAGAAACAGCAATCCTAAATGACTCACTAGATCAGATGGACTTAATAGACATCTTCAGAACACTTCACCCCAAAGCCATGGAATATAAATTCTACTCAAGTGCTCATAGACAGATTCAAAAATAGACCACATATTGGGTCACAAGCAAAGTCTCCCCAAATTCAAGAAGATGGAAATCATACGAAGCATCTTCTCAGACCACGATGGCATAATATTAGAAATGAACTACAGTAAAAACAACCCAAAACACTCAAAGACTTGGAAGCTGAATAGCATGTTATTAAATATTGATTGGGTTACCAATGAGATCAAAGAAGAAATTAAAAAATCCTGGAATCTAATGACAATGAAAACACAACAATCCAAAATCTATGGGATAAAATGAAAGCAGTCCTTAGGGGGAAGTTTATAGCTTTACAGGCCTATCTCAAAAAACAAGAAAAAATGGTAGTAAATCATCTAACTCTTCAACTCAAAGAATTAGAAAGAGAGCAACAAGAAAACCCCAGAGTGAGCTGAAGGAAGGAGAGAATAAAGATTAGAGCAGAAATAAATGACATAGAGACAAAAAAATACAATACAGAAAACCAATGAAATCAAGAGCTAGTTCTTTGAAAGGATAAACAAGATAGACAAACCTCTAGCCAGGCTCACCAAGAAGCAAAGAGAGAGGACCCAAATAAACCAAATCAGAAACGATAGAGGCAAAATAACAACATACCCCACAGAAATACAAATGATTGTTAAAAAATACTATGGACAGCTCTATTCCAACAAACTAGACAACCTGGAGCAAATGGACAAATTCCTAGAAAAATACAACACTCCAAAACTCAATCAGGAAGAATCTAAAAATCTCAATAGGCCAATAATTATGGAAGAAATTGAAGCAGTCATCAAAAAGCTTCCAGCAAACAAAAGCCCAGGACCAGACGGCTTCACAGGGGAGTTTTACCAAACATTCAAGGAAGAACTAGAACCTATCCTCCTCAGACTACTACAAAAAATTCAAGAGGAAGGAACACTTCCAAGCTCATTCTATGAAGCCAGCATCACCCTAATACCAAAACCAGGTAAAGACAACACAATGAAAGAGAATTACAGGCCAATATCCCTCATGAACAGAGATGCCAAAATCCTCAACAAAATCTTAGCAAATCGGATCCAGCAGTACATCAGAAAGATCATACACCATGACCAAGTCGGATTGATCCCAGGGATGCAAGGATGGTACAATATCCGCAAATCAATAAACGTGATACATCACATAAAAAAATTGAAACAAAAAAAACACATGGTCATATCAATTGATGCAGAAAAAGCATTCAACAAAATCCAACACCCATTTTTGATAAAAACTCTCAGCAAAGCAAAAGTAGAAGGATCATATCTCAACATAATAAAAGCCATATGTGACAGGCCCACAGCCAACATCATACTCAATGGACAAAAACTAACACCATTTCCCCTAAGAACAGGAACAAGACAGGGATGCCCACTCTCACCACTCCTGTTCAACATAGTACTGGTAGTATTAGCCATTGCAATTAGGCATGAAGAAGAAATAAAAGGCATCCAAATTGGAAAAGAGGAAGTAAAGCTGTCCTTATTTGCAGACGACATGATATTATACACACAAAACCCTAGAGAGGCCATCAAAAAGCTACTAAACTTAATACCTGAATTTGGCAATGTAGCAGGATACAAAATTAACACCAAGAAATCTGAGGCATTTATATACACCAATAGTGAACTTTCAGAAAGAGAGATTATAAAAACAATCCCATTTACCATCGCACCAAAAAAATTAAGCTACCTAGGAATAAACTAAACTAAAGAGCTAAAAGACCTCTACTCAGAAAACTACAGGACGTTGAAAAAAGAGATAGAGGAAGACATAAACAGATGGAAGAACATCCCGTGTTCATGGATTGGTAGAATCAACATCATTAAAATGTCCATAGTACCCAAAGCAATCTACAAATTCAACGCACTTCCCATTAAAATACCAACGGTATACTTCACAGATCTAGAAGGAACTCTCCAAAAATTCATCTGGAATAAAAAACGACCCCGAATAGCTGCAGCAATCCTGAGAAAGAATAAAGTAGGTAAGATCTCAATACCAGATATCAAGATGTATTACAAAGCCACTGTTCTCAAAACTGCCTGGTACTGGCACAAGAACAGGCATATAGATCAATTGAATAGAATAGAGAGCCCAGAAAATGGCCCGAACCAATATGCTCAATTAATATTTGACAAAGGAGGGAAGATCATACAATGAAGCCAAGATAGTCTCTTCAATAAATGGTGTTGGGATATTGGACAGATATATGCAAGAAAATGAAACTAGACCACCAACTTACACCATACACAAAAATGAACTCAAAATGGATAAAGGACTTAAATGTACGACAGGAAACCATAAAAATTCTAGAAGAATACAAAGGCAACAAAATCTCAGACATATGCAGAAGCAATTTCTTCACTGATACCGCTCCTAGGGCACTTGAAACCAAAGAGAAAATGAACAAATGGGACTACATCAAAATAAAAAGCTACTGCACAGCAAAAGAAACCATCAACAAAACAAGGAGAAAACCCACTGGTGGGAAAACATATTTGCCAATGTCATATCTTATAAGGGCCTAATCTCCAAAATTTATAGGGTACTCATACAACAAAAAGAAGATAAACAATCCAATCAAAAAATGGGCAAAGGATCTAAATAGACAGCTTTCAAAAGAGGACATTCAGAAAGCCAAGAGACATATGAAAACATGCTCAAAGTCACTAATCATCCGAGAGATGCAAATCAAAACAACAATGAGGTACCATCTCATACCTGTCAGAATGGCCATCATCAACAAATCAACAAACGTCAAGTGCTATAGGGGATGTGGAGAAAAAGGAACACTCGTGCACTGCTTGTGGGAATGCAGACTGGTGCAGCCACTATGGAAGACAGTATGGAATTTCCTCAAAAAACTAAAAATGGAACTCCCATTTGACCCTCTGATCCCACTTCTAGGAATATATCCCAAGAAACCAGAAACACCAATCAGAAAGGATATATGCACCCATATGTTCATAGCAGCACAATTCACCATAGCTAAGATCTGGAAACAGCCTAAATTCCCATCAGTAGATGAATGGATTAGAAAACGGTGGTACATCTACACGATGGAATACTATGCTGCTGTAGAAAAGAAGGAACTCTTACCATTTTCAATGGCATGGATGGAACTGGAGAGCATTATGCTAAGTGAAATAAGCCAGTCAATGAAGGAAAAATACCACATGATCTCACTCATTCATGGATAATAGAGACCATTATAAACTTTTGAACAATAATAGATACAGAGGCAGAGCTGCCTCAAACAGATTGTCAAACTGCAGCTGGAAGGCCCGGGAGGGTTGGGGGGCAGGAGGGAGGGGGGTAAGAGATCAACCGAAGGACTTGTATGCATGCATATAAGCATAACCAATGGACATAAGACACTGGGGGGTAGGGGAAGCCAGGGGATTGTCAAGGCGGGGGGAAAAAAATGACACATATGTAATACCCTTTGTAATACTTTTAGCAATAAAAAAAAAAGAAATTGGTCCAAGTAACTTGAAAATGCAATAATTTCATTGTCCATATCTAGAGGGATTGCACTAAGGCAAATAAAATAAAATGAAATAAAATTTAAAAGTTGAATTAAAATGTTTTTTTCCATAAATCCTATTTTTAGTAGTTTTTTTGTGTGTGTACTTTTGAAGTCCTTTGAAAAGGCATAGAGTCAATAATCAGCCCAGTGACGGAGAGCACCTTAGTGCCCAGAGTGTAGTCTTCAAATGCCATTTATTTCCCACCAAATGATTAGGGCTCTAAGGAGAAAGTACTGATTTTAGGAGTAGGCAGGAAATATTTGAGTTGAGTCTACACTCTCTTGTCAATTAGAAAGCCAGAATGCTCTTAAAAAATTTCTAGGAATTTATCAAAAGGACTTATGAGTCAACTTCAAGAGAATCCAACAGGACAAAGATGGGATAAATTGAGCATCAATAATAATTCCAATGAATCAAAATGTATCAAATATGTTGAAATCCATGTGTTCAGAGCAAGGCCTTCTTCTTAAAAGTAGTCCATTACCCCATTGGGAGTCTGTGAGGAAAGCATTTCATTGTTCTGAATCTAGACCATAAAAGGGAAAGAATCAAGCATGTATCTTGTCTTTCTTATATAACTAAACTTCATGGAAATGAGAGGATGGTTGAGGGGAACATTGTTTTTATATGATTATTCTACCTCATTAATGAAGAAAAAATGATAAAATTTGAATATCATCATGTGTGACCCTTAATGAAACTACGCAATCATTAATGTAAAAAAAAAAAAAAAGAGAAACAATCAAACATTATGTGCCTTCTGATGAGAGTTGACAGCAGCACCTATGATGTATCCCAGCCAAAAAACAGTCAAACCTGAATCTGGTCAAATGTCTCCTTTAAAATATATTAATGCAAATCATCAGAAATAGAAGTGCAGGTGAAATGACACCGTGAGGATATAATCAACAAAATGTACATTGCCTGGTTCTGTTGGATAAAAGATTTCCCCTTTCTCACCAAAGAAATTTCCCAGAAAGTAACAGCAAATTGGAAACCTACATATTGAGATAAATTTAAGAGAAATCAAACAATTGCAATTTATGGATCTTATTTGGACCTGACTTCAAAAAAATTTTTAAATTATGAGACAACCAGGGAAATCTGACTGCAATTGATAATTTTCTAAAATTTCTACTTGCTTTTTAAAGGCTTATTATGGTAATATTTTTAAATTGTTTTAAATATTTACTGAAACAATGTCTGATGGATGCTTCAAAATAATGTGGGGTAGGTAGGGAGTAGTGAATATATAGATGAAACAAAACTGGCATCTAGTATTGGTAATCGTTGAAGCCTCATGTAGGTACATAGAAGTTCCTTGTACTATTCTCTTCATCATTGAATAAGTTAAAAAAATTTTCCACAATAAAAAATTTAACCTGTGTAATAAAACCACTATCGAATATTCTATACTGATAAATATACTGATAAAAGTTTTGTACATTATCTCATTTACTGCTCCCAAATGCTAACTTTATTTTTCTAACTTTGAAAATAAGGACATGGATGTGGCTCAAAAATACTGAGACATTTGCCCACGGTCACCATGTCAAGGGTATCAAGTAGAAAAGGGATCCAATTCAACGTCTTATCTGACTACCCCTCCCTCCTAAGCACTGCACACAATGGCCTCTTCTTAGTTTCTTCTTGGGACAATGATTCTAAAATCCCATAGAGTAAGAGTTAGATCAAGAGAGGGCAGGGAAGGGAGTCCACACTCTTTCCAGAATGGAGAACTGGCAGGAAGCCTGTAACAGGGAAGTTAACAGGAGGGTTTCACATACATTGTTCTAAACGGAATAGCCAACCGTCTCCCCATGACACCCCCTCCTCATCTCATATGTCACACTACTGGGGTCACAGTTTCTCTCTGCTAAATGATGGAAAGGATTCAGCAACCTGCAGTCCATATTTACTCTGCCCTTAGTGATGTGGGCAAACCCGGGGATCCTGCTTCATTTTCCAGTAAAAAGAGGGCAGTCTAAGTTGCCTTTGAGCCCTAAAGAGCTGCCATGGGGACATTTATTTCCTATCAGGGAAAAGGAGGGCTTATCAGGCAGCCCTCAGTGTCTATCACAGCGGCAAATGCATGAAGGTGCACCACTCAGCGCAAAAGTGTCCTGTTCAACGTGTAACATCTATACTAATAAAAGGGTAATATGCAAATTAAGTGTCACTCTGTTACAAAGATGGTGGCACCCATAGCCCCAAAGATGGAGGAGTCAGCCAGAGCCACTGAGCTGGCCAGAGCAGGTGGAATGCTTGTCTTCCTTCGGGCTGGATACTTGGCTTCCTTTAGGTGGGACGCTTGGCTTCCTTTGGGTGGGATGCTTGGCTTCCTTCGTTGCCCCAGCAATGAAGGAAACCAAGCCTCCTGCAAGACCTGGCAGGCCACTGAGGGCCAGCCACAGGGCACCACCACAGAGCTGGCCTGGAGAGGGTGGGAGGTGGCTCAGGCACAGAGTGAAGGCAGAAGGCAGCTCTGGCCCAGAGCGAAGGCGGAAGGCGGCAGCCAGAGCAAAGGCCTGGGTCCTGTGTGTCACACAAAAGCTGGTGCCAGCAGCTAGGGGAAGGAAGGCCTATTTTTGCATGAATCTCATGCATCAGGCCTCTAGTTGTGCTTATAAAACTCCTGACTCCCCTCTCTACCATCTGACACTACCCCTGAAATCACCTCCCCACCTACTGTGCCGCTGACACAGAACCAGGTCCCTCCTGAGACCAGAACCCATGCCCTGCACACTCCCTGGACCTATAGCCCTCACAGCTCTGCCATTCAGGACTGCTTCTCAGCCAGACTCACCTTCTTTACCACCAGTTGATGAGTTCTCAGGTTTTCGCCAAAGAATCTCCTTAAGTGTGTGCTTTTGCTTTGACTGTGAGAATGAAGTGTTTGCGCTCTCTGAATCCACTGAGCCAGGAAGCACAGATGGGGTGAAGTCAATGGAGGAACTGTTCATCATTAAAGTGACAATCATATTGCTTGTAATTTGGTGGGTGCTTCAGATTTGCCAAATCAAACCTTTTCCTCCTTGTGCCCAATATCACACCTAAATTTCCAAAGCTATATTGGGTGTTTTGGGTTATAGTGGTAGATCCTAAAGGCCCTATTAAATGACCTAAACCTTTCCCAGAAAGCCAGACACAGTGTCTGTCATCTTCTCTGGTGTAGTGGGAGACTGTGTGGTCATTCTGGAAGAAGGAAGTTGGGCATGTGACTTCGTGAATCCTCAGGTGTTCGCTAGGGATTGTACAATATGGGTTTTGAGTCTATTCTTTCAAGAGGGTCTCAAATTACTCACTCTGAAATTAACAGGACTCAGGTACAAAGCCAAAGCAGTCTAAACCTCTGGGAGCCAAGGAGAAAAGAGGAGAGGAGACCTGGAAAAATTCCCTCTCTCTCTCTCTCTCTCTCTCTCTCTCTCTCTCTCTCTATATATATATATATATATATATATATATATATAATTTCTTGCAAGATTGAAAGTTTGTATGACCAGACAACTAAATATGCACCTGAGGAATAGATGCAACTTTCCCTCCTCACCTTCCTACCTTCTGCCACCCCAAGTCCAGACAGAGTCAGCTTACTCTAGATTTACCAGGGGATGGATTTATTAGGCTCCAAAAATTGTTTTTAGGTGAGATGCAGGCTGCCAAAGCTCTCATAATTCACAAGATATCCTAGTTGTTGCATCACCATAAAAATACTGAGTTTTTATTATATACTAGTTACCCAGTGCACAGATTCATGCACATTGAAAGGAAGTTAATTAGAAGGTGGCCCGTGGGGCAAAACTGGGCCAGATGGGCCAGACATGCCTTGGAGCCAACCTCCCGAGTTCCCTCCCCTGCTGCCAGCACCTTGGGCTGCACCACAGGCTCAAAAGGCATCTGCAGATTGAGTGGGATCCATCCTGCAGGCAGGGTCCCTTGGCCTTTCCTACAGGGAATGGGCTGAAACCAGCTCTTCGACAACCTCTGAGGGGTCCTGGAGTGTGAGAGCTCTTCCCTCTCTGGTTCCAGGTTGTGTCACTGGAGAACTGCAGCTGCCAATTCACCATAGCTCAGCAGCTCCTGCATTGAGCATCTGCCCCCTGGTGGTCAGTGTGTGTCATACCTACCGGCTGGTTGGATGGTCAGATTGTTGCTTAGCCTTTTATATGTATAGATTTTGTTCACTAGGCTGAGAAATTTGATCAATCAATGTTTAAGCTTGAGGATAGGTACTAAGAGGACCATATGTGGCAGGAAGTAGTGGACAATAGGGTGGTTACCAATGGAAGGAAGCAGCTTGCTTTGGAAACTATGGTGTTAATAACCATATCCTTGGACCAATTATTGGTATTAATGACTTGGGTTACATTGAAGGGCCCCAGGTGACAGTTTTTTGACTTCCAGTAAGGACATAGATCAGGACGCACTATGTAATTTGCCAGGACTCGCACAAATAGAAAATACCAGGTCCTTTGTTGAAAAACCGTGAAGCATTTCAAGATGATATTACAAAGCACGTGAGGGTCCCTTCTAACCACTGGGCCTTGTGCAGCTCTACAGGTAACACACTCAGGAAACTCACCTTGAGGCAGAGCCAGAACCACATCTCCTGCCCCAAATATCTCCACCATTGCCCAGTTTCACTTCACTCTCCACATTCCTTGAATGAAACTTATCTTGTCAAAAGCTGCTTTTAGTGTTTTCCTGGTCAACCAACTGCTTCTCCAGGTATTTCCCTAGGTACACTGTTAAGTTCCTTAGAGGGAAGAGGGAAGTGGTTGAAATAGAATCTGCTGTGGCTCAGTTGTTTGGAGCACTGTCCCAAGAACCAGAAGGTCTCGGTTTCAATCCCTGGTCAAGGGGTAGGGGAGACAACTTACCAATGTATCTCTCTCAAATCAATGTCTCTCTCTCTCTTCTCCCTTCTTCCCACTCTATAATCAATTTAAAAATTAATCTGCAGGGTGCAGGATACAGGTCTTGAATGGTAACAGGCTTGAGGTCATTGGCCACAGAGGAGCATATGAAACATGACAGTCCCATCCCTGAACCCTAACTTAAGAGTAATCTCCCTCTAGAAGACTTGTGGTAGGAGCGTTGCCTCATATATCTCCTGCAATGTTCAGCTGGCCATGCTCTTCATCATTAGCAGCTCCTTTCCACACCCAGCTCTGCTGTGAGCCACCTGTCTCTCTGCTGCTGGTCCCCACCTGCAACCCCATGAAGGTGCTCTCTCCTATTCTAGGATGCGGCTCCTTCCACATAGTCAGACGCAATAAGATGAATGGGGAGAAAACCACAGCCTCCTTTGTTACATTTTCCATTTATTCTTTTTACCCCTTTATTCTTCACATCATACACACATGGCAATGTGAATGTATATGAATTTTTCCAAAGGTTGTGGATTATTTAAAAAAACACATTTCTTTAACTTTTACCAGAGTCTGCCTTTTGGAGCTCAGGGCTTTTTCAGCTGTTAGGATTTAGATAAATTTAAAGCTCAAACTTATTACAACATTGAAAAAATAATAACAGGAGATGAAGATAACAGACTCCTCACACTGTGCTGACTCTCCCACAAATCAACAATTGAGCTCGGTATACCAGTTACCTATTTCTGCCATAACAAATTACAAAAATGTAGTGGCCTGCGGCAATATGAATGAATTCTCTTAGAGTTCTGGAGGTCAAGAGCCTGAAATTGGTCTTATGGAGATAGAATGATGGTATCATCAGGACTGATCTTTCTGAAGGCTCCAGAGGACAATCCATCTCTTGCCGCTTTCAGCTTCTAGAAGCTTCCAGAATCTATAGTTTGTGCCCACATCACTCTAATCTCTGCTGCCATCATCACATTGCCTTCTTCCTCCTTTGATCTTCCTGCCTCCATCTTCTGGAACCTTTGTGATTACATGTAGGATGCACTCAGATAGACAATCTCCTCATCTCAAAATAATTAACTTCATCACATTTGCAATAAGGTAATATTCACAGGTTCTGAGGATTAGGATGGCTATCTGGAAGGGGGTAATTTTCAGGATACCAGATGTGGGTACCTTATCCTCTCTGCAACTCACTTTCATAGTCTCTAAAATGCAGTGTTTGTTTCCTAGGTTTGGTGTTGGTACAAGAGTATGGGGTGTTGCTGTTAAAAGATACTTAAAATGTGGATGTGGTTGTGGAATTGAGGGTAACGCACAGAAGCTGGGAGAATGCTGAGAGAGCTGATAGAGAAGGTTTAGATTTTCCTTGAAGAAACTATTGCTGGGAATTTGAATATTAAAGGTGAGATCTCAGATCAAAGTGAGAACCTTGGTAACGACACTGGAAGAAAGGTGATACTTGATACAAAGTGGTGGAGAAGATGCTGAGTTTGATTCTACTGATGGGTAGAAAGAAGAGCATGTAAGTGATAAACTTGAGTCTTTATCTGAGGAAGTTTCAAAGCACATTGTGGGGGGGTGCAGCCTGGTTTCTCCTTGTACAGTGCAAAAGGCAAGAGATCAGAGTGATGAATCCACTAGCCAAGGACCTTCAGTGATTGCCAGCAGCATGAGGACCTGGCTACCAGCAAGGGAGGATCCCCTCTAGCCCCTTCAGAAAGACCATGGCTCTGCCACCTTTTTATACTGGACCCCGAGAACTATGGGACCTTACATTTCTGTGGCTTTAAGCTATGCTGTTTGTGGTACTGTGCTACGTCAGCCCTAGGAATCTCAACAACACCTTGCTCCTTCCTCCACCTTTTCTCCTGCCCTCCTCCTGTTCCATCCTCTCAGCACCCCAGAGGTTTCCCCTTCTGCATGAGCTTGTGTTTATTAGAGTAATCCTTCCCACCCCCACCCACTCATCTGGCCCAGGAGGACCACAGAGGCTGCTGATGAGTGTACTGGTGGCTTTCTCAGAAACCTTTAAACTCTGCATGACCCGGTTTCTCAGGGATGTCTCCCTGCTCAGGATTCTAGACTCTAGATCCACCCCCTCTCCATCCTCTTTACTTTTACCCTTTCTGGACTCAGGCTCTTTACAGAAGAATTTAGCAGTCATCAGAAATTTTACAACGCAAAAACAAAACCAAAAACGTCTTCTTTTTTGAGAGAGACAGAGAAAATGAAGGGCTCATGGATTATCAAGGGGAAGGGGCAGATGCCAGCTGGTGTGAGCACAACAGGTCCTGAGACCACATCTGCCTGAGAGCATGCTCCAGGCCCACCCGCAAGAGCCAACCTCACACTCCCACAGAGCACCAAATTCCTACAAAAGAATCGTTTTACAAAAACTCACTGACACAGGCAACATTATGGTGTTTACCAAAAAGATGGAGTGAGAGGAGCCAGGAAAGTGCAAATGGGGTCAAAGCTTTGGTGACAGAAGGAGACTAGATTTTGGCTTGGGCACAGAATGCAATATACAGATGAGGTATGGAATTGTACACTGAAACCTATATAATGTTATTAACCATTGTCACCCCAATACATTTAATTCAAAAAAGAATAGTTTTACCTAAGGAGGGCATTAACACTTACAAAATAAGACAAAATGAGTTTTCATGCATTTAAAATATCTAAGCCAGCAGCCTCTGCTGCAGCACAGGATGGATAACATGTCTGAAAATGTGTCCCTTCTGTTAATCTAGTGACACTTTCTTTGTTCCATGAGGTTCAGAAAAGACCGTCATATTAGCACATCAGCACTGGTGTCTGCCATTAACATATGAAATACAGTCAGGAAATATATGTGCTTCTGATCTGCACTGTTGAGTCTATGGCTTTGGACAAAACATAACCGCTCTGGTATCTCTACAGATGAGAAGATAGGGAAGAGTCAGATCATCTAAGTCTGATGCCCCAGGATTCACATTTTACACCAATATCTGGGCCTTGTCCCTAGAGAAGAAGTCGCCAGATGCCAACTGGATTGAATCCTGAGCCCTGGCTGCTTACCCACACTTCCTCTCAGATGTTCATTGATTATAGTGATAAACCTGTGACAGCGAGCAGGTTTCCTCATGGAAGACCACTTGGAGGGACCAGTCCTGGGACTCTTGGCTTAAGGGGGTCTGTATGAAGGAGCAATATCACTGTGGGCCTCTGCTCCCATGCTTTGAGTGCCTGGGGTCATCAGAGTCATGTGTAGTTACAGACAGAGACAGATCCCAGCCCCATTACCATGTGGCATCAACAGCCAGGAAGGCAGGAAGCTTCTCCCACAGTCTCTGCCACTCTCAGCAAACCCTCAGCTCCCTTCCTTACTCATCTGCCAGGACTTTTTAGACCCCTTCCTCCAAAACCCATTCCTTTGCTTGGACAACCTTGAATTCTTAGCACTTGACCTTGTAGCAGAAGAAGAGGCTTTTTAGAACAGGAACCAGGAAAGAATTCAGAGGCTACCAGATCCATCTTCTAGCATTCAGTCACTTGCCTCTTTTCTGAAATTTTCAGTTTGGTTTGCACAATTTATCTTGTTATCTGCATTTCTTCCTTTTGTATTTAGTTTGACATTTTTTTTTTTTGCTTCACTCCAATTCTTCCATAAACATATGTCCTTAGGTGCTTTATTGCTACTTATAAATGCTATAAGTTCATCTTTACCAAGGGACAAAGGTGGGATTTAATGTGTATCCAAGTGTATCACAGCAGAAAATGTATTTTTGTTTCTCATTATCCTCTCTATTTCCAAGAAATGAGCTACAAGATGTTACTGTAAATTCACTTGTGCACTGGGAAGCATGCATCCTGCCTCCACCACAGCACTTTCCAGCCTCACTTCCTCCTTGTTCTCTTTAATTCATCACTTAAAGTTTTGGTCACAGCACAGGCTAGAAAGTCTAGGTTACACGGCCAACATTCCCTTATCTGTACCTGCTGAAGTGTTCAGAAGGGTGAGAAGAGAATGCTCAGCCAGGAAGAAACTTCATCATGAAGATCACCCTGAACAGTATTTAGGATCTATTGGGACCTCTCTTAGGCTGGTGCTGGCCTGAGGATGAAATGGAGGAGTTTTCCTGTGAGTTTCCAAACCCTCAACTGCTTCTCCTCCAGAGCAGGCACAACATTTAGCACTTTGACTCTGACATGTGTCAAACAAAATAAATTCAACTCTGAATTGAACCGGTGCTCATGGATGTTGCCATCTTTCAAATTCTTTTATTTTTATTTTTTTATTGATTAAGTTTTTACATATGTGTTCTCCTCCTTACATTCTCAAAGCTTAACTTGTGCATAAACAGCTAATGCAGCCTCACTGTTTTGGAATATTTCTTGTAGAAATATCACTTAAAATTAGAATTAGGGGGCCCATTTCTGAGCTGTGGAAGACCATAAATGGCTATCTGGAAATATAAGGAGACACCAGCATTTCTCCTGTCGTCTGCAAGTATAACACCTCTGTATTGATTGGAAAGCCAAGGGCACCAGATAAACACAGCAACTTGGAAGGCTAGGGAGCTGTCACCTAGGCCCCATTTTGCAATAGTTCATTGAACCCCACTGAACAACCACAAAAGGGGAAAACTAAACTATGCAAAATCCATGCACTCAGCAGGAAGGACGATGAGGGGAGCTAGCATGGTAGCCAACATTTAATCTAAAACTACTGAGCAGGTTTCCACTTGCAAACATCATTGTGAGGAGCCCTGCAGAATTATTGCTGGTGGAACAACCACATCAGGTGAAATTTTTAACAATTAAAGTCTCTAAAAGCTGCCCTAAGGTCATATAGCAAATGAAGAAGTGTTAATTCTTTTGCAATATACTAAATTTTAGTAACAGGAGTGAGAATCTGGGTAATACTTACCCATGACTTCCTTCCTCCCTCACCCACTCACATTCAGCTCAGCTTAAGGTGAACTCCATTCTGGGAAAATGTGGTAAAGAAAATGGGGCTCCTGTTCCCCTCAGTTAACCATCAAGTATATGCTACCTTACCAATAGGGGCAGGCTGGCAGCATTTCTCATGATGCCCTTTAACCCTTATTTGCAGAACTAAACTGGTGAGCACAGCCGGTAGCAACCTTCTCCTTCCCTAGACATAGTACAGAGGCTCTATCCCAGACTCAACAGACTAAGAATACTGAGAGCCCAGCGGCACACACTCCAGCTCCCTCATATGATGGAGGGTCCATGCTGGGAGAGGCAGGTTTAGATGACCAGAGACTACAACCCCTGCTTAGAGCCAAGAGCGATGGTTCAGCACTTTTGAGCAAGAGGAAAAGAAGTCCATAATTCAGAGAACTCCAAAGCTCTCCTCAAAAGAAATGACTTTTTTTGAAGCAGAGTGTGGGAAGTTCCCAGGCACTCTTGAAAACTGTGAAAATTTATAGGTAAGTAGTTTAAAGGTGTCTGGTAATCCAAAAAGAGCTTCAAGAAAAACCATGGGTCAGCAATTTACTAGAGAGAACCAGGAAAAGAGACATGCACAATAGGTCGTTTGAGGATCAGAGAAAGCCTAAAAGACTGACCCCAAAAACCAACCTGCAAAGGAAACCGATATTATTTATATCAGACTGTGGAGCAATTTATGCCCAGAGACATCCTATATAATAAAAGAGAAACATGGTAATTAGCCATACCTCCCCTACCCTTCCCATTGGCTAATCAGGGCAATATGCAAATTAACTGCCAGCCAAGATGGCGGCCGGCAGCCAGGCAGCTTGAAGCGAACATGAGGCTTGCTTGCTTCAGTGATGGAGGACTCCAACATTCCCTGCCTGCAGCTGCCGGTCTCTGAGCTTGCAGTTTGAAACATTGTTACAAATATAGAAGCTAAACAAAACCCAGAAAACTGCTTTCAGCCAGCCGGGATCTCAGAGCTGGAGTTGAAACAGTGTTTCGATTATAGAACCCAAACAAACCAGATACCTGCTTTCAGCAGCCGAGGCCTAAGCGCTGGAGCCAAGCCTCAGAGCTAAAGCTGGCCCAGAATAAAAAGAAAAAAGAAAAAAAGAAGCTGTTGGGAGCTTCAGTCACCTGCCAGCCTGAAAACAGCCCTAAGCCCCTCACCCAGACTGGCCAGGCACCCCAGTGGGCCCCCCACCCTGAAGGGGGGTGACCAGCTGCAAACAGCCATCATCCCCTCACCCAGGCTGTCCAGGCACCCCAGTGGGAACCCCCACCCTGATCCAGGACACCCTTCAGGGCAAACCAGCCAGCCCCCACCCGTGCACCAGGCCTCTATCCTATATAGTAAAAGGGTAATATGCCTCCCAGCACCGGGATCAGTGGAGCCACGAGGCCTCCTGGCACTGGGATCAGTGTGACAGGGGGCAGCGCCCAAACCCCCTGATTGCCCTGGGGCTCTGTGTGTGACAGTGGGCGGGGCCACAACCTCCCTATCCGCCCTGCTCTGTTCATGACAGGGGAAGTCACCCCAACACCCTGATCAGCCCTACTCTGTGCCTGATAGGGGGGAGCTCCCAAATCCCCAGACCGCCCTGCAGTTCCATGTGTGACAGGGTGCGTTGCCCCAACCCCCTGATCGGCCTTGCTCTGTGTGTGACAGGGTGCAGCACCTCAACCTTCCCCCACACGGGCCCTGCTCTGTGTGTGACGGGGTAGAGCCATAACCTCCCCATCAGCCCTGCCCTGAGTGTGACAGGGTGCAGCGCCCCAACCCCCTGATCCGCCCTGCTCTGTGCATGACAGGGTACGGAGCCCCAACCCGTCTGATGGGCCCTGCTCTGTGCCTGACATGGGGGAGCTCCCCAACCCCCTGATGGGCCCTCCTCTGTGCCTGACATGGGGGAGCTCCCCAACCCCCTGATGGGCCCTGCTCTGTGCGTGACAGGGGCTGGCGCCGCAACCTCCCCATTGACCCTGCCTTGAGTGTGACAGGGGGCGGTACCCCAACCCCCCAATCGGCCCTACCCTGAGTGTGACTGAGGGTGGCATTGCAACCTCCCAATCCGCCCTGCTCTGTGCATGACAGGGGGCGGTGCCCCAACTCCCCAATCAGCCCTGCTCTGAGCCCGACCAGGGGCTGCACCTAGGGATTGGGCCTGTCCTCTGCCATCCGGGAGCAGGCCTAAGCCAGCAGGTCGTTATCTTCCGAGGGGTCCCAGACTGGGAGAGGGCACAGGCCGGGCTGAGGGACCCCCCTCCCCCTCGAGTGCAAAAATTTTTGTGCACCGGGCCTCTAGTTTTAAATAACAGGAGAGAAATCAGCTGGCTATTGGTAGACCTAACAGCTGGGTATAATACAAATGGAGACACAGAGGTTAACAGAGAGATTAAGGGAAGAGACAAACAAGGAGAGCACTGCTAAGACTATTGTCATCCCAGGTGACAGCCCAAGGCTGCACCTTCTAAGGAGCGTCATCACAGCTTTCACACTGCAGGGGACATATACTTCCCCAGAAGAGTCCAGCCATCTCAGTAAACAAACATGCAAACAACAGCCAATTGGCCTCTACAAATGCAGAAGGTAAATCACTATGCCGAGCACTGCACTACATTACTTAAAACACCCATTTTTTAACGAAACTGCAAGACATACAAAGAAACAGGAAGTTGTAACCCACGTAGTGAAAAAAATTCAGGCAACAGTAACTCTCTGTCAGAAGTCCAACATATGAATTTGAAAACAGTGCTTTAAAGCAATAGTTGCAAATATGTTTAAAGAACGGAGGGAAATAATGCTTAGAAAAGAAAGGAAGCCATGATGAAAATACCTCATCAAATAGATACTATCAATAAAGATAGGGATTATTTTTTAAGAACAAAAAAGAAATTGAAATTATAGCTGAAATGAAATTTTACTAGAGAGGTTCAATGGTAGATTTGAACCAGAAAAAAAAAATTGGTGTAAAAATAACAGAAGTCAAGTGGAAATTGACAATTCAATAATAATAGTTGCATATTTCAACATCCCACTTTGGATAATGCAGAGAAGGACTAATCAGAAGGTCAAAAAAGTTGAGATGTGGTGACCACATAGGTCTAACACTAGAACACTCCACCCAAAACACTGGAATCCACATTCTCCGCAATGCACAAGGAACATTCTCCTAAACAGACTATGTGTGAGGCCATAAAATAAACCTTAAAAACTTTAAGAGGCTTGAAACCATACAAAGTATGATTTCCAGCTGTAATGAAGGAAAATTAGCAACGAGTAACAGAAAAAAACTTGAGGAAAAGAACTATGTGTTTTTTTTTATCCTAATCTGAGGATATTTTTCCCATTGATTTTTAGAGAGTGGAGGGGAAAGAAAGAGGGAGAGAGAGAAAGAGAGAGAGAGAGAGAGAGAGAGAGAGAAGAGAAGAGAAGAGAAGAGAAGAGAAGAGAAGAGAAGAGAAGAGAAGAGACACATCAATTGGTTGCATCCCACATCCTTTCTGACCGTGATCCATGGATTGGACCTGCAACCCAGTTACATGTCAATGACTGCGAGTCAAAGCTGTGACCCTCCAGTGCTTAGGCCTATGCTCTAATAGCTGAACACCCCATCCAGGGAAAAATCAATAATGAACAACACAATTCTAAATTACCAAGGAATCAAGGAAGATATAAAAAGGGAAATTATAAATACTTTGAGATGAATAGAAATGAAAAAAAACAACATAGCAAAACTCATGGGGTGTAACCAAAGTGATACTTAGAGGAATTTTTTTAAATTTTGTTTTATTGTTTAAAGCATTACAAAGAGTATTATATATGTCTCTTTTTCCCCCCTTGCTATTCCCCGGGCTCCCCTCCCCCAGTGTCTTGTGTCCATTGGTTATGCTTATATGCATGCATACTAGTCGTTCGGTTGATCTCTTACTGCCCCCACCCCAACACTCCCCGGGGTTCCCACTGAAGTTTGACAGTCTGTTCGATGCTGCTCTGCCTTGCCTCTGTATCTATTTTTGTTCATCAGTTTATAATTGTCTTTATGATCCATAAATGAATGAGATCATGTGATATTTTTATTTCCTTGACTGGCTTATTTCACTTAGCATAATGCTCTCCAGTTCCATCCATGCTGTTGCAAATGGTAAGAATTCCTTCTTTTTTACAACAGCATAGTATTCCATCGTGTAGATGTACAACAGTATTCTTTTTTTTAATTAATTTATTTTTTTATTTTTATTTATTTATTTTTTTTCTTGCTAAAAGTATTACAAAGGGTATTACATATGTGTCCTCTCCCCCCCACCCCCCGTCCTTGACAATCCCCTGGCCTCCCTTACCCCCCAGTGTCTTATGTCCATTAGTTATGCTTATATGCATGCATACAAGTCCTTCGGTTGATCTCTTACCCCCCTCCCTCCTGCCCCCCAACCCTCCTAGGCCTTCCCACTGCAGTTTGACAATCTGTGTGAGGCAGCTCTGCCTCTGTATCTATTATTGTTCAAAAGTTTGTAATGGTCTTTATTATCCATGAATGAGTGAGATCATGTGGTATTTTTCCTTCATTGACTGGCTTGTTTCACTTAGCATAATGCTCTCCAGTTCCATCCATGCTGTTGCAAATGGTAAGAGTTCCTTCTTTTCTACAGCAGCATAGTATTCCATTGTGTAGATGTACCACCGTTTTCTAATCCATTCATCTACTGATGGGCACTTAGGCTGTTTCCACATCTTAGCTATGGTGAATTGTGCTGCTATGAACATATGGGTGCATATATCCTTTCTGATTGGTGTTTCTGGTTCCTTGGGATATATTCCTAGAAGTGGGATCAGTGGCTCAAATGGGAGTTCCATTTTTAGTTTTTTGAGGAAACTCCATACTGTCTTCCATAGTGGCTGCACCAGTCTGCATTCCCACAAGCAGTGCACAAGTGTTCCTTTTTCTCCACACCCTCTCCAGCACTTGTCATTTGTTGATTTGTTGATGATAGCCATTCTGACAGGTGTGAGATGGTACCTCATTGTTGTTTTGATTTGCATCTCTCGGATGATTAGTGACTTTGAGCATGTTTTCATATGTCTCTTGGCTTTCTGAATGTCCTCTTTTGAAAGCTGTCTATTTAGATCCTTTGCCCATTTTTTGATTGGATTGTTTATCTTCTTTTTGTTGTATGAGTACCCTATAAATTTTGGAGATTAGGCCCTTATCAGATATGACATTGGCAAATATGTTTTCCCACCAGTGGGTTTTCTCCTTGTTTTGTTGATGGTTTCTTTTGCTGTGAAGTAGCTTTTTATTTTGATGTAGTCCCATTTGTTCATTTTCTCTTTGGTTTCAAGTGCCCTAGAAGCTGTATCAGTGAAGAAATTGCTTCTGCATATGTCTGAGATTTTGTTGCCTTTGGATTCTTCTAGAATTTTTATGGTTTCCTGTCGTACATTTAACTCCTTTATCCATTTTGAGTTTATTTTTGTGTATGGTGTAAGTTGGTGGTCTAGTTTCATTTTTTGCATGTATCTGTCCAATTCTCCCAACATCATTTATTGAAGAGACTATCTTGGCTCCATTGTATGTTCTTGCCTCCTTTGTCAAATATTAATTGAGCATATTGGTTCGGGCTAATTTCTGGACTCTCTGTTCTATTCCATTGATCTATATGTCTGTTCTTGTGCCAGTACCAGGCAGTTTTGAGAACAGTGGCTTTGTAATACAGCTTGATATCTGGCATTGAGGTCCCACATACTTTGTTCTTTCTCAGGATTGCTGCAGCTATTCGGGGTCGTTTTTTATTCCAGATTAATTTTTGGAGAGTTCCTTCTAGGTCTGTGAAATATGCCATTGGCATTTTAATGGGAAGTGCGTTGAATTTCTAGATTGCTTTGGGTAGTATGGACATATTAATGATGTTGATTCTACCAATCCAAGAACATGGTATGTTCTTCCATCTGTTTATGTCTTCCTCTATCTCTTTTTTCAACGTCCTGTAGTTTTCTGAGTAGAGGTCTTTTAGCTCTTTAGTTTAGTTTATTCCTAGGTAGCTTAATTTTTTTGGTGCGATGGTAAATGGGATTGTTTTTATAATCTCTATTTCTGAAAGTTCACTATTGGTGTATATAAATGCCTCAGATTTCTTGGTGTTAACTTTGTATCCTGCTACATTGCCAAATTCAGGTATTAAGTCTAGTAGTTTTTTGATGGAGTCTCTAGGGTTTTGTATGTATAATATCATGTCATCTGCAAATAAGGACACTTTTACTTATTCTTTTCCAATTTGGATGCCTTTTATTTCTTCTTCTTGTCTAATTGCAGTGGCTAATACTTCCAGGACTATGTTGAACAGGAGTGGTGAGAGTGGCATCCCTGTCTTGTTCCTGTTTTTAGGGGAAATGGTGTTAGTTTTTGTCCATTGAGTATGATGTTGGCTGTGGGCCTGTCATATATGGCTTTTATTATGTTGAGGTATGATCCTTCTACTCCCACCTTGCTGAGAGTTTTTATCAAAAATGGGTGTTGGATTTTGTTCAATGCTTTTTCTTCATCAATTGATATGACCATGTGTTTTTTTTCTTTCAATTTTTTTATGTGATGTATCACGTTTATTGATTTACAGATGTTGTACCATCCTTGCATCCCTGGGATAAATCCTACTTGGTCATGGTGTATGATCCTTCTGATGTACTGCTGGATCCGATTTGCTAAGATTTTGTTGAGGATTTTGGCATCTCTGTTCATGAGGGATATTGGCCTGTAATTCTCTTTCATTGTGTTGTCTTTACCTGGTTTTGGTATTAGGGTGATGCTGGCTTCATAGAATGAGCTTGGAAGTGTTCCTTCCTCTTGAATTTTTTGTAGTATTCTGAGGAGGATAGGTTTTAGTTCTTCCTTGAATGTTTGGTAAAACTCCCCTGAGAAGCCGTCTGGTCCTGGGCTTTTGTTTGCTGGAAGCTTTTTGATAACTGCTTCAATTTCTTCCATAGTTATTGGCCTATTGAGATTTTTAGATTCTTCCTGATTGAGGTTTGGAATGTTGTACTTTTCTAGGAATTTGTCCATTTCCTCCAGGTTGTCTAGTTTGTTGGTGTAGAGTTGTCCATAGTATTGTTTAACAATCATTTGTATTTCTGTGGGGTATGTTGTTATTTTGCCTCTATCGTTTCTGATTTTGTTTATTTGGGTCCTCTCTCTTTGCTTCTTGGTGAGCCTGGCTAGAGGTTTTGTCAATCTTGTTTATCCTTTCAAAGAACCAGCTCTTGGTTTCATTGGTTTTCTGTATTGATTTTTGGTGTCTATGTCATTTATTTCTGCTCTAATCTTTATTATCTCCTTCCTTCTGCTCACTCTGGGTTTTCTAGTTGCTCTCTTTCTAATTCTTTGAGTTGAAGAGTTAGATGATTTACTAAATTTTTTCTTGTTTTTTGATATAGGCCTGTAGAGCTATAAACTTCCCTCTCAGGACTGCTTTCATTGTGTCCCATAAGGTTTTGGATTGTTGTGTTTTCATTGTCATTAGATTCCAGGGTTTTTTAATTTCTTCTTTGATCTCATTGGTAACCCAATCAATATTTAATAACATGCTATTCAGCTTCCAAGTCTTTGAGTATTTTGGGTTGTTGTTATTGTAGTTTATTTCTAACATTATGCCATCGTGGTCTGAGAAGATGCTTTTTATGATATCAATCTTCTTGAATTTGTGGAGACTTTGCTTGTGACCCAATATGTGGTCTATTTTTGAATATGTCCCATGAGCACCTGAGAGGAATGTATATTTCATGGCTTTGGGGTGAAGTGTTCTGAAGATGTCTATTAAGTCCATCTGATCTAGTGAGTCATTTAGGATTGCTGTTTCTTTGCTGATTGTTTGTATAGAGGACTTATCCAGTGATGTCAATGGTGTATTAAAGTCCCCTTCTACGATTGTATTGTTGTCGATCTCTCCTTTGATATCTTCCAGGAGTTTTTTTTTATGAATTTGGGTGCTCCTGCATTGGGTGCATATATGTTTACCAGGGTTATATCTTCTTGTTGTATTGATCCCGTTAGTATTATGAAGTGGCCTTCCTTATCTTTTGTTATGGCCTTCACTTTGAGATGTATTTTGTCCGATATAAGTATTGCTACCCCAGCTTTCTTTTCCTTTCTATTTGCCTGAAAGATATTTTTCCATCCCTTCACTTTCAGTCTGTGTGAGTCCCTTCTAATGAGGTGGGTCTCTTGTAAACAGCAGATGTATGGGTCATGTTTTTTTATCCATTCAGCCACTTGATGTCTTTTGGTTGGAGCATTTAGTCCATTTACATTTAAAGTTATTATTGAAAGGTACTTTTTTGTAGCCATTTCTTTTTTGTGTGTGTGTGCCTGTATTCTTTCTTAGCTTTTTAGTTCTTCTTTTTACACCAGTCCCTTTAGCATCTCTTGCATTGCTAGCTTGGTGATGATAAACTCTCTTAGCCTTTTTTTTTGTCTGTGAAGCTTCTTATTTCCCCTTCAATTTTGAATGATAGCCTTGCTGGATAGATTATTCTTGGATTCAGTCCTTTGCTTTGCATCACTTTGTAAATTTCCGCCCATTCTTTTCTGGCCTGATGTGTTTCTGTTGAGAAATCATTTGATAATCTAATGGGAGATCCCTTGTATGTCACTTTCCGTCTCTCTCTTGCAGCCTGTAAGATTCGCTCTTTGTCCTGAACATTTGCCATGGTAATTATGATGTGTCTTGGTGTGGGTCTTTTCGGGTTCACCTTGTTTGGGACTCTCTGGGCTTGTGTGACTTTTTTCTTCCCCACCTCGGGGAAGTTTTCTGATATTATTTCTTAGAATAAGTTTTCTAACCCTTGTTCCACTTCCTGCTGTTCTGGCACCCCTATTATTCCTATGTTGCTTCGTTTCATGTTGTCCCATAGCTCCCTTAGGCTCTCCTCCTCTCTTTTAATTTTTTTTCTCCAATTGCAGTACATTTTGGGTGTGTTTTGCTTCCTTGTCTTCTAATTCACTAATTCGGTCCTCCACTTCTCCTAGTCTACTGTTGATACTTTCAATGGTGTTTTTTATTGCAGCTATATTGCTCTTCATTTCTTCTTGGGACTTACTTAAGTTGTTGATTTTTTCATCTGTTTCTTCTAGTTTCTTGCATATGGTATTGATTTTTTCCTCCGTCTGGTGCATGCACGCTAGGACCCTTATTCTGAATTCTTATTCCATCATGTTGCATGCCTCTGTCTCACTTAGCTGCTTTTCTGGTAAGTCCTCCTTTTCTTTCCTTTGGGGGTTTCTTTGTCTACCCATGTTTGATCTCACTGACATATCTAGTTGTTGAGTTGTTCAATGGCTGCTCCCTGGGTGGCAATGGCAGCTCCCTGGGTGGCAGTGCCTTCTCGGGCTGTGGTTGCTCCTTGGGCGGTTGTGGTAGCGGCTGCTCCTCCGTTGGTAGCAGGGCCTCTGGTGGGTGCTGTTCACAGCTGTGGTGGCTCTTCTGGCTGGTGGAGGGAGGCTTCACACACAGTAACTGTTCCCCAGACAGAGCGTGTGGTGATCAGGAGGCCGCTGTTGCTTGAATCTGCTTTCCGTGGGGGGAAGCACGTCTTCTCTGAGTTCATGTAGTCGCGCTGCTTTAGAGCCGTTGCCTCCGGGTTAGCTGCCAATCTCTGAATGCCGATGAACAGCTACTCAAGATGGCGTAGTCTCGCGGCTGAGCCGGTGCCCCGGGGGAGGTTTCAGCCTCTATCTCTAACCGTCCCCATTTTCTAGGCGTTCTCTGTCTTTTTTGGCTGCAGACTGTCTCTCAGCTGAATCTCCTCTGCTTATTCGGGCTGTATGTTACCCATTTCAGCTGCTCTCCCTTACCTGCTCTGTGACAAAGCACCGACTCGTCCGTCTAAACCTCCGCCATTTTTTCTCCCTTCCAGTCACTATTTTTCTACCACAGTATTCTAATCCATTCATCTGCTGATGGGCACTTAGGCTGTTTCCAAATCTTAGCTATGGTAAATTGTGCTGCTATGATCATAGGGGTGCATATATCCTTTCTGATTGGTGTTTCTGGTTTCTTGGGATATATTCCTAGAAGTGGGATCCCTGGCTCAAATGGGAGTTCCATTTTTAACTTTTTGAGGAAATTCCATACTGTATTCCACAGAGGCTGCACCAGTCTGCATTCCCACCAGCAGTGCACGAGTGTTCCCTTTTCTCCCCATCCTCTCCAGCACTTGTCTATTCCTGATTTGTTGATGATAGCCATTCTGACAGGTGTGAGATGGTATCTCATTGTTGTTTTGATTTGCATCTCTCAGATGATTAGTGACATTGAGCATGTTTTCATATGTCTCTTGGCTTTCTGAATGTCCCCTTTTGAAAAGTGTCTACTTAGGTCCTTTGCCCATTTTTTGATTGGATTGTTTATCTTCCTTTTGTTAAGTTGTATGAGTTCCCTGTACATGTTGGAGATTAAACCCTTATAGTTGATAACATTGGCAAATATGTTCTCCCATGCAGTCGGCTTTCTTGTTGTTTTGTTGATGGTTTCTTTTTCTGTGAAAAGCTTATTATTTTGATGTAGTCCCTTTTTTTTCTCTCTTTAGTTTCGAATGCCCTAGGAGCTCTATCAGTGAAGAAATTGCTTCGGCAGATGTCTGAGATTTTGTTGTCTTTAGATTCCTCTAGTATTTTTATGGTTTCCTGTCTTACATTTAAGTCCTTTATCCATTTTGAGTTAATTTTTGTGTATGGTGTGAGTTGGTGTTCTAGTTTCATCTTTTTGCATGTACCTGTCCAATTTTACCAGCACCATTTATTGAAGAGACTGTCTTGACTCCATTGTATGTTCTTGCCTCCCTTGTCAAATATCAATTGAGCATATTGGTTCAGGTCGACTTCTGGGTTCTCTATTCTATTCCATTGATCTATATGTCTGTTCTTGTGCCAGTACCGGGCAGTTTTGAGAACAGTGGCTTTGTAATATAGCTTGATATCTGATATTGAGATCCCACCTACTTTGTTCTTCTTTCTCAGGATCGCTGCCTCCATTCAGGGTATTTTTTTATTCCAGATGACTTTTTGGAGAGTTCCTTCTAGGTCTGTGAAATATGCCATTGGTATTTTAATGGAAAGTGAGTTGAATTTCTAGATTGCTTTGGGTAGTATGGACATGTTAATGATGTTGATTCTATCAATCCATGAACATGGTATGTTCTTCCATCTCTTTATGTCTTCCTCTATCTCTTTTTTCAACGTCCTGTAGTTTTCTGAGTAGAGGTCTTTTACCCCTTTAATTAAGTTTATTCCTAGGTATCTTAATTTTTTTGTTGAGACGGTAAATGGGATTGCTTTTTTAGTCTCTCTTTCTGTAAGTTCACTATTGGTATATAGAAATTCTATAGATTTTTTTTGTCATTTATTTTGTATCCTGCTACGTTGCCAAATTCATTTATTAATTTATTAAGTCTAACAGTTTTTCGATGGAGTTTTTACGGTTTTATATGTACAATATCATGTCATCGGCGAATAAGGACATTTTTACTTCTTCTTTTCCAATTTGGATGCCTTTTATTTCTTCTTCTTCTCTAATTGCAAGAGCTAATATTCCCAGTAATATGTCGAACAGGAGTGGTGAAAGTGGTCATCTCTGTCTTGTTCCTGTTCTTCGGGGAAATGGTTTTAGTGTTTTTCCCATTGAGTATGATGTTGGCTGTGGGTTTGTCATATATGGCTTTTATTATGTTGAGGTATGATCCTTCTATTCCGATTTTGCTGAGAGTTTTTATCAAAAATCGGTGTTGGATTTTGTCAAATGCTTTTTCTGCATCAATTGATATGACTATGGTGTGTTTTTTCCTCCTCAATTTGTTTATGTGATGTATCACGTTTATTGATGTGTGGTTATTGTACCATTCTTGAATCCCTGGAATAAATCCTACTTGGTCATCGTGTATGATCTTTCTGATGTATTACTAGATTTGATATGCTAAGATTTTGTTGAGGATTTTGGCATCTATGTTCATGAGGGATATTGGCCCGTAATTCTCTTTCATTGTGTTGTCTTTATTTGGTTTTGGTATTAGGGGGATGCTGGCTTCCTAGAATGAGCTTGGAAGTGTTCCTTCCTCTTGAATTTTTTGTAGTATTCTGAGGAGGATAGGTTTTAGTTCTTTCTTGAATGTTTGGTAAAACTCCCCTGTGAAGCCGTCTGGCCCTGGGCTTTTGTTTGCTGGAAGCTTTTTAATGACTGCTTCAATTTCTTCCATAGTTATTGGCCTATTGAGATTTTTAGATTCTTCTTGATTGAGGTTTGGAATGTTGTATTTTTCTAGGAATTTTTCCATTTCCTCAAGGTTGTCTAGTTTGTTGGAGTAAAGTTGTTCACAGTATTTTTTTTTTTAACAATCATTTGTATTTCTGTGGGGTATGTTCTTATTTTGCCTCTATCATTTCTGATTTTGTTTATTTGGGTCCTCTCTCTGTGCTTCTTGTTGAGCCTGGCTAGGGGTTCATCAATATTGTTTATTTTTTCAAATAACCAGCTCTTGGTTTCATTGATTTTATGTATCATTTTTTTATCTCTATGTCATTTATTTCTTCTCTAATCTGTATTATCTCCTTCCTTCTGCTCACTCTGGGCTATTCTCGTTGCTCTCTTTCTAATTTATGAGAGGTAGAGTTAGATGATTTACTACCATTTTTTTCTTGTTTTTGAGGTAGGCCTGTAGAGCTATAAACTTCCCTCTCAGGACTGCTTTTATTGTGTGCCATAGGTTTTGGATTGTTCTGTTTTCATTGTCATTAGTTTCCAGGATGTTTTTTAAAAAAAATATGTTTTATTTATTTTTTACAGAGAGGAAGGGAGCGAGATAGAGAGTTATAAACATCAATGTGAGACAAACATGGATCAGCCACCTCCTGCACACTCCGTAGTGGGGATGTGCCCGCAACCAAGGTACATTCCCTTGACCAGAATCGGACCTGGGACCCTTAAGTCTGCAGGCTGATGCTCTATCTACTGAGCCTAAACGGTTAGGACTTCCAGGATGTTTTTAATTTCTTCTTTTATCTCATTAGTAACCCAATCAATATTTTTTTAAAAATATATTTTATTAATTTTTTTACAGAGAGGAAGGGAGAGCGATAGAGAGAGTCAGAAACATGGATGAGAGAGAAACATCGATGTGCTGCCTCCTGAACACTCCCCACTGGGTATGTGCCTGCAACCAAGGTACATGCCCTTGACCGGTATTGAACCTGGGACCCTTGAGTCTGCAGGCCGATGCTCTATCAACCAAGCCAAACTGGTCAAGACCCAATCAATATTTAATAACATGCTATTCAGCTTCCAAGTGTTTGAGTGTTTTGGATTGTTTTTATTGTAGTTTATTCCTAATATTATGCCATTGTGGTCCGAGAAGATGCTTGGTATGATTTCAATCTTCTTGAATTTGGGGAGACTTTCCTTGAGAACCAATATGTGGTCTATTTTTGAATATGTCCCATGTGCCCTTGAGAAGATTGTATATTCTGTGGCTTTTGGGTGAAATGTTCTGAAGATGTCATTTAAGTCTTTCTGATGTAGTGAGTCATTTAAGATTGCTGTTTCTTTGCTGATTTTTTGTCTAGAGGATTTATCCAGTGATGTCAGTGGTGTATTAAAGTCGTCTACAATGATTGTATTGTTGTTGATCTCTCTCTTGATATCTTCCAGGAGTTTTTTAAATGTATTTGGGTGCTCCTGTATTGGGTGCATATATGTTTACCAGGGTTATATCTTCTTGTTGTATCCATCTCTTTAGTATTATGAAGTGGCCTTCCTTACCTCATTTTATGGCCTTCACTTTGAGGTCTATTTTGCCCGATATAAGTATTGATACCCCAGCTTTTTTTTCATTTCCATTTGCCTGAAAGATATTTTTCCATCCCTTCACTTTCAGTTGTGTGTGAGTCCCTTATTCTGAGGTGGGTCTCTTGTAGACAGCAAATATATGGGTCATGTTTTTATATCCATTCAGCCACTCGATGTCTTTTGGTTGGAGCATTTAGTCCATTTACATTTAAAGTTATTATTGAAAAGTACTTGTTTGTAGCCATTTTTATTTTTTGTGCCTGTATTCTTTCTTAGCTTTTTAGTTCTTCTTTTTACACCAGTCCCTTTAGCATCTCTTGCATTGCTAGCTTGGTGATGATAAACTCTCTTAGCCTTTTTTTTTTGTCTGTGAAGCTTCTTATTTCCCCTTCAATTTTGAATGATAGCCTTGATGGATAGATTATTCTTGGATTCAGTCCTTTGCTTTTCATGACTTTGTAAATTTTTGTCCATTCTTCTCTGGCCTGATGTATTTCTGTTGAGAAATCATTTGATAATCTAATGGGAGATCCCTTGTATGTAACTTTCCGTCTCTCTCTTGGAGCCTTTAAGATTCTCTCTTTGTCCTGAACATTTGCCATTGAAATTATGATGTGTCTTGGTGTGGATCTTTTTGGGTTTATCTTGTTTGGCACTCTCTGGGCTTGTGTGATTTTTATCTTCCCCACCCCAGGGAAGTTTTCTGAAATTATTTCTTAGAATAAGTTTTCTAACCCTTGTTCCTCTTCCTGCTGTTCTGGCACCCCTATTATTCGTATGTTGCTTCGTTTCATGTTGTCCCATAGCTCCCTTAGGCTCTCCTCCTGTCTTTTAATTTTTTTTCTCCAATTTCAGTACATTTTGTGTGTGTTTTGCTTCCTTGGCTTCTAATTCGCTAATTCGGTCCTCTGCATCTCCTAGTCTACTGTTGAAACTTTCCATGGTTTTTTTTTTATTGCAGCTATATCACTCTTCATTTCTTCTTGACTCTTATATAAGTTATTGATTTTTTTATTTATTTCTTCATGATTCTTACATAAGTTGATTTTTTCCCTCCATCCGGTTTATGAACTCTAGGATCCTTAGTCTGAACTTTTCTCTGACATATTGCATTCCTCTGTTTCACTTAGCTGCTTTTCTGACGATTCCTCCTTTTATTTCCTTTGGGGGTTTCTTTGTCTACCCATTTTTGGTCTCACCGACTGTCCTAGATGTTGAGTCGTGCAGGGGCTGCTCCTTGTGTGGCAGTGGTTCCTCGGGCTGCAGTTGCTCCTCAAGTGGTCACAGTAGTGGCTGCTCCTCAGCTGGCAGTGGCTCCTCTGTTAGGTGCTGTTTGCAGCAATGGTGTCTCCTCTGGCTGGTAGGTGAAGCTGTTCACACAGCTGCTGTTCTTTGGACAGGGGTGGGCTGATCATGAGGCTGCTGCTCCTCAGGTTGGGGCTGGCTGTGCGCGGCTGCTGCTCCTTGGACAGGAGCAGGCTGTTCACATGGCTTCTGCTCCTTGGATGGGCATGGAGTGCTCACGTGGCTGCTACTCCTTGGATGAGGGCTGGCTGCACACTGAGGCTTTCCTCAGATGTGGCAGGCTGTTCATGAGGCTTCCACTCTTTGCACAGGGGCAGGTTGCTTACAGGGCTACTGCTACTCGTACGTGTGCTAGCAGCTTGTGCAGCTACTGCTCCTCAGATGGAGGACAGGCTGCCTGTGTGGCTGCTGTTCCTCGGGCTGGAGTGAGCTGCACTTGCGGCTGCTGCTTCTTGGATGGGGCAGGATGGTCGCCCAGCTGCTGCTCATCAGACAGGTGCAAACTGCGTGAGGCTGCTGCTCCTTAGGTGTTGCAGGGCTGCTGCTCCTCAGATGTCAGTCTGTCTGCTTGTGTGGCTGCTGCTCCTCGGGCCGGGGTGAGCTGCATGTGCAGCTGCTGCTCCTCGTACGGGGGCTGTTGGCTCGTGTAGTTGCTGCTCCTCTGATGGATGGGCTGCTTGCATGGCTGCTTCTCTTTGGGCGGGAGCTAGCTGCATGTATGTCTGTTGCTCCTCTAATGGGGGCAGGTCAGTCACCCAGCTTCTGCTCAATGGACAGGTGTAGGTTGCATGTGTTTGCTGCTCCTTGGACCAGGGTTGACTGCACAGGGCTGCTGCTGCTCAGACGTGGGTGGTCTGCTTGTGTGGCTGCTGCTCCTCTGACTTGGGCAGGCTGCTCGGGCGGCTACCGCTCCTTGAATGGGAGTGGGCTGCTTGCGGCGATGCTGTTCCTCGTATGGGTATGGGCTGCTCACACCACTGCTGCTGCTCATATGGGGGAAGGCTGCTCGTATAGCTGCTGCTCCTTGGATGGGGGCAGGTTTCTCTCACACATATTGCTCCTCAGACAGGAGGAGGGTATGGGCTGCACAGCTGCTGCTCCTCAAATGGGGGTGGGCTGCATGGGGCTGCCGCTCCTCAATTGTGGGCAGGTTGCTCATGGGGCTGCTGTTCCTCAGATGGGGCAGGCTGCTCACGTGGTTGCTTTTCCTCGGATGAGGGAGCAGGCTGCTCACACAGCTGCTGCTCCTTGGACAGGGGCAGGCCACATGAGGCTTCTGCTCTTAGGATTGGGGCAGGTTGCTCACGGAGCTGCTGTTCCTTGGACAGGAGTTGGCTGCTCATGTGTCTGCTGCTTGCATGATTGCAGTGTCCTGGGCTAAGGTGTTGGGTAAGTCAGAAGGGAGCATGCTTCAGAACTCACAGGAGCCTACATCCAGGGTGGCTGGAAACTCATTGATTGTGGGACCACAGCCGAGGTAGCATGTCCCTGGCAGGGGTGTCTTTAGAGTCCCAGGTTTTATCTGAGGGCACCTTGGGTGCTGTCAATATTAAACCAAGAAGAAAGATATCAAACCAATATCCTAATATTCCACATTAAAGCAGTGATTAAGGCAGCATACAAAACCTAAAGCACTTACAAGAAGAATACAATAAAGAGTACAAGTGGAAATTAATGAACTAGGAAATAGAAAAACAATACAGAAAACCAACGCTTGTTTCTTTGAAAATATCAACAAATTGACAAATATTTTGCTAGTTTGACCAAAAGCATATAGAGAATTAGTAAAATCATGAATGAAAAGGGGGCATTATTACTAATCTTATGGAAATAAAACAATTGTAATTATATATTACAAACAATTTTATGCTCTCCAAATTAGATAGCATAGATAAAAAGGAAAAATTTATAAACTACCAAAACTAACTCAAGGAAAAAATGGACAACTAAATAGACCTATCTATACTAATAAAAGGGTAACATGCTAATTAGACTGAATATACCAGACATCTTCCAGACATATTTTCGGACAAAAGTCACAGAGGCAGAGGTGGTTAGGGGTGATTAGGCCGGCAGGAGAGAGCAGTTAGGGGTGATCTGGCCAGCATGGGAGAGTGGTTAGGGGTGATCAGGTCAGCAGGGGAGAGTGGTTAGGGGTGATCAGGTCAGCAGGGGAGAGTGGTTAGGGGTGATAAGTCTGGCAGAGAAGAGCATTTAGGGGCAATCAGGTCCACAGGGGAGAGCAGTCAGGGGTATTCAGATAGGCAGGCAGAGGTGATTAGGGGAGATCAGACAGGCAGGCAGAATGGTTAGGGGTAATCAGGCAGGCAGGCACAGAGGTTAGGGGTGATCAGGCAGGCAGGCAGATTGGTTAGTGGTGATTAGGCAGGCAGGCAGGTAAGCAGTTAGGAGCCAGTGGCCCTGGGTTGCAAGAGGAATGTCTGACTGCCGGTTTAGGCATGATCCCTGCAGTTGGACATCTCCCGAGGGGTCCCGGATTGGAGATGGTGCAGGCCAGGCCAGGCTGAGCCTCCCCCCACACCCCTTGTGCATGGATTTCGTGCACCAGGCCTATAGTAATATATAAAGGGATTAAATCACTAATATAAAACATTACCTACAAAGAAAACCTCAAGCCCAGATTCTATCCAACATTTTAGAAGTATTAATAAAATTCTTCACAAACTTTTCCAAAAATAGATTAGGAAAAGCACATTCTAACTTATTCTATAATTCCAGTATTGTCCTGATACCAGAATAGAAAAAGATAACACAATAAAGGAAAACCTCAGATCAATATCTCCTACAAATATGGATGCAAAAATCCTCAACAAAATACAGTTGGTCCTCAGGTTATGTCGGAGATGCCTTCCTATGGCACGATGTAACACAATTTTCACCATAAGCCACCTACATAAGCACCTTCATCACTCACATGGAGCACATACACACAGGTAATGAAGTAAAGCAGTAAAAATAATTGAAAAGAAATATGACCTTTACTTGTGG
Source organism: Myotis yumanensis (assembly GCF_028538775.1). NCBI lineage: Eukaryota > Metazoa > Chordata > Mammalia > Chiroptera > Vespertilionidae > Myotis > Myotis yumanensis. The sequence goes on from NW_027223760.1 coordinate 6,224,878, forward strand.
TAAATAAATAATAAAAACCATAAAGCACATATGTACATACAAGGGTAAATACTGTATTATCCTTACCTTTACTATTGTTGTTGGCTTGCACACTGGACATTGCAAAGAGGGGAAAGACAGGCTTACACTAGGCTACTGGGGGGAGATGCAGAACCTGCAGAAGGTGCATGAGATACTGGGGCAGGTGAGTCTGGAGAGGCATATGAGGTAGAGGGTATGGGATCTGTTGCAGGTCTCTCTACCTTCTTAAAATAACGTCCAAGGCTAGTCTGGAAGGATACCTTCTTCTTGTCCTCGCAAATCTCCTTGTAATAACACAGGCTATCCATGACCCCTCTGGCAATCTTCATGTACTTGTCAATGTTGGGGTCCTGAGCCTCAAACCTTGCCAAAGCATCCTCTATCATGGCAAAGGCCCCTGCTAATTCCTTTCTTATAAATCTCCTGGGCTCTGGGGTTGGTGTGTCTTCCTCTTCAATTAGCTGCTGTTTCAGTGAATGAGGTCCTTGGTAGATAGCTCCTCTCCATGAGATGCCCGCAGCTCTGTGACATCCTCAGCCTCCACCTCCAAATCAAGCTGCTTACTCAACTCAACAGCATTCTGGATGACAACCTCAACTGAGTCCTCAAAGCCATGGAAATCATTCACAAACTGGGGACACAATTTTTCCCAAACACCATTTAAGTTCATCTGCTTAACTTCACCCCAAGAATCAGAAATGTTTTTTATAGCAGCAAGAATATTGTAAGATTTCCAAAAGTGCTTGAGGGTCAACTCTTTATCCTTCTCAGTTGCCCTAAAAGCCATAGCAAATGTCCTTCGGAGGTAGTAGGCCTTGAAAGAGGCAATAAAACCTTGGTCCATAGGCTGTAAAAGGGAGATGGTATTAGGTGGAAGGTAAACCACCTTGACATTTGGATGAAAGTCATTCAAATAGGCAGGGTGACCAGGGGCATTGTCCAGCACTAGCAACACCTTAAAAGGCAGCCCCTTTGAAGCACAGTAGTCCTTCACTTCTGACACAAAGTGGTTGGTGAACCAGTCCCCAAATATGCTAAGTGTCACCCATGCCTTCTTGTTAGATTTCCAGATGACAGGTAGTTGACCCTTCCATGCGCCCTTGAGTGCCCTTGGGTTCTCGGCCAGATACACCAACAAGGGCTTCAGCTTGAAGTCACCAGCAGCATTAGCCCCAAGTAGCAAAGTCAATCTCTCCTTGCTGGCTTTATGGCCTGATGCTGTCTTCTCCTCCTTGGTGATGTACATATGTGTAGGCATACACTTCCAGAACAAGCCTGTCTCATCCACCTTAAACACTTCTTTATAAGGTAACTCCCCTCCCTAATTATCTCAGCCAACACACTAGCAAAATCACCTGCTGCTTTCGCATCACCACTAGCAGCTTCCCAGTGCACCTTTAGATTATGCAAATTAGTACGAGCCTTAAAACGCATAAACCAACCTTTACTAGCCACAAACTCTTCACTTTTACTCCTTTCCTCCTTTTCTTTTTTCATGGCCTCAAACAATCTTCTCCTCAACCAACATCAGGCTAACTGTTGATGCTGGTCATCCAGCCAAAGCACTAATAATCTTTCCATCTGAATAATGAGACCACTACACTGCTTTATAATCACAGTTGATCTTAATGAGCAGATACTTTCTCATGTTCAAGTATATGCTTTTCGCCAATGATCATCCAGATGGTCGTATGACTTAGGCCAAGCAACTGGCCGATGTTGGTTGGTGTTTTGCCCCTTTCCGAGCATCTTATTACATCTACTTTCACTTCCATTGTGATGGCTTTCCTTCTTTTCATAGCACTGCCATCAGAAGAATCTGCCTTAAGCTTAGGAGCCATAATGAAGGGCAAAAAGTGTCCAAAATAACAACATAAATGAAAGAGAGTGAATGAAGCATAATCCAAAATGGCTTATAAATGACGTATTTATCTGCTCTGCTTGCCAACTAGACATCTGGCGACCTTCGTGCAAATGCCTTAGGTTGAAATGATGAAACTTTTTTTTTAATAAATAAATTGGAGATGACAACCATGAAATGATGTACATTGAGTCCGATGCACTCTGAGGACTGCCTTTACTGGCAAAATAATCCAGCAATATATAAAAAGGAATATACACCATGACCAAGTGGAATTCATCCCAGGAATGCAATATTGGTCTAACATTCAGAAATCAATTACTGTAACAAACCATATCATTAAAATAAAGAATGGGTCAACATGCACAAGTCAGCCCAAGTGATACAATATATTAACAATATATTTGATTATCTCAATAAATAAATAAAAAACACTTGACAAGAACCAAAAAACTTTCATAATAAAAAATCTTGTGTACAAAAGAAATGTACCTCAACACAATTAAAGACATATTTGACAAGCTCAAAGCTAAGATCATATCCAAAAATAAAAAGCTGTGAGTTTTTCCTTTAAGGTCAGAAAAAATACAAGTATGCCCACTCTTAACACTTTTATTTAATACTAGAGGGCCAGTGCATGGATTCATGCACATTGAAAGGAAATTAATTAGAAGGTGGCTGGCGGGGCAGGACTGGGAGAGAAGGTCCAGACACGCCCTGGAGCCAACATCCCCAGGTCCTTCCATGGCCGGCTGCACTTGGGCTGCCATCTGTGGAGTGAGCACAGTCTCTCTGCCAGGTGGGGGTTCCTTGGCCTGGCCTGTGGGGATTGGGCTGAAACCAGCAGTCCAAAATCCCCTGAGGGGTCCTGGAGTTCGAGAGGGCACTCTGCAAAGTTGCTGTTGCTCAGCAGTTCCTGTGTTGAGCCTTTGCCCCCTGGTGGTCAGTGTGCATCATAGCTACCAGCTGATTGGCTGGTCAGCCAGTTGCTTAGTCTTTTATAAATAGACTAGAGGTCTGGTGCACAAAAATTGGTGCACTCGGAAGGGGGGGTCCCCCAGTCCGTCCTATGCCCTCTTGCAGTCTGGGACCCCTCAGGGGATGTCCACCTGCTGGCTTAGGCCCAAGCTGGCAGTCAGACATCCCTTTGGCAGCCCGGCAGCCCTCGGGGGATGTCCACTTACCAGCAGGGAGCAGACCTAAGCTGCATTTGGACATCCTTAGTGCTGCTGAGGAGGTGGGAGAGGCTCCTGCCACCACCACTGTGCAGGCAGCCATCAGCCGGGCCTGTGGCTGAGCAGAGCTCCCCGTGGGAGTGCACTGACCACCAGGGGACAGCTCTTACATTGAGCGTCTGCCTCCTGGTGGTCAGTGTGTGTCATAGTGACCAGTCATTCCCAGTCATTCTGCTTTTAGGGTCAATTTGCATATTACCCTTTTATTATATAGGATAGAGGCCTGGTGCATGGGTGGGGGCCGGCTGGTTTGCCCTGAAGCGTGTCCCGGATCAGGGTGGGGGTCCCTCTGGGGTGTCTGGCCAGCCTCAGTGAGGGCCTGATGGGTGTTTGCAGGCTGGTCACACCCCCTTCAGGGTGGGGGTCCCACTGGGGTGCCTGGCCAGCCTGGGTGATGAGCTGATGGGTGTTTGTAGCTGGTCACACCCCCTTCAGGGTGGGGGTCACCACTGGGGTGCCTGGCCAGCCTGGGTGAGCAGCTGATGGCTATTTTCAGGCTGGTAAAGCCCCCCAAGTGGGGACCCTCACCCCCTGGAGGTTTGGCCAGTCTGAGTGAGGGGCTGATGGCTGTTTGCAGGCTGGCCACACCCCCTTTAGGGTGGGGAGTCCCCACTGGGGTGCCTGGACAGTCTGGGTGAGGGGCTGAAGGTCATTTTCAGGCTGGCCAAGCCCCCCACAACAGAAGCTCCCAGCATCTCCTTTTTTTTTAATGTCTTTTTCTGGCATTTATTTACCTTCTATAATTGAAACTTTGTAGCCTTGATTGGAGCTCAGAGCCAGCCAGGGTGGGTGGGAAGCTTGGCTTCCTCCATCGCCAAGGTCAACCCAAGCCTCCTACTTGCTCCAGCTCTGTGACCACGGCTGGCTGAAAGCATGTATCTGGTGTTTATTTATCTTCTATAATTGAAACTTTGTTGCCTTGAGTGGAGCTCAGAGCTTGCCGCGGCAGGCAGGAAGCTTGGCTTCCTCCATCAGTAGGGCAACCAAGCCTCCTGCTTGCTACAGCTCCGTGGCTGAAGGCCGCCATCTTGGTTGGGTTAATTTGCATATAGTCGCTCTGATTCGCTAGTGGGCATGGCTTAAGACATAGCAAAGGTACAGTCAATTTGCATTTTTGTCTTTTATTAGTATAGATATAATCTTTAAATCATATACATATATATATATTTGATAGTTTTTCCATTATAATGTTTAAGGCTATATCCGAGGGATAATTTTGAGGCATTTCACAGGCCCTGAAATGTTTTTCAAAAGTTACTCTTAAAGGAAATATTTTTAATTTAATATACTTGAAATCACAAGGAAAGCTTTATCGAATAAAAATTAATAAATGTTTTATTTATATAAAAATTATTTTAAATGTCATAAAAATTTGGCCTCTAAGAAGGGCAAAATAAAATATTTCTTAAAATCCAGCAGCAGGATTTTAAGACAAAATAAAACAAACAGAAGCCCTAGCCGCCTGCATTTTAATTAGGCTGGAGGTGGGGCAGCGTTTGTGCCTTGTGAATCAGACATATAAGTTTACTAAATTTACTAACTTTACTTTTTTAATAAAAATGTCTACCTCTTAATAAATTAGCTTTTAGAAATATAATGAAGATCTCATATAAATTAACTTATATGAGAAGCCAATATCTTTATAAGCAATTTAATGCTAATAAAATCTAAGAAAATTACTGAAGCCTTCCCAGAATCCCTCTGTATATGCAAATGAGCTAAAAGGGAATGTTGTTTAAAAATATTATTCTAAATTTAATAAAGCGAGGAAATTTTAAAATCTCTTCCACTAATATTTATAGTATAATCTAAAGATTGTTGCTAACATTCCAAATCTGACTATAATAGTCACCATGATCATAAGGAAAATTTAATGTGACATGGCCTGACACTATGAGTCAACATCCAAAAAGCAACCATGTAGGTTGCTTGGTGTAAAAGTAGGACAAAAGTTTTTTTTAAGTTAAAGTTCTTTAAGTGTGGCCTGAGTATTACTCTGGAAGTAAATAAAAAAAATTCCTTCAAACATCTGAATAACTGTAAGTAAATATATTAGGCCTAATATAGAAAGGTAAATAATTTGTGCTTTTGCCTCCCCGAATATAGCTAGTGTAAAAGTTACTCAAAGGCTAATGGCAGAAACTTAATTAGTTTCATTTACTGTCCATAACCTAGGGCAAGTAAAGTTAAAAAATAAATAAATAAACCTTATTTCAAATTAACTTAAATTGGCTAATTGATAAAAGTAAACTTTTAAGAAAACTTAATTGTACTGGGCAGGAAACTGTTCCTGAAACATTAACTAAAAATTTTACTAATGGTTCACCTCGTAATATAAACTTGCTTAATATGCAATGAATCTAGAGCTGTGATATTTCTATACAAGAAATTGAAATAAAAAAATATGAAGACTGCATTGTAAAATTTCCAAAAGCCTCCTAATATTTAAATAAAAAAGGGGGGATAGTGGAATAATATCCTGTAAGTAAAAGCCATAATTGCTTTAAATTTTTTACTTGAAAATTATTTTTAACTTGTAATGCTAATAATAAGACACCCATAAAAAACACATATGATGTCAAAATAAGCCAAAGGAAAATCATTTGGGCAAAAATGAAAAGAATCCAAAGTCTAATTTATAACAAAGATTCCTTTATTAACCTTTGGTCGAGAATATGTTTGTATATTTTCAAAAAACTTCTCCAAGCCCATGTGGATTCCTGCAACAACGGATCTTACAAGACTGCTTCAGCCACAAAATAGCAGTGGCCCCAGAACAATAGAAGAGAAAACAGTCCAGAAATGAAGATGGTAAAGACGCCTTGCCATGCTAGCAGTCAGCAACTGTGCATCGCTGCAGGTTGCCCTGGACCAAATCAGAGAAGGTCGGACCTGCATTGCCAACGTTTGTTCACCATCCAGAACTGAAATATAATTGCTGACATGTACACATAAGAAACTGTTGGATATTGAAATTGGGAATCTAAAAACTGTTGGCCCAGAAATAAACTTATTAAAAACTAATTCCTTTGATGCCTGGCAGCAATTTAAAGGGACATGATAGAACTCTGTTTTTTTCCATTGAATTTAAAAATCTTAAAACATACATTCTTGTTATATTTAAAAAATCAAAAAAGGTGAGATGCCGGAGATCAATTCCAGCATGACAGCAGGGCTGAATATGTGAATGGCTGATGGCATTTTCCCAAGCCTGAATAGGACACATTAAATTGATTCTCAGCTGCCAGAGAGTTAAAGGGCATCTTAATCTACATGTTATTGCATCCTACTGGCCAAACACCTGAACAGATGTAGGCTAATTCCCCCATTTTAACAATGGACTCTGTAAGAAACCCTGACCCTTTGAAGTGTATATCTCTGCCTCGCCTCAGGACAAATTGTGTTAATAAAAAGCATGGGGTCCTGGGACGAGAAGAATTTAGACCTGAGAATTTAGATCTTAGACCTTAGCTCCTTCAGCTAAGCTCCTCTGACCCCCAAATGCCTTTCAAAATTATGGTTCGTCTCTGGACTCCTATGTAATCTATGCACAGCCTTCTCCAAATTTTCTGAACTCTTCTTATTGCTGGGACAATAACCCCAGCACTGGCCCTCCCTGAGCTCTTCTTACTGGAACCCAACAAGTGTTTCTCTTGCCTGTTTTCCAAGGATCTCAGGCTGCTGTTCCAGATCCAGGAATCATCCCTGGTCTCCCCAGGGGACCAAGGCCAGAGCCAACACAAAGCCTCAGTCCCGACCCATTTATTTCAATTGAATCTGAATTGCATGAACAAATGCCCTGGACATTCACGCTGTGTTAACAGAAATCAATATTTGTAGATGTTTGTTCAACTGCCTTATATGCTGATTGAACCAAGACAGTGCTCTGTCATTCCTAACCCCTCTGCAAAAACCATGCACCCAAGTGCACACACACACACACACACCCTTCCCCTCTGCACATACACATTGAAGTAAGTGTCCATAAGAAGACAAGACACTGACTGCCCATCTGTCCCAGGAAGGGATGCCTCTCCCTGTGTCTCCATTCAGATCTTTTAGCAGCTTGAATGCAGAGGCTTCTACAAGTCCAAGAAAACTTTACCCAGAGACCGAAGTCTCTATGAGCCACTGAGACCTTGGCTCATCTGGCCACCCACACTTGCTCTGTCCCCAGCATCTCCACCTTCACAGACAAACTCAAACCCGGCTCCAATACTGCTGGGTAATTTCAGATCACTTCCCCACAGTATCCTTCACCTGCTGCCTTCACAGACAGAGATTCCCAGGTTCCTGATGTCTTTATGTCACTAAAGGGAAATGTAAAAAATGGAAAATAACCTGCAACAGTTGAGTGCATATTGGAGCGAGAGGCTCACAACCTGGAAACCATGGGAATAAGAATGAGAACAAGTGCCAAATGCTGAGACTTGATGTTTCCTCTGCTGCCAAGGGCATTGTGGTCAAGGGTTGTGCACAGATCCCAGCAGAAGCACTTATAAGGAATCTTGAGTTTGGTCTTGGCCACTTGTCAATATCCTTTTGCAAAGGAACAAACAGGAAAACTTTACCATTGTCACTTTACTGAGGAAGGAGATGGTCACTGACGAAAATAAATGAGAAAAAAAAGAATAACAAAGTGTCTAGTGCAGTGATGGCGAACTCATTTTTTTGGTTGATTTTTCTTTGTTAAATGGCATTTAAATATATAAAATAAATATCAAAAATATAAATCTTTGTTTTACTATGGTTGCAAATATCAAAAAAATTCTATATGTGACACGGCACCAGAGTTAAGTTAGGGTTTTTCAAAATGCTGACACGCTGAGCTCAAAAGGTTCGCCATCACTGGTCTAGTGTGAGATATGAAACACTTGATTATTGATGGAGATCAGAGAATCCCCAAGGAACAGTGATTGAGCTAGTTGAGGATGTAGGAAGGAGTACCCAGGGATTCCAGGGGAAGGTACACCCCACTATGGATTCAATCCAGGCCACTAGGGAAGAGAGTGTGTTTGTTGTCTCCATATCAATTAAAAGGTAGAGATTGTCAGAGTAGATTAAAACACATGACCCAACTGTATGCTGCTTACAGAAAAGTCCTTTCAAATATTATGGTAAAAACTGGCTGAAAATTAAAGGATGGAAAATATAAATGGTGCAAATATTACTCATGCAAAAGAAAGAAGGAATGCTGTATTGATAGCAAATAAATTAGACTTCAGAACAAAGAAATTTATAAGACAAAGTGATTAACGTTATATAATAACTAGAGGCCTGGTGCATGAAATTCATGCATGAGTAGGGTCCCTAGGCCTGGCCAGCAATTAGGGCTGATCCATGGGGTGACCAGTGGGGCGACTGAGGCCCCCCACTGACACCCACCTTGGCTGGCCTGGGACCTGCAGTCTGGGGGAAGAGCCTGCATTGAGTGTCTGTCCCCTGGTGGTCAGTGCACTTTGTAGCGACTTGTTGTCCTGCTGGTAGTTCCACTGTTTCATCAATTTGCAAAATAGGCTTTTATTATTTAGGAAAAATATATCACTCCACCAAGAAGACAGAGAAATCCTAAATGTGTTTTCCCAAACAACAGAGATGTGAAATATGTGCAGCAGAAACTGGCCACTGAAAGGAGAAACAGACAAATCCGCAATTATAGTTAGAAAGTCCACCACCCCTCAACAATTGACAGAACCAGGCAGGGTCTAGAAGAATTCCATAGCACCCTCAATCAGTGGATCTACTGATATTTGGAGAAGCTGATATTTGCTAGAGATATATATTTTTTTCTGGTGCACATAGAACATATACCAAGTTAGGCCATATACTGAGCCATAAAAATAATCTCACAACATTTAAGAGAATTGAAATCACATGGACTATGTTCTCAGGCCACAATGGAATTGAGCTGGAACTCCATAATGGAAAGGTAGCAGAAATATCTTCTGCACTGACTTATCAGCAGCATCACAAGTCCCTAAATGGTCATCAAAATCTGGAATAATGTCTTGTTGATTGTCCTCCAAGGTCAAATTCTACCTCAGAATATGGACTTTTTGGTGCTTGGAAGACACACACCACACTATCACTGAAGGATGGAATGTAAGGGGTAAATGGCATTTCCCCCTGTTTTTTCTACCTGTTGCTGAAGCAAATATCCTTTGTTGAAAAGAGCAGATAATGTTCCCCACCCAACAATCATCCCCTGGTGCCTTTTCCACTTAGAGGACAGATGACCTTGCTGAAGAAGGGACATCTTTGCTCACCGTTGGCCAGCACTCGCCCATAAGTGATGGCATGCTAACTCTGTGAGCATGATCAGCCTGGTGTAGTTTAGCCTCTTCATACAAGTTTTGAGAGCAGCAGCCTGGTCAGGGGCAGACAGTGTCCCAGATGAGCTCAGAATCAGCCCCACAGAACACTGTCAACACCACCAGTCATATCTCTGCAAGGCTGTGAGCAGCCTCCTCCTCGGTCCACTCACAGTGGTTTCAGGAGATCTTTAAACAGGAGAGAGACTGCTGTCTATTTCTGACAAAGGAAGAAACAGGGGCCTAGAAAGAGTAGATGGCACACACCAAGCCACACACTGCCCAGGATCAGGAACCAAACCTAAGTCTTAGAGTTCTTCTGTCCCTCAGAACCTCTTCAGATAAGACTGTGGGAAATGTGGTAATGAAACCACAAGTCAGAATTGCCTGGGGAGATAGCTGAACTAGTAAACCCAGTTTCTCTTCCCTTGTCTGTGCTCAATTTAGGAAAAAATAACAATTCCAGTATTGATAAAAGAGTGTTGAAATCTCTAACTGTAAATGTGCATTTGACTATTTCTCCATTTATTTTTGTCAGGATTTACTTCTTGAATTTTGAAGCTCTCTTGTTTTTTTTTTTTTTTTTGAAGCTCAGTTACTTATGAGGTACATGAAAATTCAGTATTATTGTCTTATTGATGAATTAACCTATTTATCATTATGAAATGTCCTTCCTTATCCAGGGTGTAAATATGGTATCATTCTGAAGCCTGCTTTGTCTGATATTAATACACCCCTGCAGGTTTCATGTGCCTAATCTGTGCATGGTGTACCCCTTTCATGGTATATCTTTTTGAATTATTTTCTTTTAACCTGTCTGTGTCCCTATATTTAAAGTGGGATTTCCTTTAGACAACATGCTTTTGGGTCTTGCTTTTTCAAAATCCAATCTGACTCTCCAATTAGAGCATGAAGATAATTTATGTCTAATATGATTATTGATAAAGTTGTGCTTAAATTCATCCTCTTGCTATTTGTTTCAGCTTGTCCCATTTATCCTTTTTTATGCCTTTTTCTGCTTTTTGTGAATTTTTAAAATTCTGTTTTATTTCACCTGTTGCTGTATTAGCTATATCTCATTTTATTTTCTCAGTAGTTGCTTCACAGTTTACAATGTGCACCTTTAACTTATCATATTCTACTTTCAGTGAATATTATGTCACATCACATATGCTGTAAACTCTCTTCCCACCTTTGGCATTACTGTTATACATTGTACATTTACAGAAAATATAAACTCAACTATATATTATTATTTTGCTTTCAAAAGTCAATTAGCTTTTGCAGAAATTTTGATTGATAAAAAGAATATTCTCTGTTCATCTACCCATTCACGATTTTTGGTGGCTCAATCCTTTGTGGAGGTGCCAGTTGTCACCCATTATCATTATCATTTTCATTTTCTGCACACCTGACCCATGTGTGGATCAGTCCTGAGCAACCTGTTGTTCAGTGACTGGAAATGGTATACACATAAACAAGTCTAAGCAAATTTGAAAATATTGAAAAAACACCAAGTATCTTTTCTAACTACAATGGTATAAAACTAGAGAGGTCACTAACAGGAAGAAAATGGAAAACTCACAAAAATCATGAAAATTAAATAATACACTTCTGAACAACTAATAGATATAGGAAAAAGTCCTAAAGGAAATGAAAATATTTTGAAGTAAACAAAAATGGACGCACACATATAAAAACATATGAAATTTCGCAGAAGCAATTCTAAAAGGAAGGGCATAATGATAGATACACCATTATGAAAGAAGAAAGACCTCAAATAAACAACTTAACTTCACATCGAGGAACCAGAAAAGTAGAGACAAACTAACCAAAAGTCAGCAGAGGAAAGAAACAGAGATCAGAAAAATAATAGAAAATATAAAGAAAACAACGCTAGGAGCTGTATTTTGAAAAGAAAAACAAAAGGTACAGACATTTAACTAGAATAATTTTTTCAAATAACGAAGGCTCAAGTAAATAAAATCATAAATGAAAAAGGAGACTTTACTACTGATGTCACAAAAATACAAAGGATCATAAGAGACTACTGTGAACAGTCATGTGCAAAGAAATGTAAAAACTAGAGGAAATGGAAAAAATTCCTAGAAGCATAAAACCTACCAAGACTGAGTCATAAAGAAACAAAAAATATGAACAGGCAAATAATGAGTAAGGAGATTGAAGCAGGAATAAAACATCTCCCAACAAAGAAAAGCTCACACCGAACAGTTTCACAAGTGAATTATAGCAAACATTTGAAGAACAATTATTACCCATCCTTCGCACACTCTCCCAAAAAGGGCAGAGGAAGGAAAACTTCCAAACTCATTTTCTGAGGCCAGAATAACTCTGATATCAAAACCAGACAAGGGCACTACAAGAGAAATAAAACCACAGGCCAAAACCTGACAAATACAAATGCAAAAACCCTCCACAAAAGATTAGCAAACTGAACTCAACCGCACATTTAAAGGATCATAGGCTACCATCAAGTGGGATTTCAATAATGGTGAACTTCCTGTTATTAGAGTAAACCTGCACCAAGGTATGGTGGATGCCATTGTTAGGACAAGAATCTTAAGGCATGGGCAGATCTTACTAAATGCATTTTGTTAAGTGTTTAAATGTAGCACAGTGTTTTGTAGGTATAACGGTAAGCAAGATGAGCTTGACAGAAACCCAACCCAACCACATAATTGTAGCCAACTGCAAAGAAAAAAATCAATGTTTAATTAACCAAATCTATAATAATAAAAGCATAATATGTTAATTAGGCTGGACTGCCAAATGACCTTCCGGACGTCATTCCAGACATCCTTCAGGATGAAGCCGCCATGGTGAGGGCCAAGGCAGAGGTGGTTAGTGGTGATCAGGCAGGCAGGCAGAGTAGTCAGGGGTGATCAGGCAGGCCGATGAGAAGCTAGGGCAATCAAGCAGGCAGGTAGAGGCAGTTAGGGGCAATCAGGCAGGCAGGCAGAGTGCTTAGGGGTGATCATGCAGGCAGGCGAGCAGTTTAGAAGCTAGCAGTCCTGGATTACGAGAGAGATGTCCAACTGCCTGTTTAGGCTCTATCCCATTGCAGGATTGGACCTAAACCAGCAGTTGGACATTCCCTGAGGATTCCTGGATTGTGAGATGGTGCAGACCAGGCTGAAAGACCTCCCCCCGCCCCCGCCTGTGTGCATGAATTTTGTGCACTGGGCTTCTAGTAGTGTATAAAACCAATTCCTTTAGGGAGACAGAGCTTTGGATGTGAATCATCCCTCTCCTTTACTTGCTGAAGGAACTAAAACTACCTTGTGCCCTGACCAGTTTGGCTCAGTGGATAGAGTGTCGGCCTGTAGACTGAAAGGTCCCAGGTTCGATTCCGCTCAGGGGCATGTGCTTTGGCTTCGGGCATATCCCCAGTGGGAGGTGTGCAGGAGGCAGCTGATCAATGTTTCTCTCTCATCGATGTTTCTAGCTCTCCATCCCCCTCCCTTCCTCTCTGTAAAAAATCAATAAAATATATATTTTTTTAAAAATAAAACTACCTTGAGACAACCACGTCTTGTGCTTAAATAGAAAATCCCAAGTGTGAAAGCCTTGAGTAACATCATGAAACTGTAGACACAAAAGTATCCAAGGCCAAGACAGATTCGGAGATATAGGATCTAAGAGTTCCTGGTGAGTTAACAATAGCTAGTACAGATGTCAACCAAACAATAGTTTCCTGCTGTGAATAATAAACACTCCTCTACTTGCAACAAATGAAGAAAATGCTAAACTCTTTTAAAGGTAACAATTTGCTTGTTGCTTCTTGCTATGTGATACTAAATTTAAGACAAAGGTTGGTGTGAAGTGTTAAAAAACGCAAACTTATTTCCAAAACAGTGGCCTCTAATTTTACATACTTTTCTTGGTTCCCAGATGGGAGAAGCTCAATGTGAAGTATGGAAGCAATCATCTCAGGTAGAAACTGTAGTTTAACTCTAACCCAGCTGTTTGTTTTCTGTAGTTATTTGCTTGCTAAAATAATGAAAAGTTATTTTGTTTTTCTGAATTATATAAATCATCCCATTTGATTGAATACCCTATTGATTGTAAAGTGAATATCCCATTGGTTGTGGTCATACTGGTCTTAGAAAGCACATTCTTCTGTACCTGGGAAGGACAGCACAATTATCCCAAGGTCAGAGGGCTCTAGATAATGTGCTTCTGTCAACTCAGTGATCCAGAGACCCAAAACTATAATTTAGGTAACATACTTAAGTCTGCTTCTGTAAACTACTTTTTTTGCAAACCAGGTTCCTCATTCCAAACCCTGGGATGTAATCAATACCTTTGTGATCTTTGCCTACATAAATCTGGTGTTGGGGCTGGGAGGGCACTATGAGATTTGGGAGAGAGAAATGCCCCCTCATAGTCCCGGATTTGCAATAAATGTGACTCTTTAATTCGACTTCTTGAGGCATTTTTGTGTGATTTGCTGGGTACTGCTGGGGTCCAATCCCAGTGGGTCCAGAGGTCCCCAAAGGTGTGGATGGAGTCGGCGAAGAAGGAATGACACGAAGACAGCCTTCAGTTGACCAGCAGCCTAGTCAGGACCTATAGCCAGGATCTCCAGCCAAAGTTCTGGTTAGGAACTGATGAGGATCTGATGAGGATCTCATGAGGATCTGATGAGGATCTGCTGTTTATTGTCTTGTTACATCCGTATTTATACCAGCCGATTTTAATCCTGTCAATTTCTATTACAAAGGTTAGGGCGTTTCTTATCTCCATTCCAGGGAGTAAAGATTATGTAGCTTAACTACCCGCCTGGCACTTAATTAAGGGGTTGTATCCCCTCCCTAACCTCAGGGAAAAATCCCCACCTGGGGAAACAACCTTTCTCAGAGAGGTGACCTTGGTTAAAACACATGGCATTAAAGAGAGCAAACATATTAAGAACAATATGCTATATATGCCAGGTCCCTTGAAACATATGCTGTGCAGATGTTTCTTTCCTGCAGCGACTGTGTCAAGCAGCAAGGATGGACCGGATCCCGGCAAATTCCCCCTTTTTTATTTTTTAAATGATAGCGCATGCAAATCAGTGGCCACCTCTCAGATTGGGCTATTTAATACTTGGAAGAAGACTGGCAAGCAATGACAATAAGCATAGCTATAAACATAGTGGCTGAAGCGCACAAGGAGCCCCGTTCCTTAGGAGGTTGCTGGTCTCTTCAGTCAAGAGATTTCAGCTGTCCTCAAGTTGTTGGTTTGATTGTCTTTGTTGGTCTGGCTAGCGGGCGGCGTCACTGGCGATGGGCTTCCCGAAGTGTCAGAGAGTTGAAGGGCTGCATCAAAGGGTCCATCAGGGCCTTGCTTGATGGTGGTGTTGGTGTCCAAGGAGGAGTAAGCTGTGTCCTCTGGGTCAGCTGTTATGGAGGATGGAGGGTAGTAGAGAGAAAAAGAAAAGAAAGCAAAAGAACTACAAGGCATAGAAGTGTTTAGAAAAAAGAAGGAGAAGAAAGGGAAGAAGGCAGCATCCTGACACAGCCCTTTCCTTCATCTGCCCCTTTCCCTGTGGTCCAAGGTAGAAATGGGAAACAAGTCCTGTTGCAGTGAGAGGGCAGCTGCTGTCAGCCAGTCTCTGTCATTATCTGGGTCCCGATCTGAGCTGGGCGTGGGAAGCGGGAAGCAGCCATGGGGGCAGGAGACCTCCCTCAGAAGGGGCGAGTGTTCAAGCCCCTGCATAGTTGGGGGGGGGGGGGTGAGGATCTGTGCCCCACCTCTGTTGACCCCCAAGTTCTCTCCTGCAGGCCCCTCTGCGACTGTGCCTGTCTTAGGTTGTTCCTCCCTGAGGAATCTTACCCATCTTTGACTAACCAGCCATCCTCCGGGGCCAAGCAGGGTGATGTGAGGTTCAGTTATGTCTCCTTGGTAGCCTATGCCCCCATGGCCTCCATGCCCAGCAACTGCCTTGGGACCCCCTTGCCTGCTGGCGGGGCCCTGACATTAATCACATATCTTGGGGAACCCAAGTTTCTTCTCCAGGGAGGGCCCAGCTCACGCCATTGGGCTAGAGACAGATCCATGGTACCAGCCACCATGAGGCTTCAACCTCAGCATGAACAGAGAGCTCAGGCAATAGCTATAGTCAATTGGATTGTAAGAAGAGGGTCCCTCTTGACACGAGTGTAAGAGGGGCCAATACAGGACAAAGGAGAGTCCCGGAACAGGGCTTTCTCAGCCCAGGATGTCAGGCTCTTGGCACAAGACAACTCCATGTATGGGACATATACCAGACACCCCTAGTCACGGCATAAAAGGGAGGTGCCCTTCCTGGAACAGTAGGGTAGGGAGATTCTAGAAAAGGCTGTGTTCAGGAGAGAAGGAGAAAGGCCAAAGAACCAGCAAATAAGTAGTTAGATTTTTAAAAAAAGGAAAAAGGAAAGAAGATGTGGGGAAAAACTGGGACAGATTGTTCCAACTCAGGGCTGCACATCTGCTGCAGATGGGCAGTGGTCAGGTGTGCTTACAACAAATTTAACTATTACACAGGCGGCCAGAATATGTGTGAACAATGGGCACAAGGTTCTGCATTATGGTGACATTTCCCTGCAGAAATTTTCAGACAAAGTATTTCCAACGGACTTGGTCACTTATCCAGCAGTTGTTAGTGAAGTGCCCAGCGAGGAACCCATATTGGAATGACCTTTAGAACTCCAGTTCTGAGCAACAAACAAGTGCCTGGTCTCAAGCCGCACCAGAAGCCACCCAGAGTGTGAAACCACAAGAGCAAAGTATAAGCCAATCTCAAACACAGTCACCTAGAAAACAAAGGACGATGAGACCAAAAGCTGCAAAACAGGACGCACAGCATAAAACCACTTTTCTCAGCCAACAGCCTGAGACTGTGAGATAGAGAAATAAAATCAAGAATGAAAAAGAAACAGAAAGCAATCAGAAACCGAAAAAACAGGAAGCAACCAGCAAATAAATAGGAAAACCAGTTGGAGAAAATTCCAAGGAGGCAGCCCTTTTCCTGATTTGAATGGAGTCTTTTTAAAAGTCAAAGAAAACAAATGGATACCAGAAATAACCACACATAGGTCTTCTTTTAAACCTGACGGGAGTAACCTGAATGTATTTGGTCCACACTTGCTGTTTGTGCCTATCATTTATTCAATATTCCGAATATCTGGGAAATTTAAAAATGTTTGTTAAATTGACTTTTCCTGCCTTTCAATATAAAGTGGGGAGGAGGGAGAGCAAGCTGTTTTGATTTGTTGTTTTTTAAACCAAAGCTGGACGGTCTAAAAAAAACCCACAATTTTTATCCACTAAGGAACAGAATCTCATACACACAAATAAAAACATCTTAAAAATTAGAGGGGAAAAAAGCAGTTGTTAGTGAAGTGCCCAATGAGGAACCCATATTGGAAGGACATTTAGAGCAAAGAGAAGAGAGTCATCAAAATGAGAGAGGAAGACTATGTGCTGATTCTTATTCTCTACAGCATCTAAAACTAAAAAAAAAAAAAAAGAAATGGGTGAGTATGAATATTTCTGCATAAATACCAGTGTTTTTTTTTTAAGAAACAGTAAAAAGGGTGTATTTGGGGCTTTCAAAGTCATAGGCTGAAATAGAAACAGTGCACAGTGTCACAGGAATGAGGAAAGAGGAGAGGCTGAGGAAAAGGAAGGGGGACTCTTAGAAACAGAGGGGAAGACTGTGAAGTCTTCCATGCTGTGTAATGGTAGTTTGGACCAATTTCACCAAGTCATCAAGGAGTGGGGGACACTCATCTGACATATGACAGACAAATTATACATTGAGGGCCTTGGGCATACATTATACATTGGGATGTAATTCAATAAGTAAACTATATTATAAATCCCAGATATCTATACTTATATATGGTACGTACTTCTCACAATGTAGTACTTGTATTTATAAGTTGTCACATTTAACTTGCTAGTATTTTGGTGAGGGTTTTGATGTCTATATTCGTAGACGCTATGGGCCTGTAATTTTTTTTTCTTATAGTATCTTTTTTTTTTATTTATTAAATCTTTATTGTTCAGATTATTACATTTGTTCCTCTTTTTACCCCCCATAACTCCCCTCCTTCCAGCTCCCACCCCACCCTCCGCCCTCACTCCCCACCCACTGTCCTCATCCATAGGTGCACGATTTTTGTCCAGTCTTTTCCCACATCTCCCACACCCCTTTTCCCCCCAAGAATAGTCAGTCCATTCCCTTTATATGTCCCTGATTCTATTATAATCACCAGTTCATTCTGTACATCAGGTTATTTATTCACTTGATTGTTAGATTCACTTGTTGATAGATGCATATTTGTTGTTCATAATTTGTATCTTTACCTTTTTCTTCTTCTTCCTCTTCTTAAAGGATACCTTTCAGCATTTCATATAATACTGGTTTGGTGGTGATGAACTCCTTTAGCTTTTTCTTATCTGTGAAGCTCGTTATCCGACCTTCAATTCTGAATGATAGCTTTGATGGATAAAGTAATCTTGGTTGTAGGTTCTTGGCATTCATCACTTTGAATATTTCTTGCCACTCCCTTCTGGCCTGCAAAGTTTCTGTTGAGAAATCAGCTGACAGTCGTATGGGTATTCCCTTGTAGGTAACTGAGTTTCTTTCTCTTGCTGCTTTTAAGATTCTCTCTTTGTCTTTTGCTCTTGGCATTTTAATGATGATGTGTCTTGGTGTGGTCCTCTTTGGATTCCTTTTGTTTGGGGTTCTCTGTGCTTCCTGGACCTGTAAGTCCATTTCTTTCACCAGGTGGGGGAAGTTTTCTGTCATTATTTCTTCAAATAGGTTTTC
The DNA here is from genome assembly GCF_028538775.1 of Myotis yumanensis. Classification (NCBI taxonomy): domain Eukaryota; kingdom Metazoa; phylum Chordata; class Mammalia; order Chiroptera; family Vespertilionidae; genus Myotis; species Myotis yumanensis. The sequence goes on from NW_027223760.1 coordinate 6,243,130, forward strand.
AATATCTTGCTCTCTCTCATATTCTGGTATCCCTATAATTCTGCTGTTGGTACGTTTGAAGCTGTCCCAGAGGCTCCTTACACTATCTTCGTATTTTTGGGTTCTTTTTTCATTTTGCTTTTCAGGTTGGGTGTTTCTTGCTTCTTCGCATTTCAAATCTTTGACTTGATTCTTGCACTGCTCTGGTCTGCTGTTGGGAGTCTGTATAATATTCTTTATTTCAGTCAGTGTATGCTTACTTTCTAGATGGTCCTTTATCACACCATCGAGGGTCTCATTAGATTTCCTGTACATCTCATCAAGTTTATCAACAGACTCTAGAAGCCTCTTGAGAGACCTCAAAAGTGTGGTTCTGAACTCAATATCCTCCCTTGATAGTTTTGTCCTGTTTCTTTGTCTCCGCATATTTTACGCTTTCTTGGTACACCCCCTAGTGGTCTTTGTGCGCAGTCTTGTTGTAGTTAAGCCTTGGTTGTTGTAGTTAATACTAGAGGGATTTGACCTCCAGGCCGACTGGCTGTGATAATCAGCTGTGTTTGCAGTGGAAGAACTTGTGTCCTCTAGGGAGGTGCTAATCTAGCCTTTGCCTGAGGCTATCCAGCAAATGCCTCTGTGCAGGGCTTGGGCAGGGCGGGTCCCACGGGATCAACAGGGCGGAGGAGGGAGCAGTTATGGCTGCTCTCAGTCCGTCCCCAGGGGCTCTGTCTCTCTGTCCCAGCAACAGCTGCAAACCTCGGAGGAACCGTAGCCAGACAGTCCTGCTTCTCCCGTTTGAGTCTGAGTCCCTAGAGACTCGCCCGGATCTGGAGCTCTGAGTCTGAGGCTCCCTCCAGGTTGAAACAGACAACCACACCCTCAGCCACCAACCTGCGCCGCGCGCACTCCGCACCTTAGTATTTTTTTTTTCGCTAAAAGTATTACAAAGGGTATTACATAAGTGTCCTTCCCACCCCCCCCTTGACAAGCCCCTGCCCTCCTTACCCCCCAGTGTCTTATGTCCATTAGTTATGGTTATATGGATGCATACAAGTCCTTCGGTTGATCTCTTACTCCCCTCCCTCCTGTCCCCCAACCCTCCCTGGCCTTCCCACTGCAGTCAGACAATCAGTTTGAGGCAGCTCTGCCTCTGTATCTATTATTGTTCAAAAGTTTGTAATGGTCTTAATTATCCATGAAAGAGTGAGATCATGTGGTATTTTTCCTTCATGGACTGGCTTGTTTCACTTAGCATAATGCTCTCCAGTTCCATCCATGCTGTTGCAAATGGTAAGAGTTCCTTCTTTTTAACAGCAGCATAGTATTCCATCGTGTAAATGTACCACAGTTTTCTAATCCATTCATCTACTGATGGGCACTTAGGCTGTTTCCAGATCTTAGCTATGGTGAATTGTGCTGCTATGAACATAGGGGTGCATATATCCTTTCTGATTGGTGTTTCTGGTTTCTTGGGATATATTCCTAGAAGTGGGATCACAGGGTCAAATGGGAGTTCCATTTCCAATTTTTGAGGAAACTCCATACTGCCTTCCATAGTGGCTGCACCAGTCTGCATTCCCACCAGCAGTGCACAAGTGTTCCTTTTTCTCCACATCCTCTCCAGCACTTGTCATTTGTTGATTTGTTGATGATGGCCATTCTGACAGGTGTGAGATGGTACCTCATTGTTGTTTTGATTTGCATCTCTCGGATGATTAGTGACTTTGAGCATGTTTTCATATGTCTCTTGGCTTTCTGAATGTCCTCTTTTGAAAGGTGTCTATTTAGATCCTTTGCCCATTTTTTGATTGGATTGTTTATCTTCTTTTTGTTAAGTTGTGTGAGTTCCCTATAAATTTTGGAGATTAAGCCCTTATCAGATATGACGTTGGCAAATATGTTTTCTCACGCAGTGGGTTTTCTTGTTGTTTTGTTGATGGTTTCTTTTGCTTTGCAGAAGCTTTTTATTTTGATGTAGTCCCATTTGTTCAGTTTCTCTTTGGTTTCAAGTGCCCTAGGAGCTGTATCAGTGAAGAAATTGCTTTGGCATATGTCTGAGATTTTGTTGCCTTTGTATTCTTCTAGAATTTTTATGGTTTCCTGTCGTACATTTAAGTCCTTTATCCATTTTGAGTTTATTCTTGTGTATGGTGTAAGTTGGTGGTCTAGTTTCATTTTCTTGCATATATCTGTCCAATTTTCCCAACACCATTTATTGAAGAGACTATCTTGGCTCCATTGTATGTTCATGCCTCCTTTGTCAAAAATTAATTGAGCATATTGGTTCGGGCTAATTTCTGGACTCTCTATTCTATTCCACTGATCTATATGTCTGTTCTTGTGCCAGTACCAGGCAGTTTTGAGAACAGTGGCTTTGTAATACAGCTTGATATCTGGCATTGAGATCCCACCTACTTTGTTCTTTCTCAGGATCGCTGCAGCTATTCGGGGTCTTTTTTTATTCCAGATGAATTTTTGGAGAGTTCGTTCTAGATCTTTGAAGAAGGCCATTGGTATTTTAATGGGAAGTGCGTTGAATTTATAGATTGCTTTGGGTAGTATGGACATATTAATGATGTTGATTCTACCAATCCAAGAACATGGTATGTTCTTCCATCTCTTTATGTCTTCCTCTCTCTCTTTTTTCAACATCCTGTAGTTTTCTGAGTAGAGTTAAGTTTATTCCTAGGTATCTTAATGTTTTTTGGTGCGATGGTAAATGGGATTGTTTTTCTAATCTCTCTTTCTGAAAGTTCACTATTGGTGTATAGAAATGCCTCAGATTTCTTGGGGTTAATTTTGTATCCTGCTACATTGCCAAATTCATGTATTAAGTCTAGTAGTTTTTTGATGGAGTCTCTAGAGTTTTGTATGTATAATATCATGTCATCTGCAAATAAGGACAGTTTTACTTCCTTTTTTCCAATTTGGATGCCTTTTATTTCTTCTTCTTGCCTAATTGCAATGGCTAATACTTCCAGTACTATGTTGAACAGGAGTGGTGAGAGTGGGCATTCCTGTCTTGTTCCTGTTCTTAGGGGAAATGGTGTTAGTTTTTGACCATTGAGTATGATGTTGGCTGTGGGCCTGTCATATATGGCTTTTATTATGTTGAGGTATGATCCTTCTATTCCCACTTGCTGAGAGTTTTTATCAAAAGTGAGTGTTGGATTTTGTCGAATGCTATTTCTGCATCAATTGATATGACCATGTGGTTTTTTTCTTTCAATTTGTTTATGTGATGTATCACGTTTATTGATTTACAGATGTGGTACCATCCTTGCATCCCTGGGATAAATTCGACTTGGTCATGGTGTATGATCTTTCTGATGTACTGCTGGATCCGATTTGCTAAGATTTTGTTGAGGATTTTGGCATCTATGTTCATGAGGGATATTGGCCTGTAGTTCTCTTTCATTGTGTTGTCTTTACCTGGTTTTGGTATTAGGGTGATGCTAGCTTCATAGAATGTGTTTGTAAGTGTTCCTTCCTCTTGAACTTTTTGTAGTAGTCTGAGGAGGATAGGTTTTAGTTCTTCCTTGAATGTTTGGTAAAACTCCACTGAGAAGCCGTCTGGTCCTGGGCTTTTGTTTGCTGGGAGCTTTTTGATAACTGCTTCAATTTCTTCCATAGTTATTGGCCTATTGAGATTTTTAGATTCTTCCTGATTGAGTTTTGGAGTGTTGTATTTTTCTAGGAATTTGTCCATTTGCTCCAGGTTGTCTAGTTTGTTGGAGTAGAGTTGTCCGTAGTATTGTTTAACAATCATTTGTATTTCTGTGGGGTCTGTTGTTATTTCACCTCTATCATTTCTGATTTGGTTTATTTGGGACCTCTCTTTTTGCTTCTTGGTGAGCCTGGCTAGGGGTTTGTCAATCTTGTTTATCCTTTCAAAGAACCAGCTCTTGGTTTCATTGATTTTCTGTATTGTTTTTTTGGTCTCTATTTCATTGATTTCTGCTCTAATCTTTATTATCTCCTTCCTTCTGCTCACTCTGGGGTTTTCTTGTTGCTCTCTTTCTAATTCTTTGAGTTGAAGAGTTAGATGATTAACTACCATTTTTTCTTGTTTTTTGAGATAGGCCTGTAGAGCTATAAACTTCCCTCTCAGGACTGCTTTCATTGTGTCCCATAAGGTTTTGGATTGTTGTGTTTTCATTGTCATTAGATTCCAGGATTTTTTAATTTCTTCTTTGATCTCATTGGTAACCCAATCAATATTTAATAACATGCTATTCAGCTTCCAAGTGTTTGAGTATTTTGGGTTGTTTTTATTGTAGTTTATTTCTAATATTATGCCATCGTGGTCTGAGAAGATGCTTTTTATGATTTCAATCTTCTTGGGTTTGTGGAGACTTTGCTTGTGACCCAATATGTGGTCTATTTTTGAATATGTCCCATGAGCACCTGAGAGGAATGTATATTCCATGGCTTTGGGGTGAAGTGTTCTGAAGATGTCAATTAAGTCCATCTGATCTAGTGAGTCATTTAGGATTGCTGTTTCTTTGCTGAGTTTTTGTCTAGCGGATTTATCCAGTGATGTCAGTGGTGTATTAAAGTCCTCTACTATGATTGTATTGTTGTCGATCTCTCCCCTGATATATTCCAGAAGTTTTCTTATGTATGTGGGTGCTCCTGCATTGGGTGCATATATGTTTACCAGGGTTATATCTTCTTGTTGTATTGATCCCTTTAGTATTATGAAGTGGCCTTCCTTATCTCTGGTTATGGCCTTCACTTTGAGATGTATTTTGTCCGATATATGTATTGCTACCCCAGCTTTCTTTTCCTTTCCATTTGCGTGAAAGATGTTTTTCCATCCCTTCACTTTCATTCTGTGTGAGTCCCTTCTAATGAGGTGGGTCTCTCGTAGACAGCAGATGTATGGGTCATGTTTTTTTATCCATTCAGCCACTCGATGTCTTTTGGTTGGAGCATTTAGTCCATTTAAATTTAAAGTTATTATTGAAAGGTACTTGTTTGTAGCCATTTCTTTTTTTGTGTGTGTGTGTGTGGCTGTTTTCTTTCTGAGCTTGATATTTCTTCTTTTTACACCAGTCCCTTTAGCATTTCTTGCATGGCTGGCTTGGTGGTGATAAACTCCCTTAGCCCTTTTTTGTCTGTGAAGCTTCTTATTTCCCCTTCAATTTTGAATGATAGCCTTGCTGGATAGAGTATTCTTGGATTCAGTCCTTTGCTTTGCATCACTTTGTAGATTTCCGTCCATTCTTTTCTGGCCTGATGTGTTTCTGTTGAGAAATCATTTGATAATCTAATGGGAGATCCCTTGTATGTGACTTTTCATCTCTCTCTTGCAGCCTGTAAGATTCTCTCTTTATCCTGAACATTTGCCATGGTAATTATGATGTGTCTTGGTGTGGGTCTTTTCGGGTTCACCTTGTTTGGGACTCTCTGGGCTTGTGTGACTTTTTTCTTCCCCACTTCAGGGAATTTTTCTGATATTATTTCTTCGAATAGGTTTTCTAATCCATGTTCATCTTTCCATTGTTCTGGCACCCCTATTATTCGTATGTTGTTTCGTTTCATGTTGTCCCAAAGCTCCCTTAGGCTCTCCTCCTGTCTTTTAATTTTTTTCTCCATTTGCAGTACAGTTTGAGTGTGTTTTGCTTCCTTGTCTTCTAATTCACTAATTCGGTCCTCCGCTTCTCCCAGTCTACTGTTGATACTTTCAATGGTGTTTTTTATTGCAGCTATATTGCTCTTCATTTCTTCTTGGGACTTACTTAAGTTGTTGATTTTTTCATCTGTTTCTTCTAGCTTCTTGCATAAGTAGTTGAGTTTTTCATCTGTTTCTTCTTGCTTCTGGAACATCCGGTGCATGTACTCTAGGAACCTTATTCTGAATTCTTTTTCCATCATGTTGCATATATCTGTCTCACTTAGCTGCTTTTCTGGCGAGTCCTCCTTTTCTTTCCTTTGGGGGTTTCTTTGTCTACCCATGTTTGATCTCACTGACATGACTAGTTGTTGAGTCGTTCAGTGGCTGGACCCTGGGTGGCAGTGGCCTCTCCCTGGGTGGCAGTGGCTCCTCGGGCTGTGGTTGCTCCTTGGGCGGTTGTGGTAGCAGCGGCTCCTCTGTTGATAGCAGAGCCTCTGGTGGGTGCTGTTCACAGCTGTGGTGGCTCTTCTGTCTGGTGGAGGGAGGCTTCACACACAGCAACTGTTCCCCAGGCAGAGCGTGTGGTGATCAGGAGGCTGCTGTTGCTTGAATTTCAGATCTTCTACTCTTCTTATTGGCATGCCCGGAATTCAGGAGAATGTTGAATTTCCCTCTGATACACTGTTCCTCCGTGTTGTAAGCCACAGTCCTGATTTTAAGGCCGGCCGTAAAATCCCCTTATTGCCTTATCTGTATTTACAGAAGAGTCAGTTCATGGCTCTGCCTCTGGGTGGCAGTGTGTCTGGATTGACCTCCGAGGCTATAAGTTCTCTCTGACCAGGAGCTCTCTATTGTACCTGAACCAGCTCCGCCCAGAGGTGGTTCCCCAAGCGCCACTCCCAGCTCTGTTTCCCAGGCTCCCCAAAAACAATCTTCCCCTACAAGCTCTGCTAGTGACCCCAACTGGGCAATCACATGCACTGGGGTCAACAATCAAACTCACAGAAGTAAGAGGAAGTGTGTAAACAAGAGCCTGGGAAGCTGTGCGAACTCGCAGGGTTCCACCCTCCAGAACTGCGCGGAGTCTCTGCACGAGCTGAAGCCCCTGGCGCCAAGTAGCCGGCTATCAGGGAAACTCTGAGGCAGCCCTTTTGCATCCAGTCCAACTATGGGCTTATTTATAGTGTTACCTTCTGCCAGCAGCCCTGCGGGAGCCCTCCCCACTTGCGGATCACGGTGGCCTCTATGGGCGAGGATTTTGGGGGGCTCAGATTTCCCCCTGTGCCCGCGGGCACGTTCCTCGCTCCAACCTGAATTGCAAACCGCACCTTTGGGGTAAGTCTAACCTTTCCGTGGAGGGATGCAGGTCTCCTCTGGGCTCTTGCAGTCGCGCTGCTTTAGAGTCGTTGCCTCCGGGTTAGTAGCTGATCTCTGGATGCGGATAACAGCTACTCAAGACGGCACGGTCTCACCGCTGCGCTGGCGCCCAGGGGGAGGTTTCAGCCTCAATCTCTAACCATCCCCATTTTTTAGGAGTTCTCTGTCTTTCCTGGATGCAGACTGTCTCTCAGCTGAGCCTCCTTAGCTTGATCGGGCTGATTGTTACCCGTTTCAGCTGCTCGCCCTTATCTGCTCCGGGACAAAGCACCAACATGTCCGTCTAAGCCTCCACCATTTTTTTTCTCCCGCACCTTAGTATTTTATTTCAGCACTGCGCCTCCTCTGATTCTCGGTTCCTCCTAGTTGTAGAACTTCCATTCAGCCAGCCTTCCTGTGGTTCTGGATGATGTCCATTCTGTCTTTTAGTTGTATTTTTGAAGTGGTTGTTTGAGGCAGCAAACTCCGGCGTTAACCTATGCCGCCATCTTGGTTTTCCCCCTAACTAAACTCTTCTTTTATAGTATCTTTGAAGGATACTGATCTCATGGAATGAATGTTGAAGTAATACCCCTTCTCTTGGTTTTTGAAAGTGTCTGCAATGTATTGGTGTAAATGCCTTAAATGTTTAATGAATTCACCAATGAAGCCATCTGGTACTTGGCTTTTTTTTTTGGTTGTAGGGTTTTATTTTAATTTAACCTCTGTACTTGCTAAAGGTATATTCTGATTTAATTTGGCTTGAGTCACTTTCAGTAGTTAGTATCCTTCTAGGAATCTAATGTACAGCATAAAAATGCAAAAGAAGAAAAGAAAATGTAATTAGCAGTTAGCTGACAGCTTTCTGCTACCAGAACCCACCTTAGCCTTTGAGCGAAAGCCATGCCCTTCCCAGGTCCAGCTCAGCAGAGCTCCCAGTGTCTGCCCAAGTAGGACGTGGCTAAGGGTCAGTCTTTTCCCAGAATTCTCTACTGCATTAGTCACAGGCTTTGTCAGATCTGGGGATCTCTTTGCCCAACCCAGCTCCTACTTTTCTTTCCTTTTCAAACGTGAGATTTGCAATGAGATCTGACACTTCCTCTGCCCCATGAAGTGGCTGTGCCTGGTAGCCAAGAACTTGGTGGAGCAAGTGCTGGATAGTGGGAGCCAGGGATGCTGGTCTGGTTGCACCATTGGATGGTGGTGGGCAGGTTGGGGAGGCCACGCTGCTGAGCACCTTGGTCCTGTTCTGCCTGCGACTTGCCAGGCTCCGACTCAGGCCAGGACCCACAGGGCAAGGCTACACCTGGCAAGACAGGAACCGGGAGTTGAGCAGAAGCTAACACTTCCTTTCACAGGAATCCTGTGGCTGCAGACAGCGTTTTAATGACACTAAACTGAACCCTATCAACTTTGCAAAGACCCAAAGTTCACTTTTTAGGGTTTCAAGTCTCCCTTTTGACAAGAGGCACATAGTTTTAAAATTAATTTGTCTAACTTCAAAATGTCTTAAAGTGTTTCAGCAGTCTCCATGCATCTCTCCTCTATTGAAAATTAGAGAAATTGCTGGTTGTTTTTAGAGAAAATGGATTCATGGTAAAGAGCAAACAACCATTTTATTTTGAGCTTTTTTTTTTTTTTTTTTAGAAATTGAGACACTCTCTTCCTCCATTAGGGCAGCTGAAAAGAAAGAAAGGAAACACCATGGCCTAGGTGGCTCCTAAACAATAGAAATGCATCTTCCACAGTCTGCAGGTTGGAGGTTGAGGATCAGGTTGCTGCATAGTTAGGTTCTGGTGAGGGCTCTTTGGGGTTGCAGACTGACAACTTGCATTTGTGTCCTGCATTCCATTTCCTGGCGAGCTTTATGGCTCTTACAAAAGCAAAAGCAAAACAAAACAAAACAACTAAACTAAACTAAACTAAACTAAACTAAACTAAAAATCTCCTGTCTGTTCTTGGAGAAGCCAGGGAGTGGCTGGTGCTTTGGCAGAGGCTGCAGACCATGGAGGTGAAGCCGGTGTGGCTGTACCATCGGGTTTGAGAGGGGATGGGCCAGCCCACAAAAGTTCTTCAAGGCCACACCATTGAAAAACCACATGTCATCCTTAGTTTGTGTTAGAACCAACGAACCAACCAACGAACCAACCAACATACCCACCAAACAAACAAACAAACAAACAAACTAAATAAGTAAGGCTTTCCTTATTTCTATTCTGAATGTGGAAGAAGGATTTAAAGAAAGGCATTTCCTTATCTTAGCCGTGCAGGGGACCCACCTTTACATGGCACTTCGTTGCCACAAGCGGTTAAAGGCCCAGAAAGGCCCAAGATGGGCTACGTGGTTGGGTGAGCTACAATGGGGGAGCAAGTGTGGGGAACCTGAGGGGTATGCTGGCTTTGGCAGTGAGGGGCTCTGTGAAACATGGCTGCAAAAAAGTCCATTGTTAATTCCTACTTTCAGCATCCTCAGTGGCTATGCTGGGTCCACTCAGGAGCTCTGAGGCTGGGATGGGTTCCATTGGCGACCTGAGAGGCTCAGAGAGGGGCTGGCATTGGGGGAATTCAGTGATAGCAAACCTATGACACGCGTGTCAGAGGTGACATGCGAACTCATTTTTTTGGTTGATTTTTCTTTGTTAAATGGCATTTAAATATATAAAATAAATATCAAAAATATTTGTTTTACTATGGTTGCAAATATCAAAAAATTTCTATATGTGACACAGCACCAGAGTTAAGTTAGAGTTTTTCAAAATGCTGCCAAGCCGAGCTCAAAAAGTTTGCCATCACTGGAATAGGTGGTTCTTAATTTTTTATGATGAAAATAACCTCATGAACTATGAGGGGTAATTATCATTAACTTCCTTTGACTTAAAGAGGAAAATAATCTACTGGGAGTTAAACAATTGCCTAAGGACAAACAGTGACAAAAATCAGAATTGGAACTTATTTTCCTTACTGGCCCTTCTGGGCATTTTCACCAATCCAGGCTTTCCATCCAATTTAAACTGCTTCTTTCCTCACCTGTTTATCCATTTTATACTACATATATGTCCTCAAATATCATAACTTAGTTATTTGTGACTACATCATTCTGCTAAGACAAAATAAACTATTTTGATCACTTCCAAAAGAAAGTGGCATAGTTTAAAATATTTTATATATTTTAAATTATGTCACTTTCTGACGGAGATAATGAGAGTAAAATGCTGTGAACATGGTCGTGTTGAATTAACTGTTAATCCTCACCTGAGGATATTTTTTTTCCATTGGTTTCTTTAGAGAAAGTGGAAGAAAATGAGGGAGGTGAGAGAGAAGAGAGAGACATTGATATGAGAGAGATACATCAATATATTGCCTCCGACAGGAGCCCTGGCATTGGTGAGTGATCAAACCTGCAACCCAGGTAGGTACCCCTGACCTGGAACCAATCCCAAGACCCTTCAGTTCATGGGCCAATGCTGTAACCACTGAGAAACACTGGCCAAGGCCCAAGACAATTTTGAACTGAACCTTCATCAATGTCCCTTCTCAGGGCTCACTTTGACTAAGATTCTGTGTTAGGTCTAAAAAATGTCTGGGCCTCAGAGATCACATTCTATTGTGAATAAACTCCTTTGAAAAATAAGATTTTAAAAATCTCCAAATAATCAAAAATCTCCAAATAATCAGAAGTAAGTTTACTAGAACTTTAGTGCCGGAGGCCGGTCCATCCTTGCTGCTTGACGCAGTCACTGCAGGAAAGAGGCATCTGCACAGCATGTGTTTCAGTGGACCTGGCGTATGTAGCATACTGTTTTTAATATGTTTGCTCCCTTTAGCGCCATGTGTTTTAACCAAGGTCACCTCTCCGAGAAAGGTTGTTTCCCCAGGTGGGGATCTTTCCCTGAGGTTAGGGAGGGGATACAACCCCTTAATTAAGTGCCAGGCAGGTAATTAAGTTACATGGTCTTTACTCCCTGGAATGGAGATGAGAAACACCTTAACCCTTGTAATAGAAATTGACGGGATTGGAATCGGCTGGTATAAATACGGATGTAATAAGACAATAAACGTCAGATCCTCATCAGTTCCTGACCAGAACTCCGACCAGAACTTTGGCTGGAGATTCTGGCTATAGGTCCTGACTAGGCTGCTGACCAACTGAAGGCTGTCTTCGTGTCATTCCTTCTTCGCCAACTCCATCCACACCTTTGGGGACCCCTGGACCTGCTGGGATTGGACCCCAGCACTTTAGCTCTGGAAAGTTCATGTTTTTTTAGTACACTTGATAATACAAAGATGACCACAGTGCCTGTCTGTTTAAATTTTTGAGTTTTTCAATATTTTAGACACAGACAATAGGGTGGTGAAGGCCTGGGGCTGGGGGTGAGGGCAGGTTGGAGGGGGTCAATGGGGGGAAAAGGAGGACATATGTAATACTTTCAATAATAAAGATTTAAATAAAAAATATTTTGGCATTTGCTTACTCATAGAAAGACCTCAGAGAGCTGCCATATGGGGTGGCAATTGCACAAAGAGTGGCATGAAATACCCAGTTGTTTGTCAGTTGTGTTGGGAAGAAGACTCAAGTTTGGGTGCTTGATGATTATTATTGTGAAAATATTATAATGATGATGGCAGGTGTTTATATAAACTGCAAAGAGAGCAGCTAAATGTCACATGGCATCCGCAATCTGATTCCCAAATTGTGCTCTCAATAATTTGAAGCATTTATTCTTAGAGAATGTTTAACAGTTTCTCCTCATGGTCAATAGCATTTCTTCAGTGATTTTATTTTTCAGAAACTTTGATTCTGACATTTTCATCTTTGTCCCCATTAGATAACACAGTGCCTGGCATGTAAAACGGGATCAGCAAGTGTGTGGAAAATGAACGATGATGTTCATTTCTCCATATCCCTCCGTACACTAGGTTCCTAGTTATGGATTTCTGACCCTTGTCTGAACTTTCTAGCACCGGCATCTTCTTATTATAAAACAGTTGCAATCTGCCATTCCATCTAGTAAAGTGTTCTTTCAGGCTGTGCCTTAAAGGACTCCCCCCCACCCCCCCTGCGTTCAAGGTTAGGCCCTCTGAACTCACTTATGTATATTGGGTGGTTTGATGCAATAAATCAATTTCTTATGTAATAATCAGTATAAAACAGCACCTATAAGAAGAGCTTTCTTGATCGGCATATATATATTAAAAAAAAACTATTGGAATTGACCAACAGCATGTGAGAGCCTAAGCCCATATTGTGTTCTCCATATCAGGTTACAAGGGAATTGTTCTGTGTTCACTGCTCCAGCCTTAAATGTGTGGTCAGTTGACAAACAGAGGAAGGACAGCCCTGCTCCCGGCTGCCCATACATAACACTCCAGTCCTTATGAGCCCCAAGGGCTGCTCTGTCCAATGTCAGAGAGGGGGCAGCCAGCACCTGCGGCTGGGGAGCCCATCAAAGTCATGTCCTTAGAGTTGGTCTGCCAGGCCCTCTGTGGATCAGTAGTGCTGATCTGTCTCCAGTAAGTAGGAACATTCTAGAAGCAGAGCCTTGAGAAGGGCCTTGGGGAGCAAGGCTGGGCAGGTGCTCCTGCAATGGATGCTGGGGTGGGATGGAGGATAGAGTTTGGGGGGCTAGTGTCCCATAGGAACTTTTCTGTCTCACAGGGGCTTGTTTCTGAATCTGGTGGAATTAAGGGTCTGTCACTGCCTACATAGCCTCTGCCTCCACATATTGCTTACTTAACAAGTCATAAAAAGGAAATGGGAGGTGGCCTGGCAGCTGGGCAGGCTCTGACAGGAAGTGTCAGATTAAGGGGACACAGCACACAACCCCAGCCCTCTGGTCTCTAGATACTGTTCCACCCACTCCAAGGACCTGTCCCCATTGCTGGGGTTGGGGACGGAGAGCATTCAGCAATCCCCTTTCTTCTTCCTTGCCAGCAGTCTCGCCCTGGAACATTCGGCCTCCAGGGAGCTCCTGTGTAACTGTAAAGACCTGGCTTCCTAAGTGTCTGCCCCACGCACCTTCCTGAGACCTGGGAGCACATTAGCGGGGCCACAGAACACAGCTCCCACAGCTTCGAGCCAGGTAAGGAGATACTGGGGAGGGTCCCAGCGCCTTGGAAGTGTGAGAGCCCATGGCCTAATGACAGGCAGTCACTGCTTGTGTGATTTCAACTTCTAGTTATTCAACTTCTGGGCTTATCCCTCAGTGAAAGGGGATGATGGTGGTGGTGCTAGGGGCATTAGCGGATTGTTATTCGGGGAAACAGATGTGGAAAACACTCACCCTGTGCCACACGCCAGCACATTCCAAAGCGTTCCTGGCTTTCTAGCTAACTGACTACTGCTTAGCCCATTAGATCTTCATGGGGATTCACAGGGTTTCATGAAGCTGAATGAATATTCTCATCCCATTATACAGATGGGAAAATTGAACTTCCCCAGGTACCCCATTAGGTTGGGACAATTTTCTCAATTTACCATCTTAACTTCTTAAGTGACACCTCCACTGAGCCACGTGTTCCCCAAGTCCCAGACCCCTGAGTACACATTATCTTAGGATTTTGTCCTTCTGCAAACCACTCCATTTCCCCCCAAATAGCCCACAGCTTTTTCTGACAAGAGGTAGGACTCAGCTGTATGACAAACAGACTCATCTTCAGGGCACCTGGAACAATCCGTTTGTCTGCTGAACTTTCTGTAAGAGATGTACCCAGAAATTCTAAGAAATAAACTATAAAACAGGGGACTCTAAAAACAGGAAATATGGGGACTGTGGCATTGAGTGAAGGAGACACTTATGAACAAAGCAGACAAGATATAGTTTGATTTTCCTAAAACAGCATGTGAGAGCCTGCTTTCTGGTACAGAAAGGTATCTCCATGATAAAACCAGGCTCATGTAATTTTAAAATCCAAAGGTACATTATGTTCATTTCCATCAACCCCCTGCCTCAACTAGACCCTCCTATTGTCCCACCAACACTGTTATAATATCTGCTTGCACACTGACTGCCACCCTCTCATTTCGGAGAAGATGAGTAGAATTTTCCCTTTAGGTGAGGAATATGCCTCCATTCTCTATCCTCCCGCTTTGGCCTGATCCAAGATTGACATGCACCACATTCCTGCAGGTCTGCTATGCTTCCCCCAGTCTTTCCTTAAGCTTTACTCTTAAGTTTTTTGTTTATTTGTTTGTTTGATTAGTTTTTGTCTATCCCCATCCCGGATATTTTTTCATTGATTTTTAGAGAGAGTGGAAGGGAGAGGTTGCTTCCTGTACACACTTCTCCTGGTACTGGGGATTGAGCTTGCAATTGAGGTAGCTGCCCTTGACCTGAACTAAACCTGGGACCCTTCAGTCCCTGGGACAATGATCTAACCACTGAGACAAACCAGTTAGCGCTACAGTCATATTAAGACTTTGTGACTCATTTTAGCATCTTTATTAATATCCTTTGTCACTCTTCCCGGATACTTTGTTATGTGTTAATTTCTGCCTAAAAGCACATTCCCCTGTGGACACATGTCTCCCCTGCCACCTGACACATTCAGAAGACAGTCCAGGAGAACTACTACCCTGCATCTTAGCTACTGTTATCGGAGTTTGATTGACTTTCTGTGTCAGGCACCCTGCTCCATTTGGGTCACACAGATAATCAAGTCAGTAAAACACCAGATGGTTTTAACCTGAAGGCTTCAATTTACAGCAACTTCTGCCCCCTGCAGTTTTCTCTTTGAATAACCTATTTTGGAAAGGCACGCACCCAGTATTTTACAATACAATTGTCTGTGTTGGTTTCAGGGCAGGCTTCCAGCCTGTCAGCCTCAGTTTTTGTCCTGACCATGGGACAACCACATTGTATGTGGGGGTACAAGAGGCTGGGGACTTATTTAGGTTAACTTTTCCTCCTGTGAACTCAAGGATAATTCGTCGGCAAAAGGAGCTACGGTTCAGTCTTAGCTCCATGACAATTGTGTGACCTTGGGCAGGCATTTGTTGCTCAGTTTCCTTACAAAAGGTCATCTAGTGTAGAAAAGTATAGGATTTAAGGAGGGTTATCAAGAGCCTGAGTATAAATTCCCAGGGTCAAGGGTAGTCTATGGAAGAGGGTGTAAGGAAATGCTCTTCTCTGGCTTTAAGCAAAGGAAGTGAGAAAGGGTCAGAAGAGGAAAAAAAGGAAAATTTGAAAATAGATGGTTTACCTAAGGAGGGCCCCCCAAAAATCCCACTAAATTAATAGAAAAGTGTGGGAACATTTCTATATAACAGAAGCAAACTGAATAGCTAACAAACTATGAAAATTGTTTTTTTAAATTCAATGGTAATCAGTAAAATGGATGTGTAAATGGACGAAGACATCATTATGTATGTCCTTAAGGTGATAAAAAAAAATTAACAGTGGAATATCACCAAGTGCAAGTGCAGATTTGAGGACTTTTCACACATGGCTTGTGTCAGTGAGAATTGGCATAGTGGTCTTGAGTCACATTGACAATATCTAGTCAGATGAAAGCCATCCATCAATTATTGCACAGAGATATGCAGTATGTGGGGATTATTTTGCAGGAAGCATATATTTTGGAACAGATTAAAAGTTTGTTAATCAATAATTGGATAAAATTTTACACTAATAATGTCATTTATGTAAAAGTTTAAAACACAAAAACAGTATTAGACATTATCTATAGATACATGTGTACGTAGAAGTGTAAATGCACACATGAGATGACCAACAATAAGCTCATAATATTGGTTGCCTCTGAATGACAGTGGGAGGGAAAAGAACCCTGGGGAGTAAAAAAACATAAATGAAATTCACGTGTAATGTGTTAACTTTTCAATCAACAGAATAGCTGCAGTAAAAATGCCAAAAAACTTACAATTGTTCATTGCAAATGTAAGTTTTTGTTTCATAAGTTCATGTATATCTTCACTTAAAAACTTGTTTCATAACTACATAATATTTAAAACTGAATAAATATAACCTCTACTTAGGTATGTAACATCTTGTCTTTTCTAACACCAAAATGAGTGATACAATATTACACCTCATTTGAATGAAACATTTATGCCAATTCATGCCAAAGGTTGTGCCAATTTCTGTTTAAATATACTGAGATACAGAACGGTGATCACTGGGAGCCAGCCAGGAAAAACAGTTGATTAAACTCTGAGAAGGAAGTGAGTTTTTCTTGAATTTGTCCTCAGTGTTGAATCTTTCTCTTTGGATATGGCACCCCCTTTTCTCCGCCAACTACTCAGGGGGTTAATCACAAACTTGTTAGAACAGAGAAAGAAATTACCATGCTGTAAATGACATTGGCTTGTTTGAAGTAATGAGAATTTCCAGTGCCCAACATGCTATGTGTCACATGGGTATCCAGTGGCCAAGAGGAAAAGTACAGTGCACCTTCCCAGGGGAAGGTTGGATCTGGGAATGAGTCCTTCAAGGATTGACTTGAGGGCTGGTACTTTTTCCAGAAAGGTGGCCTATATGAATCCAAAACATAAAATAAAATAATGTCCCCCTCCTCATTCCATAAAATAATGCTTTTTTTCATGTCATGTCTTTTCCAGTTGGAGGGACGTAAGCAACAGATTGGCTTTAAAACATTTCCTTCTTTCCTGTAAGCTGAGACAGAAAAAAAGGACCAAGAATTGTGTGGACAGTGCATTGTGTTAGCATCACCAGGTTCGCTTAAAGTTATATATAGACTTTTGAGGGCATAATGTGAGTTAGGAAATTAGCAATGGAAATGGTTCCTCGATGGAGAATTATTCTTAGGAGTCTGAACTAGACGTCGTGACCTCAGGCCTTACCAGCTCCATGTGGACACTTACGTTTTACTCTTTTCCTGTTTTTATCCCAGAAGAGGATGGAAGGACTTCCAAAGAGCAGTTATGGAACTAAGGCTAAAGGTAAGAAAAGCTCCAAGTTCTCAAGAGGCACCGTTTCCTCATCTCAAACACAGTGAGAGAAACCCAGTGTTTTAAACTGAAGAAGAAAAAGTCAGTGCTCATTTCTTCTTTACCTTCCCCACCATCTTCACCCCCAACTCCACCCGACTCCTTCAGTACAATGCTCTCCATGCACATGAGGTGTGGGAAATGTGGAAATGAAACCTCAGGTCAGAAGTTGCAGGGTTTTTAACTGAATTGTGAATAAATTTTCTCTTTCCTTGTCCACTTTGAGCATAAAATGGAAATATCTCACAGAAAGATTTACTAATCATGCAGACTACAAAACATCCCAGAACACTGCAGAAAAGGAAGAACCAATGCAGAGTAGAAGAAATAAAATAATAGATTTTAGGACACTGTAATGAACTTGGAATCCATTTGGGCTCATAGAACTCTTGAACTCCACAGGTTCTCAACCTGGAAGGTTTTAGCTCCTGGCTCAGTGTTGCCCTCTCCAGCACCACTTTTGTTAACTTCCCGTAATTCAGTCAGCCGAGTAGGTGACCTCTCCATCCCATGTACTACTAATGGTCTTAAATTCCATCCTCCTCAGCCACCCATCCTGAGTCATCTCTCAGGCTATGCCTTTGACATTAACTATGACCTTTCTATTGTCTCAATTTCAAGCAGAGAACTCCTCACCCAAAGAACAGAGACCCAGAGACCTCAGCTGGTCCTTGGTGGAAGGTCACAGCTGACACTTCCTTTTCTCCCAAGGTTTAGGTGAATATGTTGAGCACTTCTACACAAGTGTTCCTGGTTATTTGTGAGTGAAAAGAAGTGGTAATATTTTCCCATGTGTGACTTCTCATCCTTTGCATCCTTCTAATCCTGTGGTCGGCAAACCGCGGCTTGCAAGCCACAAGCAGCTCTTTGTCCCCTTGAGTGTGGCTCTTCCACAAAATACCACGTGTGGGCGCGCACATACAGTGCGATTGAAACTTCATGGCCCATGCGCAGAAGTCAGTATTTTGTGGAAGAGCTGGTATTTTGTGGAAGAGCCACACGCAATGGGCCAAAAAGCCGCATGTGGATAGTGAGCCACTGTTTGCTGAGCCGCAGTTTGCTGACCACTGCTCTAATCTCACATTTATTTAACATGCAACTGGGCTAGGCACAATCCCTGGAGAAACACAGGGACCACTTTTCTTTCAGAAAAACTATCTTCCTTGGGCTTGATGAAGGACTTGGAGCAACCTCCTCATTGTAGCAGTTCTTACTGTTGGCAATGGGTCCAATGTGGGCTTCCTATGTAGACTTCCTATGACTCGAGAACCTCTTAAAGTTGTTGGAAACTTTTGTATATATTTAGATATGACCATTTCCTGAGAGGGAGGTCCACAGCTTTAATGAGATACCATGAGGGTCAATGAATGAAAAATGAGAGAAGCACTAGTTTAATGACACACAATTTTTTCTTTTCAGGTAGTGTAGAAAATAACCTGTTTGCATCATCATTCTCACTGAGGCTCATCCTGGTGGGCAAGTCTGGCTACGGAAAAAGTGCCACTGGGAACAGCATCCTTTGTCAACCTGTGTTTGAGTCCAGGCTGGCAGCCCAGACTGTGACCAGGCGCTGCCAGGCAGCCACAGGCAGGTGGAATGGAAGGAACATCTTGGTGGTTGACACACCCTCAATCTTTGAGGACAAGGCCCCGGACCAAGAGATGTACAAGGACATCGTAGACTGCTACCTGCTCTCAGCCCCAGGGCCCCATGTGCTTCTGCTGGTGACACAGCTGGGGCGCTTCACTGAGCAGGACACAGTGGCAGTGAGGAGGGTGAAGGAGGTCTTTGGGGAAGGAGTCATGAGACATGTGGTGGTCCTCTTCACCCACAAGGAGGACTTAAGGGACAAGTCTTTGGATGCGTATGTAGTGAACACGGACAACCACAGCCTGAGGAGCCTGATCCAGGAGTGTGGGCGGAGGTACTGTGGCTTCAACAACCAGGCCACTGGGGAGGAGCAGAGGGAGCAGCTGGAGGAACTGATGGCTCTGGTCGAGAGCCTGGAGAGGGAGCACCAAGGTGCCTACTACACAAACGAGCTCTACTTTGATGTAATGATGCTCAAGGAAGGCAGGGTCAGCACCCCTGGAGAAAAGTGCAAGTGTTACCTGGCCAAGGTGAAAGCACATGTTCAAAAGCAAAAGCCCTACCTGAAAGATATCGGGAATCACTGTTGTCTGATGTAGGTATGCTACTTCAGCTTCTTTTTTTAATTTTAATTTTTATGGAATGTCTTTTCCATCTCTTCACTTTCAGTCTTTGTGTATCCTTCATTTTGTGGGGAGATTTTTGTATACAGCATATATATCTGTCTTGTTTTCTCATCTATTCAGCTACCCTATGCCCTTTGTTTGGAGTGTTTCATCCATTTACATTTAAATTTAATTATTGATAATTATTTATTTATTAACATTTAAAAAATTTATACCTATGTTGCTTTTTTAAAATTGTTACTTCTTCTTAGAGAAGGTCCTTAAAAATTTCTTGTAATACTGATTTGGTGGTGAGGAACTCCTCAAGCTTTTTCTTGCCTGGTAAGCCTTTTATTTCTCCAACAATTTTAAAGGATAAACTTTCTAGGTGGAGTAATCTTGCTTTTAGGACTTAACTTTTCATGAATTTGCATATTTCACACCAATCTCTTCGGACCTTGAAAGTTTCTATTGATAAATTAACTGGTAGTGTTATGGGAGCTTCCTTATAAGTAAATGTATTTCTGTTGGTATTTTTTTAAAAATATATTTTATTGATTTTTTCAGGGAGGAAGGGATAGGGATAGAGAGTTAGAAACATTGATGGGAGAGTCACATAGATCAGCTGCCTCTTGCACACCTCGTACTGGATATGTGCCCGCAACTAAGGTACATGTCCTTGACCAGAATCGAATCTGGGACCCTTCAGTCCACAGGCTGATGCTCTATCCACTGAGCCAAACCAGTTATGTCTCTGTTGCTATTTTTAGGATTCACTCTTCGTTTCTAGGCTTTGCCATTTAAGTGGTCATGCACATTGGTGTGGGCCTTTCTGGGTTCATTTTGTTAAGAACTCTCTGCGTTTCCTAGACTTGTTTTTCTTTTTCCTTCACCAGTTTAGGAAAATTTTCAGTCATTATTTTAAAAAATAGGTTAACAATCTCTTGCTCTCTTTTCTCCTTCTGGTATCCTTATGATGGGAATGTTCTTATGCTTTATGATGTTACAGAAGTACCTAACATTATTCTCACTTTTAAAAATTATTATTTTTTTTGCTGCTTTGATTGGATGTTTTTGTTACCTTGTCTTCTAAAACACTGATTTGATATTTGCTTCACCAAAACTCCTATTGATTCCTTCTAATATATTCTTCATTATAGATATTGTATTCTTCATTTATGACTGGTTCTTATTTATGGTTTCTATATCTTTTTTATGCTTGCTAGCTCTTCATTAAAGTTCTCACTAAGTTCCGTGTTCATCCTTATAACCATTATTTTGAGCTCATATCAGGCATGCCTCCATTTCATTTACTTCTTTTTCTAATGATTTCTCCTGTCTTTTGTTAGGAACTTGTTTCTTTGTCTCCCCAGTTTGGCTGCCTCTCTATATTTGTGTCTGTGTTTTAGGCAGATCTGCTATGTCTCCCAGTCTTGATATGCTGACCTTACATAGTAGGTGTCCTATGTGGTTCAGTGGCACAGTCTCCCTGATCACTTGAGCTAGGTTCCCAGGAATGTTCCATGTGTGGAATAAGTGAGTCATCTTGTTGTAGTTGAGTCTTGATTGCTGTTGGCCCATCCATGGGTGGAATTGACTCTCATGCTGGCTGACTATGAGGATAAACATCATCCACAGTGTACAAGCTGCTATGAAGGGTCTGACCCAATAAAGCAGAATTCCCCCATCAGGGTCTGATGCCTACCAGGATCTCCCTCTGGTTGAATTGCTTGTAAGATCATTGGGTCATGTTCTGATATGTTCTAAAGCTTAAAACCAGGTGTGTTATCTCTGGGTTGTATTGGGAGGCACTCTGGTTAGGCCAATGTCAGGACCTGACTGTGACCGATCCTGGGTTACCTGTTTGGACAAAACAATCCAGTTTTTTACTGGCTCTACTTGGCTTCAGTATGTGTGAAAGGGCCCAATATGTGCACCAATGATGGACCCCACCAGCACCAAGTCTGGAGCTAGGTTAACAAAGGCATTAAATTGTTATAGATAGTAAGGATGTCCTGTCTCTTACATGAGCAAGTTTGTGCAGCTTCTCCCCTAACTTTCTCTTTCCTCCTCTTCTTCAATATCCTCAGCTTAGCACTGACTTCACATTTAGAGAAAGGGCCCCGGTTTTCCAGAGAAATGAAGATGGGAGTTTGTGTGTATGTTGTGGGGAGAGACAGGGAAATGTGGGGTCTGGTGTTGACGGGTCCCCTCCCCTGAATCTATATCTTAAACCTCCTGGCAAACTTGATCTCAGCATAGACTTTTAAAAAAACATATATTTTTATTTCAGAGAGGAAGGGAGAGCGAGAAAGATAAACATCAATGACGAAAGATAATCATTGATTGGCTGCCTCCTGCAGGCCCCTATTGGGTATCCAGCCTACAACCCAGGCATGTGCCCTAACCAGAAATTGAACTTTGACCTCCTGTTTCATATGTTGACACTGAGCCATATCGGTTGGGCTCAGGGTAGATTTATCATTCTGTTTCCTGTTTCTGCTGATTTTGGGTTGTAATCCATTTTAAAAAGTGAGCCCTACAAAATAGCAATTCTTTCAGGGATTGCTGCTCAAAGGATATTGTTTAAATAAATGACTCCTTTAACCATTCATATAATTTATAAATAAACTAGGAGCTTTCAGGGATAGAGTTGGGTGAGCAGACAGAACTAGCTCTGTGGGAAGCTGGTGGGTGAAGAGCACTGGGAAGTGTAAGAAGCACAGCTCAGCATGTTATCCCTCTGAACACCCATCACCAACATCAACTCTGTGGACAAAGCTGGATTGTAAACATTTCTCTTCTTAGTTGATAAGAAGCTGTTTTCCACTCCCTATCCTTAAGGTATTAAGACATAACTCTTTTTTCAAAAGGAGTGCCTGTCTATTTGATAGTGACTAAAGTTTGTATTTCATGGGTTTCTATCAGATGAGCCAGTTTTTAACAACTAGCATGTTCATCTTGCCCCAAAGTCTGCTCCAATATGAGTTATTTAAATGGCTTTCCCCATGGCCAACCTGTCTAGACAGAAAGGAGAAAAAAATACTTAAAATGAAATAGTTTGGCTCTGACCCATGTGGCTAAGTGTTTAGAGTGTCAACCTATGCAACCAAAGGGTTGTGGGTTTGATTCCTGGTTAAGGGCACATGCCTGGGTTGGAGATTAGATACCCTGTTCCAGTTAGGGCTCAGGTAGGTGAGAACCAATGAATGTGTCTCTCACCTCTCTCTCTCTCTCTCTCTCTCTCTCTCTCTCTCTCTCTCTCTCTTTCTCTCTCCTCTCTCCATTCTTCTCTTTCACTCTCTCTAAAAATAATCAATCAAAACATATCCTCAGGTGAAGATTAACAACAACAAAAAATGTAAGAGTTTGTTTCTGTGACACTAAACATTGATGAATAAGGAGAGGATAATCTTTTCCACAGATGTAGGCTGGATGTAAAGATCAAAGAGAAAGCAAGAATCAGAGAGATTTTGATCAATTTCTTTATTTAATAAATGTTTTTTGAGAACCACTCTTTATCAGTATTGTGCTTGTCTTGTCCCAGGTAATAGTGGAAATACAAGATGCAGATGGTCCTACCATCATCACAGATTAAATTTATTGGTGTGACTTTGGTTAATAATATTATATGAGTTTCAGTTGTACGAATGTATATATGACATCATCTTTGTATTGCATTGTATGCTCACCACCCAAAGCCTTATTTCATTCCATCACCATATATTTGACTCTCTACTCTCTTCAACCTTTCCCCAAGTCCCTTTGCCACTGGTAAAAGCCATACTGTTGTCTGTCTGTTTTTTAGTTAGTTAGTTAGTTAGTTGTTAGTTTTTGGTTAATTCTCACCCAAGGATTATTTTTCATTGATTTTTTAGAGAGAGTAGAAGAGGGAAAGGGAGGGGAAAGAGGAGGAGAGAGGAGAAAGAAAGAGGGAGAGAGAGAGAGGGAGAGAGAGAGAGAGAGAGAGAGAGTGAGAGAGAGAAGCATTGATGTGAGAGAGCCACATTAATTGATTGCCTCTCACTGACGCCCTGTCAAGGGGAGGGGATTAAGCCTCCCATGCAGGTATGTGCCCTTGACACAGAATTGAACCCATGACCCTTTGGTGTTTTGGCTGATGCTCCAACCATTCAGCAATGCCACCCAAGTCTATGAGTTTATTTGTTTTGTTTGATGACTGATTTCTATTTTATGTCCCAAATATGAGTGAAATCATATGGTCCTTGTCCTTTTTCATCAGACATTTGTGCTGAGTATGATACTCTCAAGATTCAGCAACTGGGTAGTTTTGAGTTGGATCACCCATGGACATGTTTGGTAGTTTGCAGGCTCTAGGGCAGGCTAGGGTAACAGGGATAACGGCCTTGTGTCCATCACCATCAATCAGGCTGGTCCTGTCCTCTTTATGAAGCTTTTGTAGGGTTCTGAAGACCAAAAAGAGATAGCAAGCCACAGGCATCAGCACTTTTGGAGTCTACTTGCATCAGGCTTCTACTGCCCTGTTGTCCAGATGCAAGGAGTGGAGAAACAGACGCAGCAGGATGTGGGAGGAGCTGCAGATCCACATCCCAGAAAGGCACCTGTAGAAAGATGGGAATAATTCATGGCCTTATCTGCTATCTGTCACACAGATTGCCATGTGTTGTCAGTATTGGAGCTGAGCTTTGATGGCTTTTTGTTTCACTTCCCATGATTTTCCTACTCCCCATCTTGATGACCAACTGATGCCCTCAGAATAACCACAGGCTGGAGTTTTCCACTGAGATGTTACTAAATAATAATCTGAACTTGTACCTACAGTTTCCCTGAATATTAGCCATCCTGTAGCCAGTGCTCTCACCTTCTGGAAATTTACTTCTCTCATCTTGGGATTCTGGTTATCAAATGTGGGAAACTCTGCTTCAGAGATGCTTTTGCCAATCCTTGGGTTAGCAGCAGCTTCACCATAAAATGTTTGGGAGATAGGAAATTACTACTAATTTTGTGGAAGCTAGAGTTGGGAGTTCTGCAAAATTTCTCTTCTGTTTGATATTTCTAAAAAATCATTCCAATTTACAGAATTGGTGAAAGTGCCAAGTTAGGGAACTGCTGAGTCATGGGTGGCAGTGGTAACTTCTTCAAAATGGAGAAAAGTCATCAGATTTGTGTATAGAACCAAGAGAACTTCTGGATGAATTTTTTTCTGCAAAGTAAGGCAAAGAGTGGAATCAAAGGAGATTACTAGAATTTTAGTCTGAGGAACTGGATGAAGGTGATAATATTTCTAAGTATAAAATGGAGTTTATAATCATGTCTGCTCTATTCAGTGTGATGATGTATACATGCACTTAAAGAAGAGATAGGTGGTTGTAACACAGTATTCCTCTGGTGAAATAAGTCTTTTTCTTTTTCTATTAATATATATTTTAACTTTTGATAGTATTACAGATATCTCCCATATACCCCCCTTCTTCTAACCACCCCACCCCAGGACTTCTCTGCCCTATTCACTGTGTCCAAGGGCTATATGCATATAAGTATATAAGTTCTTTGGTTTATCTTGTATCATCTCCCCAGTCTCCACATGGAGGTATGTCAGTTTGTTCCATGCCTCCATGCTTCAGGTCTTATTTTGTTGGTCTATTCATTTTGTTCATTAGATTCTATAAATAAGTGACATCACATGATATTTGTCTTTCTCAGTTTGGCTTATTTCACTTATCATATTGTTTTCCAGGTCCATCCATGCATTCCTAAGGGTAAGCGATGCCTCTTTTTTTACAGCTGCATAGTATTCTGGGGTGTAAATGTTACACAGCTTTTTTATCCATTCATCTACTGAGGGGAACTTGGACTGTTTCCAAGTCTTCGAAATTGCAAATAATGCTGCTATGAACATAGGGGTGCATATATTTTTTCTGATTTGTGCTTGGGGTTTTTAGGAAATATTCCCAGAAGTGGTGTCACTGAGTCAAATGTAAGCTCCATTTAAAATTTTTATGGAAACTCCATACTGTTTTCTATAGTGGCTGTATCTATCTGAATTCCCACCAGTAGTGAACTAGTGTTCCCTTTTCTCCATGTTCTCTCCAGCACTTGTTGTTGATTTTTTTATGATAGCCATTCTGATGGGTGTGAGTTAACATCTCATTCTGGTTTTAATTTTCATTTATCTGATAATTAGTGACTTTGAGCATTTTTTCATATAACTCTTGGCCATCTGTATATCCACTTTGGAAAAAAGTCTATTCAGGTCTCCTGCCCATTTTTAAATTGGATTGTTTGTCTTCCTTTTGTTGACTTGTATCAGTATTTAATACATTTTGGATATTAACCCCTTATCAGAAGTATCATTGTCAAATATGTTCTCCCATACAGTTCCCTTTTCATTTTGATGGTGGTTTCTTTTGCTGTACACAAGCTTTTTGTTTTGATGTAGTCCCATTTGTTTATTTTCTCCTTAATTTCCTTTGCCCTAGGAGATGTATCTGTAAACATATTGCTATAAGAGATGTCTGAGATTTTACTGCCTATGTTCTCCTCTAAGATTTTTATGGTTTTATACTTTACATTTAAGTCTTTTATCCACCTTGAGTTTATTCTTGTATGTTTTGTAAGTTGGTGGACTAGTTTCATGTTTGTGCATGTGTCTGTCAGGTTTTCCCAGCACCATTTGTTGAAGAGACTGTCCTTACTCCATTGTATGTTCTTTTCTCCTTTGTCAAATATTAATGGATCATAATGATATGGGTCAATTTCTGGAGTCTCTGTTCTGATCCATTGGTTTATATGCATGCTCTTGTGCCAGTACCAGGCTGTTCTGGTTTTATGGCTGTTCTGGTAGTACAGTTTGATATCCAGTATTGTGATCACTCCTACTTTGTTCTTTTTTTCTCAAGATTGCTGCAGCTATTTTTTTTTTATGGTTCCATATAAATTTTTCGATTATTTATTCTAGCTCTGTGATGTATGCCAATGGTATTTTAATAGGGATTGTGTTGAATCTTTAGATTGCTTTAGGTAGTATAGATATTTTAATGATGTTAATTCATCAAATCCATGAACATGATATATGCTTCCATTTGTTTGTATCTTCTTATATATTTTTTAAATGTCCTATAGTTTTCCTCATACAGGTCTTTTGCATCCTTGGTTAAGTTTATTCCTAGGTATCTTTTTTGTTGTTGTTTCAATGGTAAATGGTATTGTTTGTTTAGTTTCTCTTCCTGAGAGTTTATTATTGGTGTATAATAATGCTATAAATTTGTAGATGTTGATTTTGTATCCTGCTACCTTGCCGAATTCATTTATTAAGTCTAATAGTTTCCTGGTGAAGTCTTTAGGGTTTCTTATGTACAGTATTGTGTCATCTGTGAACAATGACAGTTTTATTTCCTCCTTCCCAATTTGGATACCTTTTATCACTTAATTTCTGATTTCTGAGGCTACCTCTGCCAGTACTATCTCATAAAAGAGAAACATGCAAATTGACCACACCTCTGCTACACCCCAAGCCACACCCACCAGCCAATCAGATTGACTATATGAAAAATTAACCCAACCAAGATGGCAGCCGGCAGCCACAAAGCTGAAGCAAGCAGGAGGCTTGGTTGCCCCAGTGATGGAGGAAGCCAAGCTTCCTGCCTGCCCTCGCTGGCTGTGTCCTCTGCTCAAGGCAACAGAGTTTCAATTATAGAAGATAAATAAATCCCAGATCCTTCTTCCAGCCAGCCTCCACTGGGAGCTTAAGTGGCTGGGGGCTGTAGCCAGCCTGCAAACAGCCATCAGCCTCTCACCCAGGATGGCCAGACTCTCATGGGGTAAGGGTGCCCACTGGGGGGCTTTGCCAGCCTGAAAACAGCCATCATACCCTCACCCAGGCTGGCCAGGCATCCCAGGAAGACCCCCTTCCATGAAGGGGGTATGGCCCATCTGAAAACGGCCCTCAACCCCTCACCCAGGCTGGCCAGTCACCCTAGTGGGACCCTACCCTGATCTGGGACACCCTTCAGGGCAAACCAGTTGGCCCCCACCCTTGCACCACACCTCTATCCTATATAATAAAAATGTAATATGGAAATTGACCCTAACAGCAGAACGACTGCGAATGACTGGTCACTATGACACACACTGACCACCAGGGAGCAGATGCTCAATGCATCTGGTTGTCAGAGTGCTCCCACAGGGAGATCTCTGCTCAGCCACAAGCCAGGCTGATGGCTGCAAATACAGCAGTGGTGGTGGGAGCCTCTCCCGCCTCCTCAGCAGCGCTAAGGATGTCCAACTGCAGCTTAGGCCTGCTCCCCACTGGCAAGTGGACATCCCCTGAGGGCTCCCGGCTGCCAGAGGGATGTCTGACTGCCAGCTTAGACAAATCTCCCGGGGAGTGGGCCTAAGCCAGCAGGTGGACATCCCCCGAGGGGTCCCAGCCTGTGAGAGGGCACAAGCCAGACTAAGGGACCCCCCCCCAAGTGCACAAATTTTTGCGCACCGGGCCTCTAGTGTTGAATAAGAGTGGTGGAAGCAGACATCCTTGTCTTGTTCCTGTTCTTAAAAGAAACACTTTTAGTTTTTGCCCATTGAATATGATGTTGGCTGTAGCTTTATCATATATGGCCTTTATTATGTTGAGGTATGATCCCTTCATTCCCACTTTACTGAGGTTTTTATCAAAAAATGGTGCTGGATTTTGTCGAATGCTTTTTCTGCATCTATTGATATGATCATACTATTTTTATCTTTCAATTTGTTTATGTGATCTATCACATGTATTGATTTGGGAATATTGTACCAGTCTTGCATCCCCAGAATAAATCCCACTTGAGCATGGTGTATGACCTTTTTAATACATTGCTGGACCTGATTTATTAATATTTTGTTGAGGATTTTAGCCTCTGTGTTCATCGGGAATATTGGCCTGTAATTTTCTTTCTTTGTAGTGTCTTTTTTTATTTTATTTTTTTAAATTTCTTTATTGGTTAAGGTATTAGGAATGTGTTCTCATTTCCCACTATCCCCCAACCTTCCCGCCCACCTCCCCTCCACTCATGCTCTCATCCCTCTGTTGTCCGTGTCCATTGGTTTGGCTTATATGTATACATACACGTCCTTTGGTTGATCTCTCCCCTTACCCCCTCCCTCCCCTACTTTATGTGGTTTTGGAGTTAGGGTAAAGCTGACTTTATTAAAAGGGCTTTTTCTTGAATTTTTTGGAATAGTTTGAGGAGGATAGGTGTTAATTCTTTGAATGTTTGGTAAAATTCTTCTATAAATTTACCCAGGCCAGAACTTTTATTTGCTGGAAAATTTTTAATTACTTCTTCAATTTCATCAGTTGTTATTGGCCTACTCAGGTTTTCTGATTCTCCCTTGTTGAGTTTTGGAAGATTTTATGTTTTTATGAGTTTTTCCATTTCAGATAGGTTGTCCAGTTTGTTGTCATATAATTCTTCATCATATTTGCTTACAATGCTTTGTATTTCAGTGGTATCCTTGTTATATTGCCTCTTTTATTTCTTATTTTGTTTATCTGGGTCCTCTTTCTATGTTTCTTCATGAATCTGGCTAGGGGTTCATTAATCTTGTTTATCTTTTCGAAGAACCAGCTCTTGGATTTATTGAACTTTTGTAGTTTTGTTTTTTGTTTTTGGGGGATTTTCATTTGTTTTTTTGTCTCTATGTCATTTCTTTCCTCTCTGATCTTTATTATTTTCTTCCTTCTAGTTCCTCTGGGCCTTTCTTGATGTTCTCTTTCTAATTCATTTAGTTTTAGGGTTAGATAGTTTATTAGTGCTTTTTCTTGTTTCTTGAGGTAGGCCTGTAGTGCTATGAACTTCCCTCTCAGGACTGCTTTCACAGTGTTCCATTGGTTTTGAGTGGTTGTGTATTCCTTTTCATTTGTTTCCAGGAAGTTTTTAATTTTTTACTTTATCTCATTGGTAACCAATTCATTGATTAATAGTATGCTATTTAGCCTCCATGTATTTTAGTGTTTTTGAGGTTTTTTTTTTTTTATTGTAGTTGGTTTCTAACTTCATGCCATTTGATGCGAAAAGATGCTTGGTATTACAACAATCTTCTTGAATTTGTGTAGACTTGCTTTGTGCCCTAACATGTCTACCTTTGAGAATGTTCCACATGCATTGAGAACAATGTATATTCTGTTGCACTGAGGTGAAATGTTCTATAAATATGCATTAGATTTTCTGATCTAGTGTGTCATTTATGGCCTCTGTTTCCTTATTAATTTTTTGTCTGTAAGCTCTATGCAGTGATGTCCGGGGGGTATTGAAGTCCCCTACTATGACTGCATTGCTTTCAATCTCTCCCGTAAAGTCCATAAAGAGCTTTTTATGTATTTTGGTGCTCATAAAATGAGGAATCAGTCTTATTCAAGGGCTCTGCTGAAAGGGTCTTCCTTCTGGAAGAAACACACTCTCAGATGTGGTTGTTAGTTTCCTTCCATGGTCCCAGCCTGTATTTAACAAATCCTAAAGACTTCAACTTTATAGACACATTAAAAATATAACCAGAAAATTACTGAATAGAAATAGGGAAAGAGAGAAAATATTTAAAGGAAGGATGAGTTAGGGGAAACAAAGGGACAATGAATTTCTGTCACAATAGTGAAGACATAGGATAGCTGCAAGAACTCGGCTGTTCTCAAAGAAGGGAAGATTAGTAAAAATAAAAATAAAAAAAAATCATTGCAGCACAGCAATTTTTAACTGGTGTGCCGCAAGAATTTTTAAAACATTTAACAGCTGACTATTTGGTCAGGGGCCCTGACTGTATTCCAGCAGTTCTCAACCTGTGGGTCACGACCATCATAAAACACATATAGCATACCAGGTATTTACACTACGATTCATAACAGTAGCAAAATTACAGTTATGAAGTAACAATGAAAATAATTTTATGGTTGGGGGTCATCACAACATGAGGACCTGTATTACAAGATCACGGCATTAGGAAGGTTGAGAACCACTGCGACAGTCAAATAACAAAATGAAAGCAGTTAACACAATAGCCATCTGGTGTGAATAAATCAAAATGACACCTATTTTTTTTGTAAGATTGGAAAAACATATATTTTTTTTGTAATTTATGGGTACAATGAGATGAAAAAGGTTGAAAGTTTTTGCCCTGGCATAACATTTTCTGAAGGGTCTGCTGCCTTTTGTTAAGCCTCTAAATTCTGGTTGTGCTGGTCAGGATAAAAATAATAACAGTCTCGTGCTCTTGTTCTTCCTGTTTCTCTCACTAAGGCTGCAAAGTGCACACAGCATAGGTTCTGACTCAGGAAGACCTGGCCCCGGTGCTCCCTCCCACTTCCTGCTTCTCCACCCACAGCAGACAGCCACTTTTCCTAGAGCAGTTCTTAGCTGAGCTTTCAGTCACATTTTTCTGAAAAATACAGTACCAGCAATGTTGTCTTTCAGTTTCAGTGTCTACAGTGCTTTATGGGGCCCCCTCCAGTCAAGGCTCCTAGATGCCTACAATGTGTCGACCCCAAAAGAAAAAGCCAAGAACTCACAGGAGCACATGGTAAGCCTCTGAGTATATTTGTGTGTTGTGTGTATTTGTGTTTGTGTGTTATGTTTGTATATATTTTGTGTGTGTATGTTTGTGTGTGTGTGTTGTATTTGTGAGGGTATGTGTGTGAGTTGTGTGTATTGTGTTTTTGTATGTGTTATGCTTGTGCGCATTTATATATTTGTGAGTATAATATGTGAGTGCTGTGTTTGAATGTATACAGGGTGGTGCAAAAGTAGGTCTACAGTTGTTTGTATGGAAAATAATACAATAATTAATAAGTAATACAAGAATAAACTGTTTAGTGTACTCATAACTGTAAATCTACTTTTGGCCCACCCTCTTTGTGTGGCTGGTATGTGTTGTGTTTTTGTGAGTATAGTGTTTGTGTGTATGCATGTGTGTTGGGTAAATGTGTATTTGTGTGTGTGTATGTTTGTGAGTGTATGTATGAGTGTATTATTGAGTGGTATATGTTGTGTTTTTGTGTGTGTTATGTTTCTGTGCATATATGTGTGTTGTGTATATGTATATTTGTGAGTGTATGTGTGTGTGTTATGTTTGAGTGTATATGTGTGGATGGTGTGTGTCATGTTTCTATGTGCATGTTTATGCATGTTTGTTGTGTATATTAGTGTTTCTATGTCTGTGGGTGTATGTGTACTGTGTTTGAGTGTATGTGTGAGTGGTATATGTCATGTTTCTGTATGTGTTATGTTTGTGTGTATGTGTGTGCTGTGGTTGTGGTTGTACTGTGTGAGTGGTGTGTGTGTGTGTGTGTGTGTGTGTGTGCTGTGAATGTGTGTGTCTGTGGTATATTAGAAAGGGCTGTGACTAAAAAGTCAAAAGAACTTTGTACGTCTTGAGCCCTTCCTCCCTGCTTATATGGGGAAAATGCTTCCGTGAGTTTTACTTTCTCCGTGCGGTGTAGCTTCTCCGTGTTCCATGTCAGAGACAAAACCACCGAGTGCGGCAAAGGTGTGAGATGCTGTTCAGGGCTGGATCTAGGGACCTGAGGGTCAGGTGTCCCCACACCCCGGACCCTTCATCTGGAGAAGGTCCCTGACTGTGAACGTCTTCAGGTGTCCTGCGTGTCCCAGCACAGAGTCCTGGGGCCTCACACTTTCCTTCCCAAACCCACACACCAGGATGGACTCCTGGAACAGGGAACAATGTTAGTTCCTGAGGTGAGGCAGTGCGGGTGGCAGCAGGGTGCACTGCCCTCTCGCCTGAAAGATGACGGGAGTTTCTGGTGGGTGACAAGGCCATCTTTGCAAAGGTTAGGACTTGCAATAGAAAATGTCATAAAATGTGCTGGAATGTTATAGGGATGACAGGACACCTAGTTCAGGCCCAGCATTCACACTTAGGGGGCCACTGAGGCTCAGGCAGTGTGACCTTGGAGGTGGGCCCTGAGGTCTCCTGGCTCCAGCAGGACTGTCCCGGAGCCATGAAGTCCCTGTGCTTAGGCTATTGGCCTCCTCAGCACAGCACCCAGCCACCCATGTCTCAGCCCTCTGCCATCCTCACTGCCAGGCCTTCCTCAGGGATCATCCAGGCACCAGGACCTCACTGCACCCCCAGCCAGCCCCTCACCACAGTGTCCTGCTCCCACTTTTCTGGACATTCTAGCTACACATCCTTCCACTGCTCCCGGGACACAGTGTCAGACTTGCTTCTGTGTCTCTGCTCCTTTCTCCTCCTCACATGATAGCTCCAGGACCTTCTGTCCAACCAAATGCCATCTGTTCCTCAGGCTGCAGGTCATCTTACCTTTTCCATGAAATTGCTTAAACTCACAATGCAGACTACAAAGGAGAGAGAGAGGAGAGAAAGAGAGAGGAGAGAGAGAGAGAGAGAGAGAGAGAGAGAGAGAGAGAGAGAGAGAGAGAAACAGGGCCCTTAAAGGAGATAATGTCTCAGACCTTCCTCTCCTCACTCAAGCCATACCCCTCCCCCCAAAGCAATGTAAAAAACTTCCTTCTGACAAGAGAAAGTCAGGTGCCCCCTGAACTAGTTGAAAAATCAGACATATTATTTTCTCTAGGTGGAGGAAGAAGAATTCGAGGTGATTGACCCGGACATTCCCTCAGGAGCAGTGGCCCAGCATCCTAAACAAGATGTGTCTGGAGGTAAAGTGACTTCCTAGTGTACCTGAACCTGAGGCAGGTGTGGATGGGGACTGTGATGTGCAGGGTGCCCTTGGAGAGGCAGCAGAGTGCAGCCCAGTCAGAGCTGCACCAGCAGATGGTCCTTGGGTGGGGCCTTACTTAAACCCACCTAATAAGAGGGAAAGGCTCCCAACAGGCACAGTGGGAGAAAGGTGGGGAAAAGAGGAGAGAGAGAGAGAGAGAGAGAGAGAGAGAGAGAGAGAGAGAATGAACTAGTCCTGTACTGAGGAATTACCCAGGGATACCTGTACTCGCCTTGGTCGGGGCTTGCAATCCAACAGACCCTATGTGGGTGCTTGATGGTTCAGATGTGGGAGCACTGAGGGTCAGAAAGGCTACAAAGCATCACATGAGTGAGTGGCTGCCTTAGAACTGGGCTGGCCCTTCTAAAGGGCTTCTCCCCCCCAAAAGCTCTTGCATTGGGGTCAGGTATTTAACAGTCATGGGCTCAATTTCATCATTTAATCTAGGGAGACAGAGTTTAGGAGTGCTTGCAATCCATCCATTTTCTTGGTCAGGATAAATTATTTATGATTCATCATGTATTTGAACACAAATGATTTTCATACTATACTAGAAGCCCAGTGCACAAAAATTTGTGCACTTGTGGGGGGGTCCCTCAGGCCAGCCTATGCCCTCTTGAAGTCTGGGACCCCTCGGAGGATGTCCACCTGCTGGCTTAGGCTCACTCTCTGGGGGATCAGGCCCAAGCTGGCAGTCAGACATCCCTCTGGCAGCCCGGCAGCCCTCAGGGGATGTACACTTGCCAGCGGGGAGCAGGCCTAAGCTGCAGTCAGACTCCTTAGCACTGCTGAGGAGGCAAGAGAGGCTCCCACCACCACCACTGTACTTGCAGCCATCAGCCTGGCTTGTGACTGAGCAGAACTCCACCGGTGGGAGCCCACTGACCACCCAGGGGGAAAGCTCCTGCATTAAGCATATGCCCCCTGGTGGTCAGTGTGTGTCATAGTGACCAGTCATTCCCAGTCATTCTGCTGTTAGGGTCAGTTAGCATATTACCCTTTTATTATATAGGATAGAGGCCTGGTGCATGTGTTGGGGCTGGCTGGTTTGCCCTAAAGGGTGTCCTGGATCAGGGTGTGAGTACCTACTGGGGTGCCTGGCCAGCCTGGGTGAGTGGCTGATGGCTCTTTGCAGCTGGTCACACCCCCTTCAGGGTAGGGATCCCCACTGGGGTGCCTGGCTAGCCTGGGTGAGGGGCTGATGTCTGTTTGCAGGTGGGTCAAGCCCCACCCCAGTGGGGACCCTCACCTCATGGAGGTTTGGCCAGCTGGGGTGAGGGGCTGATGGCTGTTTTCAGGCTGGCCACACCCTCTTTAGGGTGGGGAGTCCCCATTGGGGTTCCTGGCCAGTCTGGATGAGGGGCTGAGGGCTGTTTTCAGGCTGGACAACCCCCCCAGTAATGGAAGCTCCCAGCCTCTCTTTTTTTCTTTCTTTTTTTATTCTGGGATTTATTTACCTTCTATAATTGAAACTTTGTAGCCTTGAGAGGAGCTCAGAGCTGGCCAGGGAGGGCGGGAGGGAAGCCTCCTGCTAGCTCCAGCTCTGTGGCCACAGCCGGCTGAAAGCAGGTATCTGGGGTTTATTTACCTTCTATAATTGAAACTTTGTTGCTTTGAGTGAGCTCAGAGCTGCAGCAGGCAGAAAGCTGGAGAAACACAGGGACCACTTTTCTTTCAGAAAAACTATCTTCCTTGGTCTTGATGAAGGACTTGGAGCAACCTCCTCAGTGTAGCAGTTCTTACTGTTGGCTGTGGGTCCAATGTGGTCTCCCTATGTAGACTTCCTATGACTCAAGAACCTCCTAAAGTTGGAAACTTTTGTATGTATTTAAATATGACCATTTCCTGGGAGGGAGGTCCACAGTTTTAATGAGATAGATGAGGGTCCATGACTGAAAAACGGGAGCAGCACTAGCTTAATAAGACACACAATTTTTCCTTTTCAGGCCGTGTAGGAGATAAACTGTTTGCATCGTCTTCCTCACTGAGAATCATCCTGGTGGGCAAATCTGGCTACGGAAAAAGTGCCACCGGGAACAGCATCCTTTGTCAACCTGTGTTTGAGTCCAGGCTGGCAGCCCAGGCTGTGACCAGGAAGTGCCAGGTGGCCGCAGGCACGTGGAATGGAAGGAACATCCTAGTGGTTGACACACCCTCCATCTTTGAGGACAAGGCCCCGAACGAAGAGATGTACAATGACATTGGGGACTGCTACCTGCTCTCAGCCCCAGGGCCCCATGTACTTCTGCTGGTGACACAGCTGGGGCGCTTCACTGAGCAGGACACAGTGGCAGTGAGGAAGGTGAAGGAGGTCTTTGGGGAAGAAGCCATGAGACATGTGGTTGTCCTCTTCACCCACAAGGAGGACTTAGGGGACATGTCCTTAGATGAGTATGTAGTCAACACGGAAAACCACAGCCTGAGGAGCCTGATCCAGGAGTGTGGGGGGAGGTACTGTGGCTTCAACAACCAGGCCACTGGGGAGGAGCAGAGGGAGCAGCTGGAGAAGCTGATGGCTGTGGTTGAGAAGTTGGAGAGCGATAACCAGAGTCACTTCTACACAAACGACCTCTTCCTCAATGCAAAGATGCTCCAGGGAGGCGGGAATGGCACCCCAGAAGAGCACAGGTGCTATCTGACCAAAGTTCAAGTGCACATTGAAAAGCAAAAGCAAGACCTGAAAGCTACTGAGAGTCGCTGGGCACCCAAGGTGGTCCAGAGCATCAAAAATTGTATGCTGTCTGATATAATTATGCTACTTCAGCTTCTTTTTTTTTAATTTTAATTTTCATGAAATATCTTTTTCATCTCTTCACTTTCAGTGTCTGTGTGTCCTTCATTCTGTGTGGAGTGTCTTGTATACAGCATATATGTCTGTCTTGTTTTCTCATCTATTCAGCTACCTTATGCACTTTGGAGATTTCATCCATTTACATTTTAATTAATGATAAGTATTTATTTATTGACATTTAAAAAATTTATACCCATGTTGTTTTTTTAGAAATTGTTACTTCTTCTTAGAGAAGTTCCTTAAAAATTTCATGTAATACTGGTTTGGTGGTGATGAATTCCTTAAGCTTTTTCTTGCCTGGTAAGCCTTTTATCTCTCCATCAGTTTTAAATGATGAACTTTCTAGGTGGAGTAATCTTGCTTTTAGGTCCTTACTTTTCATATTTCACACCAATATCTTTGTTTTTGTTTTTTTTCTTTTTTTTTTTAATGAAATATTTTATTTTATTTTTTTATTTTTTATTTTTTTTTTATTTTTCGCTTAAAGTATTACAAAGGGTATTACATAAGTGTCCTTTTTCCCCCCCGCCCTTGACAAGCCCCTGCCCTCCCTTACCCCCCAGTGTCTTATGTCCATTAGTTATGGTTATATGGGTGCATACAAGTCCTTCGGTTGATCTCTTAATCCCCTCTCTCCTCCCCGCCAACCCTCCCTGGCCTTCCCACTGCAGTTTGACAATCAGTTTGAGGCAGCTCTGCCTCTGTATCTATTATTGTTCAAAAGTTTGTAATGGTCTTTATTATCCATGAATGAGTGAGATCATGTGGTATTTTTCCTTCATTGACTGGCTTGTTTCACTTAGCATAATGCTCTCCAGTTCCATCCATGCTGTTGCAAATGGTAGGAGTTCCTTCTTTTTAACAGCAGCATAGTATTCCATTGTGTAGATGTACCACAGTTTTCTAATCCATTCATCTACTGATGGGCACTTAGGCTGTTTCCAGATCTTAGCTATGGTGAATTGTGCTGCTATGAACATCTGGGTACATATATCCTTTCTGATTGGTGTTTCTGGTTTCTTGGGATATATTCCTAGAAGTGGGATCACAGGGTCAAATGGGAGTTCCATTTCCAATTTTTTGAGGAACCTCCATACTGCCTTCCATAGTGGCTGCACCAGTCTGCATTCCCACCAGCAGTGCACAAGTGTTCCTTTTTCTCCACATCCTCTCCAGCACTTGTCGTTTGTTGATTTGTTGATGATGGCCATTCTGACAGGTGTGAGATGGTACCTCATTGTTGTTTTGATTTGCATCTCTCGGATGATTAGTGACTTTGAGCATGTTTTCATATGTCTCTTGGCTTTCTGAATGTCCTCTTTTGAAAGGTGTCTATTTAGATCCTTTGCCCATTTTTTGATTGGATTGTTTATCTTCTTTTTGTTAAGTTGTGTGAGTTCCCTATAAATTTTGGAGATTAAGCCCTTATCAGATATGACGTTGGCAAATATGTTTTCCCACGAGGTGGGTTTTCTTGTTGTTTTGTTGATGGTTTCTTTTGCTGTGCAGAAACTTTTTATTTTGATGTAGTCCCATTTGTTCAGTTTCTCTTTAGTTTCAACTGCCCTAGGAGCTGTATCAGTGAAGAAATTGTTTTGGCATATGTCTGAGATTTTGTTGCCTTTGTATTCTTCTAGAATTTTTATGGTTTCCTGTCGTACATTTAAGTCCTTTATCCATTTTGAGTTTATTCTTGTGTATGGTGTAAGTTGGTGGTCTAGTTTCATTTTCTTGCATATATCTGTCCAATTTTCCCAACACCATTTATTGAAGAGACTATCTTGGCTCCATTGTATGTTCATGCCTCCTTTGTCAAAAATTAATTGAGCATACTGGTTTGGGCTAATTTCTGGACTCTCTATTCTATTCCACTGATCTATATGTCTGCTCTTGTGCCAGTACCAGGCAGTTTTGAGAACAGTGGCTTTATAATACAGCTTGATATCTGGCATTGAGATCCCACCTACTTTGTTCTTTCTCAGGATCGTTGCAGCTATTCGGGGTCTTTTTTTATTCCAGATGAATTTTTGGAGAGTTCGTTCTAGATCTTTGAAGAAGGCCATTGGTATTTTAATGGGAAGGGCGTTGAATTTATAGATTGCTTTGGGTAGTATGGACATTTTAATGATGTTGATTCTACCAGTCCAAGAACATGGTATGTTCTTCCATCTGTTTATGTCTTCCTCTATCTCTTTTTTCAGCGTCCTGTAGTTTTCTGAGTAGAGGTCTTTAACCTCTTTAGTTAAGTTTATTCCTAGGTATCTTAATTTTTTTGGTGCGATGGTAAATGGGATTGTTTTTCTAATCTCTCTTTCTGAAAGTTCACTATTGGTGTATAGAAATGCCTCAGATTTCTTGGGGTTAATTTTGTATCCTGCTACATTGCCAAATTCATGTATTAAGTCTAGTAACTTTTGGATGGAGTCTCTTGGGTTTTGTATGTATAATATCATGTCATCTGCAAATAAGGACAGTTTTACTTCCTCTTTTCCAATTTGGATGCCTTTTATTTCTTCTTCTTGCCTAATTGCAATGGCTAATACTTCCAGTACTATGTTGAACAGGAGTGGTGAAAGTGGGCATCCCTGTCTTGTTCCTGTTCTTAGGGGAAATGGTGTTAGTTTTTGTCCATTGAGTATGATGTTGGCTGTGGGCCTGTCATATATGGCTTTTATTATGTTGAGGTATGATCCTTCTATTCCCACCTTGCTGAGAGTTTTTATCAAAAATGGGTGTTGGA
Source organism: Myotis yumanensis (assembly GCF_028538775.1). NCBI lineage: Eukaryota > Metazoa > Chordata > Mammalia > Chiroptera > Vespertilionidae > Myotis > Myotis yumanensis. The sequence continues at coordinate 6,281,483 of NW_027223760.1, forward strand.
TTTTGTCGAATGCTTTTTCTGCATCAATTGATATGACCATGTGGTTTTTTTCTTTCAATTTGTTTATGTGATGTATCACATTTATTGATTTACGGATGTTGTACCATCCTTGCATCTCTGGGATAAATCCTACTTGGTCATGGTGTATGATCCTTCTGATGTACTGCTGGATCCGATTTGCTAAGATTTTGTTGAGGATTTTGGCATCTCTGTTCATGAGGGATATTGGCCTGTAATTCTCTTTCATTGTGATGTCTTTACCTGGTTTTGGTATTAGGGTGATGCTGGCTTCATAGAATGAGCTTGGAAGTGTTCCTTCCTCTTGAATTTTTCACACCAATATCTTTGGACCTTATAAGTTTCTATTGAGAAATTAACTGGCAGTGTTATGGGAGCTTCCTTAAAAGTAACTGTCTTTCTGTTGCTATTTTTAAGATTCGCTTTTCGTTTCTAGGCTTTGCCATTTAAATGATCATCATTATTTTTAAAAATAGGTTATCAATCTCTTGGTCTCTCTTTTCTCCTTCTGGTATCCTTATGATGGGAATGTTTTTATGCTTTATAATGTTACAGAAGTACCTAAAATTATGCTCACTTTTAAAAATTATTTTTTCTTTTTCCTACTTTAATTGGATATTTTTTGTTACCGTGTCTTCTAAAACACTGATTTGATTATTTGCTTCACCAAATTTGTTGCTTCCTTCCAGTGTATTCTTCATTATAGACATTGTATTCTTCATTTCTGACTGGTTCTGCTTTGTGGTTTCTATACCTTTTTTTATACTTGTTATCTCTCCATTTAAGTTCTCACTAAGTTCTGTGATCATCCTTATAACCATTGTTTTGAACTTTGTATCAGGTAGATGGCTTGCCTCCATTACATTTACTTCTTTTTCCGGTGATTTTTTTCTGTTCTTTTGTTTGGAGCTTGTTTCTTTGTCTCCCCAGTTTGGCTGCCACTCTATATTTGTGTCTGTGTATTAGGTAGTTCTGCTATGACTCCAGTCTTGGTATGCTGATCTTACATAGTAGGTGTCCTGTGTGGTTCAGTGGCACAGTCTCCCTGACCACTTGAGCTAGGTTCCCAGGAATGTTCCATGTGTGGAATAAGTGAGTCATCTTATTGTCATTGAGTCTTGATTGCTGTTGGCCCATCTATGAGTGGAATTGACCCTCATGCTGGCTGACTATGAAGATAAACATCAACCACAGTGTAAAGCTGCTATGAAGGGTCTGACCCAATAAAGCAGAATTTCCCCATCAGGGTCAGGTGCCTACCAGGATCTCCCTCTGGGTGCATTGCTTGTGAGATCATTGGGTCATGCTCTGATAGGTTCTAAAGCTCACAACCAGGTGTGTGATCGCTGGGACCTATTGGGAGAAACTCTGGTTAGGCCAATGTCAGGACCTGACTGTGACCGATCCTGGGCTACCTGTTTGGAACTACAAAATAATCCAGTATTTTACTGGCTCTACTTGGCCTGAGTATGTGTGGAAGGGCCCAATATGTGCACCAATAATGGAATCCACTAGCACCAAGTCTGGAGGAAGGTAAAAAAAAAAGGCAGAAAATTGTTATAGATAGTAAGGTGGTCTTGTATCTTACATGAGCAAGTTTGTGCAGCTTCTCCCCCAGCTTCCTCTTTCCTCCTCTTCCTCAATATCCTCAGCTTAGCACTGACTTCACATTTAGAGAATGGACCCAGATTTTCCAGGTAAAGGAAGATGGGAGTTTGTGTTTATGTTGTGGGAGAGGCAGGGAAAAGGGGTTTGGTGTTGAGGGGACCTCTCTCCTGAATCTATATCTTAAACCTCCTGGCAAACTTGATCTCAGCATAGACTTTAAAATATATATATATATATAATTTCAGAGAGGAAGGGAGAGGGAGGAGAGAAACATCAATGATGAAAGAGAATCATTGATTGGCTTCTTCCTGCAGGCCCCTATTGGGGATTCAGCCTACAAGCCAGATATGTGCCCTACCAGAAATTGAATTGTGACCTCCTGGCTCATATGTTGACACTGAGCCATATTGATTTGGCTCAGCATAGATTTATCATTCTTTCTGCTTCCTATTTCTATTGATTTTGGGTTGTAATCCATTTTAAAAAGTGAGCCCTACAAAATAGTAATTCTTTCAGGGATTGCTGCTCAAAAGATATTGTATAAATAAATGAGTCCTTTAACCATTTATATAATTTACTAGAGGCCCAGTGCACAATAATTTGTGCATTTGGCGGCGGGTGGGGGGGGGGGGAGAGGGAGTCCCTCAGCCTGGCCTGTGCCCTCTTGCAGTCTGGGACCCCTCAGGGGATGCCCAACTGCTGGCTTAGGCCTGCTCCCTGGGGGATCAGGCCTAACCTGTCAGTCAGACATCCCTTGGCAGCCCAGAAGTCCTCAGTGGATGTCCACTTGCCAGCAGGGAGCAGGCCTAAAATGTAGTCAGACATCCTTAGCGCTGCTGAGGAGGCAAGAGAGGCTCTCACCACCACCGCTGTGCTGGCAGCTGCCAGCCTGGCTTGTGGCTGAGCAGAGCTCCCCCTGTGGGAGCACACTGATCACCAGAGGCAGCACCTGAATTGAGCACCTGCCCCCTGGTGGTCAGAGTGCATTATAGTGACCAGTCATTCTAAGTCATTCTGCTGTTAGGGTCAATTTGCACATTACCCTTTTATTATATAGGAGGAAAGAGGCCTTGTGCACTGGTGGAGGCCGGCTGGTTTGCCCTGAAGAGTGTCTCGGATCAGGTCGGGGGTCTCGCTGGGGTGCCTGGCCAGCCTGGGTGAGGGGCTGATGGCTGTTTGCAGGCTGGTCAAGCATCCAGCAGGAACCCTCACCCCAGGGGGGTGTGGCCAGCCTGGATGAGGGCTTGGTGGCTGTTTGCAGGCTGGTCACAGCCCCTTCAGGATTGGGGGGGGGGTCCCGCTGGGGTGCCTGGCCAGCCTGGGTGAGGAGCTGAGGGCCATTTTCAGGCTGGCCATGCCCCCCAATGACCCAAGCTCCCAGCCTCTCCTTTTTTTCTTTTTAATTTTTTCCTGGGATTTATTTATCTTCTATAATTGAAACTTTGTAGCCTTGAGTGGAGCCCAGGTCAGGTTGCCCCTGGCAACCCAGGCTCTCAGCCCTCCTTGAGCAGAGGCCAGGGCGACTGGAAGCAGGTATCTGGGATTTATTTATACTCTATAATTGAAATTTTGTAGCCTTGAGCAGAGCCCACAACCAGCCAGGGCAGGCAGGAAGCTTGGCTTCCTCCATCGCTGAGGGCAACCCAAGCCTCCTGCTTGCTCCAGCTCCATGGCTGCCGCCATAGTTGTGATGGAGTGATGGTTCATTTGCATATTACACTTTTATTAGATAGGATAAATAAACTAGAAGCTTTCAGGGATGGAGTTGGGTGAGCAGACAGAAGTAGCTCTAAGGGAAGCTGTTGGGTGAAGAGCACTGGGAAGTGGAAGAAGCACAGCTCAGCATTTTATTCCTCTGAACACCCATCACCAACATCAACTTTGTGGCCAAAACTGATTTGTAAACATTTCTCTTCTTAGTTTATAAGAAGCTGTTTTCTACTCCCTATCCTTAAGGTAAAAAGACATAGCTCTTCTTTCAAAAGGAGTGTCTGTCTGTGTAATAGTGATTCAAGTTTGTATTTGATGGCTTCCTATCAGATGAGCCAGTTTTTAACACATTGTTTGTGGGTAGTTTTTATCGCCTGCGCTCTACTACCAGTCAACTTAAACATATAACTAAAACGTATAAATATGTTTCCCACTTTCAATGCGTTAACAACTAGCATATTCAGCCTGTCCCAGTCAAAGTCTGCTCCAATAAGAATTATTCAAGTGGCTTTCCCCATTGCCAAAGTTTCTAGATAGCAAGGAGAAATAAAATATTTAAAATATAATATTTTGATTCTGACCCATGTGGCTAAGTGGTTAGAGTGTCAACCCATGCACCAAAGGGTTTGTGGGTTTGATTCCCGGTCAAGAGCACATGCCTGGGTTGCAGATTAGATCCCTGCTTCATTAGGGCTCATGTAGGAAACACCAATGAATGTGTCTCTCACATGTCTCTCTCTCTCTTCCTCTCTCGCCCCCTCTCTCTCGCTCTCTCTCTCCTCTCCTCTCTCCACCCTTCTCTTCCACTCTCTCTAAAAAAATCAATCAAAAAATATCCTCAGGTGAAGATTAACAACAACAAAAAATGTAATAATTTGATCTGTGACACTAAAAATTGATGAACAAGGAAAGGATAATCTTTTCCACAGATGTAGGCTGGACATAAAGATCAAAGAGAAAGCAAGAATCAGAGTGATTTTGATCAATTTCTTTATTTAATAAATATTTATTGAGAGCCACTCTTTATCAGTACTGTGCTTGTCTTGTCCCCAGGTAATAGTGGAAATACAAGATGCAGATGGTCCTACCATCATCACAGGTTAAACTTACTGGGGTGACTTTGGTTAGTAATATTATATGAGTTTCAGATGTACAAATGTATAATACATCATCTGTGTATTGCATGGTATGCTCACCACCCAAAGCCTTGTCTCATTCCATCACATATATTTGACTCTCTGTTCTCTTCAACCTTTCCCCATGCCCCTTTTCCACTGGTAACCACCATACTGTTGTCTGTGTCTGTTTTTTAGTTAGTTAGTTAGTTAGTTAGTTAGTTAGTTAGCTTTTGGTTAGTTCTCACCCAAGGATTTTTTTTCATTGATTTTTTAGAGAGAGTAGAAGAGGGAAAGGGAGGGGAAAAGAGGGGGGGAGAGGAGAAAGAGAGAGGAAGAGGAGCATTGATGTGAGAGAGACACATTGATTGATTGCCTCTTACAGGCGCCCTGTCGAGGGCAGGGTCGAGCCTCCAATCCAGTTATGTGCCATTGACACAGAATTGAACCCGTGATCCTTTGGTGTTTTGACTGATGCTCTAACCATTCAGAAATGCTGTCCAAGGCTATGAGTTTATTTGTTTTGTTTGATGGCTGATTGATTTCTATTTTATGTCCTAAGTATGAGTGAAATCATATGGTCCTTGTCCTTTTTCATCAGACATATGTGCTTAGTATGATACTCTCAAGATCCAGCAACTGGGTAGTTTTGAGTTGGATTGCCCATGGACATGTCTGGTACTTAGCAGGCTCTTGGGTAGGCTAGGGTGATAGAGATAACTGGGCCTTGTGTCTCTCACCATCAATCAGGCTGGTCCTGGCCTCTTTATGAAGCTGTTGCAGGATCCTGAAGACTAGAAAGAGACAGTAAGCCACAGGGCATCAGCACTTGTGGAGTCTACTTGCATCATGCTTTCACTGCCCTATTGTCCACAGCAAGTCACAGGGCCCACCCAGATGCAAGGAGTGGAGAAACAGACGCAGCTGGATGTGGGAGGAGCTGCAGATCAACATCCCAAAGAGGCACCTGTAGAAAGATGGGAATAATTTATGGCCTTATCTGCCATCTGTCACACAGATTGCTATGTGCTGTCAGCATTGCAGCTGGACTTTGATGGCTTTTTGTTTCACTTCCCATGATTTTCCTACTCCCCATCTTGATGACTAACTTATGCCCTCAGGATAACCACTGGCTGGAGTTTTCCATTGAGATGCTAACTAAACAATAATCTGAACTTATATCTACAGTTTCCCTGGATCTTAGCCATCCTGTAGCCAGCTTCTGGAAATTTACTTCTCTCATCTCGGGATTCTGGTTATCGAATGTGGTAAACTCTGCTTCAGGGATGCTTTTGCCAATTCTTCGGTTAGCAACAGCTTTGCCATAAAGTGTGTGGGAGATAGGAAATAAATACTGATTCTGTGGAAGCTAGAGTTGGAAGTTCTGCAAAATCTCTTCTGTTTGACTGTTATTTAAAAAAAAAAATCATTCCAATGGACAGAATTGATGAAAGTGGCAAGTTAAGGGACTGCTGAGTCATGGGTGGCAGTGGTAACTTGGACTTATGATGGTCTTCAAAATGGAGAAAAGTGGTCAGATTTGTGGATAGGACCAAGAGAACTTCTGGATGGATTATTTCTGCAAAGTAAGGCAAAGAGAGGAATCAAGGGAGATTCCTAGAATTTTGGTCTGAGGAACTGGATGAATGTGATGATATCTCTGAAAAATAAAATGGAGTTTACAGTCATGTCTGTTATAGTCAGTGTGATGATATATACCTGGACTTAAAGCAGAGACGATGGTTGTAATTCAGGATTCCTCTGGGAGGAATAAGTCTTTTGCTTTTTCTATTAATATATATTTTAATTTTTTTAAAAATAAATTTTATTGATTTTTCACAGAGAGGAAGGGAGAGAGATAGAGAGTCCGAAACATCGATGAGAGAGAAACATCGATCAGCTGCCTCCTACACATCTCCCACTGGGGATGTGCCCTCAACCCAGGCACATGCTCTTGACTGGAATCGAACCCGGGACCCCTCAGTCCGCAGGCTGACGCTCTCTCCACTGAGCCAAACCGGTTTCAGCTATATTTTAATTTTTGATAGTATTACAGATATCTCCCATTTGTCCCCCTTCTTCTAACCACCCCACTCCAGGACTTCACTGCCTTATTCACTGTGTCCAAAGGCTCTATGCACATAATTATATAAGTTCTTTGGTTTATCTCATATCCCCTTCCCAATCTCCACACCGAGGTATGTCCGTCTGTTCCATGCCTCCATGCTTCAGGTCTTATTTTGTTGGTCTATTCATTTTGTTCGTCAGATTCCACAAATAAGTGAGATCATATGATATTTGTCTTTCTCAGTTTGGCTGATTTCACTTAGCATATTATTTTCCAGGTCCATCCATGCTGTCCTAAGGGTAAGAGATGCCTCTTTTTTACAGCTGCATAGTATTCTGATGTATAAATGTCACACAGCTTTTTTATCCATTCATCTGTTGAGGGAAACTTGGACTGTTTCCAAGTCTTGGAAATTGCAAATAATGCTGCTATGAACATAGGCGTGCATATATTTTTTCTGATTGGTGCTTGGGGTTTTTAGGAAATATTCACAGAAGTGGTGTCACTGAGTCAAATGTAAGTTCCATTTAAAATTTTTTAAGGAAACTCCATACTGTTTTCTATAGAGGCTGTACCTATTTGAATTCCCACCAGTAGTGAATTAGTGTTCCCTTTTCTCCCTATCCTCTCCAGCACTTGTTTGTTTGTTTGTTTTTTATTTTTTTTATGATAGCCATTCTGATAGGTGTGATTTGACATCTCATTCTGGTTTTAATTTTCATTTCTCTGATGATTAGTGACTTTGAGCATTTTTTTTCATATGGCACATGGCCATCTGTATATCCACTTTAGAGAAAAGTCTATTCAGGTCTCCTGCCCATTTTTAAATTGGATTGTCTTCCTTTTGTTGACTTGTATGAGTATTTTTTACATTTTGGATATTAGCTCCTTATCAGAAGTATCATTTGCAAATATGTTCTTCCATATAGTTCCCTGTTCATTTTGATGGTGGTTTCTTTTGCTGTGCAGAAGCTTTTTATTTTGATGTAGTCCCATTTTTTAAATTTTCTCCTTAATTTCTTTTGCCCTAGGAGATGTATCTGTAAACATATTGCTATGAGAGATGTCTGAGATTTTACTGCCTATGTTCTCCTCTAACATTTTTATGGGTTTATGCTTTACATTTAAGTCTTTTATTCACCTTGAGTTTATTCTTGTCTGTTGTGTAAGTTGGTGGGCTAGTTTCATGTTTGTGCATGTGTCTGTCAGGTTTTCCCCAGCAACATTTGTTGAAAAGACTATCCTTACTCCATTGTATGTTCTTTTCTCCTTTGTCAAATATTAATGGATCATAATGATGTGGGTCAATTTCTGGGGTCTCTGTTCTGATCCATTGGTTTATATGCATGCTCTTGTGCCAGTACCAGGCTATTCTGGTTTTATGGCTTTGTAGTATAGTTTGATATCTGGTATTGTGATCACTCCTACTCTGTTCTTTTTTCTCAAGATTGCTGCAGCTATTTTTTTTTTTATGGTTCCATATAACTTTTTGGAGTGTTTATTCTAGCTCTGTGATGTATGCCATTGGCATTTTAATAGGGATTGTGTTGAATCTGTAGATTGCTTTAGGTAGTTTAGACATTTTAATGATGTTAATTCATCAAATCCATGAACATGATTTATGCTTCAATTTGTTTGTATCTTCCTATATTTCTTTTTTCAATGTCCTACAGTTTTCCAAGTACATGTCTTTGACATCCTTGGTTAAGTTTATTCCTAGGTATCTTTTTTGTTGTTGTTGCAATGGTAAATGGTATTGTTTATTTAGTTTCTCTTCCTGAGAGTTTATTATTGGTGTATAATAATGCTATAAATTTGTGGATGTTGATTTTGTATCCTGCTACCTTGCCAAATTCATTTATTAAGTCTAATCGTTTCCTGGTGAAGTCTTTAGGGTTTCTTATATACAGTATCATGTCATCTGTGAACAATGACAGTTTTACTTCCTCCTTCCTAATTTGGATACCTTTTATCACTTAATGTCTGATTGCTGTGGCTATGACTGCTGGTACTATGTTGAATAAGAGTGGTGGAAGCAGACACACTTGTCCTGTTCCTGTTCTTAAAAGAAACAATTTTAGTTTTTGCTTATTGAGTATTATGTTGGCTGTAGCTTTATCATATATGGCCTTTATTATGTCGAGATATGATCCCTCCATTCCTACTTTACTGAGGTTTTTATAAAAAAAAGGGTCCTGGATTTTGTCAAATGCTTTTTCTGCATCTATTGATATGATCATTTTCTTTTTATCTTTCAATTTGTTTATGTGATGTATCACATGTATTTATTTGCAAATATTGTACCAGTCTTGCATCCTCAGAATAAATCCCACTTGAGCATGGTTTATGATCTTTTTAATATATTGCTGGACCTGATTTGCTAATATTTTGTTGAGGATTTTAGCCTCTGTGTTCATCGGGGATATTGGCCTGTAATATTCTTTATTTGTATTGTATTTATCTGGTTTTGGAATTAGGATAATACTGACTTCATAAAAGAGCTTTCTCTTGAATATGTGGAATAGTTTGAGGAGGATAGGTGTAAATTCTTTGAATGTTTGGGAAAATTCTTCTATAAATCCACCCAGTCCAGAACTTTTATTTGCTGGAAATTTTTGAATTACTTCTTAAATCTCATCAGTTATAATTGGCCTACTCAGGTTTTCTGATTCTCCCTTGTTGAGTTTTCGAAGACTGTATGTTTTTAGGAATTTGTCCATTTCGCCCAGGTTGTCCAGTTTGTTGTCATATAATTGTTCATCGTATTTGCTTACAATCCTTTGTATTTCTGTGGTGTCTTTGGTATATCGCCTCTTTCATTTCTTATTTTATTTATATGGGTCCTCTTTCTATGTTTCTTGATGACTCTGGCTAGGGGTTCATCAATGTTGTTTATCTTTTGAAAGAACCAGTACTTGGATTTATTTAACTTTTGTACTTTTTTTTTTTTTTTTGTCTCTATGTCATTTATTTACTCTCTGATCTTTATTATTTCCTTCCTTCTAATTCCTCTGGGATTTTCTTCTTGTTCTCTTTCTAATTAAATTAGTTTTAGGGGTAGATAGTTTATTAGTGCTTTTTCTTGTTTCTTGAGGTAGGCCTGTAATGCTATGAACTTCCCTCTCAGGACTGCTTTCACCATGTTCCATTGGTTTTGGGTGGTTGTGTATTCATGTTCATTTGTTTACAGGAAGTATTTAATTATTTGCTTTATCGCATTGGTAACCCATTCATTGATTAATAACATGCTATTTAGCCTCCATGTATTTTAGTGTTTTTGAGAGTTTTTTTTTTAATTGTAGTTGGTTTCTAACTTCACATCATTTGATCTGAGAAGATGCTTGGTATTACAGCACTCTTCTTGAATTTATGTAGACTTGTTTTGTGCCCTAACATATGGTCTACCTTTGATAATGTTCCATGTGCATTTGGGAAGAATGAATATTTTGTTGCTTTGGGGAGAAATGTGCTATAAGTATCTGTTAGATCCCTCTGATCTAGGGTGTCATTTATAGCCTTTGTTTCCTTGTTAAATTTTTGTCTGTAATACCTATCCAGTGATATCTGGGGGTGTTAAAGTCCCCTACAATGGCTGTATTGCTGTCATTCTCTTCCTTAAAGTCCATCAAGAGTTTTTATATATTTAGGTGCTTCTATATTGAGGCATCAGTCTTATTCAAGGACTGTGCTGAAAGGGTCTTCCTTCTGGGAGAAACAGACACTCAGATGTGGTTGTTGGTTGCCTTCCATGGTTCGGGCCTATGCTTAAGAAATCCTGAAGACTTCAACTTTATAGACACATAAAAGATAAGCAGAGAATACTGAATAGAAATAGGGAAAGAGCTATATAGGATTTGGTGTTTAACTTAAGACATAGTGATTTTTAAAACATTGTTCAGGTTGTAGGCTATGCTGTTCTGTTATCAACTTTCCAGTGTCCTGTTAAGTAGACATACCTAAAGAAGTGAAACTAAGAAAGTATAACTCTAATGATGTTACACTTTATGAGTTATTATTATTATTTATGTATCAAGAGACTTTAGAGTAACTCCAGAGAACAGTCAATACTTTCTGTCTATACATCTTCAACATATTAGTTTAAAATAGAAAAACCTCATTAGATTTTTATGGTAAGGTGGTAACTTTAAAAATAAGGCATTTTGTTCTTCTGTCATTCAGAAACCCTAATGAGATGGCTGCATATGTGAAATCTAAAAGAACACTTTGCCTTCCGCCCCTGTGCTCTTTTCTCTCCTGCAGGGATGGGATGGCTTGAATAATCCACCTACTTGGCTTCTTCCTCTTTTTAAAATATATATATTTTTATTGATTTCAGAGAGGAAGGGGAAGGGAAGTGGAAACACCAATGATGAGAGAGAATCATTGATTGGCTGCCTCCTGCCCATCCCCCACTGGGGATCAAGACAGCAACCTGGGCATGTGCCCTAAATGGGAATCGAACTATGACCTCCTGATTTATAGGTCGATGTTCAACCAGTGAGCCATGTCAGTTGGGTTACTTAGCTTCTTAATGGGAAGAAGAAAAGCTCCATTTTGAATATTAATAGGGAGAGGGGAGTTGCCACTGCGATGTCCCAAAGTCAGATTTTGTGTTTCTTCCTACATTAGCTTATGAGGAACAGCTACCAGCAGCAGCTCAGAGTTCTCACTTGAACCACTTTGCTCCTTCATCCCTGAGCACTTAGCTTCCAAAGGTCAGAGTGAGTAGCCCAAGGGAAGTGCCTGACATTCCCCAAGTACTTATGGAAAGAGGTCAGGCACAAGGGTTCTATAGACCTACTGTGAGTGCAGAGTTTGCTCACAGACAGGACACTAGTGGGCAATAGAGAAGAACACTGTTGGGCAGAGGCATTGCAGTGGGAAAGATTGGAAGTCAATTCTAATGCTGTGGTTTTGTTTCCTGATGTCCCAGTGCTTGGAAATCAAGATTCACAACTGCGACTTGTCTTAGTGGGTAAGACTGGAGCAGGGAAAAGTGCCACAGGGAACAGCATCATTGGAAAGAAAGCATTTAATTCCAGCACTGCAGCAAAATCCATCACCAAGGTCTGTCGGAAAGAGAGAAGCATGTGGAATGGGAGAGAAATAGGCGTCGTGGACACACCTAGCATTTTCGACACGGAAGTACCGGATGCTGACACACAAAGAGAGATTGCTAATTGCATCCTCCTGACTTCCCCAGGGCCTCACGCTGTGCTCCTGGTGGTCCCGCTGGGCCGGCACACAAAGGAAGAACAAAAGGCCGTGGAGAAGATGCTATCAATGTTTGGACCCAAAGCGAGGAGATACATGATTCTCTTATTCACCCGGAAAGATGACTTGGATGGCATGGAGTTCCATGATTACTTAAAGGAAGCACCAGAAGGCATTCAAATTCTGATGAAGCAGTTCAAGGATCGCCACTGTGAGTTCAACAATAAGGCGACAGGGGCTGAGCAGGAGGCTCAGAGGACACAGCTGCTGGACCTGGTCCAGCGTATGGTGAAGCAGAACGAGGGAGGATTCTACACTAATAAGATGTACCAAAAGGCGGAGGTGGAGATTCAGAAACAGATTCAATCTATAAAAGAAAAGTACAGAGCTCAGCTGAAGAGAGAGAAAAGGCAGTTAAAAGAGGAGTATGAAGAGAAAATCAGAAAGCTGGAGGATACATTAGAGCAGGAAATGAAAAAGGCAGAAATGGAGAGGGAATTTGAAGAAAGGGAGAAGTACTATTCCTTCCTGCAGCAAAATGCTAGAGGTGAAGTTGAGAGTCAGAAAAGGATGCTTGATTTAATCTTGAAAAGGTTGAGAGTAATCTGGAGAGAAATCTCTTCTCTGTTCAAGGAAGATTAGGCTAATGAAAATCTGTCTAAATTTCCTGTGTGTTTTCAGGTGCATCTACCCCATATAACTCATTCCCCAAAATCAGAGCTCTCTGTTTCTGTCTCTCAGGCTCTCAGGACTGGGGCGTGTAGTAAAGTTCAGTCATGGAAATTGGTAGACTTTTGGTTGAGGTAAGAGGGAAGGAAAACATCCTCAATTTGTAAAACTCCAAAGCAGAAAGTATGGATGCTCCCTATGTTCTGAACTCTCAGAGAGAGAGAGAAAATGAATGCAGGCGATCAAAAGCCTATGACCCCAAGCTTTCTCTATTTATCCTTAGTAAAGTTTCCTCCTCTAGATTCTTTCTAGATTGGCACATAATCTCCACCTGTGTCTCCTACTCCTTATTTTTATCTTTAGGATCACAATGCTCATTTTACAGATGTGGTTAGAGAAATCAATTCTTTGCCTTAGATAATCTATAGATAGAGATGTTTATAAAATTCTTTCTATATATACATAAATTTGTTGAATTTAATTTTTATGGAAGGACTGAAATTGTTCCTTATCATCTTCCCGCTGGAGAACAAAGATTTGTCTGGAAAATGTTTTTCAGAACTCAACTAAGTGAAATGCCAGAAAGAGCAAAAGACAAGAGATTCAACAGCTAAGAGAAGAATGTTCGGTATATTCAGATGTTTCTGTAGAAAGTTGTTGAGCAAACTCAATGTAACCACTTTGCTGAATAACTAGTTCTCTTTTTTTCTTGTGAAACTAACTGTTGCCACCACACCTCTATCACATCACACCTTGATTATTTACTGCTAGGTGTATCATCCTCACACTGCTGCCTCCACTCATTTGAATTGTTTGCTCATTGTTACCATAATAAAACGTTTCTATTCTCTCTTATTTGTCCAAAACTGAAATTTCTTTTACTTTATAAAATGTCACCAATACTTCTAAGAGTACAGAAATGAATTTCACTTTTTGATAAAAATTCAAGATCCTTTTGGAGCTTTCCTTGGTCTACACCCTAATATGTATCTCCAGCATTCTGCATTTGAACCACATTCTTAATCTCTCTGCACATCAGAGACCACATTCTCCTTGAATTCATTCATTATGAATTCTGATATCTTTGTGAGTTTTCTGGGGAAGGGGAATTTTTTAACATGTGAATAATAGTAATTTAAGTTTATCCCTTTTCTAATAGGTACTCCTACCCTAATAATTCATAGGCTTTCCCAAAGCACATTTCCATGTTCTACCAGGATGTCCTGGTGGTCACATGCCACTGTCCTTGCTCTGCCATCTTGAAAGTGACTTTCCCATGCCCCACTTCATTTTGTCTTCAATATACCTACCCCTTACTTCCCCCAAACACAAATGAATTTCTATTGTACATTTAACAAAAGTTAGCAAAGATTCAAGGATATGTGACTGGTTCTTTCAGAAATAGTCATTCACAGTGAGACAGAATATGGGGTGCACTCCCATTGGAGTTTTACACAAAATTCTGAGATTGGAAGTTAACATCCTCTTGTCTCAGGAGCTTCTAGAAGCACATATTGAACCAAAGAAAGAGCTGCATATACCTAGCATGAAAAAATTAAATACAGGCTTAATATGAAAAAAGTCTTTAAGTGCTCTGTGGTACTTTCTGTGTAAATGCCCTCACTTATTCTTACCCTTGAATTCAGGTTTATGCTGTAGATGAGGCTAACTAAAAGGTTCTGGTCTTGAGAAGCTGTGAGAAGATGAGTAGCCCATGTGAAAAACTCTGAGAGCAGTGTTGCCCATTTGTCTCTCTGGGGCGGAAGGCAGACAGAAGGTCTTGATAAATAACATGCATTGTGGTTAGTATGATAGAAGAATGAGGCATGTTCCCTTCTCTGAAAAGTGTTGGGAGTTTATACTATTCATACATTCACTAACAGTCAGTGATTGTTTGACCTTGTTGGAAGATTTCATACGAGACATTGAGAATCTAGAGAAAGTAAAATAAAGTCCCTTTTGAGACTGGCTTCCTTCACTTAGCATAATGATTTTGAGAATCATTCAAGTTGCTTGTGAACAGATGTTCTCTTTTACTGACGAATAGTATTCCACCCTATGGATGTACCACAGTTCCTTTATCACTTTTTCTTTATTTATTCTTATGCCCCTAATTGATTTATCTTACCAAATTGCATTGGCTGAAATCTCCTTTATAGCATTGAATTGTAGTGGAAGGGCATGCTTACTTTTTTCCATGATATGCCTTTAGTATTTCCGTATTAAGTGAGTGAGATACTGGAAAACAGGAGTATATGATGTGTGTGTGTGTGTGTGTTGTGTGTAATCATTAAGTAAATATCTCCCAATCACTATTTTATTGAGAGTTTTTATCATTAACAGCAATTAATTTTGTCAAAGGCTTTTAAAATTCATCTAGGTGGTACTTGGGTAGTGGCCTGTGTAGCCAAACTCCGGAGACGCTCTCTGTGATGCAGAAGCTGGGCACTGAAGAAACTACATACACCAAATTAGTCCATAGGTAAAATATTCAATGAGGAGGACAGGAGAGAAGCTTATATCCTCATGTGATAACCAGTATTTTGGGAACTGATAAAATGAAGTAGAGAAAAAATGGTGGCTGAATAGGCAGCAGTGCCATGCACCCCTTCTTGGGCCAGAAAAGCAACTAAATTGAAGAACATCCACGCTGAATTAACAAATTAATCACAGTTGAAGAGATAAATTTTCATAAAAAGCTCATAGGACTCCTAGATAATGTCACTTTCCAGTCATAACACCTGTGGAACCACCACCATGCTCCTGCAGTGAGTGGCACAATACCTCCTGGCAGGCTCTCAGACATCTGCAGGGAGCATGCTGCTAGAGTGAGCTCCTGAGCTAGGCCTTCTCACCAGCCCGCTGGCACCCAGCATCCTAGGATCTGGTTCCAAGACACCACAGTAGTGCAAGCTTGGGAGAACCATGTGCCCCACCCCCACCACAGACCCCAGAACTGTGCTGCTAGCCTGATCCAAAGCCACCCAGCACCCACACTATGCCCAGCACTGGGACCTGTTGTCGGGGTGATTGGAAGCAACCCAGAGCATGCCACAGAGGAGCTCTGACTGTGGAACCCTCTCTTTCCCAGCCCCCCAGGACAGCCCTGCCAGGGCCATCTGGAGCAAGCCAATGCTCCCCTAACTCTGGGTGAAAGGGGAGCACGGACTGAGTGACCAATGGCAACCAGCCCCCACTTCATACTGATAAGTGGCGAGCTGGAGCAACCCAGCACATGTATCACTCCAGCTACAAGAAAACAGGACAGTGTTACCCAGTGTAGCCCCAACCCTCTTCTCCCCAGCCCCTGGGACAGTCCTGCAGGGGCTACCTGGAACAACCCAGCACAAATCTCACTCCAAGCCATAGGAAAGCACTGCTGAGGCAACCTGGAGCAAGCTGGTGTGCCCAGCCAGGGGGCACAGAACTGTGCTGCAAGTGCACTGCCAGAGGTACCTAGGGTGCCACCCTGCTGCAGGTGCTGGGGCTACACAGTGAATTTCATGCCAGAAGGTTCTGGGTCCTCAAAGGTCGTAGCACATTAGAGGAACTGTGAACATGGTCCCATCATACCGAGCATCTGAAGTAGAAAACTGAGGGACCAGATCCATGGGACAAAGGAATACAACTCAGAGCAGAGACAATAAAGGCGTGAGACTCAAGGCAGACCCAGGCTTTGAAATAATGATTTCTAGACTATTGCCCTGATAGGGTATTCAACCTCTCAAACCCAAGTAGGGTGCACAGGGCCAGAGAGAGACATAAAAAATGGGAAACAAAGAAAGAACCCAAAAAGGAAAGAAAAAGGAGATATCACCAGAAAAGAAACTAAGTGAAATGGAAGCATGCAATATGTCAGGAAATTAATTCAGAGTAAAGGTCATACAGTTCATAAACCAGATGGAAGAGAAAAATCAAATAATTTTGTAAGAATAAAGAGGAAATAAGAAAAGATATAGCTACAATAAAAAACATGACGGAAGGTTTCAACAGTAGACCAGAGAAAGCAGAGGACCAAATTAGTGAGTTAGAAGATAGGGTAGTTAAACACACCCTATCTGAACAGTAACTGGAGAAAAAAATAGAAAGCAGGAGGAGAGCTTAGGAGAGCTTTGGGAAAACACCAAACGAAGTAACATTCATATGATAGGAATGCCCAAAGAACAAGAAGAGGAGCAAGGATCAGAAAATCTAATTGAAAAAATAATGATAGAAAACTTCCCTGATTTGGGAAGGAAAAAGTCACACAAACACAGATAGTCCCAAACAAGACAAATGCAAAAAGACCCACACCAAGACAAGTCATTATTACAATGGCAAACATTAATGAAAAAGAGAGAATCTTAAAGGCTACAAGAGAAAGACAGAGAGTTACCTACAAAGTGTCTCCCCTTAGATTATCAAATGATTTCTCAACAGAAACACATCAGGTCAGAAGGGAATGGAATGAAGTATACAAAGTAATGCAAAGTAAGGGACTGAATCCAAGAATACTCTATCCAGCAAGGCTATCATTCAATATTGAAGGGAAAATCAGGAGCTTTGCAGACAAAAATAATGCAAAGGGAGTTTATCACTACCAAGCCAGCAATGCAAGAAATGCTAAAGGGACTGTTTTAAAAAGAAAAAGTAGAAAGGAAAGAAGGAACACAGGCATACAAATAGAAATAGCTACAAACTAGTACATGTAAATAACTTTAAACATAAATGGACTAAGTGCTCCAATCAAAAGATATGGAGTGGCTGAATGGATAAGAAAACATGATCCATATACATGTTGTCTACATGAGCCCTATCTGAGAACAAGGGACACACAACTAAAAGTGAAGGTATGGTAAAATATTTTCAGACAAATGGAAATGAAAGAAAACTTCAGTCCACAGGGTGATGCTCCATCCACTGAGCCAAACCAGCTAGCCAGGCTCACCAAGAAACATAGAGAGAAGACTCAAATAAACAAAATCAGAAAAGAAAGATGTGAGATAACACCAGAACCCACAGAAATACAAAGGATTTAAAAAAAATACTATGAACAACTCTATTCCGACAAACTGCTCAACCTAGGAGAAATGGACATATTCCTAAAAAAATATGACCTCCCAAAACTTAATCAGGAACAATAAAAAATTTTGAATAAGACAATAACTATGGAGAAAATTGAAGAAGTAATCAAAAAATTTCCAGCAAAGAAAAGCCCTGGGCCAGATGGCTTCACAGGGGACTTTGACCAAACATTCAAAGAAGAACTAAAACCTATCCTCCTCAGACTATTCCAAGATATTCAAGAGGAAGGAATACTTACAAGCTCTCTCTCTATTTTTTTTTTTTTTAGAATTTAAGTGGTTTTTACTGTATACTTTTATCACATTTTTTAGTATGTTTGTAAATAATCTAGTACATTTGTAAATGTTCATAATGATTCATTGAAAGCAAAATACTCAAATATTCCCCTGTTGGTCTTATCAGTGAAAATGGAATAGACATTTGTTTCGTCAAATGATTATTTATAATAAATTTAAATAATCTTGCAGCATCAAATACTATTTGCTAAGGAAATGTCATACTTCCAATTGAAACATGAAGAAAACATAAACTGGGAAGGAGAATCAATAAATTACAATATGTAGGAAAAACACAATGGAACAGCAAGAAACTAGCAATGGGGATGATATTTTTGTAAAAGGCCTGGAAAGAAATCAAGAGCACAAAAAGTCCTAGTTCTTTCTACAGAAGTGCATTAAACTGATTAACTTTCAAACTAAAGTTTAAAACTATTTGAGAGTAGAAATTGTATTTTACTTAATTTTATTTTGTGTTTTTTTCCTACAAAACTCTCCTTTTTTAAAAAAGATTTCTTTATTGATTAAAGTATTACATATGTGTCCTTATACCCCATAACCTCCCTATCCCCCCACTCATGCCCTCACCCCCCCGTTGTCTGTGTTCATTGGTGAGGCTTATATGAATGCATACACGTCCTTTGGTTTATCTCTCCCCCTTACCCCCACCTTCCCTTGCCTTCCCTCTAAGGTTTGATGGTCTGACTGATGTTTCTCTGTCTCTGGATCTGTTTTTGTTCATCAGTTTATGTTCATTATATTCCATAAAGGAGTGAGATCATGTGATATTTATCTTTCTCTGACTGGCTTATTTCACTTAGCATAATGTTCTCCAGTTCCATCCATGCTGTATGAAGCCAGCATTAGCCTAATCCAGCCTTGGGCAAATTACGGCCCGTTTGAAAAGAATAAAACTAAAAAAAAAAAGACCATACCCTTTTATGTAATGATGTTTACTTTGAATTTATATTAGTTCACGCAAACACTCCATCCATGCTTTTGTTCTGGCCCTCTGGTCCAGTTTAAGAACCCATTGTGGCCCTTGAGTCAAAAAGTTTGCCCACCCCTGCAATCCCAAAACCAGATAAAGACACTAGAAAGAAAGATAACTACAGGCCAGTATCTCTGATGAACAGAGATGCTAAAATCCTCAACAAAATCCTAGCAATTCAGATTCAGCATTACATTAGAAAGATCTACACCATGACCAAGTAGGATTTATTCCGGGTATGCAAGGATGCTACAATATCTGCAAATCAATAAATGTTATATATCACATAAACAAACTAAAAGATGAAAATCACATAATCATATCAATAGATGCAGAAAAATAATTTGACAAAATGCAACATCCTTTCTTGATAAAAACTCTCAGCAAAGTGGGAATAGAGGGAACATACCTCAACATAATAAAAGCCTTATGTGTCAAACCTACAGCCAACATCATACTCAATGGGCAAAAACTAAAACCTTTTCCTCTAAGAACAGGAACAAGACAGGGATGCCCACTCTCACCACTCCTGTCCAACATAGTACTAGAAGTGCTAGCCACAGCAATCAGACAAGAAGAGGAAATAAAAGGTATCCAAATTGGAAAAGAAGAAGTCAAACTTGCATTATTTGTAGATGCCATGATATTGTACATAGAAAACACTAAAGACTCCATCAAAAAACTTCTAGATTTAGTAAATGAATTCGGCAATGTAGCACGATAAAAAAAATCAACACCTAGAAATGTATGGCTTTTTATACACCAATAATGAACTCACAGAAAGGGAAACAACAACAACAAAAACAATGCCATTTACCATTGCATCACCAAAAAGGTTAGGATACCTAGGAATAACCTTAACTAAGGAGGTAAAAGACCTGTGCTCAGAAAACTACAGGACATTGGAAAAAAAGAGAGAGGAATACATAAACAAATGGAAGAATATACTGTGTTCATGGATTGGTAGAATCAACATCATTAAAATATCCATACTACACAAAGAAATCTATAGATTTAATGCATTCCCCATTAAAATACCAATGGCATATTTCACAGATCTAGAACAAACTCTTCAAAAAATCATATGAAATTAAAAAAAAAAACCAACCCTGAATAGCCACAACAATCTTGAGGAAGATGGACAAAGTTGGAGGAAACATAATACTAGATATCAAACTCTATTACACAGCCAATATTTTCAAAACTGACTGGTATTGGCACAAGAACAGACATATAGACCAATGGAACAGAACAGAGAAACGATAAATTGTCCCAGACATTATGCTCAATTAATATTTGACAAAGGAGACAAGAGCATACCAACAATGGAGTCAAAACAGTCTTTTCAATAAATGGTGTTGGGAAAATTGGACAGATACATGTAAAAAAATGAAACTAGACCACCTACTTACACCATACACAAAAATAAAGTCAACATGGATAAAGGACTTAAATATAAGAAGGAAACCATAAAAATCTTAGAAGAATCCATAAGCAGCAAAATATCAGATGTATGTCGTAGCAATATCTTTACCAATACAGAGCCAATGGGACCCATAACGTCTAAGAAGACATTAGTCCAGGAAGCCACTGGACAAACTGCCTTTTTCCTTGGACATCAAAGAGGACTGTGGACCTTGGAAAGAACGCAGTAACACATTCATTTCTGGTCATTATCAGAATGCCTATACCCCTTACTTGGACATGATTTTTTTACAGAAACCACAAGCATTAAGCTACCGGGTGTCAGCCAAGAAGGCACAGTTGTGCTCCTCTGATGTCACATACCTGGGGTACAACATTAGCAAAGGCAGACGGACCCTCTCCTCAGTCGAATAGAGGCAATCTTATGGATCCCCATGCCTACAACCAAGAAGCAGGTCCGGGAATTCTTAAGAGCAGTTGGATACTGCCGCCTGTGGATACTGGCATTCGCAGAGATTGCTAAACTGGACCGAAGTGAAACAACGGGTCTTTGAGGAGCTAAAGAAGGCTCTCATCTCAGCACCTGCCCTAGTCTTGCCAGACGTCAGGAAGCCCTTTCACCTCTATGTGAGTGAGGTAAGGGGCATTGCCAAAGGGGTTCTCACCCAGACTCTAGGTCCCTGGAAGAGACCTGTGGCCTACCTGTCTAAGAGACTAGACCCTGTGGCTGCAGGGTGGCCAGTATGCCTCTGGGCAGTGGCTGCCACAGCATTGCTGGTAAAGGAGGCAGATAAGCTGACTTTGGGCCAGGAACTAGCCTTGACAACACCCCATGCTGTGGAATCCCTCCTTCAAGGTGCTCCGGAGAGATGGATTTCAAACATCAGGGTCACCCAATAACAAGCTGCCAAGAATGCCGCCCAAAAACCAGTGGGGCCTTTACAAGAGGAGGAATTGGCAGAACAGAAGCAAGCTACCAGAGGGCCAAATGGTTGGTGGACTCTACCAGATGGCAGACTGTTGGTCCCAGAGGTTCTAGGTCGGACTTTAGTTGCCCAGTTACACCAGGCTACCCACATAGGTGTCACCAAGACTTCTGAACTTTTGTGAGGCAGGTCACAGGTAAATGAAAGGTAGGGGGATCCCCCTGGAAATTTGGGCCCAGGGAAACTTCCCAGGAGAGCATTGGGAGGTGGATTTTGCAGAGATTAAGCCACTGGCATCAGGGTATAAGTACCTGCTAGTTTTTATAGACTCCTTCTTGGGATGGGTTGAAGCCTACCCTATCAGGGCAGAAACTACCTTTATAACGGTCAAGAAATTACTCCAGGAGATTATACCTAGATTGGGGCTATCAGCAGTCATAGGATCAGATAACGGCCCCACCTTTGTAGCCAAGGTATCTCAAAGTATATAGCTCAAGTCTTAGTCATAAATTGGACACTCCATTGTGCATACTGGCCACAAATTCAGGGCAGGTATGAACAGGACTCTAAAAGGACTTTAACTTAATTTATCCCAGAAACTGGTGAAAACTGGACCAACCTCCTGCCCTTTGCCTACTTACAGGCCAGGTGTACCCCCAACCGGGAGGGGTTCTCTCCTTTTGAAATCATGTTTGGTAAACCTCCCCCTATCCTGCTCAAAGTTAGGGGAGGAATTAAAAGTTAAAAGTCATAACCATTCCTTGCTCAATCCTTGCAGGCTCTGCAGTATACCCAGAGAGCCACCCCTAAGCTTGTTCGAGACCCCCTGCCAGTGCCCACCTCAGACCCTGTACATCCTTTCCAGCCTGGGGACTCAGTGTGGGTAAAGAAGTTCAGGACCAAGGACTCACCCCAACTTGGAAGGGACTATACACTGTCGCCCTGCTGATGACATCCAAACCTGGCTACACCATTCCCAGCTCCTGCACCAGGAAACGGCCTTGATCCCAGCAGCCAGCTGCCTCACCCATGAGATCCCTAGCCTGGGCTCCACACAAGCCAGGAGGAGGCTCGATGTCTGCAAGAGTGGAACTGGACTTCAGTGAGGACAGTACTGACGGAGACTGTGGCACTAGGCCACTTGGTAACTGTAAGAACATTTTTTTCTAGCCAGTGAGAAAGTCCAGGGCCAAGTGGGGCTAGATGCACTAGGCGACAGGAGAGCAGGAACGAAATAGAGAATGCCCCTAAAAGAAATGGGGTGAGTAAATGAAAATTAAATGTGCCAAGCTGGCAGTTTAGAAAAATTAATTCATTCAAACTACTTGTAGTTGGGGGCAGTACAATCCCCTAACTAGTAAAGATGAGTCCATGATTTGACTCATGTACATAAAACCAGTGGGGAATGAAGTATGGTAGCAACCATCTCAGGTAGAAACTGTAGTTAACTCTAACCCTGCTGTTTGGCTTAACAATAGGAAAGTTATTTTGATTTTCTGAATTGTATACATCATCCCATTCGATTGAATGACTATCGCATTGATTGTTATCTTACTGGTTTTAGAAAGCACATTCTTCTGTACCTGGGAAACAGGACAGCACAATTATCCTAAATTGTCTTAGTGGACACAGATAATGCGTTCCAGTTGACTCAGGGGTCCCAAGACCAGGACAGCACAATTGCTCTGAATTGCGTCGATGGCTCTAGATAAAGAATTCCTGTCAACTCAGCAGTCCCAGGTAATGTGTTTCTATCAACTCAGTGATCCAGAGACCCAAAACTGTAATTAACATGCTTAACTCTGCTTCTGTAAACTGCTTTTTTTCGAACCAGGTTCCTCATTCTAAACCCTGGGATGTAATCAATACCTTTGTGATTTTTGCCTATATAAACCTGGTTTTTCAACCATCTTGTTACTATGAGATTTGGGAAAGCAAAATGGCCCCTCATAGTCCCAGATTGCAATAAATGTGACTCTTTAATTCGACTTCTTGAGGCATCTTTCTGTGATTCGCGGGGTACATTACAATAGCATATGTATAAAAATGGGAAGAATTCACGGCCATATCTATTGAAAGGGTGAGGGCTAGGCCCTCCATCTTGCCTCAGGGTAAGTGCTCCATCTTACCTTGGCCATGTGCTTGGCTAGGAGCTTCTTCCCAGAAGTCTAAGCCTCTGCTAGCCACACCCAGGAACAAGACACCGACTTGTGCCTGGCCAATCGGCAGGCCACAGCCCTTTCTCCTTCCCTTACTCCAACCCCCTCTATAACCCGTCTCCACACAGAGTTCTCTCTCTCTCTGCTTCCTGTCGCTGTGTCAGCAAGGTGGGGGAGCTGAGCTAGCTCAAATAAAGACTCTTATGCTTTTGCATCAGACTGGCTGGCTCCCTGATGTGGTTTCTTGGGGATCCTGAAATCTGGGCATAACATCTACAATGTATCACATAAATATCCATATGCTTTCAGCATTGGCAAATTGTTCCTCTGTTGGAGCTGGACTTTGGTGGCTTTTTGCTTCCCCTCCCATGGTTTTCCTACTACCTTTTTCAATGATCAGCTAATGCCCTCAGGTTATCCTTAGGATGGAGCCTTCCATTGTGATGCTAACTGGATAATAATCTGAGCTTCCACCCACATTTTCCCTTAATCTTAGCCAACCTGTAGCCAGTGCTCTCAGCTTCTGGAAATTTACTTCCCTCATCCCAGGATTCTGCTTATTGAATGTGGGAAACTCTGCCTTAGAGATCATTTTGCTAATCCCTTGTAGTGTGTGGGAGATGAGGAATAACTACTGATTTTGTAGAAGCCTGAGTGTTGGCTTTACAAAATCTCTCTTCTGTTTGATTTATATTTTAAAAAATCATGTCAATTTACAGAATAGACAGCAGGGGAAATTTGAAATAGAGAGACCAGTTAGGGGGCTGCTGAGTCATGGTTCTTGATAGTAGCTTGCACTGACATGATGATCTTCAAAATGAAGAGAAGCAATCAGAATTGTGGATGGATCCAGGAGAAATTTCTAATTGCTTGGATCTGGACAGTAGGGTGAAGAGAGGAATCAAGGGAGATTCCTAGATTTCTAGCCTGAAGAATTGGGTGAATGGTGATGATGTCTCTGGAAAATAAAATGGAGTTAATAATCATGTCTGTAATATTGTGAGCATGCATCTACTGAAAGCAGAGACAGGTGGTTGTAAAACAGGATACCACTTGCAGGAATCAGTCTTACTCAAGGGCTGTGCTAACATGTACTTCCTTCTGGGAGAAACAGGATCTCAGATGTGGTTGTCTGTTGTCTTCCATGGTCCTGGTCTATGCTTAATAAATCCTGAATATGTCAACGTTACAGACACATGAAAGAGATGAGCAAGAGAATTACTAAAAAGAAATAGGGAAAGAGCTATATAAATGATATGGTGTTTAACTTAAGACACAGTTATTTTGAAAACATTGCTCATTTGATATGCTATGTATGCTGTTCTGTTATCAACTTTTAAGTGTCCTAAGAAGTACATATGCCTAACCAAATGACACTAAGAAAGTATAACTCTACTAGTGACACTCTGTATGAATTATTATTATTATTACTAGAGGCCCTGTGCACAAAAATTTGTGCACAGGGCGGGAGGTGTCCCTCACTCCTGCCTGCGCCCATTCACAGTCCAGGATCCCTTGGGGGATGTCCACATGTTGACTTAAGCCCACTCCCGGGGGATCAGACCTAAGCTTGCAGTCAGACATCCTTCTGACAGCCAGGGAGCCCTCAGGGGATGTCCAACTAAAGGCTTAGGCCCCCAAGGGATCAGGCCTAAACTATTAGTTGGACATTCTTAGTGTTGCCACGGAGGTGGGAGAGGCTCCTGACACCACCACTGCACTGGCCAGCCATGAGCCAGCTTCTGGCTGAGTGGCACTCTCCATATGGAAGTGCACTGACCACCAGGGGGCAGCTCCTGCATTGAGCGTCTCCCCCTAGTGGCCAGTGTGCATCATAGCAACCGTTCATTCTGCTGTTCAGTCAATTTGCATATTAACCTTTTATTATTATTACTAGAGGCCCAGTGCACAAAAATTTGTGCACTCGGGGGGACACGGGGGTCCCTCAGCCCAGCCTGTGCCCCCTCGCAGTCTGGGACCCCTCGGGAGATAACGACCTGCTGGCTTAGGCCTGCTCCTGGGTGGCAGGCCCAATCCCTAGGTGCAGCCCCTGGTCGGGCTGAGAACAGGGCCGATTGGGGGCTTGGGGCACCGCCGACTGTCACACTCAAGGCAGGGTCGATGGGGAGGTTGCGGCTCCACCCCCTGTCACACACAGAGCAGGGCCAATCAGGGGGTTGGGGTGCTGCTCCCTGTCACGCACAGAGCAGGGCCCATCAGGGGGGTTGGGGTTCCATACCCTGTCACGCACAGAGCAGGGCCAATCAGGGGGTTGAGGAGCTCCCCCCTGTCACTCACAGAGTAGGGCGGATAGGGGAGTTAGGACACCACCCCCTGTCACACACAGAGCAGGGTAGATCAGGGGGTTGGGGCGCCGCCCTCTATCACCCACAGTGCAGGGCCGATCAGGGGGTTGGGGCACCACCACTGTCACACTCAGGGCAGGGCCAATGGGGAGGTTATGGCTCTACACTGTCACACACAGAGCAGGGCCTGTGGGGGGGGGGGATGCAGGGGGTTGGGGCGCTGCACCCTGTCACACACAAAGTAGCAGGGCGATCAGGGGGTTTGGGCGCTGCCCCTTGTCATGCTGATCCAGTGTCAGGAGGCCTCAAGGCTCCACTGATCCCTGTGCTGGGAGGCATATTACCCTTTTACTATATAGGATAGAGGCCTGGGGGCCTAATGGTTTGCCCTGAAGGGTGTCCTGGATCAGGGTGTGGGTCCCTACTGGGGTGCCTGGCCAGCCTGGGTGAGGGGATGATGGCTGTTTGCAGCTGGTCACACACCCTTCAGGGTGGGGGTCCCCACTGGGGTGCCTGGCCAGTCTGGGTGAGGGGCTGAGGGCTGCTCTCAGGCTGGCGATTGACTGAAGCTCCCAACCGCTCCTTTTTCTTTCTCTTTTTTTTTTAATTCTGGGCCAGCTTTAGCTCTGGCTCTAGCTCTGAGGCCTTGGCTGCTGAAAGCTGGTATCTGGGTTGTTTGTGTTCTATAATCAAAACAATGTATAACTCCAGCTCTGAGATCCCGGTGGCTGAAAGCTGGTTTCTGGGGTTTTGTTTAGCTTCTATATTTGTTAGAATGTTTCAAACTGCCAGGTCAGAGGCCGGCAGTGGCAGGCGGGGAACGTTGGAGTCCGCCTGTCACTGGAGCAAGCAAGCCTCATGTTCGCTTCAGTGCATGACTGCCGGTCGCCATCTTGGTTGTCAGTTAATTTGCATATACTCACTGATTAGCCAGTGAAAAGGGTAGCCGTCCTACACTAATTACCATGTTTCTCTTTTATTAGTGTAGATATAGGATGTCCCTATTTCTCCACTTTTGCCCCCTCTACCCAGTTCTTGCCCCCCACTTCTCTGGCCATCACCATACTGTTGTCTGTGTCCATGGGTTGTGCATATATTTTCTTTGGCTAATCCCTCCTTTAAATTCACTTATTTAAAGTTTTATTTTCAGATAAGTGCTTATAACTGCACTATTATATATTTTCTATCATATCATTTGAAGGAAGATATTTTTTAGTTAAATCCTTGTAAATTTTAGCACAATTTAATAAATTATGCTAGAAGCAATTAGGAGATTTTTCATGTAATGCAGATACATTTCAATTAATATTTTATTCATTTTTAATATTTCAATTTGAAATAATCTCATACATGTAAAAAAACTATAAAATACTACAGCATATTATATGTACCCTTCACCCAATTTCTTAGGTGATAATAATTTAAACATAACCATTATACAATTAATGGAATTTGGAATATATTTTTCTTATAATCTCTTTAATGTTACTTAATCCATTTACTTTGTTTTGTTAATCTTCACCCAAGGATATTTTCCCATTGAATTTTAGAGAGAGTGAAGGGAAAGGGAGAGACACATTGATTGGTTGCCTCCTGCACATGCTTTGATAGGGACTGGGGATCAAGCCAACTGAGGTACATGCCCTTGACTGGAATTGAACCTGGGACCCTTCAGTCCACGGGCTAATGCTCTATCCACTGAGCAAAACAGGCTGCAGCTTAACTCATTTACTTTTAATCTATATTTGTCTTTATATTTAAAGTGGGTTTTGTTTTTGATTCACCCTCATAATCTGTCTTTTAATTGGTGCATTTATGCCACTGACTTTCAGAGTGCTTACTGATAGAGTTACTACCATATCAGGCGGCTTCTGGGACTGGCCTGCCTTGCTGACAGGGACCGAATCAGGTCCTGGGTGGCAAAGCAGGCTGCCTTCTTGGGCTTCTGGGGCCAGCCTGCCCTGGATGGCGGCACACTGGTGGCTCACGCTACCCCGCTCTGCATGCAGTATGCAAATTAGCAACCATCTTTGTTGGCGGTTAATTTGCATATCGTGCTGATTAGCCAATGGGAGGTGTAGCAAAGGTACAGTCAATTACCATGTTTGTCTATTATTAGATAAGATATTATTATTGTTGTTGTTGTTATATATCTAGGTATTTTATAGTAACTCTAGAGCACTATCAAAACTTTCTAGCTGTATGTCTTCAACATATTCAATTAAAATGTAGAAACTTTGTTAGATTTCTACAATAATGAGAGAATTTTAGAGACAGGAGAGGAAGTTTTAGGGAAAGGGGGTCCATGGGAGGAGAATGCATATATGACAGTCAGAGCAGCTCCAAGCTGCCAGATTATTTATCTTATATACACAGAGGATGGAGGAATGTTACAAGATAAGGGGAAAAAGAATAAGGGGCACTGGGTGAGATTTAAAACGTTGAAAATGATACCATGCATGGGATAAGGAGGAAAGGTAAGCAATTAGGAAAGCAAGGGTGACATACAATAAGGCAGGATCCAATTAGAGAACATGAACAGGCAAAGAAGCTCCCAGCATTTAGAAACCTGTTAGACAAAGAGACGCAGAGGACAAGGTTTTTCCCATCTTAGAGACAGTGGTTTTTCCCATTTGGGGACACCTCCCCAGGAGATTCCTCTTTGGGGACCCCTCCCCAGGGGGGACTTTGTATACATTCACAATAAACTTCCACATTTTTGCTAAAAATCTTTTAGTCCGGGAATTTTATTCTTCAAATTTCGTAGGACAAGAACCCACAATAGGAGTCCAAGCTTCACCATTCCACTTACCGCTAAAACGTTAACTTTAAAGTAAGGAATTTTGCTCTCCTGTGGGTCATAATCCCTGATGAAGTGGCTGCATATGTGAAATATAAAGCCATCATTTTCTTTGTGTATGTGCACCCTTTTTTTCCTGCAAGGGTGGGCTGGCTTAAATCACCCACTTACCTGGATTCTTTTTTCTTTTTTTCTTTTTTTTTAATTGCTAAACCAATTCATCTTTTATTTTTTTATATTTTTCTTTTTTTATTTTTCGCTTAAAGAATTACAAAGGGTATTACATAAGTGTCCTTTTTTCCCCCCCGCCCTTGACACGCCCCTGCCCTCCCTTACCCCCCAGTGTCTTATGTCCATTAGTTATGGTTATATGGGTGCATACAAGTCCTTCGGTTGATCTCTTACTCCCCTCCCTCCTCTCCCCCAACCCTCCCTGGCCTTCCCACTGCAGTCCGACAATCAGTTTGAGACAGCTCTGCCACTGTATTTATTATTGTTCAAAAGTTTGTAATGGTCTTAATTATCCATGAATGAGTGAGATCATGTGGTATTTTTCCTTCATTGACTGGCTTGTTTCACTTAGCATAATGCTCTCCAGTTCCATCCATGCTGTTGCAAATGGTAGGAGTTCCTTCTTTTTAACAGCAGCATAGTATTCCATCGTGTAGATGTACCACAGTTTTCTAATCCATTCATCTACTGATGGGCACTTAGGCTGTTTCCAGATCTTAGCTATGGTGAATTGTGCTGCTATGAACATCTGGGTACATATATCCTTTCTGATTGGTGTTTCTGGTTTCTTGGGATATATTCCTAGAAGTGGGATCACAGGGTCAAATGGGAGTTCCATTTCCAATTTTTTGAGGAACCTCCATACTGCCTTCCATAGTGGCTGCACCAGTCTGCATTCCCACCAGCAGTGCACAAGTGTTCCTTTTTCTCCACATCCTCTCCAGCACTTGTCGTTTGTTGATTTGTTGAGGATGGCCATTCTGACAGGTGTGAGATGGTACCTCATTGTTGTTTTGATTTGCATCTCTCGGATGATTAGTGACTTTGAGCATGTTTTCATATGTCTCTTGGCTTTCTGAATGTCCTCTTTTGAAAGGTGTCTATTTAGATCCTTTGCCCATTTTTTGATTGGATTGTTTATCTTCTTTTTGTTAAGATGTATGAGTTCCCTATAAATTTTGGAGATTAAGCCCTTATCAGATATGACGTTGGCAAATATGTTTTCCCACGAGGTGGGTTTTCTTGTTGTTTTGTTGATGGTTTCTTTTGCTGTGCAGAAGCTTTTTATTTTGATGTAGTCCCATTTGTTCAGTTTCTCTTTAGTTTCCAATGCCCTAGGAGCTGTATCAGTGAAGAAATTGTTTTGGCATATGTCTGAGATTTTGTTGCCTTTGTATACTTCTAGAATTTTTATGGTTTCCTGTTGTACATTTAAGTCCTTTATCCATTTTGAGTTTATTCTTGTGTATGGTGTAAGTTGGTGGTCTAGTTTCATTTTCTTGCATATATCTGTCCAATTTTCCCAACACCATTTATTGAAGAGACTATCTTGGCTCCATTGTATGTTCATGCCTCCTTTGTCAAAAATTAATTGAGCATATTGGTTCGGGCTAATTTCTGGACTCTCTATTCTATTCCACTGATCTATATGTCTGTTCTTGTGCCAGTACCAGGCAGTTTTGAGAACAGTGGCTTTGTAATACAGCTTGATATCTGGCATTGAGATCCCACCTACTTTGTTCTTTCTCAGGATCGCTGCAGCTATTCGGGGTCGTTTTTTATTCCAGATGAATTTTTGGAGAGTTCGTTCTAGATCTTTGAAGAAGGCCATTGGTATTTTAATGGGAAGTGCGTTGAATTTATAGATTGCTTTGTGTAGTATGGACATTTTAATGATGTTGATTCTACCAATCCAAGAACATGGCATGTTCTTCCATCTGTTTATGTCTTCCTCTATCTCTTTTTTCAACATCCTGTAGTTTTCTGAGTAGAGGTCTTTAACCTCTTTAGTTAAGTTTATTCCTAGGTATCTTAATTTTTTTGGTGCGATGGTAAATGGGATTGTTTTTCTAATCTCTCTTTCTGAAAGATCACTATTGGTGTATAGAAATGCCTCAGATTTCTTGGGGTTAATTTTGTATCCTGCTACATTGCCAAATTCATGTATTAAGTCTAGTAGCTTTTTGATGGAGTCTCTTGGGTTTTGTATGTATAATATCATGTCATCTGCAAATAAGGACAGTTTTACTTCCTCTTTTCCAATTTGGATGCCTTTTAGTTCTTCTTCTTGCCTAATTGCAATGGCTAATACTTCCAGTACTATGCTGAACAGGAGTGGTGAGAGTGGGCATCCCTGTCTTGTTCCTGTTCTTAGGGGAAATGGTGTTAGTTTTTGACCATTGAGTATGATGTTGGCTGTGGGCCTGTCATCTATGGCTTTTATTATGTTGAGGTATGATCCTTCTATTCCCACCTTGCTGAGAGTTTTTATCAAAAATGGGTGTTGGATTTTGTCGAATGCTTTTTCTGCATCAATTGATATGACCATGTGGTATTTTTCTTTCAATTTGTTTATGTGATGTATCACATTTATTGATTTACGGATGTTGTACCATCCTTGCATCTCTGGGATAAATCCTACTTGGTCATGGTGTATGATCCTTCTGATGTACTGCTGGATCCGATTTGCTAAGATTTTGTTGAGGATTTTGGCATCTATGTTCATGAGGGATATTGGCCTGTAATTCTCTTTCATTGTGATGTCTTTACCTGGTTTTGGTATTAGGGTGATGCTGGCTTCATAGAATGAGCTTGGAAGTGTTCCTTCCTCTTGAATTTTTTGTAGTAGTCTGAGAAGGGTAGGTTTTAGTTCTTCCTTGAATGTTTGGTAGAACTCCCCTGTGAAGCCGTCTGGCCCTGGGCTTTTGTTTGCTGGAAGCTTTCTGATGACTGCTTCAATTTCTTCCATAGTTATTGGCCTATTGAGGTTTTTAGATTCTTCCTGATTGAGTTTTGGAATGTTGTATTTTTCTAGGAATTTGTCCATTTCCTCCAGGTTGTCTAGTTTGTTGGAGTAGAGTTGCCCGTAGTATTGTTTAACAATCATTTGTATTTCTGTGGGGTCTGTTGTTATTTCACCTCTATCATTTCTGATTTGGTTTATTTGGGACCTCTCTCTTTGCTTCTTGGTGAGCCTGGCTAGGGGTTTGTCAATCTTGTTTATCCTTTCAAAGAACCAGCTCTTGGTTTCATTGATTTTCTGTATTGTTTTTTTTGGTCTCTATTTCATTGATTTCTGCTCTAATTTTTATTATCTCCTTCCTTCTGCTCACTCTGGGGTTTTCTTGTTGCTCTCTTTCTAATTCTTTGAGTTGTAGAGTTAGATGGTTAACTACCATTTTTTCTTGTTTTTTGAGATAGGCCTGTAGAGCTATAAACTTCCCTCTCAGGACTGCTTTCATTGTGTCCGAGAGGTTTTGGATTGTTGTGTTTTCATTGTCATTAGTGTCCAGGATGTTTTTAATTTCTTCTTTTATGTCATCGGTAACCCAATCAATATTTAATAACATGCTATTCAGCTTCCAAGTGTTTGAGTATTTTGGGTTGTTTTTATTGTAGTTTATTTCTAACATTATGTCATCGTGCTTACCTGGATTCTTAGTGGAACGAAGAAAAGTTCAATTTTGAATATAAATTGGGGGGAGGTGATCATCTACTGTGATGTCCCCAAATCAGATTTTGTGTTACTTTCCTCATTAGCTTATGAACAATAGCTACCAGCAGTGGCACACCGTCCTTCAATGACATTTAGCTTCCACAGGTCATGGGGAGAAGCCCAAGGGACTCCTGAGAAGTGCCCTGGTGTTCCCTAAGTCCTGCAGGAGGCAGGTAAGACCCAGGGGGTTCTACAGACCTCCTGTGAGTGCAGAGGTTGCTCAGAGTCGACACCAGCAGGCAATAGAGGAGGGCAATATGGTGGGGGGCTGGTAGAAGTGAAAGATTGGAGGTAAGTCTTAACACTGTGGCTTTTCCCCTGACTTTCTAGATCTTGGAAACCAAGACCTCCTAGATTCACAACTGAGTCTTCTCTTATTGGGTAATACTGGAGCAGGAAAAAGTACTAAAGGGAACAGTATCCTTGGAAAGAAAGTGTATCACCAACACCTGGGAGAAAGGGAAAAGCACATGGAATGGAGGAGAAATTGTCCTCATGGGCACACCTGGATTTTAAATATGACATACTGGATTCTACAAGGAAAAAGAGATTGATCCTTTAATCCTCCTCACTTCCCCAGGGCCTCACACTGTGCTCCTGGTGTTCACATTGGGCCAATACACAAAGGAAGAAGAAAGGGCCATGGAGAAGATGCTGGCAACATTTGGAATCAAAGCTAGGAAATACGTGATTCTCTGATTCACCCAGGAAGATGAATTAGTTGGCATGGAGTTCCATGATTACTTAAAGGAGGATCCAGAAGGAATTCAAGATCTGATGAAGCAGTTCCAGGATCATCACTGTGAGTTCAACAATAAAGCAACAGGGGCTGAGCAGGAGGCTCAGAGGGCACAGCTGCTGACCTGGTCCAGCACATGGTGATGCAGAACAAGGGAGGATGCTACACTAATAAGATGTACCAAAGGGCAGAGGTGGATATTCAGAAACAGATCAAGCTATACAAGAAAAATATAGAGCTGGGCTGGAGAGAGAAAAAAACAGCAGAGAGAGGAGTGTGGAGGGAAAATGAGAAATCTACCAGATAAACTGGAGCAGGGAAAGAAAGAGGCAGAGTGGGCAGGGTATTTGAAGAAACAGAAAATTGCTGTATTTTAAGGCAGCAAAATGCCAGAAGTGAAGTTAAAAGACAGAATGGGATACTTACTTAATCTTGAGAATAATGGAAGTTGCTTTCTTTGTATTCTCATTTTTGTTCAAGGAAGATTAAGCTAATGTAAATCTATCTATATTCCCTGTGTATTTTGGGGTGTCCCTTCCCCATATAACTCATTACCCAAATCAGACTCTTGTTTCTCTCTCATCATTAGCAATTGGTAGATATTTGATTTATCTAATGGAAGGGACACATTCTCAATTTGTAAAACTACAAACAGAAAGTATGGGTTCTCCCTATCTTCTGATCTCTTTCACAGTGACAGGAGAAAAAGAATGCAGGAGCCCCAAACCGATAACCCCAAGCTTTCTATATGCATCCTGAGTAAACTTTTCCCCTCTAGATTCTTTCTAGATTGTCAGATAATCTCCATTTCTAGTTTCTACCTCTTTTTTTGTCTTTATAACCAAAATTATCATTTTACCCATGTGGTTAGAAAAAAATCAATTGTTTGCTTTAGGTAATCTATAGATGCAGAGAGTTAGAGGTTCTTTCAAGATGAAAATAAATTTGTTGAATTACAATTTTATGGAAGGATTCAAATTGTTCCATATCATCTGCCTACTGAAGAACAATGAATTGTCTGGAAAACATATCTCTCAGTGCACAAGTATGTGAAATGCCAGAAAGAGCAAAAGACAGATTCAATAGATAAGAGAGCAGTAGTTTTGGTATATTCAGATATTTGTTTGTAGAAACTCTTTACTCAACGTCAATGTAACCACTTTGTTGAACAACTAGCTCTCTACTTTGTGAAACTAACTGTTGCCACCACACCTCAATCATCTTGAATACTAAAGCTAGATGGGTTAACTGTACTATGCTTCCCCCACCCACTAGAATTGTTTATTTTCACTATAGTATAATTTTTCTATTCTCTCACAAGTGTGCAAAACTGGAATCTGTGTTACTTGAGAAAATAGCAATAATACTTCTTCTAAGGTCACAGAGATGAATTTCACCTTTTGGTGAAAGTTCAAGTTGTTTTGAAGCTTTACTTGGTCTACCCACTAAGACACCTCTTCTCCATTCCCCTGAAAGTTTGAAACACATTCTTAACCCATCTGCCCATCAAAGACCACATCCTCCTTGAATTCATTCATTAAGTGCTGATAGAAATTGTGTGGAACCAATGTTTATGAGACATTTGTGAGTTTCCTGGTTTATAACAAATCTAATCTAAAAAATGAAAAACATGCAAATTGACCATACCTTCTCTACACCCCAAGCCACGCCCACCAGCCAATCAGAGCGACTATATGCAAATTAACTGAACCAAGATGGCAGTCTGCAACCATGAAGCTGGAGCAAGCAGGAAACTTGCTTGCCCCAGTGATGGAGGAAGCCAAGCTTCCCGCCTGCCCTGGCCAGCTGTGGTCTCTGCTAAAGGCAACAAAGATTCAATTATAGAAGATAAATAAATCCCAAATACCTGATTCCAGCCAGCCTCCACTGGGAGCTTAGGTGGCTGGGGGCCGTGGCCAGCCTGCAAACAGCCATCAGCCCCTCACCCAGGCTGGCCACACCCTCAAGGGATGAGGGTCCCTGCTGGGGGGCTTGACCAGCCTGCGAACAGCCCTCAGGCCATCACCCAGGCTGGCCAGGCACCCCAGCAAGGACCCCCACCCTGAAGGGGCTGTGGCCAGCCTGCAAACATCCATCAGCCACTCACCCAGGCTTGCCAGTCACCCCAGCGGGACCCCCACCCTGATCTGGCACACCCTTCAGGGCAAACCAGCCAGCCCCCACCCATGCAGTCGGCATATGATAAAAGGGTAATATGCAAATTGACCCTAACAGCAGAACAACTGGGAATGACTGGTCTCTATGACACACACTGAACACCAGGGGGCAGACGCTCAATGCAGGAGTGTGCTCCAACAAGGGGAGCTCTGCTCAACCACAAGTCAGGCTGACGGCTGCCAGCACAGCAGTGATGGCAGGAGCCTCTCCTGCCTCGTCAGCAGCACTAAGGATGTCCGACTGCAGCTTATGCCTGCTCCCCGCTGGCAAGTGGACATCCCCCAAGGGCTCCCGGGCTGCCAGAGGGATGTCTGACTTCCAGCTTAGGCCCAATCCCCCAGGGAGCAGGCCTAAGCCAGCAGATGGACATCCCCTGAGGTATCCCAGACTGCGAGAGGGCACAGGCCAGGCTGACGCGCCCCCCCCCCCCCCCCGCCGCCCCTGAGTGCACAAATTTGTGTGCACTAGGCCTCTAGTATTTAATATAAAGATAATAATACTTGAACTTAACTCTTTTACTACAGGGTTCTCCCAACCCAATAGTTTATAGGACTTCAAAAAGCACATCTCCACATTCTACCAGCATGTCCTGGTGGTCATTTGCTATTGTTATATAGTCTGCCGTCTTGAAATTGGCTTTGCCATGCCCATACCATTTTGTCCCCAATAGGATATATAACCCTCCTTTCCCCCAAACACAAAAGATTTTAGCCTAAACATTTAATAAAAGTTAGAAAAGGCTCAATAATAAGAGTGAAAACCACAGAAAGAAGCTCATGATTCTTTCTGAGATAGTACTCACAGTAAGACAGGTTTGGTTTCTCTCCAAAAAATACGGTGCACACTGTTTCTATTGTTTCAACATGTAGTTTTAGACAAATTTCTGAGATACACCATTAACAACCTGTTGTATCACAAGCTTCTAGAAGCATACATTAAACAAAAAGTCAAATATAGCTTGCAATAAAAAGTATACACGTTTAATGTGAAAAAAGACTTTAACAGCTCTGGGGTTAACTCTGAGTAAATGCATTTAGTTTTTCTTACCCTTGCATTCAGGTTAATGCTGTAGATGAGGCAAAGTTAAAAGTTCTGCTCTTGAGAAGCTGTAAGGAGAGGAGAACCCCTTGTGAAATACCTTGAAAACACTCTTACCCATTTGTCTCCAAGGGCAGAAAATAAGGTCCTTGAGAATACCATGCATTGTGATTAATATGATGGAAGAATGAGACATGTCCTCTTCTCTGAAGAGTGTTGGGAGTTTATACTATTCTTTCATTCATTAACAGTCAGTGGTTGTTTAAAATTTGTGAAAGATTTCATACCAGATGCTGTGAATCTAGAGAAAGTAAAACAAAGTCCCTTTTTAAACTGCCTTCCTTAGCATAATGGTTTTGATAATCTTTCAAGTTGTTTCTATCAAGAGTTCTTCTCTTTTACTACTGGGTAGTATTCCACCTTTTGGATGTACCACAGTTTCTTTATCATTTCTTCTTTTTTATTCTTATACCACTAATTGATTTGTCTTGTCTAAAATCTCCATTATATTGTTGATGAGAAGTGAATATTCCTTCAGTTAAGTAAGTGAGGAACTGGACAATAGCAGTATATGGTATGGTGTATGTGTGTACATCTATAATAGTAAAAGTATAATATGTTTTAATCTACTCATCTGCTGATGGGCACATAGGTTGTTTCAAAATTTTAATTATTGTAAATTGTGCTGCTGTGAACATAAGGGTGTGTATGTCCTTTCTGATTGGTGTTTCTGATTGTTTAGGATATATTCTTAGAAGTGGTATTACTGGGTCAAATGGCAGTTTCATTTTTACTTTTTTGAGGAAACTCAATAATGTTTTTCACAGTGGCTGCACCAGTCTGCATTCCCACCAGCAGTGCATGAGGATTCCTTTTTCTCCACATCCTCGCCAGCATTTATCATTTGCTGATGATAGCCATTCTGACAGGTGTGAGATGGTATCTCATTGTGTTTTTACTTGAATCCCTCAGATGATTACTGACTGACCATGTTTCGTTATGTCTCTTCGCCTTCTGTATGTCCACTTTCAAAACTTGTTTATTTAACTCCTTTACCCATTTTTTGATTGGATTGTTTATCTTCCTTTTTTTAAGATGAGTTCCCTATAAATTTTGGAGATTAGGCCCTCATTGAATATAACATTAGAAAATATGTTCTCCCATGCTTGTTGTTTTGTTGATTTTTTTTTTTGTGTGTGTGTGTGTGTGTGTGTGTGTTTGTGATTTTTATTTTTATTTTTTTTGCTGTGCCGAAGCTTTTTATTTTGATGTAGTCTCATTTGTTTATTTTTCCTTTGTTTTCATTGTTCTACAACTGTATCAGTAAAGATATTGCTATGACATATGGCTGATATTTTGCTGCCTATGGATCCTTCTAATATTTTTATGGTTTCTCATCTTACATTTAAGTCCTTTATCCATTTTGAGGTGTTTTTTCTGTGCATGGTGTAAGTTGGTGGTCTAGTTTCATTTTTTTTCATGTATTTGCAACACCACTTATTGAAAAGACTGTCTTGACTCCATTGTATGCTCTTGCCTCCTTTGTCAAATATTAATTGAGCATAATGACTTGGGTTGATTTCTGGGCTCTCAGTTCTGTTCCATTGGTCTATATGTCTATTCTTGAGCCAGTACCAGACAGTTTTGAAAATAGTGGCTGTGTAATATAGCTTGATATCTAGTATTGTGATCCCTCCAACTTTGTTCTTCTTTCTCAAGATTGCTGTGGCTATGTAGGAAATTTTTTATTCCATATGAATTTTTGGAGTGTTTGTACCAGATTTGTGAAATATGCAGTTGATATTTTAATGGGGAGTGCATTAAATCTATAGATTTCTTTTTGTAATATGGATATTTTAATGATGTTTGTTCTACCAATCCATGAACAAAGTATACTCTTCCATTTGTTAATGCCTTCCTCTATCTCTTTTTCAAGATCCTGTACTTTTCTGAGTACAGGTATATTACCTCCTTCGTTAAGGTTATTCCTAGGTATCTTAATTTTTTTGTTGCAATGATAAATTGGATTTTGTTGTTGTTGTTTTTTTTTTCCTGTGAGTTCATTATTGGTGTGTAAAAAAAGCCATAGATTTCTGGGTGTTGATTTTTTTTTATCCTGCTACATTTATGAAATCATTTATTAAATCTAGTAGTTTTTTGATGGAGTCCTTAGTGTTTTCTATGTACAATATCATGGCATCTGCAAATAATGACAGTTTTACTTCTTCTTTTCCAATTTGGATGCCTTTTATTTCTTTTTCCTGTCTGATTGCTATGGCTAGCACTTCCTGTACTATGTCGAACAGGAGCGGTGAGAGTGGGCATCACTGTCTTGTTCCTGTTCTTAGGGGAATCGATTTTAGTTTTTGCCCACTGAATATGATGTTGGCTTTAGGTTTGTCATATAAAGCTTTTATTATGTAGAGGTATGATCTCTCTATTTCCACTGTGCTGGGAGGTTTTATCAAGAAAGAGTGTTGCATTTTGTCAAATTATTTCTCTGCATCTATTGATATGATTACGTGATTTTTGTCTTTCAATTTGTTTATGTAATGTATCATGTTTATTGATTTGCATCCCTGGAATAAATCCCATCTTTGCATTCCTGGGATAAATCCCACTTGATCAAGGTGTATGATCTTTCTAATGTAATGCTGGATGTGAATTGCTAGGATTTTGTTGAGGATTTTAGCATCTCTATTTGTTAGATATTGGCCTGTAGTTCTCTTTCTTTGTAGTGTCTTTATCTGGTTTGGGGATTAGTGTAATGCTGGCTTCATAGGAAGAGCTTGTAAGTATTCCTTCCTGTTGAATTTTTTAAAATAGTCTGAGGAGAATAGATTTTAGTTCTTATTTGAATGCTTGGTCAAACTCTCCCATGAAGCCATCTGGCCCAGGGCTTTTCTTTGCTGGAAGTTTTTTGATTACTGCTTCAATTTCCTCCATGGTCATTGGGCTATTCAAATTTTTTGATTCTTCCTGATTATGTTTTGGAAGGTCGTATTTTTTTTAGGAATATGTCCATTTCTTCTAGATTTACCAGTTTGTTGGAATAGAGTTGTTCATAGTATTTTTTTATTTTACAATCCTTTGTATTTCTGTGGGTTCTGTTGTTATTTCACATCTTTCATTTCTAATTTTATTTGGGTCCTCTCTCTTTGCTTCTTGATGAGTCTTGCTAAAGGTTCATCAATCTTGTTTATCCTTTCAAAGAACCAGGTCTAGCTCTACCTTGTTTGTCTCAGTGAATGGAGCATAAGCCTGTGGACTGAAGGGTCCTAAGTTCAATTCTGGTCAAGGGCACATGCCTGGGTAGTGAGCTTGATCCTCATTAAAGGACATGCAGTAGGCAGACAATCAATGATTCCCTCTCATCATTGATGTTTCTATTTCTCTTTCTCTCTTCCTCCCTCTCTGAAGTCAACAAAGTTATATGTAAACAACAACAACAACAGCTCTTGGTTTCATTCATCTTTTGTATAGTTTTTTTTGTTTGTTTGTTTGTTTGGTTGGTTGGTTTTTTGTTTGTTTTTTGGGGGGGAGGGGTCTCTATGTCATTTATTTCCGCTGTGATCTTTATTATTTCCTTCCTTCTGCTCACTCTGGACTTGCCTTGCTGCTCTTTTTCTAATTCTTTAAGTTGTAAAGTTAGATAATTTCTTACCAATTTCCTTTTTTTTTTTTTTTTTTTGAGGTAGGCCTGTAGAGTTATGCACTTCTCTCTCAGGATTGCTTTCACTGTGTTCCATAGATTTTGGATTGTTGTATTTTCATTGTCATTTGTTTTCAGAATGTTTTTTATTTCTTCTTTGGTCTCTTTGGTAACCCAATCATCTACACTAATAAAAGAGAAACATGGTAATTAGCATACGACCGCTACCCTTCCCATTGGCTAATCAGGGAAATATGCAAATTAACTGTCAGCCAAGATGGCGGCCAGCAGCCAGGCAGCTGGAAGCTAACAGGAGGCTTGCTTCCTTCAGTGACAGAGGACTTTAACATTCCCCGCCTGCCTTGCCGGCCTCTGAGCTTCAGTTGGAAACATTGTAACATTTATAGAAGATAAACAAAACCCCAGAAACCTCCTGTCAGTCAGCTGGGATCTCAGAGCTGGAGTCACAACATTGTTTTGAATACAGAAAACAAAGGCCAGAAACCTGCTTTCAGCCGAGCCTCAGAGAGAAAGCCAGCTCTCAGCTCCAGTGACAGCCATAGAAGGTAAATAAATGCCAGAATAAAAAAAAAAGAAAAAAAGGAGAGGTTTGGAGCTCCAGTCGCCCACCAGCCTGAAAACAGCCCTCATCCCCTCACCCAGACTGGCCAGGCACCCCAGTGGGGACCCCCACCCTGAAGCAACAAGATGGCTGCTAATTTGCATACAGAAGGCAGGCAGCAGCAGGCAAGGCTGTCTGCGGTCTGGGACCCGGATCTGAGACCCTGCCAGGAGGGATCAGTGGAGCCGCGAGGCCTCCCAGCACCTGGATCAGCGTGACAGGGGGCAGCGCCCCAACCCGCTGATCGGCCCTGCTCTGTGGGTGATAGAGGGCAGCACCCCAAACCCCCCCCCCACGGGCCCTGCTCTATGTGAGACGGGGTAGAGCCATAACCTCCCCATCAGCCCTGCCCTAAGTGTGACAGTGGCGGTGCCCCAACCTCCTGATCCGCCCTGCTCTGTGTGTGACAGGGTGCGGCACCCCAACTTCCTCCCGCCACGGGCCCTGCTCTGTGTGTGACAGCGGGCAGCTCCTCAACCCCCTGATGGGCCCTGCTCTGTTCGTGACAGGGGGGAGCTCCCCAAACCCCTAATTGACCCTGCTCTGTGCATGACAGGGGGGAGCTCCCCAAACCCCTGATGGGCCCTGCTCTGTGTGTGACAGGGTACGGAGCCCCAACCCCCCTAATGGGCCCTGCTCTGTGTGTGACAGGGGGGAGCTCCTCAACCCCCTGATCAGCCCTGCTCTGTGTGTGACATGGGGGAGCTCCCCAAACCCCTGATTGACCCTGCTCTGTGCATGACAGGGGGGAGCTCCCCAAACCCCTGATGGGCCCTGCTCTGTGTGTGACAGGGTACGGAGCCCCAAACCCCTGATGGGCCCTGCTCTGTGCATGACAGGGGGCAGCGCCCCAACCTCTTGATCGGCCCTGTTCTGTGCATGGCAGGGGGTGGCGCCACAACTT
This sequence comes from Myotis yumanensis, assembly GCF_028538775.1. NCBI lineage: Eukaryota > Metazoa > Chordata > Mammalia > Chiroptera > Vespertilionidae > Myotis > Myotis yumanensis. Next base: position 6,322,691 of record NW_027223760.1, read on the forward strand.
CCCTATCGACCCTGCCTTGAGTGTGATAGGGGGTGGTGCCCCAACCCCCCAATCGGCCCTACCCTGAGCGTGACTAGGGGTGGCATCGCAACCTCCCAATCCGCCCTGCGCTGTGCATGACAGGGGGCGGCGCCCCACTCCCCAATCGGCCCTGCTCTGAGCCCGACCAGGGGCTGCACCTAGGGATTGGGCCTGCCCTCTGCCATCTGGGAGCAGGCCTAAGCCAGCAGGTCGTTATCTCCTGAGGGGTCCCAGACTGTGAGAGGGCACAGGCCAGGCTGAGGGACCCCCTCTCCCCCCCGAGTGCACAAATTTTTGTACACCGGGCCTCTAGTTGTTTAATAACATCCTATTTAGCCTTCAAATGTTTGGATTTTTGTGATTGTTTTTGTTTTAGTTTATTTCTAATATTATGCCACTGTGATCTGAGAAGATTTATCTTCTTGAATTTGAAGAGACTTTGCCTGTGTCCCAACCTGTGGTCTATCTTAGAAAATGCCCCATGTGCATTTGAGAAGAATGTATATTCTGTAGCTTTGGGTGAAATGTTCTGAAGATGTCAATTAAGTTCATTTGATCTAGTGAGTCATTTAAAATTGCTGTTTCTTTATGGATTATTTTTTGGCCAGAGGATTTATCCAGTGATGTCATTGGGGTATTAAAGTCCCCTACTATGATTGTATTACTGTTGAGCTCTTCATTGATATCTTCCAGAAGTTTTTTTTTAATGTATTTTGGTGCTCCTGTATTGAGTGCATATATGTTTACCAGAATTATATCCTCTTGCTGTATCAATTTCTTTAGTATTATGAAGTGGCCTTCCTTATCCCTTGTTATGAACTTCACTTTGAGGTCTATTTTGTCAGATATAATTTTTGCTACCCCAAGTTTTATTTCATTTCCATTTGCCTGAAAATCGTTTTTTCCAATCCCTTCACTTTCACTCTGTGTGAGTCCCTTGTTCTCAGGTGGGTCTCATGTATACAGCATATATATGGATCACATTTACTTACCCATTTAGCCACTCCATGTCTTTTGATTAGAGCATTTATGTTTAAAGTTATTATTGACAGGTACTTGTTTGTAGTTATTTCTATTCTTTTTGCCTGTGTTTCTTCTTCTCTTTCTATTTCTTCTTTTTGCAAAAGTACCTTTAGCATTTCTTGCATTGCTGGCTTGATAGTGATAAACTCCCTTTATATTATTTGTCTATGAAGCTTCTTATTTCCCCTTCAATTTTTAATGATAACATTGCTGGATAGAGTATTCTTGGATTCAGTCCCTTGCTTTGCATCACTTTGTATACTAGTATTTCATTCCATTCCCTTCTGGCCTCATGTTTTTCTGTTGGGAAATAATTTTATAATATAACTAGAGACCTGGTGCATGATATTTGTGCACTGAGGGGTGGGTTCCTTCAGCCCAGCCTGCCCCCTCTCACCGTCTGGGAGCCCTCAGTGGCTGTCCTACTGACGGCTTAGGCCCACTTCCCTTGGAGAGTGAGCCTAAGCAACAGTCTGGCATCAGAAGCTCAAAGCAGGTACCTGTGTGTGTGTGTGTGTGTGTGTGTGTGTGTGTCTGCTGGTGGCTGCCCCCAGCTGTGCCACAGAGGCTCAGAGCAGGCACCCTGTGTGTGTGTGTGTGTGTGTGTGTGTCCATACATTGGGGGCCTGCCTCCAGCCATATTGGAGGCTCAGAACATGCACCCCATGTGTGTGTCCACTGGGGGAGTGCCACCAACCACACCGCAAAAGCTCTGATTAGGTGCTGTGTATATGTGTGTGTGTGTGACCACTGGGGTCTGCCTCCAGACCCACCATATAGGCTTAGAGCAATTGCCCCATTGCGTGTGCGTGTGTGTGTGTGTGTGTGTGTCCGTCTGCTGGTGGCCACCCCCAGCCATGCCACAGAGGCTAAGAGCAGGTGATACGTGTGTGTGTGTGTCTGCTGGCGGCGTGCCCCCAGCCACACCATGGAGGCTCGGAGCAGGCACCGTGTATGTGTGTATGTGTGTCTGTATGTGTGTGTCTGCTGAGGGCCTGCCCAAAGTCACATCAGAGGATTGGAGCAGGCACCCCATATGTGTGTGTGTGTGTGTATGTGTGTGTGTGTGTGTGTGTGTGTGTGTGTGTTTGCAGGGGCCTGCCACCTGATGAATTTTAAAAGCGTTTTACAAAATTAATTGCTGTGAATTATAAAAACTCTCAGGAAAATAATGATTGGAGGATATTTGCTTAATATGATTACACACACACACACACACACACACACACACACACACACACACATACTATACTCCTGTTTTCCAGTATCTCATTCAATCAACAGGGAAACAGTAAAGGCATATCATGAAACAAAGCAAGCATGTCCTCCATTTCTATTCAATGTTATAGTGGAGGTTTTAGCCAATGCAATTTAACAAGATAAATTAATTAGGGGCATAAGGATAAATAAAGGAAGCAGTCATAAAGGAACTGTGGTACATCCATAAGGTGGAATACTATTCATCAGTAAAAGAAAACATATATTCACAAGCAACTTGAATGATTCTCAAAATCATTACGCTAAGTGAAGGAAGCCAGTCTCAAAAGGGACTTCATTTTACTTTCTCTAGATTCTCAATGTCTCATATTAAATCTTCCACCAAGTTCAAACAATAACTGACTGTTAGTGAACGTATGAATAGTATAAACTCCCACCACTTTTCAGAGAAGAGAACATGCCTCATTCTTCCATCATACTAACCACAATGCATGGTATTTATCAAGACTTTCTGCCTGCCTTCTGCCCTGGGAGACAAATGGGCAACACTACTCTCAGGGTTTTTCACATGGGCTACTCATCTCCTCACAGCTCTCAAGAGTAGAACCTTTTACATTGCCTCGTCTACAGCATAAACCTGAATTCAAGGGTAAGAATAAGTGAGTGTATTTACACAGAATGTACAACAGAGCACTTTAAGACATTTTTCATATTAAGCCTGTATTTAAATTTTTCATGCTAAGTATGTGTGGCTCTTTGGTTCAATATATACTTCTTGAAGCTCCTAATACAAGAGGATGTTAACTTCCAACCTCAGAATTTTATGTTAAACTCCAATGAATTTTAATAGACACAGTGCACCCCATATTGTACAGAGTGAAATCAAATGTGTATAACAGTGAGTGACTATTTCTGAAAGAATCAGTCATTGGTGCTTCCTTTCAGTAATCATGGAACTCCATGCCATCCAAGCCATCTTTCCAGGTGAATAATAGAATCATGTTTCTCATATCTTTGAACCTTTGATAACTTTTGTTAAATGTACAATCTAAATTCATTTGTGTTTGGGGGAAGTAAAGGATAGATATATTGGGGACAAAATTGGGTGGGAAATGGAAAAGCTACTTTTAAGATGGCATAGCACGGACAGTGGCATATGACCACCAGGACATACTGGTAGAACATGGGAATGTTTTTTGGGAAAGCCTATGGATTATTATTATAAGAGTACCTATTAGAAAAGGGATAAATTTCAAGCAATGTTATCCATATATTAAAGGGATCCCCCCCCCCAACCAGGAAACTCACTGCAATCTCAGAAAGCATGGATACACATAATTTCTATCAGCACATAATGAATGAATCCAAGGAGAATGTGGTCTCTGATGGGCAGAGAGATTAAGAATGTGGTTCAAATGGATAATGGAAGAGGTACATATTAGGGTGTCGACAATGCCAACCTCCAAAATAATCTTGAATTTTTATCAAAAATAGAAATTCATCCCAGTATCCTTAGAAGAATTGGTGGTATTTTATAAGATAAAAGGGATTCCAGTTTTGCACAAATATGAGAGAATAGAAAATTTTTATTATAGTAACAATTCAAATGAATGGAGGCAGTTATGTGGGGATGACCCACCTAGCAGTAAGTAATGAAGTTGTGGGGTGATGGACATGTGGTGGCAATAGTTAGTTTCATAAGAAAAGAAGAGAACTAGTTATTCAGCAAACTGTTTACCTTGAGCTTGGTCAACCTCTTTCTACAGAAACATCTGAATATACTGAACATTGTTCTGTTAACTGTTGAATCTCTTGTCTTTTGCTCTTTCTTGCATTTCTCTTAAATGAGTTCTGAGAAATATATTTCAGATAAATCTTTGTTCTCCAGTGGGCAGAGGATAAGGAAAAATTTCAGTCCTTTCATAAAAATTAAATTCAACAAATTTATATACATATACAAAGAATTCCCTAAGCATCTCTATCTATAGATTATCTAAGGCAAAGAATTGATTTTTCTAACCAGATGTGTAAAATGAGCATAGTGATCCTAAAGATAAAAATAAGAAGTAGAAGCCACAGGTGGAGATTATGTACCAATCTGGAAAGAATCTAGGGGAGGAAACTCTATTGAGGATAAATAGATAAAACTGGGGTCATGGTCTTTTGACCTCCTGCATTCATTTTCTCTCTGTCTCTGAGCGTTCAGAAGATAGGGAGCGTCCATACTTTCTGCTTTGGAGTTTTACCCATTGGAATGTGTTCTTTCACTCTTACATCAACCAAAAGTCTACCAATTTCCAAGACTGAACTTTACTACACTTCCCTGTCCTGAGAGCCTCAGAGACAAAAACAGAGTTCTGACTTTAGGGAATTAGTAATATGGGGCAGATACACCTGAAAATAACAGGAAATATAGACAGATTTTCATTAGCCTAACCTTATTTGAGGATTTCTCTCCATATTACTCTAAGTCTTCTCAAAATTAAGTCAAGCATCCCTTCCTGACTCTTAACTTCACCTCTGGCATTTGGCTGCCTGAGGAATAGTAATTCTCCCTTTCTTCAAATTCGTTCTCCATTTCTGCCTTTCTCCTTTCCAGCTCCAGTTTATCCTCCAGATTTCTGATTTTTTCTTCATACTCCTCTCTTAAATTTCTTTTCTCTTCATCTGAGCTCTGCATTTTTCTTGCATAGCTTGATTCTTTTTCTGAATCTCCACCTCTGCCCTTTGGTAAATCTTATTAGTGTAGCATCCTCCCATGTTCTGCATCACCATGCACTGGGCAAGGTCCAGCAGCTGTGTCCTCTGAGCCTCCTGCTCAGCCCCTGTCACCTTATTGTTGAACTCACAGTGACAATCCTTGAACTGCTCCATCAGATCTTGAATGCCTTCTGGTTCTTCCTTTAAGTAATCACGGAACTGCATGCCATCCAACTCATCCCTCCCGGTGAATAAGAGAATCATGTATCTCCTAGGTTTCAGTCCAAACATTGATAGCATCTTCTCCATGGCTTTTTGTTCTTCCTTTGTGTACTGGCTCAGCAGGAGCACAGTGTGAGGGCCCGGGAAAGTCAGGAGGATGCAATTAGCAAATTCACTTTTTGTGTCAGCATCCTGTACTTCAGTGTTCACAATGCCAGGTGTGTCCACGACAATTTCTCTCCCATTCTTTGTGCTTCTCACTTTCTGAAAGGTCTTGGCGATAGATTTTGCTACAATGCTGTAATTAAATGTGTGTTGTTTTTTTCCAAGGATATTGCTCCCTATGGCACTTTTTCCTGTTCCAGTCTTACTCTCTAAGACAAGTCGCAGTTGTGAATCTCTGGGTTCTTGATTTCCAAGCCCTGGGACATCAGGAAACAAAACCACAGCATTAGGATTGACTTCCTACCTTTCCCACTGCAATGACTCTGCCCATCAGTGTCCTTCTCTATTGGCCACTAGTGTCCTGTCTGTGAGTAAACTCTGCACTCACAGTAGGTCTATAGAACCCTTGTGCCTGAGCTCTCTCCATAAGTACTTGGGGGAAGCCAGGCACTTCCCTTAAGCTGACCACTCTGTCTGACCTTTGGAAGGTAAGTGCTCAGGGTTGAGGGAGCAAAGTGGTTCAAGAGAGAACTCTGAGCTGCTGCTGGTAGCTGTTCCTCATAAGCTAATGTAGGAAGAAACACAAAATCTGACTTTGGGACATCACAGTGGGAACTCCCCTCTCCCTATTAATATTCAAAATGGAACTTTTCTTCTTCCCATTAAGAAGCTAAGTAGCCCACTGGTGTAGCTCACTGGTTGAGAATCGACCAATGAACCAGGAGGGAACTGTTCAATTTCATTCAGGGCACAGGCCCAGGTTGCTGTTTTGATCCCCAGTTGGAGATGGGCAGGATTCTCTCTCATCATTGATGTTTCTACCTCCTTCTCACTTCCACTCTGAAATAAAAATATATACTAAAAGAAAAGAAAAGAATCCAAGTAGGTGGGTGATTCAAGCCATCCCATCCTCATCGGAGAGAAAGGGGCACATGGGTAGTAAGGCAAAGTGTTTCTTTAGATTTCACATATGCAGCTATCTCCTCAGGGTTGCTAAACCACAGGAGAACAAAATGCCTTACTTTTAATGTTACCACCTTACCATAGAAATCTAATTAAGTTTTTTCTATTATAAACTAACTAGAGGCCTGGTGCACCAAAATTTGTGCACTCGGTGGGGAAAGGGGAGTCCCTCAGCCCGGCCTGTGCCCTCTCGCAGTCTGGGACCCCTTGGGAGATAACGACCTGCTGGCTTAGGCCTGCTCCCAGGTGGCAGAGGGCAGGCCCAATCCCTATGTGCAGCCCCTGGTTGGGCTCAGAGCAGGGCTGATTGGGGAGTTGGGGCTCTGCCCCCTGTCATGCACAGAGCAGGGCGGATTGGGAGGTTGGGATGCCACCCTCAGTCACGCTCAGGGTAGGGCCAATTGAGGGGTTGGGGCACCGCCCCCTGTCACACTCAAGGCAGGGTCGATGGGGAGGTTGCGGCACCACCCCCTGTCACGCACAGAGCAGGGCCAATCAGGGGGTTGAGGAGCTCCACCCTGTCACTCACAGAGTAGGGCCGATAGGGGAGTTGGAGCACTGCTCTCTGTCAGACACAGAGCAGGGCAGATCAGGGGGTTGGGGCGCCTTCCCCTGTCATGAACAGAGCAGGGTGGATAGGGAGGTTGTGGCCCTGCCACCTGTCACACACAGAGCTGCAGGGCGATCTGGGGGTTTGGGTGCTGCCCCCTGTCATGCTGATCCTGGTGCCAGGAGGCCTCACGACACTGCTGATCCCAGTGCTGGGAGGCATATTACCCTTTTACTATATAGGATAGAGGCCTGGTGCACGGGTGGGGGCCAGCTGGTTTGCCCTGGCCAGCCTGAATGAGGGGATGATGGCTGTTTGCAGCTGGTCACACACCCTTCAGGGTGGGGGTCCCCACTGGGGTGCTTGGCCAGCCTGAGTGAGGGGATGATGGCTGTTTGCAGCTGGTCACACACCCTTCAGGGTGGGGGTCCCCACTGGGGTGCCTGGCCAGTCTGGGTTTGGGGCTGAGGGCCGTTTTCAAGCTGGCGGGTGACTGAAGCTCCCAATCGCTCCTTTTTTTTCTTTTTCTTTTTTTTATTCTGGGCCAGCTTTATCTCTGAGGTTTGGTTCCAGTTCTTAGGCCTCGGCTGCTGAAAGCAAGTATCTGGTTTGTTTGGGTTCTATAATCGAAACACTGTTTCAACTCCAGCTCTGAGATCCTGGCTGGCTGAAAGCAGGTTTCTGGGGTTTTGTTTAGCTTCTATATTTGTAACAATGTTTCAAACTGCAAGCTCAGAGGCTGGCAATGGCAGGCAGGGAACGTTGGAGTTCTCCGTCACTGAAGCAAGTAAGCCCCATGTTCGCTTCAAGCTGCCTGGCTGCCGGCCACCATCTTGGCTGGCAGTTAATTTGCATATCGCCCTGATTAGCCAATGGGAAGGGTAGCGGAGGTACAGCTAATTACCATGTTTCTCTTTTATTAGATAGGATATGTTGAAGATGTATAGACAGAAAGTATTAACAGTTCTCTGGAGTTACTCTAAAGTCTCTTGATCCATAAATAATAATAATAACTCATACAGAGTAACATCATTAGAGTTATACTTTCTTAGTTTCACTTCTGTAGGCATGTCTATTTACTAGGACAATGGAAAGTTGATAACAGTACAGCATAGCCTACGATGTGAATGATGTTTTAAAGATCACTGTGTCTTAGGTTAAACACCAAATCATCTATATAGCTCTTTCCTTATTTCTATTCAGTAATTCTCTGCTTATCTTTTTAATGTGTCTATAAAGTTGAAGTCTTCAGGATTTGTTAAGCACAGGCCCAGACCATGGAAGACAACCAACAACCACATCTGAGAGTCTGTTTCTCCCAGAAGGAAGAACCTTTCAGCACAGCTCTTGAATAAAACTGATTCCTCAATATAGGAGCACCCAAATAAATAAATAAATAAAAACTCTTGACGGACTTTAAGGGAAAGATTGATAGCAATACAGCCATAGTAGGGGACATTAACACTGCCAGACATCACTGGATAGGTCTTACAGACAAAAAAATTAACAAGGAAACAGAGGCTATAAATGACACTCTAGATTAGATGGATCTAACGGATATATATAGAACAATTCTCTCCAAAGCAACAGACTATACATTCTTCTCAAGTGCACATAGAACATTCTCAAAGATAGACCACATGTTAGGGCACAAAACAAGTCTGCACAATGTTAAGAAGAATGCTGTTATACCAAGCATCTTCTCAGATTAATTGGCATGAAGTTAGAAACCAACTGCAATAAATTAAAAAAACCCGCAAAAACACTAAAATACATGGAGGCTAAATAGCATATTATTAGTCAATGAATGGGTTACCAATGACATAAAGCAAAAAAAATTAAAGACTTCCTGGAAATAAATGAAAATCAACACACAACCACACAAAGCCAATGGAACACAGTGAAAGCAGTCCTGAGAGGGAAGTTCAAAGCACTACAGGCCTACTTAAAGAAACAAGAAAAAGGACTAATAAACTATCTACCCCTTACACTAAATTAATTAGAAAGAGAGGAAAACCAAGATGGCGGCATCGATTAACGCCGGAGTTTGCTGCCTCAAACAACCACTTCAAAAATACAACTTGCCAAAACCAGTTTGGCTCAGTGGATAGAGCGTCAGCCTGCAGACTGAAAGGTCCCAGGTTCGATTCCAGTCAAGAGCATGTACCTTGGTTGTGGGCACATCCCCAGTAGGAGGTGTGCAGGAGGCAGCTGGTCGATGTTTCTCTCTCATCGATGTTTCTAACTCTCTATCCCTCTCCCTTCCTCTCTGTAAAAAATCAATAAAATATATTTTAAAAAATACAACTAAAAGACAGAATGGACATCATCCAGAATGACAGCAAGGCTGGCTGAGTGGAAGTTCTACAACTAGGAGGAAAGAGAATTGCATACCTAGAATCAGAGGAGGCACAGTGCTGAAGTGAAATACTAAGGTGCGGAGTGCATGTGGAGAGGGCTGGCGGCTGAGGGTGAGGCTATTGTTTTCAATCAGGAGGGAGTTTCAGACTCTGAGCTCCAGATACGGGTGAGTCTCTAGGGACCCAGACTCAAACGGGAGAAGTGGGACTGTCTGGCATAGGTCGGAACTTGAAAGCAGCTTTCTCTCTGAGGTTTGCAGCGGTTGCTGGGACTCTGAGAGACAGAGCCCCTGGGGATGGAACTGAGAGCAGCCATAACTGCTCGCTCCGCCCACTTTGTAGATTCCCGGGGACCCGCCCTGCCCAAGCCCTGCACAGAGGCATTTGCCGGATAGCCTTAGGCAAACGCTAGATTAGGACTGCCCTAGAGATCCAGCACAGAAGCTCTCCCACTGCAGACACAGCTGACTCTCATAGCCAGTTAGCCTGGAGGTCAAATCTCCCCCAGTATTGTTGACAACAATCAAGGCTTAACTACAACAAGACTGCGCACAAAGACCACAAGGAGGCGCACCAAGAAAGCATAAAAAATGCAGAGACATCACAGGCAAGCACGTTTGGTAATGTTCTGGAATATCAGAAGCCTTCAGAGGAAGGAAAGCATGCTCATGAGATGCACATCATTTGGGCCGCTGGAGAAAGTTCTTCTTCCCCATCCTGCCCTGCAGGCCTGACCTCAGCTTCTCAGATTTTGCCAGGAGGAGGTGGCCTTCCTCCTTAGGCTGGACCGTGGTCTAGTTTACACACTCCTGGTGGGTTCTGCAAATAATTCAGCATTTTATTTGACCAAAGGTGACATTGTTTTGTAGAATGAAGGAAGGAGATGAGGGCAAGGACTTCAATTTACTTTTGTCCATTTTCTGCTTAGCTAGCTGAATGTTTTAAGGATTGAGCAATGTAGAAATGTGAAGAAAACAAAGCAGCTGTCTATCTCTTTCAGAGTCTTGTGTCTTCATTTGATCTCTGATGAACGACAAAGGAGATAATCCCCTGGTTAAGTGAATTTACCGCCCCCCACCCCATCCAAGGTCATAGCCCAAATTCTCAGGGTTTGCTCTGCTCAGCTTGCTCATTTTTATTTATTTTACTCTTTCATTATCCGTAACCTGTCATTGTAGATGACTTACTCCAGTCTTACGGAAGTTTCCTTTGGACAATCTACCCATTCATTCATCTCCATCCATCCCACCGTAATACAGGCCCTCACCTGCTCACACTCATGGCAGGAAAAGCAGCATCAAGCTACAGCTCTTAATTTTCATTAGCATCCTCCTCTCACGACTTTCCTGCCTTCTTTACAAAGAATTGATGCTTCTCAGTCCCAAGAACAGATACCAAAACGCAACTACTGGCTTTCTCTTCCAACAAGATTGCTGCCCCCCTGACCCCCTCTTCCTAGACAGTGAATGACATGTATCCATCGGTGTCATGAAATCAAGTCATTTCAACCATAAAATCTCAGCAAAGGGAGTTTTTCAAATTACCCTAACACTACAAGTTAATTCTGAATCAATCTAATAAATGAACTGAGATACAAAGGTAATGTTCTTAAATGGAGCCAAGCAAATGCAAATTTCAATATACTAGTAAACTCTACAGCTACAACACTGACCATGTCTTTGCATAGTTGTCAGACTAGATTCTATTACTGGTTGTATTAAGTCATTAACAGTTGGTAGAGTTTTACAAACAAGAAAGATTCTCCCCCCGCCCCCAGCCAATGCTTATCGTTTTCCTACATTAGTAGGTAGCCTCATATTAACACATTTTCATGGTTTTAAAGCTATATGGAACACACACACACACACATCCCTATTCTTATATTTAGAAATAATGCCATTAAAGAAACAGTATTTTGATTTGATGGTCTTCATACTGGCCTATAAAGCTTAGGGACTTGATGGGGTACATGTGCTCACATTCATTTTAAAAAAATCCACACAATACAGTGTAGTAAATGCCACCATAGAGGTTTCATAAGAATCTATGACAATGCAGAATTCAAAAGAGGAGATTAAAAGATGATAGGGCAAAGGCAGGATTAAAAGAAGAAGTGCTATTTTGTAGGGTCTTAAAAGTTCGGTAGAAATTTGCCAGGTTGAGATGGTAGCATCATCCACATGTAAGAAACCACCTGGGCTAAGATACTAAATAGAATGTGGAAGAGCACAGTGTGTGTGCGCGTGTGTGTGTGTGTGCTCACTCGCGTGCATGCGTGCGCACACACACTTTTTGGGGGGTCTGGAGGAGGCCTTGCTAACTTTATCCAACTTAAAGACAAACTATAAAATGTCATAAGATATAGAAAGCCTCATTCCAAATTTTTGTATAATAAAACATGGGATCTCTTAATTTATTTTTAAATTTTAAAAAAAATGCAGAGACAAAGAAACATGACAGAAATGAAGGATATAGAGCTAAAAAATGCATTTTTAAGGTCTTTCAATAATTTTCTAGAAACTGCCGATAAACTTGATGAGATCTACAAGAAATCTAATGAGACCCTCGATGTTGTGATAAAGAACCAACTAGAAATTAAGCATACACTGACTGAAATAAAGAATATTATACAGACACCCAACAGCAGACCAGAGGAGTGCAAGAATCAAGTCAAAGATTTGAAATGCGAAGAAGCAAAAAACACCCAACCGGAAAAGCAAAATGAAAAAAGAATCCGAAAATACGAAGATAGTATAAGGAGCCTCTGGGACAGTTTCAAGCGTACCAACATCAGAATTAAAGAGGTGCCAGAAGATGAGAGACAGCAAGATATTGAAAACCTATTTGAAGAAATAATGTCAGAAAACTTCCCCCACCTGGTGAAAGAAATGGACTTACAGGTCCAAGAAGCACAGAGAACCCCAAACAAAAGGAATCCAAAGAGGACCACACCAAGACACATCATAATTAAAATGCCAAGAGCAAAAGACAAAGAAAGAATCTTAAAAGCAGCAAGAGAAAGAAACTCAGTTACCTACAAGGGAATACCCATACGACTGTCTGCTGATTTCTCAACAGAAACTTTGCAGGCCAGAAGGGAATGGCAAGAAATATTCAAAGTGATGAATACCAGGAACCTACAACCAAGATTACTTTATCCAGCAAAGCTATTATTCAGAATTGAAGGTCAGATAAAGAGCTTCACAGATAAGGAAAAGCTAAAGGAGTTCATCACCACCAAACCAGTATTATATGAAATGCTGAAAGGTATCCTTTAAGAAGAGGAAGAAGAAAAAGGTAGAGATACAAATTATGAACAACAAACATGCATCTATCAACAAGTGAATCTAAGAATCAAGTGAATAAATAATCTGATGTACAGAATGAACTGGTGATTATAGTAGAATCAGGGACATAGAAAGGGAATGGACTGACTATTCTTGGGGGGGGGGAAGGGGCATGGGAGATGCGGGAAGAGACTGGACAAAAATCGTGCACCTATGGATGAGGACAGTGGGTGGGGAGTGAGGGCGGAGAGTGGGGTGAAAACTGGGAGGAGGGGAGTTATAGGGGAAAAAAAGAGGAACAAATGTAATAATCTGAACAATAAAGATTTAATTAAAAAAAAAGAAAGAGAACAGCAAGACAAGTCCATAGGAATTTAGAGGAAGGAAATAATAAAGATCATGAAATAAATGACATAGAGACAAATAACAAAACAAAAGTCAGTACAAAAGTTCAATAAATCCAAGAGCTGGTTCTTTGTAAAGACAAACAAGATTGATGAACCCCCTAGCCAGATTTATCAAGAAACAAATAGAGAGGACCCAGATAAATAAAATGAGACATAATAGAGGTGCTATAACAACAGACACCACAGAAATAAATATCTAGCAAATTAAAGTGTCAGACCAGTTGGTTTTGTAAAAGAATATTACCGAATATTCAAAGAGTTAGCACCTATCCTCCTCAAACTATTCCAAAAAAATCAAGAGAAAGCTCTTTTTATGAAGCCAACATTATCTTATTTCCAAAACCAGATAAAGACACTACAAAGAAAGAAAATTACAGGCCAATATTCCTGATGAACACAGATGGTAAAATCCTCAACAAAATATTGGCAAATTGAATCCAGCAATATATTAAAAAGATCTTATACTATGTTCAACTGGGATTTATTCTGGGGATGCAAGGCTGGTACAATATTGGCAAATCAGTACATGTGATGCATCACATAAGCAAACTGAAATATAAAAATAATATGATCATACCATCAGATACAGAAAAAGCATTCGACAAAATCCAGCACACTTTTTTGATAAACACTCTCAGTAAAGTGGAATTAGAGGGATCAGACCTCAACATAATAAAGGTCATCTATAATATTAAAAGTGTAATATGCAAATACTCATACAAGTCAACAAAAGGAAGATAAACAATTCAATTGAAAGATGGGCAGGAGATCTGAATAGACTTTTCTCAAAGAGGACATACAAATGGCCAAGAGTCATATGAAAAAATGCTCAAAGTCGCTAATTATCAGAGAAATGCAAATTAAAACCAGTATGTTATATCACTTCACACCTATCAGAATGGCTATAATAAAAAAATGAACAAACAAGAAGAGCTGGAGAGGATAAGGGAAGATGAGTTGGCTGCTAGTGGGAATGAAGATTTATGTAGCCATTATGGAAAGCAGTATGAATTTTCCTAAAAAAATTTAAAATGGAACTTACATTTGGCTCAGTGACACCATGACGGGAATATATCCTAAAAACCCCAAGCACCAATCTGAAAAAATATATGCACCCCTATGTTCAAAGCAGCATCCTATCTAATAAAAGAATAATATTCAAATTAGGCATCACTCCATCACAAAGATGGCAGCGCCCATAGCCACAAGATAGCGGTACCCAGTCCTCTCAGACCCTCCGGGAGTCCTGCAGCAATGGCCTGGGGGTCGGGCGCTGAAAACCAGCAGCATTCGCAGCCACCCTGCCGGGAGTCCTGCAGCCCTGGCCCAGGGGGCAGGCTCTAGGAGAGGGCAGCATGAGGAGAGGAGAGGGCAGCGGGATTGAGAGTGCAGTTCGGGACTTGGTTAGGAGGCACTGGGGCTCGGGTGGGGTTGGGAGCAGAGGGCCCCAGTCGCCAGGCTGACAGCAGGACACACCAGCCATGCTGAAGGACATCTGTGTCCAGGAGGAGAAGCTGGCTGCCAAGAGCATGCAGAATGCTGAATAATGGTTCAAGAGCCGCTTCACTGTGCTGACCAAGAGCACTGCCAAAAATACTGAAGTGGTGTGTACCCCCAAGGAGAAGGTGTCCGAGAGCCGCTGCCTGCCCATGGCTAAGACCCTGGAGATGGAAATATGCCGGAGGATGAAAAAAGCACTGGAAAAGCAGCTACAAGAGCTGCAGGATAAGCAGAACACCAACATTAGTGCTATGCAAGGCACAATCAACAAATTAGAAAATAAGTTGAGAACTACAAAGAGTGAAATGACACGATATTTAAAAGAATACCAGGACCTCCTCAATGTGAAGATGGCTTTGGACATTGACATTGCAGCTTACAAGAAACTACTGGAAGGTGAGGAGACCTGGCTCAGTTTCACCAGCATGGGAAGCATAGCCAGCCGCTCCTCCCAGAGTTCCCAGGTCTTTGGCAGATCTGCCTAAGGTGGTTTACAGACCAGATCCTACTTGATGTCTGCTCACTCCTTCTCTTCTTAATACACCAGCCACATCCAAGAGGAGCAGATTGAGGAGGAGGAGACCATTGAGGCTACAAAAGCCAAGGAAAATAAGGATGAACCCCCCCCCCTCTGAAGGAGAAGCTGAAGAGGAGAAGGAGAATGAAGAGGCTGAGGAAGAGGAAGGAGAGGAAGAGGAAGAAGGTACAAGGAAGAATTTGATGATGCAAAGGAGGAAGAAGGAGGAAAGATGAAGGAGAAGATGCTCAAGAAGCTGAGGACAAGAAGAAAGATGAAGATGTTGGAAGGAGCAAGCAACCAAGAAGAAAGATTGAGGCCCCCTTTCCTTAATTATTTCAGGAATAATCCACCTGAAACCAGGTCAACCCCATCACCAACCAAGCAGTTGATTTCCCGATATTATATGAATTAAGAAGTCAATATATGTAACATTCTGAGGTGACTCAGGTTGGACATTAAATGTTGTCCTATCACTTTTCTCCTTATGCAGAATATCTGTTTGCTTGCAGAGTGGCTTCCTGGCTTGCTACCGGCCTGTGCATGGTCCATGCTTATGAGTTCAGGGTCTATGGCAATGTGAATAATTCAGATGTTTACAATAAAAACACATGAATACATGAGTTAACTAATGTTAATGTTAAACTTCATGGAAAAAAGTAGTCCTTTCAATATTTGGTGGTTAGAAATTAAAGACCTCAAATCATGTGCAATAAACCGTAAATAAAGTTCCAAAGAATGAAAAAAAATACATCAGGAGTCAGGAAACGTTAAAAAAGAACACACAAAAAAACAGGAACCATTCCCAAATCAGGAAGGTAAGTTACAGGGTGTATATTATTGCTACGAATACAGTATTTCCTACTAATTACAACATATACAATGTAATTTATTAGATGCCTTCCTATCGCATGAAGTATGTATTCTCATAGAATAATACTGGTAGGATGTTATAGTTATGGCACTATGTCATATCCTATCTATACTAATACAAGGGTAATATGCTAATTAGACAGTGAGACCTTCTGGACAAAGCCAAGGTGGAGGGGCTGAGGCAGATGAGGTTTGGGGCAATCATGCCAGGAGGAGAGAGCTGTTGGGAGTGATCAGGCTGACAGGGGGGCAGTTGGGGGCAAGCAGACCAGCAGAGGGGACCAATTGGGGGTGAGAAAGCCAGAAGGAAGGGCAGGTGGGGGCACGCATGCCAGCAGGAGGGGTAATTGGGGGCAATCAGGCCGGCAGGGGGGACAGTTGGGGGGTGAGCAGGCAGGCAGGCAGAGTGGTTAGGAGCTATCAAGCAGGCAGGCAGGTGAGCAGTTAGGAGCCAGTGGTCCTGTATTGCCAGGGGGTTGTCTGACTGCAGGTTTAGCCCCAGTGGAATCCCATTGTGCCTAAATTGGCAGTCCAACATCCACTGAGGGGCCCCAGATTGGAGAGGGTGCAGGCTGTGCTGAGGGACACCCCCACCACCATGCATGAATTTCGTGCACTGGGCCACTAGTTATTTATAATGGCTAAGACTTGGAAACAGCCCAAGTGCCCATCACCAGATGAATGGATAAAAAAGCTGTAGAACATTTACACTACAGAATACTATGCAGCTGTAAAAAAGAAGGATCTCTTACCTTTGAGACAGCATGTATAGACCTGGAAAATAATATGCTAAGTAAAATAAGCCAAAAGTAGAAAGACAAATATCATATGATCTCACTTAATTGTAGACTCTAATGAACAGAATAAATTGACCAACAATATAAGAACTGAAGCATGGAGGCATGGAACAAACTGACATACCTCTGGATAGGAATTGGGGAGACAATACAAGATAAACCAAAGAACTTGTTTATTATATGCATAGCCCTTGGACACAGGCGGTAGTGCAGTGAAGTCCTGGGGTGGGTGGGTAGGAGCTCAGAGGAGGAGGGAGGAGAGGGGTAAATGGAAGATATCTGTAAAAATATCAACAATAAAATATGTTAATAGAAAAAACAAGACTTATTCCCCCCGGAGCAATCCTATATTACAACCACCTGTCTCTGCTTTCAGTCCATGTATACATCATCACACTGAATATAGCAGACATGATTGTAAACTCCATTTTATTTTTCAGAGATATCATCACCATCATTCAGTTTCTCAGGCCAAAATTGTAGGAATCTCCCTTGATTCCTCTCTTTGCCTTACTTTTCAGAAACCCATCTACAAGATCTCCTGGTTCTGTCCACAAATCTGACCACTTCTCTCCATTTTGAAGACCATCATAAGGCCAAGCTACCACCACCATCCCTGACTCAGCAGTTCCCTAACTTGCCACTTTCATCAATTCTGTAAATTGGAATGATTTTTTAAAAAAATATCAATCAAATGGAAGAGAGATTTTGCAGAACCCCCCACTCTGGCTTCCATGAAATCGGTAGTTATTTCCTATCTCCCACACACTTTATGGCGAAGCTGCTGCTAATCCAAGGATTGGCAAAAGCATCCCTGAAGCAGAGTTTCCCACATTTGATCACCAGAGTCCTTAGATGAGAGAAGTAAATTTCCAGAAGGTGAGAGCACTGGCTACAGGATGGCTAAGATTCAGGGAAACTGTAGGTACAAGTTCAGATTATTATTTCGCTAGCATCTCAGTGGAAAACTCCAGCCTGCAGTTATCCTGAGGGCATTAGTTGTTCATTAGGATGGCGATTAGGAAAATCATGGGAGATGCTACCATAAATCATCAAAGCCCAGCTCCAATGCTGATAGCTCATGTTACTCTGTGTGACAGATGGCAGATAAGGCCATGAATTATTCCCATCTCTGTACACTTGCCTCTTTAAGATGTGGATATGCAGCTCCTCCCACATCGTGCTGAGTCTGTTCCTCCAACCCTTGAATCTGGGTGGACCCTGTGTGTTTGCTCTAGACAACAGGACAGTAGAGGCATGATGAAAGTAGACTCCAAAAGTGCTGATGCCCTGTGGCTTGCTGTCTCTTTCTGGTCTTCAGGACCCTGCAACAGCTTCATAAAGAGGCCAGGACTAGCCTTATTGATGGTGGGGGACACAAGGCACAGTTATCCCCATCATCTGAGCCTGCCTGAGAGCCTGCTAACTACCAGACATGTCCATGGGTGATCCAACTCAAAACTACCCAGTTGCTGGATCTTGAGAGAATAATACTCAGCACAAATGTCTGATGAAAAAGTGCAAAAACCATATAATTTCACTCATATTTGGTATATAAAATAGAAATCAATCAGCCATCAAATAAAACAAATAAACTCATTGCCTTGGACAGCATTGCTAAATGGTTAGAGAATCAGACCAAAAACAAAAGGGTCACTGGTTTGATTGTGTGTCAAGGTTACATACCTGGGTGGGATGTTGGATCCCCAGCCCTAGACAGTGCCCCTGCAAGAGGCAATCAATCTATGTACTCTCTCACATCCATGTCTCTCTCTCTCTCTCTCTCTCTCTCTCTCCCCCTTTATCCTTCTTTTTTTCCACTACCTCCCCCTCCCTTCCTCTCTTCCCCTCTTCTCTCTTCTTCTCTCTCTAAAAAATCAATTTAAGAAAATCCTTGGGCGAAAACAAAAAACTAACTAACTAACTAACTCACTAACTAACTAACTAACTGACACCGATAACAGTAAGGTGGTTACTGGTGGTAAAGGGGGGTGGGGAAATGTTGAAGGGAGTAAAGGGTCAAATATATGGTGATGGAATAAGACAAGGTTTGGGGCTGTGAGCATACAATGCAATACACGGATGATGTATTTTACATTTATACATGTGAAACTCATATAATATTATTAACCAATGTCACCCCAGTAAGTTTCATCTGTGAGGATGGTAGGGCCATCTGCATCTTGTATTTCCACTATTACCTGTGGACAAGCACAATACTGGACAAAGAGTGGTTATCAATAAATATTTGTTAAATAAAGGAATTGATCAAAATCTCTCTGATTCTTGCTTTCTCTTTGATCTTTATATCCAGCCTACATCTGTGGAAAAGATTATCCTTTCCTTATTCATCAATGTTTAGTGTCACAGAAACAAACAATTACATTTTTTGTTGCTGTTAATATTCACCTGGGGATATGGATATTTTTTTGTTTGATAATTTTTAGAGAGAGTAGAAAAGAGGGGTGAAGGGAGGAGAGAAGGAAGAGAGAGAGAGAGAGAAGAGAGAGAGAGAGAGAGAGAGAGAGAGAGAGAAAGAGAGAATGAGAGATGTGAGAGAGACACATTGATTTATTGCCTCCTGCACAAGCCCTAACTGGAGCAGGGCATCTAATATGCAACCCAGGCATGTGCCCTTGACCAGGAATCAAATCCACAAACCTTTGGTGCATGGGCTGACACACTAACCACTCAGACACATGGGTCAGAGCTAAACAATTAAGTTTTAAATATTTTTTTTCTCCTTGCTATCTAGAAACATTGGGAAATGTTTGAATAACTCATATTGGAGCAGACTTTGACTGGAGCAAGCTGAACATACTAGTTGTTAAAAACTGGCTCATCTGATAGGAAGCCATCAAATACAAACTTGAATCACTATAAAATACACAGACACTCCTTTTGAAAGAAGATTTATGTCTACTTCCTTAAGGATAGGAAGTAGAGAACAGCTTCTTATCAGCTAAGAAGAGAAATGTTTACAATTCAGCTTTGTCCACAGAGTTGATGTTGTTGATGGGTGTTCAGAGGGATAACATGCTGAGCTGTGCTTCCCACACTTCCCAGTGCCCTTCACCCACCAGCTTCCCTCAGAGCTGGTTCTGTCTGCTCACCCAACTCCATCCCTGAAAGCTTCTAGTTTATTTATAAACTAGAGGCCCGGTGCACAAAAATTTGTGCACTCGGGGGGAGGGGGAGCAGGGGGGGTCCCCCAGCCCGGCCTGTGCCCTCTCACAGTCTGGGATCCCTCGGGAGATAACCACCTGATGGCTTAGGCCTGCTCCCAGGTGGCAGAGGGCAGGCCCAATCCCTAAGTGCAGCCCCTGGTCAGGCTCAGAGCAGGGCCGATTGGGGAATTGGGGCATTGCCCTGTCATGCACAGAGCAGGGCGGATCGGGAGGTTGGGATGCCACCGTCAGTCACACTCAGGGTAGGGCCAATTGGGGGGTTGGGGCACCGCCCCCTGTCACACTCAAGGCAGGGTTGATGAGGAGGTTGCGGCGCCACCCCCTGTCACTCACAGAGCAGGGCCCATCAGGGGGGTTGGGACTCCGTACCCTGTCACACACAGAGCAGGGTCGATCAGGGGGTTGGGGAGCTCCCCTCTGTCACGCATAGAGCAGGGCGGATCAGGGGGTTGGGGTGCTGCACCCTGTCACACTCAGGGAAGGGCCAATGGGGAGGTTATGGCTCTACCCTGTCACACACATTGCAAGGCCCGTGGAGGTGGGTTGGGGCGCCACCCTCTATCACCCACAGAGCAGGGCTAATCAGGGGGTTGGGGCACCTTCCCCTGTCACGAACAGAGCAGGGCAGATAGGGAGGTTGTGGCCCTGCCCCCTTCACTCACAGAGCCTCAGAGCGATCAGGGGGTTTGGGCGCTGCCCCCTGTGACGCTGATCCCAGTGCCGGGAGACATATTACCCTTTTACTATATAGAATAGAGGCCTGGTGCATGGGTAGGGGCTGGCTGGTTTGCCCTGAAAGGTGTGCCTGGCCAGGCTGGGTGAGGGGCTGAGGGCTGTTTTCTGGGTGGCGAGTGACTGAAGCTTCCAACCACTCCTTGTTTTCTTTTTTTTTATTCTGGGCCAGCTTTAGCTCTGAGGCCTCGCTGCTGAAAACATCGATACAATGTTGTGGTCTGGCTGCCTTTCAGTCCAGCTGGTTTCTGGGGTTTTGTTTAGCTTCTTATTTGCAACATAGTACATAGTTGCTTAGAGTTGCAGCTGAGAGGCTGGCAAGTTAGGCGGGGAACGTTGGAGTCCGCAGTCCTTGAAGAAAGCAAGCCTCCCTGCTTGCTTCAGTGCATGGCTGCCGGCCGCCATCTTGGCTGACAGTTAATTTGCATAAGGATATGCTGATTAGCCAATGGGAAGGGTAGCGGTCGTACACTAATTACCATGTTTCTCTTTTATTAGTGTAGATTATATGAATGGTAAGTGAAATCATTTATTTATACAAATATCCTCTAAGCAGCAATCCCTGATAAAATTACTATTTTGTTTGGCTCAGTCTTCAAAATGGATTACAGCCTAAAATAAGCAGAGACACAAAATATAAAGAATGAGAAATCTATGCTGAAACTGATTGGAATGGCTCAATGTCAACATATGAACCCAGAAGTCTCAGCTCAATTCCTGGTCAGGGAACATACCTGGGTTATGGGCTAGATCCTCTGTAGGTGCTTGCAGGAGGCAGCCCATCAATAATTTTCTCTCACCACTGATGTTTCTATCTCTTTCTCCCTATCCCTCCCTCTCTGAAATGATATATATTAGTGGCCAAGTGCATGAAATTTGTGCACGGGGGAAGGTGGTGTCCCTCAACCCAGCCTGCACCCTCTCCAATCTGGGACCCCTCTCCAATCTGAGACATCCCTCCCTCTCACAATCTGGGACTGCTTGCTCCTAACTGCACACCTGCCTGCCTGCCTGATTGCCCCTAACCACTCTACATGCCAGCCTGCTCACCCCCAATTGCCAACCCCCACTGGCCTACTCACCCCAAACTGCCACCCCCAGCAACCTGATCACCCCCAACTTCCCCCCTTGCTGGCCTGCTTGCTCCCAGATGCCCTCCCCACTGGCCTGCTTGCCCCCAACTTCCCCCCTGCTGGCCTTCTCACCCCAAATGCCCCCCGTAGGCCTCATTGCCCCCAACTGACCCCCACTTATGGCCTGCTCTCCCCTAACTGGCCTCCCTGCTTGCCTGCTCACCCCAACTGCCCCCCCACTCTGGCCTGATCTCCCACAGCGGTCCTCCACCACCTTCCTGATCACACACAACTGCCATCCCCTCTTGGCCCCTAACCCCCTCTACCTTGGCCCTGCTACCATGGCTTTGTCCAAAAGGTCTCCTGGAATGTCTCCCAGTCTAATTAGTATGTTACCCTTTTATTAGTATAGATAGAGGCTTGGTTCATAGGTGGGGCCCGGCTGGTTTGCCCTGAAATTGTCCCGGATCAGGATGGGGGTTCCCTTGGGGGGGGTGGCCTGGGCAAGGGGCCTGCGGTGGTTTGGAGGCTGGCAATGCCCCCATTGAGGTAGGAGTACACACTGGAGATGGTGCCGGCATGGGAGAGGGGCTGGGGCAGTTTGCAGGCCAGTCCCGCCCCCATGGGGTGAGGTTCCCCACTCGGAGACCTGGCCAGCCTGGTTGAGGGGCTG
Organism: Myotis yumanensis; assembly: GCF_028538775.1. Classification (NCBI taxonomy): domain Eukaryota; kingdom Metazoa; phylum Chordata; class Mammalia; order Chiroptera; family Vespertilionidae; genus Myotis; species Myotis yumanensis. The sequence goes on from NW_027223760.1 coordinate 6,344,960, forward strand.
AGGGCCATTTTCAGGCTAGCCACACCCCCTTCAGGGTGGGTGTCCCCACTGGGGTCCCTGGCCAGCCTGGCTGAGGAGCTGATGGCTGTTTGCAGGCTTGCCACATCCCCCAGCAGGGACCCTCACGCTGTGGGGCTGTGGCCAGCCTAGGGAAGGGGCTGAGGGTCATTTTCAGGACCCTCCCTCAGCAGCTGGCCCTTGGGACCCATGTCTCCAGTACCCACAGGACCCTCCTTAGGCACAGGCCTAGGCGGGCAGGAAGCTTGGCTTCCATTGTTGCTGGGGAGACCCAAGCCTCCTGCCTTCTGCTGGCTCTGTGGCCTCTGCCATCTTTGTCCCAATAATTTTCATACTCACTCCTGATTGGCTGATGGGCGTGGCTTTTGGGAATCACAGAGCAAGAGTTAATTTGCATGCTTCTCTTTTATTAGTATACTAGGGGCCCGGTGCACAAAAATTTGTGCACTCGGGGGGGGGGGGGGGGGGGGAAGGGTGGGTCCCTCAGCCCGGCCTATGCTCTCTCGCAGTCTGGGACCCCTCCGGAGATAATGACCTGCTGGCTTAGGCCTGCTCCAGGGTGGCAGAGGGCAGGCCCAATCCCAAGGTGCAGCCGCTGGTCAGGCTCAGAGCAGGGCTGATTGGGGAGCTGGGGTGCCGCCCCCTGTCATGCACAGAGAAGGGCCAATCAGGGGGTTGGGGCGCTGCCTCCTGTCATGCACAGAGCAGGGCCGATCAGGGGGTTGAGGAGCTCCCCCCTGTCACACACAGAGCAGGGCCCATCAGGGGGTTGGGGAGCTCCCCCTTGTCAAGCACAGAGTAGGGCCAATAGAGGAGTTGGGGCACAGCCCCTTGTCACACACAGAGCAGGGCCAATCAGGGGGTTGGGGCGCTGCCACTGTCACACTCGGGGCAGGGCCGATGGGGAGGTTATGGCTTTACCCCATCACACACAGAGCAGGGCCCGTGAGGTGGGGGGGTTGGGGCGCCGCCCTCTATCACCCACAGAGCAGGGCTGATCAGGGGGTTGGGGCACCGCCACTCTCACACTCAAGGCAGGGCCGATGGAGAGGTTATGGCTCTACCCTGTCAGACACAGAGCAGGGCTGGTCAGGGGGTTGGGACACCACACCCTGTCACACACAAAGCCGCAGGGCGATCAGGGGGTTTGGGCGCTGGCCCTGTCATGCTGATCCAGTGCCAAGAGGCCTCATGGCTCCGCTGATCCCGGTGCTGGGAGGCATATTACCCATTTATTATAGAGGATAGAGGCCTGGGGGCAGGCTGGTTTGCCCTGAAGGGTGTCCTGGATCAGGGTGGGGGTCCCCACTGAGGTGCCTGGCCAGTCTGGGTGAGGGGCTGAGGGCTGTTTTCAGGCTGGCGGGTGACTGAAGCTCCCAACCGCTCCTTTTTTTTTTTTTTTTAATTCTGGGCCAGCTTTAGCTCTGGCTCTAGCTCTGAGGCTTCTGCTGCTGAAAGCAAGTATCTAGTTTATTTGCATTCTATAATTGAAACAATGTATAACTCCAGCTCTGAGATCCCGGCCAGCTGAAAGCTGGTTTCTGGGGTTTTGTTTAGCTTCTATATTTGTTACAATGTTTCAAACTGCCAGCTCAGAGGCCATCAGCACAGGGGGGAACGTTGCAGTCCTCCTTCACTGAAGCAAGCAAGCCTCATGTTTGCTTTAAGCTGCCTGGGTGCCGGACAACATCTTGGTTGGCAGTTAATTGCATATCACCCTGATTAGCCAATGGAAAGGGTAGTGGTCTTACGCTAATTACCATGTTTCTCTTTTATTAGATTAGACTAGAGGCCCGGTGCACAAAAATTTGTGCACTCAAGGGGGGGGTCTCCCAGCCCGGCCTGTGCCCTCTCACAGTCTGGGACCCCTCGGGAGATAACGACCTGCTGGCTTAGGCCTGCTCCCAGATGGCAGAGGGCAGGCCCAATCCCTAGGTGCAGCCCCTGGTCGGGCTCAGAGCAGGGCCAATTGGGGAGTTGGGGCGCCGCCCCATCATGCACAGAGCAGGGCAGATCAGGAGGTTGCGATGCCACCCTCAGTCACGCTCAGGGTAGGGCCGATTGAGGGGTTGTGGCACCTCCCCCTGTCACACTCAAGGCAGGGTCGATAGGGAGGTTGCGGCGCCACCCCCTGTCACACACAGAGCAGGGCCGATCAGGGGGTTGGGGCGCTGCCCCCTGTCATGCACAGAGCAGGGCCTATCAGAGGGTTGAGGAGCTCCCTCCTGTCACTCACAGAATAGGGCTGATAGGGGAGCTGAGGCACCGCCCCCTGTCACACACAGAGCAGGGCGGATCAGGGTGTTGGGGCGCTGCACCCTTTCATACTCAGGGAGGGCCAATGGGGAGGTTATGGCTCTACCCTGTCACACACAGAGCAAGGCCCATGGAGGGCCAATCAGGGGGTTGGGGCACCGCTACTGTCACACTCAGGGCAGGGCCAATGGAGGGGTTATGGCTCTACTCTATCACACACAGAGCAGGGCCCGTCGGGGAGGGGGGGTTGGGGTGCCAGACCCTGTCACACACAGAGCAGGACCGATCAGGATGTTGGTGCGCTGCACCCTGTCAAACACATAGCCGCAGGGCAATCAGGGGATTGGGGAGCTCCCCCCTATCAGGCATAGAGCAGGGCTGATCAGGGGGTTGGGGCACCTTCCCCTGTCACGAACAGAGGAGGGCAGATAGAGAGGTTGTGGCCCCGCCCCCTGTCAAACACAGAGTAGGGCGGATCAGGGGGTTGGGGCGCTGCACCCTGTCACGCTCAGGGCAGGGCCAATGGGGAGGTAATGGCTCTACTCTGTCACACACAGAGCAAGGCCCGTGGAGGGGGGTTGGGGCGCCACCCTCTATCACCCACAGAGCAGGGCCAATCAGGTGGTTGGGGCGCCGCCGCTGTCACACACAGAGCAGGGCCGATCAGGAGGTTGGTGTGCTGCACCCTGTCAAACACAGAGCCGCAGGGCGATCAGGGGATTGGGGAGCTCCCCCCTATCAGGCACAGAGCAGGGCTGATCAGGGGGTTTGGGCGTTGCTCCCTGTCACGCTGATCCCGGTGCCGGGAGCCTCGCTGCTCCACTGATCCTGGTGCCAGGAGGCATATTACCCTTTTACTATATAGAATAGAGGCCTGGTGCATGGGTAGGGGCTGGCTGATTTGCCCTGAAGGGTGTCCTGGATCAACGTGGGGGACCCCACTGGGATGCCTGGCCAGTCTGGGTGAGGGGCTTAGGGCTGTTTTCCAGAAGCGGGTGACTGAAGCTCCCAACTGCTCCTTTTTTTCTTTCTTTTTTTTTTTTATTCTGGGCCAGGTTTATCTCTGAGGCCTTGCTGCTTAAAACATCGATACAATGTTGGGGTCTGGCTGGCTGAATCCTGGCTGAATGATAGCCGCTTTCTGGGGTTTTGTTTAGCTTCTTATTTGCAACATAGTACATAGTTGCTTAGAGTTGCAGCTAGAGGCCGGCAAGTTAGGCGGGGAATGTTGGAGTTTGCCGTCACTGGAGTAAGCAAGCCTCCCTGCTCGTTTCAGTGCATGGCTGCCGGCCGCCATCTTGGCTGACAGTTAATTTGCATAAGGATATGCTGATTAGCCAATGGGAAGGGTAGCGGTTGAACGCTAATTACCATGTTTCTCTTTTATTAGTGTAGACTAGAGGCCCAGTGCAGAAAAATTTGTGCACTCATGGGGGAGGGTGGGGCCCTCAGTCCGGCCTGTGCCCTCTCGCGGTCTGGGACCACTCAGGGGATGACCACCTGCTGGCTTAGGCCCGCCCCCTGGGGGATTGGGCCTAAGATGGCAATCGGGCATCCCTCTGCCAGCCCAGCAGCCCTCAGGGAATGTCCACTTGCCAGCAGGGAGAAGGCCTAAACTGCAGTCGGACATCCTTTGCGCTGCTGAGGAGGCAGGAGAGGCTCCCACTACCACTGCTGTACTGGCAGCTATCAGCCTGGCTTGTGGCTGAGCAAGCTCCTCCCATGTGAGAGCGATCTGACCACCAGAGGGCAGCTCCGGCAATGAGCATCTGCCCCGTGGTGGTCAGTGTGTGTCATAGTGACCAGTCATTCCCAGTCCTTCTGCTGTTAGTGTCAGTTTGCATATTACCCTTTTACTATATAGGATACAGGCCTGGTGCACGGGTGGGAGCCAGCTGGTTTGCCCTGAAGGGTGCCCCGGATCAGGGTGGGGGTCCCCACTGGGGTTCCTGGCCAGCCTGGATGAGGGACTGATGGCTGTTTTTAGGCTGCCCACACCCCCTTCAGGGTTGGGGTCCCCACTGGGGTGCTTGGCCAGTCTGCATGAGGGGCTGAGGGCCGTTTTCAGGCTGATGGGTGACTGAAGCTCCCAGCATCTCCTTTTTTTCTTTTTTTTTTTTTTTTTATTCTGGGATTTATTTACTTTTGATGGCTGTCACTGGAATTGAGAGCCAGCTTTAGCTCTGAGGCCGGCTCCAGCTTGAGGCCTTGGCTACTGAAAGCAGGTATCTGGGCTTTGTTTATCTTCCATTATTGAAACTCTGTTGCCATCACTGCCGCTCTATGCTCTGAGCCCGCTGCCGGCTGAAAGAAGGCATCTGGAGCTTCTTTAGCTTCTATAATTGCAACATTGTTTCTTAGACTGCAGCTTAGAGGCCAGCAGGGGCAGGTGGTGAACCTAGGCTTCCTCCATCACTGGAGCAAGGAAGCCTCCTGTTCACTTCAGCTGCCTGGCTGCCGGCCGCCATCTTGGTTGGCAGTTAATTTGCATATCGCCTGATTAGCCAATGGGAAGCGTTCGGGGGTATGGTCAATTTGCATGTTTCTCTTTTATTAGGTAGGACTGGAAGCCCGGTGCACAAAAATTTTTGCATTCGGGGGGAGGGGGTCTCTCAGCCCAGCCTGCGCCCATTTGCAGTCCAGGACTCTTTGGGGGATGTCCACCTGTCGACTTAGGCCCACTCCCTAGGGGATCAGGCCTAAGCTTGCAGTCAGACATCCTTCTGACAGCCAGGGAGCCCTTGGGGATGTCTGACTAAAGGCTTAGGCCCCCAAAGGATCGGGCCTAATCTGTTAGTTGGACATTCTTAGTGCTGCCACAGAGGTGGGAGAGGCTCCTGCCACCACCTCTGTGCTGGCCAGCCATGAGCCAGCTTCTGGCTGAGTAGCACTCCCCATATGAAAGTGCACTGACCACCAGAGGGCAGCTCCCTGGTGCCCAGTGTGCATCATAGCAACTGGTCATTCTGCCGTTCAGTCAATGTGCATATTAGCCTTTTATTATTATTATATAGGATGTCCCTATTTCTCCCCTTTTTCCCCCTCTACCCAGCTCTTGCCCCCCACTTCTCTCTGGCCATCACCATACTGTTGTCTGTGTCCATGGGTTGTGCATATATTTTCTTTGGCTAATCCCTTCTTTAAATTCACTTATTTAAATTTTTATTTTCAGATAAGTGCTTATAACTGCACTATTATATATTTTCTATTATATCATTTAGAATTAAGATATTTTTAAATTGAACCCTTGTAAATTTTAGCGCAACTTAATAAATTATGCTAGAAGCAATTAGGAGATTTTTCATGTAATGTAGATACATTTCAATTAATATTTTATTCATTTTTAATTTTTTAATATTTTAATTTGAAATAATCTCATACTTGTAAAAACAACTATAAAATACTACAGCATATTATATGTACCCTTCACCCAATTTCTTAGGTGTTAATAATTTAAACATAACCATTATACAACTAACAGAATTTGGAATATATTTTTCTTATAATCTCTTTAATGTTACCTAATCCATTTACTTTGTTTTTGTTAATCTTCACCCAAGGATATTTTTCCATTGAATTTTAGAGAGAGTGAAGGGAAAGGGAGAGACACATTGATTGGTTGCCTCCTGCACATGCTTTGATAGGGAATGGGGATCAAGCCAGCAACTGAGGTACATGCCCTTGACTGGAATTGAACCTGGGACCCTTCAGTCCACGGGCTAATGCTCTATCCACTGAGCAAAACAGGCTGCAGCTTAATTCATTTACTTTTAATCTATATTTGTCTTTATATTTAAAGTGGGTTTTGTTTTTGATTCACCCTCAGAATCTGTCCTTTAATCGGTGCATTTATGCCACTGACTTTCAGAGTGCTTACTGATAGAGTTTCTACTATATCAGGCGGGTTCTGGGTCTTCTGGGTCCCGCCCTGCCTTGCCTTTTTTTGTTCTTTTTTTCTAAGGCATTTCAATTTATTTAAAAGAAGCCAATATACAGGATATAAAAGGTATGGTATTTACAACTGTACAGTAAATAGGTTGGTTTCCCGGTAGGATCAGTAGTCTTTCAGTGAGTATTAACCCCCTTTTCCCTTGATGCTCGACCCAGCTGGCAGACAAACAGCAACAGTGGGGTGGGATTGGACTGCAGGATAGAACGTCTCCCTGAAGGGATTAAAAATCATGTAGATGCTAAAATGTCCACGAAGGGGTCTTGGGAGTGAGGGGTGCCTCTGCCTCATTCTTTTGAGGGCTTGGTAGCAGGAATGCTGAGGGATTTGCCCCAAACTAACACACGGCCCACCCTGAGCCTGTAAATCTTTCACCCACGGAATATTCCCTTCCTGAGAGAATCAGCCCTAATCCCTCAGCCAGGGCCTGGAGGAGCCGCCCAGGCAGTGGGCACAGAAGGACTGTGGACATTTCATGGCATTTCCACTCCCACTCCAGCTGCCTAACAACTCTGCACTGCTCCCCTCTCCCACCTCCCCCGTCACTCCATCAGGACACCGTGCACAGGAGGGGACCCTGGTTTTCCCATGCACATTGGGAACTGGCTGTTTCTGTTTTCTGGAGTAAAAAGGTTCCTGTGGGTCGGGTAAGGTCTCTGCTTGGCAAGAAGTTCTGAAACAGAGCCACTGACCACACCCAACTCCTCTGGGCATGGAGCAGCTCCAGCCCTCAGAGCTCATCTCACCAGCAGAACTGAAGGGAAGACCGTGTGTACCCTTCTGTCCCTCACCCTTCACATGCCCAGAACCATCAATGTCACGCTTCCTAATTCCTATCACTGTATTTCATTAGTTCCATATTGTTTTACTAATCATGAATCTAAATAGATTGGTTCAAAAGGAGATCCTTCTATTTTTAAAGTAGCTGGGGCTTCTGGGGGAAGGCCTTGTCTTGCAGCCTGGACCCACTGATGGGCAGATCCTGGGGCCCAAGGCAAGACCTGTTGCTGGGGGCGGGCCTTGCCTTGCAGCCTGGACCTGCTGATGGGCGGTTCTGGGGCCCCAAGGCAAGACCTGCTGCTGGGGGCGGGCCTTGCCTTGCATACCAGACCTGCTGTTGGGCGGTTCCAAGGCACAAGCCCAGACCCGCTGCTGGGGCTTCTGGGGGCAGGCCTTGCCTTGCAGCCTGGACCGCTGATGGGAGGTTCCCAGACCGCAAGGCAAGACTGGCTGCTGAGGCTTCTGGGGGCGGTCCCCACTGGGGTGTCTGGCCAGTCTGGGTGAGGGACTGAGGGCAGTTTTCAGGCTGGCAACACACCCTTTAGGGTGGGGGTCCCCATTGGGGTGCCTGGCCAGCCTGGATGAGGGGATGATGGCTGTTTTTAGGCTGCCTGCACCCCCTTTAGGGTGGGGGTGCCCACTGGGGTGCCTGGCCAGTCTGGATAAGGGGCTGAGGGCCGTTTTCAGGCTGGTGGGTGAGTGAAGCTCCCAACAACTCCTTCTTTTCTTTTCTTTTTTTATTCTGGGATTTATTTACCGTCTATGGCTGTCCATGGAGCTGAGATCCGGCTTTAGCTCTGAGGCCGGCTCTAGCTTGAGGCCTCAGCTGCTGAAAGCAGGTATCTGGGCTTTGTTTAGCTTCTATAATTGAAACTCTGTTGCCATCACTGGCCCTCTAAGCTCTGAGCCTGCTGACGGCTGAAAGCAGGAATCTGGGGTTTGTTTAGCTTCTATAATTGCAACATTGTTCCATCCAGAGCTCAGAGCTGGTCTGCGGAAGGCGGGGAATTTTGGCTTCCTCCATCACTGGAGCAAGGAAGCCTCCTGTTCACTTCAGCTGCCTGGCTGCTGGCCGCTATCTTGGTTGTCAGTTAATTTGCATATTGCCCTGATTAGCCAATGGGAAGCATGTCGGAGGTATGGTTAATTACGGTTAATTGCCATGTTTGTCTATTATTAGGTTATATCCTATCTAATAATAGACAAACATGGTAATTAACCATACCTCCGACATGCTTCCCATTGGCTAATCAGGGCAATATGCAAATTAACTGCCAAGAAAGATGGCAGTTAACTGCCAACAAAGATGGCAGTTAATTTGCATAATTGCAATGATGGGAGGTGAAAGGGGAAGGATGGAAGACAGTGATTAGAAACCCAGGCCCAGGCAAGAGCCAGGGAGCAGGGCAAAGGTTGGCCCTGGAGACCACCTTTGCCCTGCCACCAGCAGGTGATTGGAGAAGCCTGGGGGGTGGGGCAGGGAAGCGGACAAAGACAGCATCTGTGACTGCAGAAGCCAGATGAAGGGGCAGGGAAGTGGCTGCTGCCAGCATCCCCGGCCGTGGCTTCCCTGTCCCGCACCCGGCTTCTGCGATCAGTGATACCTATTTTTGCATGAAACATAACTGACTGCCCTCCCTGGAAGCACAGAAGAAGAAGAAGCCCCCAGAAGAAGAAGCCGCCCACCTTTGGTCCAGGCATCAGCACCTGAAGCTGGCTGCAGCCCAGGAGACAGACAAGCTACCAGCCTGAGGTCCCAGTCTGCAGCCACCTGGAGAAGCTGCCAGCCCTGTGGTCCAGGGCGCCAGTGCCTGTGGCCAGGGAAACAGATTCCCTCTTCTCCTACTGTAGTCATTATTTCAATATTCCCCTTCTGAATTTCTCTCCTGTGCTGCATCCCAACTCCACTTTTCATCGGAAGGATACAGAACAGAGAGAGCAGTGTTAAATGCTTACATTTTTAAGCCAGTAAGGTTGGTACTTAAACATATAAATGGAAAACTAGAGTCCTTAAGGTAACAAAGGCTACAAAGGACAGGGACAGCGCATGACCTATTATATCCAGAAATCCATATGGGAACTGAAAACTTTGCAATGATGACAATTAGTGAAGATATGAATCAACTAAAATAGTTGACAGGGACAATTCTTCCATCTTTGAAAATATCTACACCATATCTGTTTAAATAGATTTTCATCTGCATAATATAACACATTCTGACAAGACCATCACCACCACCAATGTGGTCAGTGTTGTGCTGTAAAATGTTTAATAACTGAGGGACCCCCCCCCCCGCCAAGTGCACAAAATTTGTGCACCGGGCTACTAGTTAGCTAATAAAAGAGAAACATGCAAATTGACTGCAGCTCCGCTATGCACCAAGGCATGCCCACCAGCCAATCAGAGCGAGTATATGCAATTAACACAACCAAGATGGCGGCAGGCAGCCATGGAACTGGAGCAAGCAGGAGGTGTGGTTGCCCTGGCAATGTAGGAAGCCAAGCTTCCCGCCTGCCCTGGCTGACTGCGGCCTCCACTTGAGGCAACAAAGTTTCAATTATAGAAGATAAATAAATCTCAGATACCTGCTTCCAGGCAGCCTTCACTGGGAGCTTGAGTGGCTGAGGGCAGTGGCCAGCCTGCAAACAGCCATCAGCCAGTCACCCAGGCTTGCCAGGCACCCCAGCAAGACCCCTCACTCTGAAGTGGGTGTGGCCAGCCTGAAAACGTTCCTGGGCCCCTCACGCAAGCTGGCCAGGCACTCCAGCGGGACCCCTACCCTGATCCGGGACACCCTTCAGGGCAAACCAGCTGGCCCCCACCTATGCACCAGGCCTCTATCCTATATAGTAAAAGGGTAATATGCAAATTGACCCTAACAGCAGAATTACTGGGAATGACTGGTCACTATAACACACACTGACCACCAGGGGGCAAACGCTCAATGCAGGAGCTGCCTTCTGGTGGTCAGTGCGCTCCCACAAGGGGAGCTCTGCTCAGCCCCAGGCCAGGCTGCCAGCTGCTAGTACAGCAGTGGTGGTGGGAGCCTCTCCCGCCTCCTCAGCAGTGCTAAGGATGTCTGACTGCAGCTTAGGCCTGCTCCCTGCTGGCAAGTGGACATCCCAAGAGGGCTCCCGGGCTGCCAGATGTCTAACTGCCAACTTAGGCCCAATCCCCCGAGGAACGGGCCTAAGCCAGCAGGTGGTCATCCCCTGAGGGGTCTCAGACTGCGAGAGGGCACAGACCAGGCTGAGGGACTCCCCCGAGTGCACACATTTTTGTGCACTGGGCCTCTAGTGTGTGTGCGTGTGTCTGTGTGTGTGTGTGTGTGTGTGTGTGTATATATATATATATATATATATATATATATATATTTCCAAAATTCACTCAAGATTTTCCATTCAATTCAATGGCAAATCTTGTGTGAATTTTGGGACACCCTGTATATATATGTAATTTTTTTAAGTCCATACTGAGAGAAAATTTGCAGGATGTTTTTAAAAATAGATTCAGGGGACAATTCCTCTCACAATTCCTCTCAACACCAAACCCCACATTTCCCTGCATCTCCCCACAACGTATACATAAACACCCATCTTCCTTTAAATTGAAAATTTGAGTCCTGCTCCCTTCTGTAAATGTGAGGTCAATGCTAAGCTGAGGATATTGAGGAAGAGGAGGAAAGAGGACGTTAGGGGAGAAGCTGCACAAACTTGTTCATGTAAGAGACAGGACCACCTTACTATCTAAAACAAATTTCTGCCTTTTGTTACTTTCTCCCAGACTTGCTGCTTGTGAATTCCATCATTTGTGAACAACTTGGCCCCTTCCACACATACTCAGGCCAAGTAGAGCCAGTAAAAAACTAGTTTGTTTTGTAGCTCCAAACAGGTAGCCCAGGATTGGTCACAGTCAGGTCATGACATTGGCCTATACTAAAGTGCCCCCCCCCAATAAGTCTGAGAGCTAACACACCTGGTTGTGAGATTTAGAACATATCAGAGTATGACCCAATGAGCCCATAAGCAATACACCCAGATGGAGATGTTGGTAGGCACCAGACCCTGATGGGAGAAATTCTGCTTTATTGGGTCAGCCCCTCATAGCAGCTTGTACACTGTGGTTGATGTTTATTCTCATAATCAGCTAGCATGAGGGTCAACTCCACCCATGGATGGGACAACATCAGTCAAGACTCAACTACAATAGGATGGCTCACATATTCCACACATGGAACATTCTGGGGACATCTAGCTTAAGTGATCAGGGAGACTGTGCCACTGAACCACAGAGGTATGCTGACCTAATATGTAAGGTCAGCATACCAAGACTGGAGACATTGAAGATCTGCCTAATACACAGACACAAATATAAAGAGGCAGCCACACTGGGGAGACCAAGAAACAAGCTCCAAACAAAAGAACAGGAGAAATCACCAGAAAAAGGAGTAAATGAAATGGAGGCAAGCCATCTAACTGATAGGAAGTTCAAAAAAGCGGTTATAAGGATAATCAAGGAACTTAGTGAGAACTTCAACAGAGAGATAGCAAGCATAAAAAAGGACATACTGGTAGAAACCATAAAGAAGAACCAGTCAGAAATGAAGAATACAATATTTATAATGAAGAATACACTAGAATGAATCAACAGGAGATTTGGTGGAGCAAATAATCAAATCAGAGATTTAGAAGACAAGGTAGCGGAAATCATCCAATCATAGCAGCAAAAATAAAAAATAATTTTTAAAAGTGAGAACAATTTTAGGTGTTTCTGGAACAATATGAAGCATAAAAACATTCCCATCACAGGGATACCAGAAGAAGAAAAGAGGGAGCAAGAGATTGATAACCTATTTCTAGAAATAATGACTGAAAACTTTTCTCTTGGTGAAGAAAAAGAGACACACAAGTCCAGGACTTACAGAGAGTCCATGACAAGATGAACCCCAAATGGCACACACCACTGTCCATCATCATTTAAATGGCAAAGCGTAGAAACAAAGAGTGAATCTTAAAAATGGCAACAGAAAGGCCTATAAGGGAGCTCCCATAACACTGCCAGTTAATTTCTCAATAGAAACTTTCAAGACTGGGAAAGATTGGTATGAAATATGCAACTTCATGAAAAGTAAGGACCTACAAGCATGATTACTCTACCTGCAAAGGTTATCATTTAAAATTGAAATAGAGATACAAGGCTACCCAGGAAAGAAAAAGCTCAAGAAGTTCATCAGCACTAAACTAGTACTACAAGAAAAATTTAAGGAACTTTCCTAAGAAGAAGTAACAATTAAAAATAAAAAGGACAGAGGTTTAAGTTTAAAAAGTGTCAATAAATACATACTTATCAATAATCAATTTAAATATAAATGGATGAAAGGCTCCAATCAAAGGGCATAGGGGAACTGAATAGATGAGAAAACAAGACAGATATATATGCTGTATACAAGACACTCCCAACTGAATGAAAGACACACAGAGACTGAAAGTAAAGGGATGGAAAACATATTTCATGAAATGAAAATGAAAAAAGAAAAAAGTGAAAATAGCACACTTATATTAGGCAAAATACACTTTTTGACTGTGTGCACCGCCTTGTATGCCCAGTGACTCCCAGTCTCCTTCAGGTCTTGCTTTTTCTCTTCAATGTGCACTTGAACTGTGGCCAAGTAGCACCTGTGCTCTTCTACTAGGGTTCCGTCCCCCCGCCCTGGGGCACCTGTGCATTGCAGGAGAGGTCATTTGTGTAGTAATTACGTTGGTTATCCCTCTCCAAGTTTGCAACCACAGCCATCGCCTTCTCCAGCTGCTCCCTCTGCACCTCCCCTGTGGCCTGGTTGTTGAGACCACAGTACCTCTTCCCACACTCCTGGACCAGGATCTGCAGACTGTGGTTGTACGTTTTGGCTACATACTCATCCAAGGACATGTCCCCTAAGTCCTCCTTGTGGGTGAAGAGGACCCCCACGTGTCTCATGGCTCCTGCCCAAAGACCTCCTTCACCCGACTCACTGCCAATGTGTCCCGGGCAGTGAAGTGCCCCAGCTGTGTCACCAGCAGAAGTACATGGGGCCCTGGGGCTGGGAGCAGGCAACAGTCCCCGATGTGCTTGTACATCTCTTGGTCCAAAGATGGAGGCCTTGGGTCAAAGATGGAGGGCATGTCAACCACTAGGATGTTCCTTCCATTCCAGGTTCCTGTGGCCAACTGGCACATCCCGGCCACAGCCTGGGCCAAGCCTGGACTCCAACACAGGTTGACAGAGGATGCTGTTCCCAGTTGCATTCATTCCACAACCAGATTTGCCCACGAGGATGAGCCTCAGTGAGGAAGGTGATGCAAACTGGTTATCTTCTACATTTCCTGAATAAGAAAAACTGTGTCTTATTAAGCTAGTGTTGCTTCCGATTTTTCAATCATGGACACTCATGGTATCTCATTAAAGCTGTGAATCTCCCTCCCAGGAAACTGTCATATCTAAATACATACAAAAGTTTCCAACAACTTTAGGAGGTTCCCAGGTCATAGGAAGTCTACATAGGAAGCTCACATTGGACCCACAGCCAACAGTAAGAACTGTTACACTGAGGAGGTTGCTCCAAGTCCTTCATCAAGACCAAGGAAGATAGTTTTCTGAAAGAAAATAGTCCCTGTGTTTCTCCAGGGATGGTGCCTGGCCCAGTTTCATGTTAATAAAGGTGAGTTTAGAAGGATGCAAAGAATGAGAAGTCACACATGGGAAAATATTACCACCTTTTTCACTCACAAATAACCAGGAACACTTGTGTAGAAGTGCTCAACATATTCGCCTAAACCTTGGAAGAAAAGGAAGTGTCAGCTGTGATCTTCCACCAAGGACCAGCTGAGGTCCCCGGGTCTCTGTTCTTTGGGGGGAATTCTCTCCTTGCAAATGAGACAACAGAAGGGTCATAGTTACTGTCAAAGGCAAAGCCTGAGAGATGACTCAGGATGGGTGGCTGAAGAGGATGGAATTTAAGACCATTAGTAGTATATGTGATGGAAACATCTCCTACTTGGCTGATCGATTACAGGAAGTTAACAAAAGTGGTGTTGGAGAGGGTGATGCTGAGCTAATGGCTAAAATCTTCCAGGGTGATAACCCGTCGAGTTCAAGAGTTCTATGAGCTCAAATGGATTCCAAGTTAATTGCAGTCTCCTAAAATATGTTATTGTGTTTCTTCTACTCTGCATTTGTTCTTCATTTCTGCAGTGTTCTGAGATCTTTTATAGTCTGCATGATTAGTAAACCTTTCTGGGAGATATTTTCATTTTCTGCTCAAAGTGGACAAGGAATGAGAAAATTTATTCACAATTAATTTCAAAACCCTGCAACTTCTGACTTGAAGTTTCATTTCCACATTTCCCACACCTCATGTGCACGGAGAGCATTGTACTGAAGGTGTCAGGTGGAGGTGGGGGTGAAGGTGGTGGGGAAGGTAAAGAAGATATGAGCGCTGACTTTTTCTTCTTCAGTTTAAAACACTGGGTTTCCGTCACTGTGTTTGAGGTGAGGAAACGGTGCCTCTTGCAGGCTTTCTTACCTTCAGCTTAGCTCCATATCTCCTCTTCAGAGGTACTTCCATCCTCTTCCAGGATAATAACAGGAAAAGAATAAAAAGTAAGTGTCCACATGGAGCTGGTAAGGCCTGAAGTCACTTCCAGTTCAGACTCCTAAGAATAATTCTCCATCGAGGGACCATTTCCATTGCTAGTTTCCTAACTCAAATTATGCCCTCAAAAGTCTATACATAACGTTAAGCGAACCTGGTGATGCTAACACAATGCACTGTGAACACAGTGCTTGGTCCCTTTTTTCTTCTGTCTCAACTTACAGGAAAGCAGGAAGTATTTTAAAACCAATCCATTGCTTATGTCCCCCCAACTGGAAATGGCATGAAGTGAAAAAAGAATTCTTTATGGGATAAGGAGGAGAACATTATCTTATTTTATGTTTTGGAATCCTAGTAAGCTAACTTTCTGGATACAGTACTCCCTCTCATGTCAGCCCTTGAAGGACTCGTGTCCCAGATCCAGCCTTCTTCTCCAGGGAAGATGCACTCTACTTTTCCTCTTGGCCACTGGATACCCATGTGACACAAAGCGTGTTGGGCAATGGAAATTCTCTTTACTTCAAACAAGCCAATGTCATTTACAACAAGGTAATTTTTTTTCTCTGTTCTAGAAAGTTTGTTGTTAACCCCCTGAGCAGTGGGTGGGGAGGAGGGGGTGCCATATCCAAAGAGAAAGAATCAACACTGAGCACAAATTTAAGAATAACTCACTTCCTGGTCAGTGTTTAATCAAATGTTTTTTCCTGGCTGGCTTTGAGGTCCTTGTCTCCCAGTGATCACCATTTTGTGTCCCAGTAGATTTAAACAGAAATTGGCACAACCATTGGCATGAATTGGCATAAATGTCTCATTCGAATTAGGCATAATATTGTGTCACTCATTTTTGTGTTAGAAAGGACAAGATGTTACATACCTAAAATGAGGTTATATTTATTTATTCAGTTTTAAGTATTAAGCAGTTGTGAAACAAGTTTTTAAGTGAACTTATGAAAAAAACACACCACAATTTGCAATGAACAAATGTAAGTATTTTGGCATTTTTACTGCAGATACTCTATTTGATTAAAAAGTTAACACATTACACATGAATTTCATTTATGTTTTTCTCCCTCCCTCTGCCCTTCAGAGGCAACCAATAATCTGAGCTTTTTATGTATAATCTCATGTATGTATTTACACTTCTACATACACATGTATGTATAGGTAATGTCTAATACTGAGTTTGTATTTTAAGCTTTTACATAAAAGAAATTATTTGTATAAAATTGTATCCAATTATTTATTAACAAACTTTTAGGTTGTTCCAAAATATATGCTTCCTGCAAAATAATCCCCACATACTGCATATCTCTGTGCAACAATTGATGGATGGCTTTCATCTGACTAGATACTGTCAATATGACTTGAGACCACTATGCTAAATCTCATTGACACAAGCCATGTGTGAGAAGTCCCCAAATCTACACTTGCACTTGGTGATATTCCACTCTTTATCTTTTTACCACCTTAAGGACATACATAATGATGTCTTCGTCCATTTATAAATCCATTTTACTGATTACCATTGAATTGAAAAACAGTTTTCATAGTTTTTTAGCTATCCAGGTTGCTTCTGTTATATAGAAATGTTTGCACACTTTTCTATTACTACAGTGGGATTTTTTTTGGCCCTCCATAGGTATACCTCAGGTGAGTTCTGGCAGCTGGAATCTGTCAGCCAACTGCTACTAATTTTTTCTTTTCTTCTCTTGCTTTTTTATGCTGTACATTAGATTCCTAGAAGGACACAAACTACTGAAGGTGACATAGACCAAAATAAAATCTAAAATAGGTTAAATTAAAATAAAAACCTACAACCAAAGAAAAGCCCCGTACCAGATGGCTTCACTAGTGAATTCATTAAATATTTAAAGAATTACCACTAATAAAGAATTACCATTGCAGACACTTTCAAAAACCAGGAGAGGAAGAAGTACTTCATCATTCATTCCACAAGGTCAGTATTCTTCAAAGATATTACAAGAAAAAAACCTACAGACCAATATCCTTTATGAATATAGACATAAAAATCCTCACCAAAATAATGGCAAGTTGAATGAGGCAACTTACAAATACAAGTACATATGTGAGAAGTATGTACCGTATATAAGTATAGATATCTGGGATTTATAATATAGTTTACTTATTGAATGACATCCAGATATCTGATATGTTCAAGGCCCTCAACATATGATTTGTCAGTTGTATGTCAGTTGAGTGTCCCCTACTCCTTTTTGACTTTGTGAAATTGCTCCAAACTATCATTACCCACCATGGAAGACTTCAAAGTCCACCCCTGTTTCTAAGAGTTCCCCTACTATTTCCTCAGCCTCTCCTGTTTCTTCATTCCGGAGACATTGTGCACTGTTTCTACATCAACCTGTGACTCTGAAAGCCCCAAATGCACCATTTTTACTGTTTATTAAAAAACACCCGTATTTATGCAGAACTATTCATATTCAGCTATTTCTTTTTTAGTTTTAGAAACTTTACTGGAAATGCTACAGAGTACTCGATTCAGCACACAGACATTGTCATTATGATGACTCTCTTCTCTTTGCTCTTCCGTCTTCTTTCCTCTCTAATTTTAAGATGCTTTTATTTGTGTATATGAGATTCTGTCCCTTAGTGGATAAAAGTCATATGTCTCTTTTAGACACTCCAGCTTTGGTTTAGAGAGCAACAAACCAAAACACCTTACTCGTTCTAATCCCCACTTTATATTGAAAGGCAGGAACAGTCAATTTAACAAACATTTTTAAATCTTCCCCATATACAAAATAGTGGATAAATTATAGACAAATATCAAGTGTGGACCAAAAAACATTCAGGTTACTCCCTTCCCGTTTAAAAGAAGACATATGTGTGGTTATATCAGGTAACCATTTGTTTTCTTGGACTTTTAAAAGACTCCATTCAAATCACCTAGCTGCAGGAAAAGGGCTGTCTGCTTTGGAATTTTCTCCAACTGGTTTTCCCATCTGTTTGCTGGCTGCTGCCTGTTATTTCAGTTGTCTGATTGCTTTCTCTTTCTTTTTCGTTCTTGATTTTATTTCTTTGTCTCACAGTCTCAGGATGTTGGCTGAGAAAAGCGGTTTTGTGCTGTGCTTCCTGTTTTGAAGCTTTTGGGCTCTTCGTCCTTTGTTTTCTAGGTGACTGGGTTTGACATTGGCTTGTACTTTGCCCTTGTGGTTTCACATTCTGGGTGGCTTCTGGTTTAGCTTGAGACCAGGCACTTGTTTGTTGCTCAGAGTTTTTGAGTCTAAAGGTCGTTCCAATATGGGTTCCTCGCTGGGCACTTCACTAACATCTGCTGGATAAGTGACCAAGTCCATTGGAAATACTTTGTCTGAAAATTTCTGCAGGAAAAAGCCACCATAATGCAGAACCTAGTACCTGTTATTCACACATATTCTGGCACTACCTGTAACAGTTACATTGAGCTCATCCAATCTGGACACCAACAAAAGTATGTAAAATTAGAGTCCACTGTTTTGGAAATAAATTCACAATTCACCATAGCTAAGATTTGGAAACAACCTAAGTGCCCATCAGCAGATGGGTGGATTAAGAAACCATGGTACATCTACACAATGGAATACTATGCTGCGGTAAAAAAGAAGGAACTCTTGCCTTTTGCAACAGCATGGATGGAACTGGAGAGCATTATGCTAAGTGAAATAAGCCAGTCAGAGAAAGATAAATACCACATGATCTCACTCATTTGTGGATTATAGAGAACAACATAGACTGATGAACAGGGACTGATCCAAACACAGAGAAACAGCGATCAGACTATCACTCCCCCGAAGGACAGTAGGGGAGGGAGGGGGTAAGGGGAAGAGGTCAAGCAAAGGACTTTCATGCACACATATAAGCCAAACCAATGGACATGGACAACAGGGGGATGAGAGCATGAGTGTGGGGTGGGGGGAGGATGGGGGTTAATGAGGGGGATGAGGACACGTTTGTACTACCTTAACTAATAAAGAATTTTAAAAAAACCATTGAATTCTTCTTTGCAGTTGGCTACAATTTTGGGGTTGGGTTGGCTTGCTGGCAAGCTCATCTTGCTTCCCGCTATGCCTACAAAACACTGTGCTACATTTAAACACTTAGCAAGATGCATTTAGTAAGAGCTGCCCATACCTTAAAATTCTTGTTCTAACTAACAATGATATCCACCATAGCATGGTAAACGTTTGCTCTAATAACAGGAAGTCCACCCTTATTGAAATCCCACTTGATGAAAGGCTATGATCCCTTTTAATGTGCCCTTAATTTCTGTTTGCTAATCTTTTGTGGAGGATTTTGTGTTTATATTTATCAGGGAGATTGGCCTGTGGTTCTTTGTTTTTTGTTTTTATTCTCATGTAGTGCCCTTGTCTGCTTTTAATATATGAGTTATTCTGGCCTCATAAAACGAGTTTTGGAGTTTGCCTTCCTCTGCCCTTTTTGGGAGAGTTTGCAAAGGATGTGTAATAATTGTCCTTCAAATGCTTGCTACAATTCACTTGTGAAACTGTTTTGTTGTGGGCTTTTCTTTGTTGGGAGATGTTTTATTCCTGCTTCAATCTCCTTACTCATTAATTGCCTGTTCATATTTTTCATTTCTTTATGATTCAGTCTTGGTAGGTTTTATGCTTCTAAGAATTTTATCCATTTTCTCTAGTTTATACTTTTCTTGGCACATGACTATTCAGAGTAGTCTCTTATGATCCTTGGTATTTTTTTATATCAGTTGTAATGTCTCCTTTTTCATTTATGATTTTATTTATTTGAGGCTTCTTTATTTGAAAATTTTAGTCTAGTTAAATGTTTGTACTTTTTAAAAAACTCAGCTCCTAGGTTGTTGTTGTTGTTTTTATGAATCTTTTCTATTGTTTTTCTTATCTCTGTTTCCTTCCTCTGCTTACTTTGGGTTGGTTTGTTCTCTTTGCTTCTGAGTTTTCGACCAAAAGTTATGTTGTTTATTTGAGATCTTTCTTCTTTCTTAATGTTGCGTCTATCATTACACCTTCCTCTTAGAATAGCTTCTGCTGAATTTCATGTTTTTGTCCGTGTGTTTTCATTTTTGTTTATTTCAAAATATTTTTATTTCCTTTATGACTTCTTTCTTGAATCCATTGGTTGTTAAGGAGTGTATTGTTTAATTTTCATGTTTTTGTGAGTTTTTCCATTTTTCTCTTGTTAGTGACTTCTCTAGTTGAATAATATTGTAGTCAGAAGAGATATTTAGTGTTTTTTTTAACATTTTTTAAATTTGCTAAGGCTCGTTTATATATATACTATGTCCAGTCACTGAACAACAGACTGCTCAGGACTGATTTGGACATTGGTCAGGTGTGTGGAAAATGAAAATGGGTGACAACTGGCACCTCAACAAAGGATCGAGCCACCTAAAATCGTGAATAGGTGAATACAGTAAAAATATTTTTATCAATTAAAAATGTCTGCAAAAGCCAATTAATTCTTGAAAGCAATATAGTAATATATGGTTGAGTTTATATTTTCTGTAAATGTGTAATGTATAACAGTAATGACAAAGGTGTTAAGATACCTTACAGCATATGTGATGTGATATAATATTTGCTGAAAGTAGAATATGATAAGTTAAAGGTGCATACTGCAAACTGTGGAGCAACCACTAAAAAAAATCAAATGAGGTATAGCTAATAAAACAACAATTGAAATAGAACAGAATTTTAAAAATGTACAAAAAGCAGAAAAAATCAAAAAAAAAAAAAGGATAGATGGGACACACTGAAACAAACACCAAGAGGATGAATTTAAACACAACCTTATCAATAATCATATTAGATGTAAATTTTCCCAATGCTCTAATTGGACAGTCAGATTGGAATTGAAAAAGCAAGATCCAACTCAATGCTGTCTAAAGGAAATCCCACTTTAAATATAGGGGCATAGACAGATTAAAAGGAAAGAATTCAAAAAGATATACCATGAAAGGGATACACCATGCACATATTAGGCACATGAAACCTGCTGGGTCTGTATTAATATCAGACAAAGCAGGCTTCAGAATGATACCATATGTACACCCTGGATAAGGAAGGACATTTCATGATGATAAGTAGGTTAATTCAACAATAAGACAATAATACTGAATTTTCATGTACTTCATAGGTAACTGAGCTTCAAAAAAAGAGAGAGAGAGCTTCAAAATTCAAGAAGTAAATGCTGACAAAAACAAATGGAGAAATAGTCAAATGCACATTTACAGTTGGAGATTTCAACACTCCTTTCTCAATACTGGACTTATTTTCCTTTTTTCCTAAATTGAGCACAGACAAGGGAAGAGAAACTGGGTTTTCTAGTTCAGATATCTCCCCACCCAACTCTGGCTTGTGGTTTCATTGCCACATTTCCCACAGTCTTATCTGAAGAGGTACCTGAGGAACAGAGGAACTCTAAGACTTAGATTTGCTTCCTGATCTCTGGGCAGTGTGTGCCTTGGTGTGTGCCATCTACTCTTTCTAGGCTGTTGTTTCCTCCTTTGTCAGAAATAGACAGCAGTCTCTCCAGTTTAAAGATCTCCTGAAACCACTGTGAGTGGACTGAGGAGGAGACTGTTCACAGTGGTGGTGTTGACATTGTTCTGTGAGGATGATTGTCAACACAGCTGGGAACATCCCTTCCCTGACCAGGCTGCTGCTCTCAGAACCTGTATAAAGAGCTAAATTACACCAGGCTGATCATGCTCACAGAGCTAGCATGCCATAAGTGATGGGGAAGGACTATCCAAGGGTGAGCACAGACTAAAGTAGTCCCTTCTTGAGGAAGGTCATCTGTCCTCTTAGTGTAAAGGGGGTGAGTGAGTGTTGGGACCAGGAGATGGACTTGGGGTGGGAACATGATCCGCTCTTTTCAACAAGGGAGATTTGCTTCAGCAATGGGTAGTAAAAACGGGAAAATGACCATTTACCGCTTATATCCCATCCCTTGGAGGGACATCTACAAGGTCTTTCCCCAGATTCTGATGACCATTTAGGGAGTCATGACGCTGCTGATAGGGCCGTGCAGAAGATATTGCTGTTACCTTCCATTATGGAGTTCCAGCTCAATTCCATTGGGAGCTCTGCTGAGCGTGGCCTGGGAAGGGCATGGCTTTGGCTCAAAAGCTAAGCTGGGTCCTGACAGTGAGGCAGCTGGAGGGTGTCAGCAAACTGTGGAATAAACCAAATTGTCTTTGCTGCTTTTGCTTTTTTATGCTGCACCTTAGATTCCTATAAGGATACTAACTATGAAAAGTGACTCAAGCCAAAATGAAATCTGAATGTACCTATAAAAGGAAAGAGGTTAAATTGAAATAAAAACCTACAAAAAGAAAAGCCCAGTACCAGCTGGTTTCACTGGAGAATTCATTAAACATTTAAAGAATTAACAGCAATACATTGCAGACACTTTCAAAAACCAGGTGAGGAAGAAGTACTTCTCTATTCATTTCATGAGGTCAGGATCCTTCAAAGATATTACAAGAAAAAAAAACACTACAGACCAATATTCTTTATGAATATAGACATAAAAATCCTCACCAAAATAATAGCAAATTGAATGTGGCAACTTATAAATACAAGTACATATGTGAGAAATATGTACCATATATAAGTATAGATATCTGGGATTTATAATATAGTTCACTTATTGAATTGGATCCCGATATCTGATATGTCCAAGGTCCTCAACATACGATTTGTCAGTCGTATGTCAGATGAGTGTCCCCCACTCCTTAATGACTTGGTGAAATTAGTCCAAACTACCATTACACAGCACGGAAAACTTCACAGTCCTCCCCTCTGTTTCTAAGAGTTCCCCTTCCTTTACCTCAGCCTCTCCTGTTTCCTCATTCCTGTGACACTGTGCACTGTTTCTACTTCAGCCTATGACTCTGAAAGCCCCAAATGCACCACTTTTACTGTTTCTTAAAAAAAAAAAAAAAAACCCTGGTATTTATACTATTCATACTCACCCATATCTTTCTTTCTTTTTTAGTTTTATAAACCTTACTGGAGATGCTGCAGAGAACAAGAATCAGCACACAGACTTTCGCTCTCATTTTGATGACTCTTTTCACTTTGCTCTAAATGTCCTTCCAATATGAGTTTCTTTTTTTTTTTTAATTTATTTATTTATTTTTTTTCGCTAAAAGTATTACAAAGTGTATTACATAAGTGTCCTTTTTTCCCCCCCGCCCTTGACAGACCCCTGCCCTCCCTTACCCCCCAGTGTCTTATGTCCATTACAATATGAGTTTCTTGCTGGACACTTCACTAACAACTCTCTTTTCTCCCTCTAATTTTTTAAAATATATTTTATTTATTTTTTTTACAGAGAGGAAGGGAGAGGGTTAGAGAGTTAGAAACATCGATGAGAGAGAAACATCAATCAGCTGCCCCCTGCACAACCCCCTACTGGGGATATGCCCACAACCAAGGTACATGCCCTTGACCGGAATCAAATCTGGGACCTTCAGTCCACAGGCCGACGCTCTATCCACTGAGCCAAACCGGTTAGGCCTCTCCCTCTAGTTTTCAAGATGCTTTTATTTGTGTATTTGATATTCTGTCCCTGAATGGATAAAAATGACATGTCTTTTTTAGACTGTCCAGCTTTCATTTAATAAACAACAAATCAAAAAACACCTTATTCTCCCTCTTCCCCACGTTATATTGAAAGGCCAGAAAAGTCAATTTAACAAATTTTTATATTCCTTACATATTTGGAATATTGGATACATTATAGACAAATATCAAGTTTGAATAAAAAAAAAATTATGTTACCCCCATGAGATTTAAAAGAAGACATGTTTGTGCTTATTTCTGGTATCCATATGTTTTCTTTGAGTAAAAGACTCAAGTAAAATCTCCTAGCTGCAGGAAAAGGGCTGTCTCCTTGGAATTTTCTCCAACTGGTTTTCCCATCTATTTGCTGGCTGCTGCCTGTTATTTCAGTTGTCTGATTGCTTTCTCTTTCTTTTTCATTCTTGATTTTCTCTATCTCACAGTCTCAGGATGTTGGCTTAGAAAAGCGGTTTTGTGCGTGCTTCCTGTTTTGCAGCTTTGGCCTCAACGTCCTTTGTTTGCTAAGTGGCTGTATTTGACATTGGCTTATACTTTGCCCTTGTGGTTTCACACTCTGGGTGGCTCCTGGTGCAGCTTGAGACCAGGGACTTGTTTGTTGCTCAGAGTTTTGGAGTTCTAAAGGTTGTTCCAATATGGGTTCCTTACGTCACTTCAGCAACAACTACAGGATAACTGATCAAGTCCATTGGAAATACCATGAGAAAATTTCTGCAGGGAAAAGCCACCATATAGGCCCAGTGCACAAAAATTTGTACATTCAGGGGGGTCCCTCAGCCTGGCCTGTGCCCTCTCACAGTCTGGGACCCCTCGGGGGATGTCCACCTGCTGGCTTAGGCCCGCTCCCTGGGAAATTGGGCCTAAGCTGGCAGTCAGACATCCCTCTGGCCCTAGGGGAGGTTCACTTGCCAGCGGAGAGCAGGCCTAAGCTGCAGTCGGACATCCTTAGCGCTGCTGAGGAGACAGGAGAGGCTCCCACCACCACCACTGTACTAGCAGCCATCAGCCTGGCTTGTGGCTGAGCAGAGCTCCCCCTGTGAGAGCGCATGGACCACCAGGGGGCAGCTCCTGCATTGAGTGTCTGCCCCCTGGTGATCAGTGTGTGTCATAGTGACCAGTCATTCCCAGTCATTCTGCTGTTAGGATTAATTTGCATATTACCCTTTTATTATATAGGATAGAAGTCTGGTGCATGGGTGGGGGCCAGCTGGTTTGCCCTGAAGGGTGTCCTGGATCAGGGTGGGGTTCCCGCTGGAGGACCTGGCCAGCCTGGGTGAGAGGCTGAGGGCCGTTTTCAGACTGGCCACACCCCCTTCAGGGTGAGGGTCCCCCCTAGGGTGCCTGACCAGCCTGGGTGAGAGGCTGATGGCTGTTTGCAGGCTGGCAACAGCCCTTTCAGTGTGGGGGTCCCTGCTTGGATGCCTGGCCAAGCTGGATGAGGAGCTGATGGCTGTTTGCAGGCTGGCCACAGCCTCCAGCCATCCAAGCTCCCAGTGGAGGCTGGCTGGAAGCAGGTATCTGGGAAATATTTATCTTCAATAATTGCAACTTTGTTGCCTTTAGCGGAGGCCACAACCGGCCAGGCCATATGGGAAGCCTGGCTTCCTCCATTCCCAGGGCAACCAAGCCTCCTGCTTGCTCAAGCTCCATGGCAGCCGACCACCATCTTGGTTGGGTTAATTTGCATATAGTCACTGTGATTGGTTGGTTGGCGTGCATCGGGGCATAGCGGAGGTGCAGTCAATTTGCATGTTTCTCTTTTATTAGATTAGACTAGAAGCCTGGTGCACAAAAATTTGTGCACTTGGGGGGAATCCCTCAGCCTGGCCTGTGCCTCTCACAGTCTGGGACCCCTCAGGGGATGTCCACCTGCTGGCTTAGGCCCGCTCCCCAGGGGACCAGGCCTAAGCTGCAGTCAGACATCCTTAGTGATGCTGAGGAGGCGAGAGAGGCAGGAGGCAGCTCCTGCATTGAGTGTCTGCCTCTGGAGGTCAGTGTGTGTCATAGTGACCAGTCATTCCCAGTCGTTCTGCTGTTAGGGTCAATTTGCATATTACCCTTTTATTATATAGGATAGAGGTCTGGTGCATGGGTGGGGGCCAGCTGGTTTGCCCTGAAGGGTGTCCTGGATCAGGGTGGGGTTCCCACTGGAGGACCTGGCCAGACTGGGTGAGAGGCTGAGGGCCATTTTCAGACTGGCCACAGCCCCTTTAGGGTGGGGGTTCCTGATGGGGTGCCTGACCAGCCTGGGTGAGGGGCTGATGGCTGTTTGCAGACTAGCCAAGGCCCCCAGCGTGGACTCTCACCCCATGAGTGTGTGGCCAGCCTGGGTGAGTGGCTGATGGCTGTTTACAGGCTGCCAAGTCCTCCAGTGGGTACCCTCACCCCATGAGGGTGTGGCCAGCCTGAGTGAGGGGCTGATCGCTGTTTGCAGGCTGGCCTAGGCCCCCAGCCACCCAAGCTCCCAGTGGAAGCTGGCTGGAAGCAGGTATCTGGGATTTATTTATCTTCTATAGGTGATACTTTGTTGCCTTTAGTGGAGGCCACAGCAGCCAGGGCTGGTGGGAAGCTTGGCTTCCTCCTTCACCTGGGCAGCCAAGCCTCCTGCATGCTCCAGTCCATGGCTGCCGGCCGCCATATTGGTTGGGTTAATTTGCATATAGTCACTCTGATTGGCTGGTGGGCGAGGGTTGGGGTATACTAGAGGTGTGGTCAATTTGCATGTTTCTCTTTTGTTTGATTAGATAGCTTGGTGGCACATGTAACAGTTACATTTAGCTCCTGCTCACCTGGGCACCAAGAAATGTATGTAAAATTAGAGGCTACTCTTTTGGAAGTAAGTTTCTTTCTTAACACTCAATACCTTTTTTTATCTTAAATTTAGGATCACATAGCTAGAAGCAACAAGCATATTGTTGCTTTGAAGAGTTTGGCTACAAATCCAAACTCATCATAAATGGGGTCATTTTAGTCCTTGCACTATAGCATTTTCTTCATTTGTTGCAAGTAGAAGAGTGTTTGTCCTCCACAGCAGGAAACCGTTGTTTTGTTGTCATCTGTACTAGCTATTGTTAACTCAGCAGCAAGTCTTCTACCATATATCTATGAGTCTGTACTGGCCCTAGACACTTTTGTAGCTGAAGTTTCATGATGTTACTGAACTCAAAGTTTTCACGCTTGGGGTATTCTATTTAAGAACAAAAAGTGGTTATCATAAGGTAGTTTTTTTTTTAGCAAGTAAAAGAGAGGGGGCGATTCATATCCAAAGCTCCTCCTCTCCAAAGGGAGGCATAGCCAGTGCTTTGGCACACTATTTGTTCAATTAAACATTGATTTCTTCTTGGCAGTTGGCTACAATTGTGGTGTTGAGATGGGTTCCTGTGAAGTTCATTGTCCCTGGAGCAATGCTTGCAAAATATTCTGCTACATTTAAACTCTTCGCCTGCGGAATAAAGGTTCCGAGGTTTGATTCTGATCAAGGGCACATGCCTGGGTTGAGGGCTTGATGCCACGTAGGGGGTATGCAGGAGGCAGCAAATCAATGATTCTCTCTCATCATTGATGTTTCTATCTCTCTTTCCCTCTCCCTTCTTCTCTAAAATCAATAAAGATATTTTAGGGAAAAATGAGAAAGAAATAGATAGTCTCTCCTGTTTAAAGATCTCCCATAACCAAGGTGAGTGGATGGAGGAGGAGGCTGTTCACAGCCTTGTAGAGATATGACCTTTGATGTATCCAGTGTTCTATGAGGCTTATTCTCAACTCAGACAGGCTGATATCTTCTCCTGACCAGGCTGCTGCTCTCAGAACTTGTATGAAGAGGATAAATTACACCAGGCCGATTATGCTCACAGAGTTAGCATGTCATAACTGGTGAGTGAGGGCTGGCCAGGGGTTAGAAGAGACTGAAGTTGTCCCTTCTTGAGCAAGGTCATCTGTCCTCTTAGTGAAAAAGGAGTGAGTGAGTGTTGGGACCAGGGGACAGGCGTGGGGTAGGGAACATTATCTGCTCTTCCCAATAACAAAGGGGATTTGCTTCAGCAATGAGTAGCAAAAAAGGGGGGAAATGGCCTCCTACCCCTTACTCTGGGATACTTCAGTGACAGTGTCCTGAGTGTCTTCCATACACAGAAAATTTCCTATTCAGACACAGGGTTTGACTTTGGAAGACAATCAACAGGGTCTTCTCTCAGATTCTGATGAAGGTTTAGATGTCATGATGTTGTTGATAAGGCAGGGCAAAAGATATTTCTGCTACCTTTCCATTATGGAGTTCCAGCTCAATTCCACTGTGGTCTGAGAACATATTCCATATGATTTCAATTCTCTCTAATGTTGTGATTTTTTTTATGGATCAGGATATTATGACCTGTATATGTTCCATGTGCACCTGAAAAAACATGTCCTCAGCAAATATCAACTTTTACAAACATCAATAGATCTGTTCATTGGGGATGTTATGGAATTCTTCTAATTCTGGTTTTATGTAGCTGTTCTGTCAATTGTTGAGGGGGTGGTGGAGTTTCTAACTATAATTGTGGATTGGTCCGTTTCTCCTTTCAGTTGTCAGTTTCTGCTTCATGTATTTCACATCTCTGTTGTTTGGGGAAATACATTTAAGATTGCTCTGTCTTCTTGGGGGAGTCACCTATTTATCACTTTATAATGTTTCTCTCTGTTTTTGGTAATTTTCTTCGTTCTGAGATCTAATTTATTTGCTATCAGTACAGCCATTCCTTCTTCCTTTTACATGAGTAATACTTGCACCACTCATCTTTTCCATCCTTTAATTTCCAGCCTGTTTCTAGCATAATATTCAAATGGACTTTTCTATAAGCAGCATATGGTTGGGTCATGAGTTTCAGTCTACTCTGCCAATCTCTGTCTTTTCATTGATGTGTAGACAGAAACAAATACTCTCTTCCCTAGTCGACTGGATTACAGCCATAGTGGGGTGTGCACGTCCCCTGGAACTCCTGGGTGCCCCTTCCTAGATTTCCACCAGCTCAATCAATGCTCCTTGCAGACACTCTGAGCTCCATTCCTCCCAACCAAACAGCAATAATAATCAAGTATTCCATCACACTGGACATTTGCTATTATTTTTTTCTCATTTATTTTCATCAGTGACCATCTCCTTCCTCAGCAAAGTGACAATTGTAGAGTTTTCTTGCAAAAGGATATTGACAAGTGGACCAGACAAAACTCAATATTCCCTACCAGTGCTTCTGCTGGGATCTGTGCACAAGCCTTGATCCACAATGCCTTGGCAGCAGAGGGAATAACAAACCTCTGCATTTGGCACTGGTGGTTTCATTCTTGGTCCCAATGGTTTGCAAGCAGGACTTGTGGGCCTCTAGCTCCAATATTCACTCAACTGTTGCAGATTATTTTCTATTTTTACATGTTTGTTTAGTGATGTAAGGGCATCAGTGACCTGGGAATCTCTGTCTGTGAAAGCACTGGGTGGAGGACACTGTGAGGAAGTGATCTGAAATTACCCAGCAGTATTGGAGGTGGGCTTGAGCTTGTGTGTGAAGATGGAGGCGCTCAGGACAGAGCAAGTGTGGGTGGCCAGATGAACCATGGTCTCAATGGCTCCTAGAGACTCAAGTCTCTGGTTAAAATTTTCTTGGACTTGTAGAAGCCTCTGCATTCAAACTGCTAAGGGGTCTGAATGGAGACCAGGGAGGAGGGGTCCATTCCTGAGACATATGGGCAGTTCAGTGTTTTATCTTCTTATGGGCACTTACTTCAATGTTTACCTGTGGAGGGGGAGAGTGTGTGGGGGTGTCTCTGCACTTGGGTGCATGGTTTTTGAAAAAGGGGTTAGGAATGACAGAACAGTGTCTTTGTTCAATGGTCATATAAAGCAGATGAATGAATAAATATTGATTTCTGTTAACACAAAGTGAATGTCCAAGCATTTGTTCATGCAATTCAGATTCAATTGAAACAAATGGGTCTGGACTGAGGCTTTGTGTTGGCTCTGTCCCTTGGACCCCTGGGGAAAAGAGATGATTCCAGGATATGGGACAACAGCCTGAGATCAGTAGAAAACAGGCAAGAGCAATACTTCTTGGGCTCCAGTAAGAAGAGGTCAGGGAGGGCCAGGTCCCATGGGCAGGTTTGGGGAGAGATGGGAGAGGGCAAGATTTTTGTCTTTGGGTTGGTACGTTACTGCCAGTGAGGGACACAAGGAAAGCCTATGGGCCCCGGATGCACAGACACTAGGGAAGAATTTGATTGTCAGGTGATGGTTACAAGTCCTACTTACATATATTTTGTCACTCAGGATGGATCTCTCCTATGGCCTATGGATTCCAGGACCAGGAAGCCCAGAAGCACAGCTGTGCACAGTTTTACCACCACAGAAGCCAGAGACCTCATCACCTCCACATGCAGCCCACCAGCCTCTCTGCCACCCTTCTCAGCTGTTCCTTGGGGCTCCAGAAGGCCACTGCCTGCACCAGTCAGTACACCTCCTTGGAGTAGGGGGCACCCAAGTGGTCCAGCACCAGGCGCTCCACCAGCACCGGCAGCTCCTGCACCTGGGCCTCCAGGTCTCTACCTGCCTCTCAGTTGTCCAAGGCTCACAAGCTCAGCCACCAGAGCCCACAGCACAAGGTTGTCCCTGTGGCACACGAAATCCTGCAAAGAGTCCTGACCCAGTTCCCCCTTGTGTGTGAACAGCAGGATGTTACGCACCACCACACTGTCCCTGAACAGAACCTTGAGCTCGCTCATGCCCAGCTGAGTCACCAGAACAGCGCCTGGGACTCAGGTATAGACAGCAAGTAGCAGCTGGCCTGCTCCTCACACCCCAGGTCTGTCTTGGGGACTAGAGAGCTGGAAAGGTCCAGTGTGTCCAAGACTTCCATGTGCCACCTGTCCCACATGCGACTCCCCACCTTCCAGGTTCTGGTCACCAAAGTGGCTGGGTGTCTGAAGAGGAAGCACCTGTGGCCCAGGATGCTGTTCCTGGTGGAGCTTTTCCCAGTTCCAGTCTTCCCCACCAGGATGAGCCTCAGCCCGGGCTCCTGCAGGGCCAGTGTGGTGTCTTCGCAGCCTGGAGGACAAGTAATCTGTGAGCTTCCAAGCATGTATCCTGGTTACCTGGACCCTGGAGGCCTTTGAAGAAGAACAACAGTGTCTCAACTCTGCATGTCCAACCAAAGGCTTACTGATCTCAGGAGGACCTTCACCAGGTATCCCTGTCACCCTGGCTTCACCATGTGCACTTGAAGGGCATTTGCCTAGAGGGTCCCCTTCATCATTCCAGACATGCCCTCACCTCCATTATCCCTGGATGTCCAAACCCTGCAGAGCTGTCTCTTTGAGACTTCAGTGGGCTCTGCCATACTTCTCACAAATTCCAGCCCAGGGAAAACGGCCAGGAGGGTGCACTAGCCTGTGGGTGAAGAGTTGTCTGGAGACCCAGACACTCTGGGTTTAACCCACAGTCCCGCCATCAGCCAGCTGTGCCACCTCAGAAGTTGCTTAATCTAAACATCAAACTTTGTTCAAAAATGAGATTAAGAGTATTGAGTTGTTTCTTCTGGGGTTGTTGAGAGGATTAAATGAGATCTACTCCTTCCTTTTTTTTTCTCACTCTCTCTCTCCTCCACACTCTCCTCCCTCTTAAGCCTGCTGCCTGCTAATAAGATACCCCTTTAACCCTCCATCCTGGTTCTCTAACATTCTAGCTGGTGAGTCACACACCATCCAGTGCATGATCTGATGCCCTTTTCATCTTCTTCCATGGAGATCAGAGTAGGTTTATTATCCTCATTTTATACCTGGGGAATGGAAATATAAGCTAGTCAAGTTCATATCTCCCAGCTGGGCAAGGGCACAGACCCAGTTAAATGCACATTCAGGCTCTTACTGTTTCACTTCAGACAAGGTTTGGGTCACCTGTTTAGTCCTGAGTTTGCCTGTTCCCCTCACTGAGCTCACACGAGGGGACATTTTTGCATATATTCTTATCATAGGCATTTTCTTCATATCTTCTGTCCTCCCATGCTTACCCAAAAGAGTTCCAAAAACAATTTCATTCATTCATTCATTAAATAGGTTTTACTATGATAATATATCAGGCCAAATCCAAAGAGCTTGTGACACCACACAGACATAGTCATGTTTCCCGATTCCCCAGAATGTCAGAATAGAAGGAAGAACATTGGAAGGGCCTTGGCTGGATTTGTAATGGTACTCTGAGAGGGTTTGGTGACTTTGGGTTTGTATTTTCAGGGATTTCAAAGGCAAAGGGCAAACAGGAGATTGTAACACTTAAGGGAGTGAGAAAGCTATAGATATTAAATTTTTCCAGGTAATTCTATATTAGTGACCAAATCTGTAGATACTAAGTTTTCCCAAGAGATTCAGCAGCCATGGGAGACTTTGAAAAACAGTGAGAACTAGAAAATTTGTGGGGACAAGGGAAACACTTAGGGTGGTTGACCTGAGAGGCAAACAAGAAGAGAACTAGAATTTTGGTTTTGGAAATTGGAGAAGAAACCTATGTTCCAGGTGATCTACAGCCTCTGACTCTGCTCTCAGGAGTCAAATCACTGTCCTGTCTCAATGTGTCTAAATATGATCAGTGTCCTGGAGAGACTGGGACACTCCTCTCCAACTCCTGACATCCTGCCCCAAAGCTGAGGCTTCTCCAAGTAAAGTGGCTCCAGCCTATCAGTCAGTATTTAACACAATCAAACATTCTGTGCTCACCGAGTCCCTGTGCACAGTGCAGTCTGTCCTCAGTCTGCCTCTCCAGCCTCAGGACAAGGAAGCCCCTCACTTACAAGCTCCCCAGAGAGCAGACATTGAGCCTTTCCAGCTGCCTTGTGCCCTCAGGCCTGTAACTGTCCCAGCCTCTCCCACATGCTGTCTGAGTCCTCTCTGTGCTTCACCTTCCATTTCTATTTCCATCTCTTCATGTTGTCCATCTGGTCACCACAGGTGACTGTTCTCTCCAGTCGGCACTGCACAAGGAGAAGCCAAGGGATAGGAAGGCTGAACACCTTGTCTCTGGGCAAATGACTCAGATGATGGGCTGGCCTGTTCCTCAATCCAAAGGCGTTTATATTTCTGCAGGAACCCCCCACCCCAAAGCCTTCATAATGTTCACTCCCATGGAAATCCATACACTCCCATGACTGACACCAGAGCATAAATGGAGAAAGCCATAGATGCAAAGGCCAGGAATTGTGCTAATGCAAGGAGTCCTGGCCAAGGTGGAGATGAGAAGGGTCCTGGAACTGACAGTACTGTGGGTAAGCTGGGGTTCAGAAAGTTCCTGGACAGGCCCAGAGAGCTGAAATTTTGGGTTACAAACACATACTGTCATAGAGGAATGGGAAACATGTGGGATCCTAGATGTTAAACTTCTGACGAACTGAGTCTATTCACCTAGTCAGGGGCTTCCTGAATCTACTGTCTCAGGGAATTATCTAGGGGATTCTGTCAAATGTGTATTTGCCAGAGATTTAGTCTCACATACCTGTACTTTCAGAATATAAGCACCCCCACACCCAAGCCAATGATTGTGATGCACTCAGTGCCTGATCTCAGTGTCTGGATCAGATTTCCTAGTCCAACCTCTCATCATGCAAAGAAGGGGAGAGAGTTCAGAGGGCACAGCCACCCACACAGTCCTGGGCAGCTTGTGTTGGGGAGCAAGTGTTTAAGGGCACAGGTAGGGCAAGTGTTGGAAGACTATGGTCATGACCTTTTCCGTCTCTGGCAAGTTGCTTTCTGGACACTTGGAGGAGAGTGGGGTGTTTTAGGGGGTACAGCCCAGATACACACAGGATTTTCACTTTAATGTGTTCTGAGTTTAGACTCACTTATATGTCCTCAGAAATATCTTTGCTTTGCTGGATATGCACAAGGGGAGTCTTTGCTGACTTATAAAGCATGTTTTGATCTCTGTAGGAGAGAAAGCAGACCCCTTCCTTCCTTGTTAGGGGAGTGGGTTAGCAGAGAGCTTAACTCAAGCATGATCCTGGGCATCTAGGCTGGAGAAGATGCTTTCCACTGCTCCTGAAGCTGCTGTGTGTGAAACTCAGCACTGGGAGTGTAGAATTACTCTTTCTAGACCCCACTGCCCTTCCTGGTACCTAGTAAAATGGAGGTGCTCACTCAGCGAGCTTCTTGCAGGCACAGAATTCTTCCATGTCCTCAAAGGTCCCACACCCTGGCCTCCTCCCTTCCCCTGCTGGCCCTCACCTTTCCTGCAGAATCAGTAACAGGCTCTGAGTCTGGCCCAGAAGGCCCTGACCTGCTGCTATCCTCCGGTTGTGAATGCAGCAGGCTCTTCCTCCAGCACATGGGTAAGTGTCCTGCCTCTCAGACCTCAGAGGGCAGGAAGCACAGGAAGGGGATTCCTAGGGTGACAACTTAAAGAGACAGGGACATTGACCACTGAGGCAGTGGGATGGGAAATTTCCACTGGAAAACACAGCCTTGGACTGCGGTGATGTTCTCAGAAGGTCTCTGTGACACCAGCACTTGTCCTCCCCCCGCGCCCAGGGGCTATAATCTCAGGGGAGAAGAGCATTTTAGGTTTGTGAGGCCTGTTTTCACTTCTAGCCTTGATCATGAATCTTAACTCCTTTTGCCTTTTAGGTCTTTTCCTATAAAATGGGCTCTTGAGTGCCACCAAGGTGGTCTTGGTACTAGCAGTCATCTGCAAAGTCTCCTGGTCCTCAAAGGAAAGGATGGGAGAGCTATTAAAAATGGGAGAACAGGGAGAGAATGAACACTTTCCTTCAGGGCTTACTCCAGGCATCACTGTAGTTCTCTCCCTCCGCCTCCAAACGCCCCCGAGGGTCATGAGAAAGGTAGGGAAAATAGCCAGTCACTGCATGAAGGGAGTGGGGGAGGCTACAACAGGATTATGCTGATAGGGGGCTTGACCTGGTTAGGTCATTAACAAGGATGTGACCATGCCTAACTCACTCACACTCTCTGAGTTGACTTTGCCCCCAATATAGTGATGGGGTTTCACTTAATGTGACTAATGGGCTGGGGTTTAATTTCACCCATTCATTATCTCTAGTGAAGAATGCAACTCCCACTAACTCCACCTGGTTTCCCCCCAGCTTTATCCTATCAAATAAAAGAGAAACATGCAAATTGACCATAACCCTGACAGTCTTCCCATTGGCTAATCAGCAGGATATGCAAATTAACTGTCAACCAAGATGGCGGAAGGCAGCCAGGCAGCTGAAGCTAACAGGAGGTTTGCTTGTTCCAGTGATGGAGGAAGCCAACGTTTCCTGCCTGCTGCCGCCACCTTCTGAGCTGCACTCTAAGCAACTATGTTGCAATTATAGAAGCTAAGCAAGCTCCAGAGAACTGCTTTCAGCCATCTTTGGCCTCAGAGCTTAGAGCTGCTGTGATGGCAACAGAATTTCAATTATAGAAGCCAAACAGGCCCAAAACCTCCTTTCAGCCCTCAGAGCTGGAGCCGGCTCTCAGCTCCAGTGACAGCTATAGAAGGTAAATAGATCCCAGAATTAAAAAAAAGAAAGAAAAAAAGGAGAGTCTGGGAGCTTAAGTTGCCCTCCAGCCTGAAAACAGCCCTCAGCCCCTCACCCAGACTGGCCAGGCAACCCAGTGGGGACCTCCACCCTGAAGGGGGTGTGACCAGCTGCAAACAGCCATCAGCCTGTCATCCAGGCTGGCCAGGCACCCAAGCGGAACCCCCACCCTGATCCGGGATACCCTTCAGGGCAAACCAGCCAGCCCCCACCCGTGCACCAGGCCTCTATCCTATACTACAGGCAGGGAGGGACAACATGAGCTGCTATCCGGGCCCCATGTGCAGCCCTGGGCAGCAGGGCATAAAATCCTTCCCCAGCCGGGACCCCTGTGCGCCACTTGAGCCCCCAGCCGGGACCCCCATTCAGCCTAAGCCCCGCACTGCTAAGCCCCGCCCCCAGCCGGGACCCTATGACTATCAGAGAGCAGGAAAGTGCCGCTGGGCCCTGGGTTGCTGTGGTGATCCGACCATCGGTAAGTAGAAAATTGCGGCCTGTAGGCAGCCCCCAGCTGCGCCTGATCCAGGAGCAGGAAAGCAAAGCCCAGTCTGCTGGCAGCCCCAAACTTTGCCTGATCCCCAGCTGCCATGGTGATCTGGGAGCAGGAAAGCAAGCCTGGCCTGTGGGAAGCCCCAAGCTGGGCCTGATACGGGAGCAGGAAAGCTCGGCCTGCATACAGCCCCCAGCTGGGCCTGCTCCCCGGTCGCCTCGGCGATCTGGGAGCAGGAAAGCCTGGTTTGCAAGCAGCACCCCCATTCTGGCCATAGCTCAAGGGAGAGTACAACATGCAGTGGAGGCCAGGAGCCTGAGAGATCAACACAGAGGGGCTCCTGCTCCAAGTCTCCACGGTGTGACTGGGCCAGGCCCCCAACAGACACACACTCACACACACACACACACAGGACGCCTGCTCCGAGCCTCTGCTGCCAGACTGTGCCATAAGTAGGACATCCACTGAGGGCTCCTGGACTGTGAGAGGGGCAGGCTGGGCTGAGGGAACCCCACCCCCCCAGTGCACGAATTTCATGCACCGAGCCTCTAGTTGACATATAATTCACATGTGACATTGTGCATACTTAAAGTATACTATGTGTTGATCTGACATGTTTATACATTGGAAAAATTATCACCACCTTAGTATTTGCTAATAGCTGCATCAGGTCCCATAATTACTATATCTTTTCTGTGGTGAGAACATTTAAGATCTATTCTCTTATCAACATTCAAGTACATAATACAGGATTATTAACTATAAATATAATGATGTGTTTTCAATCTCCAGAACCTATGCATCTCTAATTGGAATTTTGTACTGTTTAACTAACATCTTCCCATTTCCCCCATCCACTAGCCACTGGTAATCAGGGTTTGATTCCCAGTCAGGGTATATGCCAAGGTTGTGGGCTCAATCCCCAGTAGGCAGCATGCAGGAGGCAGCCAATTGATGTTTCTCTTTCTCTCTCTCCCTCTCCCTTCCTCTCTGAAATCAAGAAAAATATGTTTTTAAAAAATGATATCACATAGTACTTAACAAATGCTCTCAAGGTCCATTTGCAAATGTAAACATGTTCTTCTTATCTCATGGCAAAATACACACACACACACGCACACACACGATGGGCAAAAGTAGGTTTATAGTTGTAAGTATTCAAAGAACAGAGTTTATTCTTGTATGCTTATTTATTGTTTATTGTATTATTTATTTCTTGTACTCACAACTGTAAACCCACCCCTATATCTATCTAGATAGATAGATAGATAGATAGATAGATAGATAGATAGATAGATAGATACTAGAGGCCTGGTGCACAAAAATTTGTGCACTCGGGGGGGAGGGAGTCCCTCAGGCCGGCCTGTGCCCTCTCGCAGTCTGGGACCCCTCAGGGGATGACCACCTGCTGGCTTAGGCCCGCTCCCTGGGGGATTGGGCCTAAGATGGCATTCAGACATCCCTCTGGCAGCCCGGGAGCCCTCGAGGGATGTCCACTTGCCAGCGGGGAACAGGCCTAAACTGTAGTCGGACATCCTTAGCGCTGCTGAGGAGGCAGGAGAGGCTCCCACCACCACCACTGTACTGGCAGCCATCAGCCTGGCTTGTGGCTGAGCAGAGCTCCTCCCATGTGAGAGTGCCCTGACCACAAGAGGGCCGCTCCTACATTGAGTGTCTGCCCCCTGGTGGTCAGTGTGTGTCATAGTGACCAGTCATTCCCAGTTGTTCTGCTGTTAGGGTCAGTTTGCATATTACCCTTTTACTATATAGAATAGAGGCCTGGTGCATGAGTGGGGGCCGGCTGGTTTGCCTTGAAGGGTGTCCCAGATCAGGGTGGGGGTCCCGCTTGGGTGCCTGGCCAGCCTGGATGAGGGGATGATGGCTGTTTTCAGCTGGTCACACCCCCTTCAGGCTGGGGGTCCCCACTGGGGTGCCTGGCCAGTCTGGGTGAGGGGCTGAGGGCCTTTTTCAGGCTGGCAGGTGACTGAAGCTCCCAACCTCCCCTTTTTTCTTTTTTTTTTATTCTGGGATTTATTTACCTTCTATGGCTGTCACTAGAACTGAGAGCCGGCTTTAGCTCTGAGGCTTGGCTCCAGCTCTGAGACCTCGACTGTGAAAGCAGGTATCTAGTTTTGTTTGGCTTCTATAATTGAAACCTTGTTGCAGCTCCAGCTCTGAGTCCCTGGCTGAAAGCAGGTTTCTGGTGTTTGTTTAGCTTCTATAATTGCAACATTGTTTCTTAGATTGCAGCTCAGATGCTGGCAGCAGCAGGCGGGGAACCTTGGCTTCCTCCATCACTGGAGCAAGCAAGCCTCCTGTTAGCTTCAGCTGCCTGGCTGCCTTCCGCCATCTTGGTTGGCAGTTAATTTGCATATCACCCTGATTAGCTAATGGGAAGCATGTCGGAGGTACGGTTAATTACTATATATATAATTACTATATATATATATTCTCACATAATCTTCAATTATTCATCCGTAGACATACCCTCAGGTTGTCTCCCTATCTCAGATATTGTGAATAATGCTGCAATGAACATGGGAGTACAAATGTCTCTAAGAATCTCCTTTTTTGAAAAAAATATATTTTACTGATTTTTCACAGAGAGGAAAGGGAGGGATAGAGAGTTAGAAATATCGATGAGACAGAAACATCAATCAGCTGCCTCTTGCATACCCCTGACTGGGGATGTGCCCGCAACCAAGGTACATGCCCTTGACCCGAATTGAACCTGGACCCTTCAGCCCACAGGGCGATGCTCTATCCACTGAGCCAAATCCGTCAGGGCTGAGATGCTCTTTTCATTGCCTTTGGATAGCTTTCCATAAGGATCATATGGTAGTGCTATTTTTATTTTTTGTAACTCTCCATACTATCTTTCATAGTGACTGAACAAATTTACATTCCCACCAATAGTGTACAAGGTTTCCCTTTTCTCCAAATCCTCACCAACACTGATTATATTTATTTCTTTTATAATAGCCATTCTAACACGTGTGAGGTGATATCTCGTTGAAGTTTTGATTTGTATTTCCCTCATAATTTGTTATGTTTGGCCCTTTTTCCTGTTGGCCATTAATATGTCTTCTTAATAAAAATGTCTATGCAGTTCTTCTGCCTAATTTTAAAAATTGGATTGGTTAGGGTTGCTACAGAATTATATGATTCCCTGTATATTTTGTACTAGTGGCCCAGTGCACAAAATTTGTGGATGGGGAGGGGTTGTACCTCAGCCCAGCCTGTACTCTCTCCAATCTGGGTCCCCTCGAAGGATGTCTGACTGCCTGTTTACAGGGATTGGGCCTAAACCGGCAGTCGGACATTTCTCTCGCAATCCGGGACTGTTGGCTCCTAACCGGTCACCTGCCTGCCTGCCTGATTACACCTAACCATCCTGCCTGCCAGCTTGCTCACCCCTAACTACCCCCGCCACCAGTCTGCTTGCCCCCAAATGCCCCCCCACCAGCCTGATCACCCCAACTTCCACCCATGCC
This sequence comes from Myotis yumanensis, assembly GCF_028538775.1. Taxonomy (NCBI): domain Eukaryota; kingdom Metazoa; phylum Chordata; class Mammalia; order Chiroptera; family Vespertilionidae; genus Myotis; species Myotis yumanensis. The sequence continues at coordinate 6,383,727 of NW_027223760.1, forward strand.
AGTGTGCTTGCCCCCAACTGCTCCCCCTTCTGGCCTACTTGCCCCTACCTACCCTCCCCACTGGTCTGCTTGCTCCCACTGTCCCCTTGCTGGCCTGCTCACTCCAAACTGTCCCCCCACAGTCCTGATCAACCCCAACTGACCCCCACTGATGGCCTGCTCACCTCTAACTGGCACCCTTGCTGGTCTGCTCACCACCAAATGCCCCCCCCCCAGCCTAATCACCCCAGTGGCCCTCCCCCAATGGCCTGATCACCCACAACTGCTGTCCCATTCTGGCCTGATCACCCACAACTGGCTTCCCCTCTTGGCCTCTAACTGCCTCTATCTTAGGCCAGCCACTATGGCTTTGTCCAGAAGAGCGTCCAGAAGTTCTCCTGGAAGGTCTCCCAGTCTAATTATCATATTACCCTTTTATTAGTATACATATAGGCCTGGTGCATGGGTAGGGGCCTGCTGGTTTTCCCTGAAGGGTGTCCCAGATCAGGGTGGGGGTTCTATTAGGGCATGGGGTGGCCTGGGCGAGGAGCCTGCAGTGGTTTGAAGGCTGGCCATGCCCCCTTGGCAAGGGGCCTGTGGTGGTTTGAAGGCTGGCCACGCTCCCATGGGGGAAGGGTCCCCACTAGGGGGCGTGGCCAGCATGGGTGAGGGGCTGACAGGGCTGTTTGAAGGCTGGCCATGCCCCCAGAGGGGACCCTCACCCCATGGGGGCCTGGCCAGCCTGGGTGAGGGACTGAGGGTCTTTTTCAGGCAGGCAATGCCCCCTTCAAGGGAAGTCCCCACGGGGCTGCTTGCCAGCATGGGTGAAGGGCTGATGGCTGTTTGCAGGCTGGCCAAGCCTCCCAGTGGGGACCCTCACCCCATGGGGGTGTGGCCAGCCTGGGTGAGGGGCTGAGGGCCGCTTTCCCACTGGCCATACCCCCTTCAATGGGCGTCTCCACTGGGGTGCCTGCCCAGCCTGGGTAAGGGGATGAGGGCCGTTTCCAGGCTGGCCACACACTCTGGCAACCAGGCTCCCAGCCCCTCCTTTTTTTTCCATCTCCTCCTTGAGCGGAGGCCAGCTCCTCCTTTTTTTTTTTCCAGCTCTTCCTTGAACAGAGGCCACGGCCAGTGGGAAGCTTGACTTCCTCCATTGCCGGGAGCAACCCAAGCATCCTGCTTGCTCCTGCTCTGTGGCTGCTGCCATCTTCAGCCGTCTTCAGTCGTCTTCAGTCTTCGCTCCTTGCCTGTGTATGCAAATTAACCGCCATCTTTGTTGGGTTCATTTGCATACCCATCCTGATTGGCTGGTGGGCGTAGTGGAGTGATGGCCAATTTACATATTTCTCTTTCATTAGTGTAGATATTAACCCCTTATCAGATATGGTTTGCTTCCATTCTCTAGATTTCCATTTCACTTTGTTGATAGTTTCCTCTGCTGTGCAAAAGGTTTTTAATTTTATGTAATCCCACTTACTTTTGCTTTTGTTTCCTTGCTTTTGGTGTCAAATTCAAACAATCATTGCCAAGACCAATATCAAGGAGCTCACCCCCTTTGTATTCTTCTAGGAATTGATGGTTTCAGGTCATGTGTTCAAGTCTTAATCCCCTTAGAGTTGACTTTTGTGTAAAGTGTCAAATTGGAATCCAATTTCATTCTTTTACACATAGCTATCCAGTTTTCCCAGCACCATTTATTGAAGAGACTATCCTTTTCCCATTGTATATTATTGATTCATTTGTTGTAAATTAATTGACCATTTATTTCTGGGGTCTTTGTTTTCTCCCATTGATTAATGTGTTGTTTGTAAGCTGATACCATACACTTTTGATTAGTATGGCTTTGTCATGTAGTTTAAATCAGGATGTGTGATGCCTCCAGTTTTGTTATTCTGTTTTAAGACTGCTTTGGCTATTCAGGAACTTTTGTGTTTCTATAAAAATTTTAGGATTTGTTTTCTATTCCTGTGGAAATTGCCATTTGATTTTTTAAAATTTCTTTATTGATTAAGGTATTACATATGTGTCCTTATCCCTCCATTGCCCGTCCCCCTCATGTACACACTCCCTTGTTGTCTGCCATTTGAATTTTAATAGAAATTGCCTTGAATCTGTAGATCAGTTCAAGTAGTATGGACATTTGAAAAAGATTAATTCTTCTAATCCATAAGCACAAAATATCTTTCCATGTATTTGTGCCTTCTTCAATTTCTTTCATCAGTACCTTTTAGTTTTCAATACCTAGGTCTTTTAACTCTTGGGTAAAATTAACTGCTAGGTATTTTATTCTTTATGATGGTACAGTAAAGGGGATTATTTTTAAATTTATCTTTTTGATAAACCATTATTAGCATACGCTTGTTACTAAAATTTGGTCCATTGTAAAAAATTAACATTTCTTCATTTGCTATATTACCTTAGGGCAGTTTTAGAGACTTTAATTGTAAAAAATTTCACCAGATATGGTTGTTCCACCAGCTATAACTATGCAGGGCCCCTCACAATCCTGTCTGAAAATGGAAACCCACTCAGTAGTTTTAGCTTAAATGGTGGTTACTCTGCTATTTTCCCTCCTCTTCCTTCCTGCTAAGTGCATAGATTTTGTATAGTTTAGTTTTCTTTTGTGTTTGTTCAGTGGGGTTCAATGAACTATTGATAAATGGGGCCTAGCTGACAGCTCCCTAGCCTTCCAAGTTGCTATGTTTATCTGGAGTCCTTGGCTTTCCAATCAATGCAGATGTGTTATACTTGCAGAGGACATGAGAAATGCTGGTGTCACCTTATATTTCCAAATAGTCATTTATGGTCTTTCTCACCTCAGAAATGAGTCCCCTAATTCTAATTTCAAGTGATATTTCTTCAAGAAATATTCAAAAACGATGAGGCTGCATTAGGTGTTTATTCAGATGTTAAGCTTTGAGAATGTCATCATTAGAACTTGAAAGATGGCAACATCCATGAGCACCGGTTCAATACAGAGTAGAATCTATTTTGTTTGGCTCGTGTCAGAGTCAAAGTACTAGGTGTTGTACCTGCTCTGGAGGAGGAACAGGTGAGGGTTTGGAGACTCACAGGGGAACTCCTCCATTTTATCCTCAGGCCAGCACCACCCCAGAAGGGTTCCAAATAGATCCTAAACACTGTTCAGGGTGATCTCCATGGTGAGGCTTCTTCTTGGCCAAGCCTTATCCTCTCACCCCTCTAAACACTTCAGCAGGCACAGATAAGGGCACTTGGGCCCTGCAAGCTAGCCTTTCTAGCCTGTGCTGTGTCCAAAACTTTAAGAGATGACTTAAACAGAACAAGGAGGAAGCGAGGACAGGAAAGTGTGTGATGAGGCAGGATGCATGCTTTCCGGTGCACAAGTGCATTTACAATAACATCCTGTAGCTCATTTCTTAGAAATTGAGTGGATTATGAGAAGCAAAAAAGAAAATTGTGCTGTGATACACTCCGATATACATTAAAATTGCACCTTTGCCCCTTGGTAAAGATGTACTTACAGCATTTATCAGTAGTAAGAAAGCATGTAAGGACATCAAACTAAACTCAAAAGGAAGAAATGCAGATAACATCAGAAATTGTGGAAACCAAACTGAAAATCCCAGAAAAGAGGCAAGTGACTGAATGTTAACAGATGGATCCCGCAGCCTCTGACTTCTTTCTGGATTCCTGTTCTAAGCAGCCTCTTCTTCTACCTCTAGGGTCATGGAAGGGTTAAGAATTCAGGGTTGTCCAGGCAAACGAATGAGTTTTGGAGAAAGAGGATTAAAAAGTCTTTTCAGATGAGTAAGGAAGGGAGCGGAGGGTGTGCTGCGAGTGGCAGAGACTGTGGGAGAAGCACACTTGCTTCCCTGCTTCCTGCCTTCCAGCTGTTGGTGCCACATAATGATGGGCCTGGGATCTCTCACTGTCTGTAACTATACATGACTCTGATGACCCCAGGCACTCAAAGCATGGGAGCAGAGGCCCTCAGTGATATTGCTCCTTCACACAGACCCCTCAAGCCAATAGTCCCAGGACTGGTCCCTCCAAGTGGTCTTCCATGAGGAAATCTGTTCCCTGTCACAGGTTTATCACTATAATCAATGAACATCTGAGAGAAAGTGTTGGTAAACAGCCAGAGTTCAGGATTCAAACCAGTGGGAGAGTCGGAGGACTTGTTCTCATGGGGCAAGGCCCACATATTGGTGTATGGTGTAATTCCTTGGAAGGCATCAGACTGAGATGATCTGACACGTATCTATCTTCTTATCTGTAGAGATTCCAGGCCTCAGAGGGGTTATTATTTTGTCCAAAATCATAGATGCTGCTAGTGGTAGAACCAGACCCACATAGCTTTCCTGACTGCATTTCACGTGTTGATGGCAGACACTAGTGCTGATGTGCTAGTATGACAATCTACTCTGTCGCTCATGGAACAAAATCAGTGTCACTGATGTTAACAGAAGGGGACACACTGTCAGACACATTAGCATTGTGTGCTGCCAGCTGAGGAAGGTGGCACCTGTTTAAATGAAGAATTTAGTGGTTCTGTAAAGTATATACAGCACCAAAAAAAAAAAAAACAAATTCTTTCTTTTTGAGGTGGCTCCTATTTAAATGCCCAAATGCTCTTTTTGTTTTACTTTGCAAAGAATGAGGCCCTACTTTGTTTTTTAGATGAAACTATTTATACTTTTTAAAATTAAAATTTATTGGGGTGACATTGGTTATTAATATTATGTGTATTTCTAGTGTGAAAGCCTATGGTACATTATCTGTATATTACATGGTGTTCCCACCACCAAAACTCTGGTCTCTTTTGATCACCATATATTTGACTCCATTTACCACCTATACTCCCCCATCCTCCTTTCTGCTAGTAGCCACCATACTGTTGTCTTGTCTTTGTCTGTGAGTTTTTGTAAAACTATTTATTCTTTTGTATGAATATGTTGTTCTTTGGGAGCTCCTGCCAGTGGGCCTGAAGCATGCTCTCAGGAAGAGTTGGGCTAGGTACCTGCTGTGCTCATACCAGCCTGGTAGTCTGCCCTCTCCCTTAAGAGTCCAGGAGCCCTTATTTTCCACTTTCTCTCTCAAAGAGAAAGAATTTGGGGCCGGGGGTTGGTGCTGCATATACTTTACAGAACCACTAACTTCTTCAGTAAGGGGCCTGAGTTCAGAAACTGTAAAACTAAAGGGAATGTGGTGGAGCTAATTATAGGGTAGGGAGCCCTGGGCAGTGAGGCATTGCTGACAGAGTCAGACAGAGTTTAAAGGTTTTTCTGAGAAAACGATAACTTCACTCATCAGCAGTCCCTGTGGTCCACCTGGGCCAGATGTGGGGGTGGCGGTGGGAAGATTTATTCTAGTAAACATAAGCTCATGCATAAGGGAAAATCTCTGGGATGCTGAGTGGATGGAACATGAAGAAGGCAGAAGAAAAGGTGGAAGAAAGAGAAAGGTGTTGTGTGAGATTCCTAGGGCTGATGTAACATAGTACCCCTAACTGTGTAGCTTAAAGCCACAGAAACTTATGGCCCATAGTTCTAGGGGTCCAGCATCAAAAGGTTGGCAGAGCCACGCTCTCTCTGAAGGTGCTGGAGAGGATCCTTGCTGGTTCCCAGCTCCTTGTGGCTGCTGGCAACCCTTGGAGGTCGTTGGCTTATAGATGCATTGCTCTCATGTCTTGACTGTTGCATTTTACAAGGAGAAACCAGGCTATACCCTCCAAACTGTCCTTGGAAACGCAAGTATATTGCTTTCAGGCTCTTCTTTCCACCCAGCTGTAGAATGTAACTCAGTGACTTCTCTCCCCCGTTGTATCAAAATAACGTTTCTTCAAATGTCCAATATCATGGTCCTCACTTTGTCCTGAGATCACTGAGATCTCACCTTTAATATTCAAATTCCCAGCAACAGACTCTTCAAGGATATCTAGGCATTTTCAATCAAGTGCCCCAGAATGCTCCCAGCATCTATGCATTACCCAATTCCACAACCACATCCATATTTTGAGCATTTCTTTTACAGCAGAACCCCACTTCCGGGTATAAACACTGACCCTATGAAGTCAATACTCCATTTTAAAGATCAGAAAAGGCAGTTACAGAGAGGTTAACTTATCCAAATGTGGTAGGCTGAAAATTATACCTTCCAACCCTATATAAGCATTCCTAATCCCCAGAACATATAAATGTTACCTTATTGCAGATGTGATGAAGTTAATGATTTTGAGATGAGGAGATTGTCTTGTATTATCTGAGTGGGTCCTACATGTAATCACAAAGGCCCTCAGAAGAGGGAGGCAAGATCAAAGGAGGAAGAAGGCAATGTGATGATGGCAGCAGAGATTGGAGTGATGTGACCACAAAACAAGGGATTCTGGAAGCTTCTAGAAGCTGGAAGAACCAAGTGATGTATTCTCTCCTTGAGATACCTACAGCCCTCAGGATACCTTCATTTTATCTGCATAAGACTAATTTCAGGCTTCTGACCTCCATAACTCTAAGAAAATTAATTTGCATTGTCTCAGGACTTTAAATGTTTGGTAATTTGTTATGGTAGCAACAGGCAACTGGTATACCAAGGTTAGTTGTTCATTATGGAAGTGTCAGGACAGTTCAAGAAACCATTCCTTTCACCTCCTGTTATTATTTTTGCAAAGTTGTAATAATTTTGAGTTTTGCATTTAACTAGAACATAGAAGCGTACAAAGCCTTGAACTCCACAAGGCAGACTCTGATAGAAGTTAAAGAAATGTATTTTAATAGCCCCAACCTTGAAAAAAAATCCACATATTTCCACGTTGACATGTATGTCTATGATGTAAAATATAAAGGGGGAAAAGAATAATAGGAAAATTTAAATTAGGAAGCCATGTCTTTCTCTACATTCATCTCTTTCCTTTTGACTATGTGGAAGGAGCAGCATCCTGGGAGGGGGGAGAGCACCTTCATGGAGTTGCAGGTGGGGACCAGCAGCAGAGATACAGGTGGCTCACAGCAGAGCTGGATGTGGAAAGGAGCTCTAAGGATGAGAAGCACGGCCAAGTGAACAGCACAGGAGACATGAGACAAAATCCCTTCTATCAAATGTCTCTTAGAGGGAGGTCAGTCCTAAGAGAGAGTTCAGAGATGGGAGCTGTGTTCCAGATGCTCCTCCATCGTCAAGGACCTCAGGGCGAGGACCATTCAAGACCTGCATTCCATTCCCTATAGCATCTATGGATTCCATTTCAATCACATCCCTCTTCCCTTTTGGGAACCTATGAGTGTGCTTGGAGGAGCAATTTGTTGTCCCTGAAAAAATAAAAGGCAGCTTCTGGCAGGACAAGTTTCATTCAGGGAATATGGAGAATGAAGCAAAACTGGGGCAGTGGTCGAGGCATTTTGATCAGGAGATGCAGTTTTGACTCTGCTCTGGTCTCATATATATGCAGCCTGTAAAGGTGAGCTTCATGGATGTGTGCCTTATAGGGTTGCTCAAGGATCTGTGCTTAGAGGGTTTGCAACTCTGTAATGTCATCTTCAAATTCTTCATGATTTTTAAACAACGGGCTTGGTATTTTCCTTTTGTGCCAGACCTTATGAATTATGTACCTGGTCCTGATCTGTGTCTTTATTGGAAATAGAAAAACTGTTACCTGGGTTCCTTCAGGGCGACCAAAGTCATTCATACCAATAATTGGTCCAATAATATGGCCATTTACACCAACATTTCCAAATCTATCTGCTTCCCTCCATGGGTAGTAACTCTATTGTGCTCTACTTAATGGCACATCTGGTCCACTTAGTACCTATCCTCAAGCTTAAGCATTGACTAACCCACTTTCTCAATCTAGTGAAGCAAAATGTGTAATCAAAATTTAATCTATTTGTGGTGATGCAACGGAGAACTAGAACATCTTGTCAACCATGAGAGATTCAACAGCCTGCCTCTCACCTGGATATAATTTCCAGATCCTTTTGGATACATCCACTGGTAAATCTAGGATAAGCTGCCTCTGTATGGGCCTGGAGAGAGAGAAGGTAGGAAGGCTGGGAGGGAAGGAAACATCTACTCCCTGGGTGCATCTTTATATGTCATGTAATGTAGACTTTCAACTGTGCAAGAAACATATGAAAAAACAAACAAACAAACCAAAACAAAGAGATTGTGATCATTGGAAGACTTTCTCCAGGCCTCTCCTTCCTCGTTTTTACTTGGTGTCCAATGGTTTATACCTTTGGCTTTGTACCTGAGTTTCGTTAATTTCTGAATGAGTAACTTGAGACCCTCCTGAAAGAGTAGACTCAAAACCCATATTATACCATCTCCAGCAAGACCCAAGGATACACCAACTCCTATGTCCAACTTTCTTCTTCCAGAATGTCCCTGCATTTTCCCACTGCACCAGAGAATGTGATAGACACTGTGCTTGGCTTTTTGGGGGCAAGATTCATGTCATTTAATAAGGGCCTTTGGACCCACTACTGTAACTCAAAACACCAAATATAGCTTTGGTAATTTTGGTACAAGAGCAAGCAGATGGAAGAAAATTTTCAACTAGGTAAAATGAAAGCACCCACAAAATTAGGGGAAATATTACTGTCTCTAAAGGCAAACAGTTCCTCCACTGGCTCCACCCAATCTGAGCATCCTGGCTCAGTGGTTTAAGAGACTGTGAACTCTTTTTCTTCACAGTTAAAATAAAGCAGCAGCTGGAAGAGTGTCTTTGGAGAACATTTGAGAACTCATCCACGGGTTGAAAAGAAGGTGAGTCTGGCTGAGAAGCAGCCCTGAGCATTAGAGTTGTTTGGGCAGTAGGTCCATGGAGTGTACATGGTGTGGGTTCTGGTCCCAGGAAGGAGCAGGTTCTGTGCCAGCAGCACAGCAGGGGAGGGGGGTGCTGTCAGAGGGCAGTGACAGAGGGTAGGGAGGGGAGTCAGAAGCTTTATTAGTACAACTAGAGGCCTGATGCACCAAATTTGTGCAAGGGTCTTGGCCCTCGCAGGCCAGGTTACCTGCTTTGGCTGGCCCTCGAACCACCCCGCTCCCCGACCCCGGGCTCTTTGCCTCGGCTGGCGCTCCCAGCCGGGGAGGCTTGCCTGGAACCTCACAACCCCAGTTTCACCCACAAGGTAGTCTGAACATCATTCGGTCTAATTAGCATATTAAACTTTATTATTATAGATGTTACATGTCTCATATTGAACAGGACACATTTGTGCTGATTGATGCACCTTCATGCATTTGCTGCGCTGATAGACACTGAGGGATGCCTGACAAGCCCTCCTTTTCCTTGGACAGGAAATGAGTGTCCCCAAGGCAGGTCTTTAAGAGCTTGAAAGCAATTTAGACAACAACCTGTCTAACTCCCTCTTTCTACTGAAAAAGAAGCAGGATCCCAGGGAGTGTGGTAACTCTAGGGCTTGCCCACATCACTAAGGGCAGAGGATATCTGGACTGCAGTTTGCAGAATCCTTTTCATGGGTATAGGTTGGCTATTCTTCAGGAACAATGTATATGAAACCCTCCACTTAATGGCCCTAGTTGCAGGCTTCCTAAAAGTGTTCTGTCTGGAAAGAGTGTGGACTCTCCTCCCTGCCCTCTCTTGATCTAACTCTGATTCCATGTAATTTTAGAATCCTGGTCTGAGAAGACACTGAGAGGAGGCCATTTTGTGCAGTGGTTAGGAGGGAAGGTCATGGTCAGATAGACTTTGAACTTGATGTCCTAGTCTGCCCTATATCTGTTAGCACTGCGATCTTGACAAGTGTCTCAGCATTTTCAAGCCATATCAATGTCTTTATTTAAAAAGTTAGAATAATAAAATGACCTTTTTGCAGGCTATTATAGGGGAGTAAGTGAGATAATATTCAAAAAATTATCAGGGTGCTTGGTATAGAATGTCAGCCGTGGTTATATTACACACATATCAAATTTTTATTGTTGAAAAATGTTAATTTACTCAAAGATAAATGAACAGTACAAGGAACTTCCTTGTACCTAGACCAAGCTTCCACAATTATTAAGTAATGCTAATCTTGCTTCATCTATATACTCACCACTCCCAGTTAACCTTGCATTATTTTGAAGCAAATATCATTGTTTCATTTTATCAGTAAATATTTGAAACCATTTAAAAATATGACCGTAATCAGACTTCAAAAGCAGATAGAATTTTTTACAAAGTTGCTAGTTGCCTTCAGATTTCCATGATTGTTTCATAAATTTAAAAACTGTTTGATGTTGGATCTAATTAATATTTATAAATTGCAATTGTTTGCTTTCTCTTATATTTAATATATAGCTTTCTTACCTTCCCTGTTTCTTTCTGGAAAATTTCTCTGTGTAAGAAGGAAGAAGTCTTCATCCCAAAAGAACCAGACAGTTTACATTTTGTTGATTAACATTCTCATGATGTCATTTCACCTGCTCTTCTAGTCCAGTGTTTTGGGTGAAGTTATATTTAAGGTGAGTCTTGATCTGACTCAGGTTTGACTATTTCGTCGGAAATACATCATAGGTTCAGCTGAAATTTCCCTCAGAAGGCATATAATATTTAGTTGTCTCACTTTCTTTGACAGTAATCTACATTAATGATGGCCTAAATTTCATTAAGGGTCAGAAGTGATTGTTAGGTCGCCGAAGAAGGAATGCAGGAGGCCAGCATGGTGAGGGATGATGAATTTATTGGATCATCTGCACACCAGGTGGCTGAGCCTGGATGGCTCCAGCCCTCAGTGACAGGAGTCAGGGGCTTTTAAAGAACTTTTGGCAGGCATTTTCTGGACAGAGACTTCTTTATGCATACCCAGAGGGGAGATAATGGAATGTGGTCACTGCAAGTGAAATGTGGTCTCAGCAAAGGGAAAGTCCATAGTGAAATAGCCTGAAAAGCCAGTTACTGGGGAGGGGTATTGATGCAATTGCTCGATCAAACCTAACAGTGGTGATATCAAATTCTATCATTCTTCCCTTAGTTATTAGATAGAAAAATAGTATAAAAAGAAAGTTCCCTACAACCATTCTCTCATTTCCATGAAGTACAGTAGTATCTGAAAGACAAGATAAATGCTCAATTCTTTCCCTTTATTTGTTAATGTTCATAACAAGAAGATGCTTTCCTAGCACACTCCCAAGGGAGCAATTGATTCCTAGAGTCAGTAGTTTATTTATAAAACCCTATTTTTTTGGTGGGAAATGGCATTTGAAAACCACACTCTAGGCACTAAGGATGGTCATTGTCACTGGGCTCATTATTATATCTATTCATTTTCAATTGACTTCAAAACTGCACACACACATACACACACACACACACACACAAGAACAGGATTTTTTAAAACAATTTTATTTTTTCAGGTTATTTTTTTGTTGTTAAACTTAAGTTAATAACACTAAATATGGCCAATGAAATTATTGCTTTTTTAAGTGTCTTGGACCAATTCCTTATATGGTTCATCCACCGCACAATATACAAATAAATTTGTTTGCCATTTCATTTTGGTTTAGTATTTTGAAATAAATTTTTTTGTATAATTATGTAAGCTACCTACATGGTCTCAAATTCAAATTTATGAAATCTTAGTGTAACCAAGAAATCCAGTTTCCAGCTTCTGTCCTTGTTCCCTACACACTGCTTCTCCCATCCCAGGTAAGTAAATTTTTATTGGTTTAGATTTCAGAGTATCCTGCTATTGCCTTTTCATATATGAAAAATATATGTCCTGTATTTTATATATGTAGCTCATATTCCTCCTTATTATGAGAATGGTAGGTCAACTCTATATTATTTTCTCCACTTTTTTTCCACTTAATGATGTATCCAGGAGACCTCTCCATGCTTGTATAGAGAAACGCATTCCTTTTCACAGATGAATAGTCCCTCAATGTGTGAATATGTCTTAGGTAATTCAACCAGTCCTTACTAATGGCCATTTGATAGGTTTTTGGTCTTTTGCTAATACAAATAATGATGCAATAAATACCCTATGTGTCATCTTTCTACATTTTTGTCAGTGTAATTAAGGGATAAATATTAAAATGGGGGATTGACAATGAATGACAAAATGCATATGTACGTTGGCAGCACAGTGCTGAATTGCCTTCTGTAGGGTTTGGACTGTTTTTCCATTCTCACCAGCCATGCAGGAGAAGGCCTGCTTCCCTCATACCTTTGCCAAAAGATTATGCTGGCAAACACTTGGATTTTTGCCAAACTTGGAGGTGTCAAATAGTATCTCACCTCAGAAATAGAGGTGTAATTTAATTAATATTTTAGTGACTTTATTTTTTGTGTTTTTTTATTTTTCTCTGAGTGTATGTTAATGTCTTTTGATATATTTAAGGTTCATTTAAATTCATTTTCCTCTGAATGTTTATTCCCATCTCTTGCTCCTTTTTCTGTCAAGTTGCTGGTATTTTGTTTCTGTACTCTTTAATTTTCTGTGTATAACAGGAACATTTACCTCCTTTGTTTTAAACTGAAAAATATTACTTTCCTGAATTTGACATTTTTGCTTTAATTTTTCAAAGACATCTTTTGTCTCACATTATCTATAATATTTTTATGTAATCACACTTATTATTTATTTTCCTAACTCAATTTCAAATCTTAGAAATATTTTGCTTACTTCCAGGTTACAATAATTTATCCATATTTTTTCTTTTCTTTATATGCATTTTTTTTACATTTAAACTTCTAATCTGCTTGCAATTTGATTGACATGAGACAATGGATGCAATTTTATGTTTTTTTTTCTGTATAGTTATACTGATTACCCCAAAGTTACTTTATTACAACATCTTTGGTCCCTTTGATGTGGTATGCTGCCATATTGAATCTAAATGTAGAATAGTGTAATTGAATTGAATATAAAGAGTTTGATTAATTTGGTCTGTTTCTGAATTTTCTGCTTTTGATTCTCTGTTCTCTCTATCCATACAACAACATCACACTTCTGTAATCATAGAAAATGTAATGCTTGACTCCTGGTACAGGTAGTCCTTCCTCATAGTTTTTCTCGATGGTGCTGAGTAACTTTCCTTTTTTCTTCATCCAAATGAACTTTATACTCCACTATTTTTCACCTGCATAAAAAAATTGTGATGACAAAAATTTCAACTTTACAGTTATATAAAATAATGTTAGAGAAGTACCTGCTTTTTCTTCGTCCAAAAACTTTATAACCTGCTATTTTAACTTTATTATCCACTCTTTCTCAGCTATAGGGAGAAAGTGATGATAAAAAATTTAAAGTTATAGTTATATAAGATCATGTTAGATAATTATTTTCAATATATAAAATGCTTTACACATGGATTATTTTTGAATTCAGTCAAATGTCTTGACTGCACTAGGTAATTTTTTACTTCATCTATTAATAAGATGTGTTGTAACAACAAATTTTGGTATGAATATTTCCAAATGAGATGCACCCATAGCTTTATTTATTGGTTAAACCTCTGTTAGCTTTAGGATCAATATCACATTTGATTCAGAGAAAGAATGGAAAGATTTCCCCCTTGATCAGGAATAATTCACATAACATTGAGATGATCAGCTTTGTAGAGGTTTAAGCGAGTTCTCCTATGAAAGCACCTGGGCATTGTACTCTTTTGTGGGAAAAATTTATTATTTCTTCCATATGAATAATAGACCATTACAAATTTTCAGGGAGGACAAGATTGAAGAAAAGAGGTTTGGGAATGGTCCCCACTTACCTAAGTACCCTTTTCCCTTCTTATTTCCTTCCTTAAGGTCTTGTTGGTACCTGCACCCCAGAGCCTCTTGAAAGAACATGGCTGGCCTTCAGGACAACACTCTGAGGATTGTTCTGGTGGGGAAAACCGGAAGTGGAAAAAGTGCAACAGGAAACACCATTCTTGGGGAAAGAAAATTTGATTCTAAAGTTGCTCCTTACTCTGTTACCAAGGAATGTCAGAGTGCAAGTCGACACTGGAAGGGGAGAAACCTTCTTGTTGTGGACACCCCAGGGCTCTTTGACACCAAGGAGAAACTGCAGACCACCTGTGAGGAAATCAGCAAGTGTGTCCTCCTCTCTCTCCCTGGGCCTCAGGCCATCATCCTGGTTATACAGCTGGGCCGCTACACGGAGGAGGAGCAGAAAACGGTTGCGTTGATCAAGGTCATCTTTGGGAAGGAGGTCATGAAGCACATGATCGTTTTATTCACTGGCAAAGATAATTTGGGTGATCAGCCACTGTCTGGGTTTATAGAAGCTTCAGACGTAAACCTGCAAAACATCACCAAGGAGTGTGAGAACCGCTGCTGTGCCTTCAATAACCGACGTGTAGATGAGGCTGAGAAGGAAGCTCAACTGCAAGAGCTGGTGAAGATGATAGAGGACACGGTGAGGAAGAACAGAGGGCTTCACTTTTCTGAAGCCATCTACAAGGACATAGACAAAAAGCTGAAAAACAAGGCAGAAGCCTTGAAGAAAATCTATGCTGAGCAATTGAAGAAGGAAACTAAACTAGTTGAAGAGCAATGTGCTCAGGGAAAAATACCAGAGCAAGAAGCGAAGAAGAAAAAAAATTCCTTATTGGAGAAGTATAATGAACATATTAAAAATATTGAGAAAGAAGCTGAAAGGAATATATTTCAAGATATTGTAAATATGGTTTGGAATACACTTTCAAAAATATGGAATATGTTTTGGAAATGATGTAAATTTTATTTTTGTCTCTTAATTTACTATGATTTGTTAATGTGGTGAATTCTATTTTCCAAAGATGACTAGAACAATCTATTCTATCCCACCCATTCTCCTTGTAATCTGAGTTTATTTTTCCTTCTGTTGAATGATAGGGTTTGTCCCCTACCGTGAAATTCAATGAACTTTGCAATTGCTTTGACAACTAGTGAGATAGGGAAAATGCCTCTTTGCTCCCTAGGGTTTGTGGGCTTGGCATTTCGCCACCATGTGGTGAGGAAGCCCAAGTTGCTCATCGAGAGGCCATGCAAAGACTTGAAGTCACTGGCTCACTCCCCTGGCTGCTCTTTCATCTACAGCAGAAACACTCACCAGCCATGCAAATGAGGCAACATGGAAGCAGATTCTCCAGCTGCCAACTGAGCCATCTCAGATGAAGCAGCAAAGAGCAAAGATGGGCCACGCCCCTGCATCCTGCCCAGATTTCAGATTCATGAGAAAAATAAAGAGTGTTGTTGGTTTAAACCGCTAGGCTTTGGGATGGTTTGTTATGCTGTGATAGCAACCACCAGCATCTTCCTGGCTCACTCATCACCAATACCCACAATGCTAACAAACTGAAGAAGTTACAGAATTGGTATAATCAGGCAGTAATATATTATGAAGAGTTCACAGACTCAATTTAGGAAAGTTCAAATGAGGATTCCTGCCTGTGTCAAGTGTTAGCACCACCGGTGATGGACATCTTTTTCAGTCCACATCTCCGAGCACCTTTTTGGTGAATCAGCAGGCTTCTCCAACAAGATGGTTCTGTTGTCCGTGTGAGGCAGGATAGTAAGAAGCGAGAAAAACTCCTGGACAAATGGAATAGAGAAACTGAGATGAAAAAATTAACTGTTTGGGAAGCTTGTAGCCAGCTAGTTAATCACAAGACCTTATATTCCCCAAACAAGAGCACTTGAGAGCAAATGGTTTATATGTCTCCTCCCTCCCCAGAGAATACATAGTTTAATCCCTCTGGTCTGGGAAGTAGAGCACAAAGGCCCAATTCATGTGATTTGTGCCAGCTAAACCCAATGGCAGATGAAGTCAGGGAAAAATAACAAAAAGCCATTAAAGCCAGACACAACAATGATAAAATAAAACAGTAAAACACCAAAGCATAATCCAAAACTCCCCTATACACTTATCTTGATGTATCAGCATATTAAAAATGCACCTGGACAGCTGATTGGAAAAAAATGGAAAAAAAAATCCTCAGGACAAAAACTCGCTCTAGCACAGGCCCATGCCCTGTACCAGGCATGAACTTTTTATTTCTTCCTAAACTCTATGGGTCCCCATGAGGCACTTGTAACCCAGGGATCAGTGGGCAGTGGCAGCTGCAACCAGCCTCAGCGCCTGATCCGGTCTCCAAGGCCCCCTTTTCCCCGACTTCCCAGTGAGCTGAAGCAGCCCCACATTGACTCACTTCTTTCCTATAACATTTCTAGGAGCCAAAGCAGCCCCACCTCAGCTCTCTCCTATTGTGTCTTCTAACCTAAACCCTCTTTTTTTTCACTGTCCCCTGCTTTAATAAACATCTTCTTTCCTGCACCAAGTCAAGAACTCACACACTATGAGCCAGTCCCTATCTGGTAACACATGGATGTTTGGAAGTTGCAAATTCTCTTCTTGATTTTCTCTCTTGTCTTTCATAGGTGCCATCCAAAAATGTCCCTGACTGTAACTTAAAAATCTCTATTGTGCTAAGTATTTTTCATTCACATCTGCAGATCCACACTTTTCCTTCCTTCATCTTAGCTCTTTACCCCAGGAGGCTGATCTCTAGGATCATATTGTTACCAAACTCAAGGGCTTCTCCCCTTGGGGCGTCCTATTCCAGAAGGAGACATGGTTGTCACAGGGTAGTTTTATTTACTTGTAGCAAGTTAAGGAGACGGGATTCATAACAAAAGCTCTGTCTCCCCAAATAGAGAGGCTTAGCCATTCTTTACACTATTTGGTCAATTTCACATTTCTTTCTCTTTTTTTTTTCCTTTTGCTGTTGGCTACACTTGTCCTGTTGGGTTCTTGTCAAGCTCATCCTGTTTCTAGTTGGTGTCATACATTTTAACATTGAACAAGAGTAGCATCCTATCTAATAAAAGAGAAACATGGTAATTAGCCATACCTCCACTACCCTTCCCATTGGCTAATCAGGGCGATATGCAAATTAACTGCCAGCCAAGATGGCGGCCGGCAGCCAGGCAGCTTAAAGCAAATAGGAGGCTTGCATGCTTCAGAGACGGAGGAAGCCAACATTCCCCGCCTCCTGCTGCCGGCCTCTGAGCTTGCAGGTTGAAACATTGTTACAAATATAGAAGCTAAACAAAAGCCCAGAAACCTGCTTTCAGCCAGCCGGGATCTCAGAGCTGGAGTTGAAACAGTGTTTTGATTATAGAACCCAAACAAGCCAGATACCTGCTTTCAGCAGCCGAGGCCTCAGAGCTGGAGCCAAGCCTCAGAGCTAAAGGTGGCCCAGAATAAAAAAAAAAAAGAAAAAAAGGAGAGGTTGGGAGCTTCAGTCACCTGCCAGCCTGAAAAAGGCCCTCAGCCCCTCACCCAGACTGGCCAGGCACCCCAGTGGGGACCCCCAGCCTGAAGGGGGTGTGACCAGCTGAAAACAGCCATCATCCCCTCACCCAGGCTGGCCAGGCACCCAAGCGGGACCCCCACCCTGATCCAGGACACCCTTCAGGGCAAACCAGCCAGTCCCCACCCGTGCACCAGGCCTATATCCTATATAGTAAAAGGGTAATATGCCACCCAGCACCGGGATCAACGTGACAGGGGCAGCGCCCAAACCCCCTGATCGCCCTGCAGCTCTGTGTGTGACAGGGGGCAGGGCCACAACCTCCCTATCCGCCCTGCTCTGTTCCTGACAGGGGAAGGCACCCAACCCCCTGATCAGCCCTGCTCTGTGCCTGATAGGGGGGGAGCTCCCCAACCCCCTGATCGCCCTGCAGCTCTGTGTGTGACAGGGTGCGGTGCCCCAACACGCCCCCCCCCCCCCACAGGCCCTGCTCTGTGTGTGACAGGGTAGAGCCATAACCTCCCCATCAGCCCTGCCCTGAGTATGACAGTGGTAGTGCCCCAACCCCTTGATCGGCCCCGCTCTGTGGGTGATAGAGGATGCGCACCAACCCCCCCCTCCACGGGACCTGCTCTGTGTGTGACGGGGTAGAGCCATAACTTCCCCATCGGCCCTGCTCTGATTGTGACAGGGTGCGGCGCCCCAACCCCCTGATCCGCCCTGCTCTGTGTGTGACAGGGGGGCAGTGCCCCAACTCCCCTATTGGCCCTACTCTGTGAGTGACGGGGGGAGCTCCTCAATGCCCTGATCGGCCCTGCTCTGTGCATGACAGCGGGGAGCTCCCCAACGCCCTGATGGGCCCTGATCTGTGCATGACAGGGTACGGAGCCCCAACCCCCCTGATGGGCCCTGCTCTGTGCATGACAGGGGGTGGTGCTGCAACCTCCCTATTAACCCTGCCTTGAGTGTGACAGGGGGCGGTGCCCCAACCCCCCAATCGGCCCTACCCTGAGTGTGACTGAGGGTGGCATCGCAACCTCCCAATCCGCCTTGCTCTGTGCATGACGGGGGGCAGTGCCCCAACTCCCCTATCGGCCCTACTCTGTGAGTGACAGGGGGGAGCTCCCCACCACCCCAATCGGCCCTTCCCTGAGCGTCACTGAGGGTGGCATCAGAACCTCCCAATCTGCCCTGCTCTGTGCATGACAGGGGGCAGTGCCCCAACTCCCCAATCAGCCCTGCTCTGAGCCCGACCAGGGGCTGCACCTAGGGATTGGGCCTGCCCTCTGCCACCCGGGAGCAGGCCTAAGCCAGCAGGTCATTATCTACCAAAGGGGTCCCAGATGTGAGAGGGCACAGGCCGGGCTAAGGGACCGCCCCCCACGAGTGCACAAATTTTTGTTCACCGGTCCTCTAGTCCTATCTAATAATAGAGAAACATGGTAATTAGCCGTACCTCCACTACCCTTCCCATTGGCTAATCAGGGCGATATGCAAATTAACTGCCAGCCAAGATGGCGGCAGGCAGCCAGGCAGCTTGAAGCGAACAGGAGGCTTGCTTGCTTCAGTGACGGAGGAAGCCAATGGTCCCCACCTGCCTTTGCGGCCTCTGAGCTTGCAGTTTGAAACATTGTTACAAATATAGAAGCTAAACAAAACCCCAGAAACCTGCTTTCAGCGAGCCGGGCTTCAGCCAGCAGGACTGCAACATTGTTTCAATTATAGAACAAATGCAGATCCCTGCTTTCAGCCAGCTGGGATCTCAGAGCTGGAGTGAGCAGGACTGCAACAGTGTTACAATTATAGAACCCAAACAAAGCAGATACCTGCTTTCAGCAGCTGAGGCCTCAGAGCTGGAGTGAAGCCTCAGAGCTAAAGCTGGCCCAGAATAAAAAAAAGAAAAAAAGGACAGGTTGGGAGCTTCAGTCACCTGCCAGCCTGAAAACAGCCCTCAGCCCCTCACCCAGACTGGCCAGGCACCCCAGTGGGGACCCCCCCCTCGAAGGGGGTGTGACCAGCTGCAAACAGCCATTATCCCCGCATCCAGGCTGGCCAGGCACCAGGTGGGGACCCCACCCTGAAGGGGGTGTGACCAGCTGCAAACAGCCATCATCCTCTCATCCAGGCTGGCCAAGCACTCCACTGGAGACCCACACCCTGATCCAGGACACCCGTCAGGGCAAACCAGCCGGCCTCCACCCGTGCACCAGGCCTATATCCTATATAGTAAAAGGGTAATATGCCTCCCAGCACCGGGATCAGCGGAGCCATGAGGCCTCCCAGCACTGGGATCAGTGTGACAGGGGGCAGCGCCCCAACCCCCTGATTGGCCCTGCTCTGTGGGTGACAGGGGTCAGTGCCCCAACTCCCCTATTGGCCCTACTCTGTGAGTGACAGGGGGGAGCGCCCCAACCCCCTGATCGGCCCTGCTCTGTGGGTGATAGAGGGCGGTGCCCCAACCCCCTGATCCGCCCTGCTCTGTGTGTGACAGGGGTCGGTGCCCCAACTCCCCTATTGGCCCTACTCTGTGAGTGACAGGGGGGAGCTCCTCAAACCCCTGATCGGCCCTGCTCTGTGCATGACAGGGGGGAGCTCCTCAACCCCATGATCGGCCCTGCTCTGTGCGTGACAGGGTACGGAGCCCCAACCCCCCTGATCGGCCCTGCTCTGTGCGTGACAGGGGGTGGCGCCGCAACCTCCCTATCGACCCTGCCTTGAGTGTGACAGGGGGCGGTGCCCCAACCCCCCAATCGGCCCTACCCTGAGCATGACTATGGGTGGCATCGCAACCTCCCGATCCACCTTGCTCTGTGCATGACAGGGGGCAGCACCCCAACTCTCCAATCAGCTCTGCTCTGAGCCCGACCAGGGGCTGCACCTAGGGTTTGGGCCTGCCCTCTGCCACCCGGGAGCAGGCCTAAGCCAGCAGGTCATTATCTCCCGAGGGGTCCCAGACTGGGATAGGGCACTGGCCGGACTGAGGGACCCGCTCTCCCCCCTTGTGTGCACAAATTTTTGTGCACCGGGCCTCTAGTCTAGTAATAATGGTCCATACATTGAGATCCTTATCCTATCTAACAACATCAGCAAGATCTCTGGCTCTCTGACTTCTGCCAAAGAGAAGTCCAAGCAGGAGATCTCTTCAGGGTAGAAAAGCAAGGCCTGGATATTGGTTCTTGTGCCTCTCTCCCTACAAGTTAATCTCTGACCAGCTGCAAGCCTAAATTGAAGATCACACCTTCTCTAAGGTGTGGGTTCCAGGTCTCATTCACCCCCTTAGGGTTAGCATATAATTTCCTCACTGTTGTCAGCAGTCTCCCCTGTCACTTGCATCCCTGAGTCCTCAGCTTGTAGAAAACCATGCACTTGACTCTCTCCTAATTACCTAATTAGAGTGGTCCATCTCTGCTGCTAGAATCCTGATTGGGAAATCTTAATGATAATCACTCTCTTTTGTCTTTCAGAAATGCCCTGATCTTTATTCTTGTTTCTTTTAAAAATATCCTCTAGTGTGTTGGACACCAGAATATCTCTCCTGAAAGCTGAAATCTCTGTCATTGTACAAGCAGAACGTTTTGTGTTCATACCTGATGAGTCTGACAATATACCATCTTTGTTAAATCACATGGGAATAATAGTCAATCACCTGAGTGATCTGTCCCCCAGCCCAGGGCACTTTCTAAGTCAATGGATTGGGTCATGGGTTCTGGGTGGAAAATATTGCCCCTAATTTTAGGAATTGGTGTCTTAACTTGTGTTTTCTTTTGCATATGATTGTATTGTTGCTATGGATATGAGAGAGCAGCCAACAAATGAGCCACATGCATGCTAGTGAAGCCCCTTGCTGACCTCTCAGGGCACACTTCAGAAGAAGAGGGGGCCATAGGAAATTGTAGGAGCTGGTCACCATGGATGAGTGTTGGTGGTAGATGGAAAAATGGTCTCAAGTCAGGGCTGTTTTTACTAAATGCTAAAATGTGGCACAGTATTCTGCCAAGGAATTTTAACTGGTATGAACTTGACCAGAACCATGACTGATAAGTTTATCCAGTTACAAAGAAGAAATCAACATGTAATTTATCATATCGAGTATATAAGCCTCCCCTAGGAGAAGCAGAGCTTTGGAAATTATTCACCTATCTCCTTTACTGATCTCAAGTGAAAATAGAATTTTTTATTCTACCAGGACTTGTGTTCCTTTGAACTCATTGTGTTCTGCTACACTGTGTAAGGTCATGGAGAAGATGTGACCTCCAGTTGACCCAAAGGCTGGACCCAGCCTCTTGAAGGTTCACCCTGACCATCTTTGGAATGTGCACTCAACTTGCCCTTTCCCTTCCCAGGAGCTGCCTCAAGGACACAGCCCGGAGCTAGTCATGTGTTGCTGAGACCATTTGGATGTTGTATGTGACTAGGCCCAGCTAAGGTCTCTATATCAACTTTTCAGATCTGGCAGGCAGGTGCAGAGAATGTTTGTCTTCAAGCCACTCAAGACAAGCCTTGTCAGTAAGTTCCCTGGCTTATTAAGCTGCTACCTAACCTCTGCAGTGGTCTGCCTCTTTCTTAGGTCTCTCCTTGCCCTATGTATAAGGGTTGCTTTCAGATTATTCCTGGAAGATTTTGAACCAACATATGCTTTTATTTATTTACTAGGGGCCCAGTACACAAAATCATGCAGTGAAAGGAATTGTGGGCCAGGAGGCTGTGGTAGGCACAGAGGCAGGTCTCAGCCCATCCTCCATGCCCCTGCCCAGCACCTCCCACCATGGCCCCTAGTCCCCTGTCTCCCAGCATCTCTGCTCTGGCCACCTCCACTCCCACATTCTGACAGTCACCGGCTGAAGGTGCTGAGCAATTGGAGCCAGTGCCAGCAGCAGGTGCAACCAGCAGCCACTGCCCCAATTGCCCCTCAGGTGCAGGGGGAGGTGGAGAAGCCCTTAGGGGTGATCAAGGAAGGCAGCCACTGCTTGCACACACTGATGGCGCCAAGCAATCAGGACCAGCACTGGGCACCAGCAGCGGGTGCAAGCCGCAGATCCAGCACCAGCTGTGGTTATGAGTGGGGCCAGCACTGGCAGTGGGCTCAAGCAGAGGCTCCAGCACCAGGAGCAGGTATAAGCAGGGCCATCACCCACAGTGGGTGTGAGAGACGGCTGCCAACCCTTATCTCCCCTTAGGAGCAGAGGGAGATGGAGAAGCCCTGAGGGGCGATTGGGGCCAGCAGCTGCCGCTCGCACCCACTGATGGCACCAAGTGATCTGGGCCTTTGCCGAGCGCCAGCAATGGGTAGCAGTGGCAGCTCTGGTGCCGGCAGTGGGTGTGAGCGGGGCCAGCGCCAGCAGCAGGTGCAAGCATCTGGCCGAACTGCAGAATGTGGGAGCAAAGAATTTTTAGTAACCACCCGAGGATCGCCCTCATGACAGCAAACAGCCCCCGCCTTGATCTGGCGCCCCAGCTCACCTGTTCCACCATCCCACTGCAGCCGACACCTGCCAAGTTCCACGCACCCTCCTGGTGGTCAGTGCACATCATAGCAACTGGTTGTTCTGCCATTTGGTCTCTTTGTGTATTAACCTTTTATTATATACTAGAGGCCTGGTGCACGAAATTCGTGCACTGGGGGTTGGGGTTCCCTCAGCCCAGCCTGCCCCTCTCACAGTCCAGGAGCCCTCAGTGGATGTCCTACTGAGGGCCACAGTCTGGCAGCAGAGGCTCGGAGCAGGCGTCCCGTGTGTGTGTGTGTGTGTGTGTGTGTGTGTGTGTGTGTCTGTCTATCTGTCTGACTGCTAGGGCTTGCCCCCAGCCGTGCCACGTAGGCTCGAAGCAGTTGCCGTGTGTGTGTGTGTGTGTGTGTGTGTGTGTGTGTGTCCCCACTTGGAGTCTGCCCCCAACCACATTGGATGCTCAGAGCAGGCACTGTGTGTGTGTGTGTGTGTGTGTGTGTGTGTGTCTGCTGGGGGCCTGCCCCCAGCCACACCATGGAGGTTTGGAGCAGGAGCCCCTCTGTGTTGATCTCTCAGGCTCCTGGCCTCCACTGCATGTTGTACTCTTCCTTGAGCTATGGCCAGGATAGGGGTGCTGCTTGCAAGCCGGGCTTTCCTGCTCCTGGATGGCCATGGCAACCAGGGAGCAGGCACAGCTAGGGGCTGCCCACAGGCCGGGCTTTCCCACTCCCAGATCTCCATGGCAACCGGGGAGCAGGCCCAGCTTGGAGCTGCCTGCAGGCCGGGCTTGCTTTCCTGCTCCCGGATCACCATGGCAACTGCAGATCAGGGAAAGTTTGGGGTTGCCCACAGGCCCTTTCCTGCTCCCGGATCACCATGGCGACTGGGGAGCAGGCCCAGCTGGGGGCTGCCCACAGGCCAGGATTTCCTGCCCCCTTATCAGGCCCAGCTTGGGGTTGCCCGCAGGCCAGGCTTGCTCTCCTGCTCCCAGATCCTTATGGCGACCGGGGAAAAGGCGCAGCTGGGAGTTGCCCGCAGGCCGGGCTTGCTTTCCTGCTCCAGGTCAGGCGCAGCTGGGGGCTGCCTATAGGCCGCAATTTTCTACTTACCGATCACCGGATCACCACAGCCACCCAGGGCCCAGCTGCACTTTCCTGCTCTCCAATAGTCATAGGGTCCCGGCTGGGGGTGGGGCTTAGCAGTGCAGGGCTTAAGCTGGACGGGGGTCCCAGCTGGGGGCTCAGGTGGCACACAGGGGTCCCAGCTGGGGACAGGGCTTATACCCTGCTGCCCAGGGCTGCACATGGGGCCCAGATGGCAGCTCATGCTGTCCCTCCCTGCCTGTAGTATAGTATAGAGGCCTGGTGCACGGGTGGGGGCTGGCTGATTTGCCCTGAAAGTGTCCCAGATCAGGGTGGAGGTCCTGCTTGGGTGCCTGGCCAGCCTGGATGACAGGCTGATGGCTGTTTGCAGCTGGTCACACCCCCTTCAGGGTGGGGGTCCCCACTGGGGTGCCTGGCCAATCTGAGTGAGGGCCTGAGAGCCATTTTCAGGCTGGATGGCAACTTAAGCTCCCAGCCTCTCTTTTTTTCTTTTTTTTTAATTCTGGGATTTATTTACCTTCTATAGCTGTCACTGGAGCTGAGAGCCAGCTTTAGCTCTGAGGGCTGAAAGCAGGTTTCTGGGTCTGTTTGGCTTCTATAATTGAAACTTTGTTGCCATCACAGCAGCTCTAAGCTCTGAGGCCGAAGCTAGCCGAAAGCAGGTTTCTAGGTTTGTTTGGCTTCTATAATTGAAACTCTGTTGCCATCACTGCAGCTCTAAGCTCTGAGGCTGAAGCTGGCTGAAAGCAAGTCTCTGGAGCTTGTTTAGCTTCTATATTTGCAACATTGTTTCTTAGAATGCAGCTCAGAGCCCGGCAGCGGCAGGCCGGGAATGTTGGCTTCCTCCATCACTGGAGCAAGCAAGCCTCCTGTTCGCTTCAGCTGCATGGCTGCTGGCCCCCATCTTTGTTGGCAGTCAATTTGCATATCCTGCTGATTCGCCAATGGGAAGGGTGTTGGGGTTATGGTCAATTTGCATGTTTCCCATTTATTAGATAGGACTAGAGGCCTGGTGCACAAAATTTGTGCACGGGGGTGGTGTCTCTCAGCCCTGCCTGCACCATCTCCAATCTGAGACTCCTTGGGGGATGTCTGACTGCCAGTTTAGGCCCGATCCCTTAAACTAGCAGTTGGATATCCCTCTTGCAATTCGGGAATGCTGGCTCCAAACGGCTCACCTGCTGGCCTGCCTGATATCCCTTAATCACTCCACCTCCAGCCTGCACGCTGCCAACTGCCGCCCTGGCCAACCTGATCACCCCCAACTATTACCCCTGCTGGACTGCTCACCCTCAACTGCCCCCCCTCCCCCGACAGCCTGTTTGCCCCTATTGCCCTCCCCTCCTGGCCTAATTACCCCTAACTGCCTCTGCCTTGGCCCCATGGCTTTGTCCAGAAGGATGTCTGGAAGATCTCCTGGAAGGTCTTCGGGTCTAATTAGCATATTACCCATTTATTAGTATAGAGGATTTCTCTATTTATTTATTTATTTGTTTGTTTGTTTGTTTGTTCGTTTTTGGGATGAGTACTGTAAATAAATTTTCTTTTCTTAAATTTATTTTTTCTTTTTAATGAATTTATTGGGGTAACACTGGTTAACAAACTTACATAGGTTTCAGGTGAACAAATATAAAACACATCAATTCTATCTATTGTGTGTTCACCACCCCAAGTCAGGTCTCCTTTCTTCATCATGCATCCCCCATTCTCTACCTCCCTCCACACACCTACTCACCTCACTGTTGTCCTTGTCCATTATTATTTTCTTAATTTTTCTTTTTTGCTCAATTTCCCTAGCTCCCCACTCCTCTAAGAGCTATCAGCCTGCTCTTCATCTATGAGTCTATCTCTCAACAACATATGCTTTTAAAAGAGCAGTCTCATCTATGTTTTTAAGCAAATATAAAAAATGGAGTATCTAAGGCAATGGTTCTCAAGCTCTTTCATCCTATTAAAAAGCATCTTGTGTTTCTAAATTTTTTTCTAAATTGGGATTTGGGATTAACAAATTTTCATGTTAGAGAAAATCATCATCTCCTCCTCCACAGAGGTCTGAGATCTTACCTTGGAGTCTAAGTCTCAGCCCCTCACATACATGTTCATATCAAAGAATGATTTTGGTGCATATCTTCTCATAGCACACAAGTGGTTGTTGGGGCTTTGGTGGCAAGGTAAGTGGGGTGGTCAGGGTTGCACCAGTGAAACCATCATCACAACCAAGGTAATGACTCTATCTATTTTACCTTGGTTGCAGTGATGGTTTCACTAGTGGAATATATATCCAAATCACTTATTCAATTTTTTTCCATTTTAATTGGGTTATTTGTCTTCTCATTAACGGATTGCAAGAGTTCTTTATACATCCTGATCTTTGGGAGGTTTTTATCAAATATATTTACAGGTTTTTTTTTATCAGATGTGTGATTTGAAAGTATTTCTTCCATTTTTTTTTCCTTATTGCTTAAGATACATTTTTAAAATTATGTTTCATTTTCCTAATATGTACCCTTTTTTCCAAGATAGTAATTTTATTTACTTTATTTTTATATAATAAAAATTTTTACTTTTATATTTTATATTTATATTTATTTTATATTTTTATATTTTTATTTTAATAAATTTATTGAGGTGACATTGGTTAATAAAATCTCAAAGGTTTTAATTGTACAATTCTATAATACATGATCTAGATATTATGTTATATGTTCACCAGCCAAAATCAAGTCTTCTTTCATCATCATATATTTGAGCCCTTTTACCCTTTTCCATCTCTTCCCACACCACTTCCTCTCTGGTAACCACCATACTGTTGTCTGTGTGTATGAGGCTTTTTTTTTCTTTCTTGTTTTTTCTCTTTTCTTGCATTCTGTTTTATATCTTACATTCATCTGAAATTATATGGTTGTCATCCTTTTCTATTTGACTTATTTCACTTAGCTTGAAACTCTCAAGATCCATCCATTGGCAATATTTCATCTTTTTTATTATTGAGTAGTATTCCATTGTATATATGTACTACATTTTTATCAATCGCCCATCAGAGAGCACTTAGGTTGCTTCCATATCTTGGTTACCGTGAATAATGCTGCAATGAACATATATGTTTTCAGATTTTGGGGGTAGATACCCAGAAAAGGAATTGCTGGGTCTCATGGTAGTTCTACACTTAATTTTTGAGGAAACTCCATGCTGTTTTCCATAGTGGCTGTGCCAGTTTAAATTCCCACCAGCTGTGTATTAGGGTTCCATTTACTTTTCTCCACAATATCCAATACTTGTTATTACTTTTCTTGTTCATAATAGCCATTCTATCAGGTGTGAGGTAGTATCTTATTGTGGTTTTGATTTGCATTTCCCTTATAGCTAGTGAAGTTGAGAGTAATTTCCAATATCTGCTGGCCATTTGGAAGTCTTCTTGGGAGAAGTGTCTGCTCTGGCCTTAACCCATTTTAGAAATTGGATTGTTTGACTGTTGTTGTTGAGTTGTATATGTTCTTTATATATTTTGAATATTAACCCATCATTAGAGGTGTTGTTGCAAATATCTCATTTGGTTGTTTGTCTTTCTGTTTTGTGGTGGCTTCTTTGGCTGTTACAGAAGGTTTTTTTTAGTTTAATATAGTCTCATTCATTTATTTTTGCTTTTATTTCCATTGATTTGGGGGTGAAATTTATAAAATAATCTCCAAGACCAAGGTTATAAGTTTGGTATTATGTTTTCTTCTATGTGTTTATTGTTTAAGGATTCATATTTAGGCCTTTGATTCTGTTTGAGTTAATTTTTATATATAATAATAAATAGCAGTCTAGTCTAGTTTCATTCTTTTGCATGTGCCTTTCTAGTTTTCTAGCACCATATATTGAAGAGGCTTTCTTTTTTCCATTGTATGTTTATGGCCCCTTTTTTAATAGTTATTTGCCCATATATATGTGAGTTTATTTCTGAGCCCTCAATTCTCTTCCATTGATCAGTGTGTCTGCATTTCTGCCAATATACTATTTTGATTATTGTAATTTCACAGTATAATTTGAAGTCAGGGAGTGTAACACCTCCGATTTTATTCCTTTTTTCTCAGTAGTGCTTTGGCTATTTGATTTTTTTGTGTGGATCCACACAAGTTTGATGACTTTTTGTTGTGCCTCTTTTTAAAATGTCATTGGATGTTGATGGGGATTTCATTAAATCTGTATATAGCTTTGGGTAATATTGACATTGCAAATGGCAAGACTTTGTTTTTTAATGGCTGACTAATTTTCTCTCTCTCTCTCTCTCTCTATATATATATATATATATATATATATGGCAAAAGGGTAATTAACCGTACCTCCGCTATGCTTCCCATTGGCTAATCAGGGTTATATGCAAATTAACTGCCAACAAAGATGGCAGTTAATTTACATATACTGGCTCTGAGCGAAGACTG
The DNA here is from genome assembly GCF_028538775.1 of Myotis yumanensis. Classification (NCBI taxonomy): domain Eukaryota; kingdom Metazoa; phylum Chordata; class Mammalia; order Chiroptera; family Vespertilionidae; genus Myotis; species Myotis yumanensis. The sequence continues at coordinate 6,411,897 of NW_027223760.1, forward strand.
AAGACAACATGGAAGCCAAGCGCTACAGAAGGAAGCAAAGTAGAGGCCCTGGATACAGTAAAGGAGACAAGGCTGCAGTGGCGGGAGGCAGGAGGGGAAACCCAGCCACAGCAGCTGCTAGCAAGAGGGAAAAACCAGCCAGAGTGGCTGGGGGCAGGTTGGACAAACCCAGCAGCAGTGGCTGGGGGCGGGTTGGGTAAACCCACCCAGCTGCAGTGGCTGGGAGAAGATTGGGCAAACTCAGCAGCAGTGGCTGGGGGTGGGTTGGACAAACCCAGCCACAGTGGCTGAGGCGGATTGGGCAAACTCAGCGCAGCGGCTGGGGGCAGGAGCAAAGCCCTCCTCAGTGATTTTCGCTCTCTTCTCTGCTTTTCTCCAGCTGCAGGAAGCCCTATTCTTGCAGGAATCTTCCTTCAATGGGCCTCTAATATATATATATATAATAAGAATTTCTTCATGTATTCATCCATATGTTTCTATGTCTTGGCTATTGCAAATAATGCTGAACTAAAAGAGCAGTGCAGATATCTTTTCAGATAAGTGTTTTTGTTTTCTTCAGCTAAGTGCCTATTAGTAGAATTGCTGAATCATACATATGTCATATGGTAGTCCTATTTTTAAAGAACTTCCATGCTGTTTTTTACAGTGGCTGAACCAATTTACATTCCCACTAACATTGCATATGGTTTCTCTTTTCTTCTCCTTTTTGCCAACACATGTTATTTTTTTTAACATTAATTATTTAGTTGAACAGTTTGTATTTCCCTCCTTCTTCTGGGTTTTAAAGATATCCCAAGACTTGGAATTTATCAGATCTAGGAATTCCTGACAGAAATGATTGTGATCATTCTTCTCAGTAGTATACATTAAAAGTTCACATGGTTAGTTATAGAATCTTAAATCAAGTTTAAAGAAATGATAGGTAAAAATTGCAATAAAAAAAATAAGTTCACCACGTTACCATGACCCAGATACACTAAAAGTGAACCTTAGTGTCTACCCATGTATCCATCCAGTTCCTTTTCTGTGTGCGGTACATACATGCATGGGCACATACACACTCCCGACTGCTGTGGCATGAAGGTTCACAGGTGCAACACTTGGAAACTACAGGAGTCATGGTCCAAAAGTTCCACAAAGCCAACGATTCTGGTCTCCAGTGGAAGTACCATCCCATACCCTCACTGTCCTTGTATTCCTCCTTCCAAATTCCATCCCAGGGGCAAGTCCTTGGTTCATCATTGGGAGAATCTGTTCTTGAAATCTTTAGTGGTCTTGGCCATCATCAGTGCAATGTGCTTCCAGGCTTCTTGCTGCTACTGACCATCTGTGCCAAGTGGGCACTGGTGGTGCCTGTGTAGTCATAAGCCGGCTTCTCAGGGATGGGGTAAAAGCTGTGGCCACGGGCACTCTTAGAGGAGTACGATGCTTGTTGTGGGGTATGGGGCTGGCATGACCTTGACTTTTTCCTGGACAGCTGCTCCTCCTCTTTCAAATAAGGGGGGAAGGTGGTCATTGTTTGTTAGCCCTTGGGCCTATTGGCACAGATCTTCAGTGTCAGTGCTTGCAGCTGCTTCTATTTGGCATCCTGAAGCCACATGTGCATCTCCCACCATGACTCATGTTCTTCTGATCTTTCTAAAAGTTGCGGTGACAACGCATCTTCCATGATTGAACAGTTTCTTCAGCTAGTGCACCAGCATATTTCTCTAGGCGATGTAGCTGATCAGGTGTAGAACTCTCCAAAATGGATTCAAGAACAGAATATGGAACTCCCCCACTCGAAAGAGTAAGTTGACATTGTTTCTAAGGCCCTGGATACACTACTGACTCAAGGTCATCATTTTGCAGCAACAGGCCCACTTGGAACCATCCTAGAGTGCACTCTGAGTCCAGTAATCCCACCTTCTTCCTCTTCCTGAGGTGAAGGGAGTGCTCTTTGCTTTGATTGGAAGGACAGCACAAATTCAAAGGCAGGAAGCAGATGGTAAGTCCTGCCTTAACTACTTGGCTGGACCCTGAATGATCAGAGGTCTGGCAACATGGGTGACACATCAGGAGGGACCTTTTTCAGCTTGGCCCCTTCTGCTCCAGATGGCTGTGGCTGCTCTGACTTGACTCCATTTTCTACTTTCTTTTTATCATAGTCATTCTAACAGATGTGAGGTTGATATCTTACTGTATAACTCACCCAAGGATATTTCTATTGATTTTAGAGAGGGAGGAAGGGAGAGAGAGAGAGAGAAAGAGAAATAGTGATGAGACAGATAAACAGCGATCAGTTGCCTTCTGCCTGCACACACCCTGACAGGGAATCTAGCCTGAAATCTATGTATGAGCCCTGACCTGGGATCAAAGCCACAGTGTACATGATGATGCCAAAGAGCCATTGGGTGTTGATTTGTATTTCTCTGATGGTTAGTGGTGTTGAACATCTTTTCATGTACCTCTTGGCCATCTGTAGATTTTCTTTGTAAAAATGTCTAATCTTCTGCCCATTTTTAAATTAAACTTGCTGTGTCCTTTTTTTTTAATTGAGTTGTATGATTTCTTTGTATATTTTGATATTAGTTTCTTAGCAAATATATGATTTGCAAATATTTTCTTCCATTCAGTAGGTTGCCTTTTCATTTTGTTGATAGTTTCTCTTGCTGGGCAGAAACTTTTTAGCTTGATGTTGTCTCATTTATTCATTTTGTTTTGTTTTTAAATTCAAAACATTATCACCAAGCCCTGAGTCAAGGAGCTTACTGCCTCTGCTTTCACCTAAGCATTTCATGGTCAGGTTTTATGTTCTTCAATTCTCTAATCCATTTTGACTTAATTTTTGCATATAATGTAAGGTAGTGGTCAACTTCTTTCCTTTTGTATGTGACTATGTAACCCACCCCACCATTCTTTTCACATTATTTCTAAAAATGATGAGCTGTTATGTAATATGTTACCACAGACAAACAGCCTCTAGCTTAAGAACTGTAGAAACTAAGGCCAAAACAAGCAGACTGACAGTTAGACATTATGGCTCTGGAATATTTGCTGACCTTCAACAGGTTATCTGAACAAACCACCTTGGCTTGCACTTAGTCCCTTTCTCAGAGATCTCTGACCTCCCTTAATTAGATTTCCTTGTTCTGTTTTATTTTCTTCCTCATTACAAAACCCCCTGCCCATGTCCAATTGTTAGGAAGGTCTTTGTAATGAGAGTTGCCTGTCTTCTCAAACAGCTGGCTCTCAAATAAGCCTACTTTTCTGCCACCAGCCTCTGTCTCTTAATTATTAACTTTCAAGTAGCAGGCAGTCAAACCTGTGTTTGGTATCAGAATTAGTGTGCCAGCCAGGAAGTCTTGGACCCCGACAGATATAGCCTTTTTCAGTCCACATGCTGCGTGGGGCAGGCCAACCCCACATCAGGGACTCCAGGGACTTCCCAGCAGCTGCCTGGAGTTTCTTACCTCAAGGACTCTCCCTGATCACCCTCTCATAGCATCAGCTGCCTGCAAAAAATTTATTGGTGGAATAAATCCATCATTAAGGAAGTGATTGGGCTCCAAGCCTGGGTAAGTCGAACAGGTGTGCACACCTGCAATCCTCTATCTCTTCCATTTGGACTGTGTGACAGTTGGATCTTGTAAAAGTCATTTGTGTACTTGGTTTGTGTGAGATAAGATTCTAAGACTAGTGTCTCACACCCTCTTTCTGGAGGATTTGGCTTGAGAGTACTCATTTGTTTGAGTTTTATCTTTGTTTTTTATTTTTGATTTTTGTATTTTTATTTTATACTTTTTTAAAATTTCTATTGATTAAAGTATTACAAATGCGTTTTTATCCCCCAATTGTCCCCCCACACCCTCCCACTCATGCCCTCACCCCCTGTTTTCTGTGTCCATTGGTTATGTTAATATGCATGCATACAAGCCCTTTGGTTGATCTCTCTCCCTTTCCCCCACCCTCCCCTACCTTCCCTCTGAGGTTTGAGCATCTGATTGATGCTTCTTTGTCTCTAGATCTGTTTTTATTCATCAGTTTATGTTGCTCATTAAATTCTGCAAATGAGTGAGATCATGTGATATTTATCTTTCTCTGACTGACTTATTTCACTTAGCATAATGCTCTCCAGCTCCATCCATGCTCTTGCAAATGGTAGGAGTTCCTTCCTCTTTACTGCGGCATAGTATTCCATTGCGTAGATGTGCCAAACTTTCTTTCTGTTTTACAATGGGTGGCTCAGTCTCAGTTCCACTAGAGAGTCTATTAGGCCTTTTCTAGCTGATTGATCAACTTACAGCTATAAGCCAATGGCTAATTGGAATTGTTTTGCCAAAGTTCTGGTAAATGGGATAGGTTTTTGTTGTATTCATAAGCTTTCATGTTGTTACATAATAAATATTCTATTCAAAAAGGATATACATCAGCGGTTCTCAACTTGTGGGTCGCGACCCCTATGGGGGTTGAACGACCCTTTCACAGGGGTCGTCTAAGACCATCGGAAAACACGTATATAATTACATATTGTTTCTGTGATTAATCATTAGGCTTTAATTATGTTCAATTTGTAACAATGAAATTGGGGGTCACCACAACATGAGGAACTGTATTAAAGGGTCGAGGCATTAGGAAGCTTGAGAACCACTGATATCCACTGATGGTTCAAAGAGGGGGAACATATCTCACTTGCCTCCCAACAGTAAAACTCATAAAGAAGAAAAAATAATACAATGAGTCTTTTAAACACCCCAAATCCTCCTCCTGGATGCCTGGGAGCTCTGAGGTTCTGGGGACAATGGGGGAATTAATGCCACCCCCAAACCTGTGCAGACTGTGAGGCAGGAGGGTGACTGTACCTCCTCCATGTGAAGGAAAAAACTGGCATTGTGTTAAAAAACTCCAGTGGCTGAAGTCCGTCATGCCTGTTATTAGAATTAGCAAGCCAACCTCTTGAAATGTTGTCAAGGACAATGAAAAATCCTGTCTTCTTTATAATTACTGGTAACTTTTTTCTGCTGCTCTCTGTTAATTAGCAACCATAAAAAGCCATACCCACTTTGATGTCACTCAATTATCAATCAGTAAGGAAAGGATACTGAAGCAGTAATCTTAAGCGATGTAAAAACAAATTCTGTTGACCAACAAGGATTCTTTCCCCCTTAGATCTCAGTCACAGCTGGAGTCAGAGAAAGTGCTTTCATCAGATCCTTTGGTGTCCGGAGAGAGGAAAGGGAAGTGTGTGGCTGGGACTGCAGCTTGTGCTGGCCATTGAGGAGCTTCTGTGCAATTCTGTCCTTCTTGCCACCAGGCACTGTCCAGTGGGTGTGCAGTTCCCACTCTTGCTGCATCTGGCGCTTGCAGTGTCCTGCCCCACCAGTCACACAGATAGTATAATAGAGGCAGTCTTAGAGCTCCTCCACAGAGCTCACCTGAGGACACAGCTCAGGTGTCAAGTAGAGGTGACAGTGGGGAACAACTTGATGATTTCTTAGTCAGTACTGGAGACACTTATTTGGTGCTAAATACAAAAATGACCAAAAGAAGTGAGACAACCATTTCAGTAGCAGGAGTTACCACACAGATGCAACAAACAGCCTTTCTCGTCCTTCTCAGTGTTTATATTTTTAGAGACATTTTCTTATCCTAGAAATGGCTTTAAGTTATTCCAAGGAGCCCCTTGGAATGCCAGAAGAATTTGTTCTCTCTCCTTATAAAAGAGAAATTTAAAACTAACTAGGCCTATTTGACATACAGTCCAAACCTCAGTTCCCAGACTTCCATCTCCAGCCATTCAGTTCTCAACCAAGTTGTTCACAGAAGAAATGTCTGGGTTGTCCACCAAAACTTCATTTTAGATCTGACAACCCTTTAATGCTGATACCTCACCATGACAAAAACTTCTCTTGGGTAACAAAGAAAAGAATGCTTTGTTTCTGTTGAAATCAAGATTAGCACAATTTAAAAACAAGAAGTCCATCAAGAGTGCTAATCTTGGTAAGAGTCTAAAAATACTCATAAAACAACAATCATGGGCAATTAAATAGGTGGAAAAAAACTGTTATTTGTTCTTGTGCCAGTACCAGGCAGTTTTGAGGACAGTGGCTTTGTAATACAGCTTGATATCTGGTATTGAGATCCCACCTACTTTGTTCTTTCTCAGGATCGCTGCAGCTATTCGGGGTCTTTTTTTATTCCAGATGAATTTTTGGAGAATTCGTTCTAGATCTGTGACGTATGCCATTGGTATTTTAATGGGAAGTGCATTGAATCTATAGATTGCTTTGGGTAGTATGGACATTTTAATGATGTTGATTCTACCAATCCATGAACACGGTATGTTCTTCCATCTGTTTATGTCTTCCTCTATCTCTTTTTTCAACATCCTGTAGTTTTCTGAGTAAGGTCTTTTACCTCTTTAGTTAAGCTTATTCCTAGGTATCTTAATTTTTTTGGTGCGATGGTAAATGGGATTGTTTTTCTAATCTCTCTTTCTGAAAGTTCACTATTGGTGTATAGAAATGCCTCAGATTTCTTGGGGTTAATTTTGTATCCTGCTACATTGCCAAATTCATGTATTCAGTCTAGTAGTTTTTATGGAGTCTCTAGGGTTTTGTATGTATAATATCATGTCGTCTGCAAATAAGGACAGTTTTACTTCCTCTTTTCCAATTTGGATGCCTTTTATTTCTTCTTCTTGCCTAATTGCAATGGCTAATACTTCCAGTACTATGTTGAACAGGAGTGTTGAGAGTAGGCATCCCTGCCTTGTTCCTGTTCTTAGGGGAAATGGTGTTAGTTTTTGTCCATTGAGTATGATGTTGGCTGTGGGCCTGTCATATATAGCTTTTATTATGTTGAGGTATGATCCTTCTACTCTCACCTTGCTGAGAGTTTTTATCAAAAATGGGTGTTGGATTTTGTCCAATGCTTTTTCTGCATCAATTGATATGACTATGTGTTTTTTTTTTCTTTCAATTTGTTTATGTGATGTATCACATTTATTGATTTTCGGATATTGTACCATCCTTGCATCCCTGGGATAAATCCTACTTGGTCATGGTGTATGATCCTTCTGATGTACTGCTGGATCCGATTTGCTAAGTTTTTGTTGAGGATTTTGGCATCTCTGTTCATGAGGGATATTGGCCTGTAATTCTCTTTCATTGTGTTGCCTTTACCTGGTTTTGGTATTAGGGTGTTGCTGGCTTCATAGAATGAGCTTGGAAGTTTTTCTTCCTCTTGAATTTTGTGTAGTAGTCTGAGGAGGATAGGTTTTAGTTCTTCCTTGAATGTTTGGTAAAACTCCTCTGTGAAGCGTCTGGTCCTGGGCTTTTGTTTACGGGAAGATTTTGATGACTGCTTCAATTTCTTCCATAGTTATTGGCATATTGAGATTTTTAGATTCTTCCTGATTGAGTTTTGCAATGTTGTATTTTTCTAGGAATTTGTCCATTTCCTCCAGGTTGTCTAGTTTGTTGGAGTAGAGCTGTCCATAGTATTTTTTAACAATTATTTGTATTTCTGTGGGGTCTGTTGTTATTTCGCCTCTATTGTTTCTGATTTTGTTTATTTGGGTCCTCTCTCTTTGCTTCTTGGTGAGCCTGGCTAGAGGTTTGTCAATCTTGTTTATCCTTTCAAAGAACCATCTCTTGGTTTCATTGATTTTCTGTATTGTCTTTTTGGTCTCTATGTCATTGATTTCTGCTCTAATCTTTATTATCTCCTTCCTTCTGCTCACTCTGGGGTTTTCTTGTTGCTCTCTTTCTAATTCTTTGAGTTGTAGAGTTAGATGATTAACTACCTTTTTTTCTTGTTTTTTGAGATAGGCCTGTAGAGCTATAAACTTCCCTCTCAGAAATGCTTTCATTGAGTCCCATAGGTTTTGGATTGTTGTGTTTTCATTGTCATTAGCTTCCAGAATGCTTCTAATTTCTTCTTTGATCTCATTGGTAACCCAGTCAATATTTAATAACATGCTATTCAGCTTCCAAGTGTTTGAGTATTTTGGGTTGTTTTTATTGTATAGATCAATGGAATAGAATAGAGAGCCCAGAAATCGGCCTGAACAAATATGCTCAATTAATATTTGACAAAGGAGGCAAGAACATACAATGTAGCCAAGATAGTCTCTTCAATAAATGGTGTTGGGAAAATTGGACAGATATATGCAAGAAAATGAAACTAGACCACCAACTTACACCATACACAAGAATAAACTCAAAATGGATAAAGGACTTAAATGTAACATGGGAAACCATAAAAATTCTAGAAGAATCCAAAGGCAACAAAATCTCAGACATATGCCAAAGCAATTTCTTCACTGATATAGCTCCTAGGGCACTTGAAACTAAAGAGAAAATGAACAAATGGGACTACATCAAAATAAAAAGCTTCTGCACAGCAAAAGAATCCATCAACAAAACAATGAGAAAACCCACTGCATGGGAAAACATGTTTGCCAATATCATATTTGATAAGGGCCTAATCTTCAAAATTTATAGGGAACTCATACAACTTAACAAAAGGAAGATAAACAATCCAATCAAAAAATGGGCAAAGGATCTAAATAGACACCTTTCAAAAGAGGACATTCAGAAAGCCAAGAGACATATGAAAACATGCTCAAAGTCACTAATCATCCGAGAGATGCAAATCAAAACAACAATGAGGTACCATCTCACACCTGTTAGAAGGCTATCATCAACAAATCAACAAACAACAAGTGCTGGACAGGATGTGGAGAAAAAGGAACACTTTTGCACTGCTGGTGGGAATGCAGACTGGTGCAGCCACTATGGAGGACAGTATGGAGTTTCCTCAAAAAACTAAAAACGGAACTCCCATTTGACCCTGTGATCCCACTTCTAGGAATATATCCCAAGAAACCAGAAACACCAATCAGAAAGGATATGTGCACCCATATGTTCATAGCAGCACAATTCACCATAGCTAAGATCTGGAAACAGCCTAAGTGCCCATCAGTAGATGAATGGATTAGAAAACTGTGGTACATCTACACAATGGAATACTATGCTGCTGTAAAAAAAAAGGAACTCTTACCATTTGCAACGGCATGGATGGAACTGGAGAACATTATGCTAAGTGAAATAAGCCAGTCAATGAAGGAAAAATACCACATGATCTCACTCATTCATGGATAATAAAGACCATTATAAACTTTTGAACAATAATAGATACAGAGGCAGAGCTGCCTCAAACAGATTGTCAAACTGCAGCGGGAAGGCCGGGGAGGGTTGGCGGACAGGAGAGAGGAGGGTAAGAGATCAACCAAAGGACTTTTATGCATGCATATAAGCATAACCAATGGATATAAGACACTGGGGGGTTGGGGAGGCCAGGGGATTGTCAAGAGCGGGGAAAAAAAAGGACACATATGTAATACCTTTTGTAATACTTTAAGACATAAAAAATTTTAAAAAGAGAAAGAAAGAAAGAAAGAAAGGAAGGAAGAAAGAAAGAAAGAAAGAAAGAAAGAAAGAAAGAAAGAAAGAAGCCTTGTGAACTAAAAAAACAAAACTGTTATTTGGATAAAGGAAAAGCAGTTAGCAGGTGACAGCATTTCAGAGGCAGTGATATAGGAAAAATTCTTTTGAGGCAAGTAGGGGGTGGTTCCATAAATTTTTAAAAATTGTTTATTTATAAATGAAACAGTGCAATAGGCATGGACTGTATATAAGAAACGTTTAAACAAGGAACAATTTGTGGGTCAGGAACAGATTACTTCAATTTACATGTTTTTAATGGGAAAATGTATGTGGTTTTGAACAAATTGATTCCACTGTAATTGAACTGCATAAGAAACTTCATCAAATAAAGAATAATAATTATGTTCTTTGTATACATATACTTTTAATATTAAAGTGGATGTTCTACAAATTATATAATTGATATCTTAAAATGCTTTTAAAGGAGTTTAGAAACAGGGAAGGCAGTTTTAGGGAAGGGGGTCCATGGGAGAGTTGGACATATGTAATGGGCAGAGATAGCTCCAAGCTACCAGAATGTTTATCTCACATACACAGAGGATGGGGGAATGTTATAAGGTAAGGGAAGAAGAAGAAGAGGTGGGCACCCGGTTGTGAAGTGGTTTCATTAACCAGGACTTTGACTGGAATATTATGTTTGGGAGAAACATACCTAGACTCTGGATGTCACCAGAAACCTTTAAGGATTTAGGATTGACTTTGAAGCTTATAAAAGCCTTTTGAAAAACAGCCTGATGCCTTGCCTATTCACATGATTCATGGCATTCTTTTTACAGAAAGAACAAAGGTTGCTTTCCTGGGAGATGGCAAAGAAAGAACCTCAAGACAATTTGTGGGACTAAAACACTAGAGGAATTTACCAAAAAAATATGAGTATTGCAGTCAAAATGCAGTGACAACTATGTGGCTTGGTTTCTTCTCCCAGAAAGGCGAACTAAAGTTCAATTTTTCTGCCCTAACCGGTTTGGCTCAGTGGATAGAGCCTCAGCCTGCAGGCTGAAAAAAATCAATAAAATATATATTTTTTTTAAAGTACAATTTTCCTTATGATATTGCAGCAAAGCAGATTTAGGAGAGACTATACAGTCAATTGCTAATCTTTTGTTTATGGAAATAATCAGGTCAAATTAAAACTTGACTTAATGCAGCAAATAGTCATAATTTGGCTAACTTTAATATAAATGAGGGTGATTTAAGGGGAGAAATTTCCTTTCAAAAGTATCTATAACACATCTTTGTGTATATCAGATTCCTGTCCAAATTATCTTGAAAGTTTTATTTCCACCTATACATTGACTGGATCCTGAATTTTTCTAGTTTTCTTAAATATTTGGGCTACAACCCTCTGAACTAATATTTTATTTTTCTCTCATCATTTGACTTGAAGTTACTGAAACCTAAAAATTACCCCTGATCCTTGCAATTGCAAATTGCAGCTACACCAACTGATATAAACTTGAAAAATCACCACAACAGCATATTTAACAATCTCATTGACTGATTCTGTATAAGCCATATTCCACAAATGAGTGAGATCATGTGAAATTTATCTTTCTCAGAATGTACCTGAGCACCTCATCACATCACTAGAGACATTCAAACTGCACATAAGGAGGATCTATCAGATTGTCACTGCTTGCTTTCATTCTAGCTAAAGGAACCTTGAGCCCCATATCTAGAAATAGCCTTGATTGACAGCCTTGCAGAGTCAGAAACTGGAGTGACTATTTATCACTATATAATGTTCAACTCTGTGTCTGTTCTGAATCTAATGTATTTGCTAGCAATACAATATTTCCTTCATTTTGCCTGAGTAATATTCGTGCCATTTATCTTTCCCTTCTTTTAATTTTCAGCTTGTTTCAACCATAATATTTGAAAGGATTTTTCTGAAAGAAGGCTATGGTTGTGTCATGTGTATTTTTTTATTTAAATTCTTTATTGCTTAAATTATTACATATGAGTCATTTTTCCCACATTGATCTCACCCTGACTGTTCCCACCCCCCAGCACATGCCTTCACCACCCTAGTGTCTGTGTCCATGGGTTATGCTCATATGTATACATACAAGTCCTTTGGTTTATATCTTACTCTCTCTCAACCCCACCCTCCCTCTAAGGTTAGATGGTCTATTCCATACTTCTCTGTCTTTGGATCTATTTTTGTTCATTAGTTTATGTTGTTCCTTATATTCCACAAATGAGTGAGATCATGTGAAATTTATCTTTCTTCAACTGGTTTATTTCCCTTAGCATAATGGTCTCCAGATCCATCCATGCTGTTGCAAATGGTAAGAATTCCTTCTTTTTTACAGCAGTGTAGTATTTCATTCTGTAGATGTACCACCATTTTTTAATCCACTCATCTGCTGATGGGCACTTAGGCTGTTTCCAAATCTTAGCTATTGTAAATTGTGCTGCTATGAATATAGTGGTTCTTATATCCTTTCTGATTGATGTTTCTGATTTCTTTGGATATATTCCTAGAAGTGGGATCACTGGGTCAAATGGGAGTTCCCTTTTTAATTTTTTGATGAAACTCCATACTGTTCTCCACAGTGGCTTCACTAATCTGCATTCCCACCAACAGTGCAGGAGGGTTTCTTTTTCTTCATATCCTTGCCAGCATGTGTCCTTTGTTGATTTGTTGATGATAGCCATTCAGACAGGTGTGAGATAACTCATTTTCATTTTGATTTGCATCTCTCAGATGATCAGTGACTTTGAGCATTTTTTCATATGTCTCTTGGCCTTCTGTATGTCCTCTTTTGAAACGTGTTGATTTAGCCCCTTTGCCCATTTTTTGAGTTGTATGAGTTCCCTCTTAATTTTGGAGATTAAACCCTTATGGGATATAACATTGGCAAATTCGTTCTCCCATGTAGTTAGCTCTCTTGTTGATTTTTGATGGTTTCTTTTGCTGTGCAGAAGATTTTTGTTTTGGTGTAGTCTCATTTGTTTACTTTTTCCTTTGTTTCCAGTGTCCTAGGAACTGTATCAGTAAAGATATTGCTATGACAAATGCCTGATATTTTGCTGCCTATGGAGTCTTGTAGGATTTTTATGGTTTCCCCTCTTACATTTAAGTCCTTTAGACATTATTGTATTGTGTAAATTGTTGATCTAGTTTCATTTTTTTTCATGTATCTGTCCAATTTTCCCAACACTATTTATTGAAGAGACTGTCTTGACTCCATTGTATGCTTTGCTTCCTTTATTAAATATTAATTGAGCATAATGTCTTGGGTTGATTTCTGGGTTCTATGTACTGTTGCATTGGTCTATATATCTTTTCTTATACCAATACCAGGCAGTTTTGAGAATAGTGGCTTTGTAATATAGCTTGATATCTGGTATTGAGATCCCTTCAACTTTGTTCTTCTTTCCCAGGATTGCTTCAACTATTCTGGTCTTTTTTAATTCTACATGAACATTTGGAGAGTTTGTTCTAGGTCTATGAAATATGCTGTTGGTATTTTAATTGGGATTGCATTGGATTTATAGATTGCTTTGGATAGTATGGCCATTTTAATGATGCTGATTCTATCAATCCATATTCTTCCACTTGTTTTTACCTTCATCAATCACTGTTTACAGCATCCTGCAGTTTTCTTAGTACAGGTCTTTTACCTCCTTACTTAAGGTTATTCTTAGGTATCTTTTTAAAAAATATATATTTTATTGATTTTTTTACAGAGAGGAAGGGAGAGGGGTAGAGAGTTAGAAACATCGATGAGAGAGAAACATCGATCAGCTGCCTCCTGCACACCCCCTACTGGAGATGTGCCTACAACCAAGGTACATGGCCTTGACTGGAATCGAACCCGGAACCCTTCAGTTTGTAGGCCGACGCTCTATCCACTGAGCCAAACCGGTCAGGGCACTGGGCCAAACTGGTCAGGGCCTTAGGTATCTTAATGTTTTTGTTGCAATGGTAAATCAGATAGTTTTTTAGTTTCTTTTTCTGTGAGTTTATTATTGGTATACAAAAACCCTTAGTTTTCTGAGTGTTAATTTTGCTACATTGGCAAATTCATTTATTAAGTCTAGTAGTGTTTTGATGGAGTCTTTGGGGTTTTCTATGTACAATATCAAGTCATCTGCAAATAATTATAATTTTACTCTACTTTTCCAATTTGGATGTCTTCTATATCTTCTTCATGTGTGATCACTATGGCTAGCACTTCCAGTACTATGTCAAATCAGAGCAGTGAAATTGGACATCCCTGTCTTGTTCCTGTTCTTAGGGGAAATGAGTTTAGTTTTTGCCCATTGAGTATGATGTTGGCTGTAGGTTTGTCATATAAGGTTTTTATTATGTTGAGGTATGATCCCTCTATTCCCACTTTGCTGAGAGTTTTTATCAAGAAACGGTATTGGATTTTGTCAAATGCTTTTTCTGCATCAATTGATATGATTATGTGATTTTTGCCTCTCAATTTGTTTATATGACTTATCATGTTTAATAATTTGTGGATAATGTACCAGCCTTGTATCCCCGGAATAAATCCCACTTGATCATGGTGTATGATTTTTCTAATGTAATGCTGGGTCTGATTCGCTATAATTTTGGTGAGGATTTTAGCATCTTTGTTCATCTGGGGTATTGGCCTGTAATTCTCTTTTTTGTAGTGTCTATATCTGGTTGTACGGTAATGTTAGCTTTATAGAAAGAGCTTGGAAGTGTGCCTTCTTCTTGAATTTTTTGGAATATTCTGAGGAGGATATGTTTTAGTTGTTCTTTGAATGTTTGATAAAACTCCCTTATGAAGCCATATGGACCTGGGCTTTTATTTGCTGGAAGTTCTTCTTTTTGTTATTACTGCTTCAATTAAATCGGTAGTTATCAGCCTATTCAGGTTATTTTTTTTTATTCTTTCCTGATTGAGTTTTGGAAGCTTGTATTTTTTCTATTAATATGTCCATTTCACTACATTGTCCAGTTTGTTAGAATAGAGTTGTTTGTAGTATTTTTTACAATCCTTTGTATGTCTGTGAGGTCAGTTGTTTCTTCACTTCTTTCATTTCTGATTTTGTTTATTTGGGACGTGGTGCCACCTTCTTGACACCTCTGCATAAGGGGCCACAGCACTGGACTGGTGGTGCCGGACCAGCCAGCCCTTCCCATACAAGCGCCAGCCTCTCCCAACCCACCCCTCCGACATGTGTGCTGGACCAGCCGGCCCCTCCCGTGTGGCACAAGACCAGCCCACCACTTCTGTGTGGCACTGGCCCCAGGCCCTCACAGCCTCTGTGGCATTGTCCGGATGGACATCTGCCCTAATTAGCATATTACACTTTTATTAATATAGATAAGATCATGTTAGATAATTAGATAATTATCTATTAATTCCAATGTATAAAATGCTTTAAACATGGGTCAGTTTTGACTTTGATCAAATGACTTGAGTGCACTATGTAATTTTCCACTTCATCTATCTACACTAATAAAAGATAAAGATGCAAATTGGCCGTCATTTCACAATACCCACCAGCCAATCAGGAGTGGGTATGCAAATTAACCCAACAAGATGGTGGGTTAATGTGCATAAACAGGCACTGAGTGTCCTGGGGCAGCAGCAAGGGGCAAACAGTCCCCAAAGGGCCCCCACAGAGTGCAAACACCAGGGTATGTGGTGGCATCAAGTAGGCAGGTCCACAAAGAGCAGAGAACCACAGAAAGCAGGCTTAAGCCATCAGTAGGCTATCCCTTGAGGGGTCTCAGATTGAAGAGGGTGCAGGTCAGGCTGGGGGACCCACCCCCACCTCCCTGCAATAATTTCATTCACCGGGCCCCTAGTCCTATCTAATAAAAGACAAATAGGGTAATTAACCTTACCTCCAATACGCTTCCCATTGGCTAATCAGGGCGATATGCAAATTAACTGCCAATCAAGATGGCAGCCTGCAGCCAGGCAGCTGAAGCAAACATGAGGCTTGCTTGCTCCAGTGATGGAGGAAGCTAAGATTCCCCGCCTGCCATGGCTGGACTCTGAGCTGCACTCTAAGCAACAATGTCGCAATTATAGAAGCTAAACAAACCCCAGATAACTGCTTTCAGCCAGCAGAGGTCTCAAAGATGGAGTTGCAATAGTGTTTCAATTATAGAAGCCAAACAAACCCCAGATACCTGCTTTCAGCTGTCAGAGCTGGAACGTGCAGGAACACAACAATGTTTCAATTATAGAAGCCAAAGAAACCGCAGATACCTGCTTTCAGCAGCCTAGGCCTCAGAGCTGGAGTCAGGCCTCAGAGCTAAAGCTGGCTCTCATCTCCAGTGACAGCTATAGAAGGTAAATAAATCCCAGAATTAAAAAAAAAGAAAAAATGGAGAGTTTGGGAGCTTCAGTCGCCTGCCAGCCTGAAAACGGCACTCAGCCCCTCACCTAGACTAGTCAGGCACCCCAGTGGGAACCCCGACCCTGAAGAGGGTGTGACCAGCTGCAAACAGCCATCAGCCTCTCATCCAGGCTGGCCAGGAACCCAAGCGGGACCCCCACCCTGATCCGGGACATTATTCAGGGCAAACCAGCCGGCCCCCACCCATGCACCAGGCTGCTATCCTATATTGTAAAAGAGATGCTCAATGCACGAGCTGCCCTCTGCTGGTTAGTGTGCTCTCATAGGGGGAGCTCTACTCAGCCACTAGCCAGGCTGATGGCTGCCAGTATAGCGGTGGTGGTGGGAGCCTCTCCTGCCTCCTCAGCAGCGCTAAGGATGTCTGACTGCATCTTAGGTCTGCTCCCCACTGGCAAGTGGACATCCCCCGAGGGTTGCCTTGCTGCCAGAGGGATATCTGATTGCCATCTTAGGCCCAATCCCCTGAGGAGCAGGACTAAGCTAGCAGGTGGTCATCCCCCGAGGGGTCCCAGACTGCGAGAGGGCACAGGACGGGCTGAGGAACCATCCTCCCGAGTGCACAAATTTTTGTGCACCTGGCCTCTAGTCTACATTAATAAAAGAGAAACATGGTAATTAGAGTACGACCTCTACTTTTCCCATTGGCTAATCAGCATATCCTTATGCAAATTAACTGTCAGCCAAGATGGCGGCCGGCAGCCATGCACTGAAGCGAGCAGGGAGGCTTGCTTGCTTCAGTGACTGTGGACTCCAACATTCCCCGCCTGCTGCTGCCGGCCTCTCAGCTGCAACTCTAATCAACTATGTACTATGTTGCAAATAAGAAGCTAAACAAAACCCCAGAAACCAACCGGACTGAAAGCCAGCCGGACCACAACATTGTATTGATGTTTTCAGCAACAAGGCCTCAGAGCTAAAGCTGGCCCAGAATAGAAAAAAAAAAAAGAAAACAAGGAGCGTTGGGAGCTTCAGTCACTCGCCAGCAGGAAAACAGCCCTCAGCCCCTCACCCAGACTGGCCAGGCACCCCAGTGGGGACCCCCACCCTGATCCAGGACACCCTTCAGGGCAAACCAGCCAGCCCCTACCCATGCACCAGGCCTCTATCCTATATAGTAAAAGGGTAATATGCCTCCCGGCACCGGGATCAGCGGAGCAGCGAGTCTCCCGGCACCGGGATCATCGTGACAGGGGGCAGCGCCCAAACCCCCTGATCGCCCTGCGGCTCTGTGTGTGACAGGGGGCGGGGCCACAACATCCCTATCCGCCCTGCTCTGTTCATGACAGGGGAAGGCGCCCCAACCCCCTGATCAGCCCTGCTCTGTGCCTGATAGTGGGGAGCTCCCCAATCCCTTGATTGCCCTGTGGCTCTATGTTTGAGAGGGTGCAGCGCACCAACCCCCTGATTGGCCCTGCTCTGTGTGTGACAGGGTAGAGCCATAACCTCTCCATTGGCCCTGCCCCGAGTGTGACAGTGGCGGTGCCCCAACCCCCTGATTGGCCCTGCTCTGTGGGTAATAGAGGGTGGCGCCCCAACCCCCCTCCACGGACTTTGCTCTGTGTGTAACGGGGTAGATCCATAACCTCCCCATTGGCCCTGCCCTGAGTGTGACAAGGAGCAGCTCCCCAACCCCCTGATCCGCCCTGCTCTGTGTGTGACAAGGGGTGGTGCCCCAGCTCCCCTATCGATCCTACTCTGTGCATGACAGGGGGGAGCTTCTCAACCCCCTGATTGACCCTGCTCTGTGTGTAACAGGGTACGGAACCCCAACCCCCCTGATGGGCCCTGCTCTGTGAGTGACAGGGGGCAGCGCCCCAACCCCCTGATCGGCCCTGCTCTGTGTGTGACGGGGTGGCGCTGCAACCTCCCCATCGACCCTGCCTTGAGTGTGACAGGGGGCGGTGCCCCAACCCCCCAATTGGCCCCACCCTGAGCTTGACTGAGGGTGGCATCACAACCTCCCAATCCACCCTGCTCTGTGCATGACAGGGGGCGGTGCCCCAACTTCACAATCAGCCCTGCTCTGAGCCCAACCAGGGGCTGCACCTAGGGATTGGTCCTGCCCTCTGCCACCCAGGAGCAGGCCTAAGCCAGCAGGTCGTTATCTCCTGAGGGGTACCAGACTGCAAGAGGGCACAGGCCCGGCTGAGGGACCCCTCTCCCCCCCTGGTGCACAAATTTTTGTGCACCGGGCCTCTAGCCTTCTTCTTCTACACTAATAAAAGAGAAACATGGTAATTAGCATACGACCGCTACCCTTCCCATTGGCTAATTAGCGAGATATGCAAATTAACCACCAGCCAATATGGCGGCTAATTTGCATACTGCAGGCAGGGCCCGACAGTGCCAACCGCCAGCTCGCCTCCATCCAGGGCTGGCGGCAGAGGTCCCTGCCCTCTTCCGGCCTCCCGTGGGGACCCGGTGCTGGGCACCCGCTTCACCCTCATCCGGGCCTCCCACGGGGGACCCAGGGCTGACAGGTGGGACCTAGGTGTTTGGCACCTGCTCCACCCTCATCCGGGCCTCCTGCGGGGGACCCAGGGCTGGCAGGTGGGACCAGGGTGTTCGGCACCTGCTCCGCCCTCATCCGGGCCTCCCTCGGGGTCCTGGGGTTGGCGGTGGGGCTGCAGCTATCTGGTACCCGCCCGGGTATCCCCTGTGCTACCGGCCGGGCAGCAGCAGCGATCTGCCCGCTGGCGCATCCCATGTGCTACCCAACTCAGGCGGGCAGGTCGGGGGCATGCCTGGCAGCCTCAGTCAGTGCCTCAAGCCCCAGCAGCAGCAGCAGCAGCAGTGGCAGTGGCAATAGCAGTGGCGGCAGTGCCCCCGACCTGCCCACCCAGGTTTGAGCAGCCCCAAGCGGGCAGTGCTTTCCATCAGTCGACAGTTGGCACACACGCATCCAGGTGAAATCACCAGCGCCTGCAGGAGCTCAGGCCTGTGGGAAAGCAGGCACCCTGAGCTGGTGATCCCAAAGGCCTGATAGCTCAGCAGTGGAGGCCGTGTTGGGACTGGGGAGTGGTGAGCAGGCAGAACATGGCCCTGATTGGGCCAGTCGCTATGACGCCCACTGTAGCCAGCACACTGCCTGATCAGGGGGCCAGCAGCCAACCTCACAGCCCCTCCCGCCTGCAGACCTTCCCCTGATCAGACTCTCCCATCCACATCGAGAGCACGGTGCTCAGAGTCTGGACCCTTCCTGGCAGCCCAGAGTCCCTGGGGTTAAGAATTCTGATGGCCCTGCCCAGAGAGTAGAGGTGCCTGAGGGGCAGGGACAGGGACCACAGGCCTCCAGGGAGCACTGCAGAGTTGGCAATGAGAGGAGAGGGCCTGTGAAGGAGGAGAAGGTGAAGCCAGTGTACATTAGCCCAGAATCCAGCCCTTCCCCTCCAGAGGCAGCAGGACCTAAACCCCAAACTCCAGCCAAAATTGGAAGAGCCTGAGGGAGCTTCAGGAAACTACGCAAAGCTGCACATTGAGAATGAGAGATTTCGTGAGGCCCTGACCCAGACCACGCTGCGGCTGGAGCAGCTCAAGGTGGAGCTGGAGCACGCCATGCAGAGGCAAGAGCACTTTGCAGAGAGACCGGCCATCCTGGAGCTGGCGAGATTTGAGTGCAGGGCCCTGGAGAGCAAGGCCACTGAGCTGGAAGAGGAGCTGAAGGGCCTGTCCAATCTCCGAGCTGACAACCAGCGCCTCAAAGATGAGAATGTGGCCCTGATCTGCGTCATCAGCAAACTGTCCAAGTGACCCCGGAGGACTTGCTTCTGCACCCGCATTTATACAGCTGCTTTTGCCACATGCACCCCTTCCCTGTGTGAACATGAGTGATAGGGCTGTCGAGGAGTCTCTGCGAAGCCATAACCTTCCTTGAGATCTCCAGGTTAGGAGGGGAGGACAGAGCCCCCAGGAGCCAAGGGGGCCATCTGAGGCCAGGTAGAGGGACCAAGGCTGCAGGCAGGAACAGAAAGGAACTGGGGACCAGGAAGTGCCAAGACCAGTAGCCAGGACCAGAGTGGTCACGCAGAGGTCCCCTCTCACGTGCGCTGCCACCAGTCACCCCTCCAGGCCCTGAACAGGGATCCTAGAATGTGCCAAGCATCCCACTGGCCTGGGCCAGGTGAGCCTGTATATAGGGTCTGTGTGCAATAGGGAGGGATGTCTTCTATTTTTTGCTGCCCCCTCCCCATCTCTCTCCTGGGCAGGGGGAGAAGGTCTTTTTCAGACATAGCATAGGCACCACAAATTAAAATTGTGGAGTTGCCAAAAAAAAAAAAAAAAAGAGCAGGCCGGCTGGCCAAATACCCCCTCTCTTCCCACCACCCGCCCCCCGCCAGCCACATCCTTGACCAACCTGCCCCACCACAATAGGCCCACAGCCCCTCCCCGTGGCTATCTGCCCCTGATTTCACCCCCCCACCCCAAGAGGGGGCAGGGATGAGCGGCCAATGTCCTGCAGCCCCTCCCCAGGTTGGCCCCACCCTTGATCCCCCCACTCCAATAGGGGGCAAGGTTGGCCAGCCAATCTCCTGCAGCCTCTCCCCTTGCCCAGCCCCATCCCAGATTGCCCCCCCGCCACCGCAATCAGGGGCAGAGCTGGCTGGCCAACCACCCATGGCTTTTCCCCCAGGCCACTGGCCCTGATCGCCACCCCCCAACCCATTTGGGGGGGGTGGTTGCCCAGTCCACCAACCACAGCCCCTCCCCATGGCCAGCCCCACCTCCAATCGGCCCCCCAACCCCAATCAGGCTGGTGAGGGGAGGGCAGTTTGGAGCAATCAAGCCGGTGGCAGGGGGTAGTTGGGGGCAAACAGGTTGACAGGGGAGGCAGTTGGGGGTGATCAGGCCAGCAGTTGGGGGTGATCAGGCTGGCAAACAGAGTGGTTAGGGGCAATCAGGCAGGCATGCAGGCAGGTGAGTGGTTAAGAACCAGCGGTCCTGAATTGCGAGAGGGATGTCCGACTGCTGGTAAAGGATTGGGCCTAAAAGGGCAGTCTGACATCCCCCAAGGAGTCCCAGATTGGAGAGGGTGCAGGCCAGGCTGAGGGTCCCCCTCCCCCCAGTGCACGAATTTCGTGCACCGGGCCTCTAGTATATATATAAAAGGCTAATATGCAAATTGTCCAGTCTGGAATTCCACTGGGAGAGCAGAAGTTCCATTGCTTGCTATGATGTGTGCTGACCACCAGGGAGAGGCACAGAACATGGCAGGTAACCATCAGCAGCTACACGGCAATGAGGGAGCATGGGAAGGAAGTGGAGAGGCAAGTAGGCTAGGCCTACGGTTCCTACCCTGCATGAATTTCATGCACCAGGCTTCTAGTCTACTAAAAAGATTTGTTGTAACAACTAATTTTGGTATGGATATTTCCAAATGAGTCATGTTGGTAACTTTATTTATTGGTCAAATCTCTGTTAGCCTGTAGGATCGATATCACACTTGATTCACAGAAAGAATGGAAAGGTTTCCCTGTTATTGTGTTATCAGGAATAGCTCACATAACATTGAGATGATCATATTTGTAGAGGTTTAAGTGAGTTCTCCTGTGAAAGCACCTGCACCCTTTACTCCTTTGTGGGAAAACTCAGCTTTATTATTTCTTCCATATGAATAATAGACCATTACAAATTGCAAGGACAATAATGAAGAAAAGAGGGTTTGGAATGGTCCTCACTTACCTAAGTACCCATTCCCCTTCGCATTCCCTTTCTTAAGGTCTTGTTGGTACCTGCATCTCAGAGCCTCTTGAGAAGATGGCTGGCCTTCAGGACAACACTCTGAGGATTGTTCTGGTGGGGAAAACCAGAAGTGGAAAAAGTGCAACAGCAAACACGATCCTTGGGAGAAAGGAATTTGATTCTAAAATTTCTGCCCATGCTGTTATCAAGTCCTGTCAGAAAGCAGAGCGATAGTGGAATGGGAGGAAACTTCTTGTGGACACCCCAGGGCTATTTGACACCAAGGAGAAACTGCAGACCACCTGTAAGGAAATCAGCAGGTGTGTCCAATTAACCTACTCTGGGCCTCATGCCATCATCCTGGTTCTACAGCTTGGCCACTACACTGAAGAGGAGCAGAGAACAGTTGCATTGATCAAGGCCTTCTTTGGGATGGTGGCCATGAAGCACATCATCGTCTTGTTCACTCACAAAGATAATTTGGGTGAGAAGATAATGAGTGACTTTTTAGATGAATCAGTTGTGAACCTACAAAACATCATCAAGGAGTGTGGGTACCGCTTCTGTGTCTTCAATAACAACCAGAATGCAGATGAGGCTGATAAGTAAGCTCAACTGCAGGAGCTGGTGGAGCTGATAGAGGAAATGGTGCAGAAGAACGGAGGGGTTCACTTTTCTGATGCCATATACAAGGACACAGATGAAAAGCTGAAGAAAATCTATGCTGAGAAATTGGAGATGGAAATTAAACTAACAGAAGAACAATGTGATCAGGGAAAAATATCACAGGAAGGAAAAGAGGAAAAAATAAAAGTGCTAAAGATGAAGTATGAAGAACAAATTAAAAATATAAGGGAACAAGCTGAAAGGAATATATTTGCAGATAATGTACAAAGGATTTGGAATATGCTTTCAAATCTATGGCATAGCTTTTTCAAATACTGTAAATTTTATTTTTTTATTTTTAATTTGCATTTATTTGTTACTATGGTAGATTGTATTTTCAAAAAATGGTTATAACAGTATCTTCTATACCACCTATTCTTCTTTTATTTTTTAATTTTATTTTGCGCTTAAAGTATTACAAAGGGTATTACATAAGTGTCCTTTTTTTCCCCCCCGCCCTTGACAAACCCCTACCCACCCTTACCCCCCAGTGTCATATGTCCATTAGTTATGCTTATATGCATGCATACAAGTCCTCTTACTCCCCTCCCTCCTGCCCCCCAACCCTCTCTGGCCTTCCCACTGCAGTTTGACAATCAGTTTGAGGCAGCTCTGCCTCTGTATCTATTATTGTTCAAAAGTTTAGAATGGTCTTTATTATCCATGAATGAGTGAGATCATGTGGTATTTTTCCTTCATTGACTGGCTTGTTTCACTTAGCATAATGCTCTCCAGTTCCATCCATGCTGTTGCAAATGGTAAGAGTTCCTTCTTTTTAACAGCAGCATAGTATTCCATTGTGTAGCTGTACCATAGTTTTCTAATCCATTCATCTACTGATGGGCACTTAGGCTGTTTCCAGATCTTAGCTATGGTGAATTGTGCTGCTATGAACATCTGGTTACATATATCCTTTCTGATTGGTGTTTCTGGTTTCTTGGGATATATTCCTAGAAGTGGGATCACAGGGTCAAAAGGGAGTTCCATTTCCAATTTTTTGAGGAACCTCCATACTGTCTTCCATAGTGGCTGCACCAATCTGCATTCCCACCAGCAGTGCACAAGTGTTCCTTTTTCTCCACATCCTCTCCAGCACTTGTCATTTGTTGATTTGTTGATGATGGCCATTCTGACAAGTGTGAGATGGTACCTCATTGTTGTTTTGATTTGCATCTCTCGGATGATTAGTGACTTTGAGCATGTTTTCATATGTCTCTTGGCTTTCTGAATGTCCTCTTTTGAAAGGTGTCCATTTAGATCCTTTGCCCATTTTTTGATTGGATTGTTTATCTTCTTTTTGTTAAGTTGTATGAGTTCCCTATAAATTTTGGAGATTAAGCCCTTATCAGATATGACGTTGGCAAATATGTTTTCCCACGAAGTGGGTTTTCTCAATGTTTTGTTGATGGTTTCTTTTGCTGTGCAGAAGCTTTTTATTTTGATGTAGTCCCATTTGTTCAGTTTCTCTTTAGTTTCAACTGCCCTAGGAGCTGCATCAGTGAAGAAATTGTTTTGGCATAAGTCTGAGATTTTGTTGCCTTTGTATTCTTCTAGAATTTTTATGGTTTCCTGTCGTACATTTAAGTCCTTTATCCATTTTGAGTTTATTCTTGTGTATGGTGTAAGTTGGTGGTCTAGTTTCATTTTCTTGCATATTTCTGTCCAATTTTCCCAACACCATTTATTGAAGAGACTATCTTGGCTCCATTGTATGTTCATGCCTCCTTTGTCAAAAATTAATTGAGCATATTGGTTCGGGCTAATTTCTGGACTCTCTATTCTATTCCACTGATCTATATGTCTGTTCTTGTGCCAGTACCAGGCAGTTTTGAGAACAGTGGCTTTGTAATACAGTTTGATATCTGGCATTGAGATCCCACCTACTTTGTTCTTTCTCAGGGTCGCTGCAGCTATTCGGGGTCTTTTTTTATTCCAGATGAATTTTTGGAGAGTTCGTTCTAGATCTTTGAAGAAGGCCATTGGTATTTTAATGGGAAGTGCGTTGAATTTATAGATTGCTTTGGGTAGTATGGACATTTTAATGATGTTGATTCTACCAATCCAAGAACATGGTATGTTCTTCCATCTGTTAATGTCTTCCTCCATCTCTTTTTTCAATGTCCTGTAGTTTTCTGAGTAGAGGTCTTTAACCTCTTTAGTTAAGTTTATTCCTAGGTATCTTAATTTTTTTGGTGCGATGGTAAATGGGATTGTTTTTCTAATCTCTCTTTCTGAAAGTTCACTATTGGTGTATAGAAATGCCTCAGATTTCTTGGGGTTAATTTTGTATCCTGCTACATTGCCAAATTCATGTATTAAGTCTAGTAGCTTTTTGATGGAGTCTCTAGGGTTTTGTATGTATAATATCATGTCATCTGCAAATAAGGACAGTTTTACTTCCTCTTTTCCAATTTGGATGCCTTTTATTTCTTCTTCTTGCCTAATTGCAATGGCTAAAACTTCCAGTACTATGTTGAACAGGAGTGGTGAGAGTGGGCATCCCTGTCTTGTTCCTGTTCTTAGGGGAAATGGTGTTAGTTTTTGACCATTGAGTATGATGTTGGCTGTGGGCTTGTCATATATGGCTTTTATTATGTTGAGGTATGATCCTTCTATTCCCACCTTGCTGAGAGTTTTTATCAAAAATGGGTGTTGGATTTTGTCGAATGCTTTTTCTGCATCAATTGATATGACCATGTGGTTTTTTTCTTTCAATTTGTTTATGTGATGTATCACATTTATTGATTTACGGATGTTGTACCTTCCTTGCATCTCTGGGATAAATCCTACTTGGTCATGGTGTATGATCTTTCTGATGTACTGCTGGATCCGATTTGCTAAGATTTTGTTGAGGATTTTGGCATCTATGTTCATGAGGGATATTGGCCTGTAATTCTCTTTCATTGTGATGTCTTTACCTGGTTTTGGTATTAGGGTGATGCTGGCTTCATAGAATGAGCTTGGAAGTGTTCCTTCCTCTTGAATTTTTTGTAGTAGTCTGAGGAGGGTAGGTTTTAGTTCTTCCTTGAATGTTTGGTAGAATTCCCCTGTGAAGCCATCTGGCCCTGGGCTTTTGTTTGCTGGAAGCTTTCTGATGACTGCTTCAATTTCTTCCATAGTTATTGGCCTATTGAGGTTTTTAGATTCTTCCTGATTGAGTTTTGGAATGTTGTATTTTTCTAGGAATTTGTCCATTTCCTCCAGGTTGTCTAGTTTGTTGGAGTAGAGTTGCCCATAGTATTGTTTAACAATCATTTGTATTTCTGTGGGGTCTGTTGTTATTTCGCCTCTATCATTTCTGATTTGGTTTATTTGGGACCTCTCTCTTTGCTTCTTGGTGAGCCTGGCTAGAGGTTTGTCAATCTTGTTTATCCTTTCAAAGAACCAGCTCTTGGTTTCATTGATTTTCTGTATTGTTTTTTTAGTCTCTATGTCATTTATTTCTGCTCTAATCTTTATTATCTCCTTCCTTCTGCTCACTCTGGGGTTTTCTTGTTGCTCTCTTTCTAATTCTTTAAGTTGTAGAGTTAGATGATTAACTACCATTTTTTCTTGTTTTTTGAGATAGGCCTGTGGAGCTATAAACTTCCCTCTCAGGACTGCTTTCATTGTGTCCCAGAGGTTTTGGATTGTTGTGTTTTCATTGTCATTAGTGTCCAGGATGTTTTTAATTTCTTCTTTGATGTCATCGGTAACCCAATCAATATTTAATAACATGCTATTCAGCTTCCAAGTGTTTGAGTATTTTGGGTTGTTTTTATTGTAGTTTATTTCTAACATTATGCCATCGTGGTCTGAGAAGATGCTTTTTATGATCTCAATCTTCTTGAATTTGTGGAGACTTTGCTTGTGACCCAATATGTGGTCTATTTTTGAATATGACCCATGAGCACCTGAGAGGAATGTATATTCCGCAGCTGTGGGGTGTAGTGTTCTGAAGATGTCAATTAAGTCCATCTGGTCTAGTGAGTCATTTAGGATTGCTGTTTCTTTGCTGATTGTTTGTTTAGCGGATTTGTCCAGTGATGTCAGTGGTGTATTAAAGTCCCCTACTATGATTGTATTATTGTCGATCTCTCCCCTGAAATCTTCCAGAAGTTTTCTTATGTATGTGGGTGCTCCTGCATTGGGTGCATATATGTTTACCAGGGTTATATCTTCTTGTTGTATTGATCCCTTTAGATTATGAAATGGCCTTCCTTATCTCTGGTTATGGCCTTCACTTTGAGATGTATTTTGTCAGATGTAAGTATTGCTACCCCAGCTTTCTTTTCCTTTCCATTTGCGTGAAAGATATTTTTCCATCCCTTCACTTTCAGTCTGTGTGAGTCCCTTCCAATGAGGTGGGTCTCTTGTAGACTCCAGATGTATGGGTCATGTTTTTTTATCCATTCAGCCACTCGATGTCTTTTGGTTGGAGCATTTAGTCCATTTACATTTAAAGTTATTATTGAAAGGTACTTGTTTGTAGCCATTTCTTTTTTTTGTGTGTGTGTGGCTGTTTTCTTTCTGAGCTTGATATTTCTTCTTTTACACCAGTCCCTTTAGCATTTCTTGCATGGCTGGCTTGATGGTGATAAACTCCCTTAGCCCTTTTTTGTCTGTGAAGCTTCTTATTTCCCCTTCAATTTTGAATGATAGCCTTGCTGGATAGAGTATTCTTGGATTCAGTCCTTTGCTTTGCATCACTTTGTAGATTTCCGTCCATTCTTTTCTGGCCTGATGTGTTTCTGTTGAGAAATAATTTGATAATCTAATGGGAGATCCCTTGTATGTTACTTTCCGTCTCTCTCTTGCAGCCTGTAAGATTCTCTCTTTATCCGAACATTTGCCATGGTAATTATGATGTGTCTTGGTGTGGGTCTTTTCGGGTTCACCTTGTTTGGGACTCTCTGGGCTTGTGTGACTTTTTTCTTCCCCACCTCAGGGAAGTTTTCTGATATTATTTCTTCGAATAGGTTTTCTAATCCATGTTCATCTTTCTGTTGTTCTGGCACCCCTATTATTCGTATGTTGTTTCGTTTCATGTTGTCCCAAAGTTCCCTTAGGCTCTCCTCCTGTCTTTTAATTTTTTTCTCCATTTGCAGTACAGTTTGAGTGTGTTTTGCTTCCTTGTCTTCTAATTCACTGATTCAGTCCTCCGCTTCTCCCAGTCTACTGTTGATACTTTCAATGGTGTTTTTTATTGCAGCTATGTCGCTCTTCATTTCTTCTTGGGACTTACTTAAGTTGTTGATTTTTTCATCTGTTTCTTCTAGCTTCTTGCATACGTAGTTGAGTTTTTCATCTGTTTCTTCTTGCTTCTTGAACATCTGGTGCATGTACTCTAGGAACCTTATTCTGAATTCTTTTTCCGTCATGTTGCATATCTCTGTCTCACTTAGCTGCTTTTCTGGCAAGTCCTCCTTTTCTTTCCTTTGGGGGTTTCTTTGTCTACCCATGTTTGATCTCACTGACATTACTAGTTGTTGAATCGTTCAGTGGCTGGACCCTGGGTGGCAGTGGCTGCTCCCTGGGTGGCAGTGGCTCCTCGGGCTGTGGTTGCTCCTTGGGCGGTTGTGGTAGCAGCGGCTCCTCTGTTGATAGCAGAGCCTCTGGTGGGTGCTGTTCACAGCTGTGGTGGCTCTTCTGGCTGGTGGAGGGAGGCTTCAGACGCAGCAACTGTTCCCCAGGCAGAGCGTGTGGTGGTCAGGAGGCCACTGTTGCTTGAATCTGCTGCATTGATTTAAAGGCACAAAATACAACACAACAAGGCACAATGTACCAGGCACTGAACACTATTGTATTTACGATATTACTAACCCCAAATAAAGGTGGCCACCCGAGCTAAGAGAGTTGGGAGATAAGGGGGAAAGAAGAGAAAAAGGTAGAAGAGAAAAAAGAAAGAAAGAAAAAAAGGAGTGCAAAAATGAAATTGGAAAAGGGAGGGGAAAAAGAGGAGGAAAAAGAAAAAAAAAAGTAAGAGAGAAAAGGGAGTGAAGTGTAAAAGGGGGAGAGACTATTTATATGAGGAGAAAACTCCTATAGGTCCACCACTAATACCAACAAATTACAG
Source organism: Myotis yumanensis (assembly GCF_028538775.1). Lineage (NCBI taxonomy): Eukaryota > Metazoa > Chordata > Mammalia > Chiroptera > Vespertilionidae > Myotis > Myotis yumanensis. The sequence continues at coordinate 6,440,148 of NW_027223760.1, forward strand.
CAACAGATTCCTGGAGATGAATACAAACTACAAACAACCAATGTTATCAAGCGACGCAAGGGGAAACAGGAGCACAGAAATAACCGGGGGGGCGTGGGGGGGGGAAGAGGGAGGGGCAGGAAAATAAAAAGAATAAGCAGTCTAACCTGACAAACAATCCAAAAAAAAAAACAACCCAATATACTCGTCAATCAAGCAATCAACAATAAAACAATAGAGAGAGAAAAGAAGAAGAGAGAGAGAAAAAATGGATAGTGAAGGAAGATAAGGGAAAGGTGTATATGGATTTAGAACAGGGGATTGGACATAGGATATTTAAGCAGGGTTAAATTTTGACAGGGGGTAAAAAGAAAAGGGAAAATCGAAAGCTGGAGTAGGGTAAGAGAAACAGGACAGCAAAAGGGAAAAAGTGGGGAAGATTGTTTAGCACAGAGGCAAATTGAGGTAGAGAAAAATGTTGCTAAAGGAACGATGAAAATAGAATGGAGAACATTAGTCCCAAAATAAAATAAAGACAAGATAAAATGACACTTTAAAAAATGGTAAAATGATAGCGGTAATAATACTAGTTAAAAATAAAAATGTAGTAGCTGAAAGGGCAAAATCAGGTGATGGAGAAAAAGAAAAAAGAAAAAAAATGTTTTCTTAGTTAAAAGGAGAAAAAGTAATTTAAAAAAATAAAAATAAAAATGTGCAGTAATGCAGGTGCTTCAGATCTTCTACTCTTCTTATTGGCACGCCCGGAATTCAGGAGAATGTTGACTTTCCCTCTGATACACTGTTCCTCCTTGTTGTAAGCCACAGTCCTTATTGCCTTATCTGTATTTACAGAGGAGTCAGTTCGTGGCTCTGCCTCTGGGTGGCAGTGTGTCTGGGTTGACCTCCGAGGCTATAAGTTCTCTCTGACCAGGAGTTCTCTATTGTACCTGAACCAGCTCCACCCAGAGCTGGTTCCCCCGGCGCCACTCCCAGCTCTGTTTCCCAGGCTCCCCAAAAACAATCTTCCCCTACAAGCTCTGCTAGTGACCCCGACTGGGCACTCACATGCACTGGGGTCAACAATCAAATTCACAGAAGTAAGAGGAAGTGTGCAAACAAGAGCCTGGGAAGCTGTTCGAACTCGCAGGGTTCCACCCTCCAGAACCGCGCGGAGTGTCTGCACGGAGTGTCTGCGCGCGCTCAAGCCCCTGGCAACAAGTAGCCAGCTATCAGGGAAACTCTGAGGCAGCCCTTTTGCATCCAGTCCAACTATGGGCTCATTTATAGTGTTACCTTCTGGCAGCAGCCCTGCGGGAGCCCTCCCCACTTGCGAGACACGCTGGCCTCTATGGGTGCGGATTTTGGAGTGCGCGGATTTTGGAGTGTGCGGATTTCCCCCTGCCCCCGCGCGCGCATTCCTAGCTCCAACCTGAAATGCGAACCGCACCTTTGGGGTAAGTCTAACCTTTCCGTGGAGGGGTGCAGGTCTCTTCTGGGCTCTTGCAGTCCCGCTGTTTGCGAGTCATTGCCTCCAGGTTAGTACCCGCTGGGTTAGTAGCAGATCTCTGGATGCCGGTAACCGCTGCCCAAGATGGCGAGGTCTGCCGCTGCGCTGGCGCCCAGGGGGAGGTTTCAGCCTCAATCTCTAACCATCCACATTTTTTAGGAGTTTTCTGTCTTTCCTGGCTGCAGACTGTCTCTCAGCTGAACCTCCCCAGCTTGATCGGGCTGATTGTTACCCGTTTCAGCTGCTCGCCCCTATCTGTTCCGGGACAAAGCACCAACACGTCCGTCTAAGCCTCCGCCATTTTTCTGATCCCCCTTCTTCTTATAATCTTAGCATGCTTTTCCTTTTGTTGAGTTATATGGGTCTGTGCCACTGCCTTGTAATTCCATGGAATTTGTTACTGCTTTGGCAAATAGTGGATGGCTGTGACTTCTAAAGTTAGATAGGGAGGATGCCTCCTTGCTCTTTGGAGTACGTGCCCTTGGCACATGGCCCCCATGTGGTGAGGAAGCCCAAGTTGTCCATCGAGTCCACATGAAGAGGACATGAAATCACTGGCTCACTCCCCTGGCTGCTCTTTCATCTGCCAGCAGAAACAACTTACCACCCATGATAGTAGGGTAAGATGGAAGCAGATTCTCCAGCTGCCAACTGAGCCATCTCAGATGAAGCTGCAAAGAGCAAAGATGGGCCACCTCCACTGCATCCTGCTCAGGTTTCAAGAGAAAAATAAATTATTGTTGTTGCTTTAAGCCAATAGGCTTCGGGATGGTTTGCTATGCAGTGAGAGCTAAACAGAAGCATCCTCCCATCATTCTCCACCAATCCCCACAATGCGAACAAGCTGAAGAAGCTAGAAAATGGCATAATCATAAAATAATATATTATGGAGATTTCACAGGCTCAATTTAGGACAATTCAAATGAGAAATCCTTCATATATCAGTGTTAGCACCACTGGTGATGCACATTATTTTCGTCCACTTCTCTGAGTTCCTTTTTAGTGAAGCAGCAGGCTTCTCCAGCAAGATGGTTCTATTGTCCACATGAGGCAGGATAATAAGAAGCTAGGAAATTTCCTGGGCAAGTGGGGAAACTGAGACAAGAAAATTAAACAAGGCCAGACTATTTGGGTGTCTTGCAGCCAGCTTGTGAATCACAAAACTTTATCTTCACCAACCAAGGACACTTGAGAGCAAATGGTTTATATTCTCCTCTCTAATCAGAAGATACATAGCTTACATCACCCTGGTCTGAGAAGTAGAGCACAAAGACCCAATTAAGGCCATTTGTGCCAGCTAAACCCAATGTAGAAGAAGTCAGGGAACAAATAACAAAAACCCATTAAAGCCAGACAGACCTAAGATAAAAGTAAAACTGATCAAAGAATAATTCCAAACTCCCCCATACACTCATTTTAATGCATCAGCATATTAAAAATGCACCTGGAAAGCTGAAAAAAAAAAAAAAAAAAACAAGGGATAGAAAGCCCTCAGGATAAAAACTCATTGCTTTAGAGCAGGCCCATACCCTTTTCCACACATGAACTTTTTATTTCTTCCTAAATGCTAAAGGTCCCCAGGAGAGACTGCAGCCAGCAGAACAGTGGCAGTGACAGCTGGACCCGGGCTCAGCCCATGATCCTATCTCCCTTGTCCTTGACTTCCCAGGGAGCTGAAACAGCCCTGTCTTGGCTCAATTCTTTTCTATAACATTTCTAGAGCCAAAGCAGCCCCACCTAGGCAGCCTGCTGTGGCTTCTTCTACCTTAATCCCTTCCTTTATTTCACTGTCCCCAGATTTAATAAACATACTCACAAAATCGCCTGGACTTGTGTTTTGAAATCTTTCCTGCATCAAATCAAGAACCCACACACTACAGGGTAGAAAAGAGGACATATGCAATCCTCTCAACAATAAAGATTAATTTTTTTAAGAAAGACCCCACCCACTACAGGTCAGACTGAGAAGATCCACTTTGGCTGGTCCCTGTCCAGTAACACATGGACATCTGGGAGTTATGAACTTTTCTTACTGTTTCCCTCTTGCTTTTCTTTTTAAGGTACCTAACTTGAAATATCTATTAAAACATTATCTTGAAAATCTCTTCTCTGCCAAATGTTTTCCTCTGCAGTTCCATCCTTTGCCCTTCTTTACCCTAGCTCTTTGCCCAGGAGGCTGATCTATGTGGATCACATTGTTACCCAACCCAAAGATTCTCCACTTGGGGTGTTGTATTCAAGAAGGAGACATGGTTGTCCGAAGGCAGTTTTATTTACTTGTAGCAAATTAAGGAAACATGGGATTCATATAAAAAGATCTAATGCCTCAAAGGGAGTCTTGGCCATAGCTTACACTATTTGATCAATTACAGGTTGGTTTATTCTTTGCAGTTGGCTACAGTTATACTGCTGAGTTCTTGTCAAGATCATCCTGTTTATAGCTGGACTGGTATATTTGAACATTTAGCAAGAACAGCATCTACACTAATAATATACAAACATGGTAATTGACCGTACCTTTGCTACGCTTCCCATTGGCTAATCAGGGTGATATGCAAATTAACCACCGACAAAGATGGCGGTTAATTTGCATACATAGGCGCAATGCTGGGAGACGAAAGAGGAAGGATGGAAGAAGCCGCCTGCGGCTGAAGGTGATCGGAAACCCATGTGACAGCCAAGAGCCAGGTGGCAGGGCCATGATTGGAGAACCAGGCTGCCTTTGCCTTCCCCAGCCAGTAATTGGAGAAGCCGGGCCATGGGCCGGGAGCGTCGTCACCTGGGGACGTGATCTGGTCCCCGGTGGGTGAAGCAGCCAGGCTCCAGAAGGAGACCCAGAGGCTGGGGCTGCATCACTGCCAGGGAACGTGATCTGGTGCCTGGGCGGCAACACAGCCCCAGCCCCAGAAGGAGACCCAGAGGCTGGGAATGTCCTTCCCACATCAGCAAGCGGGAAGCAGCTCTTCAGTTGGAGGTTTAAGCCCAAGGTGGGAGGCGCCATTTCCTGTGTGGAAAGGCAGGGGACTTGGCTAAACACAAGGTGGCACCATGTTTGTGTACAGAGAGGCAGAGGTGTGGCTCAGAGTGGGGTGGTCTCACGTATGGAGAGGCGGGGGCGTGGCTCAGAGAGGGTGGCACTATGTCTGGAGAGACCAGTGCTGAGGCCTGGTGTTCACCTCAGGATGCAAGGGGCAGGAGAGGAGCTGGAGGTAGAGGAGTGCGACTTCAGGCAAGTGAAGGAAAGGGGCAGGTCGCCCAGCTGTGAAGCCGTTCTGAGCTTCCTGACCCAGGTTTTCAAATGTAAATATTACTTCAGATGTTGTAGTTGCACATAGTTTATTCACTTGCCCTCATCTTGGCTGTTAAAGTCATGCCCACCCCCTGGGCAGCCAGGCCTCACGTTCATGGCACAGAGGAGGTTTGGTTCTGGGGTCACCCCTTAGATTTTTAGCAGCTGCTACACTTGGTCGATAGGAAGAGTGAGACTTTAGCCCTGAAAAGACGGAAGGCTTGGGGCAGACGGTTCCCTCGAGGGCTCAGCCTGCTTTCAGGCCGTAGGCACAGGGAACATCCAGGGAAGCCCCCAGAGCAGGCATCCACCTGAGCTCAGACGAGGCCATTTTGCAGCCTCCCCTTCCTCTGTCCCAGGTGGTGGGGGCCGTGACTACCTCATGTTAAAAAGTTTAAAAACAAACAAACAAAAAGGTGTGCATGACTCCTCACTGTGTTCATTTGTAAAAAAAAAAAAAAATGCTCTTAAGACCTCGGGCGGCAAGGCAGCCCAGCCCCAAAGAAAATATATGCACAACCCATGCACACAGACAACAGGATGGTGATGGCCAGAGAGAAGTGGGGGGCAAGAGCTAGGAAGAGGGGGCAAAGGGGGGGAAATAGGGACATCCTATATAAATCCTATGTAATAATAATAATAATAAAAGGCTAAGAATATACACATTGACTGAACAGTAGAATGGCAGGTTGCTATGATGCTCACTGGCCACCAGGGGGCAGACGCTCAATGCAGGAGCTGCTCCCTGGTGGTCAGTGCACTTCCATATGGGGAGTGCCACTCAGCCAGAAGCTGGCTCATGGCTGGCCAGCGCAGAGGTGGTGGCAGGAGCCTCTCCCACCTCCATGGCAGCACTAAGAATGTCCAACTAACAGTTTAGACCCGATCCCTTGGGAGCCTAAGCCTTTAGTTGGACATCCCCCGAGGGCTCCCTGGCTGCCAGAAGGATGTCTGACTGCAAGCTTAGGCCCGATCCCTAGGGGAGTGGGCCTAAGTCGACAGGTGGACATCCCCCAAGGGGTCTTGGACTGTGAGTGGGCACAGGCCAGGTTGCAGGACTCCCTCCCCACCAAGTGCACAAATTTTTGTGCACCGGGGCTTCTAGTTGAGTAAGAATGGCCCAGATCTTAAAGACTCTCTAACAACATAAGTGGGAACTCTGGCTCTCTGAGTTCAGCTTGGCTTCTGCCAATGGGAAGTGCAAGCAGGAGATCTCTTCTGGGTAGAAAAGCAAGGTCAGGGTATTTGTTCTCCTGCCTCTCTCCCAGCAAGGCCATCTCTGACCAGCTGCAACCCTAAGTCAAAAGTCATACCTTCTCTACTCAACTCTTTTTCTGGGTTCCTATTCTCTTCACTCCAATATGGTTAGGGTGCAATTTCCTCACTGTTGCCAGCAGTCTCCCCTTTCATTTGCATACCCTGTGTGCACAGCTTGTAGGAAACCCTTGCACTTGACTCTCCCCCAAGTATCTAATTAGAGTGGGCCATCTCTGCTGCTAGTATCCTGATTGATAATTCTTAACAATACCCACTGTCTTTTCTCTTGCAGACATACACTGACAATTATTAGTGTTTCTTTTAAAAATCCCCTCTAGTGTTTTCTGATACCAGAATATCTCTCCTGACAGCTGAAATCTGTGTCATTGCCCAAGCAGAATGCAATGTGTTCATACCTGATGAGTCTGCTAATGTATCATCTTTGCTTAATCACATGAGAATACAAGTCAATACCCTGAGTGATTAGACGCCCAGCTCAGGAGACTTGCTAAGTCAGTGGTTTGGGTCATGGTGTTCTGGGTGGAAAAAGTTATCCCTGATTCTTGGAATTGGTGTCTTAACCTGTGTTTTCACGTGTGATTGTATTGTTGCTATGGCATCTGAGAGAGCAGCCACCAAAAGAGCCATTTTCATGCTTTTGAAGCCCCTTGCTGACCTCTCAGGGCACACTGCAGAAGAAGGGGGTGGCATATGAAATTGTGAAAGCCGGTCATCATACATGAGTGTTGGTGATAGATGGACAAGAGTCTCAAGTCTGGGCAGTTCTTACTGAATGCTAAAATGTGGCACAGTATTTTGCAGAGGAGCTCCAATGGGATGAGCTTGACTTAAATCACTACGGATGAGTCTAACCAGCTACAAAGAAGAAATCAACATGTAATTAATAAAACTGTGTATATAAGCAATGGCTAAGCCTCCCTTAGGAGAAGCAGAGCTCTGAAAAGCATTGCCCTGTCTCCTTTACTTGTTACAACTGAAAATGGAACTTTTTCTCCCACTAAGACTGTGTTCCTTTGAACCCATTGTGTCCTGTTACACTGGGGAAGGTCATGGAGAAGATGTGACCTCCAGTTGACCCGAAGGCTGGACCAAGGTAATTGGAGATTCACCCCAAGCCAGTCTTTGGAATGTGCATTCAGCTTGCCTTTTCCCTTCCAGGAGCTGCCTCAAGGACACAGTCTTGAGATACTAATGTGTTGTTGAGACCATCTGGATGGTGTACCTGGCTCAGCCATTTTTTCAAATCGGGCAGGCAAGTGCAGAGAATATTTGTCTTTTGGTCACTCAAGACAAGCCTTGTAAGTAAATTTCCTGGCTTGTTAAACTGCCACCTACCCATCTGCCATGGCCTGCTTCTCTCTTGAGTCTCTTCCTGTCCTCTGTATGGGGGCCAGTTTCAGATTAGTCCCAGGAGGTTTGGAACCAACATGTGCTTTTAAAACAGCAGTCTCATCTATGTTTTTAAGCAAATATAAAAAATGAAGTATCTAAGGCAATTGTCCTCAAGAACTTTCTTCCTGTTAAAAAGCATCTTGATTTTCTAAAATTCTTTCTAAATTGGGATTTAGAATCAATGAATTGCCACATTGCAGAACATCATTATTCTCTCCTCTCCATAGAGATCTGAGATCTCACCTCTAATTCTGGGTCTCAGCCACTCACATACATGTGCGCATCGAGGAACGATGGCAGAGCATATCTGTGCTGAGCACACAAGCAGTTGCTGGATGGGGTGCGAGGGCAGTGTAGTTGGGGTGGGCAGGGATTACTACAGGGCATGAGGAAACCAATAGACCCATTATCTTGGTTGTGGTGATAGATTCACTGGTGGATACATATGTAAGAATTCAGTCAGTTCTCTGTTCTAATTATATGTAGCATATTATATGTCAAAATGCTTATTCATGTCTTTTTTCTTTTTAAAATTCAGTTGCCTTTTTAGTAATGGATTATTAGAGTTCTTTATACATTCTGTTCTTCTTTTTAAAAAATTCTTCATTGTTTAAAGTATTATATATGTCTCCTTTTCCCCCCCATGGACCTCTCAATGGTAATTCCCACCAGCTATCCCCAGCACATGTCCTCACCCAGCTACTGTCTGTATCCATGGATTATGCTTATATGCATGCATACAAGTCCTTTGGGGGATGAGAGATATACATTCTGTTCTTTGTCAAATCTTTATCAAGCATATTTAAAAGTTCTTTATCATATGTGTGATTTGCAAAATTTTCTCCCAGCTCATAGCTTGATCTTATTTCTATCATCTTCTTATTGACTCAGATATATTTTTCTGATTATTTGTAATTTTTTCTAATGAGCACCCTTTTTCCTTCCAAGATAATAATTTTTATTTTATTAAATTTATTGGGGTGACATTGATTAATTAAAAACATAGGTTTCAAATGGACAGTTCTATAACACAACATCTATATATTGTATTGTATGTTCACCCCCCCACAGCCAAGTCTCCTTCCATCACCATATGTTTGAACCTCTTACCCTTTTCTATCTGTCCCCTCACCCTCTTTTTCCTCTGGTAACCACCATACTGTTGTGTGTGTCTATGAGTTTCTGTTTGTGAAACCAGACACAATGGATTCGAGGCCACCTGTAACTACTTGAGCCAAATAAAGCAGAGATGGGGTTCAATCATATATGAGCATTTATTCCAATAGTGCCGGTAATATGGGGAGAGCAGTTGGTCACCCTGGAAATTCTGCTCTGACAAACCCCCCTTGCCCTTAAGCTGATTATATACACAGGAGGGAGAAGATTGCTACATGCAGCTGCGAGTTGCAAGTGTAGCATGGGAAGGGCAGGATAGAGTCTGCAGCCCAATCTTCTGGAGCTCAAAGTCAGATAACAAGGTGGCTAACCTTCTACGATGTTGCAAACAGCTCAGCCCATTCCTGGGACTGGAGAATGGTCAACTTTCCTGAGGCAAACTCCCAGAGAGGGTCAGGGTCCGAGCAACCAAATCAAAGTGTGTCCTGTCCTTGGTCTGTTCTCAAAATGTATTTCTTTTCTGTGGCATGGACCCATCGAGGAATCTTATCTTTTGACAGCCTTGTTCCATTCACCAGTTCTCCAGTGCCTGTAAGAAAACTTCTTATATATAGTTGGTAAGGTGAATAATTATTAGACAGCTGTGGCTCTATTCTCATTGCATGGCCTTCCCCACTATCATTTGTTTGTCTGGTTTGTTTATTTGTTGTTTTCTGTTTATATCCCACAGAAATCATATGGTTCTTGTCTTTTTTCATGATTTATTTCATTTGATGCTCTCAGGATCCATCCATGTTGTCCCAAAGGCAATATTCCATTCTTTTCATTGCTAAATATATTCCATTGAGTATATGTACTACATCTTTTTTATGCAATTATCCATCAAAGGGCACTTAGGTTGTTTCCATGTCTTGGCCACCATGAATTAAGCTGCAATAAACATAGAGGTACATATGTCTTCACAAATAAATGTTTTCAGATTTATTGGGTAGATACCAGAAAGGAATTGCTGGGTCATATCATAGTTCCATTGCTTATTCTTGCAGGAACCTACATACTGTTTTCCGTATGGCTCTATCAGTTTACATTCCCACCAGCAGTGTATGAGGGTTTATTTTTCTCCACAAGCTCCAACACTTGTTACTACTTGTCTTTTTTTATGATAGCCATTCTAACAGGTGTGATGTGGTATCTCATTGTCGTTTTGATTTGCATTTCCATCATAGCTATTGAAGTTGAGCACCTTTCCATATATCTGTTAGTCATTTGCCTGTCTTTTGGGAGAAGTGTCTGATCATGTCATCTGCCTTTTTTTAAAAAACTGGATGTTTTGCTTTATATTACTATTTCTGTAAAGCTTTATATACAGTATATATACATATATACACTAGAGGCCCGATGCACAAAAATTTGTGCACTTGGATGGGTCCCTCAACCTGGCCTGTGCCCTCTCGCAGTCTGGGACCCCTCGGGGGATGACCACCTGCTGGCTTAGACCTGCTCCCTGGGGGACTGCGCCTAAGCTGGCAGTCAGACATCCCTCTGGCAGCCCAGGAGCCCTAGGGGGATGTCCACTTGCCAGCAGGAAGCAGGCCTAAGCTGCAGCTGGACATCTTTAGCACTGCTGAGGAGGCGGGAGAGGCTTTTACCACCACCACTGTACTGGCAGCCGTCAGCCTGGCTTGTGGCTGAGCAGAGTTCCCCCTATGGGAATGCACTGACCACTACGGGGCAGCTCCTGCATTGAGCATCTGCCCCCTGGTGGTGAATGTGTGTCATAGTGACCAGTCATTCGCAGTTGTTCTGCAGTTAGGGTCAATTTGCATATTACCCTTTTATTATATAGGAGTACCTGGTGAGGGGCTGATGGCTGTTTGCAAGCTGGCCATAGCTCCTTCAGGGTCGGGGTCCCCCCTGGGATGCCTGGCCAGCCTGGGTTAGGGGATGAGGGTCATTTTCAGGCTGGCCACACCCCCTTCAGGATGGGGGTCCCCTCTGGGGTGCCTGGACAGGCTGGGTGAGGGGCTGATGGCTGTTTGCAGGCTAACCAACCCCGCAGCAGGGACCCTCACACTATGAGGGTGTGGCCAGCCTGGGAGAGGGGCTGATGGTTGTTTTCAGGCTGGCCACGGCCCCCAGCCACTCAAGCTCACAGTGGAGGCTTGCTGAAAGCAGGTATCTGGGATTTATTTGTCTTATATAATTGAAACTGTTGCCATAAGCAGAGGCCACAGTGGACTCAGGGCTGGCGGGAAGCTTGGCTTCCTCCATCGCCGGGCAACCAAGACTCTTGATGCTCCAGCTCCCTGGCTGCTAGCTGCCATCTTGGTTGGGTTAATTTGCATATAGTTGCTCTGATTGGCTGGTGGGCGTGGCTTGGGTCATAGCAAAGGTACAGTCAATTAGCATCTTTGACTTTTATTAATGTAGATATGTACATATATTTACTTTTTCAGATTTACTTTAAAAATACCTTTATTTTTGAAAGTATTACAGATGGCCCCTTTCTACCCCCATTGAAGCCTGCAGCAGCTCTTGCCCCCTCTCCAGATCTTCACTGCACTATTGTCTGTGTCCATGAGTTATGAATACATGCATTGAAGTTCTTTGGTTAATCTCTTCCTACCCTGCCCTTCCTCCCTCTGAAACATGCCAGTCTGTTACATGCTTCTATATCTCTGGATCTATTTCATTTGCCAGTTTATTTTGTTTATTAGATTCCACACATAAGTGAGATCATGTGATTCTTGTCTTGCTCTGACTGCACTGTTTCACTTAACATAATACTCTCCCGGTAACTCTTGCTGCCTCAAAGAGTAAGAGATCCTTCTTTTTCACAGCTGCATAGAACTCTATGGTGTAAATGTACCACATCTTTTTAATCCAATCATCTACTGAGGGGCATTAGGGCTATTTCTAGATCTTAGTATTGTAAAAAATGCTGCTATGAACATTGGAGTGAATATATTTCTTCTGGTTGGTGTTTCTGGTTTCTTAGGTTATATTCCTGGATGTGGGATCACTGTTTCAAATGGCAATACCATTTTTAATTTTTTGAGAAAATTCCATAATGTTTTTCATAGTAGCCACACCATCCTGCATTCCCATCAGCAGTGTACTAGGAGTCCCTTTTCTCCACATCCTCACCAACATTTGTCATTTATTGATGGCAGTCATTCTGACAGGTGTGAAGTGATACCTCATGTCATTTTAATTTGCATCTCTCTCATGATTAAAGACTTTAAGCATTTTTTCATGTGTCTCTCAACCATCTTTATGTCCACTTTGGAGAGTCCTTTGTACCCTTTGTCATTTTCAAATTGAATTGTTGACCTTCCTATTGTTAAATTGTATGAGTTCCTTATATATTTTGAGAATTAACCCTTTATCAGATGTATCATTGGCAAATATGTTCTCCCACACCGTGCGCTCCCTTTACATTTTGTTGATGGTCCTTTTGCTGTTCGAAGCTTTTCACTTTAATGTAGCCCCCTTTGTTTATTTTTTCCTTTATTTCCCTTGACCTCTGAAATGTATTGGAAATATATTGCTAGGAGACATGTCTGAGATTTTGCTGCCTATGGTTTCTTCTAGGATTTTTATGGTTTTACAACTTACATATAAGTTTCTTATCAATTTTAAGTTTATTCTTATTCATGGTATAACTTGGTGGTCTAGTTTCATTTTTTTTTTTTTGCATGTACCTATTTAATTTTCCCATCACCACTTATTGAAGAGATTACATGTTCTTTTTTCCCCCATTAATATTGCTTTAACAGATTCTTTTTTTAAAATTGTTTTATTGCTTAAAGTATTACAAAGAGTATTACATAGGTCTCCTGCATTTTCTTACCTACATTGTCAAATATTAATTGAGAAAATGGCTGTGGTGGATTTCTGGGTTCTATGCTCCATTCCATCAATATGTATGCCTGTTCTTGTGCCAGTAGCTGGCTTTTTTTTATTACAGTGGCTTTGTAGGATAACTTGATATCCAGTATTTTGATCCCACCAATTTTGTTCTTCTTTCCCAAGATTGCTGCAGCTATTTGGGTCATTTTTTGGTTCCATATAAATGTTTGGAGTATTTATTTTAGATCTGTGAAAGATGCCATTGGTATTTTAATAGGGATTGCATTGAATCTATAGATTGCTTTGGTAGTATGCACATGTAATGATGTTGATTCCACCAATCCATGAACACAGTGTATTCTTGCATTTGTTCATAATTTCCTCTCTCTCTTATTTCAGTAAGCCGTAGTTTCCCAAGTGCAAGTCTTTTAACTCCTTGGTTAAATTTATTCTTAAGTATCTTAATTTTTTGTTTCAATGGTAAATTGGATTGCTTTTTAGTTGTTGGTGTTTTTTTTTTCTGAGAGATCATTATTGGTGTATTAAAATGCCATTGATTTTTGGGTGTTAATTGTATATCCTACTACATTGCCAAATTCATTTATTAAATCTGGTTTTTTTTGGTGGTGTCCTCAGGGTTTTCTATATACAATGTCATGTCATCTGCAAAAGCAGGAGTTTTTCCTCCTCCTTTCGAATTTTGAAGCCTTTTATTTTTTCTTCTTGTCTGATCACTGTGGCTATGACTTCCAGTTGAACAAGAGTGGTGAAAGGGAAATCCCTATCTTGTTCCTGTTCTTAGGGGGATGCTTTTAATTTTTGACCATTGAGTATGATGTTGTCTGTAGGTTTGTCAAGTGGTCTTTACTGGATTGTTTGTTTTTTAGTTGTTGAGTTGTATGTATTCTTTATATATATGTTATATTAATTATTTATCAGAAGTGTTGATTGAAAATATCTTCTCCCATTTGTCATTTGCCTTTTTGTTTTGTGATGGTTTCTTTTGCTGGTCTGAAGCTTTTTAGTTAGATATAGTCTCATAAATTTATTTTTGCTTTTGCTTCCCTTGCCTTTGGGGTCAAATTTATAAGATCTTCTCTCAGACTAAGGTTATAAGTTGGCACATATGTCTTCTTATATGTATTTATTGTTTAACGTCTTATATTTAGGCCTTTTATCCATTTTAGTACATTTTTGTGCATACTGACAAATAGCAGGTTTCTCTACTCTCATTCTTTTGCATGTGGTTTTCCAGTTTTCCTAGCACTGTTCATAGAAGAGACTATCTTTTCTCCCTTATGTGTTTTTGGCTCTTTGTTGAAAATATATAGATAGATAGATAGATAGATAGATATAGATAGATAGATAATTTAGATAGCTAGATATTTCTGGGGTCTCAATTATGTTCCATTGGCCGGTTGTCTCTATTTCTGCCACACCCAGTGTTTTGATTATTGTTGTAATATAATTTGAAGTCAGGGAATGTGATACCTCTGGCCTTGTTCTTTTCCCTCAGTATTGCTATAGCTATTCGGAGTATTTTGTGGCTCCGTACAAATTTCATGATTTTTTTGTTGTATTTCTTTTTAAAATGTCATTGGGATTTTGGTGGGGATTGCATTAAATTTGCACATTATTTTGGGCTATATGGTCATTTTAACTATGTTAATTTTTCCTATCTATGAATGTGGAATATCTTTCCATTTCTTTGTGTCTTCTTTATTTCTTTTTAATAATGGCTTGTGGTTTTCTGTGAATATGTCCCTCACAAATCTTTGTTACATTTATTCCTAGGTGCTTTATCCTTTTCATTGCAGGTTTAAAAGGAATTGTTTCTTTTTTAATGTCTTTTTCTGAAATTTCATTATCAGTACATAGGAACAAAATGAAGTTTTGTACATTGATTTTGTATCCTGCAATGTTACTGTAATTGTTTCTAATAATAAACTTAAAGCTAAATGTTAAGGGCCTTTAGAATACACTTGGCTTAATTTACCTCAGCTGGGACTCAGGGCAAGGGCAGAGCCACACCCTGAGGGCAGGACCAGTCAAAGACCAGATGCCACTCAGTCTGACTCTCCCACCCAGTGTTAAGGGGATGGATCTCATGATGTCAAAGGCCCACCCAGATGTGATATAACTTCCTATAATTCAAGTATATAATAAACAGCTTTCGGAGCTGGCTCTCTGTGTGCCTGTCCCTCCAGAGGGCAGTTACCACACCCATCCCAAGCTTTTAATTTATTTTATGTCTGTCTCTCATTATTCTTTAATCCCGAAAGCGCCTCCTAACTTGCTAGAAACAGTTGAAGTCTCCCCCTTCGTGCGGGATGTGGAGAGGAGACCCCAGCCCCAGCATACCCGCCATAGCTAAAATTTGTGTAGTTACCATATAGCTGCATCTCATAAGCTTAAAAATACAGTAATTATGCTCTTGTTCTGTTATGCCCAGATTTCAAGATCCCCCAAAGATCCACCAGTGAGAGCCAAGTCCGATGCAAAAGCATAGAGTCTTTATTCAAGCCCGGGCTTGGTCCCTCAGCCTCCCTTACCAGCGCAGCGGTAGGGTGCGAGAGCCCCGGTTCCCAAGAGAACAAAGAATTTATAGGGCTTGTGGTCGGGGGGTGGGGGCACACTCGGACCACTGATTTGGCAGATTCTGGTTGGTTGAGTGAGGGCTGGGGGCTAGCGACGCAAGGGCAGAGTGCGGCTAGGGTCTGGTTACACAAAGACAGGGGGGTGGTCACCACACTTTAGTGTCTTGGGTTAGTTCTCCTTGCATTCCCATTGGCTGGTTTAAGGGCGGGCTGAGTAACTGATACATTTAGTGGTGTGTTTTATTTTCCTTGGAAGAGGAGTCAGGGACACAGTCTGTTCTTTCATTCCCCCCTTGTCTTGGAACTTATGGCTCAATCATGAGACGGACTGCATTTCTATCTCACCTTCCGTTGCTAGAGGCCTGTACTGGGCTTGCAAAACCATCAACTGAACCACCCCTACGCGCTCTTTGACAAATTGGACTAGTCTGTTAATAATACAAGGGCTGAAGGTCAACAGCATTAGGAGGATTACAAGGGTCCTGCGAGGGCGGAAATAAGAGTAGTTAACCACGGAGACCAGTTAAACAAAGAGTCATACCAAGACTGAGATTGCTCTCTCTCTAGCTTTCGCTTCTGTAGTCCTCTTATGAGAGCCATGGATTCTTTCACAACTCCGGAGTGGTCAACATAAAACAGCACTCCTCCCCTAAAGCGGCACACAGGCCCCCTTGCTGCATGAATAGCAAGTCCAATCCCCTTCTGTTTTGGAGTACTACTTCAGATAGGGAAGTGAGGGATTCTTGCAGATGGGTAATGGATTTTTCAATCCTTTATATGTCTAGGTTGATGGCTGCTCTCAGGACTCCATAGTTCTTGTCTTGTATGACAAGTGAGGATATTCTGGCTCCGGCCCCCGCTATCCCCACCCCCAAGAGTGCAGCCATAGTCAGGGCTGTAACAGGCTGTCTCTTGGGGATTAGCAGAGCCTAATCTGCTAAGTACTTCCTTTCCTGTGGGATATACTAGTTTGGGGATCAGCTGCCCAAGTGTGCAGAAGCCTTCTTTCGGGGAATTGAGGATTCGGGAGTGGACACAGGGAGCGAGGCCGCTGGAGCAGGCCCACCATGCGTTTTCAGGGAGAATTAAATACACTGTTTTATTGGGAACTGTAAGGGCTTCACTACAGAGATGCGACTGTTCATGGGGCACATGGCCTATGCAAGTGCCCCGCCCTGTTACTGCCTGAAGGGTAAGTCTTGCAGCAGACTGCTGCCATCTACAGGAGCTAGAATTAATGGCGGTGGTGTACTTGCCCGCTAGTGGCAATGCCCTCATAAGTAAGGTGGCTGGATATCTAGACAGAGCCAACAGGACTTTGTCAGGTCGGGTCGGGAAGCATTCAGGACCTGGTATGCTCCGACAACCATGCTCCACAAGGGGTCTGCATCAGACGGAAGGTCGTACCCCGGGGTAGGAGATGCAGTGAATGCAGGCGATGTCCCGGTAGGGACAGGGGGTGCGGGGGGCTGTGGAACCGGGGCCTGAGTGCTCTTGGGTGTGGACACCTGGGTGGTAACAGGCGGGGGAGCTCATACTCGGTTGGGCCCCACCCCAGCACGGGTCTGTTGGGGAAGGGGCGCTGCCTGCACTCAGAGAGTACACAGCATTCCCGGGTCTCCCACCCTGTTGTAAAGTCTGATTCCCCAAGTTTTTCCAGCGTCCCATTTTGTTGCCCTTTTCCCTTGTTCCGTGTAGGATATTCATATGGGGTTGCAAAGATACCTCCCAAATCCCTCAGGGCAAGGTGGCGCCTCCGGCCGTGTCATGGTTATTAGGTCATCAGCTCTCGGGGGAGTCCACCAAATGTGCCCGGACAAGACACACGACCATGAGGCGCAGAAGTAGTTCCCTATTCCCCGGCATGAGTCCTGGATGTGGTCCCATGAGTGCCCAGGGCAGACGTAGAAATGGAACTGTCTAAAGTTCTTGGGTCCCAAGAGGGTCGGCCCATCAAAATCTTCATAAGTATGTGCAGTTATTATGTCAGGAAAGAGGGTAAGAAGGTCTATGTAGAGGTCCGGGTACCAAGTGTCTTTAGGGTGCAACTGGGAAGTCTGATTAAGCGAGGTCCCCGAACTGGTGTCTATGATCTACCAGGTAAGATTGTAAGGGGTGTGGGGACTCCCAGCAGCATGGGTGACAGCGAACATAGTCAATAGAGTACCAACATCAGGCAGGTCGAGTGAGCTGTAGCTTGAGCTTGAGTGGGTTGCGTTGGTCTTGGTCAATGTTCCATTGCGTGATGAAGTTCTCCTAGGCTGCAGAGGGGTCAGCTGGGTGGATGTGGGTGTGATGGACCCAGGTCGCGATGCCATCTACCTTGAGAGCAGTGGGTGTAGTCAGCACTACGACGTAGGGGCCCTTCCAACGTGGCTCAAGGGTCTCGAGGCAGTGCCTCTTGATGAACACCCAGTCTCCCAGTCTGTACTGATGAGGCGTCGGGGTTGGGCCAGCCTCGTAGGTGGCACGCAGGTGGGGCCAAATGTCCTCGTGCACCCTCTGGAGCCCTCTTAAGAGAAAAGATATTTCTTGATTTTCAAATTCAGCGAGAAGCTCAGCTTTAAGGTTAGGAATGATAGGGGGTGGCCTGCCAAACATGATCTCGTAGGGAGTAAAACCCAGGGTATAAGGGGAGTTCCTCACCCACTAAAGGGCATACGGAAGGAGAGCCACCCAGTCCCCGCCAGTCTCCATGGCTAATTTGGTAAGGGTCTCTTTTATGGTTCTGTTCATTCTTTCTACCTGCCCTGATCTCTGGGGCTTATAAGCACAATGTAATTTCCAATCTGCCCCTATAGCCTTGGCTATTGCCTGTGTTACCTTTGAAATAAAGGCTGGTCTGTTGTCTGACCTTATCATAGCAGGAAACCTATACCTGGGTAGGATGTCTTCTAGCAGCTTCTTGGCTACCATCTGAGTGGTTTCATGCTTGGTTGGGAATGCCTCTACCCATCCAGAAAAGGTGTCTACAAATACTAAAAGATATTTGTAACCATACTTCCCTGGCTTGATCTCAGTGAAGCTGATCTCCCATTGAGCTCCCGGCTTGGTTCCTCTGAGCCTGGCTCCTTTTTCACTCGACCCGGCACTCGCATTCGTGAGTTGGCAGGTCTTACAGGTGGATACAATTTGATTTATTTTGGAGTCTTGTTGGTAAATCTTGATTCCGGCATGCTGGATTAAGTCCTTTAATTTCCGGGCCTCCAGGTGGGTGGACTGGTGCATGCGTTCTAACACTGAGAATCCAAGCCGGTCTGACAGTATGAGTTCCTTGTCCGGTGTATACCACCATCCCTTTATCTCCTGGGCTAGGGGAAGTTCCCTGATCCACTGAAATTCCTCCTGGGAGATTCTGGGTTGGTCTGGCAAAACTGGATCCCCTGGGTTCAGTAGTTGTAGGGCCATGGTAGGGACCGAAGTAAGGGCCGCTGCCTTGGCTGCCTGATCAGCCTTTTGGTTACCTCTTGCTACCGGGTCATCTGTCTTCTGGTGCCCTTGGCAGTGGATAATGGCTAACTTGGCAGGAAGCCATAAGGCTGTGAGCAGGTTGAGTATCTCCTGCTTATTCTTTATAGTCCGCCCTTCTGCTGTCAGTAGCCCCCTCTCTTGATAGATTGCCCCATGAACATGAGCCGTGGCAAATGCATAATGGCTATCTGTGTAGATGTTGAGCCGTTTTCCAGCTCCCAGCGTCAGCGCCTTAGTGAGGGCAACAAGCTCCGCTCGCTGGGCTGACGTTCCAGAGGGTAGAGCTTCTGCCCATACGGTGTCCATCTCAGTGACTACCACTGCCCCTGCATAC
This sequence comes from Myotis yumanensis, assembly GCF_028538775.1. Lineage (NCBI taxonomy): Eukaryota > Metazoa > Chordata > Mammalia > Chiroptera > Vespertilionidae > Myotis > Myotis yumanensis. The sequence continues at coordinate 6,458,963 of NW_027223760.1, forward strand.
CTGTGCCCGTCCCGTATGAAGCTGCTCCCATCCGTGAACCAAGTGGCCTCAGCATCTGGGAGGGGCCGGTTGGTCAAGTCCTTTCGGAATCCATGTACTTGCTCTAGGATTCCTGCACAGTCATGTAATGGGGCATCCAAGTCGGGGTCAGGCAGCAAAGTAGCTGGGTTAAGGGCCACACTAGGGTGGAATTGCACTCTAGGAGGGTTGAGTAGGAAGCTCTGATAGTGGGTCATACGTGCGTTGCTCATCTATCTATCAGGAGGCTGTTTTAGGACTCCCTCAATGGCATGTGGTGTTGTGATCCAGATTTCCTGCCCCAAGGTCAGTTTGTCAGCGTCCTTGACTAGGAGCACAGTTGCTGCAAAATTCTTAGGCATGGTGGCCAGCCGGCAGCTACTGGATCTAGCCTCTTAGACAAGTACACTACTGGGCGGCTCCAGGGGCCTAAGGCTTGAGTTAAAACCCCCTTTGCTATTCCCTTGCACTCGTCTACAAAGAGGCAAAAGGGCTTGGTAATATCTGGCAGGCCTAGGGCGGGAGCAGCTAAGAGGGCTTTCTTTATCTGGTTAAAGGCAGTTTCTTCTTTCTCAGTCCATTCAAAAGCCCTCCCCTCCTTGGTAGCTTCATATAGGGGCCTGGCCATTTCCGCAAAACTCGGTATCCAGAGGCAGCAGTAGCCGGCCGATCCTAGGAATTCCCTTACTTCTCTCCGGGAGGTGGGGGTAGGGATTTTTAGGACAGTCTCTTTTCTTGCATCTGACAACCGGCCGCTGACCGCCCTCTAGGATGTACCCCAGGTAACTTACCCTCTCTCTGCATATCTGAGCCTTCTTCTCAGATGCCCGGTACCCTAAGGTCCCCAAGATGGCCAGCAGATCCCGTGTTCCCCACTCACTTTCTTCAGCCCTGTCGGCAGCAATCAGGATGTCATCTACGTACTGGAGGACAGTGAGGCCAGGATGCTCCCTCCTGTACTCACCCAGGTCCTTGTGTAGTGTCTCGTCGAAAATGGTGGGCAAATTCTTGAACCCCTGGGGCAGTCGTGTCCAAGTTAATTGTCCACTGTAGCCCTCCTCTGGGTCGTGCCATTTGACGGCAAATAAGGGTTGGCTTCGAGGCACCAGCGGCAGACTAAAGAAGGCATCCTTTAAGTCCAATACGGTGTACCAGACTCTAGAGGGTGCCAAAGAGCTTAAGAGAGTATATGGGTTGGGGACAGTTGGGTGTATGTCCATGACTCTTTTATTTACCTCCCGGAGGTCCTGTACCAGTCGATAGTCATTTGTGTGAGGCTTCCTGACTGGCAGGAGGGGGGTGTTCCAGGCAGATTGGCAGGGAACTAGTACCCCTAGGCTTCGCAGCCTCCGGATGTGAGGCTGGATTCCCTTCCGGGCCTCCTGAGGCATAGGGTACTGCTTGATTCTTATTGGGCCTTCTCCTGGTTTTAACTCTACCAGGTTTGGGTCCTGTGAGAGGCTAGTCCTACTCCCCCCATCTCTGCCCAAGCTGTGGGGAATTCTTGTAGCCATCTGTCCACGTTGCCTTCCACTGGGGATGCCCCCTGGTGGAGGCAGTACTCATCCACTAATCTCAGAGTCAAAACCTGAATGGGGTGGCCTTTGCCATCGGTGACCTGAGGCCCCCCTTGTCTGAAAGTTGTCTGGGCTCCAATCTTGGTCAATAAGTCCTGTCCTAATAGTGGGTAGGAGCACTCCGGTATCACCATAAAGGAGTGGGATACCCGGCCCGTTCCTAGATTTACTGTTCTTTGGGTAGTCCATGAATACTGGCTCATACCAGTTTCCCCTTGCACCCAGGACTTCTTGTTGGCTAGCTTTCCCTGAGGTATGCAGAGGACGGAATGTTGCGCTCCAGTGTTGACAAGGAAGTCAACAGGGGTCCCCTCCACTCTAAGAGTTACCCTGGGCTAGGGGAGGGGGTCCGAACCCCGACTCCCCTAATCACTCAGTTCTTCCAGCTCTAAGGCTTTCACTTGGTCAGTCTTGCCTCCCTTCCCACTGGCCTTCTTTGGACATTCTCGGGCCCAGTGCCCTAACTCTCTACAGTAAGCGCACTGATTCTTCTACAGCCTCCGTCTCTCGCCCCGGGTGGTCTCCTTACCTTCCCCCTGGTTATTGGCAAGTCGGCGGAGGCGGCGTTTCTGTTCTCCAGGGGTGTCTGCAGTGATGGCAAGCAGAATCTTGGCCAGGTTTTGGGTTTGCTTGTCACTGGCAGCCACCATGGTGTGAGCCTGTCTATCTTCAGGAGGCTCCAGTTGTTATACACCTTCTCGGCTACCTCCAGCAAGTCCTGCAGACTTTTTACTCCTAATTTATCTACTTTCTGCAGCTTCTTTCTAATGTCTGCAGCCGATTGGTTCACAAAACTCATGATTACAGCTGCTTTACTCTCAGGAGCTTCTGGATTCATGGGGGTCTAGGTGCGGTACGCCTCCATGATCTGTTCTAAAAAGGCAGCTGGAGACTCATCCCTTTCCTGCTGAACATTTTCTACCTTGGCCAGATTAGTGGGCTTTCTAGCAGCCATTTGGAGACCCCCCATTAGAGTCTGGCGGTAGACTCAGAGCCTCTCCTTACCTTCTGCCGTGTTGAAATCCCATTCAGGCCTAGTTAAGGGAAAAGAGACATCTATCTGGTTGGTGGTGGGGTTCCCATCCACACCTGGAACCACTTTCCGGGCCTCACTGAGGATTCTTTCCCTCTCCTCAGTTGTGAACAGGACCTGCAAAAGTTGCTGGCAGTCATCCCATGTAGGCTGGTGGGTGAAAAGGACAGAGTCTAACAAATCAGTAAGTCCTGCCGGCTTCTCAGAGAACTTAGGATTCTAAGTCTTCCAGTTGTAAAAGTCACTAGTGGTGAAGGGCCAGTGGTGATGGGGCTGATTGCCATCCTCATCTGGGGGGCCCACGGCTCGCAAGGGCAGAGTCTTAATTGTGGAGTCTGCAGCCTGGACAAACTGCTCCCTCTGGGCTCTTTGTCTAGTCAAGGGCGGGCCTCCCACCGGAACTCCTCCTCCAACCACTCCCGGAACTCTTCCCCAAATCCCTCCCGGAACTCCTCCCCCAACCCCTTCCGGAATTTCTCCTACAACCCCTCCCGGAACTCCTCCTCCAACCCCTCCCAGAGCAGCGTCAGCTTCCCCTGATGGGGGAAGCCTGGGTCTCTCTGGCATCCTAGGGAGCTGATATGGGAGAAGAAAAATTAGTTCTTCTTCAGTTCCCCCCTGCAAGATTGGGTAGAGGGGAGCTGATGGTGGGGTGACTTTCTTCTTCTCCTTTTTCTTCTCTGTTTTCTGCAAGGCAAGAATAGGTTTCGGCTCTGGAGGGCGCAGGGCTAGGAAGGGCTTAAGCCAAGAGGGTGGGTCCTCCACGAGGTCTTGCCAAGTAGTAATGTAATGGAGTTGATCAGGGTGACCCCCACTCAGCTGGGAGACTACATCCCTGACCCGGCGGATGGTAGGGAGATCGAGAGTTCCCTCTGGTGGACACCTGACTTTGAAAGCTGGCCACTCGCTGGAACAGAAAGTCTGCCATCAGCCCTTTCAGGCCTTCACACTGAGGTTGTTAGCCCTTCCCTTAACCTCTTTGAAATGATCAATCATAATGCTTAAAGGAGTAGCCTGAGTCTGTCCCATAATGTCCGTCCAGTAAGTCCACAGAATAAAACAGAAAAATACAGAAACAGACAAACAAAAAGCCCTCTCCCCCCGAAAAAAAAATAAACCAGCCTTCCGACTCGGCGGAAACAAAACCAAATGGCGGGAGCGACCCACCTCGTCTCAAATCCTTGTGAGAGGATTCTGCATCCCTCCTGAAGTGAGGGGATTCTGCGTCCCTCCTGAAGGAGATCGGAACATCTTCCAACTCTCCCCACCCGTGGTCCTTCAGCAGTGCGTCCACCTAGACCGCTTAGGGCACTACAGAATTTCAGAAATGAGCTCACACAGGACAGAACACACAACACACAGAACAGAACACACAACACACAGACACTTACCGCGGTCAGTCAGACTCTCCAGATCGGGGTCCCTCGTGGGTCTTGTGGGTCCCGCACAAGCCCCCAAATGTTATGCCCAGAATTCAATATCCCCCAAAGATCCACCAGTGAGAGCCAAGTCCGATGCAAAAGCATAGTCTTTATTCAAGCCCGGGCTTGGTCCCTCAGCCTCCCTTACCAGCGCAGCGGTAGGGTGCGAGAGCCCCGGTTCCCAAGAGAACAAAGAATTTATAGGGCTTGTGGTCGGGGGGTGGGGGCACACTCGGACCACTGATTTGGCAGATTCTGGTTGGTTGAGTGAGGGCTGGGGGCTAGCGACGCAAGGGCAGAGTGCGGCTAGGGTCTGGTTACACAAAGACAGGGGGGTGGTCACCACACTTTAGTGTCTTGGGTTAGTTCTCCTTGCATTCCCATTGGCTGGTTTAAGGGCGGGCTGAGTAACTGATACATTTAGTGGTGTGTTTTATTTTCCTTGGAAGAGGAGTCAGGGACACAGTCTGTCCTTTCAGTTCTAAATATTTTTATCAATTTTTATTTCATCTTATTTCATTTCATTTTATTTCATCTTATTTGACTAAGTTCTCCAATTGTCAATATATGATTTCTTATTTGTTTATTATTTAACTAGAGGCCCAGTGCACAAAAATTTGTGCACTCGGGGTGGAGGGGAGATCCCTCAGCCCGGCCTGTGCCCTCTCGGAGTCTGGGACCCCTCAGGAGATAACGACCTGATGGCTTAGGCCTGCTCCTGGGTGGGAGAGGGCAGGCCCAATCCCTAGGTGCAGCCCCTGGTCGGGCTCAGAGCAGGGCCTGGCAAGGCAGGCGGCGAACGTCGGAGTCCTCCTTCAGTGAAGCAAGCAAGCCTCATGTTCGCTTCCACCTGCCTGGCTGCCGGCTGCCATCTTGCCTGGCAGTTAATTTGCATAACGCCCTGTTTAGCCAATGGGAAAGGCATAGGTCATACGCTAATTACCATGTTTCTCTTTTATTAGACAGGATTACATTGTGGTCATGAAATACGATCTATGTCTTTTTAATATTATGCTGTTTTTAGAGCATTTCTTTAGGGACAAACCTAAGACCAATATTAGTAAGTGTTCCATATTTATTTGAAAACAACTGACTGAAAGTTTATGAAGTATCTACATATGTTCATTAGATCAAGCATGTTAATCAGGTTGCTTCAATCTTTTGTGGCCTCTTTGCATTCTTATTTTCCTAGTAGTAACTGAGAAATGTGTGTCAAACTTGTCATCATAAAGGAAGGTTTGCCCAATTTCTCTTATGATTCAATTACTCCATTTGTAAATGTGATGCCTCTTTATGTGGTTCATATAAATATAAGGTATATTTGATCTTGGTGAACAGGACTTTACAGCTATGCTCTGACCACACTATTGAAGTTTTACTTGCCTTCTCCACTCCTCACTCTTTTTATATACTGTATGGTGTTATTTCTTACATAAATGAATATAATATATATTTTAAAAATATTTTTATTGACCTTCAGGGAGGTAGAGGCCGAGAGAGAAATTTTGATTGACTGCCTCCTGCATGCCCCCATAAGTGATCTAGCCCACAAATCAGGCATGTGCCCTGGGGGGGAATCAAACCAGCAAGATCCCAATGCATGAGACAAAGCCCAAGTAACTGAGCCACACTGTCCAAGGCAATATATACTGTTTTATAATTTGTAAATTCATACTTTTTTGTTTACTTTTAGGCCCTTCAAGAAACCCTGGAAGATCCAGAACAAGAAACTTTATCTGCTGTAATTTGCTGATGTATCCAAGTGCCTAGAACAGTGCCTGGCACATAATAGGCTCTCAATAAATATTGAATGAAAAATCTATTATATTTGCTATTGTGTTCTTGTTGGTTTAGAATTTTATTGCTATCGTTGCCTGTAATTCTGTTTCCAAATGTTCTCTGCTGTTGTGTGAGCCGAAACCGGTTTGGCTCAGTGGATAGAGCGTCGGCCTGTGGACTGAAAGGTCCTGGGATCGATTCCGGTCAAGGGCATGTACTTGGGTTGCGGGCACATCCCCAGTAGGAGGTGTGCAGGAGGCAGCTGATCGATGTTTCTCTCTCATCGATGTTTCTAACTCTCTATCTCTCTCCCTTCCTCTCTGTAAAAAATCAATTAAAAAAAAAAGTGTGTGTGTGTGTGTGTATTCGTTTTAACTGAAACTATTGGTGCATTTACCATAATTATAATTTTTTATCTATTTGGATGCATATATAAAATTTTATTTTTTGCTTTCTATTTGTCCAACCTGTTTTATAATTCTTTTTCCTTCTTCTTTGTAGTTGAATTTGAATTATTTGGGTATGTTTTCACATTCTATATTTCTCTCCACTAGTTTGGAAATTATATACACTTTTCCTAATATTTTAGTAGCTAGCTAGTGATTGTAACATATATTCTTAACATAAAAAATCTAAAGATAATCTATATTTTTATCTTCCTCTATACAACAAATTAAACATTTTAATTCCACTCCCACCCTCCATCCCAATCTATATATTATTGTGCATTTCCATTTATTTTTTTTTCCTTTTTAAATCCTATTTTCTATTATTTTGTACTGTTTCAGTTAGTTTAGATTTAATCTTTTTTAACCTCTGATTTACTACGTGGGATTACTTTCCACTTGTCTCAGATACATTCTTTAGAAATTCCTTTAATGAGGTTGTGCTGATGGCCGGAAGTCTCAGCTTTGTTGTCTGCAATGTGCTTGTTTTGCCCTTATTTCTGACAGCTAATTTCCTGAGTATAGAGCCTTCAGTTTACTGTTAGTTTCTCTCAGCACATTGCAAATCTGCTTGCCCTGTTCTCTGGCTTCCTTTGTTATTAATAAAAAATCAGTGAAGTTCCAACATCTCCTCATGGAAGGTGCCCATTTTCAGCCTACTTTTAAGATCTTCTCTTTGCTCTGATGCCCTATAGTTTCACTCTTATGTGTTGAAGTGAGAATTCCTTCTTAATTATCTTCTTTGGGATTTATTAGATGTTTTGAATTTGTGGATTGGTGTGTTTCAGTTCAGAAAAACACTCAAACATTACTCCTTTAAATATTTTCTCTGGTATTCTCTGTTTTCTCCAAAAGCACCTTTTGCCTGTTTAATTGGATTCTGGCCTTTTCTTTTCAAACCTGTCCTCCACTCACCAGTAAGAAGTCACTGACATTATTGAGTGGGTAGTCCTTTGGGGTTTATAGTAAAGTTTCCCTTGAAACCCCTTTTGAATTGGCCCTGGCCTTGACTCCTGTCAGTGTGGCTTCAAGGAGCAAAGTTTAAGTCCTCCACGTTTGGTGAAGTACCCTCAGAGGGACAGCCAGCTGCTACACTTCACCTGTGCCTCTGAGTTTCCAAGTTCACTTTGCTCTGCAGCTGAGAAAGCTCATTTTATTGCCTTCCCATGTATGCATTAAAATATATATATGTAGCATTTTTCAGTATTTTTACTCAACTTCAGTGGGATGGTTAATAACCTACATACCTGAAAGAGTTTATTTTTAATTGTTTGGTTAGTTTTTCCGTGTTTTTCTTTCCTGAGTCAATGTTTTCCTTTAGGGTAAATGTTTTCTCTTATCTTTGTCTCTTCTCTTTCTCTTTCAAATGGAAATTCTTCCTTATTGCCTTTGATATTGAGAATAAATTGTTAGAGGAGCTACCTGGAAGCAAGGGTTGTGACTGCAGGCTTTCCCTGAGGAGACAGGGCAAGAGAGGCTGTTATGTCAGAATGCAGACATTTTCCACTGCGGGAGGGGATGGGATCATAGAATCAGCTGTCTCATAATTACATCGTCAGCTCATTCTTTCTGTCAGCCCAGGTGTCCCATTGCATTGTAGTTGAAATTTCTGGAGTGCAATCTAGGGTGTGCTTCAGTCAACACCTATGGTCACCTCAACTACAGAGAGATTGTGTTGACTATGGACAGTATGGCCCAGGTCATCCCTGTCTGCCTTGCAGAAACAGGTGAAACCTCTTGTCAATGATGCTCACACTCCCAAGTATGGGAGGAGATTCTGAGAAAGGGCTAACATCAGTGGTAGACCACAGACTTCCTGGGGACTGTGGTGTGATGTATGTGAAAATAGTCCTCTGGTCTCCTTACCATTTAATTTCTAGTAAAGTGGTATAGATATTTTTATATGCATGAGAAGATAAGACATGAGTTAGAAAAGAGTGTCAAATTCTAAAAGAAAACAGGAAATGTTTACAACACCGGAAATTGTCCAGAACAAAACTGAAAAGTCTTTGAGGTTTTGGCTTCCAGATGTTCAGAAATACCCATGGTGGAGCAGCTCATTTGGTTAGAACAACATTTTTCTACCCAAGGTTGTGGGTTCAATCTCAGGTCAGGGCACATATGGAAGCCACTGATGAATGCATAAATAAGTGGAACAACAAATTGGTTTCTCCCTCATTCTAAAAAAAATCAATACATTAAAAAAAATAGGTGCAGAAATAGACAAGAACAGATACAAATTCATATTGTAAAAGGGCTCCAACAGGAGGTAGAGTAACAATTTTTTGCCCATTTTACAATCAATCTACCACAACTGACTATCCTAGTTACAACCAATTGTACCTAAATGGCTGCAATTTCCTAGCTTTATTAAATTTTAATTTATATAAAATAAAATTCAATACATTCTTTAGTAGATTCAATAATCAGTTTGGTGAACATATTTCCCACAAGTCTTGGTATTTTCAATTAGCTTACATATGTGTATATATTTTGACATGTGTGTTCATTTTCTATTTTATTTTATTTTAATTTTTACCTTTTGATCCCTTTCAACCATTTCTCTTAACCTCACCTCTGGCAACCACCAAAACATTATCTGGATCTATGAGCTTGTTATTTTTGTTGTTGTAGTTGTTGTTAATCCTCACCTGAGTATATTCTTCCATTTATTTTTAGAGAGAATGGAAGGGGGCAGAGACACAGAGAGAGAAACATCAATGTGAGAGAGACACATTGATTGGTTACCTCCCACACATTCCCGGTCTAGGGCCAGGACTGCAGCCTGCAACCAAGGTACGTGCCCTTGACTGGATTCGAACTCAGGACCTGTCAATTCATGAGCCAACACATCAATCACTGAGTCAAACCAGCTAGAACTGAGTTTCCTTTCTTATTTTTATTTTTTATTTGTTTTAGATTCCACATTTAAGTGAGATCATACAGTATTTGTGTTTCTGTGTTTGACATTTCACTTAGCAAATTCCCTTCAGGTCCATCCATATTGTTGCAAATTGGCAAGATATTATTTTTATGCCAGAACAATACCAATTTCTTTATCCATTCATCCATAAATGGACACAGGCTGTTTCTATCTCTTGGCTATTTTAAATAATGCTGTAACAAACATGGGAGTTAAGGTATCTTTTTAAGTTAGTGTTTTTGTTTTCTTCAGCTGAATATACAGTAGTTGAATTGCTGGATCATATGATAGCTCTATTTTTAATTTTTTGAGGGGTCTCCATACTATTTTCCACAGTGGCTGCACCAATTTAGATTCCCACTAACAGTGGGAATCTTTTAAGGGTTCTCTTTTCTTCACATCCTCACCAACACTTGTTCTTTTTGTCATTGTGATCATAGCCTGTCTGACAGGTAGAGGCAATATCTCATTGTGGTTTTGATTTTCACTTGCCTGATGACTAGTAATGTTGAGCATCTTTTCATGTACCTGTTAGACATCTGTATGTCTTCTTTGGAAAATGTCTATTCAGATTGTCTCCCTATTTTTAAAATCAAATTGTTTGCGTGTTTTTTGCAATTGAGTTGCATGAGTTCTTTATAGAGCTTGGATATTGTAAATATTTTCCCCCATTCAGTATGGTGCCTTTTCATTTTGTTGATGATTTCCTTTGCTCTGTGGAAGCTGTTTAGTTTGTTGTAGTCACACTTGTTTATTTTTGCTTTTGGTGTCAGATTCAAAGACCTGAGTAAGGAGTTTACCACCTATATTTTTGTCTAGAGGTTTCACGGTCAGGTCTATGTTTTTCAAGTCTTTAATTCATTTTGACTTAATTTTTGTACCTGGTGTTACACAGTGGAGAACTTCTATTCTGTTCCATGTGACTGTTCAGTTCTCCCAACATCTGTTATTGAAGAGACTGTTGTTTTCCAATTGTATATTCTTGGCTCCTTTGTCATAGATTAATTGACCATACATGCATAGGTTTATTTTGCGCTATTTTTTCCAAAGATCTATGTATCTGTCTCTATGCTGTGTCATACTGTTTTAATTACTGTTGTTTTGTACTAAAGTTTAAAATCATGCATGATGCCTCCAACTTTGTTCTTTCTCAAGATTGCTTTGGTAACTAGAGGTCTTTTATGTTTCTATACAAGTGTGAGCATTATTTGTCCTATTTCTGTGAAAAATGAACAAATAACCCTCACTATAGTTGTGCCTTTTCTAGAATTTCATACTATTGTAATGTAGAAGAAGCAGTCATTTGTACTTGGTGAGTTTCACTTAGCATTTTTGTTAAGATTCAACCATGCTGTGGCATGTATGTCTTTTTGTTCTCTTTCATTGCTGACTAGAAGTCCATAGTATGTGTATTGGTAACTTAGGGCTGCTGTAACAAACTACAGAACAACAGAAACTTATTCTCTCACAGTTCTGGAGGCTAGAAGTCTGAAGTCAAGTTGTCTTCTGGGCCATGCCATCACCATGGGCTCTAGGAGAGAATTTAATCTTAGCTTCTTACATATTTTTTAGCTTCTGGTGTTGCCAGTATCCTTGGTGCTCACTGCCTTTTGACTCATCACTCAGGTTTCTCCCACCATTATCATGTGACATTCTCTTCTTGTATGGACACCAATCATTGTAGATTAAGGGACCCCCCAGCTCCAGTATGACCTCATTTTAACAAATTATATCTCCAAAGGTCCTATCCTATCTAATAAAAGAGAAACATGGTAATTAGCCATACGTCTGCTACCCTTCCCATTGGCTAATCAGGGCGATATGCAAATTAACTGCCAGCCAAGATGGCGGCCGGCAGCCAGGCAGCTAGAAGCGAACATGAGGCTTGCTTGCTTCAGTGACAGAGGACTCCAACGTTCCCCGCCTGCCTTGCTGGCCTCTGAGCTTGCAGTTTGAAACATTGTAACAAATATAAAAGCTAAACAAAACCCCAGAAACCCACTTTCAGCCAGCCGGGATCTCAGAGCTGGAGTTGATACAGTGTTTCGATTATAATAGAACCCAAACAAACCAGATACCTGCTTTCAGCAGCAGAAGCCTCAGAGCTGGAGCCAAAGCTAAAGCTGGCCCAGAATAAAAAAAGAAAAAGAAAAAAAGGAGCAGTTGGGAGCTACAGTCACCCGCCAGCCTGAAAACAGCCCTAAGCCCCTCACCCAGACTGGCCAGGCACCCCAGTGGGGACCCCCACCCTGAAGAGGGTGTGACCAGCTGCAAACAACCATCAGTCCCTCACCCAGACTGGCCAGGCACCCCAGTGGGGACCCCCACCCTGATCCAGGACACCCTTCAGGGCAAACAAGCTGGCCCCCACCCATGCACCAGGCCTCTATCCTATATAGTAAAAGGGTAATATGCCTCCCAGCACCGGGATCAGCGGAGCCATGAGGCCTCCCGGCACCCAGATCACCATGACAGGGGGTAGAGCCCAAACCCCCTGATCGCCCTTCGGATCTGCGTGTGACAGGGGGTGTGACCACAACCTCCCTATCCGCCCTGCTCTGTGTGTGACAGGGTGCGGCGCCCCAACCCCCCAATTGGCCCTACCCTGAGTGTGACTGAGGGTGGCATCACAATCTCCCGATCCGCCCTGCTCTGTGTATGACGGGGGGGGGGGGGTGCCCCAACTCCCCAATCGGCCCTGCTCTGAGCCCGACCAGGGGTTGCACCTAGGTATTGGGCCTGCCATCTGCCACCTGGGAGCAGGCCTAAGCCAGCAGGTTGTTATCTCCCCAGGGGTCCCAGACTGCGAGAGGGCACAGGCTAGGCTGAGGGACCCCCTCTCCCCCCCGAGTGCACAAATTTTTGTGCACCGGGCCTCTAGTCTACACTAATAAAAGAGAAACATTCAAATTTGTTGTTACTCCGCTACACCCATCAGCCATTCAGGAGTGAGTACGTAAATTAGCCAAACAAAGATGGCAGGTTAATTTCCATATGCAGCAGAGCGAAGATTGAAGCCTCCAGCCTGAGCAAAGACTAAAGACTGAAAACTGAAGACTGATGATTAAAGAATGAAGACTGAAGACTGAAGATTGAAGACTGAAGAGTGAACAGGCTTGGCTTCTCTGCTGCAGCCAGAGCAAAGGCCTGGGTCCCGGGTGTCGGAGGAAAACCGGTGCTGGCAGCCAGGGGAAGGAAGACCTATTGCATAAATCTCTTCGTGCAACGGGCCTCTATTTTTTAAGTAAGAACACATCCTGAGGTCTCAGGTGTTAAAAATTTAACATATCTTTTTGGGGGCACAATTTAACACACAATGATATGGTTATAGCAGAATTTTTTATTCATTCACCAATTGAAGAACATTTGAGTGCTTCCCATGTGAGCTATTATGAATATTATAATTAGGTGACATTCATATACAAGTCTATGTTTTTATTTCTCTTAAGAAAATCCCTAGAAGTGGGATAGCTGGTTTGCATGTTTAATTTTATGAGATAATGTATTTTTTTCCCCCACACAAAATGTGGTAGCTTTATATTTTTTTCTTTTATAAAATCTTTATTGTTGAGATATTACAGATGTTCCCTTTTTTGCCCCCATTGGCCCCCTTTCACCTGGTTACTGCCCTACCCCAGGTCTCCACCACCTTATTGTGTGTGTCCATAGGTAATGCATATTTGCATGTAAGGTCTTTAGTTAATCTCTTCCTGGTCTCCCTCCTCCCTTTCCTTTGAGATTCCTAAGTCTGTTTCATATGTCCATGCCTCAAATTCTATTTTATTCATCAGTTTATTATGTTCATAAATTTCTTGTTCATTTATTTTGATTCATAGACTAAATTGTTAATAGATATGTATTTATTGTCATTTTAATGTTCATATTTTTTTATATTTTTCTTTTTCCTCATCTTAAAGAATACGCTTCAACATTTTATGTAATACTGGTTTAGTGGTGATGAACTCCTTGTCTGTGAAGCTCTTTATCTGACCTTCAACTCTAAATGATAGCTTTGCTAGGTAGAATAATCTTGGTTGTAGGTCCCTGATATTCATCAATTTGAATATTTCTTGCCACTCACTTCTGGCCTGAAGTTTCTGAGAAATCAGCTGGCAGTTGTATGTGTGGTCTCTTGTAGGTAACTAATTTTTTTATCTTGCTACTTTTAAGATTCTCTCTTTATCTCTAAACTTTGGCATTTTAATTATGATGTGTCTTGGTGTGGGCCTCTTTGGGGTCCTCTTGTTTGGGACTCTCTGTGCTTCCTGGACTTGTAAGATCATTTCTTTCACCAGGTAGTTTTCTGTTATTATCTTCAAATAGGTTTTAAGTATATTGCTCTATCGCTTTTCATTCTCTGCCCCCCCCTTTGATGTGAATGTTGGTGTGCTTGAAGTTGTCCCCATGGTTCCTTAGACTGTCTTCATATTTTTTAATTTTTTTTCTTTTTGCTCTTCTGTTTGGGTGTTTTTTGCTTCCTCATATTACAAATTGTTGATTTGATTCTTGGAATCCTCTATTATTGAAACCCTGTGAATTATCCTTTAGTTCTACTAGTGTAAGCTTAATTTCTGACTGGTCCTTTTTGATGTATTTGCCATTCTCACTATGATCCGTGAAAGCCTCAATACATCCCTTGATGCTCTCTTTCAGTCCCTTGAAGCTCTCATTAAGATCCTTGATTAACCTTATAACCATGGTTTTGAACTCTGTATTCAGTACTTTGCTTGCTTCCATTTCTTTCATTTGTGACATGTTTATTTGTTTCCATATTTTGGCTGCTTCCCTGTGTTTATTTTTATGTATTAGGTAGAGCTTCTATGTCTCTTGGAATTTGTAGAATGACCTTATATAGTAGGTGTCTCGTGGGGCCCAGTGGTTCAGGCTCCGCAGTCACCTGAATTGGGCACCTTAGGTGTGCCTTTGTGTGGGCTGTGTGCAAAGTCTTATAGGTGAAACTTGATTGTTGTTGGTGTAATCGGGAGAAAATAACCTCCAAGCCAATTTCCTCTGAGGACCAGCTGTGACTACAGTGAAAGAAACACTGTGCAGGGAACACCCCTATAGAACAGATTTTGCTTCAGTGGGGCTTTTATGCTCACTGAGTCTGCCCCTTGGGTGTGTTGCTAATGGATGTATAGAGTTGTAATATTTTATGATCTGAAGCTCTCCACCAGGTGCAATGGCTCTGGAGCCATCCGACAGGCACTATAAAGAAGTTTGTAGATGGCTGCTACCAGTATTGGACTTGTGAAGTACCCAGGTGAGGACATTACATAGTTAAGTAAGGTGCTAGTGCTGATTCTTAGGCCTTTTGTTGAAGGTGTGGGGCATTCTGATGCCAGATGCTGCTTGTTTCAGAGACTTTAGCAAAATCTGAAGCCTGAGGGATTGATTCAGAGAAAGTTTGGGCACTGGTCCTTTAAAAGCAACATCTGTGTCTCCAGCAGCCTCCATAACACTTAGTCACAATCCCTGCCAGTTTATACAGCCCCAAATTACAGGAATTTCTCTTCCCAGCTTTGGAACCCTGGGCTGAGTGTCTGGTTTGGACTGGGACCTGTTGCTCTTCACCTGAGGTAGGGGTGGGAGAAGGGAGGCTTTGCAGTGGAAATATCTCTCCAGATTAAAAAAAACGGCCCTCATGGTTGTTGGACCAGCCCAGCTCCACCCCTCCATCAGTCTTAAGGTGCTTTCCTCTTTACTTCTCCAGTTGAAGGACTTCCATTTAGCCAGCTTTCAGGCAATTCTAAATGGTGGATGTTTTGTATTTTAGTTGTAATTTTTATGTGTTGTGGGAAGCGCTGAGTATCTGAATTTACCTATGCTGCCATCTTGGTAGCTTTTTCTATGCTTGTTTGTAATCTAGGAGAGCATGTCCTTGCCAACATTGATCTTGTCAGTGTTTTTAACTTCAGTTGTCTTAATGGGTGTGTAGTGGTAGCTTGTTATGATTTTAATGTGCATTTCACAAGAGATTAGAAAAGCTGAGCATTTATTAATGTGCTTATTGGTCATTTATATTCTTCTTTTCGTTAAAATATTTTTACCATTTTATATTGGGTTAGTTGTGTTTTATAATTATCATAACCATCGTCATCATTATTATATTTCCAGAGGCCCAGTGACAAATTTGTGCATGGGTGGGGTCTGGCCAACCCACCCCTATTGGGGCCGATTGGGCTGGGCTGGCTGGGGAGAGGGGCCATGGGCAGTTGGGAGGTCAGCCCTGCCCCCGATAGGGCTGAAGGGCTTATTGGGGGCAGGGCCAGCAGGGGGGGACATCGATGGTTGGTCAGCTGGCCCCGCCCCTGGTCGAACTCCTGGTTGAGGGAACAATTTGCATATTAGCCTTTCATTACATAGGATATTTTTAATGAATATTCTCTATATTCTGGACAGATGCATATGTCAGATATGTTTTGCAAATATTTTCTCCCTGGCTTGCTTTTGCATTTTCTTAATTGTATCTCTAAAAGAGCAAAAGTTTGATGTCTGTTTTTTTGTTTTTTTGTTTGTTTGTTTGTTTTTTAATATGTTTTTTGCTTATTGTAGAGAGGAAGGGAGAGGGAGAGAGAGATATAAACATCAGTGCTGAGAGAGAATCACTGATTGGCTGCCTCCTGCATGCCCCCTACTGGGGATCGAGCCCAAAATCTGGGCATGTGCCCTGAGTAAGAATCGAACCCTGACCTCCTAGTTCATAGGTGGATGTTCAAACACTGAGCCACACTGTCTGGGCATTATGTAGCCTGTTTTTTGGTTTGTTTGTTTTGTTTTTTGTGTTTTTTTTTGTAGCATGTTTTGATCCCACTTCCTCCTGCTTCAGATTAGCAGGTCCTCTTGGACCTTTCTGACAATCCATTAAGGTACAAAGTTGAGGCAAGTGATGGGCTATCTCTTTCTCTCTAACAGAATCCGGAAGTGAAATATAATTTGAAAAAAGCTGTATACTCAGCCAGACATCTGTGAGACATGGAAAAGGGAAAAAATAGGGAATTTCTTTAAGGAATTCAGACTTGCTTGTGGAACAGGTGGGGCTGGAATAATTACTTCAGTATATGTGTGTTTCCTTGATTCGACTGGGGGCTTGTTGGGGGCAAGGGGTTCTTGTGGCCTGTTTACCTTTGTATCCCTCCCTGGGCGGAATGGGCATAGAATGATTACCTTGGGGTTTAGAGCAGCATTTCTGCTAAATGTCAGACTGGTGACTTGCCACCTCAAGTTCACAGAAATCTTTAGAGGACACCATTTACAGTCCTATTTAAAAGGTTCCAGTCAGGGGTAACCTTTTGTTTGTGTTCAAGGTTAGGTACCTGCTGACCCCACTGTAGGCTTCATTGGAAGCTGTGTGTTTGGTGGGTGGCTTGGAAGGAAGGCGATCCTGCATGGGAGGGGCTGACTTGGAACCCTATTTGGAAACCTGTTTCCTGAGGCAGCAGTGGTGGGACCTGGACTGTACTTAGTGACTCAGCCTGTGAGATATTCCGAAGGCGCAGACCACGTGCTGCTAGCAGACACAGCTGTGGAACAAATCATCACCAGCAATGGAGGCCGCTTTGAAAGAGACAAGGAAGGACTGATGTCTGTTTTTTTAGCTTTTTCATTTATGTATTGTATTTTCATAAGTGAATCTTTAAAAGAGAAAAATTTTGATGTCTGTTTTTTTAGCTTTTTCATTTACGTATTATACTTTTTTGTCCTAATTAAGGAATCTTTGTTCAACACTGTTTCACAAAGATTTTCTTTTATACATACTTTCCTGGAAGTGGAATTATGTTAGTTTTTACATTTAGGTATAAGTCCATTTTTTAAATTTATTTATTTTGTGTATGTGTGATATGAGCTAAGGATTTGGGCTTATTATTTTTCTCACAGATATCTTGCTATTTCAACACAATTTCATGAATGAACTTTTTTTCTTAGTTATATTGCTTTGACATCTTTATTGAAAATCAATTGATGATTTAAATATGGATCTGTTTCTTGATCCTCTATTCTTTTCCATTGATCTCTGCATTATTCTTATACCTCTATAGCATTATCTAGATCAGCGGTTCTCAACCTGTGGGTCATGACCCCTTTGGCGGTCAAATGACCCTTTCACAGGGGTCTCCTAAGACTATCCTGCATATCAGATATTTACATTATTATACATACCAGTAGCAACATTACAGTTATGAAGTAGCAACAAAAATAATTTTATGGTTGGGTCACAAAAAGAGGAACTGTACTTAAAGGGCCAGAAGGTTCAGGACCACTGATCTAGATTAATATGTCTTTATAGTAAGTCTTGATAACAAGTATTCTTATTCCTCCATATTTCTTCCTTTTAAAAAATTGGTTTGGTTATTCCATGTCTTCTGCCTTTCCATGCAAATTGAAAAATCTGCTTAACAATTTCTTTCAAAAATTCAGTTAGGATTTTGTTTGGGATTCTACTGAATTATAGATCAATTAGGGGAGGGTTACCACCTTAAAAATATTGAATCTTCAGTCCACAAACATTGCATTTACTTAGGTGTTGGTTTCCTATCACAATTGTCAGTGTACAGCTTTGTGCATCTTTTATTAAATTTATTTTTAACTTTTTATTTTGAATTGTATTATGTTTAAAATGTAACATTCCCATTGTTCATTACTAGAAAATAAATATATGTGTTGAATATTAAGCTTGTATCTTGAGATTGTGTAAATTCTCTTATCTACCATTTTTTTCATAGTCCTTAACATTTTCTACATACATGATCATGTCATCTGCAAATTATAACAGTTTTACTTTGTTCTATCCACACTTTGTGGTTTTTTTTTTTGTTTTTTTTTTTTTTGTCTTGTCCCATTGTAATGGTTGAGTCTCTGAGAAAATATTGGAGAAGTAGTGAGAACTGACATTCTTGCCTGAGGCCTAAAATTAAATCTAAAACAATTGGCCTGTTACTGTTAATTATCATGGTAGATATAGTTTTGTTTTCCCCTAGATGTCCTGAATCAGGTTGAAGAAGTTCCTTTCTATTCTTAGTTTGCTAAGAGGTTTTAATTATGACTAGTTCTTATATTTTATCAAATGTTTTTTCTGGAATGGTTGAAATAACTATATATTTTCTGCAATCTGTTGATGGTCAGTAATGTTTATTATGAAATGTTAAACAAACTGAGCAGATAAGATTAACCTAACTTAGTCATAATATAGTATTTTTATGTACATTGTTTAGTTTCATTTGCTAATATCTTAAAAAAGATTTTTGTCTTTTTTCATTATGGATGTTGGCCTATGGTTCTTTTTTGTGTGATGTCTGCATCTGGTTTGATTTTGTGGCATGTTTGGCCTAATAAAATAAAATGAGAAGTGTTTCCTTCTCTTCTATTTTCTTGGTTTGTGTTAGATTGGTACCATATATACTTTTTTTAGTCTGTGAGAGACACACTTTATTTTAAAATTCCATATCACTTTTCAACTTTTCAACACTGCTCTTTTATTCATTACTATATAAGTAGATTTTAGGTTAAAAAGAAATATTTATGAAATATATGTTTTTCAATCCAATGTTGTTTTTTTTACCAATACTCTTCAGATTGTGCTAGAGTCCATGGCCAGTGTGGCTTTCAAGGGTCCAAAGACTTGGAGGGAGGGCTGACGTGCAAATGATACACAAGGCGAAATATTATTTTTTATACCAGGGGAACCAGAGGACAACCCAACTAAAGAAGTCAAGTTCTCTCCATTGCTCCATTCCCAGCTGCTTTTATTAGCTAGAATACACAATTACCTTTAGGAATGCAAACAGACATATCAATGGTAATGCTTAGCAAACAGTAAGATTGTCAGGTTTTGGGGGAGTTTGCTTTAGGCCATTGAATCAGCAGCAGGTAATAAAATGTAGATATTTACCCTGTGAATATCAAAAGGAGCCCTGGTCAGCCTTCTGCCAGACTCCTCACATTTATATCAATTACTGTTAATCTTGGTCTCCATCAAGATTGTCTGAGTTCCAAGAATCAATATAAATTCTAAATATCTTTAATTTAAATTTTTTCTATTAGAGTTGATATTCAATATAATTTCATGTTAATTTCAGGTATATAGTATAGTGGTAAGATAGTGATATGATTTACAAAGTGATACCCCCAAAAATTCAAGTACCCACCACGCACCGTATTTAGTTTTTACCTTAAGTATGTGCCACAGCTTTTATCCTCTCATGTTTTAATTATATTCCCTATGCCGTACTATATAAAACCTGTGAATGATTTTGTGTTTGTATGTGGTTTAAATTCTTTTTTCACTCATTCTATTACAGGTTACATTCAATATTATTTTGTACTAGAGGCCCGGTGCATGAAATTCGTGGAAGGGGGTGATCCCTCAGCCTAGCCTGCACCCTCTCCAATCTAGGACCCCTCAAGGGTTGTCTGGCTGCCTGTTTAAGCCCTATCCCAGTGGGCTGCCCCCCCCCCCCAACTTTCCTGGTGGGATCAGGCCTAAATGGGCAGTCTGACATCCCTCTCACAATCCAGGACTGCTGGCTTCCAACTGCCTGCCTGCCTGATTGCTCCCTAACCACTCCCCTGCCAGACTGATCGACCCCAAACTGCTCCCCTGCTGGCCTGATTGCCCCTAACTGCTCCCCTACAGGCCTGGTCTCCCCCAACTGCCCTCCTCTGCAGGCCTGGATCCCCACAACTGTCCTCCCCTACAGGCCTGATCACCCCCAACTGCCCTCCCCTGGTGGCCATCTTGTGGCAGCCATCTTGTGTCTACATGGGGGTGGCCATCTTTGACCACATGGGGGCGGCCATCTTGTGTGTTGGAGTGATGGTCAATTTGCATATTACTTCTTTATTACATAGGATTGGTTTCAGCTGTACAACATTTTGGTTAGGCAATCAGAAAATTTGCAATGTGTTCTCCCTGATATTTTCAGTGCCCACCTAGCACCATACATAGTTATTACACTATCATTAACTATATTTCCTATGCTGTACTTTACATTTTGTGAATATTGTATAACTACCAATCTGTACTTCTTAAACCCTTCATCTTTTTCAGCCAGTCCCGCCAAGCCCCATCCCTCTCTTGCAATATTCATTCTTCTATTGAATCAACAAGTCTCTTTCTGTGGGTGTGCTTTTTTATTATTATTTATAATTGTCTTTAGGTTCCATATATAAGTGAAATCATGTGGTATTTGTCTTTCACTGACTGATATTTCATTTAGCATAATACCCTCTAGGTCCATTTATGATGCTTCAAATGGCAATATTTAATTCATTATTATGGCTGAGTAATATTCCACTGTATATAAGTACCACAGCTGTTATCCACTCATCTATTGATAGGCAATTGGATTGCTTCCATATCTGGGCTACTGTAAATTATGCTCCAATGAACATTGTAGTACATATATTCTTTTGAATTAGTGTTTTGGGTTTCTTCATATATATACCCAGAAATAGAATCACTGGGTCATAAGGCAGTTTTATTTTCAACTTTTTGAGGACGCTCCAAATTGTTTTCCATAGTGGCTGCACTAATCTACATTCACAAAGTGCATTCACACCAGCAGTCAAGAGAGTTCCCTTTTCTCCACATCTTCACCATCACTTGCTTTTTGTTGATTTAATAATGATAGCCATTCTGATAGGTGTGAGATGATATCCAATTGTGGTTTTCATTTGCATTTCTCTGATGATTAGTGACATGAACATGATTTCCTATGTTTGTTGGCCATCTATATGTCCTCTTTGGAGAATTGTCTATTCAAGTTATTTGCCCATTTTTAAATGGAATATTTTTGGGTTATTGAGATGTATGAGTTGTTTATAAATACTGGATAGTAGCCCTTATCAGTTGTATCATTGGCAAATACCTCCTCCCATTTAGTACGTTATCTTTTTGTTTTGTTGATGGTTTCCTTTGCTGTGCAAATATTTCTGAGTTTGATTTTGTCCCATTTTCCCTCCTTTGGTTTTTCTTGCCTGAGGAGATATATGAGAAAAAATATTTCTAAAAGAAATGTCAGAGATTTTATAGCCTGTTTTCTTCTAGATCAGCGGTTCACAACCTGTGGGTCGCGACCACTTTGGAGATCAAACTACCCCTTCACAGGGTTCACCAAAGACCATCGGAAAACACATATATAATTACATATAGTTTTGTGATTAATCACTATGCTTTAATTATGTTCAATTTGTAACAATGAAATTGGGGGACACCACAACATGAGGAACTGTATTAAAGGGTCATGGCATTAGGAAGGTTGAGAACCACTGTTCTAGATGTTTTATGTTTTTGTTTTGTTTTATTTTTTAGATTCCCCAAATCTTTAATTTTTAAAACCAAGAGATGTACAAGGACATCAGAAACTGCTACCCCAACATGCTGTTCCTGGTGACCAAGACACTTCAGTGCTACCATGTCCTTGGCAGTGAAAGACATAGTCGCAGTGAGGAAAGTGAAGAAGGTCTTTGGGGCAATATCCATGAGCATGTGGTATCCTGACAAGGAGAGCTTAAGGGCCATTTTCTTTGATTAGTATGTAGCCAAAAGGAGTAAATACAGCCCTCCGAGCCTGTTCCAGCAGTATGGGAGAATTTACTGTGCCTGCAAAAACTGGGCCACTCAGGGGGAGCAGAGAGAGCAGCTGGCAGAGCTGGTGGCTGCGGTAGAGATCCTGGAGATGGAGCATGAGGGAGCTTTCTACAGGAAGGAACTCTTCTTCAATTCCAAGATCCTCCCGGGAGGTGGGGGAGGATCTCATAGAGCAGACTCCAGGTACTATAAGGTGAAAGCACAGACAGTAAAGCAAAAGAAAGACATGAAGAAGATGTTACTGGGAGTAACTGAGTGTTGAAGGTAGTCCACAGAATCAAAAATTGTATGTTGTCTGATACTTGATCTTCTTTATTTTTTTTATTTAAATGTTCATGAAATAACTTTTCCATCTCTTTACACCCAGTTTCTGTGTGTCTTTTATTTTGTTGTGAGTCTCTTGTAGACAGCATATATGTATGTCTTTTTTCTTATCTATTTAACTCCCTTATGTCCTTTGATTGGAGCAATTCATAAATTTACATTTACATTTATTATAGATAAGTATGTATTTATCATCATTTAATTATTTGCAGCTATGTTCTTCTTCTTTTCTTTCTTCTTCTAATAGAAATTTTTTGATGGCTTTTCAACTCATTTAGGTTTTTCTTGTCTGGGAAGCTTTTTATCTTTCCTTCCATTTTAAACAATAATCTTTGTTGGGAGAGTAATCTTGGTTGTAGGTTCTTACTTTTCATGACTTTGAATATTTCATGCCAATCTCTTCTGGCCTTGAAAGTTTCTATTGAGAAATCAGCTGTCAGTTTTATGGGTGGTCACTTGTACAAAACTGTCTTTCTCCTGCTGCTTTTAAGATTCTCGCTTTGTCCCTAGCTTTTGCCATTTTATAGATGATGCCTGTTGGTGTAGGTATCTTTGGGTTCATCTTATTTGGGCCTCTCTGAACTTCCTGGGCTTTTGTTACATTTTCCTTCACTAGGTTAAGAAAGTTTTCATTCATTATATTTTAAAATAGGTTCTCAATCTCATGCTGTCTCTTTTCCCCTTCTGGTTTTCATATGATGTGAATATTGTTATGTTTTATATTATCCCAGAAGTATACCTTTTTGCTCCTCTGATAGGGTATTTTCTTCTACCTTGTCTTCAAAATTGCTGGTTTGATTCTTTGTTTTATCTAATCTGCTATTGAATCCTTCTAGTGTATTCTTTATTACCGATATTGTATTCTTCAATTCTGACTGTTTGTGTGTGTGTGTGGGGGCGGGGGTTATGTCCTTCTTTATGCTTGCTATCTCTTTTTTGAAATTCTCACTAACTTCCTTGAGGACTGTGTCTGGCAGATAGAATATCTCCATTCATTTCATTGTTTTTCTGGAGATTTCTCCTGTGTTTTTTTTCCCCTTTGGGGAATGTTTGTCTCCCCTATTAGGCCACCTCTCTGTACTTGTTTCTGTGTATTGGGTAAATTTGTTATGTCTCCTAGTCTCACATTGTAGGTGGGGCTCCGTGGCACAGTCTCCCTGATGACCTGAGCTACATGGTTCAGGAAATTTTCAAATGGTATATATGTTTGCCCTCTTGTTGTAGTTGAGTCTTGATTGTTGTTGGCCGATCCACGGGTTGGGTTGACCTTCACACTGGCTGACTATGAGGTCAACATCAACCACAGTGTACGATCTGACTCCATGAAGCAAAATTTGCCCCATCAGCACCTGATGCCTACCAATATATCTATTTGAGTGTGTTGCCTGAGGGCTCATTGGGTCATGCTCTGATGTGGTCTGAAGCTCTCTGGGACCTATTGGTAGGCACTATGGGTCAAGGCAATGACTGTATCTGCATGTGACTGAGCCTGGGTTACATATTTGGAACTACAAAATGATCTACAGGCTGTGGTTGTCTCTGCTGGGCCAAGCTGTCCACCAAGGATAGCTTCTACCAGCACCAAATCTGGGACAAGTTCAACAAAAGGCAGGTAGATTTTTTAGGTGTTAAATTGGGCCTGTCTCTTACCTGAGCAAGTATGGACAGCTTCTCCCCTCACTTCCTCTTTCCTTCTCAATATGTTTGCTTGGCATTGCCTTCAATGTCAGGCAAGGGAATAGGGCCCAGATTTTCCAGGTAAAGCAACATGGGTGTTTGTGTGTGTTTTAGGGGGAGAGGATGGAGGCAGGAAATGTGGGACTTGGTGCAGAGGGGACATCTATCCTGATTCTATATTTTAAACCTCCTGGCATACTTGCTCTCAGCATATGCCTCTCCTTGCTTGATCTTTCCTCTGTCTGCTGATATTAGCTGTGATCCATTTCAAAAGCTGAGCCATATAAAATAATACATCTTGCCCTAGTCAATTTGGCTCAGTGGATAGAGCATTGGCCTACTGACCAAAGGGTCCTGGGTTCAATTCTGGTTAATGGCATACCTCAGTTGCCGACTCTGCCCAAACCCGGGCCCTTGTTGGGGCTCATAGAAGAGGTAACCAATCAATGTGTTTCTCATTGTGTTTCACATCAATATTTCTCATCTCAATGTGTTTAACATCAATATTTTTCTCTGTCTTTCCCTCTCTCTTCCACTCTGCCTAAAAATCAATGGGAAAATATCCTCGGGTGAGGATTAAAAGAAATGAATAGGAAAATAGTACCTCTTTTAGGGATTGATGCTCAGAGGATAGTTGTACAAATAAATGATTTCTTTCACCATTTATTGAATTTATAAATAAATTTGATGCTTTCAGGGATAGAGTTTGGTGAACAGACAGAATAAGCTCTGAGGGCAATTGGTGGGTGAAGAGAACTGGGAAGTGTAAGAAGCACAACTCAGTGGGGTTCCCCTTCTGTACAGCCATCACCTACATCAATTTTGGCCAAAATTGATGGTAAATATTATTGTTTCTCTTCTTAGTTTTAAAAAAACTGTATCTAGCTCCCTATCCTTAAGGCATAAAGACATAACTCTTATTTCAAAAGGAGTGTTTGTCTTTTTAACAGTGATTCAAGTTTGTATACGATGGCCTTCTATCATAAGAGCCTGTCTTTAACAACTAGCATTTTCAGCCTGTCCCACCAAAGTCTGATCCAATACAAGTTCTTCAAACAGCTTTTCTCATTTCCAAACAATTCTGGATGGGAAGGAGAAAAATATTTGCAATGTCATACCATGTTTCTATGCCACTAAGCATTTATAAATAAAGAAAATATGATGTTTTCACAGATGTATGCTGGACATAAAGATCAGAGAGAAAGCAGGACTCAGAGGGATTTTGTGTTCTTGTTGCTTTTAGTCCTCAGGAGAGGAAATTTTTTCTTTGATTTTTTTAGAGAGTAGAACGGAGGGCAGAATGGAAGAACAGGACTGAGACCAAGGGACACATCAATGTGAGAGTGACACAGCAATTAGTTGCCTCCTGCATGTACCCCGATACAGGAAAATGACCAAACTTGCAGGGCCAGAGTGATTTTTAATCAATTTCTTTACTTACAAATATTTGTTGAGAACCCCTCTTTGTCCAGTATTGTGCTTGTTCTCAGGTAATAAGGGAAATACAAGACAGAGATGGACCTACAACTATCACATATTAAATTTATTAGGGCATCATAGGTTAATAATATTATATATGTTTCAGGTATACAAGTATATACTACGTCATCGGTATATTACATTGCATTCTCACCACACAAAACCCTCCCTCCTTCCATCATCATATGTTTGACCCCTTTGCTCTCTTCAACCTTTCACCACCCCCATTTTCTCTAGTAACCACCATACTGTTGTCTGTGTCTATGAGTTTGTTTGATTGTTTTGTTTTTTTCACTGGTTGACTTCTATTTTATATCCCAAATATGAGTGAAATCATATAGTTCTTCTCTTTTTTCATTGGTAATTTTTGCTTAGCATGATACTCTTTAGATCCTGTAAACTGGATAATTTTTAATTATATCACCCCAGGGTCATGTCTGGTAGTTAACAGGCTCTTGGGCATGCCAGGGTGATGGGGATTACTGGGCCTTGTGTCCTTCATCATCACGCAGGCTAGTTCGGGCCTCTTCATAAAGCAGTTGCAGGGTTCTGAAGACCAGAAGGAGACAGCAAGCCACATCACATCAGCACTTTTGGAGTCTACTTGCATCATGCTTCTACTGCCCTATTGTCCACAGCAAGTCACAGGGCCCACCCAGATGCAATCGGTGGAGAAACATATCAGCACCTTGTGGGAGGAGCTGCAGATCCACATCCCAAAGAGGCATGTGTACGTAGATGGGAAGAATTCATGGCCATATCTACAATGTATCACATAGATGGCCATATGCTGTCAGCATTGCAAATTGTTCCTCTGTTGGAGTTGGCCTTTGGTGCCTTTTTGCTTCCCCTCCCATGATTTTCCTACTACTTTTTCAATGATCAGCTAATGCCCTCAGGTTATCCTTAGGATGGAGCCTTCCATGGTGTTGCTAACTGAACAATAATCTGGACTCCCACCACATTTTCCTTTAATCTTAGTCAACCTGTAGCCGGAGGTCTCAGCTTCTGAAAATTTACTTCTCTCATCCCAGGATTCTGGTTATCACATGTGGGAAACTCTGCCTTAAGGATCATTTTGCTAATCCCTGGAAATGTGTGTGGTTGTCTGTTGTCTTCCATGGTCCCTCTCACCCCACTGTAGCTGCTACTGCTGGCTGCCACAGCTGCCAGCCCTCAGCCCTTGCTTCTTAGTGCTGGCCCCACCCCCAGCCCAATGGTGGGTGGGGGCTGATCTGGGGCCAGGCTGGCTAGGGGAGGGGCTGTGAGAGGTTGAGGCACAACAGGTTGCACCCCATCAAGCCTCTGTGGAAGTGTGGTGACTGGATTGGGCCTGCACGACTGCCTCTGTGGCTGCCTCTGTGGAAAGGGCAGCACTGGGACTGGATCACACTGTGGCTTTTCCTGCACCACCTTTGTGGAAGGTGCGTGGCGCCACCTTCTTGACACCTCTGCATAAGGGGCCACAGCACTGGACTGGTGGTGCCGGCCCAGCCAGCCCTTCCCACACAAGCGCCAGCCTGGCCCAACCCACCCCTCCCACATGAGTGCTGGACCAGTCTGCCCCTCCTGTGTGGCACAAGACCCGCCCACCTCTTCTGTGTGGCCCCGACCCTATGCCCTCACAGCCTCTGTGGCTGTGTCCGGATGGATGTCCACACTAATTGGCATATTACCCTTTTATTAATATACATAAGGTAATGTTGATAATTAGATAATTATCTATTAATTCCAATGGATAAAATGCTTTAAACATGGGTCAGTTTTGAGTTTCATCAAATGACTTGAGTGCACTATGTAATTTTCTACTTCATCTATCTACACTAATAAAAGATAAATATGCAAATTGATCATCATTTTGCAACACCCACCAGCCAATCAGGAGTGAGTAGGCAAATTAACCTGACAAAGACGGTGGGTTAATTTGCATAAACAGGCACTGAGTGTCCCAGGGCAGCAGTGTGGGGCAAGCAGTCCCCCACAGGGCCCCCACAGAGAGCAGAAACCAGGGCCCTGCTTTCCCCTGTGGCAGAGAGCAGACAGCAGGGTCCTGCTTGCCCCTGGCCCCAACAGCAAAGGACAAGCAAGCCCCCACAGAGCGCAGACACCAGGGCCTGTGGTGGCATCAAGCAGGCAGCTCCACAGAGAGCAGTGAACCACAGAAAGCAGGCCTAAGCCATCAGTAGGAAATCCCCTGAGGGGTCCCATATTGAAGAGGGTGCAGGTCGGACTGACGGACCCACCCCCAACCATGTGCACGAATTTCATGCTCCAGGCCCCTAGTCCTATCTAATAATAGACAAACATGGTAATTAACCGTAACTTCACTACCCTTCCCATTGGCTAATCAGCGAGATATGCAAATAAACTGCCAACTAAGATGGCGGCCGGCAGCCAGGCAGCTGAAGCAAACAGGAGGCTTGCTTGCTCCAGTGATGGAGAAAGCCAAGATTCCCTGTCTGCCGCTGCCGGCCTCTGAGCCGCACCCTAAGAAGCAATGTTGCAATTATAGAAGCTAAACAAACCCAGAAACCTGCTTTCAGCCAGCCGGGCCTCAGAGTTGGAGCTGTAACAGGGTTTCAATTATAGAATCCAAACAAACCCAGATACCTGCTTTCAGGAGCCGAGTTCTCAGAGCTGGAGCCGAGCCTCAGAGCTAAAGCTGGCTCTCAGTGCCAGTGACAGCCATAGAAGGTAAATTAATCCCAGAATAAAAAAAAAGAAAAAAAGGAGAGGTTGGGAGCTTCAGTCACCTGTGAGCCTGAAAATGGCCCTCAGCCCCTCACCCAGACTGGCCAGGCACCCCAGTGGGGACCCCTACCCTGAAGGGTGTGTGACCAACTGCAAACAGCCATCATCCCCTCATCCAAGCTGGCCAGGCACCCAAGCAGGACCCCCACCCTGATCCAGGACATTATTCAGGGCAAACCAGCTGGCCCCCACCCGTGCTCCAGGCCTCTATCCTATATAGTAAAAGGTTAATATGCAAACTGACCCTAACAGCAGAAGGACTGGAAATGACAGGTCACTATGACACACACTGACCAGCAGTGGGCAGACGCTCAATGCAGGAGCTGCATTCTGGTGGTCAGGGTGCTCTCACATGGGAGGAGCTTTGCTCAGCCACAAGCCAGGCTGATGGCTGCCAGCACAGCAGCGGTGGTGGTGGGAGCCTCTCCTGCCTCCTCAGCAGCGCTAAGGATGTCCTACTACAATTTAGGCCTGCTCCCCGCTGGCAAGTGGACATCCCCGAGGGCTTCCGGGCTGCCAGAGGAATGTCTGATTGCCATCTTAGGCCCAATCCCCCAGGGAATGGGCCTAAGAGAGCAGGTGGTCATCCCCTGAGGGGTCCCAGACTGTGAGAGGGTACAGGCCGGGCTGAGGGACCCCTCCCCCCCCACCCCAGTGCACAAATTTTTGTGCACCGGGCCTCTCTCTCTCTCTCTCTCTCTCTATATATATATATATATATATATATATATACATATATATATATGGCTAATATGCTAATTGTCCAGTCTGGAGTTCCACTGGGAGAGCAGAAGTTCCATCACTTGCTATGATGTGTGCTGACCAACAGAGAGAGGCACAGAACATGGTGGGCAACCATCAGCAGCTACAGGGCAATGAGGAACCAAGGGAACGAAGTGGAGAGGCAAGGAGGCTAGGCCTATGGTCCCTACCCTGCATAAATTTCATGCACCAGGCTTCTAGTCTACTAAAAAGATTTGTTGTAATAACTAATTTTGGTCTGGATATTTCCAAATGAGTCATGTCGGTAACTTTATTTATTGGTCAAATCTCTGTTAGCCTGTAGGATCGATATCACACTTGATTCATAGAAAGAATGGAAAGGTTTTCCTCTTTTTGTATTATCAGGAATAGCTCACATAACATTGAGATGAACATTTTTGTAGAGGTTTAAGTGAGTTCTCCTGTGAAAGCACCTGCACCCTGTACTCCTTTGTGGGAAAACTTGGCTTTATTATTTCTTCCATATGAATAATAGACCATTAAAAATTGCAAGGACAAGAATGAAGAAAAGACATTTGGGTCCCCACTTACCTAAGTACCCTTTCCCTTCTCATTCCCTTCCTTAAGGTGTTGTTGGTACCTGCATCTCAGAGCCTCTTGAGAAGATGGCTGGCCTTCAGGACAACACTCTGAGGATTGTTCTGGTGGGGAAAACTGGAAGTGGAAAAAGTGCAACAGCAAACACCATCCTTCGAAGAAGAGAATTTGTTTCTAAAATTTGTGCCCATGCTGTTACCAAGAAATGTCAGAAAGCAGAGCGAGATTGGAATGGGAGGAAACTTCTTGTCGTGGACACCCAGGAATGTTTGACACCAAGGAAAGACTTCAGACCACCTGTGAGGAAATCAGCAGGTGTCTCTGCTTCTCCTACCCTGGGCCTCATGCCATCATCCTGGTACTACAGCTGGGCCGCTACCGGGAGGAGGTTCAGAAAACAGTTGCATTGATCAAGGCCTTCTTTGGAAAGGCAGCCATGAATCACATGATCGTCTTATTCACTCGCAAAGATGATTTGGGTGATCAGACATTGCTTGAGTTTGTAGCATCATCAGACGTAAAACTGCAAAGTATCATCAAGGAGTGTGGGAACCGCTGCTGTGCCTTCAATAACAAGCAAAGTGCAGATGAGGCTGAGAAGGAAGCTCAACTGCAGGAGCTGGTGGAGCTGATAGAGGAAATGGTGCAGAAGAACAGAGGGGCTCACTTTTCTGATGCCATATACAAGGACACAGATGAAAAGCTGAAGAAAATCTATGCTGAGATATTGGCGATGGAAATTAAACTAAGAGAAGAGCAATGTGATCAGGGAAAAATATCACAGGAAGGAAAAGAGGAAGAAATAAAAGTGCTAAAGATGAAGTATGAAGAACAAATTAAAAATATAGGGGAACAAGCTGAAAGGAATGTATTTGCAGATATTGTACAAAGGATTTGGAATATGCTTTCAAATCTATGGCATAGCATTTTCAAATAGTGTAAATTTTATTTTTATTTTTTTATTTTTTTAAATATATTTTATTGATCTTTCAATAGAGAGGAAGGGAGAGAGACAGAGAGCCAGAAACATCGATGAGAGAGAAACATCGACCAGCCGCCTCCTGCACACCTCCCACCGGAGATGTGCCCGCAACCCAGGCACACGCCCTTGACCGGAATCGAACCCTGGACCCCTCAGTCCGCAGGCCGACGCTTCATCCACTGAGCCAAACCGGCCTCGGCGATTTTTAATTTGCATTTATTTGTTACTATGGTAGATTGTATTTTCAAAAAATGGTTATAACAGTATCTCCTATCCCACCTATTCTTCTTATAATCTCAGCTTGCTTTTCCTTTTGTTGAGTTATATGGGTCTGTGCCACAGCCTTGCAATTCCATGGACTTTCTGACTGATTTGGCAAATAGTGGATGGCTGTGACTTCTAAAGTTAGATAGGGGGGATGCCTCCTTGCTCTTTGCAGTACGTGCCCTTGGCCCTTGCCCACCATGTGGTGAGGAAGCCCAAGTTGTCCATCGAGTCCACATGAAGAGGACATGAAATCACTGGCTTACTCCTCTGGCTGATCTTTCATCTGCCAACAGAAACAACTTGCCAGCCATGCAAGTGAGGCAACATGGAAGCAAATTCTCCAGCTGCCAACTGAGCCATCTCAGATGAAGCTGCAAAGAGCAAAGATGGGCCACCTCCAATGCCCAGGTTTCAAGAGAAAAATAAACGATTGTTGTTGCTTTAAACCAATAGGTTTCAGGATGGTTTGTTATGCAGTGACAGCTAACCAGAAGCATACTCCCATCATTTCCCACCAATCCCCACAATGCGAACAAGCTGAAGAAGCTAGAAAATGGCATAATCATAAAATAATATATTATGGAGATTTCACAGGCTCAATTTAGGACAATTCAAATGAGAAATCCTTCATATATCAGTGTTAGCACCACTGGTGATGCACATTATTTTCGTCCACTTCTCTGAGTTCCTTTTTAGTGAAGCAGCAGGCTTCTCCAGCAAGATGGTTCTGTTGTCCACATGAGGCAGGATAATAAGAAGCTAGGAAATTTCCTGGGCAAGTGGGGAAACTGAGACAAGAAAATTAAACAAGGTGAGTCTATTTGGGTGTCTTGCAGCCAGCTTGTGAATCACAAAACTTTATCTTCACCAACCAAGGACACTTGAGAACAAATGGTTTATATTCTTCTCTCTAACCAGAAGATACATAGCTCACATCACCCTGGTCTGGGAAGTAGAGCACAAAGACCCAATTAAGGCCATTTGTGCCAGCTAAACCCAAGGGTAGAAGAAGTCAGGGAACAAATAACAGAAACCCATTAAAGCCAGACAGACCTAAGATAAAAGTAAAACAAATCAAAGAATAATTCAAAACTCACCCATACACTCATTTTAATGCATCAGCATATTAAAAATGCACCTGGAAAGCTGAAAAAAAAAAACAAGGGATAGAAAGCCCTCAGGATAAAAACTCATTGCTTTAGAGCAGGCCCATACCCTTTTCCACACATGAACTTTTTATTTCTTCCTAAATGCTAAGGGTCCCCAGGATAGACTGCAGCCAGCAGAGCAGTGGCAGTGACAGCTGGACCCAGGCTCAGCCCATGATCCTATCTCTGAGGCTCCCTTGTCCTTGACTTCCTAGAGAGCTGAAGCAGCCCTGCCATGGCTCATTTCTCTCTTATAACATTTCTAGAGCAAAAGCAGCCCCACCTAGGCGGTCTGCTGTGGCTTCTTCTACCTTAATCCCTTCCTTTATTTCACTGTTCCCAGATTTAATAAACATACTCACAAAATCGCCTGGACTTGTGTTTTGAAATCTTTCCTGCATCAAATCAAGAACCCACACACTATAGGGTAGAAAAGAGGACATATGTAATCTTCTCAACAATAAAGATTAATTTTTTTAAGAAAGACCCCACCCACTACAGGTCAGACTGAGAAGATCCACTTTGGGCTGGTCCTTGTCCAGTAACACATGGACATCTGGGAGTTATGAACTTTTCTTACTATTTCCCTCTTGCTTTTCTTTTTAAGGTACCTTACTTGGAATATCTATTAAAACATGAACTTGAAAATCTCTTCTCTGCCAAATGTTTTTCCTTTGCCTCTGCAGATCCATCCTCTGCCCTTCTTTACCCTAGCTCTTTGCCCAGGAGGCTGATCTATGTGGATCACATTGTTACCCAACCCAAAGGTTCTCCACTTGGGGTGTTGTATTCAAGAAGGAGACATGGTTGTCCCAAGACAGTTTTATTTATTTGTAGCAAATTAAGGAAACATGGGATTCATATAAAAAGATCTAATGCCTCAAAGGGAGTCTTGGCCATAGCTTACACTATTTGATCAATTACATGTTGGTTTATTCTTTGCAGTTGGCTACAGTTATACTGCTGAGTTCTTGTCAAGATCATCCTGTTTATAGCCGGACTGCTATATTTAAACATTTAGCAAGAAAAGCATCTACACTAATAATATACAAACATGGTAATTGACCGTACCTTCACTACACTTCCCATTGGCTAATCAGGGTGATATGCAAATTAACCACCAACAAAGATGGCGGTTAATTTGCATACATAGGCGCAATGCTGGAAGATGAAAGAGGAAGGATGGAAGAAGCTGCCTGCCGCTGAAGGTGATTGTTAACCAGGTGACAGCCAAGAGCCAGGTGGCAGGGCCGTGATTGGAGAACCAGGCTGCCTTTGCCTGCCCCAACCAGTAATCGGAGAAGCCGGGCCAGGGGCTGGGAGCATTGCCGCCTGGGCATGTGACCTGGTCCCCAGGGAGTGAAGCAGCCAGGCCCCAGGAGACCCAGAGGCTGGGGCTGTCTTCCCCACATCAGCAAGCGGGAAGCAGCTCTTCACCTGGAGGCTTAAGCTCAAGGTGGGAGACACCATTTTCTGTATGGAAAGGCAGGGGGCGTGGCTAAGCACAGGTGGCACCATGTTTGTGTATGGAGAGGCAGAGGCATTGCTCAGAGTGGGGTGGTCTCACGTATGGAGAGGCGGGGGCGTGGCTCAGAGCAGGTGGCACTATGTCCGGGGAGACCGGTGCTGAGGCCTGGTGTTCACCTCAGGATGCAAGGGGCAGGAGAGGAGCTGGAGGTAGAGGAGTGCGACTTCAGGCAAGTGAAGGAAAAGGGCAGGTTGCCCAGCCGTGATGCCGTTCCAAGCTTCCTGGCCCAGGTTTTCAAATGTAAATATTACTTCAGATGTTGTAGTTGCACATAGTTTATTCCCTTGCCCTCATCTTGGCTGTTAAAGTCATGCCCACCCTCTGGGCAGCCAGGCCTCACGTTCATGGCACAGAGGAGGTTTGGTTCTGGGGTCACCCTTTATATTTTTAGCGACTGCTACACTTGGTCGATAGGAAGAGTGAGACTTTAGCCCTGAAAAGACGGAAGGCTTGGGGCAGACGGTTTCCTCAAGGGCTCAGCCTGCTTTTGGGCCGTAGGCACAGGGAATATCCAGGGAAGCCCCAGAGCAGGCATCCCTCTGAGCTCGGACGAAGCGATTTTGC
Organism: Myotis yumanensis; assembly: GCF_028538775.1. Taxonomy (NCBI): domain Eukaryota; kingdom Metazoa; phylum Chordata; class Mammalia; order Chiroptera; family Vespertilionidae; genus Myotis; species Myotis yumanensis. The sequence goes on from NW_027223760.1 coordinate 6,492,789, forward strand.
AGCCTCCCCTTCTTCTGTCCCAGGTGGTGGAGGCCGTGACTACCTCAGCTTGTAACTGTAAAACAGCACACACAAAGAGAATCTTTTTTGTGTCTCATGTTAAAAATTAAAATATATATATATATTAGAGAAAAAAATGGCAGAGGTTTAGACGGACGTGTCGGTGCCTTGTCCCAGAGCAGATAAGGACGAGCAGCTGAAAAGGGTAACATACAGCCCGAATAAGCAGAGGAGATTCAGCTGAGAGACAGTCTGCAGCCAGGAAAGACAGAGAACTCCTAGAAAAAGGGAATGGTTAGAGTCTAAGGCTGAAACCTCTCCCGGTGCGCCCGCTCAGCCATGGAGACCGCGCCATCTTGAGTGGCTGTTACCGGCATCCAGAGTCCAGCTACTAACCCAGAAGCAACGGCTCTCAAGCAGCGCGACTACATGAACTCAGAGGAGCCCTGCTTCTCCCCACAGAAAGGTTAGACTTCCCCCAAAGGTGCGGTTTGCAATTTAGGTTGGAGAGTGGAACGCACGCAGGGGAGAACTCTGCGCCCCACAAAGTCCGCTGCCTTTGGAGCCAGCGTGACCCACAAGTGTAGTATTTGTCTTTCACTGACCGATATTTCATTTAGCATAATACCCTCTAGGTCCATTCATGATGCTTCAAATGGTAATATTTAATTCATTATTATGGCTGAGTAATATTCCTATGTATATATATGTACCACAGCATTTATCCACTCATCTATTGGTAGGCAATTGGGTTGCTTCCATATCTGAGCACTGTAAATAATGCTTCAGTGAACATTGTGGTACATATATTCTTTTCAATTAGTGTTTTGGGTTTCTTCATATATATACCCAGAAATAGAATCACTGGGTCATAAGGCAGTTCCATTTTCAACTTTTTGAGGACCCTCCAAATTGTTTCCATATGGAATAAGTTACTGTGCCTTCAAAAACTGGGCCACTTGGGGGGAGCAGAGAGAGCAACTGGCAGAGATGGTGGCTGCGGTAGAGATCTTCTTTATTTTTTATTTAAATGTTCATGAAATACCTTTTCCATCCCTTTACACCCAGTCTCTGTGTGTCTTTCATTTTGTTGTGAGTCCCTTGTAGACAGCATATATATGTGTATTGTTTTTTTCTTATCTGTTTAACTCCCCTATGTCCTTTGATTGGAGCAATTCATAAATTTACATTTATTATAGATAAGTATGTATTTATCATCATTTTATTATTTTCAGTTTTGTTCCTCTTTCTTTTCTTTCTTCTTCTAATAGAAATTCTTTTGATGACTTTTTAACTCATTTAGGTTTTTCTTGTCTGGCATGCTTTTTATCTTTCCTTCCATTTTAAACAATAATCTCTGTTGGGAGGGTAATCTTGGTTGTAGGTTCTTACTTTTCATGACTTTGAATATTTCATTCAAATCTCTTCTGGCCTTGAAAGTTTCTATTGAGAAATCAGCTGTCAATTTTATGGGAGCTCACTTGTACAAAACTGTCTTTCTCCTGCTGCTTCTAAGATTCTCTCTTTGTCCCTAGCCTTTGCCAACTCACCACCAGGACATGCTGGTAGAACATGGAGATGTGCCTTTTGAAGTCCTGTAAATTATTGGAGTGAGAGAACCCAGTAGAAAAAGAGTTGGCTTCAAGTATCGTTATCCTTATATTAAATATTTTTATAAACCAGGAAAACTCACAAAGGTCTCAGAAACATTGGTTCCACACAATTTCTATCAGCACTTAATGAATGAATTCAGGGAGCATGTGGTCTTTGATGGGCAGATGGGTTAAGAATGTGTTTCAAACTCTTAGGGGAATGGAGAAGGGATGTCTTAGTGGGTAGACCAAGTAAAGCTTCAAAACCAACTTGAACTTTCACCAAAAAGTGAAATTCATTTCTGTGACCTCAGAAGAAGTATTATTGGTGTTTTCTCAGGTAAAACAGATTCCAGTTTTGCACACCTGTGAGAGAATAGAAAAGTTTTACTATAGTGAAAATAAACAAACAATTGAAATGGGTCGGGGAGCATTTTGCAGGTGACCCATCTGGCTGTAAGTATTCAAGATGATTGAGGTGTGGTGGCAACAGTTAGTTTCACAAAGTAGAGAGCTAGTTATTCAGCAAAGTGGATACTCTGTCATCTTGAAATTGGCTTTGCCATACCCTAAACCATTTTGTCCCCAATAGGACATATAACCCTCCTTTGCCCCCAAAACAAATGAATTTAGCCTAAACATTTAACAAAAGTTAGCAAAGTCTCAGTAATATGAGTAATAACCGCAGAAAGAAGCTCATGATTCTTTCTGAAATACTAACTCACAGTAAGACAGGTTTGGTTTCTCTCCAAAAAATATGGTGCACACTGTGTCTATTGTTTAATCATTGAGTTTTAGACAAATTTCTGAGATACGCCATTAACAACCTGTTGTATCACAGGCTTCTAGAATCATGTATTAAAAAAAAGAGCCACATATACCTTGCAATAAAAAGTAAATACAGGTTTAATGTGAAAAAAGACTTTAACAGCTCTGTGGTTAACTTCTGAGTAAATGCAAGTTTTTCTTACCTTACATTCAGGTTAATGCTGTAGATGAGGCAAAGTTAAAGGTTCTGCTCTTGAGAAGCTGTAAGGAGAGGAGAAGTCCTTGTGAAATACCCTGAAAACACTCTTACCCGTTTGTCTCCAAGGGCAGAAGACAGAAAAGAAGGTCCTTGAAAATACCATGCATTGTGATTAATATGACGGAAGAATGAGACATGTCCCCTTCTCTGGAGCGGGTTGGGAGTTTATACTATTCTTTCATTCATTAACAGTCAGTGATTGTTTAAAATTTGTGAAAGATTTCATACCAGATGCTGTGAATCTAGAGAAAGTAAAACAAAGTCCCTTTTGAGACTTCCTTCCTTAGCATAATGGTTTTGATAATCATTCAAGTTGCTTCTATCAAGAGTTCGTCTCTTTCACTAATGGATAATATTCCACCTTTTAGATGTACCAGTTTCTTTATCACTTCTACTTTCTCATTCTTATACCACTAATAGATTTGTCTTGTCTAAAATCTCCATTATGTTGTTAACTAGACGTGAATAAGCCTTCAGTTAAGTAAGTGAGGAACTGGACAGTAGCAGTATATGGTATGGGGTATGTGTGTACATCTATAATAATCCTATCTAATAATAGACAAACATGGTAATTAACCATACCTTCGCTATGCCTCCCATTGGCTAATCACCATGATATGCAAATTAACCCAACAAATATGGCGGCTGGCAGCCACGCAGCTGAAGAGAACAGGAGACTTGCTTGCTCCAGTGATAGAGGAAGCCAAGGTTCCCCGCCTGCCATGGCCTACTCTAAGCTACACTGAAAGCAACAAAGTTTCAATTATAGAAGGTAAATAAATCCCAGAATAAAAAAAAAGAAAAAAGGGAGAGGTTGGGAGCTTGAGTCCCAGGCCAGCCTGAAAGCAGCCATCAGCCCCTCACTCAGGTTGTCCAGGCACCCAAGCAGGACCCCCACCCTGATCCGGGACACCCTTCAGGGCAAACCAGCTAGCCCCCACCCGTGCACCAGGCCTCTATCCTATATAGTAAAAGGGTAATATGCAAACTGACCCTAACAGCAGAAAGACTGGGAATGACTGGTCACTATGACACACACTGACCACCAGGGGACAGACGCTCAATGCAGGAGCTGCCCTCTGCTGGTCAGTGAGCTCTCATATGGGAGGAGCTCTGCTCAGCCACAAGCCAGGCTGATGGCTGCCAGTACAGCAGTGGTGGTGGGAGCCTCTCCTGCCTCCTCAGCAGTGCTAAGGATGTCTGACTGCAGCTTAGGTCTGCTCCCTGCTGGCAAGTGGACATCCCCCGAGGACTGCCAGGCTGCCAGAGAGATGTCTAATTGCCAGCTTAGGCCCAATCCCCCGGGGAGCAGGCCTAAGCCAGCAGGTGGTCATCCCCCGAGGGGTCCCAGACTGAGAGAGGGCACAGGCCGGGCTGAAGGCCATCCCCCCCCGAATGCAAAAATTTTGTGCACCAGGCCTCTAGTGAAAGTATAATATGCTTTAATTTACTCATCTGCTGATGGGCATGTAGATTGTTTCCAAATCTTAGTTATTGTAAATTGTGCTGCTATGAACATAGGGGTGTGTATGTCCTTTCTGATTGGTGTTTTTGATTGCTTGGGATATATTCCTAGAAGTGGTATTACTTAGTCAAATGGCAGTTCCATTTTTAATTTTTTGAGAAAACTCAATAATGTTTTTCACAGTGGCTGCACCAGTCTGCATTCCTGCCAGCAGTGCATGAGTGTTCCTTTTTGTCCAAATCATCGCCAGCATTTGTTATTTATTGATGATAGCCATTCTGACAGGTGTGAGATTGTATCTCATTGTGTTTTGTTTTGCATCTCTCAGATGATTACTGACATTGAGCATGTTTTCATATGTCTTTTGGCCTTCTGGATGTCCACTTTATAAAGTGTTTATTTAACTCCTTTATCCATTTTTTGATTGGATTGTTTATCTTCCTTTTTTTTAAAGATGTATGAGTTCCCTATAAATTTTGGAGATAAGGCTCTTATCAGATATAACATTGGCAAATATGTTCTCCTATGGAGTGGGCTTCCTTGTTGTTTTGTTGATGGTGTGTGTTTTTTCTGTGCAGAAGCCTTTTATTTTTATGTAGTCCCATTTGTTTATTTTTCCTTAGTTTCCATTTTCCTAGGACTGTATCAGTAAAGATATTGCTATGACATATATCTGATATTTCGCTGCCTATGAATCCTTCTAATATTTTTATGGTTTCTCATCTTACATTTGAGTCCTTTAGCCATTTTGAGTTTATTTTTGTGCATGGTGTAAGTTGGTGATCTAGTTTCATTTTTTTTGCATGCATCTGTCCAATTTTTCCAACACCATTTATTGGAAAGACTGTCTTGACTCCATTGTATGTTCTTGCCTCCTATGTCAAATATTAATTAAGCGTAATGACTTGGGTTGATTTCTGGGTCTCTGTTCTGTTCCATTAGTCTATATGTCTATTCTTGAGCCAGTACCAGGAAGTTTTCAAAATAGTGGCTTTGTAATATAGCTTGATATCTAGTATTGTGATCCCTCCAACTTTTTCCCTCTTTCTCAAGATTGCTGTGGCTATTCAGGGATTTTTTTTTATTTTATATGAAATTTTGGAGTGTTTGTTCTGGATCTGTGAAATATATAGTTGATATTTTAATGGGGATTGCATTAAATCTGTAGATTGCTTTGTGGAGTATGAATATTTTAATGATGTTGATTCTACCAATCCATGAGCACAGTATATTCTTTCATTTGTTTATGTCTTCCTCTATCTCTTTTTCAATGTCCTGTAGTTTTCTGAGAACAGGTATATCACGTCCTTAGTTAAGGTTATTCCTAGGTGTCTTAATTTTTTTGTTGCAATGGTAAATGGGATTGTTTTTGTTGTTGTTTTTCAGTTTTCTGTGAGTTCATTATTGGTTCATTAAAGCTACAGATTTCTGGGTGTTGATTTTTTTTATCCTACTACATTGCTGAATTCATTTATTAAATCTAGTTGTTTTTTGATGGAGTACTTAGTGTTTTCTATGTGCAATATCATGGCATCTGCAAATAATGACAGTTTTACTTCTTCTTTTCCAATTTGGATGCCTTTTATTTCTTTTTCCGGTCTGATCACTATGGCTAGCACCTCTTGTACTATGTAAAAGAGGAGTAGTGAGAGTGGGCATCACTGTCTTTTTCCTATTCTTAGGGGAATAGATTTTACTTTTTGCCCATTGACTATGATGTTGGCTGCATGTTTGTCATATAAAGCTTTTATTATGTTGAGGTATGATCCCTCTATTACCACTTTGCTGAGAGTTTTTATCAAGAACAGGTGTTGCATTTTGTCAAATGATTTTTCTGCATCTATTGATATGATTATGTGATTTTTTTCTTTCAATTTGTTTCTGTAATGTATCACGTTTATTGATTTACATCCCCAGAATAAATCCCATCTTTGCATCCCTGAAATAAATCCCACTTAATCAGGGTGGATGATCTTTCTAATGTAATGCTGGATCTGAATTGCTAGGATTTTGTTGAGGATTTTAGCATCTCTGTCAGTGATATTGGCCTGTATTTCTCTTTCTTTGTAGTATCTTTATCTGGTTTTGGGATTAGGGAAATGCTGGCTTTATAAAAGAGCTTGTAAGTATTCCTTCCTCTTGAATTTTTTAGAATAGTCTGAAGAGAATAGATTTTAATTCTTCTTTGAGTATTTGGTCAAACTCTCTTATGAAGCCATCTGGCCCAGAGCTTTTCTTTGCTGGAAGTTTTTTGATTATTGCTTCAATTACCTCCATGGTTATTGGCCTATTCCAATTTTTTAATTATTCCTGATTGAGTTTTGGAAGGTCGTATTTTTTTAGGAATATGTTCATTTCTTCTAGGCTTACCAGTTTTTTGGATTAGAGTTGTTCATAGTATGTTTTTTACAATCCTTTGTATTTCTGTGGGTTCTGTTGTTATTTCACATCTTTCATTTCTGATTTTGTTTATTTGGGTCATCTCTCTTTGCTTCTTGGTGAGTCTGGCTAGAGGTTCATCAATCTTGTTTATCCTTTCAAAGAACCAGCCCTAGCCCTACCTGGTTTGTCTCAGTGGATGGAGCATGTGAACTGAAGGGTCCCAGGTTCAATTATGGTCAAAGGCACATACCTGGGTAGTGAGCTTGATCCTCAGTAGGGAACATGCAGGAGGCAAACAATGATTCTCTCATCATTGATGTTTCTATCTCTCTTTCCCTCTCCTTCCCTCTCTGAAATCAATAAAGATATAGATAAACAACAACAACAGCAGCTCTTAGTTTCATTGATCTTTTGTAACTTGGGTTTTTGGGGGGGTTTTGTTGTTGTTTGTTTTTGTCTCTATGTCATTAATTTCCGCTGTGATCTTTATTATTTCCTTCCTTCTGCTCACTCTGAACTTGCCCTGTTGCTCTCTTTCTAATTCTTTAAGTTGTAGAGTTAGATAATTTCTTAGCAGTTTTCTTTGTTTTTTGAGGTAGTCCTGTAGAGTTATGAACTTCCCTCTCAGGATTGCTTTCACTGTGTCCCATAGATTTTGGTTTGTTGTGTTTTCATTGTCATTTTTTTCCAGGATGTTTTTTATTTCTTCTTTGGTCTCTTTGGTAACCCAATCATTGTTTAATAACATGCTGTTTAGCCTTCAAGTGTTTGGATATTTGTGATTGTTTTTGTTTTAGTTTATTTTTAATATCATGCCACTGTGATCTGAGAAGATTTATCTTCTTGAATTTGAAGAGACTTTGCCTGTGTTCCAATCTGTGGTCTATCTTAGAAAATGTCCCATGTGCACTTGGGAAGAATGTATATTCTGTTGCTTTGGGGTGAAACATTCTGAGGATGTTGATTAAGTCTATTTGATCTAGTGAGTCATTTAGAATTGCTGTTTCTTTATGGATTTTTTTGTCTAGAGGATTTATCCAGTGATATCATTGGGGTATTAAGTTCCCTACTATGATTATATTGCTGTTGATCTCTTTCTTGATATCTTACAGAAGTTTATTTATGTATTTGGATGCTCCTGTATTGAATGCATATATATTTACCAGAATTATATCCTTTTGCTGTATCAATTCCTTTAGTATTATGAAGTGGCCTTTCTTATTCCTTCTTATGAACTTCACTTTGAGGTCTATTTTGTCAGATATAAGTATTGCTACCCCAAGTTTTCTTTCATTTCCATTTGCCTGAAAATCATTTTTTTTTCATCCCTTCACTTTCACTCTATGTGAGTCTCTTGTTCTCAGGTGGGTCTCATGTATACAGCATATATATGGATCATATTTTCTTATCCATTTAGCCACTCAATGTCTTTTGATTGGAGCATTTAGTCCATTTATGTTTAAAGTTATTATTAACAGGTACTTCTTTGTAGCTATTTCTATTCTTTTTCCCTGTGTTCTTTCTTTCCTTTCTATTTCTTATTTTAACACCATCTATTTAGCATTTCTTGCATTGCTGGCTTGATAGTGATAAACTCCCTCTGCATTTTTTTGTCTATGAAGCTTCTGATTTCCCCTTCAATTTTTAATAATGTCCTTGCTGTATAGAGTATACTTGGATTCAGTCCCTTGCTTTGCATTAATTTGTATACTAGTATTTCATTCCATTCTCTTCTGGCTGGATGTGTTTCTATTGGGAAATCACTTGATAATATTTATTTTTCAGATTATTACAGTTGTTCCTCTTTTTCCCCCCATAGCTCCCCTCCACCGGGTTCCCACCCCACCCTCTGCACTCACCCCACCACCACTGTCCTCATCCATAGGTGCACAATTTTTGTCCAGTCTCTTTCCGCATCCTCCACACCTCTTTCCCCCTCCCCCAAGAATAGTCCACTCCCTTACTATGCCCCTGATTCAATTATAATCACCAGTTTATTCTGTTCATCAGATTATTTATTCACTTGATTTTTAGATTCACTTATTGATAGATGTGTATTTGTTGTTCATAATTTGTATCTGTACCTTTTTTTTCTTCTTCTTCTTATTCTTCTCAAGGGATACCTTTCAGCAATTCATATAATACTGGTTTAGTGGTGATGAACTCCTTTAGCTTTTCCTTATCTGTGAAGCTCTTTATCACCTTGACTTCTGAATGATAGCTTTGTTGGATAAAGTAATCTTGGTTGTGGGTTCTTGGTATTCATCACTTTGAATATTTCTTGCCACTCCCTTCTGGCCTGCAAAGTTTCTGTTGAGAAACCAGCTGACAGTCATATGGGTACTCCCTTGTAGGTAACTGACTATCTTTCTCTTGCTGCTTTTAAGAATCTCTCTTTTTCTTTTGCTCTTGGAATTTTAATTATGATGTGTCTTGGTGTGGTCCTCTTTGGATTCCTTTTGTTTGGGGTTCTCTGCACTTCCTGGAGTTGTAAATCTATTTCTTTCACCAGGTAGGGGAAGTTTTCTGTCATTATCTCTTCAAATAGGTTTTCAATATCTTGCTCTCTGTCTTCTTCTGGCACCCCTATAATTCAGATGTTGGTATGCTTGAAGCTGTCCCAGAGGCTCCTTACACTATCTTCCTATTTTTGGATTCTTTTTTCTTTTTGCTTTTCTGGTTGGGTGTTTTTTGCTTCTTCGTATTTCAAATCGTTGACTTGATTCTTGCAATCCTCTAGTCTGCTGTTGGATCTCTGTATAATATTCTTTCTTTCAGTCAGTGTATGCTTAATTTCTAGTTGGTCCTTTTTCATATCCTCAAGGGTCTCACTAGATTTCTTGAGGGTCTCATTAAGTTTATTGGCAGTTTCTAGAAAATTCTTGAAAAACCTTAAAAGTGTGGTTTTGAACTCTATATACAGTAGTTTGCTTTCCTCCATTTCTGTCATTTGTGTCCTGTTTCTTTGTCTCACATTTTTTATGCTTTGCTGTGTTGATAGAGTGGCTTTCTGTGCTAGGTGTCCTATAGGGCCAGTGGCTCAGCCTCCCCAATTACCTGAGGTGGACACTCTTGGTGCACCCCTTCGTGGGCTTTGTGCACAGTCTTGTTGTAGTTAAGCCTTGATTGTTGTAGGTATCACTGGGAGGAATAGACCTCCAGGCCAATCGGCTGTGAGAATCAGCTGTGTCTGCAGTAGGAGAACTTCTGTGCTGGAGACACCCTTGTGGGGCAAGACTTGCTTCAGTGGGGCTTTGGTGCTCACTGAGTCTGCCCCCTGAGTGTGTTCCTTATGGATCTGAGGAGTTGTAATCTGGATGGTCCCACTCTGACCACCGGGCACACCGGCTCCTGGATCTCTAGGGAGGTGCTAATCTAGCCTCTGCCTGAGGCTACTCAGCAGGAGCCAGCTGTGAAGCAATGCAAGTTTCCGTGGGGCCTTGGGCCAGTTGCAGTTTGTTAGGTAATTTTCAGATTGCAAAGGGCCAGGCCTTTCATATGCAAAAGCCTCCGCACACAGCTTGGGCGGGGTGGGGTCCCAGGGGATCAACAGGGCGGAGCGAGCAGTTATGGCTGCTCTCAGTCCTGCCCTCAGAGGCCCTGCTTCTCAGTGTCCCGGCAATCACTGCAAGCACCTCCGAGAGAAAGCTGCCATCTAGTTCCGACCAATGCCAGACAGTCCAGTTTCTCCTGTATGAGTCTGGGTCCCCAGAGACTTGCCAGGAACTGGAGCTCAGAGCTTGAGACTCCCTCCTGATTGAAAAAGACAACCATGTCCTCAGCTGCCAGCCCTTTCCACGTGCACCTCTGTACCTCTGTATTTACTTCCGCACCGCGCCTCGTCTGAGTCTCAGTATGCTTTTCTCTTTCCTTCTAGTTGTAGAATTTCCACTCAGCCAGCCTTCCTGTGGTTCTGGATGATGTCCGTTCCATCTTTGAGTTGTATTTTTGAAGTGGTTGTGCAAGGCAGCAATCTCCAGTGTTTTCTATACCACCATTTTGGTTCTCCTCTCTTGCAGTCTTTAATATTCTCTCTTTGTCATTAATGTTTGCTATTCTAATTATGACTTATCTTGGTGTGGGTCTTTTTGGTTCATTTTGTTTGGGACTCTCTGAGCTTGTGTGAGTTTTTTTCTTCCCCAAATCAGGGAAGTTTTCTATCATTACTTTTTCAACTAGGATTTCTGATCCTTGCTCCTCTTGTTGTCCTTCTGGCACTCCTATTATACATATGTTACTTTGTTTCACAGATCCCTTATGCTCTCCTCCTGCTTTCTAATTTTTCTCCAGTTGCTGTTCAGATTGGATGTGTTTAACTACCCTATCTTCTAACACACTAATTTGGTCCTCCGCTTCTTCTAGTCTACTGTTGAAACCTTCCATCATGTTTTTGTTTTTCGTTGTTGTTGTTTTTTACTGTAGCTACATCACTTTTTATTTCTGCTTCATTCCTACATAAGTTGATGATTTTCTCATCCATCTGATTTATGAACTGCATGTCCCTTCTTCTGAATTCTTTTCCTAACATATTGCATGCCTCCATTTTATTTAGCTCCTTTTCTGGCTACTCCTCCTTTTCTCTCCTTGGGGGTTGTTTTATTGTCTCCCCATTTTTGCTGTCTCTTTCTGTCCCTGTGCACCCTGCTGGGGTTTGAGAGGTTGTAGACCCTATCAGGGCATGGTCCAGAAATTGTTAGCCCAAAACCTGGATCTGCCTTGAGTCTCACACTTTTATTGTCTCTACTCTGAGTTGTATCCACTTGTCCCTGGATCTGGTCCCTCAGTTGTCTCCTTCAGTTGCTCAGGGTGGTGGGAGCATGTGCATAGTTGCTCTAATGTGCAATGCCCTTTGAGGACCCAGAGCCCTCTGGCATGCAATTTGCTCTGCACCCTGACACACATGGCAGGGTGGCACCATGGTCCCTCTGACAGTTCACTTGCAGGGTGGTCCTGTGGCCCCTGGCTGGGCACACCAGCTTGCTTCATGTTGCCTCCTTAGCGTTTTCCTATGGCCCAAACAAAGTGAGGCATGTGCTGCATTGTTCCAGATTTCCTCTGCAGGACTGTCCCAAGGGCTTAAGAGAGAGAGTTGGGGTTGCTCAGGGTCACACAGTCCTGTTTTTTTGTAGCTTGAGTGAGACATGTGCTGCATTGCTCCAGTTTGCCCTTCATCATTGTGGAGTGGGGGTTCGTTCCCCTGGGTCACTCAATCTGTGCTCCTCTTTCACCCAGAGTGAGGGACGCATTGGATGGCTCCAGATGGCCCTTGCAGGACTCTCCTGGGGGGTGGGGTGGAGCAGGCATGGATTGTTCTGGAATGCACAGTCAGAGATACCTGAGGCAAGCTCTTGGTTGCTCCGGGACACTCCGGCAGTAGTTACCTGTGCTGGGGGTAGTGTGGGTGCTGGGTAGCTTCAGGTCAGGCTAACAGAACAGTTCTTGGGTCTGCTTCAGGGGTGGGGCACAGAGTTCTCCCTGGCTTGCATTCACTGTGGAGTCTTGGAGCCAGATCTAGGACACTGGATACTGGCAGCTGATGAGAAGGCCTGGTGTGGGGGTTCACTCTGTCATGGCATGCTCCCTGCAGACATCAGACAGCCTGCCCAAAGGTACTGTGCTACTCATTGCCTGGGCATGGTGGTAGTTCCACATGGGTTATGCCTGGAAGCGCCATTCTCTAGGCATCCTCTGTCCTTATTAAAAACTAGAGACCTAGAGCACAAAATTTGTCCACTTAAGGGAAGTCCCTCAACTCAGCCTGCACCATCTTTCATTCTGGGACCCCTTGGGGGATGTAGCAGTGTGCCAAGTGGCAGGAAGCCAGGGAGGAGCCCACATTGGGGCTGAATGCCACACCATTCACACTGTGCCTCCTGCCACTGCTCAGGAGTGCTGCTTTGGACTCTGGAGAGGCTCCCACCAGGCAGCTGCATTCACCAACCATTAGCCCGGCTTCTAGCTGACAGTGCTCCCCCTGTGGGAGCACACTGACCACCAGAGGAAGCTCCTGCATTGTGTGTGTGCACCCTGGTGGTCAGTGCACATCATTGTGACCAGTTGTTACAGTTCTTCCACCATAATGGTTGCTTAGGCTTTTATTATATTGAGATTGTCTCCTCAACTGTGATTAATTTGTTATTTCAGGGTGGATATTCTTAGCTTTAATTGCTTTTCTGGCCCTAGGAGGAGGTCCATGACATTGCTGCCTATCTGCCACCATTTGTCTCTCCACTTCATTTTGTCAGCTCCCAAAATGCTTGTTATCACATGACGACATAAGCTTCTCTCTTGTCCTCCTCATTGGATATTTAACCTATGGACACATTTGGTGTATGTGGTTTCCTCAATGCACAGCTTCTGCATCAAAGAGAAGTTCTCCAGAGTTTGGCATCACAGGTTGCCACCCAAGAACCACATAGATGAATTTAAAAGCATTTGACAAAATTAATTGCTGTGAATGATAAAAACTCTCAAAAAAATAGTGATTGGGGGGATATTTGCTTAATATGATTACACACACACACACACACACACACACACACACACCTTATACTCCTGTTTTCCAGTATCTCACTCACTTAACAGGGAAACACTAAAGGCATATCATGGAACAAAGCAAGCATGCCCTTCCACTTCTATTCAATGTTCTAGTGGAGGTTTTAGCCAATGCAATTGAGCGGGCCTAAGCTGCAGTCTGGCCTCCCTCTGCTGGAGGCAACTGGCTGATCAGGAGATACTTTCTGGAGGTAGCACAGACTCCTTCCTTATTTCTTTCCTCTGTGGTTAGAGAACAGGGAACTAAAAGGTGGAGACAGAACTGTGGCTGAGCCTGGGCTTTTGTAGGCAGCAGAAAGAAAGAGAGGGCTGGGGAAAGTCTAAATAAATTTTCTTCAATTGTCCTCTGGGCCCCTCCCTTTGTTTTTTCCTTCTTGTAGTGGACGCTTAGTCCTCGGACTGACTGGAGCACCGTGACAGTTGTGTTCATCCCCCTCACTTCTCAGCTGAATGTACAGCCACCTCATATTCCAAGCATGGCTGTTTCAAATGACTAAAGTGCTGTTAGTCCACAGTTCCTAGCCTCTCCTCTCTCAGTTTCCTCCTTGAGTCAGTTGCAAAGTTCACTGAGACACCGAAGCAGCTCTGTGCTTTGGGGAGGGGGGGGGCAGGGGGAACACACACAGGCAGCACCACTGTCACGTCCCAGGTCAGGGACACAGGCAGACAGCGTCATGTCCCTGGTCAGGGATACATGCAGGCAGCTTCACCTCAACACTGGGCAGAACGTTAGTGCTAGGCAGGCCTGGGTATGCTTCCACTGGGCCAGATGTCCCTACCCCCCAGCTCCTGTGTGATGCAATCCATTGACTGGTTGGGACTCAAACACCATAATGGAAAAATTAGCATATTATTTCTTTATTATATAGGATGTCATCCTAATAAGTTTAACCTGTGATGATGGTAAGACCATCTCCATCTTGTATTTCCACTATTACCCGGGGACAATACTGGACAAAGACTGGTTATAAATAAATATTTGTTAAATAATGAAATTGATCAAAATTTCTCTGATTCTTGCTTTCTCTTTGATCTTTATGTCCAGCCTACATCTGTGGAAAAGATTATCCTTCCCTTATTCATCAATGTTTAGTGTCACAGAAACAAACTCTTACATTTTTTGTTGTTGTTAATCTTCACCTGGGGATATTTTTAAGATTGATATTTTTTAGAGAGAGTGGAAGGGAGGGGTGGAGGGAGAAGAGAGAGAGAGAGAGAGAGAGAGAGAGAGAGAGAGAGAGAGACAGAAAGAGACATGTGAGAGAGACACATTGATTGGTTCCCTCCTGCACAAGCTTCAACTGGTGCCTCCTTCAGGAGCCCTAACTGGAGCAGGGGATCTAATCTGCAACCCAGGCACGTACCCTTGACTGGGAATCAAACCCACAACCCTTTGGTGCATGGGATGACACTCTAAACACTTAGCCACATGGGTCAGAGCCAAACTATTATATTTTAAATATTTTTTCTCCTTTCTATCTAGACATGTTGACAATGGGGAAAGCCATTTGAATAACTCATACTGGAGCAGACTTTGACAAGGGCAAGATGAACATGCTGGTTGTTAAAAACTGGCTCATCTGATAGAAAGCCATGAAATACAAACTTGAATAAATATTAAATAGACAGGCACTCCTCTTGAAAGAAGAGTTATGTCTTAATACCTTAAGGATAGGGAGTAGAAAACAGCTTCTTATCAGCTAAGAAGAGAAATGTTTACAATTCAGCTTTGTCCACAAAGTTGATTTTGGTGATGGGTGTTCAGAGGGATAACATGCTGAGCTGTGCTTCTTACACTTCCCAGTGCTCTTCACCCACCAGCTTCCCTCAGAGCTAGTTCTGTCTGCTCACCCAACTCTATCTCTGAAAGCTTCTAGTTTATTTATAAATTATATGAATGGTGAAAAAGTCATTTATTTATACAAATATCCTCTGGGCAGCAATCCCTGAAAGAACTGTTATTTAGTAGGGTTTAGTCTTTAAAATGGATTACAGCCTAAAATTAGCAGAAACAGAAAATAGAGAGAAGGATAAATCTATGCTGAACCCTATTAGTATAGCTCAGTGTCAACATATGAACCAGGAAGTTTCAGTTCAATTCCTGCTCAGGGCACATGCCTGGGTTATGGGCTAGATCCCCAGTAGGGGCATGCAGGAGGCAGCCAATCAATAATTCTCTCTCACCGAAACCGGTTTGGCTCAGTGGATAGAGCGTCGGCCTGCGGACTGAAGGGACCCAGGTTCGATTCCAGTCAAGGGCATGTACCTGAGTTGCGGGCACATCCCCAGTAGGAGATGTCCAGGAGGCAGCTGATCGATGTTTCTCTCTCATCGATGTTTCTAACTCTGTGTCTCTCTTCCTTCCTCTTTGTAAAAAATCAATAAAATATATTTAAAAAATAATAATTCTCTCTCATCAGTGATGTTTCTATCTCTTTCTCCCTCTCCCTTCATCTCTGAAATAAAATATATGAATATATTTTAAAGTCCATGCTAAGAGAAAATTTGCCAGGAGGTTTAAGAAATAGATTCAGGAGAGAGGTCCCCTCGACACCAAACCCCACATTTCCCTGCCTCTTCCCACAACATACACACAAACACCCATCTTCTTTTACCTGGAAAATCTGGGTCCTGCTCCTTTCTGTAAATGTGAAGTGAATGCTAAGCTGAGGGTATTGAGGAAGAGGAGGAAAGAGGAAGTTAGGGGAGAAACTGCATAAACTTGTTCATCTAAGAGATGGGCCCACCACACTATCTAAAACAAATTTCTGCCTTTTATTGACCTCCGTCCAGATGTGGTGCTGATGGATTCCATCATTGCTGCACAGCTTGGCTCTTTCCACACATGCTCAGGCCAAGTAGAGCCAGTTAAAAACTAGTTTGTTTTGTAGTTCCAAACAGGTGCCCAGGATCCGTCACAGTCAGGTCCTGACATTGGCCTACACCAGAGTGCCTACCAAAAGGCCCCAAAGCTAACACACCTGGTTGTGAGCTTTAGAACATATCAGAGCATGACCCAATGACCCCACAAGCAATACACTCAGAGGGACATCTTGGTAGGCACCAGACCCTGATGGGAGAAATTCTGCTTTATTGGGTCAGACCCCTCATAGCAGCTTATACACTGTGTTTGATGTTTATCCTCATAGTTAGCCAGCATGACGGTCAATTCCACCCATGGATGGGCCAACAGCAATCAAGACTCAAATACAATAGGAAGGCTCACATATTCCTCACATGGAACATTCCTGGGACACCTATCTCAAGTGATCAGGGAGACTGTGCCACTGAACCACAAATGACACCTAATATGTAAGGTCAGCATAGCAAGACTGGGAGACATAGCAGAACTACCTAATACACAGACACAAATATAGAAAGGCAGACAAACTGGGGAGACAAAGAAACAAGCTCAAACAAAAGAACAGGAGAAATCACCAGAAAATCAAGTAAATGAAATGGAGGCAAGCCATCTACCTAATACAAAGTTCAAAACAACGGTTATAAGGATAATTAGGAATTTAGTGAGAACTTCAACAGAGAGATAGCAAGCATAAAAAGGACATAGAAACCATAAAAACCATAAAGCAGAACCAGTCTTCATTTATTGTATAAACTAGAGGTCCAGTGCACAAAAATTTGTGCACTCGGGGGGGGGGGTAGGGGCCCCCCAGCCCTGCCTGTGCCCTCTCACAGTCTGGGACCCCTCGGGAGATAACAACCTGCTGGCTTAGGCCTGTTCCTGGGTGGCAGAGGGCAGGCCCAATCCCTAGGTGCAGCCCCTGGTCGGGCTCAGAGCAGGGCCGATTGGGGAGTTGGGGTGCCGCCCCCTCTCATGCACAGACCAGGGTGGATTGGGAGGTGACGATGCTACCCTCAGTCACACTCAGGGTAGGGCCGATTGGGGGGTTGGGGCACCGCCCTCTGTCACACTCAAGGCAGGGTCGATGGGGAGGTTGCGGCGCCAACCCCTGTCACGCACAGAGTAGGTCCCATCAGGGGGTTGGGGTGCTGCCCCCTGTCATGCACAGAGCAGGGCCCATCAGGGGGTTGGGGAGCTGCCCCCTGTCATGCACAGAGTAGGGCCGATAGGGGAGTTAGGGCACCTCCCCCTGTCACACACAGAGCAGGGCGGATCAGGGGGTTGGGGCGCCATCCTCTATCACCCACAGAGCAGGGTCGATCAGGGGGTTGGGGCCCCGCCACTGTCACACTCAGGGCAGGGCCAATGGGGAGGTTATAGCTCTACCCCGTCACACACAGAGCAGGGCCCGTGGGGGTTTGGGTGCTGCCCCCTGTCACGCTGATCCTGGTGCTGGGAGGCATATTACCCTTTTACTATATAGGATAGAGGCCTGGTGCATGGGTAGGGGCTGGCTGGTTTGCCCTGAAGTGTATCCTGGATCAGGGTGGGGGTCCCCACTGGGGTGCCTGGCCAGTCTGGGTGAGGGGCCGAGGGCTGGTTTCAGGCTGGCGGTTGTTGACTGAAGCTCCCAACCGCTCCTTTTTTCTCTTTTTTTTATTTTATTCTGGGCCAGCTTTAGCTCTGGCTCTAGCTCTGAGGCTTCATATCTGGTTTGTTTGCCGTTCTATAATCGAAACAATGTATAACTTCAGCTCTGAGATCCCGGCAAGCTGAAAGCTGGTTTCTGGGGTTTTGTTTAGCTTCTTATTTGCAACATAGTACATAGTTGCTTAGAGTTGCAACTCAGAGGCCGGCAAGTCAGGCGGGGAACGTTGAAGTCTGCAGTCACTGGAGCAAGCAAGCCTCATGTTCTCTTCCAGCTGCCTGGCTGCCGGCCGCCATCTTGGATGACAGTTAATTTGCATAAGGATATGCTGATTAGCCAATGGGAAGGGTAGCGGTCGTACGCTAATTACCATGTTTCTTTTATTAGTGTAGATGAAGAATACAATAACTATAATGAATACACTAGCCCTAGCCAGCTTGGCTCAGTGGATAGAGCATCAACCTGCGGACCGAAGGGTCCCACGTTCGATTCCAGCCAAGGACACATACCTGGATTGCAGGCTTGATCCCCAGTAGGGGGCAGGCAGGAGGTAGCCAATCAATGATTCCCATCATTGATGTTTCTATCTCTCTCTCCCTCTCCCTTCCTCTCTGAAATCAATAAAGAAATTATATATATATAAATATATATATATATGTGTGTGTGTATATATATATATATATATATATATATATATATAACACTAAAAGGAATCAACAAGAGGTTTGGTGAAGCAAATATTCAAATTAGCGATTTAGAAGACAAGGTAGCAAAAACATTCAATTAAAGCAGCAAAAAGAAGAAATAATTTTTAAAAATAAGAATAATTTTAGAGACTTGAAACCAAGATGGCGGCATAAGTAAACCCCAGAGTTTGCTGCCTCAAACAACCACTTCAAAAATACAACTAAAAGATGGAACGGACATCATCCAGAACCACAGGAAGGCTGGCTGAGTGGAAATTCTACAACTAGAAGGAAAGAAAAAAGCATACCGAGACTCAGAGGAGGCACAGTGCGGCAGTAAAATACTGAGGTGCGGAGGTGCATGTGGAGCGGGCTGGAGGCTGAGGGTGTGGTTGTCGTTTTCAATCCAGAGGGAGTCTCAGGCTCTGAGCTCCAGTTCCAGGCGAGTCTCTAGGGACCTAGACTCATATGAGAGAAGCGGGACTGTCTGGCATCGGTCAGAACCCGAGGGCAGCTTTCTCACCAAGGGGCTTGCAGCGATTACCCGGACACTGAGAAGCAGAGCCTCTGAGGGAAAGTCTGAGAGCAGCCATAACTGCTAACCCCGCCCTGTTGATCTCATGGGACCTGCCTCACCCAAGCCCTGCAGGGAAGCTTTTGCTGACTAGCCGCAGGCAAAGGCTAGATTAGCACCTCCCTAGAGATCCAGGAGCCAGGAAGCCCAGACGTCAGAGTGGGACCGTCCAGTCTGCAGCTCCCTGGAAACATAAAGGACATACTCAGGGGGCAGACTCAGTGAGCACCAAAGCCGCATTGAAACAAGTCTTGCCCCAGAGGGGTGTCTCCAGTACAGAAGTTCTCCCACTGAAGAAACAGCTGATTCTCACAGCCAATTGGCCTGGAAGTCAATTCCTCCCAGTGATAACTACAACAATCAAGGCTTAACTACAAGACTGTGCACAAAGCCCACAAGGGGTTGCACCAAGAGTGTCCTCCTCAGGTAATTGGGGAGGCTTAACCACTGGGCCCTAGAGGACACTCAGCACAGAAACCCACTTTTTCAACACAGGGAAGCATAAAAAATGCCGAGACAAAGAAACAGGACACAAACGAAAGAAATGGAGGAAAGCAAACTGCTGGATATAGAATTCAAAACCACACTTTAAGGTCTTTAAAGAACTGTCTAGAAGCTGCTGATGTATATAGTGAGATCCTCAAGAAATCTAGTGAGACCCTCGAGGTTGTGATAAAGAACCAACTAGAAATTAAGTATACACTGACTGAAATAAAGAATATTATACAGACTCCCGACAGCAGACCAGAGGATCACAAGAATCAAGTAAAAGATTTGAAATACGAAGAAGCAAAAAATACCCAACCAAAAAAGCAAAATGAAAAAAGAATCCAAAAATACGAAGATAGTGTAAGGAGCCTCTGGGACAGCTTCAAGTGTACCAACATCCGAATTATAAGGGTGCCAGAAGAAGAGAGAGAGCAAGATATTGAAAACCTATTTGAAGAAATAATAACAGAAAACTTTCCCTACCTGGTGAAAGATATAGACTTACAACTCCAGGAAGCGCAGAGAACCCCAAACAAAAGGAATCCAAAGAGGACCACACCAAGACACATCATAATTAAAATGCCAAGAGCAAAAGACAAAGAGAGAATCTTAAAAGCAGCAAGAGAAAGAAAGTCAGTTACCTACAAGGGAGTCCCCATACGACTGTCAGCTGATTTCTCAACAGAAACTTTACAGGCCAGAAGGGAGTGGCAAGAAATATTCAAAGTGATGAACAGCAAGAACCTAAAACCAAGATTACTGTATCCAGCAAAGCTATCATTCAGAAGTGAAGGTCAGATAAAGAGCTTCACAGATAAGGAAAAGCTAAAGGAGTTCATCACCACCAAACCAGTATTATATGAAATGCTGAAAGGTATTCTTTAAGAAGAGGAAGAAGAAGGAAAAGGTAAAGATACAAATTATGAACAACAAATACGCATCTATCAACAAGTGAATCTAAGAATCAAGTGAATAAATAATCTGATGAACAGAATGAACTGGTGATTATAATAGAATCAGGGGCATAGAAAGGAAATGGGCTGACTATTCTTGGGGGGGAAAGGGGTGTGGGGGATGCAGGAAGTGATTGGACAATAATCGTGCACCTATGGATAAGGACAGTGGGTGGGGAGTGAGGGCAGAGGGAAGGGTGGGAACTGGGTGGAGGGGAGTTATAGTGGGGAAAAAAGAGGAACCAATGTAATAATCTGAACAATAAAGATTTAATTAAAAAAAAGAATAATTTTAGGTGGAGAAACAAAGATGGCGGCATAGGTAAACACCGGCAATTGCTGCCTCCGACAACAACTTCAAAAGTACAACAAAAAGACAAAACGGACATCATCCAGAACTACAGGAAGGCTAGCTGAGTGGAAATTCTACAACGAGAAGGAAAGAGAAAAGCACACTGAGACTCAGAGGAGCTGCGGAAGTAAAGTGCAGAGGTACGGATGCTTGAGCGCTCGCAGAAAGGGCCTGGCACCTGAGGACACGGCTGTCTTTTTGAATCAGGAGGGAATCACAAGCTCCCGACTGCTCTGAACTCCAGTTCCAGGAAGTCTCTGGGGACCCAGGACTCATATGGAGAGAAACTGGACTGTCTGGCAGCAGGCAGAACTCGGAACTTAAGGGCAGCTTTCCCTCAGAGGTGCTTGCAGCAATTACTGGGACACTGAGACATGGTTCCCTTTAGGGCAGAGCTGAGGATCAGCCATAGCTGCTTGCTCAGCCCTGTTGATTCCGAGACCCCGCCCCACCCAGGCTGCTACAGAAGCTTTTGCGTATGAATGCCCTGGCCCTTTGCAATCTGAAAATTACCTAACAAACTGCAGCTGGGCCAGACAGACCCAGAACTTCCAAGAGAAGGCCCAAGGCCCCACAGAAGCTTGCATTGATTCACAGCTGGGCCTCATCTGGGCACCTCCAAACCCCCCAAAAAGGAAGGGGAATCTGCAGATCTCTTCATAGCTCCTGCTGGGTAGCCTCAGGCAGAGGCTAAATTAGCACCTTCTTAGATCCAAGAGCCAGTGTACCCAGTGGTCAGAGTGGGACCATCCAGATTACAACTCCTCAGATCCATAAGGAACACACTCAGGGGGCAGACTCAGTGAGCACCAAAGCCCAACTGAAGCAAGTCTTGCTCCAGAAGGGTGTCTTCAGCACAGAAGTTCTACCACTGCAGTCACAGCTAACTCTCACAGCCAATTGGCCTGGAGGTCAATTCCTCCCAGTGATACCTACAACAATCAAGGCATAACTACAACAAGGCTGTGCACAAAGCCCACAAGGGGGTGCACCAAGAGTGTCCACCTCAGGTAATTGGGGAGGCTGAGCCACTGGCCCTATAGGACACCTAGCACACAAAGCCACTCTACCAACACAGGGAAGCATAAAAAATACAGAGACAAAGAAATAGGTCACAAATGACAGAAATGGAGAAAAGCAAACTACTGGATATAGAGTTCAAAACCATGGTTATAAGGTTTTTCAGGAATTTTCTGGAAACCGCCGATAAATTTAGTGAGACCCTGGAGGATATGAAAAAAGACCAACTAGAAATTAAGCATACACTGACTGAAAGAAAGAATAATATACAGAGATCCAACAGCAGACAAGAGAATCCCAAGAATCAAGTCAAAAATTTGAAATGCGAAGAACAAAAAATACCCAACCAAAAAAGCAAAATGAAAAAAGAATCCAAAAATACGAAGATAGTGTAAGGAGCCTCTGGGACAGCTTCAAGTGTACCAACATCCGAATTATAGGGGTGCCAGAAGAAGAGAGAGAGCAAGATATTGAAAACCTATTTGAAGAAATAACGACAGAATACTTCCCCTACCTGGTGAAAGAAATAGACTTACAACTCCAGGAAGCGCAGAGAACCCCAAACAAATGGAATCCAAAGAAGACCACACCAAGACACATCATAATTAAAATGCCAAGAGCAAAAGACAAAGAGAGAATCTTAAAAGCAGCAAGAGAGAAAAAGTCAGTTACCTACAAGGGAATACCCATACGACTGTCAGCTGATTTCTCAACAGAAACTATGCAGGCCAGAAGAGAGTGGCAAGAAATATTCAAAGTGATGAATAGCAAGAACCTACAACCAAGATTACTTTACCCAGATAAGCTATCATTCAGAATTGAAGGTCAGATAAAGAGCTTCACAGATAAGAAAAAGCTAAAGGAGTTCATCACCACCAAACCAGTATTATATGAAATGCTGAAAGGTATGCTTTAAGAAGAGGATGAAGAAAAAGGTAAAGATAAAAATTATGAACAGCAAATACATATCTATCAAGAAGTGAATCTAAAAATCAAGTGAATAAAAAATCTAATGAACAGAGTAAACTGGTGAATAAAATAGAACCAGGGGCATGAAAAGGGAGTGGACTGACAATTCTTTGGGGGAAAGGGGTGTAGGGGTGCAGGAAGAGATTGGACAAAAATCATACACTTATGGATGAGGACAATGGAAGGGATAAGGGCAAAGGGTGGGGTGGGAACTGGGTGGAGGAGAGCTATGGGGGGCGGAGAGGAAAAACTGTAATAATCTGAACAATAAAGATTTAATTAAAAAAAGAATAATTTTAGGTACTTATGGAGCAACAGGAAGCATAAAAACATTCCCTTCATAGGATTTACAGAAGGAGAAAAGAGAGAGCAAGTTATTGATAACCTCTTTTTAAAAATAATGACTGAAAACTTTCCTAATCTGGTGAAGGAAAAAGACACACACGTCCAGGAAGTGCAGAGAGTCCCTAACATGATGAACCCAAAAAGGCCCACACCAAAGTGCATTATCATTTAAATAGCAAAGCCTAGAAATGAAGAGTGAATCTTAAAAAACATACTATCTAATAAAAGAGAAACATGGTAATTAGCCGTACCTCCGCTACCCTTCCCATTAGCTAATCAGGGCGATATGCAAATTAACTGCCAGCCAATATGGCGGTTGGCAGCCAGGCAGCTTGAAGCGAACAGGGAGGCTTGCTTGCTTCAGTGACGGAGGACTTCTTGCCGGCCTCTCAGCTGCTCTCTAAGAAACAATATTACAAATATAGAAGCTAAACAAAACCCCAGAAACCTGTTTTCAGTTTGCCAGGATCTCCGAGCTGGAGTCGCAACAAAGTTTCAAATACAGAAGGTAAACAAAGGCCAGAAACCTGCTTTCAGCAGGGGAGCCTCAGAGCTAAAGCTGGCCCAGAATAAAAAAAGAAAGAAAAAGACAGGTTGGGAGCTTCAGTCACCCACCAGCCTGAAAATGGCCCTCAGCCCCTAATCCAGGCTGGCCAGGCACCCCAGTCGGGACCCCCACCCTGAAGGGGATGTGACCAGATGTAAACAGCCATCATCCACTCATCCAGGCTGGCCAGGCACCCAAGCAGGACCCCCACCCTGATCCAGGACACCCTTCAGGGCAAACCAGCCAGCCCCCACCCGTGCCCCAGGCCTCTATCCTATATAGTAAAAGGGTAATATGCCTTCCAGCATGGGGATCAGTGGAGCCTCCCAGCACCGGGATCAGCAGAGCCGTGAGGCCTCCAGGCATCAGGATCAGCGGAGCCATGAGGCCTCCCGGCCTGGGATCAGCGGAGCAGTGAGGCTTCCCAGCACCAGGGTCAGTGGAGCTGCGAGGCCTCCCAGCACTGGGATCAGCAGAGCCTCTAGGCCTCCTGAACCCGGGATCAGAGGAGCCGCAAGGCCTCCTAGCACCAGGATCAGCGGAGCCGTGAGGCCTCCTGGTCCCTGGAGCAGCGTGACAGGGGGCAGCGCCCAAACCCCCTGATCACTCTGCGGCTCTGTGTGTGACTCGGGGTGGGGCCACAATCTCCCCATCTGCCCTGCTCTGTTCGTGACAGGGGAAGGCGCCCCAACCCCCTGATCAACCCTGCTCTGTGCATGACAGGGGGTGGCGCCGCAACCTCCCCATCGACCTTGCCTTGAGTGTGACAGGGGGCAGCACCCCAACACCCCAATCGGCCCTACCCTGAGCGTGACTGAGGGTGGCATCGCAGCCTCCTGATCCGCCCTGCTCTGTGCATGACAGGGGGGAGCTTCCCAACCCCCTGATCGGCCCTGCGCTGTGTGTGACAGGGTACAGAGCCAAAACCCCCCTGATCCGCCCTGCTCTGTGCATGACAGGGGGCAGCGCCCCAACCCCCTGATCAGCTGGCTCTGTATGTGACAGGAGTGGCGCCACAACCCCCTGATCCACCCTGCTCTGTGCATGACAGGGGGCGTTGCCCCAACTCCCCAATCGGCCCTGCTCTGAGCCCAACCAGGGGCTGTGGGGAAGGCACCTAGGGATTGGGCCTGCCCTCTGCCACCCGGGAGCAGGCCTAAGCCAGCAGGTCATTATCTCCCGAGGGGTCACAGACTGTGAGAGGGCACAAGTGGGGCTGAGGGATACCCCCCCAACCAGTGCACAAATTTTTGTGCACCGGACCTCTAGTCTATACTAATAAAAGCCTATGTGTTCCTCCTGCCCTTGTGCTCGACATCATCACAAGATGGCCGTCATTAAATGTGAGCCACAAGATGGCCTCCACAAAGATGGCCACCACAAAATGTCCGCCACAAAATGGCCACAAGCACAGGGAAAGCAGAGCCCGGTGGCCATTCGGCACATGTGGCCTGGGAGTCCCTTGGCTCTACGTGGCATAGAGGAAGCTGGTCCTGGCGTCTCTGCTACCTCACGAGGAGGAGGCAGGTCCCGGTGGAGGTGGCGGGTCGCAGGAGGGGATGGCAGGTGTGAATTATCAGGCTGGCAGGGGAGGGCAGTTGGGAGTGATCAGGACAGCAGGAGAGGGCAGTTAGGGGCAATCAGGCTGGCAGGCAGAAACGTTTAGGGGCAATCCAGCAGGCAGATAGGCGCATGGTTAGGAGCCAGCGGTCTCAGATTGTGAGAGAGATGTCCGACTGCCAGTTTAAGGGGTCTGGCCTAAACCAGCAGTCGGACATCTCCCAAGGGATCCCAGATTGGAGAGGGTGTAGGCCGGGCTGCAGAACCCCCGCCCCGCGCCCCTGTGCATGAATTTCATTGCCTAGGCCTCTAATATATATATATTAAGGAACACAGGTGTAAGTTTTTAAAATGGCAATAAAAACATACTTATCAATAATCAATTTAAATGTAAATGGATGAAATGCTCTAATCAAAGGGTATAGGATAGCTGAATAGTGACAAAACAAGAGATATATATGCTGTTTATGAGACACTCCCCACAAAATGAAAGACACACAGAGACTGAAAGTAAAGGGATGGAAAATATATTTCATGAAATTAAAATGAAAAAATAAAAAAGCTAAATACACTTTTTGACTGTGTGCACCGCCTTGGATGCCCCGTGACTCCCAGTCTCCTTCAGGTCTCGCTTTTGCTCTTCAATGTGCACTTGAACTTTGCCCAGGTAGCTCCTGTGCTCTTCTCCTAGGGTGCCTTCCCCACCTCCCTGGGGCACCTGTGCATCACAGAAGAGGTCATTTGTGTAGAAGTTAACCTGGTTATCCCTCTCCAAGTTCTCAACCACAGCCATCAGCTTCTGCAGCTGCTCCCTCTGCTCCTCCCCAGTAGCCTGGTTGTTGAGACCACAGTACCTCTTCCCACACTCCTGGACCAGGATCTGCAGGCTGAGGTTGCCTGTTTTGTGCATCCCTTAAGTCCTCCTTGTGGGTGAAGATGACCACCACCTGTCTCAGGCTCCTGCCCCAAAGACTTCCTTCACCCTCCTCATTGCCATCGTGTCCCGGGTAGTGAAGCGCCCCAGCTGTGTCACCAGCAGAAGCATATGGGGCCCTGGGGCTGAGAGCAGGTAGCAGTCTCCGATGCCCTTGTACATTTCTTGATCCTGGGCTAGGCCTCAAAGATAGAGGGTGTGTCAACCACCAGGATGTTCCTTCCATTCCTCATGCCTGTGAGCAACTGACACATTCTGGCCACAGCCTGGGCCCCCAGCCTGGACTCAAACACAGGTTGACAGAGGCACTTTTTCTCAGTGGCACTTTTCCTGCAACCAGATTGGCCCACCAGGATGAGCCTCAGTGAAGAAGATGATGCAAACTGGTTGTCTTCTGCACTGCCTGAAAGAGAAAAATTATGTCTTATTATGCTAGTGCTGCTTCAGATTTTATAGTCATGGACCCTCATGTATCTCATTAAAGCTGTGGACCTCCCTCCCAGGAAACTGTCATATCTAAATACATACAAAAGTTTCCAACAACTTTAGGAGGTTCTTGGGTCATAGTAAGTCTATGTAGGAAACCCCCCTTGGACCCATATCCAACAGTAAGAACTGGTACACTGAGGAGGTTGCTTCAAGTCCTTCAACAAGACCAGGGAAGATAGTTAAGAAAAGTGGTTCCTGTGGTTCTCCAGAGATGGTGCCTGGCCCAGTTGCATGTTAAATAAATGTGAGATTAGAAGAATGCAAAGGATGAGAAGTCACACATGGGAAAATATTACCACTTCCTTTCACTCACAAATAACCAGGAACACTTGTGTAGAAGAGCTCAATATATTCACCTCAACCTTGGGAGAAAAGGAAGTGTCAGCTGTGACCTTCCACCAAGGACCAGCTGAGGTCCCTGGGTCTCTGTTCTTTGGGTGGGGAGTCCTCTGCTTGAAATTCAGATAACAGGAAGGTCATAGTTACTGTCAAAGGCAAAGCCTGAGAGATGACTCAGGAAGGGTGGCTGAAGAGGATGGAAGTTAAGACCATTAGTACATGGGATGGAAAGGTCACCTACTTGGCTGATTGAATGACAGGAAGTTAACAAAAGTGGTGTTGGAGAGGGCGACACTGAGCCAGGAGTTAAACCTTCCAGGACAAGAAACCGTGGAGTTCAAGAGTTCTATGAGCCCAAATGGATTCCAAGTTCATTGCAGTGTCCTAAAATCTATTATTTTAATTCTTCTACCCTGTGTTGGCTCTTCCTTTTCTGCAGTGTTCTGGGGTGTTTTGTAGCCTGCATGATTAGTAAATCTTTCTGGGAGGTATTTCCATTTTCTGCTCAAAGTGGACAAGGAAAGCGAAATTTTATTCACAATTCAGTTCAAAACCCTGCAACTTCTGACCTGAGGTTTCATTTCCACATTTCCCACACCTCATGAGCACGGAAAGCATTGTACTGAAGGGGTTGGGTGGAGGAGGGGGTGAAGGTGGTGGGGAAGGTAAAGAAGAAATGAGCGCTGACTTTTTCTTCTTCAGTTTAAAACACTGGGTTTCTGTCACTGTGTTTGAGGTGAGGAAACGGTGCCTCTTGAGAACTTGGAACCTTTCAGCCTTAGTTCCATAGCTGCTCTTTGGAAGTCCTTCCATCCTCTTCTGGGATAAAAACAGGAAAAGAGTAAAAAATAAGCTGGTAAGGCTTGAGGTCACATCCAGTTCAGACTCCTAAGAATAATTCTCCATCGAGGAACCATTTCCATGCTAGTTTTCTAACTGGCATTATGCCCTCAAAAGTCTATACATAACTTTAAGCGAACCTGGTGATGCTAACACAATGCACTGTGAAAACAATGCTTGGTCCCTTTTTTTCTGTGCCAGCTTACAGAAAAGCAGGAAATGTTTTAAAACCAATCCATTGTTTAACTTCCTCCAACTGGAAAAGACATGATATGAAAAAAGCATTATTTGTGGAATGAGGAAGGAAACATTATCTTATTTTATATTTTGGATTCATAGTAGGCCAACTTTCAGGAAAAAGTACTTCCCCTCATGTCAGTCCTTGAAGGACTCGTGTCCCAGATCCAACCTTCCCCTGGGACGGTGCACTGTACTTTTCCTCTTGGCCACTGGATACCCATGTGACACAAAGCGTGTTTGGCCCTGGAAATTCTCATTACTTCAAACAAGCCAATGTCATTTACAGCAAGGCAATTTTTTTCTCTGTTCTAGCAAGTTTGTGATTAGCCCCCTGAGTAGTTGGTGGAGAGAAGTGGGTGCCATATCCAAAGAGAAAGAATCAACACTGAGGACAAATTCAAGAAAAACTCATTTCCTGCTCAGTATATAATCAACTGTTTTTCCTGGCTGGCTCTGAGGCCCTTGTCTCCCAGTGATCACCATTTTGTGTCTCAGAAGATTTAAACAGAAATTGGCACAACCATTGGCAACAATTGGCATAAATGTCTCATTCAACTGAGGCATAATATTGTGTCACTCATTTTGGTGTTAGAAAAGGCAAGATGTTACATACCTAAGATGAGGTTATATTTACTTTTTTAGTTTTAAATATTATGCAGTTATGAAACAAGTTTTTAAGTGAACTTATGAAACAAAACAAAAACCTACAATTTGCAATGAACAATTGTACTGGTAAGTATTTTGGTATTTTTACTGCAAATATTTGATTAAAAAGTTAACACATTACACATGAATTTCATTTATGTTTTTCTCCCTCCCTCTGCCCTTCAGAGGCAACCAATATTCTGAGCTTTTTTCTGTATCATCTCATGTGAGTATTTACACTTCTACATACACATGTATCTGTAGGTAATGTCTAATACTGATTTTGTATTTTAAGCTTTTACATAATAGACATTATTTGTATAAAATTGTATCCAATTTTTTATTAACAAAGTTTAAAGATGTTCCAAAATATATGCTTCCTGCAAAATAATCCCCACATACTGCATATCTCTGTGCAACAATTGATGGGTGGCTTTCATCTGACTAGATATTGTCAATATGGCTCGAGACCACTATGCCAATTCTCACTGACACAAGCCATGTGTGAGAAGTCCCCAAATCTGCACTTGCACATGGTGATATTCCACTGTTAATTTTTTATCACCTTACGGACATAATGTCTTCGTCCATTTAGACATCCACTTTACTGATTACCATTGAATTTAAAATGGTTTTCATAGTTTGTTTTCTATTCAGGTTGCTTCTGTTATATAGAAATGTTTGCACACTTTTCTATTACTACAGTGGGATTTTTTTTGGCCCTCCATAGGTAAACCTCAGGTGGGTTCTGGCAGCTGGAATCTGTCAGCTAACTGCTAGTAAATTTTCTTTTCTACTCTTGCTTTTTTATGCTGTACATTAGATTCCTACAAGGACACAAGCTGCCGAAACCGGTTTGGCTCAGTGGATAGAGCGTCGGCCTGCGGACTGAAGGGTCCCGGGTTCGATTCCGGTCAAGGGCATGTACCTGGGTTGCGGGCACATCCCCAGTAGGAGATGTGCAGGTGGCGGCTGATCGATGTTTCTCTCTCATCGATGTTTCTGACTCTCTATCTCTCTCCCTTCCTCTCTGTAAAAAATCAATAAAATATATTAAAAAAAAAAAAAAAAAAAAGGACACAAGCTACTGAAGGTGACTTAAGCCAAAATTAAATCGAAAAGAGGTTAAATTAAAATAAAAACCTACAACCAAAGAAAAGCCCCGTACCAGATGGCTTCACTAGTGAATTCATTAAACATTTAAAGAATTAACACCAATACATTGCAGACACTTTCAAAAACCAGGAGAGGAGGAAGTACTTCATCATTCATTCCATGAGGTGAGTATCCTTCAAAGATACTGCAAGAAAAAAAAACTACAGACCAGTATCCTTTATGAATATAGACATAAAAATCCTCACCAAAATAGTAGCAAATTGAATGAGGCAACTTACAGATACAAGTACATATGTGAGAAGTATGTACTATATATAATTATAGATATCTGGGATTTATAATATTTTACTTATCAAATTACACCCCAATATCCAATATCTCCAGGGCCCTCAATAATTTGTTGGTCGTATATAAGTTGAGTGTCCCCCACTCCTTGGTGACTTGGTGAAATTGGTCCAAGCTACCATTACACAGCACGGAAGACTTCACAGTCCTCCCCTCTGTTTCTAAGAGTTCCCCTTCCTTTACCTCAGCCTCTCCTGTTTCCTCATTCCTGTGACATTGTGCACTGTTTCTACTTCAGCCTGTGACTCTGAAGGCCCCAAATGCACCATTTTTACTGTTTCTTAAAACACACTAATATTTATGCAGAACTATTCACATTCAGCTATTTCATTCTTAGTTTTAGAAACTTTACTGGAAATGCTACAGAATACAAGATTCAGCACACATACTTTCTCATTCTGATGACTCTCTTCTCTTTGCTCTTCCCTCTTTCCCCCCTCTAATTTTTAAGACGCTTTTATTTGTGTATATGAGATTTTGTCCTTCATAAAAGTGGATAAAAATCATGTCTCTTTTAGACACTCCAGCTTTGGTTTAGAAAGCAACAAACCAAAACACCTACTCTCCGTGCTCCCCACTTTATATTGAAAGGCAGGAACAGTTGATTTAACAAACATTTTTAAATTTTCCACTAGTTGGAAATATTGGATAAATTATAGACAAATATCAAGTGTGGACCAAAAAACATTCAGGTTACTCCCTTCCTGATTAAAAGAAACATATGTGTGGTTATTTCAGGTAACCATTTGTTTTCTTAGACTTTTAAAAGACTCCATTCAAATCTCCTAGCTGCAGGAAAAGGGCTGTCTCCTTTGGAATTTTCTCCAACTGGTTTTCCTATCAATTTGCTGGCTGCTGCCTGTTATTTCAGTTGTCTGATTGCTTTCTCTTTCTTTTTCATTCTTGATTTTGTTTAGAGTCTCAAGCTGTTGGCTGAGAAAAGCGTTTTGTGCTGTGCTTCCTATTTTGCAGCTTTTGGCCTCATCGTCCTTTGTTTTCTAAGTGACTGGGTTTGACATTGGCTTATACTTTGCCCTTGTGGTTTCACACTCTGGGTGGCTTCTGGTGCGGCTTGAGACCAGGCACTTGTTTGTTGCTCAGAGCTGTAGTTCTAAAGGTCGTTCCAATATGGGTTCCTCGCTGGGCACTTCACTAACAACTGCTGGATAAGTGATCAAGTCCATTGGAAACACTTTGTCTGAAAATTTCTGCAGGGAAAAGCCACCATAATGCAGAACCTTGTACCTGTTATTCACACATATTCTGGCACCACCTGTAACACTTACATTGAGCTCCTCCAATCTGGGCACCAGGAAAAGTATGTAAAATTAGAGGCCACTGCTTTGGAAATAAGTTGGTGTTTTTTAACGTTTCACCCCAACCTTTGTCTTAAAGTTAGGATCACATAGCAAAAAGCAACAAGCAAAACGTTACTTTGAGAAGAGTTTGGCTACAAGGCCAAACTCATCATAAAGGGGTCGTTTTAGTCATTGCACTATAGCATTTTCTTCATTTGTTGCAAGTAGAGGAGTGTTTGTTTTCCACAGCAGGAAACTATTGTTTGGTTAACATCTGTAATAGCTATTGTTAACGCACCAGCAACTCTTAGATCTTATATCTTCTAACCTGTCTTGGACTTAGTCACTTTGTGGCTAAAGTTTCCTGATGTTACTCAAGGCTTTCATGCTTGGATGCTCTATTTAAGCACAAGACATGGTTTAAGCGAGGTAGTTTTATTTTCTTCATCAAGTAAAGGAGATGGAGGATTCACAGACAAAGCTCTGTCTCCCCAAAGGGAGTGCTTTTATACACTATCTGGTTAATTAAACATTGATTTTTCTTTTATTTTATTTTTCCTTATTGATTAAAGTATTACATATGTGTCCTTATCGGCCCATTATCCCCTACCACCCCCCCACACTCATGCCCTCACCCCCTGTGATCTGTATCCATTGCTTAAGTTTATATGCAAGCATACAAGTCCTTTGGTTGATCTCTCCCCTTACCCCCATCTTCCCCTAACTTCCCTCTGAGATTTTACAGTCTGATCAATGCTTCTTTGTCTCTGGATCTGTTTTTGTTCATCAGTTTATGTTGTCCATTATATTCCATAAATGAGTGAGGTCATATGATATTCATCTTTATCTGACTGGCTTATTTTGCTTAGCATGATGCTCTCCAGTTCCAACCATGCTGTTGCAAATGGCAAGAACTCCTTCTTTTTTAATGGAGTGTAGTGTTCTATTGTGTAGATGTACCACAGTTTTTTAATCCACTCATCTGCTGATGGGCACTTAGGCTGTTTCCAAATCTTAGCTATGGTGAATTGTGCTGCTATGAACATAGGGGTGCATATATCCTTTCTGATTGGTGTTTTTAGTTTCTTGGGATACATACCTAGATGTGGGATCACAAAGTCAAATGGGAGTTCCATTTCTTGTTTTTTGAGAAAACTCCATACTTTTCTTATCTCCATATCACCTTACACCATACACAAAAATATACTCAAAATGGATAATGGACTTAAACATAAACCATAAAAATACTAGAGGAATCCACAAGCAGCGGAATCTCAGACATATGCCAAAGCAATTTCTTCACCAATACAGCTCCCAGGGCAATGGAAACTAAAGGGAAAATAAACAAATGGGACTACATCAAAATAAAAAGCTTTAGCACATCAAAAGAAACCATCAGCAAAACAACAAGAAAGCCCACTATATGGGAGAACATATTTGCCAATGTTATCACCAATAAGGGTTTAATCTCCAACACGTACAGGGAACTCATACAACTTAACAAAAGGAAGATAAATAACCCAATCAAAAAACAGGCAACAGACCTAAATAGACACTTTTCGAAAGAAGATATAAGGATGGCCAAGAGGCATATGAGAACATGCTCAAAGTCACTAATCATCAAGAAATACAAATCTAAACATTGATTTCTTCTTTGCAGTTGGCTACAATTGTGGGGTTGGGTTGGGTTCCTGTCAAGCTCATCTTGCTTCCAGCTATGCCTACAAAATACTGTGCTACATTTAAACACTTCGCAAGATGCATTTAGAAAGAGCTTCCATACCTTAAGATTCTTGTCCTAACTAACAATGATATCCACCATAGCGTGGTACAGGTTTACTCTAATAACAGGAAATTCACCCTTATTGAAATCCCACTTGATGGTAGCCTATGATCCTTTTAATGCGCCCTTGATTTCTGTTTGCTAATCTTTTGTGGAGGGTTTTTGCATTTATATTTATCGGGGAGATTGGTCTGTAGTTCTGTGTTGTTGTTGTTTTTCTCATATAGTGCCCTTGTCTGCTTTTGATATCAGAGTTATTCTGGCCTCATAAAATGAGTTTGGAAGTTTTCCTTCCTCTGCCCTATTTGGGAAAGTTTGTGAAGGATGTGTAATAATTGTTCTTTGAATGTTTGCTACAATTCACTTGTGAAACTGTTTGGTGTGGCCTTTTCTTTGTTGGGAGATGTTTTATTCCTGCTTCAATCTCCTTACTCATTACTTGCCTGTTCATATTTTGTGTTTCTTTATGACTCAGTCTTGGTAGGTTTTATGCTTCTAGGAATTTTATCCCTTTCCTCTAGTTTATCCATTTCTTGGCACATGACTATTCACAGTAGTCGCTTATGATCTTTGAATTTTTTTTGTATCAGTTGTAATGTCTCCGTTTTCATTTATGATTCTATTTACTTGAGCCTTCTTTATTTGAAAATTTTAGTCTAGTTATTTGTTTGTACATTTTGATTATCTTTTCAAAATACAGCTCTTAGGGTTTTTTTTTTTTTTTTTTTTTTTGGTTGGTTGTTTATTTTTTAATCTTTTCTATTGTTTTTCTTATCTCTGTTTCCTTCCTCTGCGGACTTTGGGTTGGTTGGTTCTCTTTTTTTCTGAGTCCTCAATGTAAAGTAAAGTTGTTTATTTGAGATCTATCTTCTTTCTTAATGTTGTGTCTATCATTACACCCTTCCTCTTAGAATTGCTTCTGCTGAATTTCATGTTTTTATATGTGTGTTTCCATTTTTGTTTATTTCAAAATATTTTTATTTCCTTTATGACTTCTTCCTTGTATCCATTGGTTGTTCAGGAATATATTGTTTAATTTTCATGTTTTTGTGAGTTTTTCCATTTTTTTCCTGTTAGTGACTTCTCTAGTTGAATAATAGTGTAGTCAGAAAAGATATTTAGTGTTTTTCAATACTTTTAAATTTGCTAAGACATATATATATATATATATATATATATATATATATATATATATATATATATAATCAAGTCACTGAACAACAGGCTGCTCAGGACTGACTCAGACATTGCTCAGGTTTGCAGAAAATGAACATGTGTGACAACAGGCACCTCAACAAAGGATCAATTCACCTAAAATTGTGAATAGATGGATAAACTGAAAATATTTTTATCAATTAAAAATGTCTGCAAAAGCCAAGTGATTGTTGAAAGCAAAATAATACTATATAGTTGAGTTTATATTTTCTGTAAATATATAATGTATAACAGTAATGCAGAAGGTGGAAGAGACCTTACAACATATGTGTTATGATATAAAATTCGCTGAAGGTAGAATATGGTAACTTAAGTTGCATATTGCAAACTGGGGAGCAATGAATAAGAAAACCAAATGAGATATAGAATAACGCAAAAAATGAAATAAAACAGAATTTTAAAAATTCACAAAAAAAACACAGAAAAAGGCAAATAAAGGATAGATGGGACAAGCTGAAACAAATAGCAAGAGGATGAATTTAAACACAACCTTTTCAATAATCATAATAGATGTAAATTATGCTAATGCTCTAATTGGACAGTCAGATTGGATTTGGAAAAAGCAAGACTCAACTGAATGCTGTCTAAAGAAAATCCCACTTTAAATATAGGGACACAGACAGGTTAAAGGAAAAGAATTCAAAAAGATATATCATGAAAGGGACACACCATGAACGGATTAGGCACATGAAACTTGCAGGGCTGTATTAATATCAGACAAAGCAGGCTTCAGATTGATACCATATTTACACCCTGGATTAGGAAGTACATTTCATAATGATAAATAGGTTAATTCATCAATAAGACAATAATACTAAATTTTCATGTACCTCCTAAATAACTGAGCTTCAAAAAAAAGAGAGAGAGACAGCTTCAAAATTCAAGAAGTAAATGCTGACATAAACAAATGGAGAAATAGTCAAATGCACATTTACAGTTGGAGATTTCATCACTCCTCTTTCAATACTGGAATTATTTTCCTTTTTTCCTAAATTGAGCACAGACAAGGGAAGAGAAGCTGGGTTTTCTAGTTCAGATACATTCCCACCCAACTCTGACTTGTGGTTTCATTGCCATATTTCCCACAGTCTTATGTGAAGAGGTACCTGAGGGACAGAGGAACTCTAAGCCTTAGATTTGCTTCCTGATCTGGGCAGTGTGTGGCTTGGTATGTGCTATCTACTCTTTCTAGGCTGCTGTTTCCTCCATTGTCAGAAATAAACAGCAGTCTTTCCTGTTTAAAGATCTCCTGAAACCACTGTGAATGGACTGAGGAGGAGACTGTTCACAGTGGTGCTGTTGACAGTGTTCTGTGAGGATGATTGTCAACTCAGCTGGGAACAGGTCTTCCCTGACCAGGCTGCTGCTCTCAGAAACTGTATAAAGAGGCTAAAGAACACCAGGCCGCTCATGCTCACAGAGCTAGCATGCCATAAATAATTGGGAAGGGCTGTCCAAGGGTGAGCAGAGACTGAAGTTGTCCCTTCTTGAGCAAGGCCATCTGTCCTCTTAGTGTAAAAGGGGTGAGTGAGTGAGTGTTGGGACCAGGAAATGGACTTGGGGTGGAGAACATCATCCGCTGTTTTCAAAAAGAGAGATTTGCTTCAGCAATGGGTAGCAAAAACTGGGGGAAATGAGCATTTATCCCTTACGTTCCATCCTTCAGTGATAGTGTAGTGTGTGTCTTCCAAGCTCAGAAAACTCCATATTCAGAGGTAGAATTTGACCTTTGTAGGACCATCATCAAGGCCTTTTTCTAGATTCTGATGACCATTGAGATTCATGACACTGCTGATAGGGCAGTGAAGAAAATATTTCTGCTACCTTTCCATTATGGAGTTCCAGCTCAATTCCATTGTAGTCTGAGAACATATTCCATATGATTTCAATTCTCTTAAACATTGTGATATTTTTTTATGGCTCAGGATATGGCCTGTCTTGGTATATGTTCCATGTGCACCTGAAAAAATATGTCCTCAGCAAATATCAACTTCTACAAACCTCAATAGATGCGTTCATTGGGGATGTTATGGAATTCTTCTAATCCTGGTTCTATGTAGCTCTTCTGTCAATTGTTGAGAGGGTGGTGGAGTTTCTAACTATAATTGTGGATTTGTCTGTTTCTCCTTTCAGTTGTCAGTTTCTACTGCACATAATTCACATCTCTGTTGTTTGGGAAATACATTTAGGATTGCTCTGTCTTGAAGGAATCACCTATTTATCATTATATAATGTTCCCCTCTGTTTCTGGTAATTTTCTTTGTTCTGAGGTCTAATTTATTTGCTATCAATACAGCCATTCCTTCTTCCTTTTACATGAGTAATACTTCTACCATTGATCTTTTCTCTTTTTTTTTGTTTTATTGCTTAAAGTATTAGAAAGAGTATTACATATGTCTCCTTTTTTTCTCGCCCTTAACAATCCCCCAGCCTCCCCTACCCCCCAGTGTCTTATGTCCATTGGTTATGCTTATACGCATGCATATAAATCCTTCGGTTGATTTCTTACCTACCGTTCTGCCCCCCAACCCTCCCCAGCCTTCCCACGGTAGTTTGACAGTTTGTTTGGGGCAGTTCTGCCTCTGTATCTATTTTTGTTCATAAGTTTATAATGGTCTTTATTATCCATAAATGAGTGAGATCATGTGGTATTTTTCCTTCATTGACTGGCTTATTTCACTTAGCATAATGCTCTCCAGTTCCATCCATGCTGTTGTAAATGGTAAGAGTTCTTTCTTTTTTACAGCAGCATAGTATTCCATCATATAGATGTACCACAGTTTTATAATCCATTCATCTGTTGATGGGCACTTGGGCTTTGCCTCCTTTATTAAATATTAATTGAGCATAATGGCTTGGGTTGATTTCTGGGTACTCTGTACTGTTACATTGGTCTATATGTCTTTTCTTGTGCCAATATCAGTAAGTTTTGAGAACAGTGGCTTTGTAATATAGCTTGATATCTGGTATTGTGATCCTTCCAACTTTGTTATTCTTTCCCAGGATAGCTGTGCCTATTCTGGGTCTTTTATAATTCTACATGAATATTTGGAGAGTTTGTTCTAGGTCTATGGAATATGCCATTGGTATTTTAATTGCGATTGCATTGAATCTATCGACTGCTTTGGCTAGTATGGCCATTTTAATGATGTTGATTCTACCAATCCATATTCTTTCACTTGTTTATACCTTCATCTATCACTTTTTACCACATCTTGTAGTTTTCTTAGTACAGGTCTTTTACCTCCTTACTTAAGGTTATTCTTAGGTATCTTAATGTTTTTTGTTTTTTTTTTAATATATTTTATTGATTTTTTACAGAGAGGAAGAGAGAGGGATAGAGAGCCAGAAACATCAATGAGAGAGAAACATCGACCAGCTGCCTCCTGCACATCTCCTACTGGGGGTGTGCTCGCAACCAACGTACATGCCCCTAACCGGAATCGAACCTGGGACCCTTCAGTCCGCAAGCCGACGCTCTATCCACTGAGCCAAACCGGCTTCGGCAGGTATCTTAATGTTTTTGCTGCAATGGTAAGTCAGATAGTTTTGTAGTTTCTTTTTCTGTGAGTTTATTATTGGTATACAAAAACCCATAGTTTTCTGAATGTTAATTTTGTATCTTGCTACATTGGCAAATTCATTTATTAAGTTTAGTAGTGTTATGATGTAGTCTTTGTGTACAATATATCATTTGCAAATAATTATAATTCTACTTTATTCCAATTTGGATACCTTTTATATTTTCTTCATGTCTGATCATATGGCTAGCACTTTCAGTACTATGTTGAATCAGAGTGGTCAAATCGGATATCCCTGTCTTGTTCCTGTTCTTAGGGTAAATGAGTTTAGTTTTTGCCCATTGAGTATGATGCTGGCTGTAGGTTTGTCATATAAGGCTTTTATTATGTTGAGGTATGATCCCTCTATTCCCACTTTGCTGAGAGTTTTTATCAAGAAACGGTATTGGATTTTGCTTTTTCTGCATCAATTGATATGATTATGTGATTTTTGTCTCTCAATTTGTTTATATGATGTATCATGTTTAATAATTTGTGGATATTGTACCAGCCTTGTATCCCCAATAAATTCTACTTGGTCATGGTGTATGATCTTTCTCATGTAATGCTGGATCTTATTCGCTATAATTTTGGTGAGGATTTTAGCATCTTTGTTCATCTGGGGTATTGGCCTATAATTCTCTTTTTTGCAGTGTCTTTATCTGGTTGTAGGGTAATGCTAGCTTTATAGAAAGAGCTTGAAAGTGTGCCTTTCTCTTGAATTTTTTGTAATATTCTGAGGAGGATATGTTTTAGTTGTTCTTTGAATGTTTGATAAAACTCCCCTATGAAGCCATACGGGCCTGAGCTTTATTTGCTGGAAGGTTTTTTTTATTTTTTATTACTGCTTCAGTTTCATCCATAGTTATCAGCCAATTCAGGTTGTGTGTTTTTTTTTTTTTTATTCTTCCTGGTTGATTTTGGAAGCTTGTATTTTTTCTTTTAATATGATATGTCCATTTCACTACATTGTCCAGTTTGTTGAAATAGACTTGTTTGTAGTATTTTTTACAATCCTTAGTATGTCTGTGAGGTCAATTGTTTCTTTACTTCTTTCATTTCTGATTTTGTTTATTTGGATCCTCTCTCTCTCTGTTTCTTTAAGAGCCTGGCTAGAGGTTCATCAATCTTTCTTATGATTTCAAAGAATTAGCTCTAGCCCTAGCTGGTTTGTCTCAGTGGATCAAGCATCAGCTTGTGGACTGAAGGGTCCTAGGTTTGATTCTGGTCAAGGGAACATGCCTGGGTAAGGGCTTGATCCTCAGTAGGGGACATGCAGGAAGGATTCAATCAATGATTCTCTCTCATCATTTATGTTTCTATCTCTCTTTCTCTGTGCCTCCCTCTCTGAAATCAACAAAGATATATGTGAGGAAAAAATGCTACTAGTATTTCTATTCTTTATGCCTGTGTTCCTTCTTCCCTTTCTATTTCTTCCTTTTACATCAGACCCTTTAGCATTTCTTGCATTGTTGGCTTGGTAGTGATAAACTCCCTCTGCATTTTGTTTTTGCCTGTGAAGCTCCTGACTTCACCTTCAATTTTAATGATAGCCATGCTGGATAGAGTATTGTTGCAATCAGTTCATTCTTTTGCATCACTTTGTATACTTCATTCCATTTCCTTCTGGCCTGATGTGTTTCTGTTGAGAAATCACTTGATAATCTATTGTGAGATCCTTGTAGGTAACTCTTTGTCTCTCTCTTGCAGCCTTTAAGATTCTCTCTTTGTCATTAATGTTTGCCATTGTAATTACGACTTGACTTGGAGTGGGTCTTTTGGGGTTCATCTTGTTTGAGGCTCTGTGCTTCTGTTAATTTTTCTTTCCCAAATCAGAGAAGTTTTAAGTCATAATTTATTCAATTAGGTTTTCTGATCCTTGCCCCACTTCTTGTCCTTCGGTAACCCCTATTATATGTAGATTACTTTGTTTCATGTTGTTCCTAAACGCCCTGAGGCTCTGTCCTGCTTTCTAATTTTTTACTCAGTTGCTGTTCGGATTGGGTGTGTTTAACTATCCTATCTTCTAACTCACTAATTTGGTCCTCCACTTCTTCTAGTCTACTGTAGAAACCTTCCATTGTGTTTTTTATTGTAGCTATATCATGTTTTTATTTCAGCTTCATTCTTACATAAGTTGTTGATTTTTTTCATCCATCTCATTTATGGACTGTATGACCCATTCTCTGTGTTAATTTCCTAACATATTGCATGCCTCTGTTTCACTTAGTTCTTTTTCTGGTGATTTTTCCTTTTCTTTCCTTGAGGGGTTGTTTTATTGTCTCCCCATTTTTACTGCCTCTTTCTGGCCCTGTGCACCCTGCTTGGGGTTTGTGAGGTGTTAGATGTTATCAGGGCAATGGTCCAGAAATTGTTAGGCCAAAGCCTGGGTCTGCCTTGAGTCTCTTGCCTTTATTTTCTCTACTCTGAATTGTATCCACTTGTCCCATGGATCTGGTCCCTCAGTTGTCTCCTTCAGATGCTCAGGGTGGTGGGAGGGTGTGTACAGTTCTCTAATGTGCAATGCCCTTTGAGGACCCAGAGCCCTCTGGCATGCAATTTGCTGTGCAGCTTTGGCATCCATGGCAGGGTGGCACCATAGGTCCTTCTGGCAGTGCACTTGCAGCACAGTCCTGTGGCCCTTGCTCTGCACAACAGTTTGATCCAGGTTGCTTCATCAGTGCTTTCCTATGGCATGGAGTGAGGCGTGTGCTTGGTTGCTCCAGGTAGTCCCTGCAGGACTGTCCCAGGAGCTGAGGAGAAGAGGGCTGGTATTGCTCTGGGTCTCACAGTCCCATTTTCATGTAGCTGGAGTGAGAAATGCACTGGGTTGCTCCAGTTTTCTGCTCATCAGTGTGGAGTTGGGGCTGGTTGCCCTGAGTCACTCAGTCTGTTCTCCCATTTCACCCAGGTCCTTTCTCTGGATGGTCATGGCAGTATTGTCCTGGGGGATGGGGTGGAGTGTGCATGAGTTGCTCTAGGTTTCACAGCTCCCCTATGGCATGCTCTAGGTTGCTTGAGGTCATCCCAGCAGCAGGTCCAAATGCTGGGGGTATTGTGGGGGCTTGGTGGCTTTGGGTCAGGGTAGACACACAGTTCTGGGGCCTGTGGTGGAGGTGGGGCACAGGGTTCTCCCTGGCTTGCACTCACTGTGGAGTCTTGGAACCAGATCCTAGGACACTGGGTCCCAGCGGGTTGGTGAGGAGGCCAGGTGTGGGAGCTCACACTGGCATGGTGTGCTCCCTGCAGACATCTAAGAGCCTGACTAGAGGTACTTTACCACTCACTGCCAGGGCACGGTGGTGGTTCCACATTTGTTATGTCTGGCATTCTCCATTCTCTAAGAATCCTCTGCCCTTTCTTATTAAAACTAGAGGCCTGGTGCATGAAATTTGTGCACTTGGCAGGTGGTCCCTCAATCCATCCTGTACCTTTTCACAGGCTGGGAAGCCTGAGGGATGTAGCAGTGCACCAAGCAGCAGGCAGCCAGGGAAGAGCCCAAATCAGGGCTGCATGCCACTCCACTCACATGGTGCCTGCTGCCGCTGTACAGTAGTGCTGCCGTGGAGTCAGGAGAGGCTCCCCCCATGGTAGCTGCACTCATCAGCTGTGAGCCTGGCTTCTGGATGAGCGATGCTCCCTCTGTGGGAGCACACTGACCACCAGGGTGCAGCTCTTGCATTGAGCGTCTACCCCCTGGTGATCAGTGAGCATCACAGAGACCTGTCATTCCAGTCATTCAACCATAATGGTTGCTTAGCCTTTTATTCTATTGAGATTGTCTCCTCAACTCTGGTTAATTTGTTAATTCAGGCTGGATATATTTGGTTTTAGTTGCTTTTCTGGCCCTAGGACGAGGTGCACGACACTGATGCCCATCTGGCCGCCATTTGTGTCTCCACTTCATTTTATCAGCTCCAAAAGTACTGGTTATGACATGAGGACATGAGCTTCTCTCCTGTCCTCCTCATTGGATATTTTACCTATGGACTCACTAGGTGTATGTGGTTTC
Source organism: Myotis yumanensis (assembly GCF_028538775.1). Classification (NCBI taxonomy): domain Eukaryota; kingdom Metazoa; phylum Chordata; class Mammalia; order Chiroptera; family Vespertilionidae; genus Myotis; species Myotis yumanensis. Next base: position 6,534,632 of record NW_027223760.1, read on the forward strand.
CTCACTGCCCAGCTCCTTTATCACAGAGAACTCCAGAGTTTGGCTGCACAGGCTGCCACCTAAGTACCACCTAGTTGAATTTTAAAAACCTTTGACAAAATTAATTGCTGTGAATGATAAAAACTTAAGAAAATAGTGATTTGGAGATATTTGCTGCTTAATATGATTACACACACACACATACAAATACATACCATATACTCCTGTATCCCAGTATCTCACTCACTTAACAGGGAAATACTAAAGGTATATCATGGAACAAAGCAAGCATGCCCTTCCATTATTATTCATTGTTATAATGGAGGTTTTAGCCAATGCAATTTGACAAGATAAATCTCTCAAGGGCATAAGAATAAAAAAAGAAGTGATAAAGGAACTGCAGTACATCCATAACGTGGAATACTATTCATTAGTAAAAGAGAACATCTATTGACAAGCAACTTAAATGATTCTCAAAATCATTATGCTAAGTGAAGGAAGCCCATCTCAAAAGGAACTTTATTTTACTTTCTCTAAGTTCTCAATGTCTGGTATGAAATCTTCCATGAACTTCAAACAATCACTGACTGTGAGTGAATGTATGAATAGTATAAAATCCCACCACTTTTCAGAAAGAGTAAAATGCCTCATTCTTCCATCATATTAACCACAATGCATGGTATTTATCAAGACCTGTCTGCCTTCTGTCATGAGAGAAAAATGGGCAACACTGCTCTCAGGGTTTTTCACATGAGCTACTCATCTTCTCACAGCTTATCAATAGTAGACTGTTTACTTTGCCTCATCTACAGCATTAACCTGAATGCAAGGCTAAGAATAAGTGAATGTATTTACACAGAATAAACCACAGAGCTCTTAAAGACTTTTTTCATATTAAGCCTGCATTTAATTTTTACAGGCTAGGTATGTGTGGCTCTTTGGTTCAATATATGCTTTGAGAATCTCCTTGCCAGAGTCCATTCATTGTCTTCACTAGCTGAGTTTAGACAGAGACCCCCCAAAAGCTAGTAGCCCTTGAAAAGTCCTAGCAAAGGTCAGGGCTGTGCACTACCCAGTCAATTAGACACCATCCAGATAATGGTAACTAAAGCATCATCCCCACCTTAATTCCTTAGATACTTGTGTAGATCCTTGTTGATTATTGTTGACTAGAGGCCCGGTGCACGAAATTCGTGCACTGGGGATGGGTGGGGGGTCCCTTAGCCCAGCATGTGCCCTCTTGCAGTCCGGGACCCCTCCCTTGTTACTGCCCAGCTGCTTGCTGCTTCCTACCGCTTGGCTTGCTGCTCCTTAGTGCTGCCACAAAGGCCTCAGGTCTGCTGGGTGCCAGGCCTGCCGGTTTGTGTCTCTGATACCCCCAGCAGCCCCAGCACCAAGGTGGCGAGCCTTGGAACTGCTGGGTACAGGCCCCCCGTTGCGTGTTTGTGTCTTCTATCAGGCCCCCAGCAGCCCCAGCAGCCCCAGCACCACCTAAATAACTTAAGGGAAACTTTATTTAGTCTTCTTTTAAAAGCAATCTATTTTAAAAATGAGTTGCAGTTAAGACAGAACAAAGAACATGGTACCTAAGAGTGAGATAGACTGACAGAGGAGAGGCTGGGCACTGGTCAGGGGCTTACATGCCAACTGTTCTCCACCTGGGAAATGATGTAAAATCGGTTTCTTTAGTTTTCTGCTTAATCGTCTTCTCCAGCACTGAGGTCAGAGGAGCCGCCTTCCAGCTCCCAGGCTGCTTCTCAGAGTCAAAAATTTCGCCATTGGCCTCTGCCTAGGACAGGATCTCTGCACCCCCAGGGTGCATAAACACACAGGGCTTGCATCAGGATCCGCTGATATCCGGGCGGGAGGCCTCTCGGCTCCGCTGATCCCCGGGCAGTGAGGCCTCTGGGCTCTGCGGCTTCAGGGCTGTTTGGCTTCGCTCTACCGCTTGGAGCCTGAGTTTGCAGATTAACGGCTGTCTTTTAGCTTCTACTTGAAACATTGTATCTTTTGGAACTGTTGCTTCAGGAGCTCAGAGCCTCGCAGCTGCAGGCGGGATCCTTGGTTTTCTTTATCGCTGGGGCAACCAAGCATCCTGTTCTCAGCTGCCTGGCTGCCCGCCGCCATCTTGGCTGACAGTTAATTTGCATATACTCACTGATTAGCCAATGAAAAGGGTAGCAGTCGTACGCTAATTACCATGTTTCTCTTTTATTAGTGTAGATTAGATACCCTCCCTATTTCTGGAAATTGTCTACCAATGAGCTAATCCATGTGTCATTCAAACCACCTTACCCTAGGGCTACCCCAGACAAAGCTCCTTACCCTAGGGCTATCCGAGCTCAATAAAAGATCAGAGTGGCCTGAGCTTAGGTGGAAGTCCCTCTCCTTGAGTTGGACTTGCCCACCTGGCCCTCCCATACTGCAAAATTATCTTGTGTCTTTCTTATTTGTGTGGTATCCTCTTTCAGATACTGAACCCTACTCCATGCAGGACGTCGAGGAAGTCCTACGCGACAGCTCCTGGTACAAGAGGATGTTAACTTCCAACATCATAATTATGTGTAAAACTTTAATGAATTTTAATAGACACAGTGCACTCCATGTTCTGCAGAGTGAAATCAAATATGTCTCACTGTGAGTGACTATTTCTGAAAGAATCAGTCACTGGTGCTTCCTTTAAGTAATCATGCAACTCCATACCATCCAAGTCATCTTTCCAGGTGAATAATAGAATTATATATCTCATATCCTTGAACCTTTGCTAACTTATGTTAAATGTACAATCTAAATTCATTTGTGTTTGGGGAAAGTAAGGGGTAGGTATATTGGGGAAAAAATTGAGTGGGAAATGGAAAAGATACTTTTAAGATGGCAGAACAAGGACAGTGGCATGTGAACACCAGGACATACTGGTAGAACATGGAAACATGCGTCGTGAAAGCCTATGAATTTTTAGGGTAAGAGTATCAATTAGAAAAGGGATAAATTTCAAGTACTGTTATCTATATATTAAAGGGATACCGCCCCCCCCCAGGAAACTCACAATGATCTCAGAAAGCATGGATACACATAATTTCCATCAGCACATAATTAATAAATCCAAGGAGAATGTGGTCTCTGATGGGCAGAGAAATTAAAAATGTGGTTCAAATGGAGAATGGAGGAGATACATATTAGGGTGTAGACCAGCTGTGGGCAAACTATGCACAACAGTTTGATCCAGGTTGCTTCATCAGTGCTTTCCTATGGCATGGAGTGAGGTATGTGCTTGGTTGCTCCAGGTAGTCCCTGCAGGACTGTCCCAGGAGCTGAGGAGAAGAGGGTTGGTATTGCTCTGGGTCTCACAGTCCCATTTTCATGTAGCTATGAAACTATGGCCCGCGGGCTGGATCCGGCCTGTTCGGCTGTTCTATCCAGGCCGCGGAGCCGGAGCCGAAAGAGCAGAGGGTTCTCTTGCTCTCCCCTCCGCTCCTTCACCAGCAGCAGTGTTAACATGGCAACGTCGGGAAACACGGCCGCAGCTCCTTCTTCTGAGTGGGCGGATTTATATCCGCCCACTCAGTAGAAGGAACAACCTCCCAATCTCCCAGAGGCTCCTTGTAATGCCCACGAACGCGTCTCCCGACATCACACTGGGAATGCGTAGACACATTATCTTGGTGATGTAGGGAGACACGCCCCTGGAGAGCACAGTCTCAGAGCCTTTCTGAGGTAAGATTAAGAGCTCTACTCAAACACAATTTTTTCCTGTTCCCACATTCTGTACATCACAATGACTTGTTAATAAAACAACAAAGACTTTCAGCTTTTAGGGCTTGTATCCACTGCATTTTTTTTTCCCACTGCGGACGCGTGCAGCAGGGAAAAAGACACACAGAGGACATGTTACACTAGCCATGCTGCGGCTGCATTTTTTTGCTGATACGGATGCAATATCAGTAACGCTACCGTGGCCACTAACCGCATGTGTTAGCGGCAAAACAAATGCATTTTGGGCTGCGTTTGCTTCTCCCCCTTGCACCTGTAAAAATGCGTGCTACAGGGCATTTGTGTTAACATGCACCACTGCACATTAGCATCAATGCAAACATGATGGAAACCTGTGTACCCTGCATTAACCCTAGCTGCGCTGCATTGCAGTATTGCACCACACTGCAACGGCAGCACGGCTAGTGTGAACGAACCCTAATTCAGTGGGTTGAACAAAAAGATTGTATAGAAATGTGATGAACTAAATATTTTATTACAAAATCGCTTACTTTCAGGGTTTCAGAAGTAATTGGAAAAACTGAAAATCAAATGTTCATATCTAATACTTGGATGAAACCCTTTCCTGGTAATGACAGCCTGAAGTCTTGTACTTATGGACATCACCAGATGCTGGGTTTTCTCCTTTGTAATGCTCTGCCAGGCTGTCACAAAAGGGGTATATATATAAATATCCTGCCATTTCCAGCTTTTAATAAGAAAAACTGCTGCAATGGGCATTTAAAAGTGGCACTTGGTTGTTTTTATAGAGTCCAGTGGATGCAATCTGACATTGATAATGGGCTCTTTCACACTATGTGCACTGCGGCTGTTTTTTGCCAGTAACAGAAGTGCTAGTGGTAACTACTGGTTACCCATGTTTTGCACTGCCCTAGCACCTCCCATACAAGTGTGTCTGGAAGACACAGCAATGTGCAGCTATGTGTGTTCCCATAAACAAAGGGCCTGTGTGAAAGATGCACAGGTTTCCTATGGAGGAAAGGGGTTGTTCTCTATGGTCAGGGTGTGCCTCTGTCCCATGTCTGAACTTTTTCAGGTGATTTTGTTATATATATATATATATATTTTTTTTTTAAGAAGACCAAAAATGTTATAGTAGAGCAAATTTAATCACTTATTTTTATAATTTACTGTCTTATTTTAGTAAAGAATTTAATAAGAGAACGGTACTGTTGGTTTTAGCCCAATATTAAACATGAGTGGACCAAAGAAAAGGAAAGTGGACAGTGAATGCCGAGTGTTTAAGAGGGAGTGGACAACAAAATATTTTTTCACCGAAGTCTGATCAATGCCGGTATGTCTGATATGCCAGGAAACACTTGCAGTCTTCAAAGAGTACAATCTCAGCCGTCACTTTGCCACAAAGCGTGGCAACTATGCTAGCAAGCAGTCACCTCAAGAACGGGAGGCTACTGCACAGAGGTTGATGGCTAAATTACAGGCTCAGCAAAATGTCTTTCACAGACAAACTGCAATTCAAGAGACAACTACCAAAGCAAGTTTTATGCTATCATTCAAATTAACAAAAGCTAGCAAACCTCTCTCTGAAGGCGAGTTTTTGAAAGAATGTATGATAGAGACAGCAGGTCTCTTGTGTCCAGAGAGCAAAGGCAAGTTTGAAAAAACTCAGCTTACCACGCAGGACAGTGACTCGTCGAGTGGAACTGATTGATGAAGACTTGGCCAGCAAGTTAAATAGTAAAGCAGAGTTCTTTAAGTTTTATTCACTAGCATTTGATGAAAGTAATGACGTAAAGGACACTGCTCAGCTCTTAATTTTTATCTGAGGGATTAGTGACAATTTTGAAATTACGGAGGAGTTTTTAGCCATGGAGCCACTGAAAGGAAAAACACAGGGAGAGGACTTGTATTACCGGGTGTCTACTGTCATCGAGAAAATGAAGCTACCATGGAGTAAACTTGCTAATGTCATGACAGATGGATCTCCAATTTTAACTGGAAAAAATGTTGGACTGCTAAAAAGAATTCAGGATAAAGTGAAAGAGGAGAACCCTAACCAAGATATTATTTTTCTTCACTGTATTATTCACCAGGAATCATTGGTCAAGTCTATATTACAACTTCATCATGTTGTTAATCCAGTCGTAAAGCTTGTTAATTTCATTCAAGCAAAGGGACTTCAGCACAGTCAGTTTATTAAGTTTCTGGAGGAAACTGATGCGGATCACCACGACTTACTTTACCACTCTCGTGTCCGCTGGTTGAGTTTGGGCAAAGTTTTCCGACGAGTGTGGGAGCTCAAAGAAGAGATTGGTGCATTTTTGAAATTAAAGGGGAAGTCTGACAAATTTACTGAGCTGAGTGACAAGCATTGGCTGTGTGACTTTGCATTTGCTGTAGATATATTTTCACATTTGAATGAGCTAAATGTGAAGCTACAGGGAAAAGATCAGTATGTACATGACACGTACACTAATGTGAAAGCCTTTAAATCGAAGCTGATGTTCTTTTCCAGACAAATTTCAGACAAAGTCTTCACTCATTTTGCCACACTAGCCACACAGAAGGAGACCATCCAAAACGTGAAGAAATACAGCAAATCACTGTATGACCTGCATGCAGAATTCTGTCATCGGTTTTCTGATGTTGAAAAAATTGACCAGTCACTTCGACTGGTAGCCTGTCCTTTGTCACAAAACCCTGAAACAGCACCAGAAGAGGTGCAACTGGAACTCATCGATCTTCAGTCTGACTTTGTCCTAAAGGAGAAATTCAGCTCTCTTGAACTAAGAGACTTTTATGCTTCACTTAATGAAGCCACTTTTCCAAACATACGGAGGATGGCATAGAAGATACTGGTGCTGTTTGGGTCAACCTGTTTGTGAGCAGACATTTAGCATCATGAACATCAACAAAGCCCCTCAAAGATCCAGCTTACCTGAAGAACACCTCAGATCTATCCTGAGAATAGCCACAACAAAACTAACTCCAGTCTTTGATGCATTAGCTAAAAAAGGAGACCAACAACACTGTTCCCACTGAAGTTGATGTTTTAAAGACCAAAAACCTTTCAACCCAGTCTACATTGCCATCTACATCTACGTCCCGGGCATAATTTGGAAGTTTCACTAAAGAAAATGTTTAATTTACTGTTTACACATTTTGTTCTTTTCTATTTGTTTTAGTTTTAAATTATTTTATTATATTTAAGTTTAATTTGAAAGGCTTTTGTACCTTTCTTTTGTTAGGCAATTTTATTTTGCCTTTGCCATCTTCAATATAAGGTATGTTATTGTGCTATGATTCCTCCATTTTTTGAAGTTTCAAATTATAATAATTAGTGTTTACATTCTTCTTGTTAAAATGTTTGAAATGAATAAAACTATTGAAATAAAAAAAAAGACCTTACCCTTTTATGTAATGATGTTTACTTTGAATTTATATTAGTTCACACAAACACTCCATCCATGCTTTTGTTCCGGCCCTCCGGTCCAGTTTAAGAACCCATTGTGGCCCTCGAGTCAAAAACTTTGCCCACCCCTGGTGTAGACCAAGCCAAGCTCCATAATAATCTTGATTTTTTTTTATCAAAAAGTGAAATTTATCGCAGTACCCTTAGGACAGCGGTTCTCAACCTGTGGGTCACGACCCCTTTGGGGGTCAAACGACCCTTTCACAGGGGTCACCTAAGACTGTCGGAAAACACGTATATAATTACATATTATTTTTGTGATTAATCACTATGCTTTAATTATGATCAATTTGTAACAATGAAAATACATCCTGCATATCAGATATTTACATTATGATTCATAACAGTAACAAAATTACAGTTATGACATAGCAACGAAAATAATTTTAAGGTTGGGGGTCACCACAACTTAAGGAACTATATTAAAGGGTCTTGGCATTAGGAAGGTTGAGAACCTCTGCCTTAGAAGAATTGGTGATATTTTATAAGGTAAAAGAGATTCCAGATTTGCACAAATATGAGAAAATAGAAAAATTTTATTATAGTAACAATGATCAAACAATTCAAAAGAATGGAGGTGGCAGTGTGGGGTTGACTTACCTAGCAGTAAGTAATCAGGCTGTTGGGTGATGGAAGTGTGGTAGCAACAGTTAGTTTCACAAGAAAAGAAGAGAACAAGTTATTCAGCAAAGTGGTTATCTTGAGATTGGTCAACTTCTTTCTAAAGAAACATCTGAATATACTGAACATTTTTCTGTTAACTGTGAATCTCTTGTCTTTTGCTCTTTCTGGCATTTCACTTAGTTGAGTTCTGAGAAAACTTTTCCAGACAAATCTTTGTTCTCCAGTGGGCAGATGATAAGGACCAATTTCAGTCCTTCCATAAAAATCAAATTCAACAAATTTATGTATATATAGAAAGAATTCCATAAGCATCTCTATCTATAGATTATCTAAGATTATCAAAGCATAATTATCAAAGCATTGATTTCTCTAACCACATGTGTAAAATGAGCATTGTGTTGCTAAAGATAAAAATAAGGAGTAGAAGCCACAGGTGGAGATTATGTGCCAATCTAGAAAGAATCAAAATGAGGAAACTTTATAAAGATAAATAGAGAAAGCTTGGGGTCTTTTGATTTCCTGCATTCATTCTCTGTCTTTGAGAGTTCAGAAGATAGGGAGCATCCATACTTTCTGCTTTGGAGTTTTAAAAATTGAGAATATGTTCCTTCCCTCTTACATCAACCAAAAGTCTACCAATTTCCAAGACTGAATTTTACTACACGCCCCAGTCCTGAGAACCTGAGAGACAGAAACAAAGAGCTCTGACTTTGGGGAGTGAGTTATATGGGGCAGACACACCTGAAAATACACAGGAAATATAGACAGATTTTCATTAGCCTAATCTGCCTTGAACAGAGATGAGGTTCCTTTCCAGATTACTCTCAATCTTCTGAAGATTAAGTCAAGCATTCATTCCTGACTCTCAACTTCACCTCTGGCATTTGGCTGTCTGAGGAATAGTAATTCTCCCTTTCTTCAAATTCACTTTCCATTTCTGCCTTTCTCCTTTCCTGCAACAGTTTATCCTCCAGCTTTCTGATTTTCTCTTCATGCTCCTCTCTTAACTTTCTTTTTTCCCTCTTCAGCTGAGCTCTGTATTTTTCTGATATAGCTAGAACCTGTTTCTGAATCTCCACCTCTGCCCTTTGGTACATTTTATTAGAGTATAATCCTCCCTTGCTCTGCATCATCATGGCCTGTACAAGGTCCAGCAGCTGTGTCCTCTGAGCCTCCTGCTCAGCCCCTGTCACCTTATTGTTGAACTCACAGTGACGATCCTTGAACTGCTCCATCAGATCTTGAATGCCTTCTGGTGATTCCTGTAAGAAATCATGGAACTCCATGCCATCCAAGACTTCTTTCTGGGTGAATAAGAGAATCATGTATCTCCTATTTTGGGGTCCAAACATTAATAGCATCTTCTCCATGGCCTTTTGTTCTTCCTTTGTGTACCAGCCCAGCAAAGACCACCAGGAGCACAGTGTGAGGCCTGGGGGAGGACAGTAAGATTAGCAACCTCACTATGTGTGTCAGCATCCCATATTTCAGTGTTGAAAATGCCAGGTGTGTCCACAATGAAAATTTCTCATTCCATGTGAGGCTTACTTTCTGACAGGCCTTGGTGATGGATTTTGCTGCAATGCTGGAATGAAATGTTGTCTTTCCAAGGATGCTGTTCCCTGTGGCACTTTTTCCTGCTCCAGTCTTACCCACTAAGACAAGTTGCAGTTTTGAATCTCTGGATTCTTGATTTCTAAGCCCTGGGACAGCAGGAAACAAAACCACAGCATCAGCACTGACTTCCAACATTTCCCACTGCAATGCCTCTGCCCAACAGTGTCCTTCTCTATTGGCCACTAGTGTCCTGTCTGTGAGCAAACTCTGAACTCACAGTAGATCTATAGAATGTTTGTGTCTGAACTCTCTCCTAAAGGACTTGGGGAATACCGGACACTTCTCAAGTGTCCCTTTGGCTACTCACTTTGTCTGACCTTTGGAAGCTAAGTGCTCACAGATGAGGAAGCAAAATCATTCAAATGAGAACTCTGAGCTGCTGCTGGTAGCTGTTCCTCATAAGCTAATGTAGGAAGTAATACAAAATCTGACTTTGGGACATCACAGTGGAAACTCCCCTCTTCCTATTAATATTCAAAATGGAACATTTCTTCTTCCCATTAAGAATCTAAGTAGCCCAACTGGCATGGCTCACTGGTTGAGCATCGACCTATGAACCAGGAGGACACAGTTCAATTCTATTCAGGGAAGAGTCCCAGGTTGGTGTCTTCATCCCTGGGGTGGGGGATTGGCAGGAGGCAGCCAATCAATGATTTTCTCTCATCATTGGTGTTTCTACCTCCCTTCCCCTTCCTCTCTGAAATCAATAAAAATATATACTAAAAAAAACAAAAAGCACAAGTAGGTGTGTGATTCAATCTATCCCTTCCTTATAGGAGAGAAAAAGGCACATGGACAGTAAGGCAAAGTGTTCCTTTAGATTTCATGTATGCAGCCATCTCCTCAGGGTTTCTGAACCACAGGAGAACAAAATGTCTTACTTTAATATTACCACTTTACCATAGAAATCTAATGAAGTTTTTCTATTATAAATAAATATGTTGAAGAGGTATAGATCAAAGTATTGACAATTCTATTGACAGCCCGTGGGCCACATGCAAATACAAATATTGTTTTTGTTCCCATTTTGTTTTTTTACTTCAAAATAAGATATGTGCAGTGTGCATAGGAATTTGTTCATAGTTTTTTTTTTTTTAACTCTGGTATGGCCCTCCAAGGGTCTGAGGGACAGTGAAATAGCCCCCTGTTTAAAAAGTTTGAGGACCCCTGCTCTATAGTCTCTTGATACATAAATAATAATAACAACTCTTACAGAATAACATGAGTTATTAGTTTCACTTCTGTAGGCATGTCTATTTACCAGGACACTGGAAATTTGATAACAGAACAGCATAGCCTACAATCTGAATGATGTTTTAAAGATCACTGTCTTAAATTAAACACCAAATCATCTATATAGCTCTTTCTCTATTTCTATTCAGTAATTCTCTGCTTATCTTTTTAATGTGTCTATAAAGTTAAAGTCTTCAGGATTTGATAAGCACAGGCCCGAGCCATGGAAAACAACCAACAACCACAACCACATCTGTTTCTTCCAGAAGGAGGACCCTTCCTGCACAGCCCTTGAATAAGACTGATACCTCAATATAGGAGCACCCAAATACATAAACTTTAATGGACTTTAAAGGAGAGGTTGATCGCAATACAGCCATAGTAAGGAATGTTAACACCCGCAGATATCAGTGGATAGAGCTTACAGACAAAAAGTTAACAAGGAAACAGAGGCTATAAATGAAACACTAGGTCAGAGGGATCTGAGAAATATTTATAGAACATTTCTCCCCAAAGCAACATAATATACATTATTCTCATGTGTCTCTTCACATGAAACATTTTCAAAGGTAGACCACATGTCAGGACACAAAACAATGCTACACAAATTCAAGAAGATTGCTGTAATACAAAGCATATTCTAACATCAAATGGCATGAAGTTAGAAACCAACTACAATAAAAAAAAACTCAAGAACACTAAAATACATGGAGGCTAAATAGCATATTATTAATTAATTAATGGGTTACCAATGAGATAAATCAAAAAATTAAAGACATTCTGGAAACAAATGAAAACGAACACACAACCAATGGAACACAGTGAAAGCAAACCTGAGAGGGAAGTTCATAGCACTACAGGCCCACCTTAAGAAACAAGAAAAATCACTAATAAAATATCTACACCTACCACTAATTTAATTAAATAAAATCAGAAAGAAAAGAGGCAATATAACAATAGACAGCACAGAAATAAATTTCCAGCAAATAAAAGTCCTGAACCAGACGGATTTGTAGAAGAATTTTACCAAACACTCAAAGAATTAGCACCTATCATCCTCAAATTATTTCAAAAAATTCAAGAGAAAGCTCTTTTTATGAAGCCAGCATTATCCTAATTCCAAAACCAGATAAAGACACAACAAAGAAAGAAAATTACAGGCCAATATCCCTGATGAACACAGATGGTAAAATCCTCAACAAAATATTAGCAAATCAGATCCTGCAATATATTAAAAAGATTATACACCATGTTTAAGTGGGATTTAATCCAGGGATGCAAGGCTGGTACAATATTTGCAAATCAATACATGTAATATATCAAATTGAAAGATAAAAATAATATAATCATATCAATACATGCAGAAAAAGCATTTGACAAAATCGAGCACCCTTTTTTGATAAAAACTCTCAGTAAAGTGGGAATAGATGAATCATACATAAACATAATAAGGGTAATTTATAATAATAAAAACGTAACATGCACATCAACCAAACAGCCAAACAGCAGAACGACCATCCAGATGACCATCTGGAGGACCACGCTATGACACTCATTGGCGCCAGGATAGCCAAGGCAGGTGCAATGTGATTGGTTGGGGCAATCAATCAATCGGGGGCTCCACAATCACCCCATAGAGGGTGGCCCAGGCTGCTGACTGGCAGGCTGTGGTGGGTAGGCAGAGCCTCCCTCTGTGGGGTGCTATCGATCATATGAAACCCCTGCAGAGTGAGTCCCAGGCCACTGGCCACCAGGACGATCAATCAGTGGGTGCCACAATGTCCCCAAATATAAAGGCCCAGGCTACCCCTACCGGTGCCTCAGTGGGTGGGCAAGGCCTTCCTCTGTGGGGGCAGTTTCCATCACACAGCCCTAGCCAGGTGAACTGGGCCTTCCTCAAAGGGGCAATCGATCATGGGTCTGCCAGATTGTGAGAGGTCACAGGCTGGGCTGAGGGATGCCCCCTTAAATGCACATTTTTTGTTCACTGGATCTCTAGTATATGATAAACCTACAGCCAACATAACACTCAATGGGCAATAACTAAAAGTGTTTACCTGAAGAACAGGAACAAGACAAGGATGTCTGCTTCCACCACTCTTATTCCACATAGTGCCGGCAGTCATAGCCACAGCAATCAGACATATAGTAATAAAAGGTATCCAAATTGGAAAGGAGGAAGTAAAACTGTCTTTGTTTGAAGATGACATGATATTGTACCTAGAAAACCCTAAAGAAACCCAGGAAACTATTACACTTACTAAATTAATTTGGCAAGGTAGCATGATACAAACCCAACATCCACAAATTGATAACATTTGTATACACTAATAATAAACTTTCAGGGAGAGACACTAAACAAACAATACCATTTAACCTTGCAACAACAAGAAAAAAGATACCTAGGAATAAACTTATCCAAGGATGTCAAAAACATGTACTTGGAAAACTATAGGACATTGAAACGGTGCAGGCACTGTAGAGAACAGTATGGAGTTTCCTCAAAAAACTAAAAATGGAACTCCCATTTGACCCTGTGATCCCACTTCTAGGAATATATCCCAAGAAACTAGAAATACCAATCAGAAAGGATATATGCACCCCTATGTTCATAGCAGCACAATTCACCATAGCTAAGATCTGGAAACAGCCTAAGTGCCCATCAGCAGATGAGTGGATTAAAAAACAATGGTACATCTACACAATGGAATACTATGCTGTGATAAAAAAGAAGGAATTCTTACCATTTGCAACAGCATGGATGGAACTGGAGAGCATCAGGCTAAGTGAAATAAGCCAGTCAGAGAAAGATAAATATCACATTATCTCACTCATTTATGAAATATAATGAACAACATAAACAGGTGAACAAAAACAGATCCAGAGACAGAGAAGCATCGATCAGACCATCAAACCTCAGAGGGAAGGTAGGGGAGGGTGGGGGTAAGGAGGAGAGATCAAACAAAGGACTTGTATGCATGCTTATAAGCCTAAGCAATGGACACAGACAACAGGGGAGTAAGGGGGGAAATGAGGGATAAGGACACATATGTTATACCTTAATCAATAAAGCTATTTTAAAAAGTAATAGAGGAAGATACAAACAAATAAAAGCATATACCATGTTCATGGATTCAAAGAGTTAACATCATTAAAACATCTATACTACCTAAAGCAATCTGCAGATTCAACACAATCCCTATTAAAATACCAATGGAATACTTTACAGAGCTAGAAAAAATACTCCAAAAATGTATATGAAACCATAAAAGACCCCAGATAGCTGAAACAATCTTGTGAAAAAAGAACCAAGTCAGAGTGATCACAATACCGGATATCAAACTATGCCACAAAGCCATTAAAACCAAAACAGTCTAGTACTGGCACAAGAGCAAGCATATAAACCAATGGATCAGAATAAAGACCCCAGAATTGACCCTCATCATTACAGTCAATTAATATTTGACAAAGGAGGCAAGATCATACAATGGAGTAAAGACAGTCTCTTTAACTAATGGTGCTGGGTATCAAAAACATGAAACTAGACCACCAACTTACATAATACAGAAGAATAAATTCAAGGTGGATAAAAGACTTAAATGTAAAACAGGAAATCTTAAAAATCTCTGAGGAGAATATAGGCAGTAAATGTCAGACATCTCACATAGCAATATGTTTAGAGATAAATTTCTTAGAGCAGTGGTTAGCAAACTGCAGCTCGCTAGCCACATGCGGCTCTTTGGCCCCTTGTGTGTGGGCCTTCCACAAAATACCAACTTCTGCGCATAGGCCGCAAAGTTTCAATCCCACTGTATGTGCGGGCCCGCACGTGGTGTTTTGTGGAAGAGCCACACTCAAGGGGCCAAAGAGCCGCAGGTGGCTCGCGAGCCACAGTTTGCCAACCCCTGTCCTAGGTCAAAGGAAATTAAGTAGAAAAGAAACAAATGGGACTACATCAAAATAAAAAGCTCCTGCACAACAAAAGAAACCACCATCAAAATGAAAAGGGAACTGTATGAGAGAACATATTTATCAGTGATACATCTGATAAGAGGTTAATATCCAAAATATATAAAATACTCATGTAAGTCAACAAAAGGAAGAAGAACAATTCAATTAAAAAATGGGCAGGAGACCTGAATAGACTTTTCTCAAAGAGGACATGCAAATGGCCAAGAGCCATATGAAAAAATGCTCAAAGTCTCTAATTATCAGAGAAATACAAATTAAAACCAGTATGTTATATCACTTCACACCTATCAGAATGGCTATCATTAAAAAATGAACAAACAACAAGTGCTGGAGAGGATGTGGAGATAAGGGAACACGAGTTGGCTGCAAGTGGGAATGCAGATTGGTGTAGCCCACGGGTGGGCGAACTTTTTGACTCGAGGGCCACAATGGGTTCTTAAACTGGACTGGAGGGCTGGAACAAAAGCATGGATGGAGTGTTTGTGTGAACTAATATAAATTCAAAGTAAACATCATTACATAAAAGGGTACAGTCTTTTTTTTTTTTTTATTTCAATAGTTTTATTCATTTCAAATGAGCCAGATCCGGCCCGCTGCCATAGTTTGCCCACAGCTGGTGTAACCACTACGGAAAGCAGTATGAAGTTTCCTAAAATAATTTAAAATGGAACTTAGATTTGACTCAGTGACGCCATGATGGGAATACATCTTAAAAACCCAAAACACCAATAAGAAAATATATATGCACCCCTATGTTCAAAGCAGCATCCTATCTAATAAAAGAGTAATATGCCAATTAAGCATCCCTCTGTCACATAGATGGCAGCACCCATAGCCACAGAATGGTGGTGCCCAGTCCTCCCAGCCCCACCAGGAGTCTTGCAGCCCCAGGCAGGAGGGCAGGTGCTGGGAGCAAACAGCATCAGTGACCGCCCTCCCAGGAGTCCTGCAGCCTGGGCCTGGGGGACAGGCACTGAGAACAAGCAGCATGAGGAGAGGAGTCCCAGCGAGGAGAGGGCAGCAGGATTGGAGGTGCAGCCTTGGGACCTGGTTAGGAGGCACTGGGGCTCAGGTGGGTCTGGGAGCAGAAGGCTCTGGTCGCAGGCCTGGCAGCAGGATGCACCCGCCATGCTCAAGGACATCTGTGTCCAGTAGGAGATTCTGGCTACCAAGAACATGCAGAATGCTGAAGAATGGCTCAAGAGCCGCTTCACTGTGCTGACCGAGAGCACTGCCAAGAACACTGAAGTGGTGTGTGCCGCCAATGACAAGGTGTTCGAGAGCCGCTGCCTGCTCAAGGCCAAGTCCCTGGAGATTGAAGCATGCTGGGGCATGAACGAAGTGCTGGAAAAGCAGCTATAAGAGCTGCAGGATAAACAGAATGCCAACATTAGTGCTATGCAGGACACAATCAACAAATTAGAAAATGAGTTGAGAACTGCAAAAAGTGAAATGGCATGATATTTAAAAGAATATCAGGACCTCCTCAATGTGAAGATGACTTTGGATGTTGATATTGCAGCTTATAAGAAACTCTTGGAAAGTTAGGAGACCTCCCTCAGTTTCACCAGCATGAGAAGCCTAGCCAGCGGCTACTCCCAGAGTTCCCAGGTCTTTGACCAATCTGCCTACCGTGGTTTACAGACCAGCTCCTACTTGATGTCTGCTTGCTCCTTCCCTTCTTAATACACCAGCCACGTCCAGGAGGAGCAGATCAAGGTGGAGGAGCCCATTGAGGCTGCAAAAGGTGAGGAAGCTAAGGATGAACCCCCCTCTGAAGGAGAAGCTGAAGAGGAGGAGAAGGAGAAGGAGGAGGCTGAGGAAGAGGAAGGAGAGAAAGAGGAAGAAGATGACAAGGAAGAATTTGAGGATGCAAAGGAGGAAGAAGGAGGTGAAGATGAAGGATAAGATACTCGAGAAACTGAGGACAAGAAGAAAGATGAAGGTGCTGGGAGGAGCAAGCAACCAAGAAGAAAGATTGAGGTCCCCTTTCCTTAATTATTTCAGGAATAATCCACCTGAAACCAGGTCAACCCCATCACCAACCAAGCAGTTGAGTTCCTGATATTATATGAATAAAGAAGTCAATATATGTAACATTCTGAGGTGACTCAGGTTGGAAATTAAATAATGTGTTATGATTTTTTCTCCTTATGCAGAGTATCTGTTTGTTTGCAGAGTGGTTTCCTGGCTTGCTGCCAGCCTGTGCATGGTCCACGCTTATGAGTTCAATATCTATGGCAATGTGAATAATTCAGATGTTTACAATAAAAACACATGAATACATGAATTCACTAATGTTAATGTTAAACTTCATGGAAAAAATAGTCCTTTCAATCTTTGGTGTTTAGAAATTAAAGACCTCAAATCATGTGCAATAAACCATAAATAAAGTTCCACAGAATGACAAAAAAACAAAACAAACAAATAAAAAAACATCAGGGGCCAGGAAATGTTCAAAAAAACAAGGAAGCATTCCTAAATCAGGAAGAGAAGTCACAGGGTGTATATTATTGCTACGAATACAGTATTTCCTACTACATACAACATCTACAATGTAATTTATTAGATGCCTTCCTATCTCATGAAGTACATATTCTCATAGAGTAATACTGGTAGATATGCTGTAGTTATGGCACTATATCATATCCTATCTATACTAATAAAAGGGTAATATGCTAATTATACCATGAGACCTTCCAGATGTGATGTCTTTCCGGACAAAGCCATGGTGGTAAGGCTGAGGCAGAGGTGGTTAGGGCAATCAGGCCAGGAGGAGAGGGCAATTGGGAGTGATCAGGCTGGCAGAGGGGCAATTGGTGGCGATCAGGCCAGCAGAAGGGGCAGTTGGGGGCAAGCAGGCCGGCAGGGGGGAAGAAAGTTGGTTTGAGCAGAAATTCACTGTCTCCTAACTTTCCAAGCAGGCCGGCAGGGGGGAAGAGTTGTTAGGTGCTATCAAGCAGACAGGCAGGTGAGCAGTTAAGAGCCAGTGGTCCTGGATTGTGAGGGGGTTGTCCAGCTGCTGGTTTAGGCCCAATGGGATCCCATTGGGCCTAAACGAGCAGTCAAACATCTGCTGAGGGGCCCCAGATTGGAGAGGATGCAGGCTGGGCTGAGAGACACCCCCCGGCACAGTGCATGAATTTTGTGCACAAGGCCACTAGTTATTTATAATGGCTAAGACTTGGAAACAGCCCAAGTGAGCATCACCAGATGAATGGATAAAAAAGCTGTGGAATATTTACACTACAGAATACTATGAAGCTGTGAAAAAGAAGGATCTCTTTCCAGGTCCAGCATGGATGAACCTGGAAAATAATATGCCAAGTAAAATAAGCCAAAGGTAGAAAGACAAATATCGTATGATCTCACTTATTTGTAAACTCTAATGAACAAAATGAATTGACAACAATATAAGAACTGAAGCATGGAGGCACGGAACAGACTGACATACCTCGGGATTGGAATTGGGGAAACAATACAAGATAAAGAACTTGTATACTTATATGCATAGCCCTTGAACACAGGCAGTAGTGCAGTGACATCCTGGGGTGGGTGGGTAGGGGCTCAGAGGAGGAGGGAGAAGAGGAGTAAATGGAAGATATCTGTAATACTATCAGCAATAAAAATATATTAATAGGAAAAAAAGACTTATTCCTCACAGGGCAGTCCTATATTACATCCACCTGTTTCTGCTTGAAGTCCATGTAATCAACATCACATTGAATATAGCAGACATGATTGTAAACACTGTATTTTTCTGAGATATCATCACCTTCATCTAGTTCCTCAAATCAAAAATCTAGGAATCTCACTTGATTCCTCTCTTTGTCTTACTTGTCAGAAACAATACATCTACAAGTTCTCCTGGTTCTATCCACAAGCCTGACAACTTCTCTCCATTTTGAAGTCCATCGTAAGGCCAAGCTACCAACACCATCCATGACTCAGCAGTCCTCTAACTTGCCACTTTCGTCAATTCTGTAAATTGGAATGATTTTTTTAAAATATTAATCAAATGGAAGAGAGATTTTGCAGAACCCCCCACTCTGGCTTCCACAAAATCAGTAGTTATTCCCCATCTCCCACACACTTTATGGTGAACCAGCTGCTAATCCAAGGATTGGCAAAAACATCCCTGAAGCACAGTTTCCCACATTTGATCGCCTCCTTTGATGAGAGAAGTAAATTTCCAGAAGCTGAGAGCACTGGCTTCAGGATGGCTAAGATTCAGGGAAACTGTAGGTACAAGTTCGGATTATTATTTAGTTAACATCTCAATGGAAAACTCCAGCCTGTGGATATCCTGAGGGCATTATTGGGTCATCAAGATGGGGAATAGGAAAATCTGGGAGGTGAAACAATAAGCCATCAAACCTCAGCTCCAATGCTGATACCTTATGTTAATCTGTGTGGCAGATGGCAGATAAGGCCATGAATTATTCCCATCTCTGTACACTTGCCTCTTTGGGTTGTGGATTTGTAGCTCCTCCCACTAGGTGCTGAGTCTGTTTCTTTACTCCTTGCATCTGGGTGGGCCCTGTGACTTGCTCTGGACAATAAGGCAGTAGAAGCATGATGCAAGTAAACTCCAAAAGTGCTGATGCCCTGTGGCTTGCTGTCTTTTTCTGGTCTTCAGGAACCTGCAACAGCTTCATAAAGAGGCCAGGACCAGACTGATTGATGGTGAGGGACACAAGGCCCAGTTATCCCCATCATCCGAGCCTGCCCAAGAGCCTGCTAACTACCAGACATGTCCATGGGCAATCCAACTCAAAACTACCCAGTTGCTGGATCTTGAAAGTATCATACTCAGCAGAAATGTCTGATGAAAAAGTACAAGAAGCATATGATTGCACTCATACTTGGGATATAACATAGAAATCAATCAGCCATCAAACAAAACAAATAAACTCATAGCCTTGGATAGCATTGCTAAATGGTTAGAGCATAAGACCAAAAACCAAAGGGTCATGGGTTTAATTCTGTGTCAAGAGCACATACCTGGGCGAGGAACCAAGATGGCGGCATAGGTAAACACCGGAGATTGCTGCCTGGCACAACCACTTCAAAAATACAACTAAAAGATGGAACAGACATCATCCAGAACCACAGGAAGGCTGGCTGAGTGGAAATTCTACAACTAGAAGGAAAGAGAAAAGCATACCGAGACTCAAAGGAGGTGCGGTGCGGAAGTAAAATACAAAGGTGCAGAGGTGCGTGCGGAGAGGGCTGGTGGCTGAGGTCACAATTGTCTTTTTCAATCAGGAGGGAGTCTCAAGCTCTGAGCTCCAGTTTCGGGTGAGTCTCTGGGGACCCAGACTCATACGGGAGAAACGGGACTGTCTGGCATCGGTCAGAACTCTAGGGAAGCTTTCTCTCGGAGGCACATGCAGTGATTGTCGGGGCCTCTGAGGACAGGACTGAGAACAGCCATACTGCTCGCTCTGCCTGCCCAGTTGATCCCCTGGGGCTCCGCCCCACCCAAGCCTTGCGCAGAGGCTTTTTCATATGAAAGGCCCAGCCCTTTGTAATCTGAATATTACTTAACAAACTGCAGCTGCCCAAGGCCCCAGGGCAACTTGCATTGTTTTACAGCTGGCTTCTGCAGGGTAGGCTCAGGCAGAGGCTAGATTAGCACCTCCTTAGATCCAAGAGCCAGTGTACCCAGTGGTCAGAGTGGGACCATCCAATTATAATGCCGCAGATCCATAAGGAACACATTCAGGTGGCAGACTCAGTGAGCACCAAAGCCCCAATGAAGCAAGTCTTGCCCCATAAGGGTGTCTTCAGCACAGAAGTTCTCCCACCATAGACACAGCTGATTCTCACAGCCAATTGGCCTGAGGTCATATCCTCCCAGTTTTACCTACAACAATCAAGGCTTAACTACAACAAACCTGTGCACAAAGCCCACAAGGGGGTGCACCAAGAGTGTCTACCTCAGGTAATTGGGGAAGCTGAGCCACCGGGCCCTATAGGACACTTAGCACAGAAAGCCACTCTATCGACATAGTGAAGCATAAAAAATGCCAAGACAAAGAAACAGGACACAAATGACAGAAATGGAGGAAAGCAAACTACTGGATATAGAATTGAAAACCACACTTTTAAGGTTTTTCAAGAACTTTCTAGAAACCGCCGATAAATGTAGTGAGATCCTCAAGAAATCTAGTGAGACCCTCGATGTTGTGATAAAGAACCAACTAGAAATTAAGCATACACTGACTGAAATAAAGAATATTATACAGACTCCCAACAGCAGACTAGAGAATTGCAAGAATCAAGTCAATGATTTGAAATATGAAGAAGCAAAAAACACCCAACCAGAAAAGCAAAATGAAAAAAGAATCCAAAAATACGAAGATAGTGTAAGGAGCCTCTGGGACAGCTTCAAGCGTACCAATATCCAAATTATAGGGGTGCCAGAAGAAGAGAGACAGCAAGATATTGAAAACCTATTTGAAGAAATAATGACAGAAAACTTCCCCTACCTGGTGAAAGAAATAGACTTACAAGTCCAGGAAGCACAGAGAACCCCAAACAAAAAAAAATCTAAAGAGGACCACACCAAGATACATCATAATTAAAATGCCAAGAGCAAAAGACAAAGAGAGAATCTTAAAAGCAGCAAGAGAAAAAAAGTCAGTTACCTACAAGGGAATACACATACGACTGTCAGCTGATTTCTCAACAGAAACTTTGCAGGCCAGAAGGGAGTGGCAAGAAATATTCAAAGTGATGAATACCAAGAACCCAGAACCAAAATTACTTTATCCAGCAAAGCTATCATTCAGAAGTGAAGGTCAGATAAAGAGCTTCACAGATAAGGAAAAGTTAAAGGAGTTCATCACCACCAAACCAGTATTATATGAAATGCTGAAAGGTACCCTTTAAGAAGAGGAAGAAGAAGAAAAAGGTAAAGATAGAAATTATGAACAACAAATACACATCTATCAACAAGTGAATCTAAAAATCAAGTGAATAAAAAATCTGATGAACAGAATGAACTGGTGATTATAATAGAATCAGGTACATAGAAAGGGAATGGACTGACTATTCTTGGGGGGGAAAAGGGTGTGGGGGATGCGGAAAGAGACTGGACAAATATCGTGCAGCTATGGATGAGGACAGTGGGTGGGGAGTGAGGGCGGAGGGTGGGGTGGAAACTGGGTGGAGGGGAGTTATGGGGTGGAAAAAGAGGAACAAATGTAATAATCTGAACAATAAAGATTTAATTTAAAAAAAAAGAGAGAGCACATACCTGGGTGGGGTGTTGCATCCCCAGCCCTAGACAGGGCCCCTGCAAGAGGCAATCAATCAATGTACTCTCTCACATCCATGTTTCTCTTTCTCTCTCTCTCCCATTCTCCCTCTTTTTTCCCCTACCTCCCCCTCTATTCCCCTCTTCTCTCTTCTACTCTCTCTAAAAAATCAATTTAAGAAAATCCTTGGGTGAGAAAAAAAACTAACTAACTAACTAACTGACAGACACCGACAACAGTATGGTGGTTAGTGGTGGGAAAGGGGTTGGAGAAAGGTTGAAGAGAGTAAAGGGTCAAATATATGGTGATGGAATAAGGCAAGGTTTGGGGCTATGAACATACAATGCAATATACGGATTATGTATTTTACATTTATACATGTGAAACTCATATAATATTATTAACCAATGTCACTCCAGTAAGTTTCATCTGTGAGGATGGTAGGACCATCTGCATCTTGTATTTCCACTATTACCTGTGGACAAGCATAATACTGGACAAAGCATGGTTCTCAATAAATATTTGTTAAATAAAGAAATTGATCAAAATCTCTCTGATTCTTGCTTTCTCTTTGATCATTATGTCCAGCCTACATCTGTGGAAAGGATTATCCTTTCCTTATTCATCAATGTTTAGTGTCACAGAAACAATTACATTTTTTGTTGTTGTTAATCTTCACCTGGGAAAATGTTTTGATTGATATTTTTTAGAGAGTGTGGAAGGGAAAGGTCAAGGGAGCAGAGAAGAGAGAGAGAGAGAAAGAGAGAGAGAGAGAGAGAGAGAGAGAGAGAGAGAGAGAGAGAGAGAGGAGAGAGAGAATGAATGAGAGATGTGAGAGAGACACATTGATTTGTTGCCTCCTGCACAAGCCCTAACTGGAGCAGGAGATCTAATCTGCAACCCAGGCATGTGCCCTTGACCAGGAATCAAACCCACAACCCTTTGGTGCATGGGCTGACACTCAGCCACATGGGTCAGAGCTAAACAATTACGTTTTAAATATTTTTTTCTCCTTGCTGTCTAGGAACATTGGCAATGGGGAAAGCCATTTGAATAACTCTTATAGGTGCAGACTTTGACTGGGGCAAGTTGAACATGCTAGTTGTTGAAAACAGGCTCATCTGATAGGAAGCTATCAAATACAAACTTGAATCACTATTAAATAGACAGACACTCCTTTTGAAAGAAGAGTTATGTCTTAATACCTCAAGGATAGGGAGTAGAAAACAGCTTCTTATCAGCTAAGAAGAGAAATGTTTACAATTCAGCTTTGTCCACAAAGTTGATGTTGGTGATGGGTGTTCAGAGGGATAACATGCTGAGCTGTGCTTCTTACACTTTCCAGTGCTCATCTCCCACCAGATTACCTCAGAGCTAGTTCTGTCTGCTCACCCAACTCTATCCCTTAAAGCTTCCAGTTTATTTATAAATTATATGATTGGTAAGTGAAGTCATTTATTTATACAAATATACTCTGAGCAGCACTCCCTGAAAGAATTACTATTTTGTAGGGCTCAGTTTTCAAAATGGATTACAGCCTAAAATCAGCAGAGACACGAAATAGAAAGAATGAGAAATATATGCTGAAACCAATTGGATTGGCTCAATGTCAACATATGAACCAGGAAGTCTCAGTTAAATTCCTGGGCAGGGCACATACCTGGGTTATGGGCTAGATCTTCAGTAGGTGCCTGCAGGAGGCAGCCAATCAATAATTCTCTCTCACCATTGATGTTTCTATCACTTTCTCTCCCTCCCTCCCTGAAATTATACATATATATATATACCAGTGGCCTGGAGCATGAAATTCATGAGGAGGGGGGGTGTACCTCAGCCCGACCTGAACCCTCTCCAATCTGGGACCCCTCAAGTGATGTCCAACTAAAGTGGCAGTCTGACATCCCTCTCACAATCTGGAACTGCTGGCTCCTAACCACTCACCTGCCTGCCTGCCTGATTGCCCCTAACCACTCTACTTGCCAGCTTGCTTGTCCACAACTGCCCCCCCCCCCCCGCAATGGCCTGCTCACCCCAAACTGCCCCCCTGTGCCAGCCTGATCACCCTCAACTCCCCCCCCCCACCGGCCTGATCGCCCCCAACTGACCCCCACTGTTGGCCTGCTCACCCCCAACTGGCCTTCCCTGCTGACCTGCTCACCCACAATGGCCCCCTGCCCACTGGCCCGATCACCCACAACTGCCCTCCCCTCCTGGCCCCTAAGTGCCTCTACCTTGGCCCTGCCACTGTGGCTTTGTCCAGAAGGTCTTCTGGAAGGTCTCCTAGTCTAATTAGCATATTTCCCTTTAATTAGTATAGCTAGAGGCTTGGTGCATGGGTGGGGTCCAGCTGGTTTTCCCTGAAGGGTGTCCCAGATCAGGGTGGTGGTTCCCTTATGGGGCAGGCATTCTGGGAAAGGGACCTGTGGTGGTTTACGAGCTGGCAATGGGGATGGTACTGGCCTGGGTGAGGGGCTGGGGCAGTTTGCAGGGCAGTCATGCCCCCATGGGTTGAGGGTCCCAACAGGGGGCCTGGCCAGCCTGGGTGAGAGTCTGAAGGCTATTTTCAGTCTGGCCACACCCTCCAGCAGGGACCCTCACCCCATGGGGGTATGGCAAGAATGGGTAAGGGGTTGGGGGCGATTTTCAGGCTGGCCACACACCCTTTAGGGTGGGGGGGTCTGCTGGGGTACCTGGCTAGCCTGGGTAAGGAGCTGATGGCTGTTTGCAGGTTGGCCACGCTCCCCAGCAGGAACTCTCACCCCATAGGGATGAGTGCAGCCTGGGTAAAGGGCTGAGGGCCTTATTCAGGCTGGCCATGCCCCCCAAAGAGGACCCTCACACCGATGGTGGCGCGGCCAGCCTGGGTGAGGGCTGAGGGTTGTTTGCAGGCCCCTCCCTCAGCACCCGACTCTGGTGACTCAAGCCTCCCAGGCCCACAGGCTCCTCCTTCAGCCTCCAGCCAGGTCAGGAGGGAAACTTGGGTTGCCCCTGGCAATTCAAGCCTCCCTGCACTCTGGCCTGCTCCATGGCTGCTACCAACAGGCCCCTCTTCAGCACCGGCCCAGGTGGGTATGAAGCTTGGCTTCCTTTGTTGCTGGGGTGACCCAAGCCTCCTGCTTGCTCTGGCTGGCTCCGCAGACTCCACCATCCTTGTCCCACTAATATGCATACTCATTCCTGATTGGCGGGTGGGCATGGCTTGTGGGCGTCATGGAGCAATGGTTAATTTGCATGTTTCTCTTTTATTAGTGTAGATATATATATAGATACAGATAGATATAGATATAGAGAAAGAGATAGAGTGAGATAGAGATAGAGATAGAGATAGAGATAGAGATAGAGATAGAGATAGAGATAGATAGAAATAGAGATGATAGAGAGTGATAGAGAGATAGATATAGATATATAGATATAGATGATATAGATATAGATATAAATATAAATATAGATGATATAGATATAGATACATTTTTAAGTCCATACTGAGAGAAAATTTTCCAGGAGTTTTAAGATATAAATTCAGGAGAGAATTTCTCTCAACACCAAACTTCACATTTCCCTGCATCTCCCCACAACATACACACAAACACCCATCTTGCTTTACCTTAAAAATCTGGGTCCTGCTCCCTTCTGTAGATGTGAAGTCAATGCTAAGCTGAGGATATTGAGGAAGAGAAGGAAGCAGGAAGTTAGGGGAGAAGCTGCACAAACTTGCTCATGTAAGAGATGGGCCCACCTTACTATCTAAAACAAATTTCTGCCTTTTGTTGACTTTTGCCCAGACTTGCTGCTTGTGAATTCCATCATTTGTGCACAGCTTGGCCCCTTCCACACATACTCAGGCCAAGTAGAGCCAGTAAAAAACTGGATTGTTTTGTAGTTCCAAACAGGTAACCCAGGATTGGTCACAGTCAGGTAATGACATTGGCCTATACCAAAGTGCCCCCCCTCCAATAAGTCTCAGAGTTAACACACCTGGTTGTGAGATTTATAACATATCAGAGCATGACCCAATGAGCCCACAAGCAATACACCCAGAGAGAGATGTTGGTAGGCACCAGACCCTGATTGGGGAATTCTGCTTTATTGGGTCAGACCCCTCATAGCAGCTTGTACACTGTGGTTGATGCTTATTCTCATAGTAAGGCAGGATGAGGGTCAACTCCACCCATGTATCGGACAACATCAATCAAGACTCAACTACAATAGGATGGCTCACATATTCCACACATGGAACATTCCTGGGACACTTAGCTCCAATGATCAGGGAGACTGTGCCACTGAAACACAAAGGTATGCTGACCTAATATGTCAGGCCAGCATACCAAGATTGGATACATCACAGATCTGCCTAATACACAGACACAAATATAAAGAGGCAGGCAAACTGGGGAGACAAAGAAACAAGCTCCAAACAAAAGAACAGGAGAAATCACCTGAAAAAGAATTAAATGAAATGGAGGCAAGCCATCAAACTGATACGAAGTTCAAAACAACAGTTATAAGGATGATCAAGGAACTTAGTGAGAACTTCAACAGAGAGATCGCAAACATAAAAAAGGACATACCAGTAGAAACCATAAAGAAGAACCAGTCAGAAATGAAGAATACAATATCTATGATGAAGAATACACCAGGATGAACTAACAGGAGATTTGGTGAAGCAAATAATCAAATCAGCAATTTAGAAGACATGATAGTGGAAATCATCAAATCAAAGCAGCAAAAAGAAAAAATAATTTTTAAAAGTGAGAACAATTTTAGGTATTTCTGGAACAATATGAAGCATAAAAACATTCCCATCATAGGGACACCAGAAGGAGAAAAGAGATTGATAACCTATTTTTAAAAATAATGACTGAAAAATTCTCTAATTTGGTGAAGAAAAAAGACACATAAGTCCAGGACTTACAGAGAGTCTCTAACAAGATGAACCCAAAATGGCCCACACCAATGTGCATCATCATTTAAATGGCAAAGCGTAGAAACAAAGAGTGGATCTTAGAAGTAGCAACAGAAACACCTCTAAGGGAGCTCCCATAACACTACCAGTTAATTTCTCAATAGAAACTTTCAAGGCCCGAAGAGATTGGTATGAATTATGCAACTCCGTGAAAAGTAAGGCCCTACAAGCATGAGTACTCTACCTAGAAAGGTTATTATTTAAAATTGAAGGAGAGATAAAAGGCTTCCCAGGCAAGAAAAAGCTCAAGGAGTTCATCACCACTAAACTAGTATTACAAGAAAAATTTAAGGAACTTCTCTAAGAAGTATCAATTTTAAAAAAAGGAACTTGGGTATAAATTTTAAAAATGTCAATAAATACATACTTATCAATAATCAATTTAAATATATGAAATGGATAAATGGATGAAAGGCTCCAATCAAAGGGCATAGAGTACCTGAATAGATGACAAAACAAGACTGATATATATGCTGTTTTCAAGACACTCCCCACAGAATGAAAGACAGACAGAGACTGAAAGTAAAGGGATGAAAAATACATTTCATGAAATGAAAATGAAAAAAGAAAAAAGCTAAAATAGCACACTTATATCAGTCAAAATACGTCTTTTAACTCTGTGCACCACCTTGGATGCTCAGTGACTCCCAGTCTCCTTCAGGTCTCGCTTTTGCTCTTCA
Organism: Myotis yumanensis; assembly: GCF_028538775.1. NCBI lineage: Eukaryota > Metazoa > Chordata > Mammalia > Chiroptera > Vespertilionidae > Myotis > Myotis yumanensis. Next base: position 6,562,169 of record NW_027223760.1, read on the forward strand.
ATGTGCACTTGAACTGTGGCCAAGTAGCATCTGTGCTCTTCTCCTAGGGTGCTGTCCCCCCCACACACACCCCCCGGGGCACCTGTGCATCGTGGAAGAGATTGTTTGTGTAGAAGTTACCCTGGTTATCCCTCTCCAAGTTCTCAACCACAGCCATCAGCTTCTCCAGCTGCTCCCTCTGCTCCTCCTCTGTGGCCTGGTTGTTGAGGCAACACTGCCTCTTCCCACACTCCTGGACCAGGATCTGCAGGCTATAGTTGTTCATTTTGGCTACATACTCATCCAAGGACACGTCCTCTAAGTCCTCCTTGTGGGTGAAGAGGACCACCACGTGTCTCATGGCTCCTGTCCCAAAGGCCTCCTTCACCCGACTCACTGCCAATGTGTCCAGGGCAGTGAAGTGCCCCAGCTGTGTCACCAGCAGAAGCACATGGGGCTCTGGGGCTGAGAGCAGGTAGCAGTCCCCGATGTGCTTGTACATCTCTTGGTCCTGAGCCTTGGGTCAAAGATGGAGGGCATGTCAATCACTAGGATGTTCCTTCCATTCCAGGTTCCTGTGGCCAAGTGGCACGTCCTGTCCACGGCCTGGGCCCCCAGCCTGGACTCCAACACAGGTTGACAGAGTACGCTGTTCCCAGTGGCACTTTTTCCACAACCAGACTTGCTCACCAGGATGAGCCTCAGTGAGGAAGATGATGCAAACTGGTTATTTTCTACACTGCCTGAATAAGAAAAACTGTGTGTCTTAGTAAACTAGTGTTACTTCCGATTTTTCAATCGTGGACACTCATGATATCTCATTAAAGCTGTGAATCTCCCTCCCAGGAAACTGTCATATCTAAATACATACAAAAGTTTCCAACAACTTTAGGAGGTTCCCAGGTCAAAGGAAGTCTGCATAAGAAGCCCACTTTGGACCCATAATCAACAATTAGAACTGCTACATTGAGAAGGTTGCTCCAACTCCTTCATCAAGTTCAGGGAAGACAGTTTTTCTGAAAGAAAGCTGGTCCCTGTGTTTCTCCAGGGATGGTGCCTCTGCGAGTTTCATGTTAAATGAATGTGATATTAGAAGGATGCAAAGGATGAGAAATCACACATGGGAAAATATTACCACCTCTTTTCACTCACAAATGACCAGGAACACTTGTGTAGAAGTGCTCAACATATTCACCTAAACCTTGGGAGAAAAGGAAGTGTCAGCTGTGATCTTCCACCAAGGACCAGCTGAGGTCCCCGGGTCTCTGTTCTTTGGGTGGGGAATTCTCTGCTTGAGATTGAAACAACAGAAAGGTCATAGTTACTGTCAAAGGCAAAGCCTGAGAGATGACTCAGGATGGGTGGCTGAAGAGGATGGAATTTAAGACTATTAGTAGTACATGTGATGGAAAGTTCACCTACTTGGCTGATTGAATTATAGGAAGTTAACAAAAGTGGTGTTGGAGCCCTGACTGGTTTGGCTCAGTGGATAGAGTATCAGCCTGTTGACTGAAGGGTCCCGGGTTCGATTCCAGTCAAGGGAATGTACCTTGGTTGCGGGCATATCCCCGGTGTGCGGTGTGCAGGAGGTAGCTGATCAATGTTCCTCTCTAATCCATTTTTCTAACTCTCTATCCCTCTCCCTTCCTTGCTGTAAAAAATCAATAAAATATATTTTTTTAAAAAAAAAAGTGGTGTTTGAGAGGGTGACACTGAGCCAGGAGCTAAAACATTCAAGGGAACAAGAAGTCTGAGAACCCAGGGAGCTCAAAAGGATTCCAAGTTCATTGCAGTGTCCTAAAATCTATTATTTTATTTCTTCTACTCTGTGTTGGTTCTTGCTTTTCTGCAGTGTTCTGGGATGTTTTGTAGCCTGCATGATTAATAAATCTTTCTGGGAGATATTTCCATTTTCTGCTCAAACTGGACAAGGAAAGAGAAAATGTATTCACTATTCAGTTCAAAACCCTGCAACTTCTGACATGAAGTTTCATTTCCATATTTCCCACACATCATGTGGAAGGTGAACATTGTACTGAAGGGGTCGGGTGGAGGTGGGGGTAAAGGTGGTGGGGAAGGTAAAGAAGAAATGAGCACTGACTTTTTCTTCTTCAGTTTAAAACACTGGGTTTCCGTCACTGTGTTTGAGGTGAGGAAACGGTGATTCTTATAGGCTTTCTTACCTTCAGCCTTAGTTCCATATCTGCTCATTGGAAGTAATTCCATCCTCTTCCAGGATAAAAACAGGAAAAGAATAAAAAGTAAGTGTCCACATGGAGCTGGTAAGGCCCGAAGTCACCTCCAGTTAAGACCCTTAAGAATAATTCTCCATCGAGGAACCAATTCCATTGCTAATTTCCTAACTCAAATTATGCCCTCAAAAGTCTATACATAACGTTAAGGGAACCTGGTGATTTTAACACAATGCACTGTGAACACAGTGCTTGGTCCCTTTTTTCTTCTGTCTCTACTTACAGGAAAGCAGGAAGTATTTTAAAACCACTCCATGGCTTACGTCCCTCCAACTGGAAAAGGTATGAAGAGAAAAAAGCATTCTTTATGGAATAAGGAGGGAAACATTATCTTATTTTATGTTTTGGATTCATAATAGACCAACTTTCTGGAAAAAGGACTTCTCCTCATGTCAGTCCTTGAAGGACTCATGTCCCAGATCCAACCTTCCCCTGGGAAGGTGCACTGTACTTTTCATCTTGGCCACTGGACATCCATGTGACACAAAGGGTGTTGGGCACTAGAAATTCTCATTACTTCAAACAAGCCAATGTCATTTACAGCAAGGTAATTTTTTTCTCTGTTCTAGCAAGTTTGTGATTAGCCTCCTGAGCAATTGGTGGAGAGAAGGGGGTGCCGTATCCAAAGAGAAAGAATCAACACTGAGCACAAATTTAAGAAAAACTCACTTCTTGCCTCAGTGTTTAATCAAAATTTTTTCCTGGCTGGCTCTGACGTCCTTGTCTCCCAGTGATCACCATTTTGTGTCCCAGTAGATTTAAACAGAAATTGGTACAACAATTGGCATGAATTGGCATAAATGTCTCATTCAAGTGAGGCATAATATTGTGTCACTCATTTTTGTGTTAGAAAGGACAAGATGTTACATACCTAAGATGAGGTTATATTTATTTATTCAGTTTTAGGTATTAAGCAGTTGTGAAACAAGTTTTTAAGTAAACTTATTTTAAAAAAAAAAAAAACACAACTTGCACTAAAACCTATCCTACTCAGACAACTACAAAAAATTCAAGAGGAAAGAACACTTCCAAGCTCATTCTATGAAGCCAGCATCACCCTAATACCAAAACCAGGTAAAGACAACACAATGAAAGAGAATTACAGGCCAATATCCCTCATGAACATAGATGCCAAAATCCTCAACAAAATCTTAGCAAATCGGATCCAGCAGTACATCAGAAAGATCATACACCATGACCAAGTAGGATTTATCCCAGGGATGCAAGGATGGAGCAATATCCGTAAATCAATAAACGTGATACATCACATAAACAAATTGAAAGAAAAAAAACCACATGGTCATATCAATTGATGCAGAAAAAGCATTGGACAAAATCCAACACCCATTTTTGATAAAAACTCTCAGCAAGGTGGGAATAGAAGGATCATACCTCAACATAATAAAAGCCAAATATGACAGGCCCACACCCAACATCATACTCAATGGTCAAAAACTAACACCATTTCCCCTAAAAACAGGAACAAGACAGGGATGTCCACTCTCACCACTCCTGTTCAACATAATACTGGAAGTATTAGCCATTGCAATTAGACAAGAAGAAGAAATAAAAGGCATCCAAATTGGAAAAGAGGAAGTAAAACTGTCCTTATTTGCAGACGACATGATATTATACATACAAAACCCTAGAGACTCCATCAAAAAACTACTAGACTTAATACATGAATTTGGCAATGTAGCAGGATACAAAATTAACCTCAAGAAATCTGAGACATTTCTATACTCGAGTAGTGAACTTTCAGAAAGAGAGATTATAAAAACAATCCCATTTACCATCGCACCAAAAAAATTAAGCTACCTAGGAATAAACTTAACTAAAGAGGTAAAAGACCTCTACTCAGAAAACTACAGGACGTTGAAAAAAGAGATAGAGGAAGACATAAACAGATGGAAGAATATACGGGGTTCATGGATTGGTAGAATCAACATCATTAAAATGTCCATACTACCCAAAGCAATCTATAAATTCAACGAACTTCCCATTAAAATACCAACGGCCTACTTCACAGATCTAGAACGAACTCTCCAAAAATTCATCTGGAATAAAAAAAGACCCCGAATAGCTGCAGCGATCCTGAGAAAGAACAAAGTAGGTGGGATCTCAATATCAGATATCAAGCTGTATTACAAAGCCACTATTCTCAAAACTGCCTGGTACTGGCACAAGAACAGACATATAGATCAATGGAATAGAATCGAGAGCCCAGAAATCAGCCCGAACCAATATGCTCAGTTAATATTTGACAAAGGAGGCAAAAACATACAATGGAGCCTAGATAGTCTCTTCAATAAATGGTGTTGGGAAAATTGGACAGATATATGCAAGGAAATGAAACTAGACCACCAACTTACACCATACACAAGAATAAACTCAAAATGAATAAAGGACTTAAATGTAACACGGGAAACCATAAAAATTCTAGAAGAATCCAAAGGCAACAAAATCTCAGATATATGCCGAAGCAATTTCTTCACTGATACAGCTCCTAGGGCACTTGAAACTAAAGAGAAAATGAACAAATAGGATTACATCAAAATAAAAAGCTTCTGCACAGCAAAAGAAACCATGAACAAAACAACAAGAAAACCCACTGCATGGGAAAACATATTTGCCAACGTCATATCTGATAAGGGCCTAATCTCCAAAATTTATAGGGAACTCATACAACTTAACAAAAAGAAGATAAACAATCCAATCAAAAAATGGGCAAAGGATCTAAATAGACACCTTTCAAAACAGGACATTCAGAAAGCCAAGAGACATATGAAAACATGCTCAAAGTCGCTAATCACCCGAGAGATGCAAATCAAAACAACAATGAGGTACCGTCTCACACCTGTCAGAATGGCTATCATCAGCAAATCAACAAACAACAAATGCTGGAGAGGATGTGGAGAAAAAGGAACACTTGTGCACTGCTGGTGGGAATGCAGACTGGTGGAGCCACTATGGAGGACAGTATGGAGTTTCCTCAAAAAAATGGAAATGGAACTCCCATTTGACCCTGTGATCCCACTTCTAGGAATATATCCCAAGAAACCAGAAACACCAATCAGAAAGGATCTATGCACCCCTATGTTCATAGCGGCACAATTCATCATAGCTAAGATCTGGAAACAGCCTAAGTGCCCATCAGTAGATGAATGGATTAGAAAACGGTGGTACATCTACACAATGGAATACTATGCTGCTGTAAAAAAGAAGGAACTCTTACCATTTGCAAAAGCATGGATGGAACTGGAGAACATTATGCTAAGTGAAATAAGCCAGTCAATGAAGGAAAAATACCACATGATCTCACTCATTCATGGATAATAAAGACCATTATAAACTTTTGAACAATAATAGATACAGAGGCAGAGCTGCCTCAAACTGATTGTCAAACTGCAGTGGGAAGGCCAGGGAGGGTTTGGGGGCAGGAGGGAGGGGGGTAAGAGATCAACCGAAGGACTTGTATGCAGGCATATAAGCATAACCAATGGACATAAGACACTGGGGGGTATGGGGAGCCAGGGGATCGTCAAGGGCGGGGAAGAAAAAAAAGGACACATATGTAATACTCTTTGTAATACTTTAAGCAATAAAAAAAAAACACACAATTTGCAATGAACAAATGTAAGTACTTTGGCATTTTTCCTGCAGATATTCTATTTGATTAAAAAGTTAACACATTACACATGAATTTCATTTATGTTTTTTTTCCTCCCTCTGCCCTTCAGAGACAACCAACATTCTGAGCTTTTTGTGTATAATCTCATGTGTGTATTTACACTTCTACATACACATGTATCTGTAGGTAATGTCTAATACCGATTTTTTATTTTAAGCTTTTACATAAATTACATTATTTGTATAAAATTGTATCCAATTATTTATTAACAAACTTTTAGGCTGTTCCAAAATATATGCTTCCTGCAAAATAATCCCCACATACTGCATATCTCTGTGCAACAATTGATGGATGGCTTTCATCTGACTAGATATTGTCAATATGACTCAACCACTATGCCAATTCTCATTGACACAAGCCATGTGTGAGAAGTCCCCAAATCTGCACTTGCACTTGGTGATATTCCACTGTTAATTTTTTTATCACCTTAAGGACATACATAATGATGTCTTTGTCTGTTTACATGTCCATTTTACTGACTACCATTGAATTTAAAAATGGTTTTAATAATTTGTTAGCTATTCAGGTTGCTTCTGTTATATAGAAACTAGAGGCCCGATGCACGAAATTCGTGCACTGCAGGGTGGGGTTCCCTCAGCCCAGCCTGCCCCTCTCACAGTCTGGGAGCCCTCAGTGGATGTCTGACTGATGGCCACAGTCTGGCAGCAGAGGCTCGGAGCAGGCATCGTGTGTGTGTGTGTGTGTGTGTGTGTGTATGTGTGTGTGTGTGTGTGTGTCTTCTAGGGCCTGCCCCCAGCCGTGCCACGTAGGCTCGAAGCAGTTGCTGTGTGTGTGTGTGTGTGTGTGTGTGTGTGTGTGTGTCTTCTGGGGGCCTGCCCCCAGCCACACCATGGAGGCTTGGAGCAGGAACCCCTCTGTGTTGATCTCTCAGGCTCCTGGCCTCCTCTGCGTGTTGTACTCTCCCTTGAGCTATGGCCAGGATGGGGGTGCTGCTTGCAAGCCGGGCTTTCCTACTCCTGGATCGCCATGGCGACTGGGGAGCAGGCCCAGCTGGGGGCTGCCCACAGGCCGGGCTTTCCCCCTCCCAGGTGTCCATGGCAACCAGGGAGCAGGCCCAGCTTGGAGCTGCCCACAGGCCGGGCTTGCTCTCCTGCTCCCATTTCAGGCCCAGTTTGGGGCTGCCCGCAGGCCAGGCTTGCTTTCCTGCTCCAGGATCAGGCCCAGCTGGGGGCTGCCCTCAGGCCGGGCTTGCTTTCTTGCTCCCGGATCAGGTGCAGCTGGGGGCTACCTACAGGCCGCACTTTTCTACTTACCAATGGCCGGATCACCACAACAACCCAGGGCCCAGTGGCACTTTCCTGCTCTCCAATAGTCATAGGGTCCCAGCTGGGGAGGGGCTTAGCAGTGTGGGGCTTAGGCAGCACGGGGGTCTCGGCTGGGGGCTCAGGTGGCACACAGAGGTCCTGGCTGGAGGTGGGACTTATGCCCTGCTGCCCAGGGCTGCACATGGGGCCCGGATGGCAGCTTGCGCTGTCCCGCCCTGCCTGTAGTATAGGATAGAGGCCTGGTGCACAGTTGGGGGCCGGCTGGTTTGCCCTGAATGTGTCCCAGATCAGGGTGGGTGCCTGGCCAGCCTGGATGACGGGCTGATGGCTGTTTGTAGCTGGTCACACCCCCTTCAGGGTGGGGGTCCCCACTGGGGTGCCTGGCCAGTCTGGGTGAGGGCCTGAGAGCCATTTTCAGGCTGGAGGGCAACTTAAGCTCCCAGCCTCTCCTTTTTTTCTTTTCTTTTTTTATTCTGGGATTTATTTACCTTCTATAGCTGTCACTGGAGCTGAGAGCCGGCTCCAGCTCTGAGGGCTGAAAGCAGTTTTCTGGGTCTGTTTGGCTTCTATAATTGAAACTCTGTTGCCATCACTGCAGCTCTAAGCTCTGAGGCTGAAGCTGGCTGAAAGCAGGTCTCTGGAGCCTGTTTAGCTTCTATAATTGCAACATAATTGCTGAGAGTGCAGCTCAGAGCCAGGCTGCGGCAGGCTGGGAACGTTGGCTTCCTCCATCGCTGGAGCAAGCAAGCCTCCTGTTCTCTTCAGCTGCATGGCTGCAGGCCGCCATCTTGGTTGGCAGTTAATTTGCTTATCCTACTGATTAGCCAATGGGAAGGGTGTCAGAGTTATGGTCAATTTGCATGTTTCTCTTTTATTAGATAGGACTAGGGGCCCGGTGCACAAAAATTTGTGCACTGGGGAGGGGGGTTCCCTCAGCCCAGCTTGCCCCCTATCACATACTGGGAGCCCTAGGGGATGTCCTGCTACCTTTTCCCTGCTCCCCTTGGGGAGTGTGCCTAAGCTACAGTCTGGCCTCCCTTTGTGGGAGTCGACCGGGCTGATCAGGGGAAGGCACCAGCCCCATCACCGCACTGTTGCAGCCACTGCCAGTCACCGCAGCCACCAAGGTGTTTTCATCAACACGGACTCCAGTCCCTTCACCATGAAAAAATGACAACTTTCTTTAGGCATTTTCAAGAAGTGTCTTTCATAGGATATGACATTTCTTTATTATTATTTTTTTATCCTCACCTGGGGATATGTTTCCATTTATTTTTAGAGAATGTGGAAGAGGAAGGGAAAGACAGAGAGAAACATCAAAGTGAGAGGAACACTTTGATTGGTTGCCTCCTGCATGAGCCTTGACCTGGGCCAGAGCCAGGGAGGAACCTTCAACCTAGGTACATGCCCTTGGTCAGAATTGAACCCAGAATCTGCGTTGGGCAGGCCGAGGCATTATCCACTGAGCCAAACTGGCTAGGACAGGATATGACATTTCTTAACCCTCTAGCAGCAGACCTTCATTTTTTTCTCCAGGAGTGTGGTAAAAAAACCCTAGATCACTTTTTGGACTCTTATTACCCAAGTTACTAAGAATATTACCAGTGGCATACAGGGAGCTTAACCAATCAGCAGTCAGAAAAGGTGTTTCCTCTGTAGTTCACACCAATTGGGGTTTGGCCCCTGCCCAGGCCTAACGCCTCTGGCGAGTCATTAGCCCTGGGCCAGGGCACCCTCAGCTCTAAGCCACCGTGGCCATCAAGGATCGCTGGTTGGCTGCGCCCTGGTTCGGGCCACCAGCACCATCAAGGATCACTGGCTGGCTCCTCCCCGGCCCAAGCCTAAAGCCTCTGGCCGAGGCATTAGGCCTGGGCCGGGGCACCCCCAGTTCCCCGCCGCTGCCATCAACAATTGCTGGCTGGCTCCACCCTGGTCCCCCGCCTCCGCCGCCATCAACAATCATTGCCTGGCTCCTCCCCAGCCCAAGCCTAAAGCCTCAGGCCGAGGTTTTAGGCCTGGGCCGGGGCACCCCCAGCTCCCCTCCACTGCCGCCATCTATGATCACTGGCTAGCTCCACCCCGGTTTCCCCTGCCATCACCGCCATCAACCATCGCTGGCTCAATGATCGCTGGCTGGCTCCTCCCTTACCCAGGCCTAAAGCCTCAGTCTGTGGCTTGGAGCTGACATATGCAAATTAGCCGCCATCTTGGTTGTCAGTTAATTTGCATATACTCACTGATTAGCCAATGAAAAGGGTAGCGGTCATACGCTAATTACCATGTTTCTCTTTTATTAGTGTATATGTTTGCACACTTTTCGATTAATATAGTGGGATTATTTTTGGCCCTCCTTAGGTAAACCTCAGGTGGCTTCTGGCAGCTGGAATCGGTCAGCTAAATGCTAAATAAATTCTTTTCTTCTCTTGTTTTTTAATACTGTACGTTAGATTCCTAGAAGGAGACAAACTACTGAAGGTGACACAGACCAAAATAAAATCTAAAAGAGGTTAAATTAAAATAAAAACCTACAACCAAAGAAAAGCCAAGTCCAAGATGGCTTCACAAGTGAATTCATTAAACATTTAAAGAATTACCACTAATACATTGCAGACACTCTCAAAAACCAGGAGAGGAGAAAGTACTTCATCATTTATTCCATGAGGTCAGTATTCTTCAAAGATCCTACAAAAAAAAACTACAGACCAATATCCTTTATGAATATAGACATAAAAATTCTCACCAAAATAATAGCAAATTGAATGATGCAAATTGCAAATACAAGTACATATGTGAGAAGTATGTACTGTATATATATATATATATACATATCTGGGATTTATAATAGTTTACTTATTGAATTATACCCCAATATCTGATATGTCCAAGGTCCTCAATAAATTGTCAGTCATATGTCCTCTGAGTGTCTCCAACTCCTTGGTGACTTGTTGAAATTGGTTCAAACTACCATTACACAGCACGGAAGACTTCACAGTCCTCCCCTCTGTTTCTAAGAGTTCCCCTACTATTTCCTCAGCCTCTCCTGTTTCCTCATTCCTGTGACATTGTGCACTGTTTCTACTTCAGCCTATGACTCTGAAAGTCCCAAAAGCACCATATTTACTGTTTATTAAAAAACACCAGTATTTCTGCAGAACTATTCATATTCAGCTATTTCTTTTTTAGTTTTAGAAACCTTACTGGAAATGCTACAGAGTACAAGATTCAGCACACATACTTTCTCTCTCATTCTGATGACTCTCTTCTCTTTGCTATTCCCTCTTTCTTCCCCTCTAATTTTTAAGATGCTTTTATTTGTGTATATGAGATTCTGTCCCTTAATGGATAAAAATCATATGTCTCTTTTAGACACTCCAGCTTTGGTTTAAAAAGCAACAAACCAAAACACCTGCTCTCCCTGCTCCCCACTTTAGGTTGAAAGGCAGGAACAGTCAATTTAACAAACAGTTTACAATTTTCCACATATTGGAAATATTGGAAAATGATAGACAAATATCAAGTGTGGACCAAAAAACATTCAGGTTACTCCCTTCCCGTTTAAAGAAGACATATGTGTGGTTATATCAGGTAACCATTTGTTTTCTTGGACTATTAAAAGACTCCATTCAAATCTCCTAGCTGCAGGAAAAGGGCTGTCTGCTTTGGAATTTTCTCCAACTGGTTTTCCCATCTGTTTGCTGGCTGCTGCCTGTTATTTCAGTTGTCTGATTGCTTTCTCTTTCTTTTTCGTTCTTGATTTTATTTCTTTGTCTCACAGTCTCAGGATGTTGGCTGAGAAAAGTGTTTTGTGCTGTGCTTCCTGTTTTGCAGCTTTTGGGCTCTTCGTCCTTTGTTTTCTAGGTGACTGGGTTTGACATTGGCTTGTACTTTGCTCTTATGGTTTCACACTCTGGGTGGCTTCTGGTTCAGCTTGAGACCAGGCACCTGTTTGTTGCTCAGAGCTGGACTTCTAAAGGTCGTTCCAATATGGGTTCCTCGCTGGGCACTTCACTAACAACTGCTGGATAAGTGACCGCGTCCATTGGAAATACTTTGTCTGAAAATTTCTGCAGGGAAAAGCCACCATAATGCAGAACATTGTACCTGTTATTTACACATATCCTGGCACCACCTGTAACAGTTACATTGATCTCCTCTGATCTGGGCACCGAGAAAAAAGTATGTAAAATTAGAGGCCACTGCTTTGGAAATAAGTTGGTGTTTTTTAATACTTCACCCCAACGTTTGTCTTAAATTTAGGATCACATAGCAAAAAGCAACAAGCAAAACGTTACTTTGATAAGAGTTTGGCTACAAGGCCAAACTCATCATAAAGGGGTCATTTTAGTCATTGCACTATTGTGAAAGGACAGAACAGGACTGATAGCTATGTCCCTAACCCCTCTTTCAAGAAAAAGCCACAGAATGTATCAGTTACTCAGTCTGCCCTTATCTCAGCCAATGGGAAAGTGGGAGAAACTAGCCCAAGGCCAAAAGTATGCTAACCACCCCCCATGTCTTTGTGTAACCAGACCCTAGCTGCACCCTGCCCTTGCATCACTAGCCCCTGGCCCTCACTCAACCAACCGGAATCGGCCAAATCAGTGGTCATAGTGTGCCCCCACCCCCCGACCCCAAGCCCTATAAATTCTTTGTTCTCTTGGAACTTGGGGCTCTCTTGCACCCTATCGCTGCATTGGTAGGGGAGGCAGAGAGACCAAGTCCCGGGCTTGAATAAAGACTCTATGCTTTTGCATTGGACTCTGTGCTCCCTGGTGATGTCCTTTGGGGGATCTTGAAATCTGGGCATAACAATAGCATTTCTTCATTTGTTGCAAGTAGAAGATTGTTTGTTATCCACAGAAGGAAAATATTGTTTGGTTGAAATCGGTAATAGCTATTGTTAACTCACCAGCAACTCTTAGATCCTATATCTCCTAATCCGTCTTGGCCTTAGACACTTTATGGCTAAAGTTTCATGATGTTACTCAAGACATTCATGCTTTAGATGGTCTCTTTAAGCACAAGATGTGGTTGTTGTAAGGTAGTTTTAGTTTCTTCAGCAAGTAAAGGAGATGGAGAATTCACATACAAAGCTCTGTCTCCCTAAAGGGAGTGCTTTTATACACTATCTGGTTAATTAAACATTGATTTCTTTGCAGTTGGCTACAATTGTGGGGTTGGGTTGGGTTGCTGGCAAGCTCATGTGCATACCGCTATGCCTACAAAATACTGTGCTTCATTTAAACACTTAGCAAGATGCATTTAGTAAGAGCTGCCCATGCCTTAAGATTCTTGTTGTAACTAACAATGATATCCACCATAGCATGGTACAGGTTTACTCTAATAACAAGAAGTTCAGCCTTATTAAAATCCCACTTGATGGTAGCCTAAGATCCTTTTATATTCCCTTGATTTCAATTTGCTAATCTTTTGTGGAGGATTTTGCATGTATATTTATCAGAGAGATTGGCCTATAGTTTTTTTTTCTCATGTAGTGCCCTTGTCTGGTTTTGATATATGAGTTATTCTGCCCTCACAAAATGAGTTTGGAAGTTTTCCTTCCTCTGTCCTTTTTGGAGAGTTTGCAAAGGATGGGTAATAACTGTTTTTCGAATGTTTGCTACAACTCACTTGTGAAACTGTTTGGTGAGGGCTTTTCTTTGTTTGGAGATGTTTTATTCCTCCTTCAAGCTCCTTACTCATTATTTGCCTGTTCACATTTTGTGTTTCTTTATGACTCAATATTGGTAGGTTTTATGCTTCTAGGAATTTTATCCATTTCCTCTAGTTTATACTTTTCTTGGCACATGACTGTTCATAGTAGTCTCTTATGATCCTTTGTATTTTTGCTATATCAGTTGTAATGTCTCCTTTTTCATTTATGACTTTATTTATTTGAGCCTTCTTTATTTGAAAATTTTAGTCTAGTTAAATGTTTGTACATTTTTTATTATCTTTTCAAAACTACCTCCTAGGTTGTTGTTATTTTTTTAAAAATCTTTTCTATTGTTTTTCTTATCTCTGTTTCCTTCCTCTGCTTAATTTAGGTTGGTTTGTTCTCTTTTTTTCTGAGTCCTCAATGTAAAGTTAAGTTGTTTATTTGAGACCTTTCTTCTTTCTTAATGTTGCATCTATCATTACACCCTTCCTCTTAGAATTGCTTCTGCTGAATTTCATGTTTTTGTATGTGTGTTTCCATTTTTGTTTATATCAAAATATTTTTACTTCCTTTATGACTTCTTCCTTGTATCCATTGGTTGTTAAGGAGTGTATTGTTTAATTTTCATGTTTTTGTGAGTTTTTCCATTTTTCTCCTGTTAGCGACTTCTCTAGTTGAATAATATTGTAGTCCGAAAAGATATTTACTGTTTTTTCAATACTTTTAAATTTGCTAAGCCTCATTTATATATATATATATACTATGTCCAGTCACTGAACAACAGGCTGCTCAGGACTGATTTGGACATTGGTCAGGTGTGTGGAAAATGAAAATGGGTGACAACTGGCTCCTCAACAAAGGATTGAGCCACCTAAAATCATGAATAGGTGGATAAACAGAAAATATTTTTATCAATTAAAAATGTCTGCAAAAGCCAATTGATTCTTGAAAGCAAAATAATAATATATGGTTGAGTTTATATTCTCTGTAAATGTATAATAGTAATGTTGAGGGTGGAAAGATACCTTACAGCATATGTGATGTGATATAACATTTGCTGAAAGTAGACTATGGTAAGTTAAAGGTGCATATTGCAAAATGTGGAGCAACCACTAAGAAAATCATATGAGATATAGCTAATAATGCAAGAGTTGAAGTAAAATAGAATTTTAAAAATTTACAAAAAAAGCAGAAAAAGGCAAAAAAAGGATAGATTTGGCAAACTGAAACAAACAGCAAGAGGATGAATTTAAACACAACCTTATCAATAATCATATTAGATGTAAATTATCTTCATGCTCTAATTATACAGTCAGATTGGATTTGAAAAAACAAGACCCAACTGAATGCTGTCTAAAGGAAATCCCACTTTAAATATAGGGACACGGACAGGTTAAAGGAAAAGAATTAAAACAGATATACCATGTAAGGGACACACCATGCCCAGATTAAGCACATGAAACCTGAAGGGGCTGTCTTAATATCAGACAAAGCAGACTTCAGAATGATACCATCTGTATACCCTGGATAAGGAAGGACATTTCATAATGATAAATAGGTTACTTCATCAATAAGACAATAATATTGAATTTTAATGTACTTCATATGTAACTGAGCTTCAAAACAAAAAACAAGAGAGCTTCAAAATTCAAGAAGTAAATGCTGACAAAAACAAAAGGAGAAAGAGTGAAATGCACATTTACAGTTGGAGATTTCAACTCTCATTTCTCAATACTGGAAAATTATTTTCCTTTTTTTCCTAACTTGAGCACAGATAAGGGAAGAGAAACTGGGTTTTCTAGTTCAGATATCTCCCCACCCAACTCTGACTTGTGGTGTTTCATTGACACATTTCCCACAGTCTTATCTGAAGAGGTACCTGAGGAACAGAGGAACTCTAAGACTGAGATTTGGTTCCTGAATCCTGCACAGTGTGAGGCTTGGTGGGTGCCATCTACTCTTTCTAGGACCCTGTTTCCTCCTTTGTCAGAAATACACAGCAGTCTCTCCTGTTTAAAGATCTTCTGAAACCAATGTAAATGGACTGAGGAGGAGACTGTTCACAGTGGTGGTGTTAACAGTGTTCTGTGAAGCTGATTCTCAACTCAGCTGGGAACATGTCTTCCCTGACCTGACCGCTGCTCTTATAACCTGTATGAAGAGGCTAAAGAACACCAGGCCGCTCATGCTCACAGAGCTAGCATGCCATAACTGATGGGCAAGGGCTATCCAAGGGTGAGCAGAGACTAAAGTAGTCCCTTTTGAGCTAGGTCATCTGTCCTCTTAGTGTAAAGTGGGTGAGTGAGTGTTGGGACTAAAAGATGGATGTGGGGGTGGAGAACATTATCCGCTCTTTCAAACAAGGGAGATTTGCTTCAGCAATGGGTAGTAAAAACAGGGAAAAATGACCATTTACCCCTTACATGCCATCCTTCAGTGACAGTTTGGTGTGTTTCTTCCAAGCTCAGAGAACTCCATATTCAGAGGTATAATTTGGGCCATCAACAAGGTCTTTCCCCAGATTCTGATGACCATTTAGGGAGTCATGACGCTGCTGATAGGGCAGTGCAGAAGATATTGCTGTTTCCTTCCATTAAGGAGTTCCAGCTCAATTCCATTGGGACCTCTGCTGAGCTTGGCCTGGGAAGGGCATGGCTTTTCCTCAAAAGCTCTTGACAGTGTGGAAGCTGGAGGCTGTCAGCAAACTGAGGAATAAACCAAATTGTCTTTTCTGCTTTTGCTTTTTTATGCTGTACATTAGATTTCTAGAAGGATACTAACTACTCAAAGTGACTCAAGCCAAAATAAAATCTGAATATATCTATAAAAGGAAAGAGATTAAATTAAAATAAAAATCTACAACCAAAGAAAATCCCAGATGGCTTCACTGGTGAATTCATTAAACATTTAAAGAATTAACAGCAATACATTGCAGACACTTTTTCAAAAACCAGGTGAGGAGGAAGTGCTTCCCCATTCATTTCATGAGGTCAGGATCCTTCAAAGATATTACAAGAAAAAAACACTACAGACCAATATCCTTTATGAATATACTAGTAGACATAAAAATCCTCGCTAAAATAGTAGCAAATTGAATGTGGCAACTTATAAATACAAGTAATTAAGTGAGAAGTATGGACCATATGTAAGTATAGATATCTGGGATTTATAATATAGTTTACTTATTGAATTACATCCTGATATCTGATATGTCCAAGGCCCTCAATATATAATTTGTCAGTCGTATGTCAGTTGAGTGTCCCTCACTCCTTGGTGACTTGGTGAAATTGGTCCAAACTACCATCACACAGCACGGAAGACTTCACAGTCCTCCCCTCTGTTTCTAAGAGTTCCCCTTCCTTTCTCGGAGCCTCTCCTCTTTCCTCATTCCTGTGACACTGTGCCCTGTTTCTACTTCAGCCTGTGACTCTGAAGGCCCCAAATGCAGTTTTACTTTTTTAAAAAAAACTTGCATTTATGCACAATTATTTCTCTTTTAAATCTTTATTGTTGAAGTATTACATAGGTCCTCCTTTTTGCCCCATTAACCTCTTCAGCCCGCTTTGACCCCCACCCCCAGTCCCTCACCACCCCATTGTCGGTGTCCACAGGTTATGCATATATGCATTCAAGTTCATTGGTTGATCTCTTCCCACCCATCCTCCCCTGCCTTCCCTTTGAGGTTCGACAATCTGTTCATGCTTCCAGTTTTTACTTTATTTTTTTTGTCGGTTTTTTTTTATTGCTTAAAATATTACAAAGAGTAGTACCACAGTTTTCTAATCTATTCATCCGTCAATGGGCACTTAGGCTGTTTCCAAATCTTAGCTATGGTAAATTGTGCTGCTATAAACATAGGAATGCATATATCCTTTCTGATTAGTGTTTCTGGTTTCTCAGGATATATTCCTAGCAGCGAGATCAATAAGTCAAATGGGAGTTCCATTTTTAACTTTTTGAGGAAACTCCATACTGTCTTCCATAGTGGCTGCACCAGTCTTCATTCCCACCAGCAGTGCACAAGTGTTCCTTTTTCTCTGCGAATGAGAAAATGCATATATATGTTGGCAGCACAGTGCTGAATTCTCTTCTGTAGGGTTTGGACTGTTTTTCCATTCTCACCAGCCATGCAGAAGAAGGCCTGCTTCCCTCATACCTTTACTAACAGATTATGCTAGCAAACATTTGGACTTTTGCCAAACCTGGAGGTGTCAAATAGTATCTCACCTCAGAAATAGAGGTGTAATTTAATTAATATTTTTAGTGATTTTTATTTTTTGTTTTGATTTATTTTTCTGAGTGTATGTCTTTTGATATATTCAAGGTACATTTAAATTTGTTTTTCTCTGAATATTTATTTTCACCTCTTGCTCCATTTTCTATCAAGTTGCTATTATTACTCTCTGTACTTTTAAATTTTCTGTGTAAAACAGGAATATTTACCCCCTTTGTTGTAAGCTGAAAAATATTACTGACCCTAATTTGACATTGTTGCTTTAATTTTTCCAAGTTTTATTTGTCCCACATTATCTGTGATATTTTTTTAATCACTTATTCATCCTTTTCCTTACTCTATTTCAAATATTAGAAATATTTTCTTTACTTCCAGGTTACAAATAAGTTACCCATGGTTTTTCCTTTTATTTTTATGCCTTTTTATTTACATTCAAACTTCTATTCTGCTTGAAATTTGAATGGCATGAGGCAATGGATGCAATTTTATCTTTTTTTTTCTGTATGATTATACAGTTACTAGAGGCCCAGTGCACGAAATTCGTGCATGGGAGCAGGGGGGTCCCTCAGCCTGGACTGCACCCTCTCCAATCCAGGACCCCTCAGGGCTGCTGGCACCTAACTGCTCACCTGCCTGCTGGCCTGATTCCCCTAACTGCTCTCCCCTGCTGGCCTGATCCCTCTAACTGCTCTCCACTGATGGTCTAATACCCTTAACTGCTCTCCCCTGCCATCCTGATCCTCCTAACTGCTCTCCCCTGCCTGCCTGATCACCTTTAACCACCTCTGCCTCAACCCTGCCACCATGGCTTTGTCTGGAGGGAAGTCCAGAAGGTCATCTGGAAGAGGTTCAGTCTGATTCACATATTACCTTTGTATTGTATAGATGCCACCTTGCCTAAAAATGCAGGTTGTTAGCAGGTTTTCCTATCATGGAAGGGGAGCCCGCAGTAGCATCATGGGTTCTGACCAGGGCTTATGCAGTCATGCTTCATCTCAGCAGATGAGATTCCTAGAAGAAGACTCTTGGATGTACCTTGAACATTTCTATTGATTTTACCAAATCATCCTCCAAAAATGTTGAACCACTTTAAACTCCCACCAGCAGCCATGCGTGTGCCCTCTGTTCTACTTTGATGCCAGTATCATTGATTTCCCCCTAGAAGCTTCCCTCCCCTCAGCCGGGACTGCTTGGCACTTGAGCCAAACTCACTGTTCAGCCCGGGACTTGATTTCCCGAGGTAGAATTATGGAGGAAGAAAAATAGTTTTTCTCTACCCTCCTGAGTTCTTAGCAGAGGCCCTTATAATGAAAGACAGATTAACAAGAGAAAAACTAAAGTTCATTAACATGTGTACCTCATGTATATGTGGGAGATCCCAGGGAACAATGAATAACTCCCCAAGGTGTCTTAGAATCCAGATTTAAATACCTTCTTCCTAGGGAGAGGGGACGGGAGATGTAGGCCTCTTAGAGGAGAGTAAATGATTTTTAGGAAAGATGAATGGGGGTGGGAGAGATAGTTTTTAACAAAGTTTGGGTGTGATGTCAACTTCTAGTCTCCTGTCCTGTGACAGGAGTCAGTCTTCACTGGCTGATGGCACTTTTCCCATCAAGGGGACCTTTTGGGGGGGGAGGAAGGTGTCTGATTTTAGGCAGAACAGGAGACTTCAGTGAAAACCTCTCCTTGCATTTGCTGTTTTTCAAGCATCTGCAGGTCAAGATCATCAGTATAACAACACGGCATCTGTTGGGGTGGCCTGTTCTCTGACCTTCAGAATAAACCCAAAAGCTTGTTTCCTCTCTTAGATGATTTGCCACAGTAGCCTTATTCCCTGGAGACAGTATTCTGACCAGACCTTCCTGGGAGTGGTCATAACATACCCTGTGCTTGTAGAAAGGTGTGGGCCATATCACTAAGTAAATCAGGGTCAGTTTTCTCATCTTGTGGAAAGGGAGAGAAAGTTATGATAGTTTATCTCCTTTTCCAGAAGTTTCTTGCCGGTTTGTGTCTCTGCTGCCGCCCCAGTGGCCCCAGCGCCTCTGTGACCTTGGGGCTAGGGGTTGCTGGGGGCCAGCCCCCCTAAGGGCTGTGTCTCTCCTCTTCCAGCCCCAACACCCCCGTGGGGCTTGGGGCTTCTGAGTGTCGGGCCCCCCTGCAGGCTTGTGTCTTTGCTTCTCTGGCCCCAGCGGCCCCAGCGGCCCCAGAGCCTCCTCAGCAATGGGTTTTGGGGCTGCTGGGTGCCGGGCCCACTGCGGGCTGTGTGTCTGCTCCTCCATCCCCCCGGCAGCACTGACCAAGCAGGCCCAGAGACCGTCCACCAGCGGGTTGGGGCAGAAAGCCTGCCTCATTGACAGGCTTCGCTCAGCCACTTGGAGCCTATGTATGCAAATTAGCCGCCATCCTTTTTGGCAGTTAATTTGCATATTGTGCTGATTAGCCAATGGGAGGAATAGCGAAGGTAGGGTCAATTACCCTGTTTGTCTATTATTAGATAGCACTAGAGGCCCGGTGGACAAAAATTTGTGCACTCGGGCGAGGGGGGGCCCTCAGCCTGGCCTGTGCCCTCTCGCAGTCTGGGACCCCTCGGGAGATAATGACCTGCTGGCTCAGGCCTGCTCCCGGGTGGCAGAGGGCAGGCCCAATCCCTAGGTGCAGCCCCTGGTCGGGCTCAGAGCAGGGCTGATTGGGGAGTTGGGGCACTGCCCCCTGTCATGCACAGAGCAGGGCAGATTGGGAGGTTCTGATGCCACCCTCAGTGACGCTCAGGGAAGGGCCGATTGGGGTGGTGGGGAGCTCCCCCCTGTCACTCACAGAGTAGGGCCGATAGGGGAGTTGGGGCACCGCCCCCATCATACACAGAGCAGGGCGGATCAGGGGGTTGGGGCGCCACACCCTGTCACACTCAGGGCAGGGCCAATGGGCAGGTTATGGCTCTACCCCATCACACACAGAGCAGGGTCTGTGGGGGCCAGTTGGGGTGCCGCCCTCTATCACCCACAGAGCAGAGCCGATAAGGGGGGAGGGGAACTACCCCTATCAGGCACAGAGCAGGGCGGATCAGGGGGTTGGGGCACCTTCCCCTGTCACGAACAGAGCAGGACAGATACAGAGGTTGTGGCCCCGCCCCCTGTCACACACAGAGCTGCAGGGTAATCAGGGGGTTTGGTCGCTGCCCCCTGTCATGCTGATCCCGGTGCCGGGAGGCCTTGCAGCTCCGCTGATCCTGGTGCTGGGAGGCATATTACCCTTTTACTATATAGGATAGAGGCCTGGTGCACGGGTGGGGGCTGGCTGGTTTGCCCTGAAGGGTGTCCTGTATCAGGGTGGGGGTCCCCACTGGGGTGCCTGGCCGGTCTGGGTGAGGGGCTGAGGGCTGTTTTTAGGCTGGCAGGTGACTGAAGCTCCCAACCGCTCCTTTTTTCCTTTTTCTTTTTTTTATTCTGGGCCAGCTTTAGCTCTGAGGCTTGGATCCAGCTCTTAGGCCTCGGCTACTGAAAGCAGGTATCTGGTTTGTTTGGGTTCTATAATAGAAACACTGTTTCAATTCTAGTTCTGAGATCCCAGCTGGCTGAAAGCAGGTTTCTGGGGTTTTGTTTAGCTTCTGTATTTGTAACAATGTTTAAAACTGCAAGCTCAGAGGCCGGCAGCTGAAGGCGGGGAATGTTGGAGTCCTCTGTCACTGAAGCAAGCAAGCCTCATGTTTGCTTCAAGCTGCCTGGCTGCCGGCCACCATCTTGGCTGGCAGTTAATTTGCATATCGCCCTGATTAGCCAATGGGAAGGGCAGCATAGGTACGGCTAATTACCATGTTTCTCTTTTATTAGATAGGTTTCCAAAATTGCTTTATTACATCTTTGGCCTTTTTGATGTGTTGTTATGCTGCCATATTGAATTGAACTGTAACATAGTGTAATTGAATTGAATATAAATAAATAATTTATGATTAATTTGGTCTCTATGAATTATCTGTTCGTGTTTCACTGTTCTCTCTATTCGTACAACATCACACTTTTATAATCATAGAAACTACAGTGCTTGACTCATGGTAGAGCTAGTCCTTCCACCTTGTTCTTTTTCTTGATGGTGCTAAATAACTTACTTTTTTCTTCATCAAAATGAACTTTATAATCCACTATTTAACTTTATAATGCAATATATTTCACCGGCATGAAAAAAAAAATGGTGATCAGTCATAACCAGTTTGGCTCAGTGGATAGAGCATCGGCCTTCGAACTGAAAGGTCCTAGGTTCGATTCCGGTCAAGGGCATGTACCTTGGTTGCGGGCACATCCCCAGTAGGGTGTGTGCAGGAGGCAGCTGATCAATGTTTCTCTCTCATTGATTTTCTAACTCTTTATCCCTCTCCCTTCCTCTCTGTAAAAAACAACAACAACAAAAATTAATAAAATATATTAAAAAAATGGTGATGCCAAAAATTTAAATTTACAGTTATCCTGTATAATAAAAGGCTAATATTCAAATTGACCAAATGGCAGAATGACCAATCATTATGACTTGCACTGACCATCAGGGGACAGACACTCAACACAGAAGCTGCCCCCTGGTAGTCAGTGTGCTCCCACATGGGGAGCACCGCACAGCCAGAAGTCGGGCTCAGAGCTGGGGATCGGGCCTAAGCAGGCAGGCAGACATCCCCTGAGAGGCCCTTGACTGGGAGAGGGCACAGGCTTGGCTGTGGTATTTCCCCTCTAGTGCACGAATGTCATGCACTGGGCCTCTAGTATAAAATAATGTTAGAGAAGTATCTAAGTTTTCTTCATCCCAAAACTTTATAACCCGTTCTTTTAACTTTACAATTCACTCTTTCTCAGATACAGGGAAAAAAGTGATAATAAAAATTTATAGTTATATAAGATCACGTTAGATAATTACCTATTAATTATAATGTGTAAAATGCTTTAAACATGGATCAGTTTTGAATTTGGTCAAATGTCTTGACTGCACTAGGTAATTTTCTACATCATCTTTTAATAAGATGTGTTATAACAACAAATTTTAGTATGAATATTTCGAAATAAGACATATCTGTAGCTTTATTTATTGGTCAAATCTCTGTTAGCCTTTAGGATCAATATCACACTTGATTCAGAGAAAGAACTGAAAGATTTCCCTTTTGTTATGATCAGAAAAAGCTCACATAACATTGAAATGATCAGATTTGTAGAGGTTTAGGTGAATTCACCTGTGAAAGCACCCTCCTCCTGGCCGGCCCTGCCCTTATCCCCCCACCCTCATTGGGGCAGGGCTGGCTGACCAACTCCCATGACCCCTCCCCCTGGTTGGCCTTTCCCCCGATTGGTCCCACCACCCCAATCGGCTGGACCCCACCCATGGATGAATTGGTGCACCAGGCCTCTAGTAGTTAATAATCCTGTATTATGTACTTGAATGTTGCTAACAGAGTAGATCTTAATGTTCTCACCACAGAAAAGATATAGTAATTATAGCACCTAATGCAGGTGTTAGCAAACACTATGGTAGTGATTATTTTTAAATATATAAATGTATCAAATCAACACATTGTATACTTTAAACTTATACAATGGCACATGCCAATTATATCTCAGTAAAGCTGATGGGGGAAATCTAGGTGGAGTTCAGTGACAGTTGGTTCTTCACTAGAGATAAGGTGCTGGCAAGAATGGGTGAAAATCAGACCTCAGGCGATTAACCTCACCCTAAGTGAAACCCCTCACTATATATGGGCAAAGTCAACTCAGAGAGTGTGAGTGAGTTAGGCATGGCCACATCCTTGTTAATGACCTAACCAGGTCAGGCCCCCTATCACCATAATCCTGTGGTAGCCTTCCTTCCTCCATTCAGTAACTGGCTAATTTCTGCACCTTTCTCATGACCTTCTAGTAGGAGAGACCTACAAGGATGGCCAGAGTAAGTCCTGAAGGAAAGGTTTCACACTCTCCCTATTGTTCCATTTTTGATAGTTGGAGAAACCATCCTTTCCTTTGAGAAAGATGAAATTTTCATGTGATATCCTGGCACTAGGACCACCTTGGTGTCACTGTCCCAGGGAAGGAGGCTCTCAAGAGGCCAGTTTATAGGTAAAGACCTAAAAGCAAAAGGAGTTAAGATTAGTGATCCAGGCTAAAAGTGAGAACAGGCCTCAGAAACCTAAAATGCTCTTCTCCCATGAGGTTACAGCCCCTGTGGGGGACAAGCTGTTGTGTCACAGAGACCTTCTGAGGACATCACCTCAGCCCCAAGCAGTGTTTCACAGTGGGAACTTCCCATTCTAATGCCTCAGTGGTGAGTGTTGCTGTCTCTTTAAATTGTCACTCCTGGGCCCCACCCCTTGGGGCATCCAGAGAGGTAAGACACTTCCCTGTGTGCTGGGAAGTAGGTCAGGGGCTTCTGGGCCAGCCTCAGAGCCTGTCACTGATTCTGCAGGAAAGGTGAGCACCAACAGGGGAACGGTGTGGGCCAGAGGGGAGCTGTGAGGACCTGGAAGAATTCAGTGCCTGTAAGAAGCTCAGAGTGTGCACCTTGGTTCTAGTAGGTACCAGGAAGGGGAGCGGGATCTAGCAAGAGTAACTCCACACTCCCAGGTGTGTAAGGATGCCCGAGTTTCACACACAGCAGCTCAGGATCAGCAGCAAGTATCTCCTGCAGCCTGGGTGCCCACCTTCTTACTTGGGACTGTGCACTGTGCACAGGGACTCGGAGCACAGAAGGTCCCATTGTGTTAAACGATGACTGATGGGCTGGAACCACTTTACTTGGAGAAGCCTCAGCTTGGGAGCAGGATGTCAGGAGTTAGAGGGGAGGGTCTCAGTCTCTCCAGGACACTGATCATGTTTAGACACATTGGGACAGGACAGTGAGTTTACTTCCCAAAAGCATTGTCAGAGGCTCCAGATCACCTGGGACATATGTTTCTTTTCCAATTTTCAAGACAAAAATTCCAGTTCTGTTCTTGTACCTCTCCCAGGCCACCCACCCTAACTGGATCCCTAGTTCACTGAACAAATTTTCAAGTTCTTGTGGTTTTCCAAAGTCTCCCCTGGCTTCTGAAGCTCCTGGGAAATTGAAGAATCTACAGATTTTATCACATAGAATTACCAGGGAAAATTTAATGTCTAAAACTTTCTCACTGGCATGAGTCTTAAAATTTCACTTCCGCCCTTTAGATTTTATATCCCTGAAAAAACAAAGTCAAGCTCATGAAATGTTCTCACAATATCATTCCAACTCGAGCCCAGCCCTTCCAGTGTTTTTCCTTCAATTCTGAAGTTCAGGGGAAGCAGGAATAATGACTTTGTCACTGTGTTGTCACCAGCTCTTTGGAGTTGAGCTGACACATCATAGGTAGTTCTACCTATTTGAAGAATGAATGAATGGTGTTTGGAACTCTTTCAGGTAAGCATGGGAAAACAGAAGATGGCAAGAGATGAAGAAAGTGTCTATGGTAAGGACATGTGTACTGCATACTTGCTTCCAGGTATGAGCCCTGGATAATAATGGAAATGGGCAAACTCAGGACTGCGCAGGTAACCCCAAACAGGTCTCTGAGGTGTCTCGGGTAAAACAACAAGAGCCCTAAGATGTGCATATTAGTTGGGTCCCTGCCTCTGTCAAGCTGGGAGAATATGAACTTCCTTGACTAGCCTGGACCTCCATTCCCCAAGTGTAAAATGAGGATAATAAGCTACTGTGAT
Organism: Myotis yumanensis; assembly: GCF_028538775.1. Lineage (NCBI taxonomy): Eukaryota > Metazoa > Chordata > Mammalia > Chiroptera > Vespertilionidae > Myotis > Myotis yumanensis. The sequence continues at coordinate 6,586,967 of NW_027223760.1, forward strand.
CTCCACAGAAGAGGATGCAGAGGGTATTAGATCATGCACTAGAGGGGGTGTGATACACCAGGGAGAATGTTAGAGAACATGGTAGGTTAAACAGGAGTTTTAGAGCATGCAGCAGGATTATGAGGGAGGGGAGGCAGGAGGAGGGAGAGAGGGAGAGAAGGAAGAAAGAGGTGATTTCATTCAATCCTCTCAACAGCCCCAGGAGAAACAACTGTACTATTATTCCTATTTTTGCACAAAGGTTTAACACTTGATTGGCAACTTCCAAGATGGCATAACTGACCCAGGAAAGAGCAGTGAATCAAACCCAGTGTGTCTGGGACTCCAGACAGCCCTTCACCACCAGGCCTACTGCCTCCGCCTGCCCATCTTCCATGGCATCTGGGAGAAGTATGACAGAGGCCACTGAAGCCTCAAATAGGGACAGCTCACAGGTTGTGGGGGACCAGGGATAATGGGTGAGGCTATATCTGGAATTATGAAGGAGTATCCTCTGGAGCAAAGTTGGAGAACATCTTGCACTCAGGCTGTTTAAGGCCCGCTGAATCATTTGATCTGGTCCTGCCAAGGCAACAGCAGGCAGGACTCAAAATTCAATAAATCTAGGTGCTTTTTTTCATAGCAGCATAAATTTATATTAAGTGAATTATATTAACCAAATCCTATCCAATGAAGAGCTAATATGCTAATTAGACTGAACAGCAGAACGACCATCTGGATCTTCTGGATGAAGCTGGGGCTGTGAGGGCCAGCTGAGGCAGCCAGGGCTGTGAGGGTAGAGCTCCTTGCATGAATTTCATGCATCAGGCCTCTAGTTATGTTATAAATATGCAAATAGCCCTTGGCAAAAAAAAGATTCCCCAACCCTGCTCTAGAGTAAAGCCCACCAGGTGTTGAGCATCTCCTGATGCATGTGGTGAAACCAGAGATGACAGGAATAGGTGCTGAAGATTCCCTGGAGTTCAGAAAGCTCTGACCAATGACCTCAGTAAGGCTTTGGTGGGAAAGCAGAGTTGAGACACTGTTGTTCTTGTTCAAAGGCCTCAGGGAATCCAGGTAACCAGGATAATTTGCTTCAAGTTTTGGAAGCTCACAGATCACTTGTCCTCCAGGTTCGGAAGACACCACACAGGCCCTGCAGAAGCCCCAGCTGAGGCTCATCCTGGTGGGGAAGACAGGGTCTGGGAAGAGCGCCACCGAGAACAGAATCCTGGGCCACAGGTGCTTCCTCTCCAGACTCACAGCCACTTCAGTGATCAGAACCTGTGAGGTGGGGAGTTGCAGGTGGGACAGGTGGCACATGGAAGTCATGGACACCCTAGACCTTTTTAGCTCCCCAAGACCCAAGACAGACCCAGGGGCCAGGAGCGAGCCCGCTGCTACCTACTGTCAGCGCCTGGGCCCCACGCTCTGCTCCTGGGGACTCAGCTGGGCTGCTTCACTGCACAGGATCAGCAGGCCATGAGCATGCGCAAGGTCCTGTTTGGGGACAACATGGTCGCTGGCACCATTGTGCTGTTCACACAAAAGGAGGACCTGGGTGGGGACTCTGCAGGATTTCCTGTGCTACACTGACAACCATGCTCTTCGGGCTCTGGTGGCCAAGTTCAGGGGCTGAGTGTGCTTCTTTGACAACAGGGCAGTGGGCTGGGAGCAGGAGGCCCAGGTGCGGGAGCTGGTGGTGCTGGTGGAGTGCCTGCTGCAGGACCATGGGGATGCCCTCTACTCCAACGAAGTGTACCACCTGGCACAGACACTGGCCTTCTCAACCCCTGATGAACAACTGTGATGGGTGGCAGAGAGGCTGGTGGGCTGCACCTGGGGGCGACAAAGGCAGGAGCTGCTGGGCGAACTGTGGGACTGGGTGATGGCTTGGAAGCTGCGCACCCCCCCGCTGCTGGGCGTCCTGTTCAAGCCTGGAGACTGCTCTCCAGAGACTGGTTCCAGGCTGTGGAGGAGACCTCTCCCGAGTCACGGAATGTATCTAGGTAGGACTTGGACCCATTACCTGACAACCACATTCTTCCCTGGTGTCTGTGCCTCTGAGGCCCACAGGTTTTCCTTGTGTCCCTCACCTGGCAGTAGCCTACCAAATCAAAGACAAAAATCCTGCCCACTCCCAACTCCTCTCCCTCCCCCCAACCGCCCCCCCCCCAAACAAACCAGCCCATGGGACCTGGCCCTGCCAGAGTTCTTTCCTGAGCTCTTCTCTTACTGAAGCCTAAACTGTTGATGCTCTTGCCTGTTTTCCACTGACCTCAGGCTGCTGTGGGGATCCTGAAATCATCCCTGGTCTTCCCAGGGGATCAAAGGCCAGAGCCAACACAAAGCCTCAGTCCAGACCCATTTATTTCAATTGAATATGAATTGTATGAATAAATGCCTTGGGCATTCATGTTGTGTTAATGGAAATCAATATTTGCAGATGTTTGTTCATCTGCCTTATATGCCCATTGAACAAAGACAGTCTCTGTCATTCCTAACCCCTTCTGCAAAAACCACACACCCAAGTGCAGACACACACACACACACACACACACACACACACACACATGCTGGGGTGTGTGCCCATAAGAATACAAAGCACTTAGGAACTGGTCATCTGTCCCCGGAAGGCCATCTTCCTTTGCGTCCCCATTCAGACCCTTCAGCAACTTGAATGCAGAGGCTTCTGCAAGTTCAAGGAAAATTGAACTAGAGACTCAAATTCCTAGGAGCCACTGAGGCCTCCGAAAAGTCTACTTCCAAAGAGGAGTCTTCTCACTGGCTGACACACTGACAGGGTGAGCATAGGCTTTTCAAGTCACAGGTAAATAAAAGAAATGGAAAAATTTGGACATTTTTATTTCAATATCAAAGTAAAGGACAAACAGGTCTTAGTGGGCTGCGAATTGGTGATACAAGATGCGGTAAAGAGTCATTCCCTCTGTTCCATGCAGGTCTGGGGGAGTCAGCTCTCTGGTCCAGATTAGATGAGCCAGGTTAGCCCGGCTCTCCTGTCCACCCACACTTGCACTGCCCTCAGTGTCTCTACGCTCACAAACAAACTCAAACCCGCCTCCAATTCTGCTGGGTAATCCCAAATATTTCCCCTACAGTATCCTCTGCCTTGTGTCTTCACGGACAAACTCTCCCAGGGGCCTTCACATCACTACAGAGACAGGTAAAAGGGGGGAAATAATCTGCAACAGCGTAGTGCATATGGGAGTGAGGCCCACAGCCCTGCCTGGAAACCATTGGGAACACAAAGGGGAAAGCCAGTGCCAAATGCTGAGACTGGACATTTCCTCTGCTGCCAAGGGCATTGTGGTTCAAGGCTTGTGCACAGATGCCAGGGAGGCACTGAGAGGAATCTGGATTTTGGGCTTGTCCACTTTTCTGGCGAGTTCTTGTCCTGAGGACTTTTTATCCTTTTTTTTCTGATCGGCTGTCCAGGTGCATTTTTAATGTGCTGATGCATTAAGGTAAGTGTATAGGGGAGTTTTGGATTTTTCTTTGGTCTGTTTTACTGTTTTATTTTATATTAGGTCTGTCTGGCTTTAATGTGGTTTTTGTTATTTTTTCCCCTGACTTCATCTGCTCTTGGGTTTAGCTGGCACAAATGGCATGAATTGGTTCTTTGTGCTCTACCTCCCAGACCAGAGTGATTTAAGGTATGTAGTCTCTGGTGAGGGAGGAGACCTACAAACCATTTGCTCTCAAGTGCCCTTGGTTGGGGAAGATAGCGTCTTGTGGTTAATAAGCTGGCTGCAAGTCTCCCAAACAATTAATTTTCTCATCTCAGTTTCCATTTGTCCAGGAATTTTTCTAGCTTCTTACTATCCTGCCTCACATGGACCACAGAACATCTTGCTGGGGAAGCCTGCTGCTTCACTAACAAGGTGCACACAGACGTGGACTGAAATAATGTGCATCACCAGTGGTGCTAACACTTGACACAGGCAGGATTTCTCATTTGCATTTTCCTAAGTTGAGTCTGTGAACTCTTCATAATATATTATTGCCCGATTATGCCAATTCTGTAACTTCCTCAGGTTGTTAGCCTTGTGGGTATTGGTGGTGAGTGAGCCGGGAAGATGCTAGTGGTTGCTACCACAGCATAACAAACCATCCCAAAGCCTAGTGGTTTAAACCAACAACAATCTTTATTTTTCTCACAAGTCTGCAATCTGGGCAGGATGCAGGGGGGTGGCCCATCTTTGCTCTTTGCTGCTTCATCTGAGGTGGCTCAGTTGGCAGCTGGAGAATCTGCTCCCATTGTTGCCTCATGGGCATGGATGGCAAGTTGGTTCTGCTGGAGATGAAAGACCAGCCAGGGGATGGGCCAGTGACTTCAAGTCCTCTTCATGTGGCCTCTCAATGGGCAACCTGGGCTTCCTCCCCACATGGTGGCCAAGTGCCAAGCCCACAAACCCTAGAGAGAAAGAGGCATTTTTCCTATCTCACTTTTTAAAAAATATTTTGATTTCAGAAAAGAAGGGAGAGGGAGAAAGAGACAGAAACATCATTGATGAGATAAATCATTGATGGGCTGCCTCCTGCATGCCCCACACTCGGGATCTAGCCCACAACCCAGGGATGTGCCCTTGTCCGGAATCGAACCAGGGACCCTTCAGCCCAAATGCTGACGCTCTACCCACTGAACAAAACCAGCGAGGGCCCTATCTCGCTTTTGAAGTCACAATCATACACTAGTTGTCAAAGCAGTCACAAAGTCCATTAAATTTCAAGGAAGGGGACAAACAGTATAATTCAACAGAAGGAAAAAGAAACTGATTATAAGAGAAATGGATGGGATAGTATATATTGTTTCAGTCATCTTTGGAAAATACAATTAATCACATTAACAAATCATAGTAAGTTAAGAAACAAAAATAAAATTTACATTATTTCCTAAACATATTCAGTATCTCTGAAAGCGTATTCCGAATCCAATTTACAATATCTTCAAATATATTCCTTCCAGCTTCTTCTCTAACATTTTGAATATTTACTTTATACTTCTCCCATGAGGATTTTTTTCTCTCCTTCATTTCTTGCTCTGATATTTTTCCCTTAGCATGTTGCTCTTCAGCTAGTATAGTTTCCTTCTGTAATTGATCATCATAGATTATCTTCAAGGCCTCTTCCTTACTTTGCAGCTTTTTCCCTACCTCCTCGTAGATGGCATCAGAAAAGTAAGCCCCTCCGTTCCTCCGCACCATTTCCTCTATCAGCTCCACCAGCTCCTGCAGTTGGGCTTTCTTCTCAGCCTCATCTGCCCTTTGCTCGTTATTGAAGGCACAGCAGCGGTTCCCACATTCCCTGATGATGTTTTTCAGGTTTATATCTGCTCCTGCTAAAAAGTCATTCAGTGTCTGATTACCCAAACTATCTTTGCGCGTGAACAAGACGATCATGTGATTCATGGCTGCCTTCCCAAAGATGGCCTTGATCATTGTAACCGTTTTCTGCTCCTCCTGCATGAAGTGGCCCAGCTGTAGTACCAGGATGATGGCATGGGGCCCCGGGAAGGAGTTGAGGACACACTGGCTGATTTCCTCACAGGTGGTCTCCATTGTCTCCCTGGTGTCAAAGAGCCCTGGGGTGTCCACTACAAGAAGCTTCCTCCCCTCCCATTGTCGCTCTGCTTTCTGACAGCCCTTGGTAACAGCATGGGCAGCAATTTTAGACTCAAATTCTTCTCTCCCAAGGATGGTGTTTGCTGTTGCACTTTTCCCACTTCCAGTTTTCCCCACCAGAACAATCCTCAGAGTGTTGTCCTGAAGGCCAGCCATTTCTTTCAAGAGGCTCTGAGGTACAGGTACCAACAAGACCTTAAGGAAGGGAATAAGAAGGGGAAAGGGTACTTAGGTAAGTGGGGACTATTCCCAAACCTCTTTTCTTCATTCTTTCCCCCCCCTGAAAATTTATAATCGTCTATTACTCATCTGAAGGGAATAATAAAGCAAAGTTTTCTCACAAAAAAATACAAGGTCCAGGTGCTTTCATAGGAGAACTCATTTAAACCTCTACAAAGCTAATCATCTCAGTGTTATGTGAGCTATTCCTGCTTTCAATTCTTTCTGTGAATCAAGTGTGATATTAATCCTAAAGTCTAACAGATATTTGACCAATAAATAAAGCTACAGATGTGTCTCATTTGGAAATATTCATACCACAGTTTGTTGTTTCAACATGTTATTAATAGATGAAGTAGAAAATTACCTATTGCAGTCAAGATATTAGACTGAATTCAACATTGATCCATGTTTAAAGCATTTTATACATTGGAATTAATAGATCATTATCTAAAGTGATCTTATACAACTAAAAATTTAAATTTTATCATCACTTTTTCCCTTTAGCTGAGAAAGAGTAGATTATAATGTTAAAATAATGGATTATAAAGTTTTGGGATGAAGAAAAAGTAGATACTTCTCTAACATTATTTTATATAACTGTAAATTTAAACTTTTACCATCACCATTTTTTTTCATGCAGTTGAAAAATAGTGGATTATAAAGTTAAATGGTGAATTATAAAGTTTATTTCAATGAAGAAAAAAAGAAAGTTATTCAGCACCATTGAGAAAAAGAACAAGGAGAAAGGACTAGCTTTACAATGAATCAAGCATTGTAATTTCTATGATTACAGAAGTGTGATATTGCTGTATGAATAGAGATAATAGTGAACAAAAATCAGAAAATTCAGAAACAGACCAAATTAATCATACCTTAGTCACTTATATTCAATTCCATTACACTATGTTACAGTTAGGTTCAATAAGACAGCATACCACATCAAAGGGGCCAAAGTTGATGTGATAAAGCAAGTTTGGAATATCTGTATAACCATAAAAAAAAAAGATAAAATTGCATTTATTGTCTCATGCCATTCGAATTGCAAGCAGATTAGAAGTTTAAATGTTACAAAAAAGCATATAAATAAAAGAAAAAAACATGGGTAACTTATTTGTAACCGGGAGGTAACGGAAATATAAGATTTGAAATAGAGTAAAGAAAAGGATGGATAAGTGTGATTACATAAAAATATCACAGATAATGTGGGACAAAAGACACCTTTGAAAAATAGAAACAAAAATGTCAAATTAGGGACAGTAATATTTTTCAGCTTACGACAAAGGGGGTAAATGTTCCTGCTATACACTGAAAATTAAAAAGTATGGAAAGTAATAATAGCAACTTGATAGAAAATGGAGTAAGAGATGGGAATAAATATTCAGAGAAAATTGAATTTAAATGTACCTTGAATATATCAAAAGACATTAATATACACTCAGAAAGACAAATCAAAACACAAAATAAAGTCACTAAAATATTAATTAAATTACACCTCTATTTCTGAGGTTAGATACTATTTGACACCTCCAGGTTTGGCAAAAGTCCAAAGGTTTGCTAGCATAATCTGTTGGTAAAGGTAAGAGGGAAGCAGGCCTTCTCCTGCATGGCTGGTGAGAATGGAAAAACAGTCCAAACCCTACAGAAGGGAATTCAGCACTGTGCTGCCAATGTACATATGCATTTTCTCATTCATTGCTAATCCCCCATTTTAATACTTATCCCTTAAGTACACTGACAAAAATGCAGAAAAATAACACATAAGGCTATTTATGGCATCACTATTTGTAATAAAAAAAGACCCCAAAACCATCAAATGGTATTCAGTAGGAACTGGTTGTATTATCACAGAGGTCCTCAAACTTTTTAAACAGGGGGCCAGTTCACTGTCCTTCAGACATTCCACACATGCGCACTGCGGTCCCCAGACGAGTCGGCTGCTAAGCAGGACCGGCAGCAGCGGCAAAAACACCACGCGGGCCAGATAAATGTTTTCGGCGGGCTGCATGTGGCCCGCGGCCGTAGTTTGAGGACCCCTTATATATTCACACAGTGAAAGATTATCCAACCTTGAAAAGGAATGTGTCTCTCTATATAAGCATGGAGAGGTCTCCAGGATACATCATTAAGTGGGAAAAGCAATGTGAAGAAAATAATATAGAGTTTACCTACCATTTCTCTAACAAGGTAGAATATGCACTACATATATAAAATATAACACATATCTTTTTCATATATATGAAAAGGCAATAACAGGATACTCTGAAAACTAAACCAACAAAAATTTACTTTCATAGGGATGGGAGAAGCAGAGTGGAGGGAACAAGGACAGAAGCTGGAAATTGATGTCTTGGTTACATAATATTTCATAGATTTGATTTTGAAACCATGTAGGTAGTTTACATAATTACCAAAAATTATGTTTTAAAATTCTAAAACCAAAATCAACTGGCAAACAAATCTTATTGTGTATTGTGTAGTGGATGAACCATATAAGCAATTGGTCGAAGATACTTAAAAAAGCAATAATGTCTTTGTCCATCTTGAAAAGGCATAGAGATAATATGATCCCAGTGACAATGACCCCCCCCCAACCCCCGCCTTGGTGCTTAGAGTGTGGTTTTCAAATGCCATTTCCTACAAAAGTCAGGGTTTTATAAATAAACTACTGATTCTAGGAATAGGTGCGAAAATGCTTCAGTTGAGCCTTCAGTCTCTTGACAACAAGAAAGCCAGGATGCTCTCAAAAATCACTGGGATCTCATGGAAAGGACTTAAGAGCCAACCTCAAGAGAATGCAACTGGACATTGATGGGACAGTGTGAGCATCGATAATAACTCCAATGAATCAAAATATAGTATCTCAGATATCTTAAAATACACGAGTTCAAAACAAGGCCTTCTGCTTAAAATAATCAATCGCTCCCTTGGGAGTGTGCTAGGAAAGCATCTTCTTGTTATGAATGTTGACAAATAAAGGGAAAAAATTGAGCATTTATCCTGTCTTTCAGATACCACTGTACTTCATGGAAATGAGAGAATGGTTGGTGGGAACTTTCTCTTTATACAATTTTTCCATTTAATAACTAAGGGAAAAATGATAGAATTTGATATCATCACTGTTAGGTTTGATTGAGTAATTTAATCACTACCCCTTCTCTGGGAACTGGCTTTTCAGGCTATGTCACTATGGACATTCCCTTTGCTGAGACCACATTTCACTTGTGGTGACCACATTCCATTATCTCCCTTCCCGGTATGCATAAAGAAGTCTCCATCTAGAAAAAGCCTTCCAAAAATCCTTTAAAAGCCACTGACTCCAGCCACTGGGGCTTGGAGCCATCCAGGCTCAGCCACCTCATGTGTGGATGATCCAATAAATTCATAATCCCTCAGCACTCTGGCCACCTGCATTCCTCCTTCGGCAACCTAACAATCACTTCTGACCCATAATGAAACTTAGGCCATCATTAATGTCGATTACTATCAAGAAAGTGAGACAACTAAACATTATATGCCTTCTGAGGGAAGTTTCAACTGAACCTATGATGTATTCCCACCAAATAGTCAAACCTAAGTCAATCAAGCCTCCCCTTAAATATAACTTCGCCGAAAACACTAAACTAGAAGAGTAGGTGAAATGACATGTGAGAATGTTTATCAACAAAATGTAAACTGCCAGGTTCTTTTGGGAAAAAGACTCCTCCTTCTTACACAGAAAATTTTTCCAGAAAGGTACAGGGAAGGTGAGAAAGCTATATATTAAATTAAACATAAGAGAAACCAAATAATTGCAATTTATGAATCTTAGTTGGATCCAACTTCAAACAGTTTTTTAAAATTATGAGACAATCAGGGAAATCTGAAGGCAACTGGTAACTATAAAAAATCCTATTTGCTTTTAAAGTCTGATTATGGTCATATTTTTTAATGATCTAAAATATTTACTGATAAAATGAAACAAAATAATGCGGGGTGGCTGGGGAGTGGTCAGTATATAGATGAAACAAGATTGGCATCAATAATTGTGGAAGCTTGGTCTAGGTCAGTGATGGCGAACTTTTTGAGCTCGGCGTGTCAGCATTTTGAAAAACTCTAACAACTTTGGTGCTGTGTCACATATAGAAATTTTTTGATATTTACAACCATAGTAAAACAAAGATTTAAATTTTGATATTTATTTTATATATTTAAATGCCATTTAACAAAGAAAAATCAACCAAAAAAATGGGTTTGGGTGTCATAGGTTCACCATCACTGGTCTAGGTACATGAAATTTCCTTGTATTGTTTGTTTATCTTTGAGTAAATTAACATTTTTTAACAATAAAAATTGGATATGTGTGTAATGTAACCACGGCTGACACTCTATACCAAGCACCCTAATAATTTTTTTGTACATTATCTCACCTACTCCCCCATAATAGCCTGCAAAAAGCTCATTTTATTCTTCTAACTTTTAAAATAAAGACATTGATGTGGCTTGAAAATGCTGAGACACTTGCCCAAGGTGCTAATAGGTATAAGGCAGAGCAGGGCATCAAATTCAAAGTCCATCTGACTACCACCTTCCCTCCTAACCATTGCACACATCGGCCTCCTCTCAGTGTCTTCTCAGGCCCAGGATTCTAAAATTACATGGAATCAGAGCTAGATCAAGAGAGGGCAGGGAGGAGAGTCCACACTCTTTCCAGACAGAACACTTTTAGGAAGCCTGCAACTAGGGCCATTAAGTGGAGGGTTTCATATACATTGTTCCTGCAGATTAGCCAACCTCTACTCATGACACCCCCTCTGCACCTCACATGTCACACTTACTCGGCTTAAAGTTTCTCTCTGCTGAATGATGAAAAGCATTCAGCAAACGGCAGTCCAGATTTCCTCTGGCCTTAGTGATGTGGGCAACCCCTAGAGTCACCACACTCCTTGGGACCTTGCTTCTTTTTCAGTAGAAAGAGGGAGTTAGACAGGGTGGTGTCTAAATTGCCTTCAAGCCCTAAAGACCTGCCTTGGGGACACTCATTTCCTATCCAGGGAAAAGGAAGGCTTGTCAGGCAGCCCTCAGTGTGTATCAGCGCAGCAAATGCATGGAGGTGCACCAGTCAGCACAAAAGTATCCTGTTCAATATGAGACATGTAACAACTATAATAATAAAAGCATAATATGCTAATTAGACGAAACAACCTTCTGGACGTCCTTCCAGAAGAAGCCCGGGCTGCAAGTGCCAGCAGAGGCAGGCTGTCAGGGCTGCGTTGGCCAAGCCCCTTGCACGAATTTCATGGATCAGGCTTCTAGTTGTACTAATAAAGCTCCTGACTCCCCTCCCTACCCTCCTTCACTACCCTCTGACAGCACCCTCCTCCCCCCACACCTACAACCCCTCTCTGCTTCTGCCACAGAACCTGGTCCTTCCTGGGACCAGAACCCACACCATGTGCACTCCATGGACCTACTGCCCAAACAACGCTAGTGCTCAGGGCTGCTTCTCAGCCAGACTCACCTTCTTTTCAACCAGTTGATGAGTTCTCAAATGTTCTCCAAAGACACTCTTCCAGCTGGTGCTTTTGTTTTAACTGTGAAGAAAAAGAGTTCACAGCCTCTTAAACCATTGAGCCAGGAAGCATAGATTGGGTGGAGCCTGTGGAAGAACTGTTTGCCTTTAAAGAGACAGTAATATTTCCCCTAATTTGGTGGATGCTTTCATTTTGCCAAGTTGAAACCTTTTCTTCCATGTGCTTGCTCTTGTACCAAAATTACCAAAGCTATATTTGGTGTTTTGGGTTATGGTAGTAGATCGAAAGGCCCTTATTAAATGACATAAATCTTGCCCCCCAAAAGCCAGACACAGTGTCTATCACCTTCCCTGGTGCATTGGGAGACTGCGGGGTCATTCTGGAAGAAGAAAGTTTGACATAGGACTTGGTGTATCCTTGGGTCTTGCTGGTGATGGTACAATATGGGTTTTGAGTCTATTCTTTTAGGAGCGTCTCAAGTTATTCATTCAGAAATTAACAAAACTCAGTTACAAAGCCAAAGGGGTATAAACCATTGGGAGCCAAGTGGAAACGAGGAAGGAGAGGCCTGGGGAAAGTCTTCCAATGACCACAGTCTCTCTGTTTTTGTTTGTTTGTTTATTTGTTTGTTTTGTCATATGGTTCTTGCATGGTTGAAAGTCTACATTGCATGACATATAAAGATGCATCCTGGGAGTAGATGCTTCCTTCTCTCCCAGCCTTCCTACCTTCTCCGTCTCCAGGCCCAGACAGAGGCAGCTAATCCTAGATTTACCTGTGGATGGATCCAAAAGCTGGGAATTGTTTTCAGCTGGGAGAGAGGCTATTGACTCTCTCATGGTTGACAAGATGTTCTAGTTCTCTGTTGCATCACCACAAATGGATTAAATTTTGATTATACATTTTGCTTCACTGGATTCAGAAAGTGGGTTAGTCAATGCTTAAGCTTGAGGATAGGTACTAAATGGACCAGATGTGCCATGAACTAGAGGACAATAGGGTTGCTACCCATGGAGGGAAGCAGACAGATTTGGAAATGGTGTTGTAAATGCCCATATTATTGGACCAATTATTGGTATTTTTTTTATTTAAATGCTTATTTTATTTCAGTCTATAAGTATGGCCATTTGTTTGAGTTGCTCACATAAATCCATTCCATCCAGAAAGGAAATGTCAAGTGCTTCTAGCAGTATAAGCACAGTTGGCATGGCCTACCCAAAGATCTCCCACCACAGTCTATAGAAAACCTAAATGTAGTTAAACAAATTGGATGCTCTTATTCTCTGGGCCTTAAGAGATTTTTTTAAAATCAGTTTGTTTTTTTAAAAATAAATAAAATGTCAATCATGGCAGAGAAGACCACTGAGCTGATTTCTGATACCTAAGTTATCACTGGTCATAATTTATCCTAAATGACGACCGGCATCTGAAAGACCTTAGTGTAGGGCTCTTCACAAGTAACACAAACACCACTCACACAAGAACAACCGGGCACCCCCAGAGCAGGTGAGGGCTACAGACTTCCTTTCTCCACTGCTCCCTCCCTCACCGCGGTTCTCAGGCCGAGAGCTGAGAGGATAAGGCTAAGTCACTGAAGGTTTTACAACAGGAGGCTAGCGGGGGACGTCCTGTGAGGTACTCATTTATGAGGTACATCTGAATGCTAAAAATAATGAAGGAATTTTGAGTACTCATGCCTATTTGTATTGCCTTCCATTAATGAGAGTTATTTTACATGTCTACCCTGTGTTCTTTCTCACAGGATAGTTGGGAGGATTAAACAAGATAAAGCATGTTGACAGCCTAATCTGGTGTTTGTGAACCCAGGAAAAATATTCCTACCCTTCTCCCAATCCCCGAAATAAAGAGGTTAGTCCTTGAACTTCGAAAGCACTTTATACATAAGAAGAAATTAGTCTTTCTGTCAGCATCCTCCTCAGCATGATTCTGAGTTCCTCCCAAAAGTGTCTTCTCTCTTGTAAAATAAACACTTTATACTATTTGAAGTGCACAGAAAGTTTTGTTTTTGTTCAGGGCTCTTTACTTTCCACTGTGAAACGTTATTTCTGAGGACTGAAACCCCAGAAGGAAACATGTAAAATGCGTGTGTTTTTAAATGATGATTGAAAGGTAGACGTGTAGAGAAGTCAGGTTAGGAGGGAGAAGGCAAATGCAACCTCTGAAGGGAACTGTTCTAATTATTACCTAAAAAACTAATGTTACACAGCCACATTCAAGGACACAAGGCAAAGCACTACTTTAAAACTAGAGGGACTGATCAGGTCGGTGAAAAGCACAGCTGACACAGAAAGGGAAATGCACTTAAGAATAATTTGAATTGAGACAATGAACCCTCAGTCCTCGATGCTTCTGTTATCGGAATATATCCAAACTCCCTGTCTCTCTTTTTTAACTCCCTCAGTATCTTTATGGACATCTCAAAAGCAGTATTCTCACAGACCTAAATAATAGTTATCATTTTGTTAGGATTCAAAATTTCAATCCAGTAGCCATCAGGATCTTGAATAAATGCCAGGCCTTTCATTTTACCATCGTCAGGCTTCTTCACAAATTTGACTCCCAGTTCTTCAAATCTTTTGCAAGCACCGTGTACATCAGGAACTGCAATTCTGATGTGACCAAACCCTCGAGGGTCTGAGTTGCCGCTGTGGTAACTCTGGGTCTCATCCTCCTCGCTGCCCCAACTGTGTGTCAGTTCAAGTGTAGCTTTTCTGGAGAACACCCACGCTACCTTTTCATCTTTCTCTTTTGGGATGTCATTTTTATCCTCATAAGCCAAGAAATAGAGTGAAAATTTCATGGTGGGAAAACCTAATTTTTGGAGTAGCATCATTCCAAGACCTCTAGTATAAAAATCCAAAAACTTCTTAGGATCCTTAATTCGTAGCATGGCCTGCTGCAACAGAAAATCCTTGGTGCTGGGGTCCGGGTCCGAGCAACAACCGAGGGCAGCCTGGTCGGTAAGGCCGCCCGACGCGGGCTGTGGCTCTGCCATGGCTGCACTGCTGTATCACGGACGAAGGTACCCGGGAACGCAGTGAACTCCACACTCCGCCCAGCCGGGGGTTGCCTCCACCCCAATTATTGGTATGAATGACTTTGGTCACCTTGAAGGAACCCAGGTAACAGTTTTCCTATTTCCAATAAAGACACAGATCAGGACCAGTTATATAATTCATAAGGTCTGGCACAAGAAAATACCAAGCCCATTGTTTAAAAATCATGAAGAATTTGAAGATGACATTACAGAGCTTTAAACCCTCTAAGCACAGATCCTTGAGCAAACCTACAAGTCACGCATCCATGAAGCTCACCTTGACAGGCTGCATATATATGAGTCCAGAGCAGAGCCAGAACTGCATTTCGTGCTCAAAATGCTTCCACCACTGCCCCAGTTCACTTCATTCTCCATATTCCCTGAATGAAACTTGTCCTGATAGAAGCTGCCTTTTATGTTTTCTTGGACAAGTAGTTGCTCCTCCGAGCACACTCATAGGTTCCCAAAAGGGAAGAGGGATGTGGTTGAAATAGAATCCATAGATGCCATAGGGAACAGAATGTGGGTCTTGAATGGTCCTCGCCCTGAGGTCCTTGACCATGGAGGAGCATCTGGAACCTGGCTCCCACCCCTGAATCCTCTCTTAGGACTGGCCTCCCGCTAGGAGTCTTTTGATAGAAGGAATTTTGCCTCATGTCTCTCCCTGTGCTGTTCACTTGGCCGTGCTTCTCATCCTTAGGAGCTCCTTTCCACACCCAGCTCTGCTGTGAGCCACCCGTCTCTCTGCTGCGGGTCCCCACCTGCAAGTCCAGGAAGGTGCTCTCCCCCCTCACAGGAGACCCCCAGACCGCCGATTGCAGGCTCCTCCCCTCCCAGGATGCTGCTCCTTCCACAGTTAGAAGCAAAGAGATGAATGTAGAGAAAGACATGGCTTTCTATTTTACATTTTATTCTTCTTATTTTTCCCCCTTTATGCTTTCCATCATAGACACGTATGTCCATGTGGAAATATGTGGATTTTTAAAAAAAATGTTGGGGTTATTAAAATACATTTCTTTAACTTCTATCAGAGTCTGCCTTGTGGAGTTCAAGTCTTTGTATGCTGCTATGTTCGAGATAAATTCAAAGCTCAAAATTATTACAACTTTGCAAAAATAATAACAGGAGGTGAAAGGAATTGTTTCTTGAACTGTCCTGACACTTCCATAATGAATAATTAACCTTGGTATATCAGTTGCCTATTGCTGCCATAACAAATTACCAAAAATTTAGAGTCCTGAGACAATGGAAATTAATTTTCTTAGAGTTCTGGCGGTCAGGAGCCAGAAATTAGTCATACGCAGATAAAATGAAGATATCCTCAGGGCTGAAGGTTCTCTAGGAGAGAATCCATCGCTTGCCTCTTCCAGCTTCTAAAAGCTTCCAGAATCCCTTGTTTTGTGATCACATCACTCCAATCTCTGCTGCCATCATCACATTGCCTTCTTCCTCCTTTGGTCTTTCCTCCCTCTTCTGAGGGCCTTTGTGATTACATGTAGGACTCACTCAGATAATCCAAGACAATCTCCCCATCTCAAAATCATTAACTTCGTCACTTCTGCAACGAGGAAACATTTATATGTTCTGAGGATTAGGAATGCTTATATGGGGTTGGGGGGTGTGATTTTCAGCCTTCCACATGTGTTACTCCCTTTCTGATCTTTAAAATGAAGTATTGACTTCATAGGGTCATTGTTTAGAAATTTGAATATTAAAGGTGAGATCTCAGTTCAAAGTGAGGACCATGGTGTTGGACACTGGAAGAAATGTGATACTTGATACAATGTGGGAGAGAAGTCTCTGAGTTATGTTCCACTACTGGGTGCAAAGAAGAGCTTGAAAGCAATACACTTGCGTTTCCAAAGACAGTTTGGGAGGTATAGCCTGGTTTCTCCTTGTAAAATGCAACAGTCAAGACATGAGAGCAATGCATCTACAAGCCAAGGACCTCCAAGGGTTGCCAGCAGCCACAAGGAGCAGGACCCAGCAAAGATCCTCCCCAGCACCTTCAGAGAGAGATTGGCTCTGCCAACCTTTTGATGCTGGAGCCCTAGAACTATGGGACCATAAGTTTCTGTGACTTTAAGCAACACAGTAAGGGGTACTGTGTTACATCAGCCCTAGGAATCTCACACAACACCTTTCTCCTTCCTCCACCTTTTCTCCTGCCCTTCTCATGTTCCATCCACTCAGCATCCCAGAGATTTTCCCTTCTGCATGAGCTTGTGTTTACTAGAATAGTCTTTCCCACCGCCACCCGCACATCTGGCCCAGGTGGACCACAGAGGCTGCTGATGAGTGAAGTGCTGGCTTTCTCAGAAAGACCTTTAAACTCTGCCTGACCCTGTCTCTCAGCAATGCCTCACTGTCCAAGTTTCCCAGGCCCTATAATCAGCTCCACCCTATTTTCATTACTTTTACAGTTATTGAACTCAGGCCTTTTACTAAAGAATTTAGTGGTTGTCAGTAATATATGCAGCACCAAAACAAACCCCCAAATTCTTTCTCTTTGAGAGAGAAAGTGGAAATGAAGGGCTCCTGGACTCTTAAGGGAGTGGGCAGACTCCCAGGCTGGTGTGAGCACAACAGGTCCTGAGACCACCTCTGCCTGAGAGGATGCCCCGGGCGCACTGGCAGGAGCCCACCTCACTCTCCCACAGAACAACGGATTCACACAAAAGAATAAATAGTTTTACAAAAACTCGCAGACAAAGACAACAGTATGGTGGTTACTAACAGAAAGGAGGATGGAGGTTTGGAAGGGGTAAATGGAATCAAATATATGGTGAAGAAAAGAGACCAGAATTTTGGTGGTGGGAACACCAAGTAATATATAGATAATGTGCCACAGGATTTCACACTAGAAATACACATAATATTAATAGCCAATGTCACCCCAACTAATTTTAAAAAGTATAAATAGTTTCATCTAAAAAACAGAGTAGGGCTTCATTCTTTGCAAAGTAAAACAAAAAGAGCATTTGTGCATTTAAATACACAGGAGTCACCTTCCTCAGCTGGCAGCACACAATGCTAATGTGTCTGACAGTGTGTCCCCTTCTGTTAACATCAGTGACACTGGTTTTGTTCCATGAGCAACAGAGCAGATTGTCACATTAGCACTCCAGCACTAGTGTCTGCCATTAACACGTGAAATGCAGTCAGGAAAGCTATGTGGGTCTGGTTCTGCCACTAGTAGCATCTATGGTTTTGGACAAAATAATAACCCCTCTGAGGTCTGGAATCTCTACAGATAAGAAGATAGATAAGTGTCAGATCATCTCAGTCTGATGCTTTCCAAGGAATTACCCCATACACTAATAGGTGGGCCTTGCCCATGAGAACAAGTCCTGACTCTCCCAGTGGTTTGAATCCTGATCCCGGGGTACTTACCCACATTTCCTCTCAGATGTTGTTTGGTTGTAGTGATAAACCTATGACAGCGAACAGGGCTCCTCATGGAAGTCCACCTGGAGGGACCAGTCATGGGATTCTTGGCTTTAGGGTCTGTGTGAAGGATTAATATCACTGCGGGCCTCTGCTCCCATCCTTTGAGTGCCTGGGGTCATCAGAGTCAGGTATAGTTACAGACAGCGACAGATCCCAGGCCCATTACCATGTGGCACCAACAGCTGGAAAGGCAGGAAGCAGGGCAGCAAGTGTGCTTCTCCCACAGTCTCTGCCACTCTCAGCACACCTTCCACTCCCTTCCTTACTCATCTGACAAGACTATTTAGTCCCCTTCCTCCAAAACTCATTCATTTGCTCGGACAACCCTGGATTCTTAGCCCTTCCTTGACCCTAGGGGCAGAAGAAGAGGCTGCTTAGAACAGGAACCTAAAACTATTCAGAGGCTGTGGGATCCATCTGCTAACATTCAGTCACTTGCCTCTTTTCTGGGATTTTTCAGTTTGGTTTCCACAATTTCTGATGTTATCTGCATTTCTTCCTTTTGGGTTTAGTTTGATGTCCTTAGGTGCTTTCCTACTACTGATAAATGCTGTTTGTACCAAGGGACAAAGGTGCAATTTTAATGTATATCCAAAATGTATCATAGCACAAATTTTTTTTTTTTGCTTCTTATTATCCACCCAATTTCCAAGAAATGAGCTACAGGATGTTATTGTAAATGAACTTGTGCACCGGAAAGCAAACATCCTGCCTCCATCACAGCACTTTCCGTCATTTCCTCCTTGTTCTGTTTAAGTCATTTCTTAAAGTTTTGGACACAGCACAGTCTAGAAAGGCTAGGTTGCAGGGCCCATGTCCCATGAATTGTACCTGCTGAAGTGTTCAGAGGGGTGAGAAGAGAAGGCTAGGCCAAGAAGAAATATCACCATGGAGATCAGCCTGAAGAGTGTTTAGGATCAATTTGGAACCCTCCTATGGTGGTGCTGGTGTGTGGATGAAATGGAGGAGTTCTCCTGTGAACCTCCAAACCCTCACCTGTTCCTCCTCCAGAGCAGGCACAACACTTAGTACTTTGACTCTGACATGAGCCAAACAAAATATATTCTCATGGATGTTGCCATCTTTCAAGCTCTAACAATGACATTCTCAAAGCTTAACTTGTGAATAAACACCTAATGCAGCCTCACTGTTTTGGAATATTTATTGAAGAAATATCACTTGGAAATATCACTTAAAATTAGAATTATGGGACTCGTTTCTGAGCTGTGAAAGACCATAAATGGCTATCCTGAAATATAAGGAGACACCAGCATTTCTCCTGTCCTCTACAGGTATAACACCTCTGCATTGATTGGAAAGCCTAGGACTCCAGACAAACATAGCAACCTGGAAGGCAATGGCACCTGTCACCTAGGCCCTATTTAGCAATAGTTCATTGAACCCCACTGAACAAACATAAAAAGGGAAAACTAAACTATATAAAACCCATGCACTCAGCAGGAAGGAAGATGAGGGGAGCTAGCAGAGTAACCATCATTAAATCTAAAACTACTGACTGGGTTTCCATTTCCAGACAGCATTGTGAGGGG
The DNA here is from genome assembly GCF_028538775.1 of Myotis yumanensis. Classification (NCBI taxonomy): domain Eukaryota; kingdom Metazoa; phylum Chordata; class Mammalia; order Chiroptera; family Vespertilionidae; genus Myotis; species Myotis yumanensis. The sequence continues at coordinate 6,606,378 of NW_027223760.1, forward strand.
CCCTGCAAGAGTGATAGCTGGTGGAACAACCATATCTGGTAAAATTTTTTACAATTGAAGTCTCTAAAACTGCCCTAAGGTAATATAGCAAATGAAGAAATGTTAATTTTTTACAGTGGACCAAATTGTAGTCACAAGTGTGAGAATCTGGGTGGTACCTAATCCATGACTCCCCCACTCACCTTCAGCTCAGCTTAAAGGAAACTCCATTCTGGGCAGATGTGATAAAGAAGATGGGGCTACTGCTCCCCTCAGTTAACCATCAAGTATACGCTACCTTACCAATAGGGGCAGGCTGGCAGCATTTCTCATGCCCTTTAACTCTGATTTGCAGAACTAAACTGGTGAGCACAACCAGCAGCACCCTCCTGCTTCTCTAGTCATAGCACAGAGGCTCTATCCCAGACATAACAGGCTAAGAATACTGGTAACCCAGCGGCCCACACTCCAGCTCCCTCATATGATAGAGGATCCATGCTGGGAGAGGCAGGTTAAGAAGACCAGAGGCAAGCATCCTTTGGTCAGGCCCCAGAGCTCTGGCTCAGAGCTTTTGTACAGGAAGAAAAGAAGTCCATAATTACAGAGAACTCCAAAGCTCTCCTCAAAAGAAGTGACTTTATTTGAAGCAGAGTGAAGGAAGTTCCCAGGCACTCTTGAAAACTGTGAAGGTTTTCATGGTAAGTAATTTAGAGGAGCCTGGTAATCCGATACGAGCTTTAAGGGAAACCATCGGTCAGCCATTTACTAGAGAGAACCAGGAAAATAGGCATGTACAAAGGGTGGTTCTAGGATCAGAGAAAATCTGAAAGAGTGGTCCCCGAACAACGCCTGTAAAGGAAACCAATTTTATTTATATCAGACTGTGGAGCATTTTATGCCCAAAGACATTGTCAAAAACAAGAGAGAAAACAGATGGCAATTAGTAGACCTAACAGCTGGGTATATTACCAATGGAGACATGGAGCTTAACTGACAGTGAGAAAAGAGAGAGAGAGAGAGCACGGCTAAGACTATTGTCATTCAAGGTGACATCTCAAGGCTGCGCTTTCTGAGGAGCATCATCAGAGGTTTCACACTGAAGGGGAAATAGACTTCTCCACAGGAGTCCAGCCATGTCACTAAACCAATTTGAAAACAACAGCAACTTGAGCCCTAGAAATGCAGAGGTGAATCACTATCCAGAGCACTGCACTACATTACTTAAAACACCCAGTTTATTAATGAAACTGCAAGATATACTACAAAGAAACAGGAAATTGTGACCCAGGGAGTGACAAAAATTCAGGCAACAGTAACTCTCTGTGAGAGGGCCAACATATTGGCTTTGAAAAGAATGCTTCAAATCAGTACTTAGAAATATGCTTAAAGAACTGAGGGAAATAATGCTTAAAAAAGAAAGGAAGCCATGATGACAATACCTCATCAAATAAAAATGAAAATTTTACTAGAGAGGCTCAATGGTAGGTTTAAACCAGCAAAAGACAGAATCAATGATTGGTGTAAAAATAACAGAAGTCAAGAGCAACTAATCAGGAGGTCAACAAAGATGAGATGTGGGGACCAAATAGATATAACACTAGAACATTCCACCCAACAACACCAGAAAACACATGCTCTTCAAATGCACAAAGGACATTCTCCTAAACAGACCATGTGTGAGGCCGTAAAATAAGCCTTAGTAAATTTAAGTAGCTTGAAATCATACCGAGCATGTTCTCTGGCCATAATGAAGGAAAGTTAGCAATCAGTAATAGAAAAAAACTTGAGGAAAAGGACTATATATATGGGTTTTTTAATCCTCACCTGAGGATATTTTTCCCATTGATTTTTAGAGAGAGTGAAGTGGAAGGGATGAGGGAAGGAGAGAGAGAAAGAGATAGAGAGAGAAAGAGATAGATGATAGATAGATAGATAGATAGATAGAGAACAGTCACATGAATTTGTTGCCCCCCCACACCCATCCTCCTATCCTGACCTTGGGCCATGGATTGGACCTGCAACCTAGTTACATGCTCTTGACTGGGAATTGAACCTGCAACCTTCTAGTGTTCAGACCTATGCTCTAATCCAGGGGTCCTCAAACTATGGCCCGCGGGCCACATGCAAATACAAATATTGTATTTGTCCCTGTTTTGTTTTTTTACTTCAAAATAAGGTATGTGCAGTGTGCATAGGAATTTGTTCATAGTTTTTTTTAAAACTATAGTCCGGCCCTCCAATGGTCTGAGGGACAGTGAACTGGCCCCCTGTTTAAAAAGTTTGAGGACCCCTGCTCTAATCGCTGAACACCCCAGCCAGGGAAAAATCAATATTAACCAACACAATTCTAAATTATCAAGGAATCGATATTTAGAGGAAATTTTTTATCTGGAAATATACATGTAGCAATATTAAACCAAGATTAAAGGTCTCAAACCAGTATCCTTATTTTCCACATTAAGGCATTGATTAAGGGAGGAAACAAAACCTAAAGCAATTACAAGAAGGATACAATAAAGACTACAAGTGGAAATTAATGAACTACAAAATAGAAAATCAATACAAAAAAACAACAAAACCAAAACTTGGTTCTTTGAAAATATCAGAGAATTGAGAAATAGTTAGCCAATTTGATCAAAAAATATATAGAGAATTAGCAAAATCAGGAATGAAAAAGCTTATAGAAAAAACAATTATTACTGAGCTTATAGGAAAAGATAATTATTATGATATTTTATAAACAATCTTAGGCTCTCCAAATTAGATAGCATAGATAAAATGGAAAAATTCATAAACTACCAAAATTGACTCAAGGAAATATGGACATTTAAATAGATCTATAGTATGTAAAGGGATAAAATTACTAATACAAAACATTACCTACAAAGAAAACCTCAAGCCCAGATTCTATCAAACATTTAAGAATGATTCATATAAATTCTTCACAAATTCTTCCAAAAAATAGAAGGGGGAGAACACATCCATTTATTCTATAATGCCAGTATTGTCCTGATATGAGACCAGAAAAAGATAACACAATAAAAGAAAATCATAGGTCAATATCTCATATAAATATGGATGCAAAAATCCTCAACAAAATACTGGCAAAAATAATCCAGCAATATATAAAAAGGAGTATACACCATGACCTAGTGGAATTTATCACAGGAATGCAGTTTTGGTTTAACATTCAGAAATCAATTAGTTTAACAAACTGTATCAATAGAATAAAGAATATCAGTTCATGTGACATAACATATTAAACAATATAAGAGATAAAATTTATTTGATTATCTCAATAAATAAAGAAAAAGCATTTGACAAGATCCAAAGTCCTTTCATGATAAAAACTCTTAGGTACAAAAGAAATGTACCTCAACACAATAAAGGACATATTTGACAAGCCCACAGCTAAGATCATACCCAAAATTAAAAAGCTGAGAGCTTTTTCTCTAAGGTCAGAAAAAATACAAGTATGCCGACTTTTAACACTTTTATTCAATATAGTACTGGAAGTCATAACTAGAGCAATTATGCATGAAAAAGGGCATCTAAGTCAGAAACAAAAAAGTAAAGTTGTCTCTATTTGCAAATGACATGATCTTATGTCCAGAAAATCCTAAAGACTTCACAAATACAAACAAAACCATGAGAAATAATAATTAGATTCAGCAAATTTGCAGAATACAAAATCAATATCTTATATAATAAATAGGTAATATGCAAATTGACCATCACTCCAACACACAAGATGGCTATCCCCATGTGGTCAAAGTTGGCCGCCCACATGTGGGCACAAGATGGTTGCCACAAGATGGCATGCAGGGGAGGGCAGTTGTGGGCAATCAGGCCAGCAGGGGAGAGCAGTTAGGGGTGACCATGCTAGCATGGGAGAGCAATTAGGGGGGATGGGGCCAGCAGGGGAGGGCAGTTGGAGATGACCAGTCCTGCAGGGGAGGGCAGTTGGGGGGCACCAGGCCTGCAGGGGATGGCAGTTGGGGGTGACCAGGTTGGCAGGGGAGGGCAGTTGGGGGCAATCAGGCTGGCAGGGGAGCAGTTAGGTGTTGATCAGGCTGGCAGAAGAGTGGTTAGTGGGTGATCAGGCTCGCAGGCAGAAGCAGTTAGGGATAATCAAGCAGGCAGGCAGACAGGCAAGTGGTTGGGAGCCAGCAATCCTGGATTGTGAGAGGGAAGTCTGACGGGCAGTCGGACATCCCTAAAGAGGTCCCAGGTTGGAGAGGGTGCAGGCTACGCTGAGGTACACCCCCCAGTGCACAAACTTTGTGCACCAGACCTCTAGCAAAAATATAAAAAAGCAAGAGAGAACCAAAATGGTGGCATAGGTAAACACCTGTATTTGCTGCCTTTCACAACCACATCAAAACTCCAATTAAAAAACAAAACAAATATCATCCAGAACCACGGGAAAGCTGGTTGAATGGAAGGTCTACAACTAGAAGGAAAGAAAAAAAGTGAATGGAGACTGGCAGGAGGTGTGGAAGTGCGGAAGTGCAGAGGTACCCTGTGCCCCCTAACTGCTCTCCCACACCTCCAGCCACTTAATGGGCTGGCAACTGGGTGCGTTGTTGTTTTTTTCAATTGGAAGAAAGATACAAGGCCCCTATTGTTCTGAACTTTAGTTCCAGGTGAGACTCTGGGGACCCAGACTCATACGGGGAGAAACTGGACTGTTTGGCATCGGGCCAGAACACAAGGGCAGCCTTCTCTCAGAGGTGCTCACAGCAATCATTGTTCCTGTACAGGACCGCAGAAAACAGAGACCCGGGGACCTCACCGGGGCAGGGCTAACTAGCAGCCATTGCTGTTTGCTCCACTCTGGTGATTCCCTGATACCCCACGCTGCCCAATTTACAACCCCACCCAGGCTGTGCACAGTCGCTTTTGCATACAAATGGCCTGTCCTTTTGAAACCTAAAACTGAACAAACTGCAGCTGGGTCAGAGAGCTCCAAAGCTTCCAAAAGAAGGCCTAAGGCCCTGCAGTAGCAGCCTGCATTGCTTCATCCCTGAGCCTCATCTGGGTACTTCCAAACCCCAAACAAAGAGGAGGAATCTTCATATCTCTCTGTATCCCCTGCAGGTTGGCCTCAGGCAGTGGCTGACTTTGCACCTCCTTGGAGGTCCAAGAGCCAGTGTACCCAGTAGTCAGTGTGAGACTGAATCAGATTACAACTCTTCACATCCATAAGCGACACACTCAAGGGGCAGACTCAGTGAGCACCAAAGCCCCACTGAAGCAAATCCTGCCCCATAAGGGTGTCTCTAGCACAGCAGTTCTCCCATTGTTGACACAGCAGGTCCTCATAGCCAATTGGCCAGGTATCCTCCCAGTGATACCAACAGCAATCAAGGTGTAACTGTAACAAGACTGTGTACATAGCCCACAAAGAGGTGCACCAAGAGTGTACACTTCAGGTAATTGATGAGGCTGAGCCATTGGGCCCTATAGGACACCTAGCACACAAGGTCACTTTATCAACATAGGGAAGCAGTCAAAATGTGGAGACAAAGAAACATGTCACAAATGAAAGAAATGGAGGAAAGCAAAATACTGGATATAGAGTTCAAAACCACAGTTTAAGGTTACTCAAGAATCTTCTAGAAACCTCTGAGAAATTTAGTGAGACCCTCAAGGATATGAAAAAGGACAAATCAGAAATTAAGCATACACTGACTGAAATAAAGAATAATATACAGAGATCCAACAGAAGACTAGAGGATCCCAAGAATCAAGTCAAAGATTTAAAATACAAAGAAGCAAAAAACACCCAACCAGAAAAGCAAAAAGAAAAAAGAATCCAAAAATATGAAGATAGTGTAAGGAGCCTTTTTTATTTTTGACTTTTTAATTTTTTAATCGTTTCACTTCTGCAAGGTTTATTATAACTTATGTTAATAAAGAACAATATTCCTTATTATAAGCATAGCAACAAAGTTCAAGTAAAACAAATTCACCAGGTAGCAGTAATATAGTGCTCTCTTGAAACCATTATAACAAATATAGTTGGTAGATTTTGTAATACTACATTTACAAGTTCAAGGTAAAATGATATTCCAAATTAAAGTACATGGAGATTCTTTGGTTTTTAAATTAAGAGCAAATCAGAGAATGTTGATGAAGTTCCCAAAACTATTACCTTTCTCATCAACCTAATTATCAATTACATATATTGAAGAATTTTTTAGAGTGACATATTAAGTTGTATAAACTATATAAAGGTATTGTTCTCTTTTTTTTCTTAGATACACATATCCCAACTAAATTTCTTTTACAATGCGAACCATAAAAATCACCTTGTGATTAATAGGTATAAAACAAGGCATAAGTTTTTCACCATTTCCCAAATATATTACTCCTTTTGGTAAACTAATATGAAAAAAAAAAATGCAGCTGTCACAAACATCCCAACATCCCAATTATGGGGTTGCCAGAAGAAGAGACAGAGCGCAAGACATTGAAAACCTATTTGAAGAAATAATGACAGGAAACTTCCCCCACCTGGTGAAAGAAATAGATTTACAAGTCCAGGAAGTGCAGAGAGTCCTAAACAAGAGGGACCTAAAGAGGGCCACACCAAGACATCATAATTAAAATGCCAAGGGCAAAAGACAAAGAGAGAATATTAAAAGCAGCAAGAGAAAAACAGTTAGTTACCTGCAAGGGAGTACCCATATGACTGTCAGCTGATTTCCCAACAGAAACTATGCAGGCCAGAAGGGAGTGGCAAGAAATATTCAAAGTGATGAATAGCAAGAACCTACAACCAAGATTACTCTAACCAGTAAAGCTATCATTCAGAATTGAAGGTCAGATAAAGAGCTTCACAGGTAAGAAAAAACTAAAGGAGTTCATCACCACCACACCAGTATTATATGAAATGCTGAAAGGTATCCTTTAAGAAGAGGAAGAAGAAGAAAAAGGTAAAGATAAAAACTATGGACAACAAAGTGACAACAAATACATATCTATCAACAAGTGAATCTAATAATCAAGTGAATAAAAAATCTGATGAACAGAATAAACTGGTGAATATAATAGAATCAGGGACATAGAAAGGGAGTGATCTAATAATTCTCAGGGCTAAGGGGTTTGGGGGTGCAGGAAGAGAGTGGACAAAAATCTTACACCTATGGACGAGGACCACGTGTGTGGGGGGGTAAGGGTATGGGGTGGGGTGGGAACCGGGTGGAGGGGAGCTCTGAGGGGAAAAAAGAGGAACAACTGTAATAATCTGAAAAATAAAGATTTATTAAAAATATATAAATAAGCAGTTTCATTTTTATATGCTAATAATGATTTATTAAAAAGATAAGTTTAAAAAAATCATCCCATTTACTATAACATCATAAAGAATAAAATACCTAGGAGTTAAATTTACCCAAGAGTTGAAAGACTTATATATTGAAAACTAAAAGATACTGATGAAAGAAATTGAAGAAGGCACAAATATATGGAAAGTTATTTTGTGCTTACGGATTAGAAGAATTAATCTTTTTCAAATGTCCATACTACTTGAAGTGACCTACAGATTCAGGGCAATTTCTATCAAAATTCAAATGGCAATTTTCACAGAAATAGAAATAAACAATCCTAAAATTTTTATAGAAACACAGAAGTTCCTGAATAGCCAAAGCAGTCTTAAGACCGAATAACAAATCTGGAGGCATCATGCATCCTGATTTAAAAACTACATTACAAAGCCATACTAATCAAAACAGTATGGTATCAGCATAAAAACAGACATATTAATCAATGGAAGAAAACAAAGACCCCAGAAATAAGTGGTCAATTAATTTGCAACAAATGAGTCAAGAATATACAATGGGAAAAGGATAGTCTCTTTAATGAACGGTGCTGGGAAAACTGCATAACCACGTGCAAAAGAATGAAATTGAACTCCAATCTGACACCATACTCAAAAATCAACTCTAAATAGATTAAGACTTGAACACATGACTTGAAACCATAAATTCCTAGAAGAAAACAAAAGGGGTGAGCTCCTTGACATTGGTTATAGCAAAGATTGTTTGGATTTGACACCAAAAGCAAGGAAACAAAAGCAAAAGTAAGTGGGACTACATCAAATTAAAAAGGTTTTGCACAGCAAAGGAAACTATTAACCAAGTAAAATGGAAATCTATAGAATGGGAGCAAGCCATATCTGATAAGGGGTTAATGTACAAAATATATAGAAAAATCATGTAACTCTGTAGCAACCCCAATCAATTCCATTTTTAAAAATGGGCAGAGGAACTGCATGGACATTTTTACTAAGAAGACATATTCATGGACAACAAGAAAAGGTGCCAAACGTCACAAATTATGAGGGAAATGCAAATCAAAACCTCAATGAGATATCACCTCACACCTGTTAGAATGGCTACTATTAAAAAGACAAAATATAATAAGTGTTGGTAAGGATTTGGAGAAAAGGGAAACCTTGTACACTATTGGTGGGAATGTAACGGGGTGCAATCACTATGAAAGACAGTATGGAGCTTTATCAAAAATATAAAAATAGCACATAGCACTACCACATGATCCATATGGAAATCTTTCCAAAGGCAATGAAAACAGGATCTCAAGGAGACATCTGTACTCCCATGTTCATTGCAGCATTATTCACAATAGCCAAGATATGGAGACAACCTATGGATGCATAGATGAAGATTATGTGAGACATATATATCTACAGGGATGGGAAGAAGCAGGTTTATAGTTGTGAGTATAGGAAATAAATAATACAATAAACAATAAATAATCATACAAGAATAAACTCTGTGATTTGAATACTCACAACTGTAAACCCACTTTTGCCCACAGTGTGTGTGTGTGTGTGTGTGTGTGTGTGTGTGTTCTGCCATGAGGATTAAAGAACATGTTTCCATTTGCAAATAGACCTTGAGAGCATTTGTTAAATGAAACTAGTCAGACATAGGATAATAAATACTATGTGATATCACTTTTTAAAAATATATTTTTTATTGATTTCAGTGAGGAAAGGAGATGGGGGAGAAGAGAGAGAGAGAGAGAGAGAGAGAGAGAGAGAGAGAGAGAGAGAGAGAGAATCATCAATTGGCTGCCTCCTGCACACTGCCTACTGGGGATTGAGTCCACCACCCCGGCATGTGCCCTGACTGGGAATCGAACCTTGATTACCATGGACTAGTGAATGGGGGAAATGGGGAGATGTTAGTTAAACAGTACAAATTTCCAGTTAGAGATGTGATGTATAGGTTCTGGAGATTGAATACACATCACAGTAATTATAGTTAACTAAGGGCCCGGTGCACGAAATTCATGCACTGGGGTGGGGGGGTCCCTCAGCCCATCCTGCCCCTTCTCACATACTGGGAGCCCTCAGGGGATGTCCTACTCCCTGCTCCCTGCTCCCCTTGGGGAACAGGCCTAAGCTGCAGTCTGGCCTCCCTTTGTGGGAGGTGACCGGGCTGATCAGGGGAAGTCACCAGCCCCATTACCCCGCTGCTGCAGCCACTGCCAGTCACCGCAGCCACCAAGGTGTTTTCATCAACACAGACTCCAGTCCCTTCACCATGAAAAAATGACAACTTTCTTTAGGCATTTTCAAGATATGTCTTTCATAGGATATGATTTTCTTTATTATTATTTTTTTTTATCCTCACCTGAGGATATGTTTCCATTGATTTTTAGAGAATGTGGAAGAGAAAGGGAAAGACAGAGGTAAACATAAAAGTGAGAGGAACACTTTAATTGGTTGCCTCCTGCATGAGCTCTGACCTGTGCCCCAGCCAGGGAAGAGCCTGCAATCTAGGTACATGTTCTTGGTCAAAACTGAACCCAGACCCTGCAGTCAGCAGGCTGAGGCATTATCTACTGAGCCAAATCGGCTAGGGCAGGATATGATATTTCTTAGCCCCTCCAGCAGCAGACCTTCATTTTTTTCTCCAGGAGTGAGATGGAAAAACCCTACATTACCTTCTTGGATTCTTATTACCCAAGTTACTATGAATATTACCAGTGGCTTACAGGGAGCTTAGCCAATGAGCGGTCAGAAAATGTGTTTCTTCTGTAGTTCACACTGATCCCCAGCTCGGCCCCAGCCCAGGCCTAAGGCCTTAGGCTGGGCATTAGGCCTGGGCAAGGGACCCCCCAGCCCGCTCTGATTGAGGCTCCACCCCTGCCCAGGCCTCAGGCATCTGGCCAGGGCATTAGGCTTGGGCAGGGGACCCCCAGTCCCGGGTTGATCGCCGGCTATGGCCCTGCCCAGGCCTCAGGCCTCTGGCTGTGGCATTAGTCCTGGGCAGGAGACCCCCACACCACCGATTGCAGGCTCCTCCCCTGCCCAGGCCTCAGGCCTCTGCCAGGGCCAGGACCTGAGGCCTGGGCAGGGGACCCCGAGTCCTGCGCAATTGCCAGCTCCACCCCTTCCTAGGCCTTAGGCCTCTGGCCAGGCATTAGGCCTGGGCAGGGGACCCCCGTCTGCTCTGATCACCTGCCCAGGCCTAAGACCTCTGGCCAGGGCCTTAGGCCTGGGCAGGGAACCTGCAACCCACTCTGATTGCAGGCTCTGCCCCTGCCCAGGCCTCAGGCTTCTGGCCAGGGCATTATGCCTAGACAGGGGACCCCCAGCCCGCTCCAATCACCTACCCAGGCCTCAGGCCTCTGGCTGAAGCATTAGGCCTGGGCAGGGACCCCCAGCCTGCTGTGATCACAGGATCCGCCCCTCCCCAGGCCTTAGGGCTCTGTCCAGGCATTAGGCCTGGGCAGGGGACCCCCAGCTGGCTCGATGGCCCGCTCTGCCCCTGCCCAGGCCTCAGGCCTTTGGCCAGGGTTTTAGGCCTGGGCAGGGGACCCCCAGCCCTCTGCGATCATTGGTTCCGCCCCTGCCCAGACCTCAGGCTTCTGGCCAGGGTGATTGCCGGCTCCGCCTCCCTGGGGGGCATCTGGCCCTGCCGGCCCTGCCTCCCCGGTCCCCTATCTGCGGCCCGGATCCCACAGGTGGCTTCTGGTGCTGCCCGCCTCACCTGCAGTATGCAAATTTAACTCATCTTTGTTGGGTTAATTTGCATACTCTTCTGATTGGCTGGTGGGCATAGTGAAGGTATGGTCAATTAGCATCTTTGTCTTTTATTAGTGTAGATAATCCTGTATTATGTACTTGAATGTTGCTAAGAGAATCTATCTTAAATGTTCTTACCACAAAAAAAGATATTAGTATAGTAAATATGGAACATGAAGCAGATGTTAACAAATGCTAAGTTGGTGATCATTTTTTCCAATATATATAAACGTGTCAAATCAATACATCGTATACTTTAAATTTACACAAAGTTAAATGTCAATTACATCTCAATAAAGCTGGGGGAAAACTAGGTGAAGTTGGTGGAAGTTGGATTCTTCACTAGAGAGAAGGGGCTGGCATTAGTGGGTGAAAATCAAACCCCAGTCCATTAGTGTCACATTAAGTGAAACACCTCACGATATATGGGCAAAGTCAACTCAGAGAGTGTGAGTGAGTTAGGCATGGCCACATCCTTGTTAATGACCTAACCAGGTCAGCCCCCTATCAGCATAATCCTGTTGTATCCCCACTTCCTCCCTCCACGCAGTGACTGGCTATTTTCCTCACCTTTCTCATGACCCTCTGAGGGGAGAGACCTACAGTATGCCTAGAACAGTGGTCAGCAAATTCATTAGTCAACAGAGCCAAATATCAACAGTACAACGATTGAAATTTGTTTTGAGAGCCAAATTTTTTAAACTTAAACTATATAGGTAGGTACATTGCTATTAACTTAATTAAGGTACTCCTAAGCTGGCCTTTGCTAAAAACGTCCTCAATCTGGTGATTCCTCAAGACCCCGCCCTATCTAATTTCCAGCCTCACCCAAGCTGTTTGCAGCAGCTTTTCCATATGAATGGCCGCTCTTGTCACAGGCTTCAGACTTTGCTAAAGTTTGTTATACAAGCAGCAACCTATCAGTAAAAGGCCCAAGACCTGGCACTAGCACTGGTTTGCCTTGCTTCACAGCTGGGCCTTGCCTGGGCATTTCCTAGCCCATTACAAGTAGCAGCCATCAGCAGATCTCTCTGTAGCTGCTGCTGGGTGGCCCCAGGCTGTGGCTGACTCTGCACCTCCTGGGAGGAATCAAAGCCAATGCACCTGGTGGAGAGCTTCAGACATACCAGGCTACAACTCTATGCATCCACAAGTGACACACTCAAGGGGCAGACTCACTGAGCACCAAAGCCCCACTGAAGCAGATCCTGCTCCTTAGGGGTGTCTCCTGAACAGCATCTCTTCCACTGTCATTGCAGCAGGCCCTCACAGCAAATTGGCCTGGAGTTCAATTCCACCCAGTGATGCCAACAGCAATCAAGGCTCAACTACAGCAAGACTGTGCACACAGTTCACATAGGGGCACACCTAGAGTGCCCAGCTCAGGTGACCTGGGAGACTGTGCTACTGGGCCTACAGGACACCTAATACATAAGGCAATTCCAGAAGACATAACAGCTCTACCTAATATATAAAAACAAATACAAAGAAGCAGCCAAAATGTGGAGACAAAGAAACATGTTTAAAAAAAAGAAAAAAGAAAAAAAAAAGAAATGGAAGCAAGCAAACTAGTTCAAAACAATGTTTATAAGGTTACTCAAAGATCTTAATAAGAGTTTCAAGGAACTTTATGAGAACCTCAAAGAAATTGATGAGAGTTCCAAGGGACATAGTGAACTTTTAAGGTTCTTAGTGAGTATATCAAAGATATGAAAAATGACCAGTCAGAAATTAAGCATATGCTAACTGAAATAAAGAATTATTTACAGGGATTCATCAGTAGAGTAGAGGATTCTTAGAATCAAATCAATGATTTGGAATACAAGGAAGCAAAATGCACCCAATAAGAAGAGCAAAAAGGAGAATCCAAAAATATGAAGAAAGTGTAAGGAGCCTCTGGGATAACTTCAAGCATACCTACATTCCCATTATGGGGGTGCCAAAAGGAGGAGGAGGAGGAGGAGGAGGAGGAAGAGAGAGAGAGAGAGAGAGAGAGAGAGAGAGAGAGATTGAAAACCTATTTGAAGAGGGAGAACCAAGATGGCGGCATAGGGAGTGGACCTGTGTGTGCTGCTCTCTCACAGCATCATTGAAACGACCAACTATGAGGCAAACAACCACCACTCAGAACCATGGGGAAGTTGGCCCAGTGGGAGATCTACAACTGGAAGAAAAGAAAGAAGTGCAGTGAGACTGAGTGGGAGTGACGGAGGCACCAAAAACAGAGGTATGCAGTCACACGCCAGGCGGGCTGCAACTGGATTCACGGTTTTTTTTTCAATCGGAAGCGGTTACAAACCCTCGAATCCTCTGGGCTTGCTCGGGGCGGGTCTCTGAGGCCCCAGATCCCACTGGGAGAGGCAGCCAAGGCCTTGCAGTGGTCGGAGAGCGAGGGAAGCTCTGACGCGCGGCTGCTCGCCGGCACTGAGGGACAAGAAGTCCTAGTGTCCCGGGGAGGCGAGGGGCACAGAGACGCTGCCATCGCTGTTTCCTCCGCGCTGGCGACTCCCTGAGACCCCGCCCTAACATCCGGGCTGTGCCAGAGGCACAAGAGGGAATGACTGTGCTTTTACAAACTCTCATATCCATTGAGCTGGTTCGGGCGGGATCATGAGGCCCCAGACCCTATGGGGGAGAGGCAGCACGACCTTGCAGCCATCAGAAAGCGAGGGAAGCTCTGTCACACAGCTGCTCGCTGGCACTCGGGGACACAAAGCCCCAGCGGAGAGGCAAGAGGCCACGGAGACCCAGCCAGTGCTATTTGCTCCGCCAAGGCGACTCCCTGAGACTCAGCCCTAATCAATTTACATCCCCATCCAAGCTGTGCCAGGTGCACAAAAAGACCCACCTGTGCTTTTGCAGCCTAACCCAACAAATTGCAGACTTCAACTGTTCGCAGCCATGGGAGACACACTCAAGAAGCAGACCCAGGAGAACCAGGATGGCGGCTAAGGAAGAGACCTGTGCGTGCTACCTCACACAACAACATCGAAACTACCAACTATCGGACAAACACCTATCATACAGAAGAACCATGGGAAAGTTGGCCCAGTGGAAGCTCTACAACTGGAAGGAGAGAAAGAACATTGAGACTGAGTAGGATGTGCAGAGACACCAAGTACAGAGCCCAAACCAACAAACTGCAGATTTCAACTCCTCGCATAGAAAGAAGAGCATTGAGACTGAGTAGGATGTGCAGAGGCACCAAGTACAGAGCCCATCCCAGCAGGCTGCAGATTTCAGCTCCTTGCAATCGGCGGGGGGGGGGGGGGGGGGGGGGGGAGTCGGGTCCTGGGCAGGCCGGGGCTGGGCCCGGCTGGGCCGGCGCTGTTGAACCACTGTACCAGCAGGCGCACAAACATGCCCACCGGTTCCAGTCTCGCGTGGGGCGCTGGGGGACGGTAGACAGGCAGTCTGTGCACTTGGTGGAGGGCATGATCCGAGCAGGAGTGCTGGATGTTCAGCCACCAGGAACACCTGGAGATCTTGTCTGGTGGGAACCACCGGCAGGGGACAGAGGACCAAACTTCCTGTTTCCCTGGTAAGGCTGGGATGGCCCGGGTGAGGTCGGGACAGCCCCGGTGAGAACGATACGGCCCAGGTGAGGTCGGGACGGCCCCCAGTGAGGTTGAAACTGCCCCAGTGAGAGGGAGAAAATGGCGGAGGCTTAGACGGACGTGTTGGTGCTTCGCCCCGGACCAGATAGGGGCGAGCAGCTGAAACGGGTAACAATCAGCCCGTTCAAGCTGGGGAGGTTCAGCTGAGAGACAGTCTGCAGCCAGGAAAGACAGAAAACTCCTAAAAAATGCGGATGGTTAGAGATTGAGGCTGAAACCTCCCTCTGGGCGCCAGCGCAGCGGCGAGACCGCGCCATCTCAGGCAGCGTTTACCAGCATCCAGAGATCGGCTACTAACCCGGAGGCAACGATTCGCAAACAGCGCGACTGCAAGAGCCAAGGGGAGACCTGCACCCCTCCACGGAAAGGTTAGACTTACCTCAAAGGTGCGGTTCGCAGTTCAGGTTGGAGCAAGGAACGCGCGCGCGGGCACAGGGGGAAATCTGCGTCCGCCAAAATCCGCACTCTCCAAAATCCGTGCCTATAGAGGCCAGCGTGTCTCGCAAGGGGGGAGGGCTCCCGCAGGGCTGCTGCCAGAAGGTAACACTATAAATGAGCCCATAGTTGGACTGGACAAAAGGGCTGCCTCAGAGTTTCCCTGATAGCCGGCTACTTGTGTTGCCAGGGGCTTGAGCGCGCGCAGACACTCCGCGCGGTTCTGGAGGGTGGAACCCTGCGAGTTCAAACAGCTCCCCAGGCTCTAGTTTACATACTTCCTCTTACTTCTGTGAGTTTGATTGTTGAGCCCAGTGCATGTGAGTGCCCAGTTGGGGTCACTAGCAGAGCTTGTAGGGGAAGATTGATTTTGGGGAGCCTGGGAAACAGAGCTGGGAGTGGCGCCGGGGGAACCACCTCTGGGCGGAGATGGTTCAGGTACAATAGAGATCTGGTTGGAGAGAACTTATAGCCTCGGAGGTCAACCCAGACACACTGCCACCCAGAGGCAGAGCCACGAACTGACTCCTCTATAAATACAGATAAGGCATTAAGGACTGTGGCTTGCAACAAGGCGGAGCAGTGTATCAGAGGGAAAGTCAACATTCTCCTGAATTCCGGGCATGCCAATAAGAAGAGTAGAAGATCTGAAGCACCTGCATTAATGCACATTTTTATTTTTATTTTTTTAAATTACTTTTTCTCCTTTTAACTAAGAAAACATTTTTCTTTTTTTTTTTTATTTTTCTTTTTTTTTTATTTTTATTTATTTATTTTTTTTCTTTCTTTTTTTCTTTTTCTCCATCACCCGAGTTTGCCCTTTCAGCTACTACATTTTTATTTTTAACTAGTATTATTACTGTTACCATTTTACCAGTTTTTAAAGTGTCATCTTATCTTGTCTTTATTTTATTTTGGGACTAATGTTCTCCATTCTATTTTCATCGTTCCTTTAGCAACATTTTTCTCTACCTCAATTTGCCTCTGTGCTAAACAATCTTCCCCACTTTTTCCCTTTTGCTGTCCTGTTTCTCTTACCCTACTCCAGCTTTAGATCTTCCCTATTCTTTTTACCCTCTGTTAAAATTTAACCCTGCTTAAATATCCTATGTCCAATCCCCTGTTCTAAATCCTTATACACCTTTCCCTTATCTTCCTTCACTATCCATTTTTTTTCTCTCTCTTCTTCTTCTTTTCTCTCTCTATTGTTTTATCGTTGTTTGCCTGATTGACGAGTATATTGTTTTTCTTTTTTTTTTCTTTTTTTTGATCGTTTGTGAGGTTAGACTGCTTGTTCTTTTTATTTTTATTTTCCTGCCCCTCCCTCTCCCCCCCGCCCCCCCGGTTATTTCTGCGCTTCTCTGTTCCCTTGCGTCGCTTGATATTATTGGTTGTTTGTAGTTTGTATTCATCTCCAGGAATCTGTTGCTGCAATTTGTTGTTATTAGTGGCGGACCTATAGGAGTTTTCTCCTCACATAAATAGTCTCTCCCCCTTCTACACTTCACTCTCTTTTATTTCTTACTTTTTTTCTTCATCTTCTTTTTTTTTTTTCTTTTTCTTTTTTTTTTTTTCTTTTTTTTCTTTTTTTTTTTCTTTTTTTTCTTTTCTTTTTTTCCTCCTCTTTTTCCCCTCCCTTTTCCAATCTCATTTTTGCACTCCTTTTTTTTCTTTCTTTCTTTTTTCTCTTCTACCTTTTTCTCTTCTTTCCCCCTTATCTCCCAACTCTCTTAGCTCGGGTGGCCACCTTTATTTGGGGTTAGTAATATCGTAAATACAATAGTGTTCAGTGCCTGGTACGTTGTGCCTTGTTGTGTTGTATTTTGTGCCTCTAAATCAACGCAACAGATTCAAGCAACAGCGGCCTCCTGATCACCACACGCTCTGCCTGGGGAACAGTTGCTGCGTCTGAAGCTTCCCTCCACCAGCCAGAAGAGCCACCACAACTGTGAACAGCACCCATCAGAGGCCCTGCTATCAACAGAGGAGCCGCTGCTACCACAACCGCCCAAGGAGCAACCACAGACCGAGGAGCCACTGCCACCCAGGGAGCAGCCACTGCCACCTAGGGTCCAGCCACTGAACGATTCAACAACTAGTAATGTCAGTGAGATCAAACATGGGTAGACAAAGAAACCCCCAAAGGAAAGAAAAGGAGGACTCGCCAGAAAAGCAGCTATGTGAGACAGAGATATGCAACATGACGGAAAAAGAATTCAGAATAAGGTTCCTAGAGTACATGCACCGGATGTTCAAGAAGCAAGAAGAAACAGATGAAAAACTCAACTACGTATGCAAGAAGCTAGAAGAAACAGATGAAAAAATCAACAACTTAAGTAAGTCCCAAGAAGAAATGAAGAGCGACTTAGCTGCAATAAAAAACACCATTGAAAGTATCAATAGTAGACTGGGAGAAGCGGAGGACCGAATCAGTGAATTAGAAGACAAGGAAGCAAAACACACTCAAACTGTACTGCAAATGGAGAAAAAAATTAAAAGACAGGAGGAGAGCCTAAGGGAACTCTGGGACAACATGAAACGAAGCAACATACGAATAATAGGGGTGCCAGAACAACAGAAAGATGAACATGGATTAGAAAACCTATTCGAAGAAATAATATCAGAAAACTTCCCTGAGGTGGGGAAGAAAAAAGTCACACAAGCCCAGAGAGTCCCAAACAAGGTGAACCCGAAAAGACCCACACCAAGACACATCATAATTACCATGGCAAATGTTCAGGATAAAGAGAGAATCTTACAGGCTGCAAGAGAGAGACGGAAAGTAACATACAAGGGATCTCCCATTAGATTATCAAATGATTTCTCAACAGAAACACATCAGGCCAGAAAAGAATGGACGGAAATCTACAAAGTGATGCAAAGCAAAGGACTGAATCCAAGAATACTCTATCCAGCAAGGCTATCATTCAAAATTGAAGGGGAAATAAGAAGCTTCACAGACAAAAAAGGGCTAAGGGAGTTTATCACCACCAAGCCAGCCATGCAAGAAATGCTAAAGGGACTGGTGTAAAAGAAGAAATATCAAGCTCAGAAAGAAAACAGCCACACACACACACACAAAAGAAATGGCTACAAACAAGTACCTTTCAATAATAACTTTAAATGTAAATGGACTAAATGCTCCAAATAAAAGACATCGAGTGGCTGAATGGATAAAAAAACATGACCCATACATCTGCTGTCTACAAGAGACCCACCTCATTGAAAAGGACTCACACAGACTGAAAGTGAAGGGATGGAAAAATATCTTTCACGCAAATGGAAAGGAAAAGAAAGCTGGGGTAGCAATACTTATATCTGACAAAATACATCTCAAAGTGAAGGCCATAACCAGAGATAAGGAAGGCCACTTCATAATACTAAAGGGATCAATACAACAAGAAGATATAACCCTGGTAAACATATATGCACCCAATGCAGGAGCACCCACATACATAAGAAAACTTCTGGAAGATATCAGGGGAGATATCGACAATAACACAATCATAGTAGGGGACTTTAATACACCATTGACATCACTGGATAAATCCGCTAGACAAACAATCAGCAAAGAAACAGCAATCCTAAATGACTCACTAGATCAGATGGACTTAATTGACATCTTCAGAACACTACACCCCACAGCTGCGGAATATACATTCCTCTCAGGTGCTCATGGGACATATTCAAAAATAGACCACATATTGGGTCACAAGCAAAGTCTCCACAAATTCAAGAAGATTGAGATCATAAAAAGCATCTTCTCAGACCACGATGGCATAATGTTAGAAATAAACTACAATAAAAACAACCCAAAATACTCAAACACTTGGAAGCTGAATAGCATGTTATTAAATATTGATTGGGTTACCGATGACATCAAAGAAGAAATTAAAAACATCCTGGACACTAATGACAATGAAAACACAACAATCCAAAACCTCTGGGACACAATGAAAGCAGTCCTGAGAGGGAAGTTTATAGCTCTACAGGCCTATCTCAAAAAACAAGAAAAAATGGTAGTTAATCATCTAACTCTACAACTCAAAGAATTAGAAAGAGAGCAACAAGAAAACCCCAGAGTGAGCAGAAGGAAGGAGATAATAAAGATTAGAGCAGAAATCAATGACATAGAGACCAAAAAAACAATACAGAAAATCAATGAAACCAAGAGCTGGTTCTTTGAAAGGATAAACAAGATTGACAAACCCCTAGCCAGGCTCACCAAGAAGCAAAGAGAAAGGTCCCAAATAAACCAAATCAGAAATGATAGAGGCGAAATAACAACAGACCCCACAGAAATACAAATGATTGTTAAACAATACTACGGGCAACTCTACTCCAACAAACTAGACAACCTGGAGGAAATGGACAAATTCCTAGAAAAATACAACATTCCAAAACTCAATCAGGAAGAATCTAAAAACCTCAATAGGCCAATAACTATGGAAGAAATTGAAGCAGTCATCAGAAAGCTTCCAGCAAACAAAAGCCCAGGGCCAGACGGCTTCACAGGGGAGTTCTACCAAACATTCAAGGAAGAACTAAAACCTACCCTCCTCAGACTACTACAAAAAATTCAAGAGGAAGGAACACTTCCAAGCTCATTCTATGAAGCCAGCATCACCCTAATACCAAAACCAGGTAAAGACATCACAATGAAAGAGAATTACAGGCCAATATCCCTCATGAACATAGATGCCAAAATCCTCAACAAAATCTTAGCAAATCGGATCCAGCAGTACATCAGAAGGATCATACACCATGACCAAGTAGGATTTATCCCAGAGATGCAAGGATGGTACAACATCCGAAAATCAATAAATGTGATACATCACATAAACAAATTGAAAGAAAAAAACCACATGGTCATATCAATTGATGCAGAAAAAGCATTCGACAAAATCCAACACCCATTTTTGATAAAAACTCTCAGACAGGTGGGAATAGAAGGATCATACCTCAACATAATAAAAGCCATATATGACAGGCCCACAGCCAACATCATACTCAATGGACAAAAACTAACACCATTTCCCCTAAGAACAGGAACAAGACAGGGATGCCCACTCTCACCACTCCTGTTCAACATAGTACTGGAAGTATTAGCCATTGCAATTAGGCAAGAAGAAGAAATAAAAGGCATCCAAATTGGAAAAGAGGAAGTAAAACTGTCCTTATTTGCAGATGACATGATATTATACATACAAAACCCTAGAGACTCCATCAAAAAGCTACTAGACTTAATACATGAATTTGGCAATGTAGCAGGATACAAAATTAACCCCAAGAAATCTGAGGCATTTCTATACACCAATAGTGAACTTTCAGAAAGAGAGATTAGAAAAACAATCCCATTTACCATCGCACCAAAAAAATTAAGATACCTAGGAATAAACTTAACTAAAGAGGTTAAAGACCTCTACTCAGAAAACTACAGGACGTTGAAAAAAGAGATAGAGGAAGACATAAACAGATGGAAGAACATACCATGTTCTTGGATTGGTAGAATCAACATCATTAAAATGTCCATACTACCCAAAGCAATCTATAAATTCAACGCACTTCCCATTAAAATACCAATGGCCTTCTTCAAAGATCTAGAACGAACTCTCCAAAAATTCATCTGGAATAAAAAAAGACCCCGAATAGCTGCAGCGATCCTGAGAAAGAACAAAGTAGGTGGGATCTCAATGCCAGATATCAAACTGTATTACAAAGCCACTGTTCTCAAAACTGCCTGGTACTGGCACAAGAACAGACATATAGACCAGTGGAATAGAATAGAGAGTCCAGAAATTAGCCCGAACCAATATGCTCAATTAATTTTTGACAAAGGAGGCAAGAACATACAATGGAGCCAAGATAGTCTCTTCAATAAATGGTGTTGGGAAAATTGGACAGATATATGCAAGAAAATGAAACTAGACCACCAACTTACACCATACACAAGAATAAACTCAAAATGGATAAAGGACTTAAATGTACGACAGGAAACCATAAAAATTCTAGAAGAATACAAAGGCAACAAAATCTCAGACTTATGCCAAAACAATTTCTTCACTGATACAGCTCCTAGGGCAGTTGAAACTAAAGAGAAACTGAACAAATGGGACTACATCAAAATAAAAAGCTTCTGCACAGCAAAAGAAACCATCAACAAAACAACAAGAAAACCCACCTCTTGGGAAAACATATTTGCCAACGTCATATCTGATAAGGGCTTAATCTCCAAAATTTATAGGGAACTCATACAACTTAACAAAAAGAAGATAAACAATCCAATCAAAAAATGGGCAAAGGATCTAAATAGACACCTTTCAAAAGAGGACATTCAGAAAGCCAAGAGACATATGAAAACATGCTCAAAGTCACTAATCATCCGAGAGATGCAAATCAAAACAACAATGAGGTACCATCTCACACCTGTCAGAATGGCCACCATCAACAAATCAACAAACGACAAGTGCTGGAGAGGATGTGGAGAAAAAGGAACACTTGTGCACTGCTGGTGGGAATGCAGACTGGTGCAGCCACTATGGAAGGCAGTATGGAGGTTCCTCAAAAAATTGGAAATGGAACTCCCATTTGACCCTGTGATCCCACTACTAGGAATATATCCCAAGAAACCAGAAACACCAATCAGAAAGGATATATGTAACCAGATGTTCATAGCAGCACAATTCACCATAGCTAAGATCTGGAAACAGCCTAAGTGCCCATCAGTAGATGAATGGATTAGAAAACTGTGGTACATCTACACGATGGAATACTATGCTGCTGTTAAAAAGAAGGAACTCCTACCATTTGCAACATCATGGATGGAACTGGAGAGCATTATGCTAAGTGAAACAAGCCAGTCAATGAAGGAAAAATACCACATGATCTCACTCATTCATGGATAATAAAGACCATTACAAACTTTTGAACAATAATAGATACAGAGGCAGAGCTGCCTCAAACTGATTGTCAAACTGCAGTGGGAAGGCCAGAGAGAGTTGGGGGGCGGGAGGGAGGGGAGTAAGAGTTCAACCGAAGGACTTGTATGCATGCATATAAGCATAACTAATGGACATAAGACACTGGGGGGTAAGGGAGGGTAGGGGTTTGTCAAGGGCGGGGGGGAAAAAACGACACTTATGTAATACCCTTTGTAATACTTTAAGCGAAAAATAAAAAAAAAAAAAAAAAAAAAAAAAAAAAAAAAAAAAAAGAAACTGCCCCAGTGAGGTTGGGACGGCCCCAGTGAGGTTGATACTGCCCCAGTGAGGTTGGGAAGGCCCCAGTGAGGTCGAAACTGCCCCGGTGTGGTAGGGACGGCCCCAGTGAGGTTGAAATGGCCCTGTTGAGGTAGGGGCGGCCCCGGTGAGGTTGAAACGGCCCCCGTGAGGTAGGGACAGCCCCGGTGAGGTTGAAACTGCCCCGGTGTGGTAGGGACGGCCCTGGTGAGGTTGAAATGGCCCTGTTGAGGTAGGGACGGTCCCGGTGAGGTTGAAACTGCCCCTGTGAGGTAGGGACGGCCCCGGTGAGGTTGAAATGGCCCCGGTGAGGTCAGGACGACCCTGGTGAGGCTGTAATGGCCCTGGTGAGGCTCAGATGGCCCTGGTGAGGTTGAGACTACTCCAGTGAGGTTGGGACAGACAAAGGGGACCAGTATAGACTGATGAACAGGAGTAGATACAGAGGCAGAGCAACATTGAACAGACTGTCAAACTACAGTGGGAAGCCTTGGGAAGGTTTGGGGGGGGATTAAGAGATCAACCTAAGGACTTATATGCATGCATATAAGATTAACCAATGGACACAAGACATGGGGTGGCGGGGGAGGGGGCGGGGGGGGGAGGGGCTAGGGGAATGTCAAGGGGGGGGAAAGGAGACATATGTAATACTCTTTGTAATAATTTAAGAAATAAAAATTATTAAAAAAATAAAATAAAATATAAGCTTTGATAGTATACTAAAAAAAAAAAAAAAAAGAAAAGAAAACCTATTTGAAGAAATAATGACAGAAAACTTCCCCTACCTGGTGAAAGAAATAGACTTATAAGTCCAGGAAGTGCAGAGAGTCCTAAACAAGAGGAACCGAAAGAAGCCCACACCAAGACACATCATCATTAAAATGCCACAGGCTAAAGACAAAGAGAGAATCTTAAAAGCAGCAAGAGAGAAGCAATTAGTTACCTACAAGGGAGCACCCATGTAGCTGTCAGCTGATTTCTCAACAGAATCTTTGCAGGCCAGAAGGGAATGGCAAGAAATACTCAAAGTGATGACTAGCAAGGACCTACAACCAAGATTAGTCTACCCAGCAAAGCTCTCATTTAGAATTGAAGGACAGATAAAGAGCCTCAGAGACAAGAAAAAGCTAAAGGAGTTCATCAAACCAGTATTGCATGAAATATTGAAGGGTATTCTTTAAGAAAAGGAAGAAAAAGTATAAGAAAAAGAGATGAAACATATGAGCAATAAAATGGCAATAAATACATATCTATCAATAATTGAATCTATAAGTCATAATAAACAAACAATAAATCTAATGAACAAAATAAACTGATGCATAAAATAGAACCAGAGGCATGGAAACATGGAACAGAGTGAGGAATCTCAGAGTTAAGGGGAGTAGGGGGCTGGAAGAGATTAACCACAGATCTTATATACTTATATGCATTCCTATGGACATAGACGATGGGGTGATGAAGGCCTCGGATGGGGTGGGAACCAGGTAGAGGGGGACAGTGAGGGAAGGAAGGGGAACATCTGTAATACTCTTAAAAATAAAGATTTTTTATTAAAAAATAAATAAAAAACGTAATGCCCATAGGATGTTATTAGGAGGATGCCATTGGGAGGGTCTTCGTTACTGAGATCTGTGCCCTTGTAAAGAGGCCCCAGAGAGCTGGCTCATCCCTTCCACTGAGGACACAAATGGAAGTTGTCAGTCTGCAACCCCAGGAGAGCCCTCACCAGAACCTATGAGGCAACCTTATCCTGAGCTTTTAACCACCAGAGGGTGGAAGGCACATTTCTGTTCCATTTAAGCCTCTTTGCCTGTGATATTAATATTTTTTAGAAGCCCTAATGGACTAAGACAATGTCCAAATTTTTTTTAAAAAGCTCAAAATAAAAATGGTTATTTTCCCTTTGTGATGAATTCACTTTCTACTTAAAACTACCAGCCATTTCACTATTTTTCAAGAGAAGAAAGATGTATGGGCAGTACTAAAAGGTATTAAGCATATTTTATAGTTAGACAAATTTATTTTAAAACTGTGTACCTCTAGTGTCAAACAGGAGAATTAAAAACTTAAAAAAGTGAACTTTGGGTCTTTACAAAGTTGATAGTGTTCCATTTTCTGTGTCATTGAAACTGTGTCTGAAGCTACAGGATCCCTTAACGAATGAGGTTTTATTTCTGCTCAGCTCCACGATTCCTTTCCTCCCAGGTTACCTGCCTTGTAGACCTGTGGTGTAGGGCCTGAGCCTGGGAGCAGCAGGCAGAGCAGGACCAGGGCTTCCAGCAACTGGGCCACACACCATCCACTCTGCAGCCGGCCCAGCAGTCCCAGGCCCTGCCTTGCCTGTGCTTGGCCCTCAGGTATTTGATCAGTAGGTGCCACGGCTCCACCTGGCAGAGGAAGCCTCAGACTTACCTACAGATCAGACATTTGAAAGGGAAAGAGAAGAGGGGGCTGGTTAGACAAAGAGATCCTCAGGTCTGACGAAGCCTATGCCAACTCAGCAGAGAGTTCTGGGGGCAAAGACTGACCCATAGCCACGTCCCGCTGGGGCAGACACTGGGAGCTCTGCTGAGCTGGGCCTGGTGAGGGCATGGCTTTGGCTCAAAAGCTAAGGTGGGTTCTGACAGTGTTGCCGCTGGAGGCTGTGAGCCAACTGCACAAAAAGCCAAATTGTCTTTTCTTCTTTTGCTTTTTATGCTGTACATTCGATTCCTACAAGGACACTAACTACTGAAAGTTATTCAAACAGAAATAAAATCTGAATATACATATAATAAGCAGGTACATTAGTAATTAAAATAAAATATTACCATTAAAGTAAAAGTCCAGTACCAGATGGCTTCACTGGCGAATTCGACTAAAAATTTAAGGAATTAACACGAAACATTGTAAACACTTTAAAAAATAAAATAAAAAAGGCAGAAGTACTTCACCATTCATTCCATGAGGTCAGTATCCGTCGAAGATATTACTGGAAAAGAAAACTTCAATCAATATCCTTTATGAATATAGACATAACAATCCTCAACAAAATACTAGCAACTTGAATATGGTAACTTATAAATGGAAGAACATATGTGAGAAGTATGTACCATATATAAGTATATGATCTGGGATTTATAATATAGTTTACTTATTGAATTACACCCCAATATCCGATATGTCCAAGGCCCTCAATATATAATTTGTCAGTCGTATGTGAGTTGAGTGTCCCCTACTCCTTGATGACTTGGTGAAATTGGTTCAAACTATCATTACACAGCACGGAAGACTTCACAGTCCTCCCCTCTGTTTCTAAGAGTTCCCCTTCCTTTACCTCAGCCTCTCCTCTTTCCTCATTCCTGTGACATGTGCACTGTTTCTACTTCAGGCTGTGACTCTGAAGGCCCCAAATGCAGTTTTACTTTTTTAAAAAAACTTGCATTTATGCACAATTATTTCTCTTTTAAATCCTTATTGTTGAAGTATTACATAGGTCCTCCTTTTTGCCCCATTAACCTCTTCAGCCCGCTTTGACCCCCACCCCCAGGCCCTCACCACCCCATTGTCAGTGTCCACAGGTTATGGATATATGCATTCAAGTTCATTGGTTGATCTCTTCCCACCCATCCTCCCCTGCCTTCCCTTTGAGGTTCGACAATCTGTTCATGCTTCTAGTTTTTACTGTATTTTTTGTCTGTTTTTTTTATTGCTTAAAATATTACAAAGAGTAGTACATTTGTCTCCTTTTTCCCCCTTGGCCTTCCCCCCGCCTACCCTACCCCCCAGTGTCTTGTGTCCATTGGTTATGCTTATATGCATGCATACAAGTCCTTTGGTTGATCGCTTACCCACCCCCAACCCTCCCCAACCTTCCTGCTGTAGTTTGACAGTCTGTTTAAAGCTGCTCTGCCTCTGTATCTATTTTTGTTCATCAGTTTATAATGCTCTTTATTATCCATAAATGAGTGAGATCAAATGGTATTTTTCTTTCACTGAATGGCTTATTTCACTTAGCATAATGCTCTCCAGTTCCATCCATGCTGTTGCAAATGGTAAGAGTTCCTTCTTTTTTAGAGCAGCATAGTATTCCATTGTGTAGATGTACCACAGTTTTCTAATCTATTCATCTGTCAATGGACACTTAGGTTGTTTCCAGATCTTAGCTATGGTGAATTGTGCTGCTATAAACATAGGGGTGCATATATCCTTTCTGATTGGTGTTTCTGGTTTCTCAGGATATATTCCTAGCAGTGGGATCAATGGGTCAAATGGGAGTTCCATTTTTAACTTTTTGAGGAAACTCCATACTGTCTTCCAGAGTGGCTGCACTAGTCTGCATTCCCACCAGCAGTGCACGAGTGTTCCTTTTTCTCCGCGAATGAGAAAATGCATATATATGTTGGCAGCACAGTGCTGAATTCCCTTCTGTAGGGTTTGGACTGTTTTTCCATTCTCACCAGCCATGCAGGAGAAGACCTGATTCCCTCATACCTTTACCAACAGATTATGCTGGCAAACCTTTGGACTTTTGCCAAACCTGGAGGTGTCAAATAGTATCTCACCTCAGAAATAGAGGTGTCATTTAATTAATATTATTAGTGATATTTATTTTTTTTGTTTTGATTTATTTTTCTGAGTGTATATTAATGTCTGTTGATATATTGAAGGTACATTTAAATTCGTTTTTCTCTGAATATTTATTTTCACCTCTTGCTCCATTTTCTATCAAGTTGCTATTATTACTTTCTGTACTTTTAAATTTTCTGTGTATAACAGGAATATTTACCCCCTTTGTTGTAAGCTGAAAAATATTACTGACCCTAATTTGACATTTTTGCTTTAATTTTTCAAAGGTGTCTTTTGTCCCACATTATCTGTGATATTTTTTTAAATCACTTATTCATCCTTCTCTTTACTCTATTTCAAATCTTAGAAATATTTTCTTTACTTCCAGGTTACAAATAAGTTACCCATGGTTTTTCCTTTTATTTGTATGCCTTTTTATTTACATTTAAACTTTTATTCTGCTTGCAATTTGAATGGCATGAGGCAATAATGCAATTTTATCTTTTTTTTCTGTATGGTTATACAGTTACTAGAGGCCCAGTGCATGAAATTCGTGCACGGGAGCAGGGGGTCCCTCAGCCTGGCCTGCACCCTCTCCAATCCAGGATCCCTCGGGGCTGCTGGCACCTAACTGCTCACCTGCCTGCTGGCCTGATCCCCCTAACTGCTCTCCCCTGCTGGCCTGATCCCTCTAACTGCTCTCCCCTGATGGTCTGATACCCTTAACTGCTCTCCCCTGCCATCCTGATCCTCCTAACTGCTCTCCCCTGCCTGCCTGATCGCCTCTAACCACCTCTGCCTCAGCCCTGCCACCATGGCTTTGTCCGGAAGGACGTCCAGAAGGTCGGTCGTCTGGAAGAGGTTCAGTCTGATTAGCATATTACCTTTTTATTAGTATAGATGCCACCTTGCCTAAAAATGCAGGTTGTTAGCAGGTTTTCCTATCATGGAAGGGGAGCCCGCAGTAGCATCCTGGGTTCTGACCAGGGCTTATGCACTCGTGCTTTATCTCAGCAGATGAGATTCCTAGAAGAAGACTCTTGGATGTACCTTGAACATTTCTATTGATTTTGCCAAATCATCCTCCAAAAATGTTGAACCACTTTAAACTCCCACCAGCAACCATGCATGTGCCCTCTGTCCTACTTTGATGCCAGCATCATTGATTTCCCCCTAGAAGCTTTCCTCCCCTCAGCCGGGACTGCTTGGCACTTGAGCCAAACTCATTGTTCACCCCGGGACTTGATTTCCCGAGAGAATTATGGAGGAGGAAAAATAGTTTTCCTCTACCCTCCTGAGTTCTTAGCAGAGGCCCTTATAATGAAAGACAGATTAACAAGAGAAAAACTAAAGTTCATTAACATGTGTACCTCATGTATATGTGGGAGATCCCAGGGAACAATGAATAACTCCCCAAGGTGGCTTAGAATCCAGATTTAAATACCTTCTTCCTAGGGAGAGGGGACGGGAGATGTAGGCCTCTTAGAGGAGGGTACATTATTTTTAGGAAAGATGAATGGAGGTGGGGGAGATAGTTTTTAACAAAGTTTGGGTGTGATGTCAACTTCTAGTCTCCTGTTCTGTGACTTGAGTCAGTCTTCACTGGCTGATGGCACTTTTCCCATCAAGGGGACCTTTTGGCGGGGAGGGGGTGTCTGATTTTAGGCAGAGCAGGAGACTTCAGTGAAAACCTCTCTTTGCATTTGCTGTTTTTCAAGCATCTGCAGGTCAAGATCATCAGTATAACAACACGGCATCTGTTGGGGTGGCCTGTTCTCTGACCTTCAGAATAAACCCAACAAAAGCTTGTTTCCTCTTTTAGATGATTTGCCACAGTAGCGTTATTCCCTGGAGACAGTATTCTGACCAGACCTTCCTGGGAGTGGTCATAACATACCCTGTCCTTGTAGAAAGGTGTGGGCCATATCACTAAATAAATCAGGGTCAGTTTTCTCATCTTGTGGAAAGGGAGATAAAGTTATGATAGTTTATCTTCCTTTCCAGAGGTTTCCTGCTGGTTTGTGTCCCTGCTGCAGCCCCAGTGGCCCCAGTGCCTCTGTGACCTTGGGGCTAGGGGTTGCTGGGGGCCGGCCCCCCTATGGGCTGTGTCTCTGCTCTTCCAGCCCCAGCACCCCCGTGGGGCTTGGGGCTGCTTGGTGCCGGGCTCCCTGCGGGCTCTGTCTCTGCTCTTCCAGCTCCAGCTGCCCCACCGCCAAGGCGGGGCTTGGGGCTGCTAGGTGTCGGGCCCCCCTGCAGGCTTGTGTCTCTGCTCCTCTGGCCCCAGCAGCCACAGCAGCCCCAGCGCCTCCTCGGCCATGGGGCTTGGAGCTGCTGGGTGGGGCCCCACCCCCCTCCCGCCTGCAGGATGTGTCTCTGCTCCTCTGACCCCAGCAGCTCCAGTGCCTCTGCGGGGCTTGGGGCTGCTGGGTACCAGGCCTCCTTGAAGGCTTTTGTCTCTGCTTCTCCAACCCGGGCACCAAGGCGGGGCTTGGGGCTGCTGGGTGCCAGCTCCCCTGCAGGCTGTGTCTCTGCTCCTCTGGCCCCAGTGGCCCTAGCGCCCCCACGGCTTTGGTGCTTGGAGCTGCTGGGTACTGGGCCTCCTTGAAGGCTTGTGTCTCTGCTTCTCCAACCCGGGCGCTGAGGTGGGGCTTGGGGCTGCTGGCTCCCCTGCTGGCTGTGTCTCTGCTCCTCCATCCAGGAGGCATTGCTGACCAAACAGGCCCAGAAGTCCTCCACCAGTGAGTTGGGGCAGAAGCCTGCGTGGTCGCCAGGCTTCCTTCTGCCACTTGGAGCCTACATATGCAAATTAGCCGCCATCTTTGTTGCCAGTTAATTTGCATATTGTGCTGATTAGCCAATGGGAGGCATAGCAAAGGTACACTCAATTACCCTGTTTGTCTATTATTAGATAGGATTCCAAAATTGCTTTATTAAAACATCTTTGGCCTCTTTGATGTGTTATGCTGCCATATTGAATTTAACTGTAACATAGTGTAATTGAATTTAATATAAATAAATAATTTATGATTAATTTAGTCTCTTTCTGAATTCTCTGTGTTTCACTGTTCTCTCTATTCATACAACATCGCACTTTTGTAAACATAGAAACTGCAGTGCTTGACTCATGGTAGAGCTAGTCCTTCCACCTTGTTCTTTTTCTTGATGGTGCTAAATAACTTACTTTTTCCTTCATCAAAATGAACTTTATAATCCACTATTTAACTTTATAATCCACTATATTTCACCTGCATGAAAAAAATGGTGATGACAAAAATTTAAATTTACAGTTATCCTGTATAATAAAAGGCTAATGTTCAAATTGACCAAATGGCAGAATGACCAGTCATTATGACTTGCACTGACCATCAGGGGACAGACACTCAACACAGAAGCTGCCCCCTGGTAGTCAGTGTGCTCCCACAGGGGGAGCACCGCTCAGCCAGAAGTCGGGCTCACAGCTGGGGATTGGGCCTAAGTAGACAGGCAGACATCCCCTGAGAGGTCCTGGACTGGGAGAGGGCACAGGCTTGGCTGTGGGATCCCCCCTCTAGTGCACGGATGTCATGCACTGGGCCTCTAGTATAAGATAATGTTAGAGAAGTATCTAATTTTTCTTCATCCCCAAACTTTATAACCCATTATTTTAACTTTACAATCCTCTCTTTCATAGATACAGGGAAAAAAGTGATAATAAAAATTTATAGTTATATAAGATCACGCTAGATAATTATCTATTAATTATAATGTATAAAATGCTTTAAACATGGATCAGTTTTGAATTTGGTCAAATGTCTTGACTGCACTAGGTAATTTTCTACATCATCTTTTAATAAGATGTGTTATAACAACAAATTTTGGTATGAATATTTCCAAATGAGACACATCTGTAGCTTTATTTATTGGTCAAATCTTTGTTACCCTTTAGGATCAATATCACACTTGATTCAGAGAAAGAACTGAAAGATTTCCCTTTTGTTATGATCAGGAAAAGCTCACATAACATTGAAATGATCAGATTTGTAGAGGTTTAGGTGAATTCACCTGTGAAAGCACCCTCCTCCTGGCCGGCCCTGCCCTTATCCCCCCACCCTCATCGGGGCAGGGCTGGCTGACCAACTCCCATGACCCCTCCCCCTGGCTGGCCTTGCCCCTGATTTGTCCCCCATCCCAATCGGCCAGACCCCACCCATGGATAAATTGGTGCACCAGGCCTCTAGTAGTTAATAATCCTGTATTATGTACTTGAATGTTGCTAAGAGAGTAGATCTTAATGTTCTCACCACAGAAAAGATATAGTAACTATGGCACCTAATGCAGGTGTTAGCAAACACTATGGTAGTGATTATTTTTAAATATATAAATGTATCAAATCAACACATTGTATACTTTAAACTTATACAATGGCACATGCCAATTATATCTCAGTAAAGCTGATGGGGGAAATCTAGGTGGAGTTCAGTGACAGTTGGTTCTTCACTAGAGATAAGGTGCTGGCAAGAATGGGTGAAAATCAGACCTCAGGCGATTAACCTCACCCTAAGTGAAACCCCTCACTATATATGGGCAAAGTCAACTCAGAGAGTGTGAGTGAGTTAGGCATGGCCACATCCTTGTTAATGACCTAACCAGGTCAGGCCCCCTATCACCATAATCCTGTGGTAGCCTCCCTTCCTCCATTCAGTAACTGGCTAATTTCTGCACCTTTCTCATGACCTTCTAGTAGGAGAGACCTACAAGGATGGCCAGAGTAAGTCCTGAAGGAAAGGTTTCACACTCTCCCTATTGTTCCATTTTTGATAGTTGGAGAAACCATCCTTTCCTTTGAGAAAGATGAAATTTTCATGTGATATCCTGGCACTAGGACCACCTTGGTGTCACTGTCCCAGGGAAGGAGGCTCTCAAGAGGCCAGTTTATAGGTAAAGACCTAAAAGCAAAAGGAGTTAAAATTAGTGATCCAGGCTAAAAGTGAAAACAGGCCTCAGAAACCTAAAATGCTCTTCTCCCATGAGGTTATAGCCCCTGTGGGGGACAAGCTGTTGTGTCACAGAGACCTTCTGAGGACATCACGTCAGCCCAAAGCAGTGTTTCACAGTGGGAACTTCCCATTCTAATGCCTTAGTGGTGAGTGTTGCCATCTCTTTAAATTGTCACTCCTGGGCCCCACCCCTTGGGGCATCCAGAGAGGTAAGACACTTCCCTGCGTGCTGGGAAGTAGGTCAGGGGCTTCTGGACCAGCCTCAGAGCCTGTCACTGATTCTGCAGGAAAGGTGAGCACCAACAGGGGAACGGTGTGGGCCAGAGAGGAGCTGTGAGGACCTGGAAGAATTCAGTGCCTGTAAGAAGCTCACTGAGTGTGCACCTTCGTTCTAGTAGGTACCAGGAAGGGGAGCGGGATCTAGCAAGAGTAACTCCACACTCCCAGGTGTGTAAGGATGTCTGAGTTTCACACACAGCAGCTCAGGATCAGCAGCAAGTATCTCCTGCAGCCTGGGTGCCCACCTTCTTACTCGGGACTGTGCACTGTGCACAGGGACTCGGAGCACAGAAGGTCCCATTGTGTTAAACGATGACTGATGGGCTGGAACCACTTTACTTGAAGAAGCCTCAGCTTGGGGGCAGGATGTCAGGAGTTGGAAGGGCGGGTCCCAGTCTCTCCAGGACATTGATCTTATTTAGACACATTGAGACAGGACAGTGAGTTTACTTCCCAAAAGGCTCCAGATCACCTGGGACATGTTTCTTTTCCAATTTCCAAGACAAAAATTCCATTTCTGTTCTTGTACCTCTCCCAGGCCATCCACCCTAACTGGATCCCTAGTTCACTGAACAAATTTTCAAGTTCTTGTGGTTTTCCAAAGTCTCCCCTGCCTTCTGAAGCTCCTAGGAAATTGAAGTATCTACAGATTTTATCACATAGAATTACCAGGGAAAATTTAATGTCTAAAACTTTCTCACTGGCATGAGTCTTAAAATTTCACTTCTTCCCTTTAGATTTTATATTCCTGAAAAAACAAATTCAAGCTCATGAAATGTTCTCACAATATCATTCCAACCCCAGCCCAGCCCTTCCAGTGTTTTTCCTTCAATTCTGAAGTTCAGGGGAAGCAGGAATAATGACTTTGTTACTGTGTTTTCACCAGCTCTTTGAAGTTGAGCTGACACATCATAGGTAGTTATACCTATTTGAAGAATGAATGAATGGTGTTTGGAACTCTTTCAGGTAAGCATGGGAAAACAGAAGATGGCAAGAGATGAAGAAAGTGTCTATGGTAAGGACATGTGTACTGCATACTTGCTTCCAGGTATGAGCCCTGGATAATAATGGAAATGGGCAAACTCAGGACTGCGCAGGTAACCCCAAACAGGTCTCTGAGGTGTCTCGGGTAAAACAACAAGAGCC
The DNA here is from genome assembly GCF_028538775.1 of Myotis yumanensis. Taxonomy (NCBI): domain Eukaryota; kingdom Metazoa; phylum Chordata; class Mammalia; order Chiroptera; family Vespertilionidae; genus Myotis; species Myotis yumanensis. Next base: position 6,639,658 of record NW_027223760.1, read on the forward strand.
CTAAGATGTGCATATTAGTTGGGTCCCTGCCTCTGTCAAGCTGGGAGAATATGAACTTCCTTGACTAGCCTGGACCTCCATTCCCCAAGTGTAAAATGAGGATAATAACATACTGTGATCTCCACAGAAGAGGATGCAGAGGGTATTAGATCATGCACTAGAGGGGGTGTGATACACCAGGGAGAATGTTAGAGAACATGGTAGGTTAAACAGGAGTTTTATAGCATGCAGCAGGATTATGAGGGAGGGGAGGCAGGAGGACGGAGAGAGGGAGAGAAGGAAGAAAGAGGTGATTTCATTCAATCCTCTCAACAGCCCCAGGAAAAACAACTGTACTATTATTCCTATTTTTGCACAAAGGTTTAACACTTGATTGGCAACTTCCAAGATGGCATAACTGACCCAGGAAAGAGCAGTGAATCAAACCCAGTGTGTCTGGGACTCCAGACAGCCCTTCACCCACAGGCCTACGGCCTCCGCCTGCCCATCTTCCATGGCATCTGGGAGAAGTATGACAGAGGCCACTGAAGCCTCAAATAGGGACAGCTCACAGGTTGTGGGGGACCAGGGATAATGGGTGAGGCCATATCTGGAATTATGAAGGAGTATCCTCTGGAGCAAAGTTGGAGAACATCTTGCACTCAGGCTGTTTAAGGCCCGCTGAATCATTTGATCTGGCCCTGCCAAGGCAACAGCAGGCAGGACTCAAAATTCAATAAATCTAGGTGCTTTTTTCATAGCAGCATAAATTTATATTAAGTGAATTATATTAACCAAATCCTATCCAATGAAGAGCTAATATGCTAATTAGACTGAACAGCAGAACGACCATCTGGATCTTCTGGATGAAGCTGGGGCTGTGAGGGCCAGCTGATGCAGCCAGGGCTGTGAGGGCAGAGCTCTTTGCATGAATTTCATGCATCAGGCCTCTAGTTATGTTATAAATATGCAAATAGCCCTTGGCAAAAAAAGATTCCCCAACCCTGCTCTAGAGTAAAGCCCACCAGGTGTTGAGCATCTACTGATGCATGTGGTGAAACCAGAGATGACAGGAATAGGTGCTGAAGATTCCCTGGAGTTCAGAAAGCTCTGACCAATGACCTCAGTAAGGCTTTGGTGGGAAAGCAGAGTTGAGACACTGTTGTTCTTGTTCAAAGGCCTCAGGGAATCCAGGTAACCAGGATACATTGCTTTAAGATTTGGAAGCTCACAGATCACTTGTCCTCCAGGTTCGGAAGACACCACACAGGCCCTGCAGAAGCCCCAGCTGAGGCTCATCCTGGTGGAGAAGACAGGGGCTGGGAAGAGCGCCACCGGGAACAGCATCCTGGGCCACAGGTGCTTCCTCTCCAGACTCACAGCCACTTCAGTGACCAGAACCTGTGAGATGGGGATTTGCAGGTGGGACAGGTGGCACATGGAAGTCATGGACACCCCAGACCTTTTTAGCTCCCCAAGACCCAAGACAGACCTGGAGTGCCAGGAGTGAACCCGCTGCTACCTGCTGTCAGCGCCTGGGCCCCACGTGCTGCTCCTGGTGACTCAGCTGGCTGTTTCACTGCACAGGATCAGCAGGCCATGAGCACGCGCAAGGTCCTATTTGGGGACAACATGGTCGCTGGCACCATTGTGCTGTTCACACAAAAGGAGGACCTGGGTGGGGACTCTGCAGGATTTCGTGTGCCACACTGACAACCATGCTCTTCGGGCTCTGGTGGCCGAGTTCAGGGGCTAAGTGTGCTTCTTTGACAACAGGGCAGTGGGCTGGGAGCAGGAGGCCCAGGTGCTGGAGCTGGTGGTGCTTGTGGAGCGCCTGGTGCAGGACCATGTAGGTACCCTCTATTCCGACCAAGTGTACCACCTGGCACAGACACTGGCCTTCTCAACCACTGAAGAACAACTGTGATGGGTGGCAGAGAGGCTGGTGGGCTGCACGTGGGGGGGACAAAGGCGGGGCCTGCTGGGCACACTGTGGGACTGGGTGATGGCTTGGAAGCTGCGCACCCCCCCGCTGCTGGGCGTCCTGTTCAAGCCTGGAGACTGCTCTCCAGAGACTGGTTCCAGGCTGTGGAGGAGACCTCTCCCGAGTCACAGAATGTATCTAGGTAGGACTTGGACCCATTACCTGACAACCACATTCTTCCCTGGTGTCTGTGCCTCTGAGGCCCACAGGTTTTCCTTGTGTCCCTCACCTGGCAGTAGCCTACCAACTCAAAGACAAAAATCCTGCCCACTCCCATCTCCTCCCCCCCGAACCCCTCCCCCCCCCCCCGCCGCCCAAACAAACCAGCCCATGGGACCTGGCCCTGCCAGAGTTCTTTCCTGATCTCTTCTCTTCCTGAAGCCTAACCTGTTGATGCTCTTGCCTGTTTTCCACTGACCTCAGGCTGCCGTGGGAATCCTGAAATCATCCCTGGTCTTCCCAGGGGATCAAAGGCCAGAGCCAACACAAAGCCTCAGTCCAGACCCATTTATTTCAATTGAATATGAATTGTATGAATAAATGCCTTGGGCATTCATGTTGTGTTAATGGAAATCAATATTTGCAGATGTTTGTTCATCTGCCTTATATGCCCATTGAACAAAGACAGTGCTCTGTCATTCCTAACCCCTTCTGCAAAAACCACACACCCAAGTGCAGACACACACACACACACACACACACACACACAGGGTGTGTGCCCATAAGAATACAAAGCACTTAGGAACTGTTCATCTGTCCCAGGAAGGCCATCTTCCTTTGCGTCCCCATTCAGACCCTTCAGCAACTTGAATGCAGAGGCTTCTGCAAGTTCAAGGAAAATTGAACTAGAGACTCAAATTCCTAGGAGCCACTGAGGCCTCCAAAAAGTCTACTTCCAAAGAGGAGTCTTCTCACTGGCTGACACACTGACAGGGTGAGCATAGGCTTTTCAAGTCACAGGTAAATAAAAGAAATGGAAAGGTTTGGACATTTTTATTTCAATATCAAAGTAAAGGGCAAACAGGTCTTAGTGGGCTGCGAATTGGTGATACAAGATGCGGTAAAGAGTCATTCCCTCTGTTCCATGCAGGTCTGGGGGAGTCAGCTCTCTGGTTCAGATTAGATGAGCCAGGTTAGCACGGCTCTCCTGTCCACCCACACTTGCACTGCCCTCAGTGTCTCTACTCTCACAAACAAACTCAATCCCGCCTCCAATTCTGCTGGGTAATCCCAAATATCTTCCCTACAGTAACCTCTGCCTTGTGTCTTCACAAACAAACTCTCCCAGGGGCCTTCACATCACTACAGAGACAGGTAAAAGGGGGAAATAATCTGCAACAGCGGAGTGCATATGGGAGTGAGGCCCACAGCCCTGCCTGGAAACCATTGGGAACACAAAGGGGAAAGCCAGTGCCAAATGCTGAGACTGGACATTTCCTCTGCTGCCAAGGGCATTGTGGTTCAAGGGTTGAGCACAGATGCCAGGGAGGCACTGATAGGAATTTCGATTTTGGGCTTGTCCACTTTCTGGCAAGTTCTTGTCCTGAGGACTTTTTATCCTTTTTTTTTCTGGTTAGCTGTCCAGGTGCATTTTTAATGTGTTGATGCATCAAGGTAAGTGTATAGGGGAGATTTGGGTTATTCTTTGGTCTGTTTTACTATTTTATTTTATTTTAGTTGTGCCTGGCTTTAATGTGGTTTTTGTTATTTTTCCCCTGACTTCATCTGCCCTTGGGTTTAGCTGGCACAAATGGCATGAATTGGTTCTTTGTGCTCTACCTCCCAGACCAGAGTGATTTAAGCTATGTAGTCTCTGGTGAGGGAGGAGACACATAAACCATTTGCTCTCAAGTGCCCTTGGTTGGGGAAGATAAGGTCTTGTGATTAATAAGCTGGCTCCAATCACCCAAACAGTTAATTTTCTCATCTCAGTTTCCATTTGTCCAGGTATTTTTCTAGATTCTTACTATCCTGCTTCGCATGGACCACAGAACCACCTTGCTGGGGAAGCCTGCTGCTTCCCTAACAAGGTGCACACAGACTTGGACTGAAATAATGTGCATCACCGGTGGTGCTAACACTTGACATAGGCAGGATTTCTCATTTTCAGTTTCCTAAATTGAGTTTGTGAACTCTTCAGAACATATTACTGCCTGATTATGCCAATTCTGTAACTTCCTCAGGTTGTTAGCCTTGTGGGTATTGGTGGTGAGTGAGCTGGGAAGATGGTGGCGGTTACCATCACAGCATAACAAATCATCCCAAAGCCTAGTGGTTTAAACCAACAACAATCTTTACTTTTCTCATGAGTCTGCAATCTGGGCAGGATGCAGGGGGGTGGCCCATCTTTGCTCTTTGCTGCTTCATCTGAGGTGGCTCAGTTGGCAGCTGGAGAATCTGCTTCCATGTTGCCTCACTTGCACAGCTGGCAAGTTGGTTCTGCTGGAGATGAAAGACCAGCCAGGGGGGTGGGCCAGTGACTTCAAGTCCTCTTCATGTGGCCTCTCGATGGGCAACCTGGGCTTCCTCACTACATGGTGGCCAAGTGCCAAGCCCACAAACCCTAGGGAGCGAAGAGGCATTTTCCCTATCTCACTTTTGAAGTCACAACCACACCTTAGTTGTCAAAGCAGTCAAAAGTCCATTAAATATCAAGAGGACAAATCCTATAATTCAACAGAAGAAAAAAATATCAAGAGGACAAATCCTATAATTCAACAGAAGAAAAAACAAACTGATTATATGAAAAAATGGATGAGATCGAATATATTGTTTTAGTCATCTTTGGAAAATATAATTAACCACATTAACAAATCACAGTAAATTAAGAAACAAAAATATAATTTACATTATTTCCAAAACATATCCCATATGCTTGAAAGTACATCCCAAACTATTTTTACAACATCTTGAAATATATTCTTTTCAGCTTCTTCCCTAATATTTTCGAGTTTTGTCTTAAAGGTCTCTGATAGCATTGATATTTCCTTCTCCGTGACTTGCTTTGATATTTTCCCCTGAGCACATTTCTCTTTAACTGATTTAGTTTCTTCTTCTAATTTACTTTCATAGATTATCTTCAAGGCCTCTATCTCATGTTGCAGCCTCTCCATTACATTCTTATAGATGGGAGCAGAAAAGTGAGACCTTCCATTCTCCCCCACCAGCTCCACCAGCTCCACCAGCTCCCTCAGTTGAGCTTCCTTGTCAGCTTTCTCTATACTTTCTTTATTATTGAAGGCACAGCAGCAGTTCCCACACTCCTGGATGATGCTTTGCAGGTTTCCTGCCTCCTTTAAAAAGTCATTCAGTGTCTGATCACCCAATTCATCTTTGCGAGTGAACAAGATGATCATGTGTTTCATGGCTGACTTCCCAAAGATTTTCTTGATCAATTTAACCGTATTCTGCTCCTCCTCCGTGTAGCGGCCCAGCTGTAGAACCAGGATGATGGCGTGGGGCCCCGGGAAAGACTGGAGGACACACTGGCTGATTTCCTCACAGGTGTACATCATTTTGTCCTTAGTATCAAAGAGCCCTGGAGTATCCACGACAAGAAGGTTCCTCCCCTCCCATTGTCGCTCTCCTTTCTGACAGGACTTGGTAACAGCATGGGCAGCAATTTTAGAATCAAATTTTTTTCTGCCAAGGATCGTGTTTGCTGTTGCACTTTTTCCACTTCCAGTTTTCCCCACCAGAACAATTCTCAGAATGTTGTCAGGAAGGCCAGACATCTTCTTTCAAGAGGCTAGGGGGTACAGGTACCAACAAGACCTTAAGGAAGGGAATGAGAAGGGGAAAGGGTACTTAGGTAAGTGCGAACCATTCCCAAACCTCTTTTCTTTGTTCTTTCCCTCCCTGAAAATTTATAATCATCTATTCCTCATCTGGAGGAAATAATAAAGCAGAGTTTTCTCATAAAAGAGTACAAGATCCAGGTGCTTTCATAGGAGAACTCACTTAAACCTCTATAAAGCTGATCATCTCAATGATATTTGAGCTATTCCTGGTCATACAAAAAAGAGGGAAATCTTTCAATTCTTTCTCTGAATCAAGTGTGATATTGATCCTAAAGGCTAACAGAGATTTGACCAATAAATAAAGCTACAGATGTGTCTCATTTGGAAATATTCATACCAAAATTTGTTGTGTCAACACATCTTTGAATAGACCAGAGGCCCAGTGTGCAAAATTTGTGCATGGGGGTGGGGAGAGTCCCTCAGCCTGGGATTGGGCCTAAATCGGCAGTCAGACATGACTCTTGCAATCCAGGACTGCTGGCTCCTAACCACTTGCCTTTCTGCCTGCCTGATTACCATTAACTACTCTGCCTGCTTGCCTGATTGCCCCTAACTGCTCCCCTGCTGGCCTGATAACCCCTAATGGCCTCTGCCTTAGCCCCCACCATGGTGGCTTTGTCAGGAAGGAAGTCAGAGATCTGGAAGATGTCTGGTTGATTCGGTCTAATTACCATATTACCCTTTTATTAGTATACATGAAGTAGAAAATTACCTAGTACAGTCAAGACTTTTGACCAAATTCAAAACTGATCCATGTTTAAAGCATTTTATACAATGCAATTAACAGATAATTATCTAACTTAATCTTATATAAATATAATTTAAAATTTTTATCATCACTTTTTCTCTGTAGCTGAGAAAGAGTAGATTATAATGTTAAAATAATGGATTATAAAGTTTTGGGATGAAGAAAAAGTTGATACTTCTCTAACATTATTTTATATAACTGTAAATTTAAATTTTTGTCATCACTATTTTTTTCATGCAGGTGAAAAAATAGTGTATTATAAAGTTAAATGGTGGATTATAAAGTTCATTTCAATAAAGAAAAAAAAGAAAGTTATTCAGCTTCATTGAGAAAAAGAACAAGGAGGAAGGACTAGCTCTACAATGAGTCAAGCATTGTAATTTCTATGATTACAGAAGTGTGATATTGTTGTACCAATAGAGATAAAAGTGAACCAAAAACAGAAAATTCAGAAACAGACCAAATTATTCATACCTTATTCATTTATATTCAATTCAATAACACTATGTTACATTTAGATTCAATAAGACAGCATACCACATCAAAGGAACTAAAGATGTTGTGATAAAGTAACTTTGGGATAACTGTATAACCATACAGAGAAAAGATAAAATTGCATTCATTGCCTCATGCCATTCAAATTGCAAGCAGATTAGAAGTTTAAATGTTAAAAACAAACAAACACCCAAACAAACATATAAATAAAATAAAAAAACATGGGTAACTTATTTGTAACCTGGAGGCAAGGAAAATATTTCTAAGATTTGAAATAGAGCAAAGAGAAGGATGAATAAGTTTGATTACATTAAAATATCACAGATAATGTGGGACAAAAGACACATTTGAAAAATTGAAGCAAAAATGCCAAATTAGGGACAGTAATATTTTTAAGCTTAAAGCAAAGGCGTAAATGTTCCTGTTATACAAAGAAAATTAAAAAGTGCAGAAACCAAATACCAGCAACTTAATAGTAAATGGAGCAAGATATGGGAATAAACATTCAGAGAAAAATGAATTTAAATATACCTTGAATATATCAAAAGACATTAACATACACTCAGAGAAAAATAAATCAAAACACAAAAAATAAAATCATGAAAAATATTAATTAAATCACACCTCTATTTCTGAAATGAGATACTATTTGACACCTCCAGGTTTGGCAAAAGTCCAAATGTTTGCTAGCATAATCTGTTGGTAAAGGTATGAGGGAAGCAGGTCCTCTCCTCCATGGCTGGTGAGAATGGAAAACCATTCCACACCATACAGAAGGGAAGTCAGCACTGTCCTGTGAAAGTACATATGCATTTTCTCATTCATTGTCAATCCTCCATTTTAATATTTATCCCTTAAGTACACTGACAACAATGCAGAAAAATGACACATAATGCTATTTATTGCAACATTATTTGTACTAGCAAAAGAACAAAAGCCTTTCAAATGGTCATCAGTAGGGACTGGTTGAATTACCTAAGATATATTCACACACTGAAGGACTGTCCAACTGTGAAAAGGAATGTGTCTCTCTATACAAGCATGGAGAGGTCTCTAGGACACATCATTAAGTGGAAAAAAAGTGAAGAAAATAATGTAGATTTGAAAATAATGTATCTTACCTAATAATAGACAAACATGGTAATTGACCATACATTCGCTATGCCTCCCATTGGCTTATCAGCGAGATATGCAAATTAACTGCCGACAAAGATGGCAGCTGGCAGCCACTGAGCTGAAGTGAACAGGAGGCTTGCTTACTCCAGTGATGGAGAAAGCCAAGGTTCTCTGCCTGTCATGGCCTGCTCAAAGCTACACTCAAAGCAACAAAGTTTCAATTATAGAAGGTAAATAAACCCCAGATACCTGGTTTCAGCAGGCCATGGACATGGAGCTGGAGAGAGTAGGAGGCTTGCTTGCTCCAGTGATGAAGGAAGCCAGCCTGCCACTGGCTCTGAGCTGCACTCAAAAAGCAACAAAGTTTAAATTATACAAGGTAAATAAACCCCAGATACCTGTTTCCAGTCGCCATTGCCACGGAGCTGGAGCAAATAAAAAAAAGGAAAGGCTGGGAGCTTCAGTAGCCGGGGGCTTGGTCAGTCTGAAAACAGCCATCAGCCCCTCACCCAGGATGGCCAGGCACCCCAGTGGGGACCTCTACTCTGAAGGGGGTTTGAGAAGCCTGCAAACAGCCATCAGCCCCTCACCCAGTCTGGCCAGACACCCCAGCAGGACCCCCACCCTGATCCAGGACACCCTTCAGGGCAAACCAGTCAGCCCCCACCCATGCATCAGGCCTCTATTCTATATAATAAAAGGGTAATATGTAAATTGACCCTAACAGCAGAACGACTGGGAATGACTGGTCACTATGACACACACTGACCACCAGGGGGCAGACACTCAATGCAGGAGCTCCCCCCTGGTGGTCAGTGCGCTCCCACAGGGAGAGTTCTGCTCAGCCACAAGCCAGGCTGATGGCTGCCTGTACAGTGGTGGTGGGAGCCTCTCCTGCCTCCTCAGCAGCACTAAGGGTGTCCGACTGCAGCTTAGGCCTGCTCCCTGCTGGCAAGTGGACATCCACCAAGGGTTGCCGGGCTGCCAGAAGCATGTCTGACTTCCAGCTTGGGCCCGATCCCCCAGGGAGTGGGCCTAAGCCAGCAGGTGGACATCCTCAAAGGGGTCCCAGACTGCAAGAGGCCATAGGCAGGGCTGAGGGACCTCCCCGAGTGCACAAATGTTTGTGCACCGGGCCTCTAGTTTTTATAATAAGGAAGAATATGAACTACATACATACTAGGTGTAGCGGTTAACAATGCAGATTTTTTTTCAATAGATGGAGTTACACATATGTTGATACATATGCGATTTTATATGTATGCTATTTTGTTGTATGACAACAAGTTTCAAATCTTTATATGTCAAATTTTCTGAAAGTGTTAACATTATAGATATTTTTACGCTTAAAAATGTCAAATTTTGTGCCAAGAAAAGAGCATTTGCAGAAAGTTTTAATTCATTACTTTATTTTGAAGTAAAAATTATCATATACTTTGGGAAGCTTAGGGGGAACATGCTCCATCTCAAGATACTTGTGAATGCTGGTTTAAATGCTTTAAAAATGATGATTTTGATGTGGAAGACAAAGAACATCCAGGTCAACCGAAAAAGTTTGAAGACCACCAATTACAAGCATTATTGGATGAAGATGCGTGTCAAACTCAAAAACAACTTGCAGAAAGATTAAACGTTGCTCAGCAAACAATTTCCGATCATTTACAAGCAATGGGAAAGATTTTAAAGGAAGGAAAATGGGTGCCATATCAACTGAAAGAAAGACAAATGGAAAAACCGAAAAGTCATCAGTAAAATGTTGTTTCAATGGCACAAAAGAAAGACTTTTTTGCATCGAATTGTGACTGGTGATGAAAAGTGGATTTACTTGAGAATCCCAAACGCACAAAATCATGGGTTGATCCAGGTCAACCATCAACATCGACAGCAAGGCCAAATCACTTCGGAAAGAAGACAGTGCACGACGTTTGGTGGGATCAGGAAGGTGTGGTGTATTATGAGCTTCTAAAGCCAGGTGAAACTGTTAATAAATAATCAATTGAACCACACTTTGATGGTGAAATGACCAGAATGTTTCAGAAGACACAGCAAAGTAATTTTGCTTCATGATGACACACCATCACACACTTCAAAACCAGTTAAAGACACATTAAAAGATCTTGTCTGGGAAGTATTAACCCACCTGCTGTATTCACCAGACCTTGCTTCTTCAGATTACCACTTGATCTGATCGATGGCACATGCACTTTCTGAGCAGCACTTCAAAACGAACAAGGAAGTGGAAAATTGGGTCTCTCAATTGTTTGCCTTAAAATAAGAAAAGTTCTATTAAGGCGGTATCCACAAATTACCTGAAAGATGGGGAAATGTGTAGCTAGAGATGGACATTACTTTGAATAAAGCACATTAGGTGTTTCTCTTGAAATTATCATATTTTCTGTGATTACAAAATCTTCATTTTTAACTGGTACAACTAGTAAAATATAAGACATATATCTTTCATATATATGAAAAGGCAATAGCATGATACTCTGAAAAATAAACCAACAATAATTTACTTACATGTGGATGGGAGAAGCAGGGTGGAGGGAACAAGAACAGAAGCTGGAAACTGGATTTCTTGGTTACACTAATATTTCATACATTTGATCTTGAGACCATGTAGGTAGCTTACATCATTATACCAAAAGAAAAAAAATGTTTCAAAATACTAAGACCAAAATGAAATGGCAAACAAATATAATTGTATACTGTGGGGTGGATGGACCATATAGGGAATTGGTTCAAGACACTTAAAAAAGCAATAATTTCATTGTCCATCCTTAGTGTTATTAACTTAAGTTTAACAAAAAAAAAATAACCTGAAAAAAATAATATTGTTGCCGTAACTGGTTTGGCTCAGTGGATAGAGCTTCAGCCTGAGGACTGAAAAGTCCCAGGTTCGATTCCAGTAAAGGGCATGTACCTTGGTTGCGGGCACATCCCCAGTAGGAGGCATGCAGGAGGCAGCTGATCGATGTTTCTCTCTCATTGATGTTTCTAACTCTCTATCTCTCTCCCTGCCTCTCTCTAAAGAATCAATAAAATGTATTTAAAAAAATAATATTGTTATCAAAAATCCTATTCTTGCATGTGTGTGTGCAGCTTTGAAGTCCATTGAAAAGCCATCTAATCTAATAAAAGAGAAACATGCAAATTGACTGTGCCTTTGCTACGCCCCAAGCCATGACCAGCAACCAATCAGAGCGACTACATGCAAATTAACCCAACCAAGATGGTGGCTGGCAGATACAGAGCTGGAGCAAGCAGAAGGCTTGTTTGCCCGGCGATGGAGGAAGCCAAGCTTTTTGCCTGCCCTGGCCGGCTGTGGCCTCCGCTAAATGCAATAAAGTTTCAATTATACAAGATAAATAAATCCCAGATACCTGCTTCCAGCCAGCCTCCACTGGGAGGTTGGGTGGCTGGGGGCTATGGCCAACCTGCGAAGAGCCATCAGCCCCTCACCTAGGCTGGCCAGGCACCCCAGCGGTGACCCCGACCCTGAAGGGGCTGTGGCCAGCCTGTAAACAGCCAACAGCCCCTCATGCAGGCTGGCCAGGCACCCTAGGGTACACCCACCCTGAAGGGGCTTTGGCCGGCCTGCAAACAGTCATCAGCCCCTCACCCAGGCAGGCCAGGCACCCCAGCTGGGACCCCCACCCTGAAGAGGCTGTGGCCAGCCTGAAAACGGCCCTCAGCCCCTCACCCAGGCTGGCCACACCCTCAAGGGGTAGAGTCCCTGCTTCAGGGCTTGATCAGCTTGCAAACAGCCCTCAGCTCCTCACCCAGGCTGGCCAGGCACCCCAGGAGGGACTCCCACCCTGAAGGGCCTGGGGCCAGCTTGCAAACAGCCATCATCCCCTCACCCAGGCTGGCCACACCCTCATGGTGTGAGGGTCCACACTGGGTGCCTTGGCCATCCTGGAAACAGCCATCAGCCACTCACCCAGGCTGGCCAAGCACCTCAGCAGGACCCTCCTCCCTGAAGGGGGTATGGCCAGCCTGAAAACAGCCCTCAGCCTTCACCCAAGCTGGCCAGGCACTCCAGTGGGGACTCCCACCTTGAAGCAGGTGTGACCAGTCTGAAAATGGCCCTCAGCCCCTCACCCAGGCTGGCCAGGCACCCCAGTGGGACCCCACCCTGATCCAGGACACCCTTCAGGGAAAACCAGCAGGCTGCCACCCATGCACCAGGCCTCTATCCTATATAATAGAAGGGTCATATACAAATTGACCCTAACAGCAGAGGACTGGAAATGACTGGTTACTATGACACACACTGACCACCAGGGGGCAGATGCTCAATGCAGAAGCTGCCCCCTGGTGGTCACTGCACTCCCCACAGGGAGAGCTCTGCTCAGCCACAAGCCAGGCTGAAGGCTGCCAGTACAGGGGTGGTGGTGGAAGCCTCTCTCCCCTCCTCAGCAGTGCCAAGGATGTCCGACTGCAGCTTAGGCCTGCTCCCTGCTGGCAAGTGGACATTCCCCGAAGGCTGCCGGGCAGCCAGAGGGATGTCTTAGCTTAGGCAAAATGACCTGGGGAGCAGGCCTAAGCCAGCATGTGGTCATCCCCTGAGGGGTCTCAGACCAAAAGAGGGCACAGGCCAGGCAGAAGGACCCCCCCCCCCCCGCCAGTGCACAAATTTTTGTGCACCAGGCCTCTAGTAGAGATAATAATGAGCCCAGTGACAATGACCCTTACTCCCCTTAGTGCCTAGAGTGTGGTTTTCAAATGCCATTTTCCACCAAAAAATTAGGGTTTTATAAATAAAGTACTGATTCTAGGAATAGGCAGAACATGCTTCAATTGAGCCTTCAGTCTCTTGACAACAAGAAAGCTAGGATGCTCTCAAAAATCACTGGGATCTCATGGAAAGGACTTAAGAGCTAACCTCAAGAGAATGCAACTGGACATGGATGAGGCAATGTGAGCATCAATAAAAACTCCAATGAATCAAAGTATCTCAGATATCTTAGAATACACGAGTTCATAACAAGGCCTTCTGCTTAAAATAGTCAATCGCTCCCTTGGGAGTGTGCTAGGAAAGCATCTTCTTGTTATGAACATTGACAAATAAAGGGAAAGAATTGAGCATTTATCTTGTCTTTCAGATACCACTGTACTTCATGGAAATGAGAGAATGGTTGAAGGGAACTTTCTTTTTAGAAGATTTTTCCATCTAATAACTAAGGGAAGAATGATAGGATCTGAATCATCACTGTTAGGTTTGATTGAGTAATTGAATCAATACCCCTCCCCTGGGAACTGGCTTTTCAGGCTATTTCACTATGGACATTAACTTTGCTGAGACCATATTTCACTTGCGGTGACCACATTCCATTATCTCCCCTCCTGGCATGCATAGAGAAGTCTCTGTCTAGAAAAAGCCTTCCGAAAGTCCTTTAAAAGCCTCTGACTCCTGTCACTGGGGGTGGGAGCCATCCCGGCTCAGCCACCTGGTGTGCGGATGATCCAATAAATTCCTAATCCCTCACCACTCTGGCCTCGTACATTCCTCCTTGGTGACCTAACAATCACTTCTGATCTTTAATAAAATTTAGGCCATCATTAACATCGATTAATGTCAATGAAAGAGAGACAAACAAATATTATGTGCTTCTGAGGGTCGTTTACAGCTCAACCTATGATGTACTCCCACCAAATTGTCAAACCTGAGTCAGATCAAGCCTCTCCTTAAATATTGCTTCCCACAAAACACTGGAACTAGAAGGGAAGGTAAAATGACACCCTGAGAATGTTAATCAACAAAATGTAAACTGCGCTCTTCTTTTGGGAAAAAGACTTCTTCCTTCTTACACAGAGAAATTTTCCAGAAAGAAACAGGGAAGGTGAGAAAGCTATATATTAAATTAAATACATGAGAAACCAAACAATTGCAATTTATGAATCTTAATTGGATCCAACTTCAAACAGTTTTTTAAATTATGAGACAATCAGGGGAATCTGAAGGCAAGTGGTAAATTGTAAAAAATTCTATTTGCCTTTTGAAGCCTGATTAAGGTCATATTTTTAAATGGTTTCAAATATTTACTGATAAAATGAAACAATGATATTTGCTTCAAAATAATGTGGGGTGGCTGGGGAGTGGTGAGTATAGAGATGAAACAAGATTGGCATCACTTAATAATTGTGGAAGCTTGGTCTAGGTCCGTGGTTGGCAAACTGCGGCTCCCGAGCCACATGCGGCTCTTTGGGTCCTTGAGTGTGGCTCTTCCTAAGCCTTAAGAGTACCCTAATTAAGTTAATAACAATGTACCTACCTATATAGTTTAAGTTTAAAAAATTTGGCTCTCAAAAGAAATTTTAATCGTTGTACTGTTGATATTTGGCTCTATTGACTAATGAGTTTGCCAACCACTGATCAATGTAGATGGAAGTTCCTTGTATTGTTCCTTTGTTTGAGTAATTAACATTTTTCAACAATAAAAATTTGATATGTGTGTAATATAACTACTGCTGACATTCTATAACAAGCACCTTGATAATTTTTTGTACATTATCTCACCTACTCACCCGTAATAGCCTGCAAAAAGCTCATTTTATTATTTAACTTTTTATTTTATTTTATTTATTTATTTTTTAAAAATATATTTTATTGATTTTTTACAGAGAGGAAGGGAGAGAGATAGAGAGTTAGAAAATCGATGAGAGAGAAACATCGATCAGCTGCCTCCTGCACATCTCCCACTGGGGATGTGCCCGTAACCCAGGTACATGCCCTTGACCGGAATCGAACCTGGGACCTTTCAGTCTGCAGGCTGACGCTCTAGCCACGGAGCCAAACCAGTTTCGACTATTATTTAACTTTTTAAATAAAGACATTGATGTCGCTTGAAAATGCTGAGACACTTGCCTAAGGTCACAGTGCTAATAGGTATAGGGCAGAGCAGGGCATCAAATTCCAAGTCCATCTGACTACCACCTTCCCTACTAACCACTGCACACATCGGCCTCCTCTCAGTGTCTTCTCAGACCCAGGATTCTAAAATTACATGGAATCAGAGCTAGATCAAGAGAGGGCAGGGAGGAGAGTCCACACTCTTTCCAGACAGAACACTTTTAGGAAGCCTGCAACTAGGGCCATTAAGTGGAGGGTTTCATATACATTGTTCCTGCAGAATAGCCATCCTCTACCCATGAAAAGGATTCTGCAAACTGCAGTCCAGATATCCTCTTCCCTTAGTGATGTGGGCAACCCAAGGAATCACCACAGTCTCAGGGACCCTGCTTCTTTTTCTGTAGAAAGAGGGAGTTAAACAGGTCAGTCTCTAAATTGCCCTCAAGCTCTAAAGACATTCCTTGGGGACACTCAATTCCTGTCCAGGGAAAAGGAGGGGTTGTCAGGCAGCCCTCAGTGTCTATCAGCGCAGCAAATGCATGAAGGTGCACCAGTCAGCACAGATGTGTCCTGATCAATATGAGACATGTAACATCTATAATAATAAAAGCGTAATATGCTAATTAGACAGAATAATGTTCAGACTGCCTTGTGGATGAAACTGGGGTTGTGAGGCTCAAGGCAAGCCTCCACAGCTGGGAGGGCTGGCTGAGGCAGACAGCCCCGGGGGGCTGGGAGGGCCAGCCAAAGCAGGTAACCTGGCCTGCGAGGACCAAGACCCTTGCACAGATTTTGTGCATCAGGCCTCTAGTTGTACTAATAAAGCTCCAGACTCCCCTCCCTACCCTCTATAATTACCCTCTGGCAGCATCCCCCCCGCTGCTGTGCTGCTGGCACAGAACCTGGTCCTTCTTGGGACCAGAACCCACACCATGAACACTCCATGGACCTACTGCCCAAACAACGCTAGTGCTCAGGGCTGCTTCACAGCCAGACTCACCTTCTTTTCAACCCATCGATGAGTTCTCAAATGTTCTCCAAAGACACTCTTCCAGCTGCTGCTTTATTTTAACTGTGAAGTAAAAGTGTTCACACCCTTTTAAACCAATGAGCCAGGAAGCTCAGATTGGGTGGAATCAATGGAGGACTGTTTGCCTTTAAATAGACAGTAATATTTCCTCTAATTTGGTGGATGCTTCTGTTTTGCCAAGTTGAAACCTTTTACTCCAAGTGCTTGCTCTTGTACCAGAATTACCAAAGCTATATTTGGTGTTTTGAGTTACAGTAGTAGATCCAAAGGCCCTTATTAAATGGCATAAATCCTGCTCCCCAAAAGCCAGGCACAGTGTCTGTCAACTTCCCTGGTGCAGTGGGAGACTGCAGGATCATTCTGGAAGAAGAAAGTTGGACATAGGGCTTGGTGTACCCTTGGGTCTTGCTGGTGATGGTACAATATGGGTTTTGAGTCTATTCTTTCAGGAGGGTCTCAAGTTACTCATTCAGAAATTAACAAAATTCATGTACAAAGCCAAAGGGGTATAAACCATTGGGAGCCAAATGGAAACGAGGAAGGAGAGGCCTGGGAAAAGTCTCCCAATGATCACAATCTCTGTTTTTGTTTGTTTGTTTTTTCATATGTTTCTTGCAGGGTTGAATGTCTACATTAAATGACACATTATGATGAACCCAGGGGGTATATGCAACCTTCCCTCACAACCTTCTTACCTTCTCCCTCTCCAGACCCAGACAGAGGCAGCTTACCCTAGAGTTACCAGTGGATGGATCCAAAAGGATCGAGAAATTGTTTCCAGGTCAGAGGCAGGCTGTTGAATCTCTCATGGTTGACAAGATGTTCTAGTTCTCTGTTGCATCACCACAAATAGATTAAATTTTGATTACACATTTTGTTTCACTAGATTGAGAAAGTGGGTTAGTCAATGCCTAAGCTTGAGGATAGGTACTAAGTGGACCAGATGTGCCATGAAGTAGAGCACAATAGGGTTACTACCCATGGAGGGAAGCAGATAGATTTGGAAATGTTGGTGTAAATGGCCATATTATTGGACCAATTATTGGTATGAATGACTTTGCTCACCTTGAAGGAACCCAGGTAACAGTTTTCCTATTTCCAGTAAAGACACAGATCAGGACCAGCTACAAAATTCATAAGTTCTGGCACAAAAGGAAATTACCAGGCCCATTGTTTAAAAATCATGAAGAATTTGAAAATTACATTACAGAGCTTTCTACCCTCTAAGCACAGATCCTTGAGCAAACCTACAAGTCACACATCCATGATGCTCACCCTGACAGGCTGCATATATATGAGTCCAGAATAGAGTCAGAACTGCATCTCCTGATCAAAATTCCTCCACCAGTGCCCCAGTTTCACTTCATTCTCCATATTCCCTGAAAGAAACTTGTCCTGCCAGAAGCTGCCTTTTATATTTTCATGGACTACTAATTGCTTCTCCACGCACATTCCTAGGTTCCCAAAAGGGAAGAGGCATGTGGTTGAAATAGAATCCATAGATGCCATAGGGAATAGAATGTGGGTCTTGAATGGTCCTAGCTGTGAGTTCATTGGCAATGGAGGAGCATCTGGAACATGGCTCCCACCCCTGAACCCTCTCTTAGGACTGACCTCCTCTAGGAGTCCTTTGATAGAAGGGATTTTGCCTCATGTCTCTCCTGTGCTGTTCACTTGGCCATGCTTCTAGTCCTTAGGAGCTCCTTTCCACACCCAGCTCTGCTGTGAGCCACCTGTCTCTCTGCTGTGGGTCCCCACCTGCAACTCCATGAAGGTGCTCTCCCCCCTCCCAGGATGCTGCTCCTTCCACTTAGTCAGAAGGAAAGAGATGAATGTAGAGAAAGACATCGCTTCCTATTTTACACTTCCCTATTATTCTTTCCCCCCCTTTATTCTTTACATTATAGACATACATGTCAATGTGGAAATATGTGGGCTTTTTTTTAAAGACTGGGGTTATTAAAATATATTTCTTTAACTTCTATCAGAGTCTGCCTTGTGGAGTTCAAGGCTTTGTATGCTGCTATGTTCTAGTTAAATTCAAAGCTCAAAATTATTACAACTTTGCAAAAATAATAACCGAAGGTGAAAGGAATTGTTTCTTGAACTGTCCTGAAACTTCCATAATGAATAATTAACTTGGTATATCAGTTGCCCATTGCTGCCATAACAAATTACCAAACATTTAGAGTCCTGAGACAATTGAAATGAATTTTCTTAGAGTTCTGGAGGTTAGAAGCCTGAAATTAGTCTTATGGAGATAAAATGAAGGTATCCTCAGAGCTGTTGGTATCTCTAGGAGAAAATACATCACTTGCTTCTTCCAGCTTCTAGAAGCTTGCAGAATACCTTATTTTGTGATCACATCACTCCAATCACTGCTGCCACCATCACATTGCCTTCTTCCTCCTTTGATCTTGCCTCCCTCTTCTGAGGGCCTTAGGGATTACATGTTGGACCCACTCAGATAATCCAAGACAATCTCCCCATCGCAGTCATTAACTTCATTACATCTGCAATAAGGTAATATTTATATGTTCTGGGGATTAGGAATGCTTAAATGGGGTTGGGGGTGTAATTTTCAGCCTACTACATGTGGATAGGTTAACCTCTCTGTAACTCCCTTTTCTGATCTTTAAAATGGAGAATTGACTTCATAGGATCAGTGTTTATACGAGGAAGTGGGGTTCTGCTGTAAAAGAAATGCTCAAAATATGGGTGTGGTTGTGGAATTAGGAAATTCACAGACGCTGGGAGCATTCTGGGGCACTTGACAAAAAATGCCTAGATATCCTTGAAGAGTCTGTTGCTGGGAATTTGAATATTAAAGGTGAGATCTCAGTTCAAAGTAAGGACCATGGTATTGGACACTGGAAGAAATGTGATACTTGATACGATGTGTGATATAAGTCACTGACTTACGTTCTACTTCTGGGTGGAAAAAAGAGCTTGAAAGCAATACACTTGCGTTTCCAAAGACAGTTTGGAGGGTATAGCCTAGTTTGTCCTTGTAAAATGCAACAGTCAAGACATGAGAGCAATGCATCTACAAGCCAAGGACCTCCAAGGGTTGCCAGCAGCCACAAGGAGCTGGGACCCAGCAAGGATCCTCTCCAGCACCTTCAGAGAGAAGGTGGCTCTGCCAACCATTTTCTGCTGGAGCCCTAGAACTATGGGCCATAAGTTTCTGTGGCTTTAAGCTACACAGTTAGGGGTACTATGTTACATCAGCCCTAGGAATCTCACACAACACCTTTCTCTTTCTTCCACCTTTTCTTCTGCCTTCTTCATGTTCCATCCACTCAGTATCCCAGAGATTTTCCCTTATGCATGAGCTTGTGTTTACTAGAATAGTCTTTCCCACCGCCACCCGCACATCTGGCCCAGGTGGACCACAGAGGCTGCTGATGAGTGAGGTCCTGGCTTTCTCAGAAAGACCTTTAAACTCTGCCTGACCCTGTCTCTCAGCAATGCCTCACTGCCCAGGGCTCCCTACCCTATAATCAGCGCCACTACATTCTCTTTAGTTTTAATGTTTCTGCACTCAGACCTCTTACTGAAGAATTTAGTGGTTCCCAATAATATATGCAGCACCAAAACAAACTGCCAAATTCTTTCTCTTTCCGAGAGAAAGTTGAAATGAAGGGCTCCTGGAATCTTAAGGGAGTGGGCAGACTACCAGGTTGGTATGAGCACAGCACGTCCTAAGACCATCTCTGCCTGAGAGCATGCTTCAGGCCCACTGGCATGAGCCCACCTCACAGTCTAACAGAAGAAGACATTCATAGAAAAGAGTACATAGTTTTACAAAAACTCACAGCCAAAGACAACAGTATGGTGGTTACTAACAGAAAAGAGGATGGGGGTGTGTAAGTGGTAAATGGAGTCAAATATATGGTGAGGGAAATAGACCAGAATTTTGGTGGTGGGTATACCATGTAATATACAGATAATGTACCATATGATTTCACACTAGAAATACACATAATATAAATAGCCAATGTCACCCCAATATATTTTAATTTTAAAAAGTACAAACAGTTACATGTGATAAACAGAGTAGGGCCTCATTCTTTGCAAAGTAAAACAAAAAGAGCATTCTTGCATTTAAATACACAGGGGCCACCTTCCTCGGCTGGCAGCACACAATGCTAATGTGTCTGACAGGGTGTCCCCTTCTGTTAACATCAGTGACACTGGTTTTGTTCCATGAGCAACAGAGCAGATTGTCACATTAGCACTTCAGCACTAGTGTCTGCCATTAACACGTGAAATGCAGTCAGGAAAGCTATGTGGGTCTGCTTCTGCAACTAGCAGCATCTATCGTTTTAGACAAAATAATAATCCCTCTGAGGCCTGGAATCTCTACAGAGAAGAAGATAGATAAGTGTCAGATCATCTAAGTCTGATGCCTTCCAAGGAATTACCCCATACACCAATATGTGGGCCTTGCCCATGAGAACAAGTCCTCAGACTCTCCCAGTGGTTTGAATCCTGATCCCTGGCTGCTTACCCACACTTCCTCCCAGATGTTGGTTGGTTGTAGTGATAAACCTGTGATAGCAAACAGGGTTCCCCATGGAAGACCACTTGGAGGGACCAGTCCTGGGACTCTTGGCTTGAGGGGTCTGTGTGAAGGAGCAATATCACTGCGGGCCTCTGCTCCCATGGTTTGAGTGCCTGGGGTCATCAGAGTCGTGTATAGTTACAGACAGTGACAGATCCCAGGCCCATCATTGCGTAGCACCAACAGCTGGGCAGGCAGGAAGCATGGAAGCAAATGTGCTTCTCCCACAGTCTCTGCCACTCTCAGCACACCCTCCGCTCCCTTCCTTACTCATCTGAAGAGACTTTTTAATCCTCTTTCTCCAAACCTCATTCGTTTGCTTGCACAACCCTGAATTCTTAGCCCTTCCATGACCCTTGGGGCAGAAGAAGAGGCTCCTTAGAACAGGAACCAGGAAAGAATTCAGAGGCTGCTGGATCCACCTGTTAACATTCAGTCACTTGCCTCTTTTCTGGGATTTTCAGTTTGGTTTCCACAATTTCTGATGTTATCTGCATTTCTTCCTTTTGGGTTTAGTTTGATGTCCTTATGTGCTTTCTTACTACTGATAACTGCTGTAAGTACATCTTTACCAAGGGGCAAAGGTGCAATTTTAATGTATATCGAAGTGTATCACAGCACAATTTTTTTTTTTTGCTTCCCATAATCCACTCAATTTCTAAGAAATGAGCTTCAGGATGTTATTGTCAATTCACTTTTCCACAGGAAAGCATGCATCCTGCCTCCACCACAGCACTTTCCAGCCCTCACTTACTCCTTGTTCTGTTTAAGTCATCACTTAAAGTTTTGGACACAGCACAGGCTAGAACGGCTAGGTTATAGGGCCCATGTTCCCTTATCTGTGCCTGCTGAAGTGCTTAGAGAGGTGAGAGGAGAAGGCGTGGCCAAGAAGAAACCTCACCATGGAGATCACCCTGAACAGTGTTTAGGATCTATTCGGAACCCTTCTGGGGTGGTGCTGGCCTGAAATTAAAATGGAGGAGTTCCCCTATGAGTCTCCAAACCCTCACCTGTTCCTCCTCCCGAGCAGTCACAACACTTAGTACTTTGACTCTGACATGAGCCAAACAAAATAGATTCTACTCTGAATTGAACCGGTGCTCATGGATGTTGCCATCTTTCAAGTTCTAATGATGACATTCTCAAAGCTTAACATGTGAATAAACAGCTAATGCAGCCTCATTGTTTTGGAATATTTTTTGAAGAAATATCACAAGGAAATATCACTTGAAATTAGAATTAAGGGGTTCATTTCTGAGCTGTGAAAGACCATAAATGACTATTTGGAAATATAAGGAGACACCAGCATTTCTCCTATCCTCTTCAAGTATAACACATCTGCATTGATTGGAAAGCCTAGGACTCCAGACAAACATAGCAACTTGGAAGGCAATGGCACCTGTTGCCTAGGCCCCATTTAGCAATAGTTCATTGAACCCCACTGAACAATCACAAAAAGGGAAAACTAAACTATATAAAATCCATGCATTCAGCAAGAAAGAAGATGAGGGGAGCTAGCAGAGTAACCACCATCTAATCTAAAACTACTGAGTGGGTTTCCATTTTCAGACAGGATTGTGAGGGGCCCTGCAGAGTTATAGCTGGTGGAACAACCATAGCTGGTGAAATTTTTTACAATTAAAGTATCTAAAACTGCCCTAAGGTAATATAGCAAATGAAGAAATGTTAATCTTTTACAATGGACCAAATTTAGTAACAAGAGTGAGAATCTGGGTTGTACTTAACCCATGACTCCCCGACTCACCTTCAGCTCAGCTTAAAGGAAACTCCATTCTGAGCAGATGCAGTAAAGAAAATGGGGCTACTGCTCCCCTCAGTTTACCATCAAGTATATGCTACCTTACCAATAGGGGCAGGCTGGCAGCATTTCCCATGATGCCCTTTAACTCTTGTTTGCAGAACTAAACTGGTGAGCACAGCCAGCAGCAACTTCCTGCTTCTCTAGTCATAGCACAGAGGTCCTATCCCAGGCACAACAGGCTAAGAATACTGTGGACCCAGCATCCCACACTCCAGCTCCCTCATATGTTGGAGGGTCCATCCTGGGAGAGGCAGGTTGAGAAGACCAGAGGCAAACATCCTTTGATCAGGCCCCAGAGCTGTGGCTCAGAGCTTTAGTGCAGGAATGAAAAAAGTCAATAATTACAGAGAACTCCAAAGCTCTCCTCAAAAGAAATGACTTTATTTGAAGCAGAGTGTGGGAAGTTCACAGGAACTCTTGAAAACTGTGAAGGTTTTAGTGGTAAGTAATTTAGAGGAGTCTGGTAATCCTATAGGAGCTTCAAGAGAAACAATGGGTCAGCCATTTACTAGAAAGAACCAGGAAAACAGACATGTACAGAGGGTTGTTCTAGAATCTGAAAGACCAGCCCCCAAAACCACCCATGTAAAGGAAACAAATTTTATTTATATCAGATTCTGGAGCATTTTATGCCCAAAGACATTGTCAAAAGCAGGAGAGAAAACAGATGGCAATTAGTAGACCTAACAGCTGGGTATAATACCAATGGAGACATGGAGCTTAACAAAGATTAAAAGAAAGAGAGAAAGAGAGCACGGCTAAGACTATTGTCATTCAGGGTGACATCCCAAGGCTGCACTTGCTGAGGAGCATCATCAGAGGTTTCACACTGAAGGGGAAATAAACTTCCCCTATGAGTCCAGCCATGTCACTAAACCAACTTGCAAGCAACAGTTAATTGAACCCTAGAAATGCAGAGGTGAATCACTATCCAGAGCACTGCTCTACATTACTTAAAGCACCCAGTTTATTAGTGAAACTCCAAGACATACTACAAAGAAACATGAAATTGTGACCCAGGGAGTGACAAAAATTCAGGCAACAGTAACTCTCTGTGAGAAGGCCAACATATTTCATTTGAATAGCGTGCTTCAAAGCAGCAGTTAGACATATGTTTAAAGAACTGAGGGAAATAATGTTTAAAAAAAAGGAAGCCATGATGACAATACCTCATCAAATAGAAATGAAAATTTTACTAGAGAGGCTCAATGGTAGGTTTGAAACAGCAAAAGAAAGGAAAAATGATTGGTGTAAAAATAACAGAAGTCAAGTGGAAATAGACAATTCAATAAGAATAGTTGCATATTTCAACATCCCACTTTGGATGATGCATAGAGCAAAGGTCAGCAAGGTTGAGATGTGGTGACCAAATACATTTATCACTGGAGCACTCCACTCAACAACAGCAGATAATACATTCTTTCAAATGCACAAAGAACATTCTCCTAAACAGACCGTGTGTGAAGCCATAAAATAAGCCTCAGTAAATTTAAGAGGCTTGAAACCATACAGAGTATGTTCTCCAGCCATAATGAAGGAAAATTAGCAATCATTAACAGAAAAAAACTTGAGGAAAAGGACTAAATATATGTTTTTTAATCCTCACCTGGGGATGTTTTCCCATTGATTTTTAGAGATAACGGAGGGGAAGGGAGGAGGTAAGGAGAGAGAGAGGGAGAGAGAGAGAGAGAGATCAATTGGTTGCCTCCCACACTCATCCTCCTATCCTGACATTGGGCCATGGATTGGACCTGCAATCCAGTTACATGCCCTTGACTGGCAATCAAACCTGCGACCCTTCAGTGCTCAGGCCTATGCTCAAATTGCTGAACACCCCAGCCAGGGAAAAATCAATATTAAGCAACACAATTCTAAATTACCAAGGATTCAAAGAAGATATAAAAAGGGAAATTATAAATACTTTGAAATGAATAGAAATGAAACAAAAACCAACCAACCAAACAAACAAAAAACAACAACATAGCAAAACTCATAAGGTGTAGCCAAGGCGATACTTAGAGGAAATTTTATATCTGGAAATATACATGTAGCAATATTAAACCAAGGAGAAAGATCTCAAACTAGTATCCTAATATTCCACATTAAGGCAGTGATTAAGGCAGGAAACAAAACTTAAAGCAATTACAAGCAGGATACAATAAACTGTAAAAGTGGAAATTAATGAACTACTAAATAGAAAATCAGTACAAAAAAAACAAAACTTGGTTCCTTGGAAATATCAACAAATTGACAAATATTTAGTCCATTTGATAAAAAAAATATAGAGAATTAATAAAATCAGGAATGAAAAAAGGGGGCATTATTACTGAGCTTATAAAAAAATTTCTATATTTTATAAACAATTTTAGGCTCTCCAAATTAGATAGCATAGATAAAATGGAAAAATTTATAAACTACCAAAACTGACTCAAGGAAATATGGACATCTACATAGATCTGTAATATGTAAAGGGATTAAATTACTAATACAAAATATTACCTAGTACAAAGAAAACCTTAAGTCCAGATTCTATCAAACATTTAAGGATTCATATAAATTCTTCACAAACTCTTCCAAAAAATAGAAGAGTACGAACACATTCTAACTTATTCTACAATGCCAGTATTGTCCTGATACCAGACCATAAAAAGGTAACACAATAAGAGAAAACCACAGGTCAATGTCTCCTATGAATATGGATGCAAAAATCCTCAACAAAATATGGCAAAAATCCAGCATTATATATAAAAAGTAGTATACACCATGACTCAGTAGAATTTATCCCATGAATGCAATATTAGTTTAACATTCAGAAATCAATTAGTGTAACAAACCTTATCAATAGAATAAAGAATATCAGTTCATGTGATACAACATATTAACAATATAAAACATAAAAAATTTTTCATTATCTCAATAAATAAAGAAAAATCATTTGACAAGATCCCAAATCCTTTCATGATAAAAAAAAAAAATCTTGGGTACAACAGAAATATACCTCAACACAACAAAGGACATATTTGACAAGCCCACAGCTAAGATCATATCCAAAAGTAAAAAAAAAATTGAGAGCTTTTCTCTAAGGTTAGAAAAAATACAAGTATGCCCACTCTTATCGCTGTTATTCAGTATAGTACTGGAAGTCTTAACCAGAGCAATTATGCATGAAAAAGGGCATCTATATCAGAAATGAAACAGTAAATTTGTTTCCATTTGCAAATGACATGTGAAAATCCTAAGGACTTTACAAAAACAAACACAAAATCATGAGAAATAATAACTAGATTCAGTAAGTTTGCAGTATACAAAATCAATATAAAAATATAAAAAATTAGTTTCATTTTTATATACTAATAATGATTTATCAAAAATATAAATTTAAAAATAATCCCATTTACTGTGACATCATAAAGAATAAAATACCTAACAGTTAATTTTACCCAAGAGTTGAAAGACCTAGATATTGACAACTAAAAGATAATGATGAAAGAAATTGAAGAAGACAAAAATACATGGAAAGATATTTTGTGCTTATGGATTGGAAGAATTAATCTTTTTAAAATGTCCATACTACTTGAAGTGATCTACAGATTCAAGGCAATTTCTATCAAAATTCAAATGGCAAACAACAGGGGGTGGAGGACATGAGGAGGAGCAATGGAGGGATAAGGACACATATATAATACCTTAATCAATAAAGAAATTTTAAAAAATCAAATGGCAATTTCCGCAGGAATAGAAAACAAAACCTAAAATTTTTATAGAAACACAAAATTCCTGAATAGCCCAAGCAGTCTTAAAACAGAATAACAAAACTGGAGGCATAACACATCCTGATTTAAACTACATTACAAAGCCATACTAATCAAAACAGTATGGTATCTGTATAAAAACAGACATATTAATCAATGGAAGGAAACAAAGACCCCAGAAATAAATGGTCAATTAATTTACAACAAATGAATCAAGAATATACAATGGGAAAAGGATAGTCTCTTCAATAAATGGTGCTGGGAAAACTGGATAGCCATGTGTAAAGAATGAAATTGGACTCCAATTTGACACTATACACAAAAATCAACTCCAAGGGGTTTAAGACTTGAACACATGACCTGAAACCATAAATTCCTAGAAGAAAACAAGGGGGTGAGCTCCCTGCAATTGGCCTTGGCAATTGTTGTTTGGATTTGACACCAAAAACAAGGAAACACAAGCAAAAGTAAGTGGGCTTACATCAAATTAAAAAACTTTTGCACAGCAGAGGAAACTATCAACAAAGTGAAATGGCAATCTATAGAATGGGAGCAAGCCATATCTGATAAGGTGTTAATACCTACAGTAATAAAAGAGAAATATGTAAATTTGTCATCACTCCACTACACCCAGCGGCCAATCAGGATGAGTATGCAAATTAACCCAACAAAGATAGCGGTTAATTTGCATATATAGGCATGGAGGGAATACTGAAGACACCTGAAGATGGTGGTGGCCACAGAGCTGGAGTGAGCAGGAGGCTTGGGTTGCTCCTGGTGATGGAGGAAGCCAAGCTTCCCACTGGCCATGGCCTCTGCTCAAGGAAGAGCTGAAAAAAAAAAATGAGAAGCTGACCTCCGCTCTATGAGGGGCTGGAAAAAAATGAAGGGCCTGGGAGCCTGGATCGCCGTGGGGTGTGGCCAGCCTCAAAATGGCCCTCAGCCCCTTAGCAAGGCTGGGCAGGCACCACAGTGGGGGCCCCCCTTGAAGGGGATGGGGCCAGCCTGAAAATGGCCCTCAGCCACTCACACATGCTGGCCATGCCGCCATGGCATGACGGTCCCCTCTGGGGGGTGTTGCCAGCCTGCAAAAAACTCTCAGCCCCTCACCCAGGCTGGCTACACCCCCCTAGGGAGGACCCTCCCCCCATGGGGGCATGGCCAGCCTGAAAACTACCACAGGCCCCTCACCCAGGCCACCCCACGCTCCAAGGGAACCCCCTCCCTGATCTGGGACACCCTTCAGGGCAAACCAGCTGGCCCCCACTGTGCACCAGGCCTCTATCTATACTAATAAAAGGGTATTATGCTAATTATACTGGGAGACCTTCCAAGAGACCTTCTGGACGTTCTTCTGCGCAAAGAAATAGTGGCAGAGCTGAGGTAGAGGAGATTAGAGGCCAAGAGGGGAAGCCAGTTTGGGTGATCAGGCCAGGATGGGATGGCAGTTGTGGGAGATCAGGCTGTTGGGGAGGGGGGGGTTGGGGGTGATCAGGCTGGTGGGGGGGGCACTTTGGAGTGTGCATGCCAGCAGGGGGCCAGTTGGGGGCAAGCAGGCCAGTGGGGAGGGAACGTCGGAGCAAGTAGGCCAACAGGGGGTCAGTTGGGGCCAAGCACACTGGCACGGGGGGCAGTTGGGGGTGATCAGGCTGCTGGGGGGGGACATTTGGGGGCAAGCAGGCTGGAGGTGGGGGTAGTTGTGGGCGAACAAGCTGGCAGGCAGAGTGGTTTGGGGCAATCAGGCAGGCAGGCAGGTGATTGGTTAGGAGCCAGCAGTCCTAGATTGCGAGAGGGATGTCCGACTGCAGGTTTAGGCCCGATCCCTGTAAACCGGCAGTAGGACATCCTTTGAGGGGTCCCAGATTGGAGAGGGTGCAGGCTGGGCTGAGGGACAATGCCCCCCGCACCTGTGCACAAATTTCGTGCACCAGGCCAGTAGTACAAAATATATAGGGAAATCATATAACTCGGTAGCAACCCTAAGCAATCCAATTTTTAAAATTGGGCAGAGGAACTACATAGACATTTTTACTAAGAAGACATATTGATGGCCAACAAGAAAAAGTGCCAAACATCACAAATTATGAGGGGAAATACAAATCAAAACCTCAATGAGATATCACCTCACACCTGTTAGAATGGCTATTATAAAAGACATAAAAATAATAAGTGTTGGTGAGGATTTGGAGAAAAGGGAATCCTTGTACACTATTGGTGGGAGTGTAAATTGGTTCAGTCACTATGGAAGACAGCATGGAGAGTTATCAAAGAATAAAAATAGCACTACCATATGATCCTTATGGAAATCTATCCAAAGGCAATGAAAACAGCATCTCAAAGAGACATTTGTACTCCCATGTTCATTGCAGCATTATTCACAATATCCGAGATATGGAGACAGCCTAAGGGTATGTCTACGGATGAATAATTGAAGATTATGTGAGATATATATCTACAGGGGTGGGTTTAAAGTTGTGAGTACAGGAAATCAATAATACAATAAACAATAAATAAACATACAAGAATAAACTCTGTGATTTGAATACTCACAACTATAAACCTACTTTTGACCATCGTGTGTGTGTATGTGTGTGTGTGTGTGTGTGTGTGTGTGTGTTCTGCCATGAGATAAGAAGAACATGTTTCCATTTGAAAATGGACCTTGAGAGCATTTGCTAAGTGAAACTCATCAGACAGAGGATAATAAATACTATGTGATATCACTTTTTAAAAATATATTTTTCTTGATTTCAGAGAGGAAGGAAGAGGGAGAGAGAGCTGCATGCTGCCTACTGGGGATTGAGCCCACAATCCTGGCATAAGCCCTGACTTGGAATCAAACCCTGATTACCAGGGGCTAGTGGATGGGGGAAATGGGGAGATGTTAGTTAAACAGTACAAACTTCCAATTAGAGATGCATAGGTTCTGGAGATTGAAAACACATCATCATAATTATAGTTAATAATCCTCTATTATGTACTTGAAAGTTGATAAGAGAATAGATTTTAAATGTCCTCACCACAGAAAAGATATAGTAATTATGGGACCTGATGCAGGTATAAGCAAATACTAAGGTGGTGATAATTTTTTCCAATATATAAATGTGTCAAATCAACACATCATATACTTTAAGTTTGCACAATGTTACATGTCAATTATATCTCAATAAAGCTGGGGGAAAACTAGGTGGAGTTGGTGGGAGTTGGATTCTTCACTAGAGATAAGGAGCTGGCATGAATGGGTGAAAATCAGATCCCAGCCCATTAGCATCACATTAAGTGAAACCCCTCACTATATATGGGCAAAGTCAACTCAGAGAGTGTGAGTGAGTTAGGCATGGTCACACGCTTGTTAATGACCTAACCAGGTCAGCCCCCTATCAGCATAATCCTGTTGTAGCCCCTTCCCTCCCTCCACACAGTTACTGGCTATTTTCCTCACCTTTCTAATGACCCTCTGGTGGGAGAGACCTACACAGATGCCTAGAGTAAGCCCTGAAGGAAAGTGTTCATCCTCTCCCTGTTCTCCCATTTTTAATAGTGAAAAGGCCTTCCTTTTCTTTGAGAATCAGGAGAATTTGCAGATGATTCCTGGCACCAGGACCACCTTGGTGGCACTGTCCCAGGGAAGGAGGCTCTCAAGAGCCCATTTTATAGGAAAAGACCTAAAACGCAAAAGCAGTTAAGATTCCTGATCAAGGCTAGAAGTGAAAACAGGCCTCAGGAACCTAATATGCTCTTCTCCTCTGAGCATAGCTCCTGAGGGGACAAGTTCTGGTGTCACAGGGAACTTCTGAGAACATCACTTCAGTCCAAAGCTGCGTTTCCCAGTGGAAAATGCCCATCATACTGCCTCAGTGGTCAATGTCCCTGTCTCTTCTTTAAGTTATCACCCTAGGCATCGCCTCCCTGTGCTTCCTGCCCTCTGAGGTCTGAGAGGCAGGACACTTCCCCATGTGCTGGGAGGAAGTACCTGCTGTATTCACAACCAGGGCAGCAGTAGGTCAGGGCCTTCTGGGCCAGACTCAGAGCCTGTCACTGATTCTGAAGGAAAGGTGAGGGCCAGCAGGAGAAGGGAGGAGACCAGGGAGTAGGAACTTTGAAGACCTGGAAGAATTCTGTGTCTGCAAGAAGCTTGCTGAGTGAGCACCTCCATTCTAGTAGGTACCAGGAAGGGCAGTGGGGTCTAAAAAGAGTAACTCCACACTCCCAGGTGTGTCAGGATGCCCGAGTTCCACACACAGCAGCTTCAGGAGCAGTGGCAAGCATCTCCTCCAGCCTATATGTCCAGGCTCTTGCTTGAGTTAAGCCCTCTCTTAACCTACTCCCCTAACAAGGAAGGAAGGGGTCTGCTCTCTCTCCCGCAGAGATCAAAACATGCTTTAGAAGACATCAAAGACTCCCCTTGTGTATATGCAGCAAAGAAAAGATATTTCTGAGGACATATAAGTGAGTCTAAACTCAGAACACGTTAAAGTGAAAATCCTGTGTGTATCTGGGCTGCACCACCTAAAACACCCCACTCTCCTCCAAGTGTCCAGAAAGCAACTTGCAGGAGATGGTAAAGGTCATGAACATGGTCTTCCAACACTTGCCCTACCTGTGCCCTTAAACACCTGCTCCCCAACACAAGCTGCCCAGGACTGTGTGGGTGGCTGTGCCCTTTGAACTCTCTCCCCTTCTTTGCATGATGAGAGGTTGGACTAGGAAATCTGATCCAGACACTGAGATCAGGCACTGAGTGCATCACAATCATTGGCCTGGGTGTGGGGGTGCTTATATTCTGAAAGTACAGGTATGTGAACCAAAATCTCTGAGAAATACACATTTGAGAGAATCCCCTAGATAATCCCCAGAGACAGGGGTTCAGGAAGCCCCTGACTAGGTGAATAGACTCAGTCCCTTGGAAGTTTAACATGTAAGATCCCACATGGTTTCCATTCCTCTATGACAGTATGTGTTTGTAACCCCAGATTACAGCTCTCTGGGCCTGTCCAGGAACTTTCTAAACCCCAGCTTACCCACAGTACTGTCAGTTCCTAGGCCCTTCTCATCTCCCCCTTTGGCCAGGACTACTTGCATTAGGACAATTCCTGGCCTTTTCATCTGTGGCTCTTTCTCCATTTCTGCTCTGGTGTCAGTCATGGGAGTGTATTGATTTCCATGGGAGTGAACATTATGAAGGCTTTGGGGTGGAGGGAGATCCTGCAGAAATATGAACACCTTTGTATTGAGGACCAGGCCAACCCATCATCTAAGTCCTTTGGCCAGAGACAAAGTAGTCAGCCTTCCTCTCCCTTGGCATCTCCTTGTGCAGTGCCGACTGGAGAGAACAGTCACTTGTGGTGACCAGGTGGACAACGTGAAGAGGTGGAAATAGAAATGGAAGGTGAAGCACAGAGAGGACTCAGACAGCATGTGGGGGAGGCTGGGACAGTCACAGGCCTGAGGGCACAAGGCAGCTGGAAAGGCTCAACATCTGCTCCCTGGGGAGCATGTGAGTGAGGGACTTCGTTGTCCTGAGGCTGGAGAGGCAGACTGAGGACAGACTGAATTGTGCACAGGGACTCGGTGAGCACAGAATGTTTGATTGTCTTAAATACTGACTGATTGGCTGGAGCCACTTTACTTGGAGAAGCCTCAGCTTGGGGGCAGGATGTCAGGAGTTGGAGGGGAGTGTCCCAGTCTCTCCAGGACACTGATCGTATTTAGATGCATTGAGACAGGACAGTGATTTGACTCCTGAGAGCAGAGTCAGAGGCTGCAGATCACCTGGGACATAGGGTTCTTCTCCAATTTCCAAAACCAAAATTCCAGTTCTCTTCTTGTTTGTCTCCCAGGCTAACCACCCTAAGTGTTTCCCTTGTCCCCACAAATTTTCTAGTTCTCATGGTTTTTCAAAGTCTCCCCTGGCTGCTGAATTTCTTGGGAAAACTTAGTATCTACAGCTTTGGTCACTAACATAGAATTACCTGGAAATTTTTAATATCTAAAGCTTTCTCACTCCCATAAGTGTTACAATCTCCTGTATACCCTTTGCCTTTGAAATCCCTGAAAGTACAAACTCAAAGTCACCAAACCCTCTCAGAGTACCATTACAAATCCAGCCTAAGCCCTTCCACTATTCTTTCCTCTATTTTGACATTCTGGGGAATCAGGAAGCAAGACTGTGTCTGTGTGGTGTCATTAGCTCTTTGGATTTGGCCTGATACATTATAGGTAGTTAAACCTATTTAATTAATAAATGAATGAAATTTTGTTTGGGACTCTTTTGGGTAAGCATGGGAGGACAGAGAGATGAGGAAAATGCCTATTTTAAGAATATGTGCATACATGACCCCTGGAGGGAGCTCTGTGAGGGGAATGGGCAAACTCAGTGCTAAACAGAGGACCCCAAACTTGTCTGGAGTGAAACAGTAAGAGCGTTGAATGTGCATTTAACTGGGTCTGTGTCCTTGACCAGCTGGGAGATATGAACTTCATTAGATTATACTTCCATTCCCCAGGTATAAAATGAGGATAATAAACCTACTCTGATCTCCATGGAAGAGGATGAAGAGGGCATCAGATCATTCACTGGATGTTGTGTGACTCACCAGGTAGAATGTTAGAGGACCAGAATGGAGGGTTAAAGGGGTATCTTATTAGCAGGCAGCAGATTTAAGAGGGTGGAGAGTGTGGAGGAGAGAGAGAGTGAGAGAAGGAAGAAGGAAGGAGGTGATCTCATCTAATCCTCCCAAAACCACCAGAATAAACAAATCAATACTCTTAGTCTCATTTTTCAACAATGTTTCATGTTTAGATTAAGCAACTTCTGAGGTGCCACAGCTGGCCAATGGCAGAATGGGTCTCCAGACAACTGTTCACCCACAGGCTATTGCACTCTCCTGACCGCTTTCCCTGGGCTGGAAATTGGGAGAAGTATGGCAGAGGCTACTGAAGCCTAAATAGGGACAGCTCTGCAGGGTTTGGACCACTAAGGATAATGGAGGTGAGTGCCAGAAACCAATTCCAGCATGTTCAGCAGGTCTGAATCATCTGGAGTGGCAATGGCATTTTCCCAAACCTGAATAGGATACATTAAATTGATTGTCCCTGCCAGACAGCTAAAGGGCATCTTAATCTACATGTCATTGCCTCCTACTGGCCTAACACCTGAACAACTGTAGGCTAATTCCCTGATTCTGACAATGCTTGTATATCCCCTTTGAAGTGTATATCTCTGCCTCACCTCAGGACAAGTTGTGTTAATAAAAACCATAGTGTCCTGAGAGGAGGAGACCTTAAGACCTTAGACCAGTGATGGCGATCCTATGACACGCGTGTCAAAGGTGACACGCCAATTCATTTTTTTGGTTGATTTTTCTTTGTTAAATGGCATTTAAATATATAAAATAAATATCAAAAATATAAGTCTTTGTTTTACTATGGTTGCAAATATCAAAAAATGTCTATATGTGACACGGCACCAGAGTTAAGTTAGGGTTTTTCAAAATGCTGACACGCCGAGCTCAAAAGGTTCGCCATCACTGTCTAAGGCGAAAAAGTTTTGAAAAACCCTAACTTAACTCTGGTGCCGTGTCACATATAGACATTTTTTGATATTTGCAACCATAGTAAAACAAAGACTTATATTTTTGATATTTATTTTATATATTTAAATGCCATTTAACAAAGAAAAAAACAACCAAAAAAATGAGTTCACATGTGTCATAGGTTCACCATTACTGCCTTAGAACTTAGATCTTAGCTGCTTTAGCTAGCTCCTCTGACCCCCTAATGCCTTTCAAAATTATGCTTTGTCTCCAGACTCCTATTTAATCTATCCACAGCCTTCTCCAGATTTCCTGAACCCTTCTTGATGCTGGAACAAGAACCCCGGCAGGTGAAGTCATGTCTAGAATGATGAAGGGGAACCCTAGACAAATGCCCTCCAAGAGTTGAACATCTGCAGGAGCACATGGTGAAGCCAGGGTGACAGAGATAGATGGTGAAGATCCTCCTGAGATCAGTAAGGCTTTGGTTGGAAAAGCAGAGTTGAGACACTGTTGTTCTTGTTCCAAAGCCTCCAGTGTCCAGGCAACCAGGATACATGTTTGGAAGCTCACAGATGACTTGTCCTCCAGGTTGCGAAGACACCACCCTGGCCCTGCAGGAGCCCGGGCTGAGGCTCATCCTGGTGGGGAAGACAAGGACTGGGAAGAGCATTACCAGGAACAGCATCCTGGGCCACAGGTGCTTCCTCTTCAGACACACAGCCACTTTGGTGACCAGAACCTGGAAGGTGGAGAGTTGCAGGGGGGACAGGTGGCACATGGAAGTCATGGGCACCCTGTACCTTTTTAGCTCCCTCGTCCCCAAGACATTCCTGGGGTGTGAGGAGCAGGCCAGATGCTACTTGCTGTCTATAGCTGGGCCCCAGGCGCTGTTCTGGTGACTCAGCTGGGCATGTTCGAGCTCAAGGTTCTGTTCAGGGACAGTGTGGTGGCTCGTATCATCCTGCTGTTCACACGCAAGGAGGACCTGAGTCAGGACTCTTTGCAGAATTTCCTGTACCACAGGGAAAACCTTGCGCTGTGGGCTCTGGTGGCTGAGCGTGTGCACCTTGGACAACTTGGAGGCATGTAGGAACCTGGAGGCCCAGGTGCAGGACCTGCTGGTGCTGGTGGAGCGCCTGGTACTGGACCACTTGGGTGCCCCCTATTCCAAGGACATGTACTGATTGGCACAGGCACTGGCCTTCTGGAGCCCCAAGAAGCAGCTGAGAAGGGTGGCATAGAGGCTGGTGGGCTGCACGTAGGGGTGATGTGGTCGCCAGCTCCTGTGGTGACTGCACGTATGGATGGTGGTGCACAGCTGTGCTGCTGGGCTTCCTAATCCTGTTGCCATCTGGAGGCCAGAGACCATAGTTGAGATACATTGAGTGACAGAGTATATAAAAGTAGGACTTAGAACCATCACCTGACAATCACATTCTGCCCTGGTGTCTGTGTGTCCAAGGCCGACAGCATTTCCTTGTGTCCCTCACTGGCAGTAACCTACAATCCAAAGACAAAAATCCTGCCCACTCCCATCTCTCCCCAAACCTGCCCATGGGACCTGGCCCTCCCTGAGCTCTTCTTACTGGAGTCCAACAAGTGTTGCTCTTGCCTGTTTTCTACTGATCTCAGGCTGCCGTACCACATCCTGGAATCATCTCTGTTTGCCCCAGGGGTCCAAGGGCCAGAGCCAACACAAAGCCTCAGTCCAGACCCATTTGTTTCAATTGAATCTGAATTGCATGAACAAATGCCTGGACATTCACCTTGTGTTAACGGAAATCAATATTTGCAGATGTTCCTTCATCTGCCTTATACAACCATTGAACAAAGACACTGTTCTGTCATTCTTAACCCCTTCTGCAAAAACAGTGCACCTAAGTGCAGAGACACCCCTCAAATGCCCTCCCCCGCCACAGGTAAACATTGAAGTAAGTGCCCATAAGAAGATAAAACACTGAACCGCCCATATGTCTCAGGAATGGATGCCTCCTCCCTGGTCTCCATTCAGACCTCTTAGCAGCTTGAATGCAGAGGCTTCTACGAGTCCAAGAAAACTTTAACCAGAGACTCATCTGGCCACCCACACTTGCTCTGTCCTGAGCATCTCCATCTTCACACACAAACTCAAGCCCGCCTCCAATACTGCTGGGTAATTTCAGATCACTTCCCAACAATATCCTCCATCCAGTGCTTTCACAGACAGAGATTCCCAGGTCACTGATTCCTTTACATCACTAAAGAAACATGTAAAAATGGAAAATATTCTGCAGTAGTTGATTGAATATTGGAGCGAGAGGACCACAAGCCCTGCCTGAAAACCAATGGGACCAAAAATGAAACCACCGGTGCCAAATGCTGAGACTTGATATTCCCTCTGCTGCAAAGGCCATTGTGATTCAAGGGTTGTGCACAGATCCCAGCAGAGGCACTGATAGAGATATTGAATGTGGTCTTGTCCACTTGTCAATATCCTTTTGCAAGAAAACTCTACCATTGTCACTTTGCTGAGGAAGGAGATGATCACTGATGAAAATAAATGAGAAAAAAGAATAGAAAAGTGTCTAGTGTGATGAAATACTTGATTATTGCTATTTGGTTGGGAGGAATGGAGCTCAGAGAGTCCCCAAGGAATATTAATTGAGCTGGTGGAAATCTAGGAAGGGGCACCCAGGCGTTCCATGGGACTTGCACACCCCACTATGGCTGCAATACAGATGACTATGGAAAGGAATATTTGTTTCTGTCTACACATCAATTAAAAGACAGAGATTGGCAGAATAGATTAAAACTCATGACCCAACCATATGCTGCTTACAGAAAAGTCCATTCGAATATTATGGTAGAAACAGCCTGAAAATTAAAGGACGAAAAAATCAGTGGTGCAAATATTACTCATGTAAAAGGAAGAAGGAGTGGTTGTATAGATAATAAATAAATTAGATCTCAGAACAAAGAAAATTACCAAAAACAGAGAGAAACAATAAAAAGCGATAAATAGATGACTCCTCCAAGAAGAAAGAGCACTCCTAAATGTATTTCCCAAACAACAGAGATGTAAAATATGTGAAGCAGAAACTGACAACTGAGAGGAGAAACAGACAAATCCACAGTTATAGCTAGAAACTCCGCCACCCCCTCAACAATTGACAGAACAGCTACATAGAACCAGGATTAGAAGAATTCCATTGCCGAACCGGTTTGGCTCAGTGGATAGAGCGTCGGCCTGCGGACTCAAGGGTCCCATGTTCGATTCCGGTCAAGGGCATGTACCGTGGTTGCGGGCACATCCCCAGTAGGGGGCGTGCAGGAGGCAGCTGATCGATCTCTAACTCTCTGTCCCTCTTCCTTCTTCTCTGTAAAAAATCAATAAAATATATTAAAAAAAAAAAAAAAGAAGAATTCCATTACACCCCCAATGAACACATCTATTGATGTTTTTAAAGTTGATATTTGCTGAGGACATATTTTTTCAGTTGCACAGGGAACATACACCAAGACAGGCCATATCCTGGGCCATAAAAAAGCTCACAACATTGGAGAGAATTAAAATCATATGAAATACATTCTTTTTTTTTTTTAATATATATTTTATTGATTCCTTACAGAGAGGAAGGGAGAGGAATAGAGAGCCAGAAACATCGATGAGAGAGAAACATCGACCAGCTGCCTCCTGCACATCTCCCACTGGGGATGTGCCCGAAACCCAGGTACACGCCCTTGACCGGAATCGAACCCGGGACCCTTCAGTCTGCAGGCCGACGCTCTATCCACTGAGCCAAACCGGTTTCGGCTATGAAATACATTCTTGAACCACAATGGAATTGAGCTGGAACTCCATAATAGAAAGGTAGCAGAAATATCTTCTGCACTGCCCTATGAACAGCATCATGACTCCCTAAATCTTCATCAGAATCTGAGAAAAGACTCTGTTGATTGTCCTCCAAAGTCAAACTCTATGTCTGAATAGGAACTTTTCTGAGTGTGGAAGACACTCAGGACACTGTCAGTGAAGGATCCCAGAGTAAGGGGTAAGTGGCCATTTCCCCCCTTTTTGGCTATTCATTGCTGAAGCAAATCTCCTTTGTTATGGGAAGAGCAGATAATGTTCCCTACCCCACGTCTTTCCCCTGGTCCCAACACTCACTCACTTCTTTTCCACTAAGAGGACAGATGACCTTGCTCAAGAAGGGACAACTTCAGTCTCTGCTCTCCCCTGGCCAGCCCTCGCTCACCAGTTATGACATGCTAACTCTGTGAGCATAATCGGCATGGTGTAATTTAGCCTCTTCATACAAGTTCTGAGAGCAGAAGCCTGGTCAGGGGGAGATATCATCCTGGCTGAGTTGAGAATCAGCTTTATACAACACTGGCAACACCACAGGTCATATCTCTAGAAGGCTGTGAACAGCCTTCTCCTCCACCTACTCACACTGGTTATGGGAGATCTTTAAACAGGAGAGACTGTCTATTTCTTTCTTTCTTTTTTCTAAAATATCTTTATTGATTTTAGAGAGGAAGGGAGAGGGAATGAGAGATAGAAACATCAATGATGAGAGAGAATTATTGATTGGCTGCTTCCTGCATGCGCCCTACTTGGCATCAAGCCCTCAACCCAGGCATGTGTCCTTGATCTGAATCAAACCTGGGACCCTTCATTCTGCAGGCTGATGCTCTATCCATGGAGCCAAACCAGGTAGGGCGAGACTCTCTATTTCTGACAAAGGAGGAAACTGGGGCCTAGAAGGTGTGGATGGCACACAGAAAGCCACACACTGCCATGCATTCTTGCTAAGAGTTTAAATGTAACACAATATTTTGCAAGCATAGCTCCAGGCAGTATGAGCTTCACAGGAACCCAATCCAACACCGCAATTGTAGCCAACTTCCAAGAAGAAATGAATGTTGAACTGAACAAATAGTGTGCAAAAGGGATGTGAATTCCCCCTCTCTTTTACTTGCTAAAGGAAATAAACTACCTTGTGACAACCACTTTTTGTTCTTAAATAGAACATCCCAAATGTGAGACCCTTGAGTTCAGTAACATCATGAAACTTCAGCTACAAAAGTGTCTAGGGCCAGGACAGATTCAGAGATATATGGTAGAAGACTTGCTGCTGAGTTAACAATAGCTAGTACAGATGACAACAAAACAATGGTTTCCTGCTGTGGAGGACAAACACTCTTCTACTTGCAACAAATGAAGAAAATGCTATAGTGCAAGGACTAAAATGACCCCATTTATGATGAGTTTGCCTTGTAGCCAAACTCTTTTCAAGGCAACAATTTGCTTGCTGCTTCTTCCTATGTGATCCTAACTTTAAGATAAAGAAAGGTATTGAGGGTTAAAAAACAGACTTACTTCCAAAACAATAGCCTCTAATTTTACATACTTTTCTTGGTGCCCAGGTGAGGAGGAACTCAATGTAACTGTTACATGTACCACCAGGCTATGTGTTAATAACAGGTGCAAGGTTCTGCATTATGGTGCCTATTCCCTGAAGAAATTTTCACACAGTATTTCTAATGGACTTGGTCACTTATATAGCAATTGTTAGTGAAGTGCCCAGTGAGGAACCCATATTGGAATGACCTTCAGAACTCCAAAACTCTGAGCAACAAACAAGTCCCTGGTCTCAAGCCGCACCAGAAGCCACTCAGAGTGTGAAAACACAAGGGCAAAATATAAGCCAGTCTCAAACCCAGTCACCTAGTAAACAAAGGACAATGAGGCCAAAGCTGCAAAACAGGAAACGCAGCACAAAATGCTTTTCTCAGTCAACATCATGAGAATGTGAGATAAAGAAAATCAAGAATGAAAAAGAAACAGAAAGCAATCAGACAACTGAAATAACAGGCAGCAGAAGGTAAACAGCTAGGAAAACCAGTTGGAGGAAATTCAAAAGGAGACAGCCCTTTTCCTGCAGCTAGGAGATTTTATTTGAGTCTTTTACTCAATGAAAACAAACGGATATAGAAATAAGCAAATATGTCTTCTTTTAAATCTGATGGGGGTAACACAAATATTTTTTCTCACACTTGATATTTGTCTACAATGTATCCAATATTGCAAATATGTAAGGAATATAAAAATTTGTTAAATTGACTTTTCAGGCCTTTCAATATAAAGTGGGTAGGAGGGAGAATAAGGTGTTTTGATTTGTTGTTTATTAAACCAAAGCTGGACGTTCTAAAAAAGACATGTCATTTTTATGCATGAAGGAACAGAATCCCATATACACAAATAAAAGCATTTTAAAAATTAGAGGGAGAAAAGACAGTTGTTAGTGAAGTGCCCAACGAGGAACCCATATTGGGAGGACATTTAGAGCAAAGAGAAGAGAGTCATCAAAATGAGAGAGAAAGTCTGTGTGCTGATTCTTGTTCTCTGCAGCATCTCCAGTAAGGGTTCTAAAACTAAAAAAAAAAGAAAGAAAGAAAGAAATGAGTGAGTATGAATAGTTCTGCATAAATACCAGTGTTGTTTTTTAATAAACAATAAAAATGGTGCATTTGGGGTTTTCAGAGTCACAGGCTGAAGCAGAAACTGCACACTGTCACAGGAATGAGGAAACAGGAGAGGCTGAGGAAAAGGAAGGGGAACTCTTAGAAACAGAGCGGAGGACTGTGAAGTCTTCCGGGCTGTGTGATGGTAGTTTGGACCAATTTCACCAAGTCATCAAGGAGTAGGGGACACTCAACTCACATACGACAGACAAATTATATATTGAGGGCCTTGGACATATCAGATATTGGGGTGTAATTCAATAAGTAAACTATATTATAAATCCCAGGTACTATACTTATATATGGTACATACTTCTCACATATGTTCTTCCATTTATAAGTTACCATATTCAAGTTGCTAGTATTTTGTTGAGGATTGTGGTCTATATTCATAAAGGATATTGATTGAAGTTTTCTTTTTCAGTAATATCTTCAATGGATACTGACCTCATGGAATGAATGGTGAAGTACTTCTGCCTTTCTTATTTTATTTTTTAAAGTGTTTACAATGTTTCGTGTTAATTCCTTAAATTTTTAGTCGAATTCGCCAGTGAAGCCATCTGGTACTGGACTTTTACTTTGATGGTAATATTTTATTTTAATTACTAATGTACCTGCTTGTTATATGTATATTCAGATGTTATTTCTGTTTGAGTCACTTTCAGTAGTTAGTGTCCTTCTAGGAATCGAATGTACAGCATAAAAAGCAAAAGAAGAAAAGACAGTTTGGCTTTTTGTGCAGTTGGCTCACAACCTCCAGCGGCAACACTGTCAGAACCCACCTTAGCTTTTGATCCAAAGCCATGCCCTCCCCAGGCCCAGCTCAGCAGAGGTCCCAGTGTCTGCCCCAGCGGGACGTGGCTATGGGTCAGTCTTTGCCCCCAGAACTCTCTGCTGAGTTGGCATAGGCTTCGTCAGACCTGAGGATCTCTTTGTCTAACCAGCCCCCTCTTCTCTTTCTCTTTCAAATGTCTGATCTGTAGGTAAGTCTGAGGCTTCCTCTGCCAGGTGGAGCCATGGCACCTACTGATCAAATACCTGAGGGCCAAGTGCAGGGCCTGGGACTGCTGGGCTGGCTGCAGAGTGGATGGTGTGTGGCCCAGCTGCTGGAAGCCCTGGTCCTGCTCTGCCTGCTGCTCCCAGGCTCAGGCCCTACACCACAGGTCTACAAGGCAGGTAACCTGGGAGGAAAGGAATCGTGGAGCTGAGCAGAAATAAAACCTCATTCGTTAAGGGATCCTGTAGCTTCAGACACAGTTTCAATGACACAGAAAACGGAACACTATCAACTTTGCAAAGACCCAAAGTTCATTTTTAAGTTTTTAATTCTCCTGTTTGACACTAGAGGTACACAGTTTTAAAATAAATTTGTCTAACTATAAAATATGCTTAAAACCTTTTAGTACTGCCCATACATCTTTCTTCTCTTGAAAAATAGTGAAATGGCTGGTAGTTTTAAGTAGAAAGTGAATTCATCACAAGGGGAAAATAACCACTTTTATTTTGAGCTTTTTAAAAAATTTGGACATTGTCTTAGTCCATTAAGGCTTCTAAAAAATATTAATATCACAGGCAAAGAGGCTTAAAAGGAACAGAAATGTGCCTTCCACCCTCTGGTGGTTAAAAGCTCAGGATAAGGTTGCCTCATAGGTTCTGGTGAGGGCTCTCCTGGGGTTGCAGACTGACAACTTCCATTTGTGTCCTCAGTGGAAGGGATGAGCCAGCTCTCTGGGGCCTCATTACAAGGGCACAGATCTCAGTAATGAAGACCCTCCCAATGGCATCCTCCTAATAACATCCTCTGGGCATTACGTCTTTTATTTATTTTTTAATAAAAAATCTTTATTTTTAAGAGTATTACAGATGTTCCCCTTCCTTCCCTCACTGTCCCCCTCTACCTGGTTCCCACCCCATCCGAGGCCTTCATCACCCCATCGTCTATGTCCATAGGAATGCATATAAGTATATAAGATCTGTGGTTAATCTCTTCCAGCCCCCTACTCCCCTTAACTCTGAGATTCCTCACTCTGTTCCATGTTTCCATGCCTCTGGTTCTATTTTATGCATCAGTTTATTTTGTTCATTAGATTTATTGTTTGTTTATTATGACTTATAGATTCAATTATTGATAGATATGTATTTATTGCCATTTTATTGCTCATATGTTTCATCTCTTTTTCTTATACTTTTTCTTCCTTTTCTTAAAGAATACCCCTCAATATTTCATGCAATACTGGTTTGATGAACTCCTTTAGCTTTTTCTTGTCTCTGAGGCTCTTTATCTGTCCTTCAATTCTAAATGAGAGCTTTGCTGGGTAGACTAATCTTGGTTGTAGGTCCTTGCTAGTCATCACTTTGAGTATTTCTTGCCATTCCCTTCTGGCCTGCAAAGATTCTGTTGAGAAATGAGCTGACAGCTACATGGGTGCTCCCTTGTAGGTAACTAATTGCTTCTCTCTTGCTGCTTTTAAGATTCTCTCTTTGTCTTTAGCCTGTGGCATTTTAATGATGATGTGTCTTGGTGTGGGCTTCTTTCGGTTCCTCTTGTTTAGGACTCTCTGCACTTCCTGGACTTATAAGTCTATTTCTTTCACCAGGTAGGGGAAGTTTTCTGTCATTATTTCTTCAAATAGGTTTTCTTTTCTTTTTTTTTTTTTTTAGTATACTATCAAAGCTTATATTTTATTTTATTTTTTTAATAATTTTTATTTCTTAAATTATTACAAAGAGTATTACATATGTCTCCTTTTTCCCCCCCTTGACATTCCCCTAGCCCCTCCCCCCCCGCCTCTTTCCCCCCCCACCCCATGTCTTGTGTCCATTGGTTAATCTTATATGCATGCATATAAGTCCTTAGGTTGATCTCTTAATCCCCCCCCAAACCTTCCCAAGGCTTCCCACTGTAGTTTGACAGTCTGTTCAATGTTGCTCTGCCTCTGTATCTACTCCTGTTCATCAGTCTATACTGGTCCCCTTTGTCTGTCCCAACCTCACTGGAGTAGTCTCAACCTCACCAGGGCCGTCTGAGCCTCACCAGGGCCATTACAGCCTCACCAGGGTCGTCCTGACCTCACCGGGGCCGTTTCAACCTCACCGGGGCCATCCCTACCTCACGGGGGCAGTTTCAACCTCACAGGGGCCGTCCCTACCTCAACAGGGCCATTTCAACCTCACCAGGGCCGTCCCTACCACACCGGGGCAGTTTCAACCTCACCGGGGCCATCCCTACCGCACCGGGGCAGTTTCAACCTCACCGGGGCTGTCCCTACCTCACGGGGGCCATTTCAACCTCACCGGGGCTGTCCCTACCACACCGGGGCAGTTTCGACCTCACCGGGGCCGTCCCAACCTCACCGGGGCAGTTTCAACCTCACTGGGGCCGTCCCAACCTCACTGGGGCAGTTTCAACCTCACCGGGGCCGTCCCGACCTCACCGGGGCCGTATCGTTCTCACCGGGGCTGTCCCGACCTCACCCGGGCCATCCCAGCCTTACCAGGGAAACAGGAAGTTTGGTCCTCTGTCCCCTGCCGGCGGTTCCCACCAGACAAGATCTCCAGGTGTTCCTGGTGGCTGAACATCCAGCACTCCTGCTCGGATCATGCCCTCCACCAAGTGCACAGACTGCCTGTCTACCGTCCCCCAGCGCCCCACGCGAGACTGGAACCGGTGGGCATGTTTGTGCGCCTGCTGGTACAGTGGTTCGACAGCGCCGGCCCAGCCGGGCCCAGCCCCGGCCTGCCCAGGACCCGACTCCGCCCCCCCCCCCCCCCCCCCCCCGATTGCAAGGAGCTGAAATCTGCAGCCTGCTGGGATGGGCTCTGTACTTGGTGCCTCTGCACATCCTACTCAGTCTCAATGCTCTTCTTTCCATGCGAGGAGTTGAAATCTGCAGTTTTTGGGCTCTGTACTTGGTGTCTCTGCACATCCTACTCAGTCTCAATGTTCTTTCTCTCCTTCTAGTTGTAGAGCTTCCACTGGGCCAACTTTCCCATGGTTCTTCTGTATGATAGGTGTTTGTCCGATAGTTGGTAGTTTCGATGTTGTTGTGTGAGGTAGCACGCACAGGTCTCTTCCTTAGCCGCCATCCTGGTTCTCCTGGGTCTGCTTCTTGAGTGTTTCTCCCATGGCTGCGAGCAGTTGAAGTCTGCAATTTGTTGGGTTAGGCTGCAAAAGCACAGGTGGGTCTTTTTGTGCACCTGGCACAGCTTGGATGGGGATGTAAATTGATTAGGGCTGAGTCTCAGGGAGTCGCCTTGGCGGAGCAAATAGCACTGGCTGGGTCTCCGTGGCCCCTTGCCTCTCCGCCGGGGCTTTGTGTCCCCGAGTGCCAGCGAGCAGCTGTGCGACAGAGCTTCCCTCGCTTTCTGATGGCTGCAAGGTCGTGCTGCCTCT
Organism: Myotis yumanensis; assembly: GCF_028538775.1. Classification (NCBI taxonomy): domain Eukaryota; kingdom Metazoa; phylum Chordata; class Mammalia; order Chiroptera; family Vespertilionidae; genus Myotis; species Myotis yumanensis. The sequence continues at coordinate 6,684,245 of NW_027223760.1, forward strand.
CCCCCATAGGGTCTGGGGCCTCATGATCCCGCCCGAACCAGCTCAGTGGATATGAGAGTTTGTAAAAGCAGAGTCATTCCCTCTTGTGCCTCTGGCACAGCCCGGATGTTAGGGCGGGGTCTCAGGGAGTCGCCAGCGCGGAGGAAACAGCGATGGCAGCGTCTCTGTGCCCCTCGCCTCCCCGGGACACTAGGACTTCTTGTCCCTCAGTGCCGGCGAGCAGCCGCGCGTCAGAGCTTCCCTCGCTCTCCGACCACTGCAAGGCCGTGGCCGCCTCTCCCTGTGGGATCTGGGGCCTCAGAGACCCGCCCCGAGCAAGCCCAGAGGATTCGAGGGTTTGTAACTGCTTCCGATTGAAAAAAAAAAAACCGTGAATCCAGTTGCAGCCCGCCTGGCGTGTGACTGCATACCTCTGTTTTTGGTGCCTCCGTCACTCCCACTCAGTCTCACTGCGCTTCTTTCTTTTCTTCCAGTTGTAGATCTCCCACTGGGCCAACTTCCCCATGGTTCTGAGTGGTGGTTGTTTGCCTCATAGTTGGTCGTTTCAATGATGCTGTGAGAGAGCAGCACACACAGGTCCACTCCCTATGCCGCCATCTTGGTTCTCCCTCTTCAAATAGGTTTTCAATCTCTCTCTCTCTCTCTCTCTCTCTCTCTCTCTCTCTCTCTTCCTCCTCCTCCTCCTCCTCCTCCTCCTCCTTTTGGCACCCCCATAATGGGAATGTAGGTATGCTTGAAGTTGTCCCAGAGGCTCCTTACACTTTCTTCATATTTTTGGATTCTCCTTTTTGCTCTTCTTATTGGGTGCATTTTGCTTCCTTGTATTCCAAATCATTGATTTGATTCTAAGAATCCTCTACTCTACTGATGAATCCCTGTAAATAATTCTTTATTTCAGTTAGCATATGCTTAATTTCTGACTGGTCATTTTTCATATCTTTGATATTCTCACTAAGAACCTTAAAAGTTCACTATGTCCCTTGGAACTCTCATCAATTTCTTTGAGGTTCTCATAAAGTTCCTTGAAACTCTTATTAAGATCTTTGAGTAACCTTATAAACATTGTTTTGAACTAGTTTGCTTGCTTCCATTTCTTTTTTTTTCTTTTTTCTTTTTTTTTAACATGTTTCTTTGTCTCCACATTTTGGCTGCTTCTTTGTATTTGTTTTTATATATTAGGTAGAGCTGTTATGTCTTCTGGAATTGCCTTATGTATTAGGTGTCCTGTAGGCCCAGTAGCACAGTCTCCCAGGTCACCTGAGCTTTGCACTCTAGGCCTGCCCCTATGTGAACTGTGTGCACAGTCTTGCTGTAGTTGAGCCTTGATTGCTGTTGGCATCACTGGGTGGAATTGAACTCCAGGCCAATTTGCTGTGAGGGCCTGCTGCAATGACAGTGGAAGAGATGCTGTTCAGGAGACACCCCTAAGGAGCAGGACCTGCTTCAGTGGGGCTTTGGTGCTCAGTGAGTCTGCCCCTGAGTGTGTCACTTGTGGATGCATAGAGTTGTAGCCTGGTATGTCTGAAGCTCTCCACCAGATGCATTGGCTTTGATTCCTCCCAGGAGGTGCAGAGTCAGCCACAGCCTGGGGCCACCCAGCAGCAGCTACAGAGAGATCTGCTGATGGCTGCTACATGTAACGGTCTAGGAAATGCCCAGGCAAGGCCCAGCTGTGAAGCAAGGCAAACCAGTGCTAGTGCCAGGTCTTGGGCCTTTTACTGATAGGTTGCTGCTTGTATAACAAACTTTAGCAAAGTCTGAAACCTGTGACAAGAGCGGCCATTCATATGGAAAAGCTGCTGCAAACAGCTTGGGTGAGGCTGGAAATTAGATAGGGCGGGGTCTTGAGGAATCACCAGATTGAGGACGTTTTTAGCAAAGGCCAGCTTAGGAGTACCTTAATTAAGTAAATAGCAATGTACCTACCTATATAGTTTAAGTTTAAAAAATTTGACTCTCAAAACAAATTTCAATCATTGTACTGTTGATATTTGGCTCTGTTGACTAATGAATTTGCTACCACTGTTCTAGGCATACTGTAGGTCTCTCCCCTCAGAGGGTCATGAGAAAGGTGAGGAAAATAGCCAGTCACTGCGTGGAGGGAGGAAGTGGGGATACAACAGGATTATGCTGATAGGGGGCTGACCTGGTTAGGTCATTAACAAGGATGTGGCCATGCCTAACTCACTCACACTCTCTGAGTTGACTTTGCCCATATATCGTGAGGTGTTTCACTTAATGTGACACTAATGGACTGGGGTTTGATTTTCACCCACTAATGCCAGCCCCTTCTCTCTAGTGAAGAATCCAACTTCCACCAACTTCACCTAGTTTTCCCCCAGCTTTATTGAGATGTAATTGACATTTAACTTTGTGTAAATTTAAAGTATACGATGTATTGATTTGACACGTTTATATATATTGGAAAAAATGATCACCAACTTAGCATTTGTTAACATCTGCTTCATGTTCCATATTTACTATACTAATATCTTTTTTTGTGGTAAGAACATTTAAGATAGATTCTCTTAGCAACATTCAAGTACATAATACAGGATTATCTACACTAATAAAAGACAAAGATGCTAATTGACCATACCTTCACTATGCCCACCAGCCAATCAGAAGAGTATGCAAATCAACCCAACAAAGATGAGTTAAATTTGCATACTGCAGGTGAGGCGGGTAGCACCAGAAGCCACCTGTGGGATCCGGGCCGCAGATAGGGGACCGGGGAGGCAGGGCCGGCAGGGCCAGATGCCCCCCAGGGAGGCGGAGCCGGCAATCACCCTGGCCAGAAGCCTGAGGTCTGGGCAGGGGCAGAACCAATGATCGCAGAGGGCTGGGGGTCCCCTGCCCAGGCCTAACACCCTGACCAAAGGCCTGAGGCCTGGGCAGGGGCAGAGCGGGCCATCGAGCCAGCTGGGGGTCCCCTGCCCAGGCCTAATGCCTGGACAGAGGCCTAAGGACTGGGGAGGGGCGGATCCTGTGATCACAGCAGGCTCGGGATCCCTGCCCAGGCCTAATGCTTCAGCCAGAGGCCTGAGGCCTGGGTAGGTGATTGGAGCGGGCTGGGGGTCCCCTGTCTAGGCATAATGCCCTGGCCAGAAGCCTGAGGCCTGGGCAGGGGCAGAGCCTGCAATCAGAGTGGGCTGCAGGTTCCCTGCCCAGGCCTAAGGCCCTGGCCAGAGGTCTTAGGCCTGGGCAGGTGATCAGAGCAGACGGGGGTCCCCTGCCCAGGCCTAATGCCTGGCCAGAGGCCTAATGCCTAGGAAGGGGTGGAGCTGGCAATCGCCCAGGACTCGGGGTCCCCTGCCCAGGCCTCAGGTCCTGGCCCTGGCAGAGGCCTGAGGCCTGGGCAGGGGAGGAGCCTGCAATCGGTGGTGTGGGGGTCTCCTGCCCAGGACTAATGCCACAGCCAGAGGCCTGAGGCCTGGGCAGGGCCATAGCCGGCGATCAACCCGGGACTGAGGGTCCCCTGCCCAAGCCTAACGCCCTGGCCAGATGCCTGAGGCCTGGGCAGGGGTGGAGCCTCAATCAGAGCGGGCTGGGGGGTCCCCTGCCCAGGCCTAATGCCCAGCCTAAGGCCTTAGGCCTGGGCTGGGGCCGAGCTGGGGATCAGTGTGAACTAAAGAAGAAACACATTTTCTGACCGCTCATTGGCTAAGCTCCCTGTAAGCCACTGGTAATATTCATAGTAACTTGGGTAATAAGAATCCAAGAAGGTAATGTAGGGTTTTTCCATCTCACTCCTGGAGAAAAAAATGAAGGTCTGCTGCTGGAGGGGCTAAGAAATATCATATCCTGCCCTAGCCAGTTTGGCTCAGTAGATAATGCCTCAGCCTGCTGACTGCAGGGTCTGGGTTCAGTTTTGACCAAGAACATGTACCTAGATTGCAGGCTCTTCCCTGGCTGGGGCACAGGTCAGAGCTCATGCAGGAGGCAACCAATTAAAGTGTTCCTCTCACTTTTATGTTTACCTCTGTCTTTCCCTTTCTCTTCCACATTCTCTAAAAATCAATGGAAACATATCCTCAGGTGAGGATAAAAAAAAATAATAATAAAGAAAATCATATCCTATGAAAGACATATCTTGAAAATGCCTAAAGAAAGTTGTCATTTTTTCATGGTGAAGGGACTGGAGTCTGTGTTGATGAAAACACCTTGGTGGCTGCGGTGACTGGCAGTGGCTGCAGCAGCGGGGTGATGGGGCTGGTGACTTCCCCTGATCAGCCCGGTCACCTCCCACAAAGGGAGGCCAGACTGCAGCTTAGGCCTGTTCCCCAAGGGGAGCAGGGAGCAGGGAGTAGGACATCCCCTGAGGGCTCCCAGTATGTGAGAAGGGGCAGGATGGGCTGAGGGACCCCCCCACCCCAGTGCATGAATTTCGTGCACCGGGCCCTTAGTTAACTATAATTACTGTGATGTGTATTCAATCTCCAGAACCTATACATCACATCTCTAACTGGATATTTGTACTGTTTAACTAACATCTCCCCATTTCCCCCATTCACTAGTCCATGGTAATCAAGGTTCGATTCCCAGTCAGGGCACATGCCGGGGTGGTAGACTCAATCCCCAGTAGGCAGTGTGCAGGAGGCAGCCAATTGATGATTCTCTCTCTCTCTCTCTCTCTCTCTCTCTCTCTCTCTCTCTCTCTCTCTTCTCCCCCATCTCCTTTCCTCACTGAAATCAATAAAAAATATATTTTTAAAAAGTGATATCACATAGTATTTATTATCCTATGTCTGACTAGTTTCATTTAACAAATGCTCTCAAGGTCTATTTGCAAATGGAAACATGTTCTTTAATCCTCATGGCAAAACACACACACACACACACACACACACACACACACTGTGGGCAAAAGTGGGTTTACAGTTGTGAGTATTCAAATCACAGAGTTTATTCTTGTATGATTATTTATTGTTTATTGTATTATTTATTTCCTATACTCACAACTATAAACCTGCTTCTTCCCATCCCTGTAGATATATATGTCTCACATAATCTTCATCTATGCATCCATAGGTTGTCTCCATATCTTGGCTATTGTGAATAATGCTGCAATGAACATGGGAGTACAGATGTCTCCTTGAGATCCTGTTTTCATTGCCTTTGGAAAGATTTCCATATGGATCATGTGGTAGTCCTATGTGCTATTTTTATATTTTTGATAAAGCTCCATACTGTCTTTCATAGTGATTGCACCCCGTTACATTCCCACCAATAGTGTACAAGGTTTCCCTTTTCTCCAAATCCTTACCAACACTTATTATATTTTGTCTTTTTAATAGTAGCCATTCTAACAGGTGTGAGGTGATATCTCATTGAGGTTTTGATTTGCATTTCCCTCATAATTTGTGACGTTTGGCACCTTTTCTTGTTGTCCATGAATATGTCTTCTTAGTAAAAATGTCCATGCAGTTCCTCTGCCCATTTTTAAAAATGGAATTGATTGGGGTTGCTACAGAGTTACATGATTTTTCTATATATTTTGTACATTAACCCCTTATCAGATATGGCTTGCTCCCATTCTATAGATTTCCATTTTACTTGGTTAATAGTTTCCTTTGCTGTGCAAAACCTTTTTAATTTGATGTAGTCCCACTTACTTTTGCTTTTGTTTCCTTGCTTTTGGTGTCAAATCCAAACAATCTTTGCTATAACCAATGTCAAGGAGCTCACCCCTTTTGTTTTCTTCTAGGAATTTATGGTTTCAAGTCATGTGTTCAAGTCTTAATCTATTTAGAGTTGATTTTTGAGTATGGTGTCAGATTGGAGTTCAATTTCATTCTTTTGCACGTGGTTATGCAGTTTTCCCAGCACCGTTCATTAAAGAGACTATCCTTTTCCCATTGTATATTCTTGACTCATTTGTTGCAAATTAATTGACCACTTATTTCTGGGGTCTTTGTTTTCTTCCATTGATTAATATGTCTGTTTTTATGCTGATACCATACTGTTTTGATTAGTATGGCTTTGTAATGTAGTTTTTAAATCAGGATGCATGATGCCTCCAGATTTGTTATTCGGTCTTAAGACTGCTTTGGCTATTCAGGAACTTCTGTGTTTCTATAAAAATTTTAGGATTGTTTATTTCTATTTCTGTGGAAATTGCCATTTGAATTTTGATAGAAATTGCCCTGAATCTGTAGGTCACTTCAAGTAGTATGGACATTTGAAAAAGATTAATTCTTCTAATCCGTAAGCACAAAATAACTTTCCATATATTTGTGCCTTCTTCAATTTCTTTCATCAGTATCTTTTAGTTTTCAATATATAAGTCTTTCAACTCTTGGGTAAATTTAACTCCTAGGTATTTTATTCTTTATGATGTTATAGTAAATGGGATGATTTTTTAAACTTATCTTTTTAATAAATCATTATTAGCATATAAAAATGAAACTGCTTATTTATATATTTTTAATAAATCTTTATTTTTCAGATTATTACAGTTGTTCCTCTTTTTTCCCCTCAGAGCTCCCCTCCACCCGGTTCCCACCCCACCCCATACCCTTACCCCCCCACACACATGGTCCTCGTCCATAGGTGTAAGGTTTTTGTCCACTCTCTTCCTGCACCCCCAAACCCCTTAGCCCTGAGAATTATTAGATCACTCCCTTTCTATGTCCCTGATTCTATTATATTCACCAGTTTATTCTGTTCATCAGATTTTTTATTCACTTGATTATTAGATTCACTTGTTGATAGATATGTATTTGTTGTCACTTTGTTGTCCATAGTTTTTATCTTTACCTTTTTCTTCTTCTTCCTCTTCTTAAAGGATACCTTTCAGCATTTCATATAATACTGGTTTGGTGGTGATGAACTCCTTTAGCTTTTTCTTATCTGTGAAGCTCTTTATCTGACCTTCAATTCTGAATGATAGCTTTACTGGTTAGAGTAATCTTGGTTGTAGGTTCTTGCTATTCATCAGTTTGAATATTTCTTGCCACTCCCTTCTGGCCTGCATAGTTTCTGTTGGGAAATCAGCTGACAGTCATATGGGTACTCCCTTGCAGGTAACTAACTGTTTTTCTCTTGCTGCTTTTAATATTCTCTCTTTGTCTTTTGCCCTTGGCATTTTAATTATGATGTCTTGGTGTGGCCCTCTTTAGGTCCCTCTTGTTTAGGACTCTCTGCACTTCCTGGACTTGTAAATCTATTTCTTTCACCAGGTGGGGGAAGTTTCCTGTCATTATTTCTTCAAATAGGTTTTCAATGTCTTGCGCTCTGTCTCTTCTTCTGGCAACCCCATAATTGGGATGTTGGGATGTTTGTGACAGCTGCATTTTTTTTTTTCATATTAGTTTACCAAAAGGAGTAATATATTTGGGAAATGGTGAAAAACTTATGCCTTGTTTTATACCTATTAATCACAAGGTGACTTTTATGGTTCGCGTTGTAAAAGAAATTTAGTTGGGATATGTGTATCTAAGAAAAAAAAGAGAACAATACCTTTATATAGTTTATACAACTTAATATGTCACTCTAAAAAATTCTTCAATATATGTAATTGATAATTAGGTTGATGAGAAAGGTAATAGTTTTGGGAACTTCATCAACATTCTCTGATTTGCTCTTAATTTAAAAACCAAAGAATCTCCATGTACTTTAATTTGGAATATCATTTTACCTTGAACTTGTAAATGTAGTATTACAAAATCTACCAACTATATTTGTTATAATGGTTTCAAGAGAGCACTATATTACTGCTACCTGGTGAATTTGTTTTACTTGAACTTTGTTGCTATGCTTATAATAAGGAATATTGTTCTTTATTAACATAAGTTATAATAAACCTTGCAGAAGTGAAACGATTAAAAAATTAAAAAGTCAAAAATAAAAAAGGCTCCTTACACTATCTTCATATTTTTGGATTCTTTTTTCTTTTTGCTTTTCTGGTTGGGTGTTTTTTGCTTCTTTGTATTTTAAATCTTTGACTTGATTCTTGGGATCCTCTAGTCTTCTGTTGGATCTCTGTATATTATTCTTTATTTCAGTCAGTGTATGCTTAATTTCTGATTTGTCCTTTTTCATATCCTTGAGGGTCTCACTAAATTTCTCAGAGGTTTCTAGAAGATTCTTGAGTAACCTTAAACTGTGGTTTTGAACTCTATATCCAGTATTTTGCTTTCCTCCATTTCTTTCATTTGTGACATGTTTCTTTGTCTCCACATTTTGACTGCTTCCCTATGTTGATAGAGTGACCTTGTGTGCTAGGTGTCCTATAGGGCCCAATGGCTCAGCCTCATCAATTACCTGAAGTGTACACTCTTGGTGCACCTCTTTGTGGGCTATGTACACAGTCTTGTTACAGTTACACCTTGATTGCTGTTGGTATCACTGGGAGGATACCTGGCCAATTGGCTATGAGGACCTGCTGTGTCAACAATGGGAGAACTGCTGTGCTAGAGACACCCTTATGGGGCAGGATTTGCTTCAGTGGGGCTTTGGTGCTCACTGAGTCTGCCCCTTGAGTGTGTCGCTTATGGATGTGAAGAGTTGTAATCTGATTCAGTCTCACACTGACTACTGGGTACACTGGCTCTTGGACCTCCAAGGAGGTGCAAAGTCAGCCACTGCCTGAGGCCAACCTGCAGGGGATACAGAGAGATATGAAGATTCCTCCTCTTTGTTTGGGGTTTGGAAGTACCCAGATGAGGCTCAGGGATGAAGCAATGCAGGCTGCTACTGCAGGGCCTTAGGCCTTCTTTTGGAAGCTTTGGAGCTCTCTGACCCAGCTGCAGTTTGTTCAGTTTTAGGTTTCAAAAGGACAGGCCATTTGTATGCAAAAGCGACTGTGCACAGCCTGGGTGGGGTTGTAAATTGGGCGGCGTGGGGTATCAGGGAATCACCAGAGTGGAGCAAACAGCAATGGCTGCTAGTTAGCCCTGCCCCGGTGAGGTCCCCGGGTCTCTGTTTTCTGCGGTCCTGTACAGGAACAATGATTGCTGTGAGCACCTCTGAGAGAAGGCTGCCCTTGTGTTCTGGCCCGATGCCAAACAGTCCAGTTTCTCCCCGTATGAGTCTGGGTCCCCAGAGTCTCACCTGGAACTAAAGTTCAGAACAATAGGGGCCTTGTATCTTTCTTCCAATTGAAAAAAACAACAACGCACCCAGTTGCCAGCCCATTAAGTGGCTGGAGGTGTGGGAGAGCAGTTAGGGGGCACAGGGTACCTCTGCACTTCCGCACTTCCACACCTCCTGCCAGTCTCCATTCACTTTTTTTCTTTCCTTCTAGTTGTAGACCTTCCATTCAACCAGCTTTCCCGTGGTTCTGGATGATATTTGTTTTGTTTTTTAATTGGAGTTTTGATGTGGTTGTGAAAGGCAGCAAATACAGGTGTTTACCTATGCCACCATTTTGGTTCTCTCTTGCTTTTTTATATTTTTGCTAGAGGTCTGGTGCACAAAGTTTGTGCACTGGGGGGTGTACCTCAGCGTAGCCTGCACCCTCTCCAACCTGGGACCTCTTTAGGGATGTCCGACTGCCCGTCAGACTTCCCTCTCACAATCCAGGATTGCTGGCTCCCAACCACTTGCCTGTCTGCCTGCCTGCTTGATTATCCCTAACTGCTTCTGCCTGCGAGCCTGATCACCCACTAACCACTCTTCTGCCAGCCTGATCAACACCTAACTGCTCCCCTGCCAGCCTGATTGCCCCCAACTGCCCTCCCCTGCCAACCTGGTCACCCCCAACTGCCATCCCCTGCAGGCCTGGTGCCCCCCAACTGCCCTCCCCTGCAGGACTGGTCATCTCCAACTGCCCTCCCCTGCTGGCCCCATCCCCCCTAATTGCTCTCCCATGCTAGCATGGTCACCCCTAACTGCTCTCCCCTGCTGGCCTGATTGCCCACAACTGCCCTCCCCTGCATGCCATCTTGTGGCAACCATCTTGTGCCCACATGTGGGCGGCCAACTTTGACCACATGGGGATAGCCATCTTGTGTGTTGGAGTGATGGTCAATTTGCATATTACCTATTTATTATATAAGATATTGATTTTGTATTCTGCAAATTTGCTGAATCTAATTATTATTTCTCATGGTTTTGTTTGTATTTGTGAAGTCTTTAGGATTTTCTGGACATAAGATCATGTCATTTGCAAATAGAGACAACTTTACTTTTTTGTTTCTGACTTAGATGCCCTTTTTCATGCATAATTGCTCTAGTTATGACTTCCAGTACTATATTGAATAAAAGTGTTAAAAGTCGGCATACTTGTATTTTTTCTGACCTTAGAGAAAAAGCTCTCAGCTTTTTAATTTTGGGTATGATCTTAGCTGTGGGCTTGTCAAATATGTCCTTTATTGTGTTGAGGTACATTTCTTTTGTACCTAAGAGTTTTTATCATGAAAGGACTTTGGATCTTGTCAAATGCTTTTTCTTTATTTATTGAGATAATCAAATAAATTTTATCTCTTATATTGTTTAATATGTTATGTCACATGAACTGATATTCTTTATTCTATTGATACAGTTTGTTAAACTAATTGATTTCTGAATGTTAAACCAAAACTGCATTCCTGTGATAAATTCCACTAGGTCATGGTGTATACTCCTTTTTATATATTGCTGGATTATTTTTGCCAGTATTTTGTTGAGGATTTTTGCATCCATATTTATATGAGATATTGACCTATGATTTTCTTTTATTGTGTTATCTTTTTCTGGTCTCATATCAGGACAATACTGGCATTATAGAATAAATGGATGTGTTCTCCCCCTTCTATTTTTTGGAAGAATTTGTGAAGAATTTATATGAATCATTCTTAAATGTTTGATAGAATCTGGGCTTGAGGTTTTCTTTGTAGGTAATGTTTTGTATTAGTAATTTTATCCCTTTACATACTATAGATCTATTTAAATGTCCATATTTCCTTGAGTCAATTTTGGTAGTTTATGAATTTTTCCATTTTATCTATGCTATCTAATTTGGAGAGCCTAAGATTGTTTATAAAATATCATAATAATTATCTTTTCCTATAAGCTCAGTAATAATTGTTTTTTCTATAAGCTTTTTCATTCCTGATTTTGCTAATTCTCTATATATTTTTTGATCAAATTGGCTAACTATTTCTCAATTCTCTGATATTTTCAAAGAACCAAGTTTTGGTTTTGTTGTTTTTTTGTATTGATTTTCTATTTTGTAGTTCATTAATTTCCACTTGTAGTCTTTATTGTATCCTTCTTGTAATTGCTTTAGGTTTTGTTTCCTCCCTTAATCAATGCCTTAATGTGGAAAATAAGGATACTGGTTTGAGACCTTTAATCTTGGTTTAATATTGCTACATGTATATTTCCAGATAAAAAATTTCCTCTAAATATCGATTCCTTGATAATTTAGAATTGTGTTGGTTAATATTGATTTTTCCCTGGCTGGGGTGTTCAGCGATTAGAGCAGGGGTCCTCAAACTTTTTAAACAGGGGGCCAGTTCACTGTCCCTCAGACCATTGGAGGGCCGGACTATAGTTTTAAAAAAAACTATGAACAAATTCCTATGCACACTGCACATACCTTATTTTGAAGTAAAAAAACAAAACAGGGACAAATACAATATTTGTATTTGCATGTGGCCCACGGGCCATAGTTTGAGGACCCCTGGATTAGAGCATAGGTCTGAACACTAGAAGGTTGCAGGTTCAATTCCCAGTCAAGAGCATGTAACTAGGTTGCAGGTCCAATCCATGGCCCAAGGTCAGGATAGGAGGATGGGTGTGGGGGGGCAACAAATTCATGTGACTGTTCTCTATCTATCTATCTATCTATCATCTATCTCTTTCTCTCTCTATCTCTTTCTCTCTCTCCTTCCCTCATCCCTTCCACTTCACTCTCTCTAAAAATCAATGGGAAAAATATCCTCAGGTGAGGATTAAAAAACCCATATATATAGTCCTTTTCCTCAAGTTTTTTTCTATTACTGATTGCTAACTTTCCTTCATTATGGCCAGAGAACATGCTCGGTATGATTTCAAGCTACTTAAATTTACTAAGGCTTATTTTACGGCCTCACACATGGTCTGTTTAGGAGAATGTCCTTTGTGCATTTGAAGAGCATGTGTTTTCTGGTGTTGTTGGGTGGAATGTTCTAGTGTTATATCTATTTGGTCCCCACATCTCATCTTTGTTGACCTCCTGATTAGTTGCTCTTGACTTCTGTTATTTTTACACCAATCATTGATTCTGTCTTTTGCTGGTTTAAACCTACCATTGAGCCTCTCTAGTAAAATTTTCATTTTTATTTGATGAGGTATTGTCATCATGGCTTCCTTTCTTTTTTAAGCATTATTTCCCTCAGTTCTTTAAGCATATTTCTAAGTACTGATTTGAAGCATTCTTTTCAAAGCCAATATGTTGGCCCTCTCACAGAGAGTTACTGTTGCCTGAATTTTTGTCACTCCCTGGGTCACAATTTCCTGTTTCTTTGTAGTATATCTTGCAGTTTCATTAATAAACTGGGTGTTTTAAGTAATGTAGTGCAGTGCTCTGGATAGTGATTCACCTCTGCATTTCTAGGGCTCAAGTTGCTGTTGTTTTCAAATTGGTTTAGTGACATGGCTGGACTCCTGTGGAGAAGTCTATTTCCCCTTCAGTGTGAAACCTCTGATGATGCTCCTCAGAAAGCGCAGCCTTGAGATGTCACCTTGAATGACAGTAGTCTTAGCCGTGCTCTCTCTCTCTCTCTTTTCTCACTGTCAGTTAAGCTCCATGTCTCCATTGGTAATATACCCAGCTGTTAGGTCTACTAATTGCCATCTGTTTTCTCTCTTGTTTTTGACAATGTCTTTGGGCATAAAATGCTCCACAGTCTGATATAAATAAAATTGGTTTCCTTTACAGGCGTTGTTCGGGGACCACTCTTTCAGATTTTCTCTGATCCTAGAACCACCCTTTGTACATGCCTATTTTCCTGGTTCTCTCTAGTAAATGGCTGACCGATGGTTTCCCTTAAAGCTCGTATCGGATTACCAGGCTCCTCTAAATTACTTACCATGAAAACCTTCACAGTTTTCAAGAGTGCCTGGGAACTTCCTTCACTCTGCTTCAAATAAAGTCACTTCTTTTGAGGAGAGCTTTGGAGTTCTCTGTAATTATGGACTTCTTTTCTTCCTGTACAAAAGCTCTGAGCCAGAGCTCTGGGGCCTGACCAAAGGATGCTTGCCTCTGGTCTTCTTAACCTGCCTCTCCCAGCATGGATCCTCTATCATATGAGGGAGCTGGAGTGTGGGCCGCTGGGTTACCAGTATTCTTAGCCTGTTATGTCTGGGATAGAGCCTCTGTGCTATGACTAGAGAAGCAGGAGGGTGCTGCTGGTTGTGCTCACCAGTTTAGTTCTGCAAATCAGAGTTAAAGGGCATGAGAAATGCTGCCAGCCTGCCCCTAGTGGTAAGGTAGCATATACTTGATGGTTAACTGAGGGGAGCAGTAGCCCCATCTTCTTTATCACATCTGCCCAGAATGGAGTTTCCTTTAAGCTGAGCTGAAGGTGAGTGGGGGAGTCATGGATTAGGTACCACCCAGATTCTCACACTTGTGACTACAATTTGGTCCACTGTAAAAAATTAACATTTCTTCATTTGCTATATTACCTTAGGGCAGTTTTAGAGACTTCAATTGTAAAAAATTTTACCAGATATGGTTGTTCCACCAGCTATCACTCTTGCAGGGCCCCTCACAATGCTGTCTGGAAATGGAAACCCAGTCAGTAGTTTTAGATTTAATGATGGTTACTCTGCTAGCTCCCCTCATCTTCCTTCCTGCTGAGTGCATGGATTTTATATAGTTTAGTTTTCCCTTTTTATGTTTGTTCAGTGGGGTTCAATGAACTATTGCTAAATAGGGCCTAGGTGACAGGTGCCATTGCCTTCCAGGTTGCTATGTTTGTCTGGAGTCCTAGGCTTTCCAATCAATGCAGAGGTGTTATACCTGTAGAGGACAGGAGAAATGCTGGTGTCTCCTTATATTTCAGGATAGCCATTTATGGTCTTTCACAGCTCAGAAACGAGTCCCATAATTCTAATTTTAAGTGATATTTCCAAGTGATATTTCTTCAATAAATATTCCAAAACAATGAGGCTGCATTAGGTGTTTATTCACAAGTTAAGCTTTGAGAATGTCATTGTTAGAGCTTGAAAGATGGCAACATCCATGAGAATATATTTTGTTTGGCTCATGTCAGAGTCAAAGTACTAAGTGTTGTGCCTGCTCTGGAGGAGGAACAGGTGAGGGTTTGGAGGTTCACAGGAGAACTCCTCCATTTCATCCACACACCAGCACCACCATAGGAGGGTTCCAAATTGATCCTAAACACTCTTCAGGCTGATCTCCATGGTGATATTTCTTCTTGGCCAAGCCTTCTCTTCTCACCCCTCTGAACACTTCAGCAGGTACAATTCATGGGACATGGGCCCTGCAACCTAGCCTTTCTAGACTGTGCTGTGTCCAAAACTTTAAGAAATGACTTAAACAGAACAAGGAGGAAATGACGGAAAGTGCTGTGATGGAGGCAGGATGTTTGCTTTCCGGTGCACAAGTTCATTTACAATAACATCCTGTAGCTCATTTCTTGGAAATTAGGTGGATAATAAGAAGCAAAAAAAAAAAATTTGTGCTATGATACATTTTGGATATACATTAAAATTGCACCTTTGTCCCTTGGTACAAACAGCATTTATCAGTAGTAGGAAAGCACCTAAGGACATCAAACTAAACCCAAAAGGAAGAAATGCAGATAACATCAGAAATTGTGGAAACCAAACTGAAAAATCCCAGAAAAGAGGCAAGTGACTGAATGTTAGCAGATGGATCCCACAGCCTCTGAATAGTTTTAGGTTCCTGTTCTAAGCAGCCTCTTCTTCTGCCCCTAGGGTCAAGGAAGGGCTAAGAATCCAGGGTTGTCCGAGCAAATGAATGAGTTTTGGAGGAAGGGGACTAAAAAGTCTTGTCAGATGAGTAAGGAAGGGAGTGGAAGGTGTGCTGAGAGTGGCAGAGACTGTGGGAGAAGCACACTTGCTGCCCTGCTTCCTGCCTTTCCAGCTGTTGGTGCCACATGGTAATGGGCCTGGGATCTGTCGCTGTCTGTAACTATACCTGACTCTGATGACCCCAGGCACTCAAAGGATGGGAGCAGAGGCCCGCAGTGATATTAATCCTTCACACAGACCCTAAAGCCAAGAATCCCATGACTGGTCCCTCCAGGTGGACTTCCATGAGGAGCCCTGTTCGCTGTCATAGGTTTATCACTACAACCAAACAACATCTGAGAGGAAATGTGGGTAAGCAGCCCGGGATCAGGATTCAAACCACTGGGAGAGTCTGAGGACTTGTTCTCATGGGCAAGGCCCACCTATTAGTGTATGGGGTAATTCCTTGGAAAGCATCAGACTGAGATGATCTGACACTTATCTATCTTCTTATCTGTAGAGATTCCAGACCTCAGAGGGGTTATTATTTTGTCCAAAACCATAGATGCTACTAGTGGCAGAACCAGACCCACATAGCTTTCCTGACTGCATTTCACGTGTTAATGGCAGACACTAGTGCTGATGTGCTAATGTGACAATCTGCTCTGTTGCTCATGGAACAAAACCAGTGTCACTGATGTTAACAGAAGGGGACACACTGTCAGACACATTAGCATTGTGTGCTGCCAGCTGAGGAAGGTGACTCCTGTGTATTTAAATGGACAAATGCTCTTTTTATTTTACTTTGCAAAGAATGAAGCCCTACTCTGTTTTTTAGATGAAACTATTTATACTTTTTAAAATTAGTTGGGGTGACATTGGCTATTAATATTATGTGTATTTCTAGTGTGAAATCCTGTGGCACATTATCTATATATTACTTGGTGTTCCCACCACCAAAATTCTGGTCTCTTTTCATTTACCCCTTCCAAACCTCCATCCTCCTTTCTGTTAGTAACCACCATACTGTTGTCTTTGTCCGCGAGTTTTTGTAAAACTATTTATTCTTTTGTGTGAATCCGTTGTTCTGTGGGAGAGTGAGGTGGGCTCCTGCCAGTGCGCCCGGGGCATCCTCTCAGGCAGAGGTGGTCTCAGGACCTGTTGTGCTCACACCAGCCTGGGAGTCTGCCCACTCCCTTAAGAGTCCAGGAGCCCTTCATTTCCACTTTCTCAAAGAGAAAGAATTTGGGGGTTTGTTTTGGTGCTGTATATATTACTGACAACCACTAAATTCTTTAGTAAAAGGCCTGAGTTCAATAACTGTAAAAGTAATGAAAATAGGGTGGAGCTGATTATAGGGCCTGGGAAACTTGGACAGTGAGGCATTGCTGAGAGACAGGGTCAGGCAGAGTATAAAGGTCTTTCTGAGAAAGCCAGCACTTCACTCATCAGCAGCCTCTGTGGTCCACCTGGGCCAGATGTGCGGGTGGCGGTGGGAAAGACTATTCTAGTAAACACAAGCTCATGCAGAAGGGAAAATCTCTGGGATGCTGAGTGGATGGAACATGAGAAGGGCAGGAGAAAAGGTGGAGGAAGGAGAAAGGTGTTGTGTGAGATTCCTAGGGCTGATGTAACACAGTACCCCTTACTGTGTTGCTTAAAGTCACAGAAACTTATGGTCCCATAGTTCTAGGGCTCCAGCATCAAAAGGTTGGCAGAGCCAATCTCTCTCTGAAGGTGCTGGAGAGGATCTTTGCTGGGTCCTGCTCCTTGTGGCTGCTGGCAAC
Organism: Myotis yumanensis; assembly: GCF_028538775.1. Lineage (NCBI taxonomy): Eukaryota > Metazoa > Chordata > Mammalia > Chiroptera > Vespertilionidae > Myotis > Myotis yumanensis. The sequence continues at coordinate 6,700,942 of NW_027223760.1, forward strand.
CCTTGGAGGTCCTTGGCTTGTAGATGCATTGCTCTCATGTCTTGACTGTTGCATTTTACAAGGAGAAACCAGGCTATACCTCCCAAACTGTCTGGAAACGCAAGTGTATTGCTTTCAAGCTCTTCTTTGCACCCAGTAGTGGAACATAACTCAGAGACTTCTCTCCCACATTGTATCAAGTATCACATTTCTTCCAGTGTCCAAAACCATGGTCCTCACTTTGAACTGAGATCTCACCTTTAATATTCAAATTTCTAAACAATGACCCTATGAAGTCAATACTTCATTTTAAAGATCAGAAAGGGAGTAACAGAGTGGTTAACCTATCCACATGTGGAAGGCTGAAAATCACACCCCCCAACCCCATATAAGCATTCCTAATCCTCAGAACATATAAATGTTTCCTCGTTGCAGAAGTGACCAAGTTAATGATTTTGAGATGGGGAGATTGTCTTGGATTATCTGAGTGAATCCTACATGTAATCACAAAGGCCCTCAGAAGAGGGAGGAAAGACCAAAGGAGGAAGAAGGCAATGTGATGATGGCAGCAGAGATTGGAGTGATGTGATCACAAAACAAGGGATTCTGGAAGCTTTTAGAAGCTGGAAGAGGCAAGCGATGGATTCTCTCCTAGAGAACCTTCAGCCCTGAGGATATCTTCATTTTATCTGCGTATGACTAATTTCTGGCTCCTGACCTCCAGAACTCTAAGAAAATTAATTTCCATTGTCTCAGGACTCTAAATTTTTGGTAATTTGTTATGGCAGCAATAGGCAACTGATATACCAAGGTTAATTATTCATTATGGAAGTGTCAGGACAGTTCAAGAAACAATTCCTTTCACCTCCTGTTATTATTTTTGCAAAGTTGTAATAATTTTGAGCTTTGAATTTATCTCGAACATAGCAGCATACAAAGACTTGAACTCCACAAGGCAGACTCTGATAGAAGTTAAAGAAATGTATTTTAATAACCCCAACATTTTTTTTAAAAATCCACATATTTCCACATGGACATACGTGTCTATGATGGAAAGCATAAAGGGGGAAAAATAAGAAGAATAAAATGTAAAATAGGAAGCCATGTCTTTCTCTACATTCATCTCTTTGCTTCTAACTGTGGAAGGAGCAGCATCCTGGGAGAGGAGGAGCCTGCAATCGGCGGTCTGGGGGTCTCCTGTGAGGGGGGAGAGCACCTTCCTGGACTTGCAGGTGGGGACCCGCAGCAGAGAGACGGGTGGCTCACAGCAGAGCTGGGTGTGGAAAGGAGCTCCTAAGGATGAGAAGCACAGCCAAATGAACAGCACAGGGAGAGACATGAGGCAAAATTCCTTCTATCAAAAGACTCCTAGAGGAGGCCAGTCCTAAGAGAGGGTTCAGGGGTGGGAGCCAGGTTCCAGATGCTCCTCCATGGTCAAGGACCTCAGGGCGAGGACCATTCAAGACCCACATTCTGTTCCCTATGGCATCTATGGATTCTATTTCAACCACATCCCTCTTCCCTTTTGGGAACCTATGAGTGTGCTCGGAGGAGCAACTACTTGTCCAAGAAAACATAAAAGGCAGCTTCTATCAGGACAAGTTTCATTCAGGGAATATGGAGAATGAAGTGAACTGGGGCAGTGGTGGAAGCATTTTGAGCACGAAATGCAGTTCTGGCTCTGCTCTGGACTCATATATATGCAGCCTGTCAAGGTGAGCTTCATGGATGCGTGACTTGTAGGTTTGCTCAAGGATCTGTGCTTAGAGGGTTTAAAGCTCTGTAATGTCATCTTCAAATTCTTCATGATTTTTAAACAATGGGCTTGGTATTTTCTTGTGCCAGACCTTATGAATTATATAACTGGTCCTGATCTGTGTCTTTATTGGAAATAGGAAAACTGTTACCTGGGTTCCTTCAAGGTGACCAAAGTCATTCATACCAATAATTGGGGTGGAGGCAACCCCCGGCTGGGCGGAGTGTGGAGTTCACTGCGTTCCCGGGTACCTTCGTCCGTGATACAGCAGTGCAGCCATGGCAGAGCCACAGCCCGCGTCGGGCGGCCTTACCGACCAGGCTGCCCTCGGTTGTTGCTCGGACCCGGACCCCAGCACCAAGGATTTTCTGTTGCAGCAGGCCATGCTACGAATTAAGGATCCTAAGAAGTTTTTGGATTTTTATACTAGAGGTCTTGGAATGATGCTACTCCAAAAATTAGGTTTTCCCACCATGAAATTTTCACTCTATTTCTTGGCTTATGAGGATAAAAATGACATCCCAAAAGAGAAAGATGAAAAGGTAGCGTGGGTGTTCTCCAGAAAAGCTACACTTGAACTGACACACAGTTGGGGCAGCGAGGAGGATGAGACCCAGAGTTACCACAGCGGCAACTCAGACCCTCGAGGGTTTGGTCACATCAGAATTGCAGTTCCTGATGTACACGGTGCTTGCAAAAGATTTGAAGAACTGGGAGTCAAATTTGTGAAGAAGCCTGACGATGGTAAAATGAAAGGCCTGGCATTTATTCAAGATCCTGATGGCTACTGGATTGAAATTTTGAATCCTAACAAAATGATAACTATTATTTAGGTCTGTGAGAATACTGCTTTTGAGATGTCCATAAAGATACTGAGGGAGTTAAAAAAGAGAGACAGGGAGTTTGGATATATTCCGATAACAGAAGCATCGAGGACTGAGGGTTCATTGTCTCAATTCAAATTATTCTTAAGTGCATTTCCCTTTCTGTGTCAGCTGTGCTTTTCACCGACCTGATCAGTCCCTCTAGTTTTAAAGTAGTGCTTTGCCTTGTGTCCTTGAATGTGGCTGTGTAACATTAGTTTTTTAGGTAATAATTAGAACAGTTCCCTTCAGAGGTTGCATTTGCCTTCTCCCTCCTAACCTGACTTCTCTACACGTCTACCTTTCAATCATCATTTAAAAACACACACATTTTACATGTTTCCTTCTGGGGTTTCAGTCCTCAGAAATAACGTTTCACAGTGGGAAGTAAAGAGCCCTGAACAAAAACAAAACTTTCTGTGCACTTCAAATAGTATAAAGTGTTTATTTTACAAGAGAGAAGACACTTTTGGGAGGAACTCAGAATCATGCTGAGGAGGATGCTGACAGAAAGACTAATTTCTTCTTATGTATAAAGTGCTTTCGAAGTTCAAGGACTAACCTCTTTATTTCGGGGATTGGGAGAAGGGTAGGAATATTTTTCCTGGGTTCACAAACACCAGATTAGGCTGTCAACATGCTTTATCTTGTTTAATCCTCCCAACTATCCTGTGAGAAAGAACACAGGGTAGACATGTAAAATAACTCTCATTAATGGAAGGCAATACAAATAGGCATGAGTACTCAAAATTCCTTCATTATTTTTAGCATTCAGATGTACCTCATAAATGAGTACCTCACAGGACGTCCCCCGCTAGCCTCCTGTTGTAAAACCTTCAGTGACTTAGCCTTATCCTCTCAGCTCTCGGCCTGAGAACCGCGGTGAGGGAGGGAGCAGTGGAGAAAGGAAGTCTGTAGCCCTCACCTGCTCTGGGGGTGCCCGGTTGTTCTTGTGTGAGTGGTGTTTGTGTTACTTGTGAAGAGCCCTACACTAAGGTCTTTCAGATGCCGGTCGTCATTTAGGATAAATTATGACCAGTGATAACTTAGGTATCAGAAATCAGCTCAGTGGTCTTCTCTGCCATGATTGACATTTTATTTATTTTTAAAAAAACAAACTGATTTTAAAAAAATCTCTTAAGGCCCAGAGAATAAGAGCATCCAATTTGTTTAACTACATTTAGGTTTTCTATAGACTGTGGTGGAAGATCTTTGGGTAGGCCATGCCAACTGTGCTTATACTGCTAGAAGCACTTGACATTTCCTTTCTGGATGGAATGGATTTATGTGAGCAACTCAAACAAATGGCCATACTTATAGACTGAAATAAAATAAGCATTTAAATAAAAAAAATACCAATAATTGGTCCAATAATATGGGCATTTACAACACCATTTCCAAATCTGTCTGCTTCCCTCCATGGGTAGCAACCCTATTGTCCTCTAGTTCATGGCACATCTGGTCCATTTAGTACCTATCCTCAAGCTTAAGCATTGACTAACCCACTTTCTGAATCCAGTGAAGCAAAATGTATAATCAAAATTTAATCTATTTGTGGTGATGCAACAGAGAACTAGAACATCTTGTCAACCATGAGAGAGTCAATAGCCTCTCTCCCAGCTGAAAACAATTCCCAGCTTTTGGATCCATCCACAGGTAAATCTAGGATTAGCTGCCTCTGTCTGGGCCTGGAGAGGGAGAAGGTAGGATGGCTGGGAGAGAAGGAAGCATCTACTCCCAGGATGCATCTTTATATGTCATGCAATGTAGACTTTTCAACCATGCAAGAACCATATGACAAAACAAACAAATAAACAAACAAACAAAAACAGAGAGACTGTGGTCATTGGAAGACTTTCCCCAGGCCTCTCCTTCCTCATTTCCACTTGGCTCCCAATGGTTTATACCCCTTTGGCTTTGTACCTGAGTTTTGTTAATTTCTGAATGGGTAACTTGAGATGCTCCTAAAAGAATAGACTCAAAACCCATATTGTACCATCACCAGCAAGACCCAAGGATACACGAAGTCCTATGTCCAAATTTCTTCTTCCAGAATGACCCCGCAGTCTCCCAATGCACCAGGGAAGGTGATAGACACTGTGTCTGGCTTTTTGGGGGCAAGATTTATGTCATTTAATAAGGGCCTTTCGATCCACTACCATAACCCAAAACACCAAATATAGCTTTGGTAATTTTGGTACAAGAGCAAGCACATGGAAGAAAAGGTTTCAACTTGGCAAAATAAAAGCATCCACCAAATTAGGGTAAATATTACTGTCTCTTTAAAGGCAAATAGTTCCTCCACAGGCCCCACCCAATCTATGCTTCCTGGCTCAGTGGTTTAAGAGACTGTGAACTCTTTTTCTTCACAGTTAAAACAAAAGCACCAGCTGGAAGAGTGTCTTTGGAGAACATTTGAGAACTCATCAACTGGTTGAAAAGAAGGTGAGTCTGGCTGAGAAGCAGCCCTGAGCACTAGAGTTGTTTGGGCAGTAGGTCCCTGGAGTGTACATGGTGTGGGTTCTGGTCCCAGGAAGAACCAGGTTCTGTGCCAGAAGCAGAGAGGGGTTGTAGGGGTGGGGGGAGGAGGGTGCTGTCAGAGGGTAGTGAAGGAGGGTAGGGAGGGGAGTCAGGAACTTTATTAGTACAACTAGAAGCCTGATCCATGAAATTCGTGCAAGGGGTTTGACCAACACAGCCCTGACAACCTGCCTCTGCTGGCACTTGCAGCCCGGGCTTCTTCTGGAAGGACGTCCAGAAGGTTGTTTCATCTAATTAGCATATTACGCTTTTATTATTATAGTTGTTACATGTCTCATATTGAACAGGATACTTTTGTGCTGACTGGTGCACCTTCATGCATTTGCTGCGCTGATACACACTGATGGCTGCCTGACAAACCTTTTCCCTGGACAGGAAATGAGTGTCCCCAAGGCAGGCCTTTAGGGCTTGAAGGCAATGTCGACACCACCCTGTCTAACTCCCCCTTTTTACTGAAAAAGAAGCAGAGTCCCAGAGAGTGTGGTGACTCTAGGGGTTGCCCACATCACTAAGGCCAGAGGAAATCTGCACTGCAGTATGCAGAATGCTTTTCATCATTCAGCAGAGAGAAACTCTAACCCGAGTAAGTGTGACATGTGAGGTGAGAAGGGGGTGTCATGGGTAGAGGTGGGCTATTCTGCAGGAACAATATATATGAAACCCTCCACTTAATGGCCCTAGTTGCAGGCTTCCTAAAAGTGTTCTGTCTGGAAAGAGTGTGGACTCTCCTCTCTTGATCTAGCTCTGATTCCATGTAATTTTAGAATCCTGGGTCTGAGAAGACACTGAGAGGAGGCCGATGTGTGCAGTGGTTAGGAGGGAAGGTGGTAGTCAGATGGACTTTGAATTTGATGCCCTGCTCTGCCTTATACCTATTAGCACCTTGGGCAAGTGTCTCAGCATTTTCAAGCCACATCAGTGTCTTTATTTTAAAAGTTAGAAGAATAAAATGAGCTTCTTGCAGGCTATTATGGGGGAGTAGGTGAGATAATGTATAAAAAAATTATTAGGGTGTTTGGTATAGAGTGTCAGCCGTGGTTATATTACACACATATCAAATTTTTATTGTTGAAAAATGTTAATTTACTCAAAGATAAACAAACAATACAAGGAAATTCCATGTACCTAGACCAGTGATGGTGAATCTATGACACGCAAACTCATTTTTTTGGTTGATTTTTCTTTGTTAAATGGCATTTAAATATATAAAATAAATATCAAAAATTTGCTGAACCGGTTTGGCTCAGTGGATAGAGCATTGGCCTGCGGACTGAAGGGTCCCGGGTTCGATTCCGGTCAAGGGCATGTGCCTGGGTTGCAGGCACATCCCCAGTGGGAGATGTGCAGGAGGTAGCTGATCAATGTTTCTCTCCCATCGATATTTCTAACTATCTCTCTCCCTTCCTCTCTGTAGAAAATCAATAAAATATATTTTTTTAAAAAATTTAAATCTTTGTTTTACTATGGTTGCAAATATCAAAAAATTTTTATATGTGACACGGCACCACAGTTGTTAGAGTTTTTCAAAATGCTGACACGCCGAGCTCAATAGGTTCGCCATCACTGACCTAGACCAAGCTTCCACAATTATTAAGTGATGCCAATCTTGTTTCATCTATATACTGACCACTCCCCAGCCACCCTGCATTATTTTGAAGCAAATATCATTGTTTCATTTTATCAGTAAATATTTTAAATCATTAAAAAATATGACCATAATCAGACTTCAAAAAGCAAATAGGATTTTTTACAGTTACCAGTTGCCTTCAGATTTCCCTGATTGTCTCATAATTTTAAAAAACTGTTTGAAGTTGGATCCAACTAAGATTCATAAATTGCAATTATTTGGTTTCTCTTATGTTTAATTTAATATATAGCTTTCTCACCTTCCCTCTTTCTTTCTGGAAAATTTTTCTGTGTCAGAAGGAGGAGTCTTTTTCCCAAAAGAACTGGGCAGTTTACATTTTGTTGATAAACATTCTCACAATGTCATTTCACCTTCTCTTCTAGTCCAGTGCTTTGGGTGAAGTTATATTTAAGGAGAGGCTTGATTGACTCAGGTTTGACTATTTGGTGGGAATACAACATAGGTTCAGCTGAAACTTCCCTCAGAAGGCATAGAATGTTTAGTTGTCTCACTTTCTTGACAGTAATCGACATTAATGATGGCCTAAGTTTCATTATGGGTCAGAAGTGATAGGTCGCCGAAGGAGGAATGCAGGTGGCCAGAGTGCTGAGGGATTATGAATTTAATGGATCATCCACACATGAGGTGGCTGAGCCTGGATGGCTTCTGGCCCCAGTGACTAGAGTCAGTGGCTTTTAAAGGATTTTTGGAAGGCTTTTTCTAGATGGAGACTTCTTTATGCATACCGGGAAGGGAGATAACGGAATGTGGTCACAAGTGAAATGTGGTCTCAGCAAAGGGAATGTCCATAGTGACATAGCCTGAAAAGCCAGTTCTCAGGGAAGGGGTAGTGATTCAATTACTCAATCAAACCTAACAGTGATGATATCAAATTCTATAATTCTTCCCTTAGTTATTAGATGGAAAAATTGTATAAAGAGAAAGTTCCCTCCAACCATTCTCTCATTTCCATGAAGTACAGTGGTATCTGAAAGACAAGATAAATGCTCAATAATTTCCCTTTATTTGTCAAAATTCATAACAAGAAGATGCTTTCCTAGCACACTCCCAATGGAGCGATTGATTATTTTAAGCAGAAGGCCTTGTTTTGAACTCGTGTATTTTAAGATATCTGAGATACTGTATTTTGTTTCATTGGAGTTATTATCGATGCTCACATTGTCCCATCAATGTCCAGTTGCATTCTCTTGAGGTTGGCTCTTAAGTCCTTTCCATGAGATCCCAGTGATTTTTGAGAGCATCCTGGCTTTCTTGTTGTCAAGAGACTGAAGGCTCAACTGAAGCATTTTCTACCTATTCCTAGAATCAGTAGTTTATTTATAAAACCCTAACTTTTGTAGGAAATGGCATTTGAAAACCACACCTAAGCACCAAGGGGGGGGGGGGGTGTCATTGTCACTGGGATCATATTATCTCTATGCCTTTTCAAGATGGACAAAGACATTATTGCTTTTTTAAGTATCTTGGACCAATTGCTTATATGGTTCATCCACCACACAATACACAATAAGATTTGTTTGCCAGTTGATTTTGGTTTTAGAATTTTAAAATATAATTTTTGGTAATTATGTAAACTACCTACATGGTTTCAAAATCAAATCTATGAAATGTTATGTAACCAAGACATCAATTTCCAGCTTCTGTCCTTGTTCCCTCCACTCTGCTTCTCCCATCCCCATGAAAGTAAATTTTTGTTGGTTTAGTTTTCAGAGAATCCTGCTATTGCCTTTTCATATATATCAAAAAGATATGTATTATATTTTATATATGTAGTGCATATTCTTCCTTGTTAGACAAATAGTAGGTAAACTCTACATTATTTTCTTCACATTGCTTTTCCCACTTAATGATGTATCCTGGAGACCTCTCTATGCTTATACAGAGAGACACATTCCTTTTCAAGGGTGGATAGTCTTTCACTGTGTGAATATATTCAGGGGTCCTCAAACTACTGCCCGTGGGCCACATGCGGTCCCGCCGAAAACATTTATCCGGCCCACCGGGTGTTTTTGCCGCAGCTGCCTGTCCTGCTTAGCAGCCGACTCGCCTGGGGCCAGTAGTGTACATGTGTGGAATGTCTGAAGGACAGTGAACTGGCCCCCTGTTTAAAAAGTTTGAGGACCTCTGTGATAATTCAACCAGTTCCTACTGAATACCATTTGATGGTTTTGGGTCTTTTTTTTATTACAAACAATGATGCCATCAATAGCCTTATGTGTTATTTTTCTGCATTTTTGTCAGTGTACTTAAGGGATAAATATTAAAATGGGGGATTGGCAATGAATGAGAAAATGCATATGTACGTTGGCAGCACAGTGCTGAATTCTTTTCTGTAGGGTTTGGACTGTTTTTCCATTCTCACTAGCCATGCAGGAGAAGGCCTGCTTCCCTCTTACCTTTACCAACAGATTATGCTGGCAAACCTTTGGACTTTTGCCAAACCTGGAGGTGTCAAATAGTACCTCACCTCAGAAATAGAGGTGTGATTTAATTAATATTTTTTGTGACTTTATTTTGTGTTTTGATTTGTCTTTCTGAGTATATATTGATGTCTTTTGATATATTCAAGGTACATTTAAATTCATTTTTCTCTGAATATTTATTCCAATCTCTTACTCCATTTTCTATCAAGTTGCTATTATTACTTTCCATACTTTTTAATTTTCTGTGTATAGCAGGAACATTTACCCCCTTTGTTGTAAGCTGAAAAATATTACTGTCCCTAATTTGACATTTTTGTTTTAATTTTTCAAACGTGTCTTTTGTCCCACATTATCTGTGATATTTTTATGTAATCACACTTATCCATCCTTTTCTTTACTCTATTTCAAATCTTATATTTCCTTTACCTCCTGGTTACAAATAAGTTACCCATGTTTTTTTTCTTTTATTTATATGCTTTTTTGTAACATTTAAACTTCTAATCTGCTTGCAATTCGAATGGCATGAGACAATAAATGCAATTTTATCTTTTTTCTGTATGGTTATACAGATATTCCAAACTTGCTTTATCACATCATCTTTGGCCCCTTTGATGTGGTATGCTGTCTTATTGAACCTAACTGTAACATAGTGTCATTGAATTGAATATAAGTGACTAAGGTATGATTAATTTGGTCTGTTTCTGAATTTTCTGGGTTTTGTTCATTATTATCTCTATTCATACAGCAATATCATAGAAATTACAATGCTTGATTCATTGTAAAGCTAGTCCTTTCTCCTTGTTCTTTTTCTCAATGGTGCTGAATAACTTTCTTTTTTTCTTCATTGAAATGAACTTTATAATCCACCATTTAACTTTATAATCCACTATTTTTCAACTGCATGAAAAAATGGTGATGGCAAAAGTTTAAATTTACAGTTATATAAAATAATGTTAGAGAAGTATCTACTTTTTCTTCATCCCAAAACTTTATAACCCATTATTTTAACATTATAATCTACTCTTTCTCAGCTACAGGGAAAACGTGATGATAAAATTTAAATTTTTAGTTATATAAGATCACGTTAGATAATGATCTATTAATTCCAATGTATAAAATGCTTTAAACATGGATCAGTGTTGAATTCAGTCTAATATCTTGACTGCAATAGGTAATTTTCTACTTCATCTATTAATAACATGTTGAAACAACAAACTGTGGTATGAATATTTCCAAATGAGACACATCTGTAGCTTTATTTATTGGTCAAATTTCTGTTAGACTTTAGGATTAATATCACACTTGATTCACAGAAAGAATTGAAAGCAGGAATAGCTCACATAACACTGAGATGATTAGCTTTGTAGAGGTTTAAATGAGTTCTCCTATGAAAGCACCTGGACCTTGTATTCTTTTGTGAGAAAACTTTGCTTTATTATTTCCTCCAGATGAGTAATAGACGATTATAAATTTTCAGGGGGGGGGGAATGAAGAAAAGAGGTTTGGGAATAGTCCCCACTTACCTAAGTACCCTTTCCCCTTCTTATTCCCTTCCTCAGAGCCTCTTGAAAGAAATGGCTGGCCTTCAGGACAACACTCTGAGGATAGTTCTGGTGGGGAAAATCGGAAGTGGAAAAAGTGCAACAGCAAATACCATCCTTGGGAGAGAAGAATTTGCTTCTAAAATTGCTGCCCATGCTGTTACCAAGGGCTGTCAGAAAGCAGAGCGACAATGGGAGGGGAGGAATCTTCTTGTTGTGGACACCCCAGGCCTCATTGACACCAGGAAGACACTGGAGACCACCTGTGAGGAAATCATCAGGTGTGTCCTCTACTCCTACCCAGGGCCCCACGCCATCATCCTGGTTCTACAGCTGGGCCGCTACATGGAGGAGGAGCAGAAAACGGTTACAATGATCAAGGCCATCTTTGGGAAGGCAGCCATGAATCACATGATCGTCTTGTTCACGCGCAAAGATGATTTGGGTGATCAGACACTGAATGACTTTTTAGCAGGAGCAGATATAAACCTGAAAAACATCATCAAGGAATGTGGGAACCGCTGCTGTGCCTTCAGTAACAACCGAAGGGCAGATGAGGCTGAGAAGAAAGCCCAACTGCAGGAGCTGGTGGAGCTGATAGAGAAAATGGTGTTGAGGAACGGAGGGGCTCACTTTTCTGATGCCATCTACGAGGAGGTAGGGGAAAAGCTGCAAAGTAAAGAAAAGGCCTTGAAGATAATCTATGATGATCAATTACGTAAGGAAACTAAACTAGCTGAAAAGCAATATGCTGAGGGAAAAATATCAGAGCAAGAAATGAAGGAGAGAAAAAAATCCTCATGGGAGAAGTATAAAGTAAATATTCAAGATGTTAGAGAAGAAGCTGGAAGGAATATATTTGAAGATATTGTAAATGGGATTCAGAATCTGCTTTCAAAAATACTGACTATGTTTAGAATATAATGTAAATTTTATTTTTGTTTCTTAACTTACTATGATTTGTTGATGTGATTAATTGTATTTTCCATAGATGACTAAAACAATATATTCTATCCCATCCATTTCTCTTATAATCAGTTTCTTTTTCCTTCTGTTGAATTATACTGTTTGTCCCCTTCCTTGAAATTTAATGGACTTTGTGACTGCTTTGACAACTAGTGTATGATTGTGACTTCAAAAGTGAGATAGGGCCCTAGCTGGTTTTGTTCAGTGGGTAGAGCGTCAGCATTTTGGCTGAAGGGTCCCTGGTTCGATTCTGGACAAGGGCACATCCCTGGGTTGTGGGCTAGATCCCGAGTGTGGGGCATGCAGGAGGCAGCCCATCAATAATTTATCTCATCAATGATGTTTCTGTCTCTTTCTCCCTCTCCCTTCCTTTCTGAAATCAAAATATTTTTTTAAAAGTGAGATAGGGAAAATGCCTCCTTGCTCCCTAGGGTTTGTGGGCTTGGCACTTGGTCACCATGTAGTGAGGAAGCCCAGCTTTCCCATCGAGAGGCCACATGAAGAGGACTTGAAGACACTGGCCCACCCCCCTGGCTGGTCTTTCATCTCCAGCAGAACCAACTTGCCAGCTGTGCAAGTGAGGCAACATGGAAGCAGATTCTCCAGCTGCCAACTGAGCCACCTCAGATGAAGCAGCAAAGAGCAAAGATGGGCCACCCCCCTGCATCCTGCCCAGATTGCAGATTCATGAGAAAAATAAAGATTGTTGTTGGTTTAAACCACTAGGCTTGGGGATGGTTTGTTATGCTGTGATAGCAACCGCCACCATCTTTCCGGCTCACTCACCACCAATACCCACAAGGCTAACAACCTGAGGAGGTTACAGAATTGGCATAATCGGGCAATAATATATTATGAAGAGTTCACAGACTCAGCTTTGGAAAATGCAAATGAGAAATCCTGCCTGAGTCAAGTGTTAGCACCACCGGTGATGCACATTATTTCAGTCCACGTCTGTGTGCACCTTGTTAGTGAAGCAGCAGGCTTCCCCAGCAAGACACTTCTGTGGTCCATGTGAGGCAGGATAGTAAAAAGCTAGAAAAATTCCTCGACAAATGGAAACTGAGATGAGAAAATTAACTGTTTGGGAGATTGCAGCCAGCTTATTAACCACAGGACGCTATCTTCCCCAACCAAGGGCACTTGAGAGCAAATGGTTTGTAGGTCTCCTCCCTCACCAGAGAATACATAGCTTACATCACTCTGGTCTGGGAGGTAGAGCACAAAGAACCAATTCATGCCATTTGTGCCAGCTAAACCCAAGGGCAGATGAAGTCAGGGGAAAAATAACAAAAACCACATTAAAGTCAGGCACAACTAAGATAAAATAAAACAGTAAAACAGACCAAAGAATAATCCAAAACTCCCCTATACACTTATCTTAATGCATCAGCACATTAAAAATGCACCTGGACAGCCGATCAGGGGGGGGAAAAAAGGATAAAAAGTCCTCAGGACAAAAACTCTCCAGAAAAGTGGACAAGCCCAAAATCCAGATGCCTATCAGTGCCTCCCTGGGATCTGTGCACAAGCCTTGAACCACAATGCCCTTGGCAGCAGAGGAAATGTCCAGTCTCAGCATCTGGCACTGGCTTTCCCCTTTGTATTCCCAATGGTTTCCAGGCAGGGCTGTGGGCCTCACTCCCATATGCACTCCGCTGTTGCAGATTATTTCCCCCTTTTACCTGTCTCTGTAGTGATGTGAAGGCCCCTGGGAGAGTTTGTCCGTGAAGACACAAGGCAGAGGATACTGTAGGGAAGATATGTGGGATTACCCAGCAGAATTGGAGGCGGGTTTGAGTTTGTTTGTGAGTGTAGAGACACTGAGGGCAGTGCAAGTGTGGGTGGACAGGAGAGCCGGGCTAACCTGGCTCATCTAATCTGGACCAGAGAGCTGACTCCCCCAGACCTGCATGGAACAGAGGGAATGACTCTTTACCGCATCTTGTATCACCAATTCGCAGCCCACTAAGACCTGTTTGCCCTTTACTTTGATATTGAAATAAAAATGTCCAAACCTCTCCATTTCTTTTATTTACCTGTGACTTGAAAAGCCTATGCTCACCCTGTCAGTGTGTCAGCCAGTGAGAAGACTCCTCTTTGGAAGTAGACTTTTCGGAGGCCTCAGTGGCTCCTAGGAATTTGAGTCTCTAGTTCAATTTTCCTTGAACCTGTAGAAGCCTCTGCATTCAAGTTGCTGAAGGGTCTGAATGGGGACGCAAAGGAAGATGGCCTTCCTGGGACAGATGACCAGTTCTTAAGTGCTTTGTATTCTTATGGGCACACACCCCAGCGTGTGTGTGTGTGTCTGCACTTGGGTGTGTGGTTTTTGCAGAAGGGGTTAGGAATGACAGAGCACTGTCTTTGTTCAATGGGCATATAAGGCAGATGAACAAATATCTGCAAATATTGATTTCCATTAACACAACATGAATGTCCAAGGCATTTATTCATACAATTCATATTCAATTGAAATAAATGGGTCTGGACTGAGGCTTTGTGTTGGCCTTTGATCCCCTAGGAAGACCAGGGATGATTTCAGGATCCCCACAGCAGCCTGAGGTCAGTGGAAAACAGGCAAGAGCATCAACAGTTTAGGCTTCAGTAAGAGAAGAGCTCAGGAAAGAACTCCGGCAGGGCCAGGTCCCATGGGCTGGTTGGGTTTTTGGGGTTTCTTTAGGCAGGGGGAGAGGAGTTGGGAGTGGGCAGGATTTTTGTCTTTGAGTTGGTAGGCTACTGCCAGGTGAGGGACACAAGGAAAACCTGTGGGCCTCAGAGGCACAGACACCAGGGAAGAATGTGGTTGTCAGGTAATGGGTCCAAGTCCTACCTAGATACATTCTGTGACTCGGGAGAGGTCTCCTCCACAGCCTGGAACCAGTCTCTGGAGAGCAGTCTCCAGGCTTGAACAGGACGCCCAGCAGCGCGGTGTGCGCAGCTTTCAAGCCATCACCCAGTCCCACAGTGCGCCCAGCAGGCCCCGCCTTCATCACCCCCACGTGCAGCCCACCAGCCTCTCTGCCACCCATCACAGTTGTTCGTCAGGGGTTGAGAAGGCCAGTGTCTGTGCCAGGTGGGACACTTCATTGGAGTAGAGGGCACCTGCATGGTCCTGCAGCAGGCGCTCCACCAGCACCACCAGCTCCTGCACCTGGGCCTCCTGCTCCCAGCCCACTGCCCTGTTGTCAAAGAAGCACACTCAGCCCCCACACTCGGCCACCAGAGCCCGAAGAGCATGGTTGTCAGTATGGCACAGGAAATCCTGCAGAGTTCCCACCCAGGTTCTCCTTTTGCTTGAATAGCACAATGGTGCGAGCGACCACGCTGTCCCCAAACAGGACCTTGAGCACACTCACAGCCTGCTGATCCTGTGCAGTGAAGCAGCCCAGCTGAGTCACCAGGAGCAGCGCGTGGGGCCCAGGCGCTGATAGCAGGTAGCAGCGGGCTTGCTCCTGGCCCCCGGGTCTGTCTTGGGTCTTGGGGAGCTGAAAAGCTCTGGGGTGTCCATGACTTCCATGTGCCACCTGTCCCACCTGCAACTCCCCACCTCACAGGTTCTGATCACTGAAGTGGCTGAGAGTCTGGAGAGGAAGCACCTGTGGCCCAGGATTCTGTTCTCAGTGGTGCTCTTCCCAGCCCCTGTCTTCCCCACCAGGATGAGCCTCAGCTGGGGCTTCTGCAGGGCCTGTGTGGTGTCTTCCGAACCTGGAGGACAAGTGATCTGTGAGCTTCCAAAACTTAAAGCAACTTATCCTGGTTACCTGGATTCCTTGAGACCTTTGAACAAGAACAACAGTGTCTCAACTCTGCTTTCCCACCAAAGCCTTACTGAGGTCATTGGTCAGAGCTTTCTGAACATCAGGGGATCTTCAGCACCTATTCCTGTCATCTCTGGTTTCACCACATGCATCAGTAGATGCTCAACACCTGGTGGGCTTTACTCTAGAGCAGGGGTGGGAAATCGTTTTTCTGCCAAGCGCTATTTGCATATTTATAACATAACTAGAGGCCTGATGCATGAAATTCATGCAAGGAGCTCTACCCTCACAGCCCTGGCTGCATCAGCTGGCCCTCACAGTCCCAGCTTCATCCGGAAGATCCAGATGGTCGTTCTGCTGTTCAGTCTAATTAGCATATTAGCTCTTCATTGGATAGGATTTGGTTAATATAATTCACTTAATATAAATTTATGCTGCTATGAAAAAAAGCACCTAGATTTATTGAATTTTGAGTCCTGCCTGCTGTTGCCTTGGCAGGGCCAGATCAAATGATTCAGCGGGCCTTAAACAGCCTGAGGGCAAGATGTTCTCCAACTTTGTTCCAGAGGATGCCCCTTCATAATTCCAGATATGGCCTCACCCATTATCCCTGGTCCCCCACAACCTGTGAGCTGTCCCTATTTGAGGCTTCAGTGGCCTCTGTCATACTTCTCCCAGATGCCATGGAAGATGGGCAGGCGGAGGCAGTAGGCCTGGTGGTGAAGGGCTGTCTGGAGTCCCAGACACACTGGGTTTGATTCACTGCTCTTTCCTGGGTCAGTTATGCCATCTTGGAAGTTGCCAATCAAGTGTTAAACCTTTGTGCAAAAATAGGAATAATAGTACAGTTGTTTCTCCTGGGGCTGTTGAGAGGATTGAATGAAATCACCTCTTTCTTCCTTCTCTCCCTCTCTCCCTCCTCCTGCCTCCCCTCCCTCATAATCCTGCTGCATGCTATAAAACTCCTGTTTAACCTACCATGCTCTCTAACATTCTCCCTGGTGTATCACACCCCCTCTAGTGCATGATCTAATACCCTCTGCATCCTCTTCTGTGGAGATCACAGTAGGTTATTATCCTCATTTTACACTTGGGGAATGGAGGTCCAGGCTAGTCAAGGAAGTTCATATTCTCCCAGCTTGACAGAGGCAGGGACCCAACTAATATGCACATCTTAGGGCTCTTGTTGTTTTACCCGAGACACCTCAGAGACCTGTTTGGGGTTACCTGCTCAGTCCTGAGTTTGCCCATTTCCATTATTACCAGGGCTCATACCTGGAAGCAAGTATGCAGTACACATGTCCTTACCATAGACACTTTCTTCATCTCTTGCCATCTTCTGTTTTCCCATGCTTACCTGAAAGAGTTCCAAACACCATTCATTCATTCTTCAAATAGGTAGAACTACCTATGATGTGTCAGCTCAACTCCAAAGAGCTGGTGACAATACAGTGACAAAGTCATTATTCCTGCTTCCCCTGAACTTCAGAATTGAAGGGAAAACACTGGAAGGGCTGGGCTGGGGTTGGAATGATATCGTGAGAACATTTCATGAGCTTGACTTTGTTTTTTCAGGGATATAAAATCCAAAGGGCAGAAGGGAAATTTTAAGACTCATGCCAGTGAGAAAGTTTTAGACACTAAATTTTCCCTGGTAATTCTATGTGATAAAATCTGTAGATTCTTCAATTTCCCAGGAGCTTCAGAAGCCAGGGGAGACTTTGGAAAACCACAAGAACTTGAAAATTTGTTCAGTGAACTAGGGATCCAGTTAGGGTGGATGGCCTGGGAGAGGTACAAGAACAGAAATGGAATTTTTGTCTTGAAAATTGGAAAAGAAACATATGTCCCAGGTGATCTGGAGCCTCTGACAATGCTTTTGGGACGTAAACTCACTGTCCTGTCCCAATGTGTCTAAACATGATCAGTGTCCTGGAGAGACTGGGACCCTCCCCTCCAACTCCTGACATCCTGCCCCCAAGCTGAGGCTTCTCCAAGTAAAGTGGTTCCAGCCCATCAGTCATTGTTTAACACAATGGAACCTTCTGTGCTCCGAGTCCCTGTGCACAGTGCACAATCCCGAGTAAGAAGGTGGGCACCCAGGCTGCAGGAGATGCTTGCTGCTGCTCCTGAGCTGCTGTGTGTGAAACTCAGGCATCCTTACACACCTGGGAGTGTGGAGTTACTCTTGCTAAATCCCGCTCCCCTTCCTGGTACCTACTAGAACCAAGGTGCACACTCTGAGCTTCTTACAGGCACTGAATTCTTCCAGGTCCTCACAGCTCCTCTCTGGCCCACACCGTTCCCCTGTTGGTGCTCACCTTTCCTGCAGAATCAGTGACAGGCTCTGAGGCTGGCCCAGAAGCCCCTGACCTACTTCCCAGCACACAGGGAAGTGTCTTACCTCTCTGGATGCCTCAAGAGGTGGGGCCCAGGAGTGACAATTTAAAGAGACGGCAACACTCACCTCTGAGGCATTCGGATGGGAAGTTCCCATTGTGAAACCCTGCTTGGGGCTGAGGTGACGTCCTCAGAAGGTCTCTGTGACACAACAGCTTGTCCCCTCAGGGGCTATAACCTCATGGGAGAAGAGCATGTTAGGTTTCTGAGGCCTATTCTCACTTTTAGCCTGGATCACTAACTTTAACTCCGTTTGCTTTTAGGTCTTTACCTATAAACTGGCCTCTTGAGAGCCTCCTTCCCTGGGACAGTGCCACCAAGGTGGTCCTAGTGCCAGGATATCACATGAAAATCTCATCTTTCTCAAAGGAAAGGATGGCTTCTCCAACTATCAAAAATGGAACAATAGGGAGAGTGTGAAACCTTTCCTTCAGGACTTACTCTGGCCATCCTTGTAGGTCTCTCCTACTAGAAGGTCATGAGAAAGGTGCAGAAATTAGCCAGTTACTGAATGGAGGAAGGGAGGCTACCACAGGATTATGGTGATAGGGGGCCTGACCTGGTTAGGTCATTAACAAGGATGTGGCCATGCCTAACTCACTCACACTCTCTGAGTTGACTTTGCCCATAGATAGTGAGGGGTTTCACTTAGTGTGAGGTTAATCGCCTTAGGTCTGATTTTCACCCATTCTTGCCAGCTCCTTATCTCTAGTGAAGAACCAACTGTCACTGAACTCCACCCAGATTTCCCCCATCAGCTTTACTGAGATATAATTGACATGTGCCATTGTATAAGTTTAAAGTATACAATGTGTTGATTTGATACATTTATATATTTAAAAATAATCACTACCATAGTGTTTGCTAACACCTGCATTAGGTGCCATAATTACTATATCTTTTCTGTAGTGAGAACATTAAGATCTACTCTCTTAGCAACATTCAAGTACATAATACAGGATTATTAACTACTAGAGGCCTGGTGCACCAATTCATCCATGGGTGGGGTCCAGCTGATTGGGATGGGGGGACCAATCAGGGTCGAGGCCAGCCAGGGGGAGGGGTAATGGGAGTTGGCCAGCCAGCCCTGCCCCAATGAGGGTGGGGGGATGAGGGCAGGGCCGGCCAGGAGGAGGGTGCTTTCACAGGTGAATTCACCTAAACCTCTACAAATCTGATCATTTCAATGTTATGTGAGCTTTTCCTGACCATAACAAAAGGGAAATCTTTCAGTTCTTTCTCTGAATCAAGTGTGATACTGATCCTAAAGGCTAACAGAGATTTGACCAATAAATAAAGCTACAGATATGTCTCATTTGGAAATATTCATACCATAGTTTGTTGTTATAACACATCTTATTAAAAGATGATGTAGAAAATTACCTAGTGCAGTCAAGACATTTGACCAAATTCAAAACTGATCCATGTTTAAAGCATTTTATACATTATAATTAATAGATAATTATCTAACATGATCTTATATAACTATAAATTTTTATTATCACTTTTTTCCCTGTATCTGAGAAAGAGTGGATTGTAAAGTTAAAATAATGGGTTATAAAGTTTTGGGATGAAGAAAACTTAGATACTTCTCTAACATTATTTTATACTAGAGGCCCAGTGCACAACATTCGTGCACTGGAGGGGGGATCCCACAGCCAATCCTGCGCCCTCTCCCAGGCCAGGACCTCTCAGGGGATGTCTGCCTGCCTGCTTAGGCCTGATCCCCAGCTGTGAGCCCGACTTCTGGCTGAGCGGTGCTCCCCCTGTGGGAGCACACTGACTACCAGGGGGCAGCTTCTGTGTTGAGCGTCTGTCCTCTGATGGTCAGTGCAAGTCATAATGAGTAGTCATTCTGCCATTTGGTCAATTTGAATATTAGCCTTTTATTATACAGGATAACTGTAAATTTAAATTTTTGTCATCACCATTTTTTAAAAAATATATCTTATTGATTTTTGTTTGTTTGTTTGTTTTTTACAGAGAGGAAGGGAGAGGGATAGGAATTAGGAACATCGATGAGAGAGAAACATCGATCAGCTGCCTCCTGCACACCCCCTACTGGGGATGTGCCCGCAACCAAGGTACATGCCCTTGACTGGAATTGAACCTGGGACCTTTCAGTTCACATGCTGACGCTCCATCCACTGAGCCAAACCGGTTACGACTGATCACCATTTTTTTTCATGCAGGTGAAATATAGTGGATTATGAAGTTAAATAGTGGATTATAAAGTTCATTCTGATGAAGAAAAAAGTAAGTTATTTAGCACCATCAAGAAAAAGAACAAGGTGGAAGGACTAGCTCTACCATGAATCAAGCACTGTAGTTTCTATGATTACAAAAGTGGGATGTTGTACGAATAGAGAGAACAGTGGAACACAAACAGAAAATTCATAAAGAGACCAAATTAATCATAAATTATTTATTTATATTCAATTCAATTACACTATGTTACGGTTCAATTCAATATGGCAGCATAACACATCAAAGAAGCCAAAGATGTTGTAATAAAGCAATTTTGGAATCCTATCTAATAATAGACAAACAGGGTAATTGACCATACCTTCGCTATGCCTCCCATTGGCTAATCAGCACAATATGCAAATTAACCGCCAACAAAGATGGCGGCTAATTTGCATACGTAGGCTCCAAGTGGCAGAGCGAAGCCTGGCGACGACGCAGGCATTCTGCCCCAACTCACTGGTGGAGGGCCTCTGGGCCTGTTTGGTCAGCGCTGCCCGGGTTGGAGAAGCAGAGACACAAGCCTTCAAGGAGGCCCGGTACCCAGCAGCCCCAAGCCCAACAGCCACAGAGGCACTAGAGCTCCTGGGGTCAGAGGAGCAGAGACACATCCTGCAGGGGGGGACAGCGCCCAGCAGCCCCATGGCTGAGGAGGCTCTGGGGCCCCTGGGGCTGCTGGGGCCAGAGGAACAGAGACATAAGCCTTCAGGGGGGCCCGTCACCCAGCAGCCCCAAGCCCTACCTCGGTGCTGGGGCAGTTGGAGCTGGAAGAGCAGAGACAGAGCCCGCAGGGAGCCCGGCACCCAGCAGCCCCAAGCCCCACGGGGGTGCTGGGGCTGGAAAAGCAGAGACACAGCCCATAGGGGGGGCCGGCCCCCAGCAACCCCTAGCCCCAAGGTCACAGAGGCACTGGGGTCACTGGGGCTGCAGCAGAGACACAAACCAGCAGGAAACCTCTGGAAAGGGAGATAAACTATCATAACTTTATCTCCCTTTCCACAAGATGAGAAAACTGACCCTGATTTATTTAGTGATATGGCCCACACCTTTCTACAAGCACAGGGTATGTTATGACCATTTCCAGGAAGGTCTGGTCAGAATACTGTCTCCAGGGAATAACGCTACTGTGGCAAATCACCTAAGAGAGGAAACAAGCTTTTGTTGGGTTTATTCTGAAGGTCAGAGAACAGGCCACCCCAACATATGCCGTGTTGTTATACTAATGATCTTGACCTGCAAATGCTTGAAAAACAGCAAATGCAAAGAGAGGTTTTCGCTGAAGTCTCCTTCTCTGCCTAAAATCCGACCCCCCCCCCCAAAAGGTTCCCTTGATGGGAAAAGTGCCATCAGCCAGTGAAGACTGACTCCTGTCACAGGACAGGAGACTAGAAGTTGACATCACACCCAAACTTTGTTACAAACTATCCTCCCCCACCCCCATTCATCTTTCCTAAAAATCATTTACTCTCCTCTAAGAGGCCTACATATTCCGTCCCCTTTCCCTAGGAAGAAGGTATTTAAATCTGGATTCTAAGCCACCTTGGGGAGTTATTCATTTTTCCCTGGGATCTCCCACATATACATGAGGTACACATGTTAATGAACTTTTTCTTTTTTTTTTCTTTTTTAATGTATTTTATTGATTTTTTTTTTTTTTTACAGAGAGGAAAGGAGAGGGATATAGAGTTAGAAACATCAATGAGAGAGAAACATCGATCAGCTGCCTCCTGCACAGCCCCTACTGGGGGTGTGCCCGCAACCGAGGTACATGCCCTTGGCCGGAATCGAACCTGGGACCCTTCAGTCCGCAGGCTGACGCTCTATCCACTGAGCCAAACCAGTCAGGGCTAGTTTTTCTCTTGGTAATCTGTCTTTCATTACAAGGACCTCCGCTAAGAACTCAGGAGGGTAGAGGAAAACTATTTTTCCTCCTCCATAATTCTATCTCAGAAAATCAAGTCCCGGGCTGAACAGTGAGTTTGGCTCAAGTGCCAAGCAGTCCCGGCTGAGGGGAGGGAAGCTTCTAGGGCAGGGGTGGGCAAACTTTTTGACTCGAGGGCCACAATGGGTCCTTCAACTGGACCGGAGGGCCGGAACAAAAGCATGGATGGAGTGTTTGTGTGAACTAATATAAATTCAAAGTAAACATCATTACATAAAAGGGTACGGTCTCTTTTTTTTTTAGTTTTATTCATTTCAAACGGGCCGGATCTAGCCTGTGGGCCGTAGTTTGCCCACGGCTGTTCTAGGGGGAAATCAATGATACTGGCATCAAAGTAGGACAGAGGGCACACGCATGGTTGCTGGTGGGAGTTTAAAGTGGTTCAACATTTTTGGAGGATGATTTGGCAAAATCGATAGAAATGTTCAAGGTACATCCAAGAGTCTTCTAGGAATCTCATCTGCTGAGATAAAGCACGAGTGCATAAGCCCTGGTCAGAACCCAGGATGCTACTGCGGGCTCCCCTTCCATGATAGGAAAACCTGCTAACAACCTGCATTTTTAGGCAAGGTGGCATCTATACTAATAAAAAGGTAATATGCTAATCAGACTGAACCTCTTCCAGACGACCTTCTGGACGTCCTTCCGGACAAAGCCATGGTGGCAGGGCTGAGGCAGAGGTGGTTAGAGGCGATCAGGCAGGCAGGGGAGAGCAGTTAGGAGGATCAGACCATCAGGGGAGAGCAGTTAGGGAGATCAGGCCAGCGGGGGAGAGCAGTTAGGGGGATCAGGCCAGCAGGCAGGTGAGCAGTTAGGTGTCAGCAGCCCCGAGGGGTCCTGGATTGGAGAGGGTGCAGTCCAGGCTGAGGGAACCCCTGCTCCCGTGCATGAATTTCATTCACTAGGCCTCTAGTAACTGTATAACTGTACAGAAAAAAAGATAAAATTGCATCCATTGCCTCATGCCATTCAAATTGCAAACAGAATAGAAGTTTAAATGTAAATAAAAAGGCATATAAATGAAAGGAAAAACCATGGGTAACTTATTTGTAACCTGGAGGAAAAGAAAATATTTCTAAGATTTGAAATAGAGTAAGGACAAGGATGAATAAGTGATTAAAAAAATATCACAGATAATGTGGGACAAAAGACACCTTTGAAAAATTAAAGCAACAATATCAAATTAGGGTCAGTAATATTTTTCAACTTACAACAAAGGGGGTAAATATTCCTGTTATACACAGAAAATTTACAAGTACAGAGAGTAATAATAGCAACTTGATAGAAAATGGAGCAAGAGGTGAAAATAAATATTCAGAACGCAGAGCAGGGTAACGATTATTTAAGAACCAGCTCTGGGCAGTTGACCTTCCCAAACCAGTTTTAAGTGCAATAGAGAAAATAAAACCTTGCTGCTGGGTAGAGAAGCCGTATACCCTCAGAGGCCAACCCCAAAACACTGCCACCCAGAGGCTGAGCCACAAACTGACTCTTAGGTGAACACAAATTAAGGCAGTCTGGATCACAAATACGGCCTGCTTTAAAATCAGGACTGTGATTTACAATACGGAGGAACAGTGTATCGCAGGGAAATTCAACACTCTCCTGAATACCTGGCAGGACTAAGGCGAGCCAGGCTGAAGAGTAGAAGAACCGAAAGACGTTCACTACTGCAAATTTTTTTTTCCTTTTTCGCCTTTGAATTAAGAAACGAATTTTTTTTCTTTTTCTCCTTTTTCCATCACCTGATTTTACCCTTTTAATTACTACATTTTTATTTTTAACCAGTATTATTACTGCTACCATTTTACCATTTTTCAAAGTGCCATTTTATTTTCTCTTTTTTTATTTTGGGAGTAGTGTTCTCCATTCTATTTTCATCGTTCCTTTAGCATCAATTTTCCCTACCTCAATTTTACCTCTATTCTAAAACCCTCTTCCTCACCTTTCCCCTTTTGGTGTCCTGTTTCTCTTACCCTATTCCTGCTTTAGATTTTCCCTATTTCGTCTTTTTACCCCCTGTCCAATTTCACCCTTCTTATATATCCTATTTCCAATCCACTGCTCTAAATCCTTATACAGCTATCCCTCATCCTTCTTCACTATCCAAATATTTTTTTCTCTTATCTTTCTATTGTTATCTTGCTGTTTGCTTGATTGTTGAATATATTGTTTTTTTGTTTCTTTGTGTGTGTGTGTGTGTGTGTGTGTGTGTGTGTGTTTGCTTGTTTTGTTTTGCATTGTTTTTTTTTTTCTTTTTTAGGACTGGTTGTGAGGTTGTTTTGCTTTTTCTTTTTCTTTTTATCTGCTGGTTTTCCCCTCCCTCCCCTCCCCCAGCCCCCAGCTATTTTTATGCTTCTGTTTTCCCTTGCCTCTCTTGATATCATTGGTTGTTTGTAGTTTGTATTCATCTCCAGGGATCTGTTGCTGGAATTTGTTGAGATAAGTGGCAGTTGTATTGGGGTTTTCTCCTCATAAATAGTCTCTTCCCCTCTTCTACTTCATTCTTTCTTTTCACTCTTTTTTTTTTCTTTTTCTTCCCCCCCCCCTTTTTTTCCCAATTTCATTTTTGCACTCTTTTTTTTTCTTTCTCACTTTTCTTTTCTTTTTTCTCTTTTATCTCTTTCTCTTCTTTCCTCCTTACCCCCTAATTCTCTTATTTCGGGGGGTCACCTTTATTTGGGGTTATTGATATTGTGAATATATTTGTGTTCAGTGCCTGGTACGTTGTGCCTTGTTGTGTTGTATTTTGTGCCTTTAAATCAACGCAGCAGATCCAAGCAACAGCAGCCTCCTGATCACCACACCCTCTGTCTGAGGAACAGCAGCTGTACGTGAAGCCTCCCCCCACCAGCCAGAAGAGCCACCACAGCTGTGAACAACACCCACCAGAGGAGCTGCTGCCAACGGAGGAGCAGCTGCTACCGCAACCACCCAAGGAGCAACCACAGCCTAAGGAGCCACTGCCACCCAGGGAGCAGCCACTGAATGATTCAACATCTAGATATGTCAGTGATATCAAACATGGATAGGCAAAGAAACACCCAAAGGAAAGAAAAGGAGGACTCGCCAGAAAAGCAGCTAAATGAGACAGAGGCATGCAACATGACAGAAAAAGAATTCAGAATAAGGGTCCTAGCATGCATAAACCGGATGGAGGAAAAAATCAACTACTTATGCAAGAAGAAAGAAGAGACAGATGAAAAAATCAATAACTTATGCAAGACCCAAGAAGAAATGAAGAGCGACATAGCTGCAATAAAAAACACCATTGAAAGCATCAACAGTAGACTAGGAGAAGCGGAGGACCGAATTAGTGAATTAGAAGACAAGGAAGCAAAACAAACCCAAACTGTACTGCAATTGGAGAAAAAAATTAAAAGACAGGAGGAGAGCCTAAGGGAGCTTTGGGACAACATGAAACAAAACAACATACAAATAATAGGGGTGCCAGAACAACAGAAAGATGAACAAGGATTAGAAAACCTACTCGAAGAAATAATATCAGAAAACTTCCCTGAGGTGGGGAAGAAAAAAGTCACACAAGCACAGAGAGTCCCAAACAAGGTGAACCCGAAAAGAACCACACCAAGACAAATCATAATTACCATGGCAAATGTTCAGGACAAAGAGCGAATCTTACAGGCTGCAAGAGAGAGACGGAAAGTTACATACAAGGGATCTCCCATTAGATTATCAAATGATTTCTCAACAGAAACACATCAGGCCAGAAAAGAATGGACAGAAATTTACAACGTGATGCAAAGCAAGGGACTGAATCCAAGAATACTCTATCCAGCAAGGCTATCATTCAAAATTGAAGGGGAAATAAGAAGCTTCACAGACAAAAAAAGGCTAAGGGAGTTTATCACCACCAAGCCAGCAATGCAAGAAATGCTAAAGGGACTGGTGTAAAAAGAAAAAAGAAAAAGCTCAGAAAGAAAACAGCCACACAAAAAAAGAAATGGCTACAAACAAGTACCTTTCAATAATAACTTTAAATGTAAATGGACTAAATGCTCCAACTAAAAGACATCGAGTGGCTGAATGGATAAAAAAAACATGACCCATACATCTGCTGTCTACAAGAGACCCACCTCATTGGAAAGGACTCACACAGACTGAAAGTGAAGGGATGGAAAAATATCTTTCAGGCAAATGAAAAGGAAAAGAAAGCTGGGGTAGCAATACTTATATTGGACAAAATAGACCTCAAAGTGAAGGCCATAACCAGAGATAAGGAAGGCCACTTCATAATACTAAAGGGATCAATACAACAAGAAGATATAACCCTGGTAAACATATATGCACCCAATGCAGGAGCACACAAATACATAAAAGAAACTCCTGGAAGATATCAAAGGAGAGATCGACAACAATACAATCATAGTAGGGGACTTTAATACACCACTGACATCACTGGATAAGTCCTCTAGA
This sequence comes from Myotis yumanensis, assembly GCF_028538775.1. NCBI lineage: Eukaryota > Metazoa > Chordata > Mammalia > Chiroptera > Vespertilionidae > Myotis > Myotis yumanensis. Next base: position 6,727,440 of record NW_027223760.1, read on the forward strand.
CAAACAATCAGCAAAGAAACAGCAATCCTAAATGACTCACTAGATCAGATGGACTTAATTGACATCTTCAGAACACTTCACCCCAAAGCCGCGGAATATACATTCCACTCAACTGCTCATGGGACAGATTCAAAAATAGACCACATATTGGGTCACAAGCAAAGTCTCCACAAATTCAAGAATATTGAAATCATAAAAAGCATCTTCTCAGACCACGATGGCATAATATTAGAAATAAACTACAATAAAAACAACCCAAAATACTCAAACACTTGGAAGCTGAATAGCATGTTATTAAATATTGATTGGGTTACCAATGAGATCAAAGAAGAAATTAAAAGCATCCTGGAAACTAATGACAATGAAAACACATCAATCCAAAACTATGGGACACAATAAAAGCAGTCCTGAGAGGGAAGTTTATAGCTCTACATGCCTATCTCAAAAAACAGGAAAAAATGGTAGTAAATCATCTAACTCTACAACTCAAAGAATTAGAAAGAGAGCAACAAGAAAACCCCAGAGTGAGCAGAAGGAAGGAGATAATAAAGATTAGAGCAGAAATAAATGACATAGAGACCAAAAAAAACAATACAGAAAATCAATGAAACCAAGAGCTGGTTCTTTGAAAGGATAAACAAGATTGACAAACCTCTACCCAGGCTCACCAAGAAGCAAAGAGAGAGGACCCAAATGAACAAAATCAGAAACGATAGAGACGAAATAAAAACAGACCCCACAGAAATACAAATGATTGTTAAAACATACTATGGACAGCTCTACTCCAACAAACTAGACAACCTGGAAGAAATGGACAAATTCCTAGAAAAATACAACATTCCAAAACTCAATCAGGAAGAATCTAAAAATCTCAATAGGCCAATAACTATAAAAGAAATTGAAGCAGTCATCAAAAAGCTTCCAGCAAACAAAAGCCCAGGACCAGACGGCTTCACAGGGGAGTTTTACCAAACATTCAAGGAAGAACTAAAACCTATCCTCCTCAGACTACTACAAAAAATTCAAGAGGAAGGAACACTTACAAGCTCATTCTATGAAGCCAGCATCACCCTAATACCAAAACCAGGTAAAGACAACACAATGAAAGAGAATTACAGGCCAATATCCCTCATGAACATAGATGCCAAAATCCTCAACAAAATCCTAGCAAATCGGATCCAGCAGTACATCAGAAAGATCATACACCATGACCAAGTAGGATTTATTCCAGGGATGCAAGGATGGTACAATATCCGCAAATCAATAAACGTGATACATCACATAAACAAATTGAAAGAAAAAAACCACATGGTCATATCAATTGATGCAGAAAAAGCATTTGACAAAATCCAACACCCATTTTTGATAAAAACTCTCAGCAAGGTGGGAGTAGAAGGATCATACCTCAACATAATAAAAGCCATATATGACAGGCCCACAGCCAACATCATACTCAATGGACAAAAACTAATACCATTTCCCCTAAGAACAGGAACAAGACAGGGATGCCCACTCTCACCACTCCTGTTCAACATAGTACTGGAAGTATTAGCCATTGCAATTAGGCAAGAAGAAGAAATAAAAGGCATCCAAATTGGAAAAGAGGAAGTAAAACTGTCCTTATTTGCAGACAACATGATATTAGACATACAAAACCCTAGAGACTCCATCAAAAAGCTACTAGACTTAATACATGAATTTGGCAATGTAGCAGGATACAAAATTAACCCCAAGAAATCTGAGGCATTTCTATACACCAATAGTGAACTTTCAGAAAGCGAGATTAGAAAAACAATCCCATTTACCATTGCACCAAAAAAATTAAGATACCTAGAAATAAACTTAACTAAAGAGGTAAAAGACCTCTACTCAGAAAACTACAGGACGTTGAAAAAAGAGATAGAGGAAGACATAAACAGATGGAAGAACATACCGTGTTCATGGATTGGTAGAGTCAACATCGTTAAAATGTCCATACTACCCAAAGCAATCTATAAATTCAATGCACCTCCCATTAAAATACCAACGGCACACTTCACAGATCTAGAACGAACTCTCCAAAAATTCATCTGGAATAAAAAAAGACCCCGAATAGCTGCAGCAATCCTGAGAAAGAACAAAGTAGGTGGGACCTCAATACCAGATATCAAGATGTATTACAAAGCCACTGTTCTCAAAACTGCCTGGTACTGGCACAAGAACATGCATATAGATCAATGGAATAGAATAGAGAACCCAGAAATCGGCCCAAAACAATATGCTCAATTAATATTTGACAAAGGAGGAAAGAACATTTAATGGAGCCAAGATAGTCTCTTCAATAAGTGGTGTTGGGATATTGGACAGATATATGCAAGAAAATGAAACTAGACCACCAACTTACACCATACACAAAAATAAACTCAAAATGGATAAAGGACTTAAATGTACGACAGGAAACCATAAAAATTCTAGAAGAATTCAAAGGCAACAAAATCTCAGACATATGCCGAAGCAATTTCTTCACTGATACAGCTCCTAGGGCACTTGTAACTAAAGAGAAAATGAACAACTGGGACTACATCAAAATAAAAAGCTTCTGCACAGCAAAAGAAACCATCAACAAAACAACGAGAAAACCCACTGGTGGGAAAACATATTTGCCAATGTCATATCTGATAAGGGCCTAATCTCCAAAATTTATAGGGAACTCATACAACTTAACAAAAGGAAGATAAACAATCCAATCAAAAAATGGGCAAAAGACCTAAATAGACACCTTTCAAAAGAGGACATTCAGAAAGCCAAGAGACATATGAAAACATGCTCAAAGTCACTAATCACCCGAGAGATGCAAATCAAAACAACAATGAGGTACCATCTCACACCTGTCAGACTGGCTATCATCAACAAAGCAACAAACGACAAGTGCTGAAGAGGATGTGGATAAAAAGGAACACTTGTGCACTGCTGGTGGGAATGCAGACTGGTGCAGCCACTATGGAAGACAGTATGGAGTTTCCTCAAAAAACTGGGAATGGAACTCCCATTTGACCCTGTGATCCCACTTCTAGGAATATATCCCTAGAAACCAGAAACACCAATCAGAAAGGATATGTGCCCCCATATTTTCATAGCAGCACAATTCACCATAGCTAAGATCTGGAAACAGCCTAAGTGCCCATCAGTAGATGAATGGATTAGAAAACTGTGGTACATCTACACGATGGAATACTATGCTGCTGTTAAAAAGAAGGAACTCTTACGATTTGCAATGGCATGGATGGAACTGGAGAACATTATGCTAAGTGAAATAAGCCAGTCAATGAAAGAAAAATACCACATGATCTCACACATTCATGGATAATAGAGACCATTATAAACTTTTGAACAATAATAGATACAGAGGCAGAGCTGCCTCAAACAAATTGTCAAACTGCAGCAGGAAGGCCGGGGAGGGTTGGGGGACAGGAGGGAAGGGGGTAAGAGATCAACCGAAGGACTTGTATGCATGCATATAAGCATAACCAATGGACATAAGACACTGGGGGGTAAGGGAGGCCAGGGGATTGTCAAGGGCGGGGAAAAAAAGGACACATATGTAATACCCTTTGTAATACTTTAAGCAATTTAAAAAAATAAAGGACAAAGCAATATTTAAAAAAATAAAATAAATATTCAGAAAAAAACAAATTTAAATGTACCTTGAATATATCAAAAGACATTAATATACACTCAGAAAAATAAATCAAAACAAAAAAATAAAAATCACTAAAAATATTAATTAAATTACACCTCTATTTCTGAGGTGAGATACTATTTGACACCTCCAGGTTTGGCAAAAGTCCAAACGTTTGCTAGCATAATCTGTTAGTAAAGGTATGAGGGAAGCAGGCCTTCTCCTGCATGGCTAGTGAGAATGGAAAAACAGTCCAAACCCTACAGAAGAGAATTCAGCACTGTGCTGCCAACATATATATGCATTTTCTCATTCACGGAGAAAAAGGAACACTCGTGCACTGCTGGTGGGAATGCAGACTAGTGCTGCCACTCTGGAAGACAGTATGGAGTTTCCTCAAAAAGTTAAAAACGGAACTCCCGTTTGACCCATTGATCCCACTGCTAAGAATATATCCTGAGAAACCAGAAACACCAATCAGAAAGGATATATGCACCCCTATGTTTATAGCCGCACAATTCACCATAGCTAAGATTTGGAAACAACCTAAGTGCCCATTGACGGATGAATAGATTAGAAAACTGTGGTACATCTACACAATGGAATACTATGCTGCTGTAAAAAAAGAAGGAATTCTTACCATTTGCAACAGAATGGATGGAACTAGAGAGCATTATGCTAAGTCAAATAAGCCAGTCAGTGAAAGAAAAATACCACATGATCTCACTCATTTATGGATAATAAAGAGCATTATAAACTGATGAACAAAAATAGATACAGAGGCAGAGCAGCGTTAAACAGACTGTCAAACTACAGCAGGAAGGTTGGGGAGGGTTGGGGGTGGGTAAGATATCAACCAAAGGATTTGTATGCATGCATATAAGCATAACCAATGGACACAAGATACTGGGGGTAGGAGAGGCTGGGGGAAGGTCAAGGGGGAAAAAAGGAAACAAATGTACTACTCTTTGTAATATTTTAAGCAATAAAAAAAAACAGACAAAAAAATAAAGTAAAAACTGGAAGCATGAACAGATTGTCAAACCTCAAAGGGAAGGCAGAGGAGGATGGGTGGGAAGAGATCAACCAATGAACTTGAATGCATATATGCATAACCTGTGGACACCGACAATGGGGTGGTGAGGGCCTGGGGGTGGGGGTCAAAGCAGGCTGAAGAGGTTAATGGGGCAAAAAGGAGGACCTATGTAATGCTTTAACAATATTTAAAAGAGAAATAATTGTGCATAAATGCAAGTTTTTTTAAAAAAGTAAAACTGCATTTGGGGCCTTCAGAGTCACAGCCTGAAGTAGAAACAGTGCACATGTCACAGGAATGAGGAAAGAGGAGAGGCTGAGGTAAAGGAAGGGGAACTCTTAGAAACAGAGGGGAGGACTGTGAAGTCTTCCGTGCTGTGTAATGATAGTTTGAACCAATTTCACCAAGTCATCAAGGAGTAGGGGACACTCAACTCACATACGACTGACAAATTATATATTGAGGGCCTTGGACATATCGGATATTGGGGTGTAATTCAATAAGTAAACTATATTATAAATCCCAGATATCTATACTTACATATAGTACATACTTCTCACATATGTTCTTCTATTGATAAGTTACCATATTCAAGTTGCTAGTATTTTGTTGAGGATTGTTGTCTATATTCATAAAGGATATTGATTGAAGTTTTCTTTTCCAGTAATATCTTCGACGGATACTGACCTCATGGAATGAATGGTGAAGTACTTCTGCCTTTCTTATTTTTTTTAAAGTGTTTATAATGTATTGGTGTTAATTCCTTAAATTTTTAGTCGAATTCGCCAGTGAAGCCATCTGGTACTGGACTTTTACTTTGATGGTAATATTTTATTTTAATTACTAATGTACCTGCTTGTTATATGTATATTCAGATTTTATTTCTGTTTGAGTCACTTTCAGTAGTTAGTGTCCTTCTAGGAATCGAATGTACAGCATAAAAAGCAAAAGAAGAAAAGACAGTTTGGCTTTTTGTGCAGTTGGCTCACAGCCTCCAGCGGCAACACTGTCAGAACCCACCTTAGCTTTTGAGCCAAAGCCATGCCCTCACCAGGCCCAGCTCAGCAGAGCTCCCAGTGTCTGCCCCAACGGGATGTGGCTATGGGTCAGTTTTTGCCCCCAGAACTCTCTGCTGAGTTGGCATAGGCTTCGTCAGACCTGAGGATCTCTTTGTCTAACCAGCCCCCTCTTCTCCTTCCCTTTCAAATGTCTGATCTGTAGGTAAGTCTGAGGCTTCCTCTGCCAGGTGGAGCCGTGGCACCTACTGATCAAATACCTGAGGGCCAAGCACAGGCACAGCAGGGCCTGGGACTGCTGGGCCGGCTGCAGAGTGGATGGTGTGTGGCCCAGCTGCTGGAAGCCCTGGTTCTGCTCTGCCTGCTGCTCCCAGGCTCAGGCCCTACACCACAGGTCTACAAGGCAGGTAACCTGGGAGGAAAGGAATTGTGGAGCTGAGCAGAAATAAAACCTCATTCGTTAAGGGATCCTGTAGCTTCAGACACAGTTTCAATGACACAGAAAACGGAACACTATCAACTTTGCAAAGACCCAAAGTTCACTTTTTTAAGTTTTTAATTCTCCTGTTTGACACTAGAAGTACACAGTTTTAAAATAAATTTGACTAACTATAAAATATGCTTAAAACCTTTTAGTACTGTCCATGCATCTTTCCTCTCTTGAAAAATAGTGAAATGGCTGGTATTTTTAAGTAGAAAGTGAATTCATCACAAAGGGAAAATAACCATTTTTATTTTGAGCTTTTTAAAAAAAATTGGACATTGTCTTAGTCCATTAGGGCTTCTAAAAAATATTAATATCACAGGCAAAGAGGCTTAAAAGGAACAGAAATGTGTCTTCCACCCTCTGGAGGTTAAGCTCAGGATAAGGTTGCCTCATAGGTTCTGGTGAGGGCTCTCCTGGGGTTGCAGACTGACAACTTCCATTTGTGTCCTCAGTGGAAGGGATGAGCCAACTCTCTGGGGCCTCATTACAAGGGCACAGATCTCAGTAACGAAGACCCTCCCAATGGCATCCTCCTAATAACATCCTCTGGGCATTACGTCTTTTATTTATTTTTTAATAAAAAATCTTTATTTTTAAGAGTATTACAGATGTTCCCCTTCCTTCCCTCACTGTCCCACTCTACCTGGTTCCTACCCCATCCGAGGCCTTCATCACCCCATCGTCTGTGTCCATAGGAATGCATATCCTATCTAATAAAAGACAAATAAGGAGCCGAAACCGGTTTGGCTCAGTGGATAGAGCGTCGGCCTGCGGACTGAAAGGTCCCGGGTTCGATTCCGGTCAAGGGCATGTACCTGGGTTGCGGGCACATCCCCAGTGGGAGATGTGCAGGAGGCAGCTGATCGATGTTTCTCTCTCATCGATGTTTCTAACTCTCTATCTCTCTACCTTCCTCTCTGTAAAAAATCAATAAAATATATTTAAAAAAAAAAAAAGACAAATAAGGTAATTAACCGTACCTCCGATATGCTTCCCATTGGCTAATCGGGGCGATATGCAAATTAACTGGCAACCAAGCTGGCAGCCGGCAGCCAGGCAGCTGAAACGAAGAGGAGGCTTGCTTGCTCCAGTGATGGAGGAAGCCAAGGTTCCCCGCCTGTGCAGCCCAGCTCTCAGCTGCACTCTAAGCAACAATGTTGCAATTATAGAAGCTAAACAAACCCCAGATACCTGCTTTAAGCCAGCAGAGGCCTCAGAACTGGAGCTGCAACCGTGTTTCAATTATAGAAGCCAAACAAACCCCAGATACCTGCTTTCAGCAGCCGAGGCCTCAAGCTGGAGCCAGCTCTCAGCTCCAGTGACAGCCATAGAAGGTAAATAAATCCCAGAATAAAAAAAAAAATTTAAAAAGCAGAGTTTGGGAGCTTCAGTCACCTGCCAGCCTGAAAACAGCCCTCAGCCGCTCACCCAGACTGGCCAGGCACCCCATTGGAGACCCCCACCCTGAAGGGGATATGACCAGCTGCAAACAGCCATAAGCCCCTCATCCAGGCTGGCCAGGCACCCAAGCGGGACCCCCACCCTGATCCAGGACACCCTTCAGGGCAAACCAGCTGGCCCCCACCCATGCACCCATGTCTCTATCCTATATAATAAAAGGGTAATATGCAAACTGACCCTAACAGCAGAAGAACTGAAAATGACTGGTCACTATGACACACACTGACCACCAGGGAGCAGATGCTCAATGCAGGAGCTGCCCTCTGGTGGTCAGTGCGCTCCCAAATGGGGGAGCTCTGCTCAGTCACAAGCCAGGCTGATGGCTGCCAGTACAGCAGTGGTGGTGGGAGCCTCTCCTGCCTCCTCAGCAGCACTAAGGATGTCCTACTGCAGTTTAGACCTGCTCCCCACTGGCAAGTGGACATTCCCTGAGGGTTGCCGGGCTGCCAGAGGGATGTCTGATTGCCATCTTAGGCCCAATCTCCCAGGGAGCAGGCCAAAGCCAGCAAGTGGTCATCCACCGAGGGATCCCAGACTGCAAGAGGGAACCCCCCCCCCGGGGGGAAACAAATTTTTGTGCACTGGGCCTCTAGTATGTATATAAGATCTGTGGTTAATCTCTTCCAGCCCCCTACTCCCCTTAACTCTGAGATTCCTCACTCTGTTCCATGTTTCCATGCCTCTGGTTCTATTTTATGCATCAGTTTATTTTGTTCATTAGATTTATTGTTTCTTTATTATGACTTATAGATTCAATTATTGATAGATATGTATTTATTGCCATTTTATTGCTCATATGTGTCATCTCTTTTTCTTATACTTTTTCTTCCTTTTCTTAAAAAATACCCTTCAATATTTCATGCAATACTGGTTTGATGAACTCCTTTAGCTTTTTCTTGTCTCTGAGGCTCTTTATCTGTCCTTCAATTCTAAATGAGAGCTTTGCTGGGTAGACTAATCTTGGTTGTAGGTCCTTGCTATTCATCACTTTGAGTATTTCTTGGCATTCCCTTCTGGCCTGCAAAGTTTCTATTGAGAAATCAGCTGACAGCTATATGAGTGCTCCCTTGTAGGTAACTAATTGCTTTTCTCTTGCTGCTTTTAAGATTCTCTCTTTGTCTTTAGCCCATGCATTTTAATTATGATGTCTTGGTGTGGGCCTCTTTGGATTCCTCTTGTTTGGGACTCACTGCACTTCCTGGACTTATAAGTCTATTTCTTTCACCAGGTAAGGGAAGTTTTCTGTCATTATTTCTTCAAATAGGTTTTCAATATCTTGCTCTCTCTCTCTCTTCTCCTTCTGGCACCCCCATAATGGGAATGTAGGTATGCTTGAATTTATCCCAGAGGCTCCTTACACTTTCTTCATATTCTTGGATTCTTCTTTTTGCTCTTCTTATTGGGTGCATTTTGCTTCCTTATATTCCAAATCATTGATTTGATTCTAAGAATCCTCTACTCTACTGATGAATCCCTGTAAATCATTCTTTATTTCAGTTAGTATATGCTTAATTTCTGACTGGGCATTTTTCATATCTTTGATATTCTCACTAAGATCCTTAAAAGTTCACTATGTCCCTTGGAACACTCATCAATTTCTTTGAAGTTCTCATAAAGTTCCTTGAACCTCTTATTAAGATCCTTGAGTAACCTTATAAACATTGTTTTGAACTAGTTTGCTTGCTTCCATTTCTTTTTTTTTTTCTTTTTTCTTTTTTTTAACATGTTTCTTTGTCTCCACATTTTGGCTGCTTCCTTGTATTTGTTTTTATATATTAGGTAGAGCTGTTATGTCTTCTGGAATTGCCTTATGTATTAGATGTCCTGTAGGCCCAGTAGCACAGTCTCCCAGGTCACCTGAGCTGGGCACTCTAGGTGTGCCCCTGTGTGGACTGTGTGCACAGTCTTGCTGTAGTTGAGCCTTGATTGCTGTTGGCATCACTGGGTGGAATTGAACTCCAGGCCAATTTGCTGTGAGGACCTGCTACAATGACAGTGGAAGAGATGCTGTTCAGGAGACACCCCTAAGGAGCAGGACCTGCTTCAGTGGGGCTTTGATGCTCAGTGAGTCTGCCCCTGAGTGTGTCACTTGTGGATGCATAGAGTTGTAGCCTGGTATGTCTGAAGCTCTCCACCAGATGCATTGGCTTTGATTCCTCCCAGGAGGTGCAGAGTCAGCCACAGCCTGGGGCCACCCAGCTGCAGCTACAGAGAGATCTGCTGATGGCTGCTACTTGTAATGGGCTAGGAAATGCCCAGGCAAGGCCCAGCTGTGAAGCAAGGCAAACCAGTGCTAGTGCCAGGTCTTGGGCCTTTTACTGATAGGTTGCTGCTTGTATAACAAACTTTAGCAAAGTCTGAAGCCTGTAACAAGACAGGCCATTCATATGGAAAAGCTGCTGCAAACAGCTTGGGTGAGGCTGTAAAGTAGATAGGGCGGGGTCTCGAGGAATCACCAGTGTGGATGGAACAGTATGGGTCACACTGATGGAAACTCAGATATGGCTATCAGTCAGCTCTGTGATGGGGTGGTCCCAGCACAGGAACACCTGGGACTCCAGCAGCCTACGTATCACTCAGACACAATCCCTGCTGATTTTTACAGCCTGAAGTTAAGGGAAGTTCTCCTTCCAGCTCTGAAACACTGAGATGTAGGTCTGGTATGCAGCTGGGACCCCGTGTTTCTCACTGGAAGACTTGGACATAACACCCCCGATGAAAAAATGCTGCACATGGGTATCGGCCAGCCCATTCTGCACTCCACTAGTTGTAGGACTTCCATTCAGCCAGATTTCAGGCAGTTCTGAATGATGTATGTTCTGTATTTTAGCTGTAATTTGGATGTTTTGTGGGAGATGGCAAGTACAGGAATTTACCTATACCACAATCATGAGTGTTAGGTTTTTAATGTTTGAATTTTGGATAGACACAGACATTCAAATCACAGCAGACATGGACCCACATTAATACCTTTCTGGTTCTCAGAAAGGGTAGGTATTTCCTTTTGTGATACTTGTAGATTTTTATCATCCATGAAAGAGATGTCAGGGTCATACATGTCATTGTTGACTTCTGATGCATCAGTTTATTTATTACTACAGTGACTTACTACAAAAGAGATAAATGAAACAATATTGAAAGTAGCACAGTTTTCAATGTTCTGGCATTCATTATTATTTATGTCTTTCCAAAATGAAATAGAATTTGGGGAAAATCACATGTAAAGTCTTCTATCTGAGTTCTTATTCAAAAAAAAAAAAAGAAAGAAAAAGAAAAAGGAGCTCTTCTCTGCTCTTGGAGAAGTGAGGGAGTGGCTGGAGCTTTGGAAGAAGCTGCCGAGCACCGAGGTGAGGCTAGTGGCTGTACCATCAGGTTTGACAGGGATGGGCCAGCTCACAAACATTTTTCAAGGCCGCACCATTGGAAAACCGGATGACATCCTTGGGTTGTGTTAGCAATAAATAAATACACACATAGAGACATACATACATATATAAGTACATAAATAAATGTTTTTTTATTTCTATTTCTAAATGTGACAAAACACGTTAAAGAAAGCCATCGTCTCTATGCCAGCCATGCAGAGCATGGGACTATGTGCTTAGCTTTGAGGTCAATAGGGGTTAAGGGCCCAGGGAGGCTCATGGTGGGCTGCTGGGTTACAGTGAGCTGCAGTGAGTTAGGATCTGTGAAGAATGACTAGAAAAATGTCCATTGTTAATTCCCTTTTAGCATCCTCAGCAGCCATGCTGGGTCCACATGCTGGGGCTCTGAGCCTGGAAGGGGTTCTCTGGAGGTCCTGAGAGGCCAGGTAAAAGCTGGCGTTGTGGAGACCGGGAAGATGGCGGCGTAGGTAAACACCGGAGACTGCCGCCGTGGACAACCACTTCAAAAATACAACTAAAAGTCGGAGCGGACATCAACCAGAACCACGGGAAGGCTGGCTGAGGAGAGTCTCTTCAACTAGAAGCAAAAACAACAGCATTCCCACGCTCAGCGGAGGCGCAGTGTGGAAAATTTAAAGGTACGGCGGTGCGGTGGTGAGGGTGCGCGCGCAAAGCGGGCTGGCGGCTGAGGGCGCGGTTGTCGTTTTCAATCAGGAGGGAGTCTCAGACTCTGGGCTACAGACCCGGGCGAGTCTCTAGGGACCCAGACTCAAACGGGAGAAGCGGGACTGTCTGGCTACGGCCCCTCCGAGGTTTGCAGCGGTTGTTGGGACAGAGAGGCAGAGCCCCTGGGGACGGACTGAGAGCGGCCATAGCTGCTCCCTCCCCCCGCCCTGTTGAGCCCGCCCCGCCCAGGCCCTGCGCACAACCATTTGCCGACCGCCTCAGGCAAAGGCTGGAATAACGCCTCCCCAGAAGACAGACGTTTCCCACAGCTGATCCCTACAGCCAGCCTGCCTGGTGGTCAAATCCCTCTAGTGTTAACTACAACAATTAAGGCTTGGCTAGAACAAGACTGCGCACAGAGACCACAAGGGGGGGCACCAAGAAAGCATATAAGATGCGGAGACAAAAAAACATGACAGAAATGGAAGATATGGAGCTAAGAATCGCAATTTTGAGGGCTTGCCATAAATTTGTGCAGAGCCTCACGAAAACTAATGAGACCCTCGATGCTACAATAAAGAAATTAGAAAGTAAGCATACACGGACTGAAATAAAGAATATTATACCCAATAGCAGACCAGAGGAGCACAAGACTCAAACCAAAGATTCGACAAAAAACACCCAATTGGAAAAGCAAAATGAAAAAAGAATCCGAAAGTGTGAAGATAGTGTAAGGAGCCTCTGGGACAGCTTTAAGCGGTCTAATATCAGAATTATCGGAGTGCCAGAAGATGAGAGACAGCAAGATATTGAAAACCTATTTCAAGAAATAATGGCAGAAAACTTCCCCCACCTGGAGAAAGAAATGGACTTACAGGTCCAAGAAGCGCAGAGAACCCCAAACAAAAGGAATCCAAAGAGGACCACACCAAGACACATCATCATTAAAATGCCAAGAGCAAAAGACAAAGAGAAAATCTTAAAAGCAGCAAGAGAAAGAGGCTCAATTACCTACAAGGGAATACCCATACGACTGTCAGCTGATTTCTCAACAGAAACTTTGCAGGCCAGAAGGGAATGGCAAGAAATTTTCAAAGTGCTGAATACCAAGAACCTACAACCAAGATTACTTTATCCAGCAAAGCTATCATTCAGAATTGAAGGTCAGATAAAGAGCTTCACAGATAAGGAAAAACTAAAGGAGTTCATCACCGCCAAACCAGTATTATATGAAATGCTGAAAGGTATCCTTTAAGAAGAGGAAGAAGAAGAAAAAGGTAAAGATACAAATTAGGAACAACAAATATGCATCTATCAACAAATGAATCTAAGAATCAAGTGAATAAATAACCTGATGTACAGAATGAACTGGTGATTATAATGAATCAGGGACATAGAAAGGGAATGGACTGACTATTCTTGGGGGAAAAGGGGTGTGGGAGATGCGGGAAGTGACTGGACAAAAATCATGCACCTATGGATGAACTCAGCGGGTGGGGAGTGAGGGTGGAGGGTGGGGTAGGAGCTGGAAGGAGGGGAGTTATGGGGGGAAAAAAGAGGAACAAATGTAGTAATCTGAACAATAAAGATAAAAAAAAAAAAAAAAGCTGGCGTTGTGGCAGGGGGACAGATGAACCTTAATATTATCTGATGAAAAACAATTCATGAGGTATGAGAGAATAATCATCATGAATTTCCTCTGATTTGAAGAGACAAATAATCTACTGAGAGTTGAGTGATTTCTTAAGAAAAAAAAGATGATGAAATCAGAGCTGGAACTTATTTTCCTTACTGGCCCCTTTGGGCATTTTCACCAAGCTAAGCTTTCCATCCAATGTAAACTGCTTCTTTATTCACCTGTCTATCCATTTTACATTACATATATGTCCTCAACTGTCATAACTTAACTCTTTGAGAATATGGTCATATCACTCACCTAAGACAAAATAAACTACTTTGATCAGTTCCAAAATGAAATGACAGTTTAAAATATTTTATATTTTTTAAATTAAGACACTTTCTGATGAAGTCTTTGAGAGTATAATGCCATGAACAAGGTCATGTTGAATTAACTGAATTCCAAGAGCATTTTGAATTATACCTTGAAATGTCCCTGCTCGGGCCTCACATTGACTAAGATACTACGTTAGGTCTGAAAAATGTACAGGTCTCAGAGATAAAGTTCTCTTGTGAAAATATATATTTATAAAATAAGATTTTTTAAATCCAAATAATCAAAGGCTGCAAGACTAATTTACCAAAACTTTAGCTCTGGAGAGTTCATGTCTTTTCAGCACACTTGATAATACAAAGATGACTATGGTACCTGTCTCTTCAAATTGTTGAGTTATTCAATATTTTGGTGTTCAACCATTTACAGAATATTCTCAGAGCTTCATGATAGGATGGAAATTGCACAAAGAATGGCATCAAATACCCGGTAGTTTGTCAGTTGTCTGGGAAGGATAGTCAAATCTGGGTGCTTGATTATTATTCCTGTGAAAATATCATAATGATGATGGCAGGTGTTTACATAAAATGCAAAGAGAGGGACTAAATGTCAGATGACATCTCCAATCTGATTCTCACACTGTGCTCTCAATAATTTGAAGCATATATTCTTAGAGAGGTGTAACAGTTTTTCCTCATGGTCAAGAGCATTTCTTCAGTGATTTTCTTTTTCAGAAACTTTGCTTCTGACCTTTTTGCCTTTGTCCTCTTTAGAAAACACAGTGCCTGACATGTAAAATAGGGTCAACAAATGTGTGGGAAATGAATGATGAAATTGAACTACCCATACCCCTCTATATACAAGGTTCCTAGTTATCTAGTTATGGATTTCTAACCATTGTATGACATTCTAGCATCAGTATCTTCTTAGTATAAAACAGCTGCAATCCACCACTCTATCTAGTAAAGTGTTATTTTAGGCTGTGTCTTCTAATCTTTTTTTTTTTTTAAGTATATTTTATTGACTTTTTACAGAGGAAGGGAGAGAGATAGAGAGTCAGAAACATCGATGAGAGAGAAACATCGATCAGCTGCCTCCTGCACATCTCCCACTGGGGATGTGCCCGCAACCCAGGTACATGCCCTTGACCGGAATCGAACCTGGGACCCTTCAGTCCGCAGGCTGACGCTCTATCCACTGAGCCAAACCGGTTTCGGCTAGGCTGTGTCTTAAAGTACTTTCCCCCTTGACTTCAAGGTTAGGCCCTATGACCTCACTTATTTAAATTGGATGCTATGACAAAATAAATCAATTTTATGTTTAATGAGTATAAAACAGCACCACTGCCTATAAGAACCTCCTTGATTTGCACACATACCAAATAAAACTATTAGAACTGACCAACACAATGTGGGGGCTTAAGCCCATATTGTGTTCCTCATCTCGCTTTGCAATGTAATTGTTCTATGTTCATTGCTCCAACCTTAAATGTGCAGCCAATTGACAAGTGGAGAAACTATAGACCTGCCACTACAATAAACTGACACATAATGCTCCAGTGCCTCTAAGTTCCACAGGCTGGTCTGTCAGAGGGTAGAGAAGGGGCAGCCAGCACCCACAGCTGGGGAGCCCATCAAAGTCATGTCCTTTGAGTTCGTCTGCCAGGCCTTCTGTGTACCAGCAGTGCCTGTCTATACCAAGTGAGCAGAAACATTCTAGAAGCAGAGCCTGGAGAAGGGCCCTGGGGAATAGGGCTAGGGGGTGCTTCTGGAATGGGTGCTGAGGGGGGTGGCTGTTGCCATAGGAGCTTTCTTGTGACACAGGGGCTATTTCTAAATCTGGGGGGCCCATCACTGCCTGCATAGCCTCTTCCCCTAAATATTGCTTATTTTAACAAGTCATACAGAGGAAATGGGAGGGGGCATGGCAGCCAGCAGGCTCTTACAGGGAGCTTCCCTTTAATGGGACACAGCACATCACCCCCTCCTGATCTCTGGGTCCTGTTTGCACCACTTTTGCTGCCCACCCCCAGGTATAACCCAATCTGCAGAAGGTGGTGCACAGGGCCCACTTGGCACTCCCCTGTCTTTTTCCTTCTCAGCAGTCCCATGCCCTGGAACATTAGGCTTCCAGTGGGCTTCCTGTGTTCCAGCTGTACAGAAAGCTCATACTTCCAGAGGCCAGTGCACACCTTCCCAAGGCCACCCAACACCCACAACACCACTCCAGGTAAGAGGACACAGGCCTAGTCACAGCCACTCATTGCTGGTGTGACCTCACACGGGTTACCCTACTTCTGGGCTCACCCATGGAATAAAGGGGACTATGATGGTGGCGCTGGGGACAACATCAGGTGTATAGTGAGGGGAACAGGTATAGGAAGCACTAGTCCTGAGCCTACAGCCTAGCACATTCCACAGTGCTCAGGGCTTTCCAGCTAAATGCCTACGGCTTAGCCCACTGGATCTTCTTGGAGTCTCACAGGTTTCATGCAGCTGCAGGAATATTCTCATGCCACTTGATGGATGGGAAAACTGAGCCTCCCCAGGTGCCCAGCTGTGGGGAGGAGGGGAGATTCTCAGTTTGTCCATCTTAACTTCTTAACTTCGCCCCACTGTGCACCTGTTCCACAGGAGACCCCTGAGTACACATTGTCTCATAACCTTGTCCTTCTGGAAACCACTCCATTCTCCCCCAAATAGCCCATACCTTTCCTCTGACATGACATAGGACTTGCTATGAGTCTGTATAGCAAACAGACTCACGTTCAGGCACCAACACAATCCCTCTGTCTGCTGAATCTTACGTGAGAGAAGTATCCAGAAATCACAAGAACTAAACTACAAAACAAGGGACTGTAATGCCAGGAAATAAGGGGACTGTGGCAGATGCGTGAAGGAGCCACTTATGAGCAAGGCAGACAATAAATAGTTTGATTTTCCTAAAACAGCAGGGGGGAGCCTGCTTTCTCGTGGTTTGATACAATAAGGTGTCATCATGATAAAAACCAAGCTCATGTAAAATGAATTATATTCATTTCCTTCAACCCCCTGCCTGAACTAGACCCTCCTATTGTCCTGCCAGTGATGTTACAACTTCAGCTTGCACACTGCCTGCCACTCTCTTGTGATACCTAGCCCCATTTGGGAGATTAGTAGAATTTTCCTTTTAGAGAAGGAATCTGCCTCCATTCTTGATCCTCCCATTCTTGCCTACTCTGACACCTTTGCCTGCTCCGAGATTGACCTGCACCTGATTCCTGCAGGTCAGCCATGCTTCCCCCAGTCTTCTCCTAGGCTTTATTCAGTCCTGTTAATATTTTGTCTGTGACTCATTTTAGCATCTCCATCAATAGTCTTTGTCACTCTCCCAGGACACTTTGTTAATTTCTACCTAAAAGCCCATTCCCCTGTGGACACACATCTCCCCTGCTGCCTGACACATTCAGAAGACAGTCCAGAACTACTACTCTGCATCTTGGCTAATTAACCTGAGTTTGATTGGCTTTCTGTGTCAGGCTCCATGTGGGTCACACTGATAATCAACTCAGTAAAACACCAGATTGTTTTTACAATGAAATGCTCAAATTCAGAGCAACTCCTGCCCCCTGCAGTTTCCTCTTTGAATAATCTTTTCATGGAAAAACATGCACTCAGGATTTTACAGTACAATTGTCTGTGTTGGTTTCAAGGCAGGCTTCCAGCCTGTCTATGTCAGTTGTGGCCCTGACCATGGGAAGGACACATATGTGCGGCCCAAAAGGCTGTGGATGTATTTAGAATAATCACCTTCCCTCCTTCGGAATCAAGAAGAATACACCTGCAAAAGGAGCTGCCTTTTGGTCTTAGCTCCACGGTAATTGTGTGACTTTGGGCAGGTCATTTGTTGCTCAGTTTTCAAATATTTTAATCAAAATTTTAAAACCTATCTTAATTTAGAAGAATTTAAATAATAAACATGAAAGAACTTAGAACACCAAGAGTCATCTAAAATAGAAAAGGTATCAGAGAATTGGAGAAGGTTTAGCAAGAGCCAGAGTATAATTTCCCAGAGTCCAGGACAGCATATGGGAGAGGGTGGTGAGGAAATGCTCTTCTCTAAGCTTAAGGCAAAAGAAGGGAGGGAAGGCAGAAGTGGGAGGAAAGGGGAAAAGAATGGAAGAAAACAAAGGACAAAATGGCAACGGACTAGAGGGATGTGTCCCGAGCCTTGTCCCAGAGCAGACAGAACAAACAAGTAAATCGAATAACATCCATCACAAAATGGCAAAGTAGGCACAGCTGGTGAGAAAATTCGCAGCCTGGAAGGGCAGAGGTCACCTGGAGAATGGTAAATTCAGGGATCTGGGCTGCGGAGAGCTGTGGAACCTCCGAGCCCAGAGGGTTGGGGGAAACCGCAGGGCACTGAGGCGCGTCCCTTGGGTCAGGCACAGCGTCCGACTGTGAAAAGGAGCTCCACAGGTCTGCCCTTGGCAGGGGATGCTAGATCTGGGACCACAGTCATGACAGATTGAGTCCAGAAGGGACATTCAGGACGGCTGCCCAGACAGCGAGGAGCCGGGAAGAGAGGGGCTCGCAGAGGCACAGCTCTTTCCCCTCTTTGTGGTCTTTGCTTTTCTTCACTGAACCTAGTTCATAGGACCTTTCGGATACGGATACTCACCCCTAGCTGGGGTGCAGGAGGAAGTGCGGACTGGTGGAGTCTGGGGAGAGGGTGGGGTGAGGAGAGGGCCCAGGAGAGGTGGCCACAAGTCTGGCGCTGAGTCATACCTGATGCACAGAACCTGGGTAGCCATTTCTCCTGAAGAGATATCCCCTCCCTGCAGTCTCCAGGCAACCAATACAGCCACACCCAGACTACACCCTGAGTGACACAAAGGAAAAAAAAATCTGAATAGTCCCTGAGAGTCCATAGGGACTGGCCTAAAGAGAGGCCTTCAGTCCCAGCAATGGGAAACTGAGAAACTGCAGATAGTACAGAAGAGTGGGATCTTAAACCAGCCAAAGGAACAACACTTCACTTTTTCATTTTTATTTTATTACATTTTATTATTATTTTGTTATCTCTTTTTTCTTTTCCTTTTTTCATTTGTTTCTTTATTTTTATTTCTTTTCACATTATTTTCCATCATTCTAAATTATTTTATTTTTATTTGTTTTATCCTATTTTTAATCAATTTAAATTTTTTTAAAATTATTATTATTTTCTTCTCTTTCTCTTTCTTCTTATCCACTCATCCACTTTCTACTTCCACTATACTGAACTGAGGTCTTCCGCACATTCATCCAATTCTTAACCTTACTTTCTGTATATAAGATTCTGCCCCCACCCTCCTTACTGGGAATTTGGTGTTTGTATGGTTTGCTTTACCTGTTTGTTCTCTGGTGTTTTCTCCATATATATATATACACACACACATACATACATACATACACACACACACAGTAGGTCAGTAGGTCCTCGGGTTACATCAGAGATCTGTTCCTATGGTGCGACGTAACAAGATTTTTGCCATCAGAACCCACCTACATAGGCACCTACATCACTCACATGGAGCACATACACAGCAGTACGTAATGAAGTGAAGCAGAAAAAAAATTTAAAAGAAAGATAATGATTCCTGACCTTTACTTGTAGTAAATAAATAATAAAAAACATAAAGCACATATGTACATATGTTGAAATAATGGAACTTTTTTTTTTATAAGTAAACTAGTGGCCCGGTGCACGAAATTCGTGCACGGGGGGTGGGGGTTGTTTCTCAGCCCAGCCTGCACCCTCTCTAATCTGGGACCCCTGGAAGGATGTCCTACTGCTGGTTTACAGGGATCGGGCCTAAACAGGCAGTCAGACATCCCTCTCGCAATCCAGGACTGCTGGCTCCTAACTGCTCACCTGCCTGCCTGCCCAATTGCCCCTAACCACTCTGCCTGCCAGCAGCTCGCTCCCAACTGCTCCCCACCACTGGCCTGCTCACCCCCAAATGCCCCCCCACCAGCCTGATCACCCCCAACTGGCCCCCATGCTAGTCTGCTCACCCGCAACTGCCCCCCACTGGCCTGATCACCCCCAATGCCCCCCCCCCCCACCAGCCTGATCACCCACAACTGCCATCCCATCCTGGCCTGATCACCCACAACTGCCCTCCCCTCTTGGACTCTAACCACCTCTACCTTAGCCCCGCCACCATGGCTTTGTCCAGAAGAATGTCCGGAAGGTCTCCTGGAATGTCTCCCAGTCTAATTAGCATATTACCCTTTTATTAGTATAGAGGCCTGGTGTATGGGTGGGGGCCGGCTGGTTTGCCCTGAAGGGTGTCTCGGATCAGGGTGGGGTTCCCTTGGGGCATGGGGTGGCTGGGGCAAGGGGCCTATGGTGGTTTGCATGCCAGCCACACCCCCATGGGGTGAGGGTCCCCGCTGGGGGGGCGTGGCCAGCCTGGGTGAGGGTCGAGGGCTGTTTTCAAGCTGGCCACACCCCCTTCAGGGTGGGGGTTCCTGCTGGGGAGCCTGGCCAGCCTGGGTGAGGGGCTGATGGCTGTTTGCAGGCAGGCCATGCCCCCCAACAGGGACCCTCACCCCATGGGGGCATGGACAACCTGGGTGAGGGGCTGAGGGCTATTTTCAGGCTGGCCGTACCCCATCAGGGTGTGGGTCCCTGCTGGGGGGCCTGGCCAGCCTGGATGAGCGGATGATGGTTGTTTACAGGCTGGCCAGGCCCCCCAGCGGGGACTCTTACTCCATGGGGGTGTGGCCAGCCTGGGTAAGGAGCTGAGGGCCATTTTCAGGCTGGCCAGAGCCCCTTCAGGGTGGGGAGTCCCACTGGGGTGCCTGGCCATCCTGGGTGAGGGGCTGAGGGCCATTTTCAGGCTGACTACGACCCCCAGCAACCCAGGCTCCCAGCCACTCCTTCAGCGGTGGCCAGGGCGGGCAGGAAGCTTGGCTTCCTCCATTGCCAGGGGCAACCCAAGCCTCTAGCTCTGTGGATGCTGCCATCTTTGTTGGGTTAATTTGCATACTCATCCTGATTGGCTGGTGGGCATAGTGGAGGGACGGTCAACTTGCATGTTTCCCTTTTATTAGTGTAGGTGGGAGATGGTGATGTAACCACAAAACAACCAAGTCCGATGTAACCCGAGATCTGCCTGTGTGTGTGTGTGTGTGTGTGTGTGTGTGTGTGTGTGTATCCTATATAATAAAAGCCTAATATGCTAAGTGTCCGGTCATCCATTCAACCAATCAAAGTGTAAAATGCTAATGATATGCTAAGGCCACTCAATCGTTCGCTATGACAGGCACTGACCACCAGGGGGCAGACAGACGACCAGTTTACCAGTCGCTATTATGTGCACTGACCACCAGGGGACAGATGCTCCAACCGGTAGGTCAGCTTGCTGCTGTGGTCCAGCTGATTAGGACTGAGTGGGACAGGGCAGACAAGCCCTGGAGCCCTCCCCGGCTGGCCAACCTCCCGCATCCCTCCCCAGCCCCGATCGTGCACTGGCGGTGTCCCTCAGCCTGGCTTGCACCCTCTCGCAATCCAGGCTGAGGGAGCCCCCCGCCCAGAGTGCATGAATTTCATGCATCAGGCCTCTAATTTATATATATAATTTCCTTTTTCTTTCTTTTTTTTCTTTCATATCTTTTTTTCTCTCTTTGATATCATTTGTGCTCTCTTTTCTCTCCCTAATTCTCTTTTCTCTGGTGGTCATTTATATTAGGGTTATCAGTGTTACGAGTACATTTGTGCTTTGTTCTCCATATGTCGTGTCTTGTCGAGGTGAATTTTATCCTATTTGGCCAATGTTCTAGAGAACCAGCCACATTACCAGACACCAGAGAGGAGATTCCATCCACGAATGGATCAATAACACTCCAGACCCAACTACAGAGGCAGGAAGAAGGCAGCAGTGAGGGAGAGAGAGGGAGTGAATGAGGGAGCAAATGAAGAATGTGTGGTCGTATGGTGTGTGTGTGTGTGTGTGTGTGTGTGTGTGTGTGTGTCACACTTAGATCCCACAGGACATTTGGGGGCAGGCTGAAAGGGCTTGCCTAACTAGCCAGCTTCTGCTATCATTGCAAACACTCCCAGAGCAGCTGGTTCTTCCTCAGAGGCCTCACCTTTTTGAAGGGGAGAGCTGCTGTGACTGGAAGCTCAGCCTGACCTCCACCCAGGGTGCCCTCAGATAACAACCAGTACTCTACAGCCACCCCCACCAGGGACCTGCTGCCTCAGCTGTGGTCCCACAGTCACCGAGACTCCAGCCACCCCAGGTGCAGGCTCCTGTGAGTTCTGGAGAGCGTTCCCTTCTGACTGGCCCAACACTTTAGCCCAGGGCATGGCGACCACACAAGCCGCAGACATGTAAGCAGCCACTCCTGTCTGAGGAAAAGCAACCCCAAGAGCAGCCCACCCCAGGCCAAGGAGTGGCAGCTTCACGTGGCCTGCCCCCATTCAAGGAGCAGCAGCAGTGCGAGCGACCCGCCCCCCATCTGAGGAGCAGCAGCCGTGCAAGCAGCCTGCCCTCGTCAAAGGAGCAGCAGCCATGCGCGCAACCCACTGCCATACGAGAAGCAGTAGCTGCATGAGCAGCCTACCCTGGTCCAAGGAGCAGCCCATCCCCGCTCAAGGAGCAACAGCCACTTGTAGCCCAGACCCACCTGAGGAGCAGCAGCTGGACGAGCAGCTTGCCCCCATTCGAGGAGCAGCAGCTGTGCAAGTGCCCCTCCCCACTACGAGGAGCACCAGCCTCGTGCATAGCTCACCCCCCTCCAAGGAGCAGCAACCTTACGAGCAGCCACCCGTGTCTGAGGAGCAACAGCTGCGTGAGCAGCCCGCCCCCATCCCAGGAGCAGCAGCCACATGCAGCCCGCCCCCGTCTGAGGAGCAGTAGCCTCGTGAGCAGCCCACCCACGTCTGAGGAGCATCAGCTGCACAAGCAGCCTCCCACATGGGAAGAAGGAACCAGAGGAACTGCTGCGAACAGCACCCACCAGAGGAGCTGCTGCCAACTAAGGAGCAGCCTCTGCTGTGACCACCTGAGAAGCAGCCACCACCTGAGGAGGCATTGCCACCCAAGGAGCAGCCCCTGCATGACTCTATACCTAGGTCCGCTGGTGAGAACAAAAATGGGTAGACAAAGAAACCCCCAAAGGAAAGGAAAGGAGAAATCGCCAGAAAAGCAGCTAAGTGAAATGAAGGCATGCAATATGTTAGAAAAAGAATTCAGAATAAGGGTCATACAGTTCATAAACTGGATGGGTGAAAAAATCAACAAATTATGTAAATATCAAGAAGAAATAAAGAGTGATATAGCTGAAATAAAAAAACACCATGGAAAGTTTCAACAGCAGACTAGGAGAAGCAAAGGATCAAATTAGCGAATTAGAAGTCAGGGAAGTAAAACACACCAAAACTGAACTGCAATTGGAGAAAAAAATTAAAGACAGGAAGAGAGTCTAAGTGAGCTTTGGGACAACATGAAATGAAGCAACATATGAATAATAGGGGTGCCAGAACAACAGGAAGAGGAATAAGGATTAGAAAACCTATTTGAAGAAATAATATCATAAAACTTCCCCAATGTGGGGAAGAAAAAAGTCACACAAGCACAGAGAGTCCCAAACAAGATGAACCTGAAAAGACCCACACCAAGACATGTCATAATTACGATGGCAAATGTTCAAGACAAAGAGAAAATCTTACAGGCTACAAGAGAGAGACAGAAACTTATGTACAAGGGATCTCCCATTAGACTATTAAATGATTTCTCAACAGAAACACATCAGGCCAGAAAATAATGGAAGGAAATTTACAAAGTGATGCAAATCAAGGGACTGAATCCAAGAATACTCTGCCCAGCAAGGCTATCATTCAAAATTGAAGGGGAAATAAGGAGCTTCACAGACCAAAAAAAAAAAAAGGCTAAGGGAGTTTATCACTACCAAGCCAACAATGCAAGAAATGCTAAAGGAACTGGTGTAAAAAGAAGAAATAAAAAGGGAAAAAGGAACACAGGCACAAAAAATAAAAATGGCTACAAACAAGTACATATCAATAATAACTTTAAACATAAATGGACTACATGCTCCAAGTGGCAGAATGGATTAAAAAAAACATGACCCATATATATGCTGTCTACAAGAGACCCACCTCAGAAGAAGGGACTCACACAGACTGAAAGTGAAGGGATGGAAAAATATCTTTCAGGCAAATGGAAATGAAAAAAAAAAAAAAGCTGGGGTAGCAATACTTATATCTGACAAAATAGACTTCAGAGTGAAGGCCATAACAAGAGATAAGGCCACTTCATAATACTAACGGGATTGATACAACAAGAGGATATAACCCTGATAAACATATATGCTCCCATTGCAGGAGCATCCAAATATATATTTTAAAAAAAATTCCTAGAAGATAACAAGGGAGAGATCGAAAACAACACAATCATAGTAGGGGACTTTAATGTACCACTGACATCACTGGATAAATCCTCTAGACAAAAAACAAAACAAAACAAAAAAAAAACAGTAAAGAAACAGCAATCCTAAATGACTCACTAGACCAGATGGACTTAATTGACATCTTCAGAACATTTCACCCCAAATCCATGGAATATACCTTCTTCTCAAGTGCACATGGGACATTTTCAAAAATAGACCACATGTTGGGTCACAAGCAAAGTCTCTTCAAATTCAAGAAGATTGAAATTATATCAAGCATCTTCGCAGACCACAATGCCATAATATTAGAAATAAACTACAATAAAAACAATAAAAAAATTCAAACACTTGGAGCTGAATAGCATGATATTAAACAAGGATTGGGTTACCAATGAGATCAAAGAAGAAATTAAAAACATCCTGGAAACTAATGACTATAAAAACACAACAATCCAAAACCTAAGGGACACAATGAAAGCAGTCCTGAGAGGGAAGATTATAGCTCTACAGGCCTACCTAAAAAAAAAAAAAAAAAAAAAAAAAAAAAAAAAAAAAAAAAACCAAGAAAAAATGGCAAGAAATAAATGACATAGAGACCAAAAAAACCACACAAAAGATCAATGAGACTAAGAGCTGGTTCTTTGAAAGGATAAACAAGATTGATGAACCTCTATCCAGGCTTACCGAGAAGCAAAGAGAGAGGACCCAAATAAACAAAATCAGAAATGAAAGAGGCAAAATAACAACAGACCCTACAGAAATACAAAGGAATCTTAAAAAGTCTAAGAACAACTCTATTTCAACAAATTAGACAACCTGGAGGAAATGGACATATTCCTAGAAAAATACAACATTCCAAAACTCAATCAGGAAGAATCTAAAAATCTCAATAGGCCAATAACTATGGAAGAAATTGAAGCAGTCATCAAAAAGCTTCCAGTAAACAAAAGCCCGGGGCCAGACAGCTTCACAAGGGAGTTTTACCAAACATTCAAGGAAGAACTAAAACCTATCCTCCTCAGACTATTCCAAAAAATTCAAGAGGAAGGAACACTTCCAAGCTCATTCTATGAAGCCAGCATTACCCTAATACCAAAACCAGATAAAGACAACACAATGAAAGAGAATTACAGGCCCATATCCCTCATGAACATAGATGCCAAAATCCTCAACAAAATTCTAGCAAATCGGATCCAGCATTAAATCAGAAAGATCATATACCATTACCAGTAGGATTTATCCTGGGGATACAAGGATGGTACAATATCTGCAAATGAATAAACATAATACATCACATAAACAAATTGAGAGATAAAAATCACATAGTCATATCAATTGATGCAAAAACAAAAGCATTTGGCAAAATCCAACACCCTTTCTTCATAAAAACTCTCAGCAAGGTGGGGATAGAAGGATCATACCTCAACATAATAAAAGCCATATATGACAGGCCCACAGCCAACATCATACTCAATGGACAAAAACTAACACCATTTCCCCTAAGAACAGGAACAAGACAAGGATGCCCACTCTCACCACTCCTGTTCAACATAGTCCTGGAAGTATTAGCCATTGCAATTAGACAAGAAGAAGAAATAAAAGGCATCCAAAGTGGAAAAGGAAGTAAAACTGTCCTTATTCGCAGATGACATGATATTTTACATAAAAAACCCTAAAGACTCCATCAAAAAACTATTAGACTTAATAAATGAATTCGGCAATGTAGCAGGATACAAAATTAATGCCAAGAAATCTATGGCATTTCTATACACAGAAAATGAACTTACAGAATGAGAGACTAAAAAAAAATCCCGTTTACCATCTCATTAAAGAAATTAAGATACCTAGGATTAAACTAAACTAAGGAGGTAAAACACCTGTACTGGGAAAACTACAGGACACTGAAAAAAGAGATAGAGGAAGACATAAACAGATGGAAGAACATACCATGTTCATGGATTGGTAGAATCAGCATCATCAAAATGTCCATGCTACCCAAAGCAATCTATAGATTCAATGCAATTCCCATTAAAATACCAGCAGCATATTTCACAAACCTAGAATGAACACTCCAAAAATTCATCTGGAATTAAAAAAAAAAAAGACCCCAAATAGCTGCAGCAATTCTGAGAAAGAACAAAGTAGGAGGGATCTCAATACCAGATATCAAGCTGTATTACAAAGCCACTGTTCTCAAAACTGCCTGGTACTGGCACAAAAACAGACATATAGACCAATGGTATAGAATAGAGAACCCATAAATCAACCCAAACCACTATGCTCAATTAATATTTAGCAAAGGAGGCAAGAACAACAGAGTCAAGACAGTCTCTTCAAAAAATGGTGTTGGGAAATTTGGATAGATACATGCAAAAAATGAAACTAGACCACCAAATTACACCAAAAATAAACTCAAAATGGATACAGCACTTAAACATAAGATGGGAAACCCTTTAAAATATTAGAGGAATTCTCAGGCAGCATAATCTCAGACATAGGCCGAAGTAATATCTTCACCAATACAGCTCCTAGATCAGTGATGACAAACCTTTTGAGCTCGGCGTGTCACCATTTTGAAAAACCCTAACTTAACTCTGGTGCCATGTCACATATAGAAATTTTTTTATATTTGCAACCATAATAAAACAAAGATTTATATTTTTGATATTTATTTTATATATTTAAATGCCATTTAACAAAGAAAAATGAACCAAAAAAATGAGTTCGCGTGCCACCTCTGATATGCGTGTCATAGGTACGCCATCACTGTCTAGGGCAGCCGTGGGCAAACTATGGCCCGCGGGCCGGATCCGGCCCATTTGAAATGAATAAAACTAAAAAAAAAAAAGACCGTACCCTTTTATGTAATGATGTTTACTTTGAATTTATATTAGTTCACACAAACACTCCATCCATACTTTTGTTCCGGCCCTCCGCTCCAGTTTAAGAACCCATTGTGGCCCTCGAGTCAAAAAGTTTGCCCACCCCTGGTCTAGGGCAATGGAAACAGAGAATAAACAAATGGGACTACATCAAAATAAAAATCTTCTGTACAGCAAAGAAAAAAAAAGAATCAACAAAACAAGAAAGCCCACTGCATGGGAGAACATATTTGCTAATGTTATCACCCATAAGGGTTTAATCTCCAACATTTACAGGGAACTCATACAACTTAACAAAAGAAAGATAAACAACCCAATCAAAAAATGGGCAATGGACCTAAATAGATACTTTTTGAAAGAGGACATAAGGAAGGCCAAGAGACATATAAATACATGCTCAAAGCCATTAATCATCCAAGAGATACAAATCAAAACCACAATGCGGTACCATCTCACATCTGTCAGAATGCCTATCATCAACAAATCAAGAAATGATAAGTGCTGGCGAGGATGCAGAGAAAAAGGAATCCTCGTGCACTGCTGGTGGGAATGCAGACTGGTGCAACCACTGTGGAAAACAGTATGGAGTTTCCTCAAAAAACTAAAAATACAACTCCCATTTGACCCTGTGATCCCACTTCTAGGAATATATCCCAGGAAACTAGAAACACCAATCAGAAAGGATATATGCACCCCTGTGTACATAGCAGCACAATTTACAATAGCTAAGATTTGGAAACAGCCTAAGTGCCCATCAGCAGATGAGTGGATTAAAAAAACTGTGGTACATCTACACTATGGAATACTATACTGCGGTAAAAAAGAAGGAATTCTTACCATTTGCAACAGCATGGATGGAACTGGAGAGCATTATGCTAAGCGAAATAAGCCAGTCAGAGAAAGATAAATATCACATCATCTCACTCATTTGTGGAATATAATGAACAACATAAACTGATGAACAAAAACAGATCCAAAGACAGAGAAGCATTGATCAGATCGTCAAACCTCTGAGGGAAGGTAGGGGAGGGTGGGGGTATGGGGGAGAGATCAACCAAAGGACTTGTATGCATGCATATGAGCCTAACCAATGAACATAGATACCAGGGGGTTGGGCATGAATGGGGTGTGGGGGGTCAATGGGGGTATAAAGACACATATATAATACCTTAATCAATAAGAAAAATGTGCCTAAAATAAAATAAATTAAGATATTTGGGAAGAGATAGTTTTAATTCTGAGAGCTGGGAACTATTCAGGAGGGGGAGATTATCACCTTTTCTCTTCACTTTATCTCTGCCCCTTTCATAACATCATATTCAATATTCTTGTCCTATACTTTTGAAAACTTTTTATGTTCAAATAATTATAGATTTACAGGGAGTAGGAAAGACAGTAAAGGTACATCTTACATAACTCTTGTGCAATATCAAAGCCAGGAAATTGACATTAGTTCAAAGTGTGGGTATAGTGCTATGCCATTTTAGCAGATGTAGATTCCAGTAATTATCACCACAATTAAGATACAGAACTATTTCATCCCAACAAAGATCAACTGATGTCAACATTTTATCACTTTGAGTAAAGTATGTCAGAGAATGTTATACATTTTCTTTCCACCATCAAAAAATTTAGAAAACTCAAGGGAAAAGGATAGTCTATTATATTTACCCACAATTTTTGCTCTTTCCATTTTTCTTTCATCCTGATGTTCTCAGACTTCTTTTTTTTTTAATTTCCAGTGATTGCCCAGGCCAGGAAAGTGGGTGACACAAGGGAATATACCCTTTGATTAAAATATTCTTCATCTTCTTTAGCAGTCAGAGGAATGGTGGCATGAGAGATCCCCTTGTCCTCTCCCCTTGAAACATTAATAAGATGATCAACTATAACTCAACAAAGGAGTCCTTGCTCAATATAGAGGCACACCTGAGAGACCTGGGCATTGAAGCACCTGGGCGGGGAGCGGGGGCATGGGAAGAAAGGGGGAGGCGAGAAAAAAAGTAACCTTGGCTACTCTGCAGCCCATGGCCAGCTCAGCCTGGTGAGTGGAGTAATCCAGTGGGAGCCAGCGGGTCCTTCTACTGGGTAGTATAGAGAGTGCTGGTGGGCACTCCAGCAAAGTGAACAAGGCAAACAGTGGCCGAGCCAGCTGAGAGACTGGGCCAAGGACACAGCCCAGGGGTTCTGCTGTGGCTGTCCACTGTTGGGTGGTAGGTGTTTCAGACAAAGAAATGGAGCCACAGGGCCCTGCTGCCTCCTTGAACTCCCAAAACTCACCTCCTGACCCTCTTGGTGTCAGGTTGAGGAGCACATTATCTGCAAACTGAGAGATAATGCAGCAGAGTCACTGTTTCCCTCTGTGACTAATCCTCAGTTGAGGCACATGGGGAGGGGGAACCTGTGGAGGTCCAGGGTCACCATTACAGTGAGGGCAAAAAGAAACCCTACCCCTAGCAGTGTGGCTGTATGGTCTGATGGCAGCCAAGGAGGCCAACAGTGGGAGGTCGCAGAGGTAAAAAATCTTGTGATCCATTGCCATCTAGTGGAAAATAGTAGCAAGACCTCTTCAGAGAAAGCTGCCAGAGAAGGGCCAGTTATAAATAGATGCCTACACAGAGACCAGCAAATGCCATGAATAACTATGGCAGCGAAGCAGCTCGAAAAGAAAATGAAAAATCTCCTAAAGCAAACTGGAACACATGGAAATATGTGATGTAAATTATGACACAGAATTCAAGACTACAGTTATATAAAAATCCCATTGATTAGTGTAGTATTCACTTCTGATTGGTTATTTTTTATGGATTCTGTCTCTTTTTAAGTAGCTGGAGTTCTCACTAAGTTCCTTGAGCAACCTTATAAACATTTTTTTGAACTCTATATTTGATAAATTGTTTGTCTTCCTTTCGTTTAGCTCTTTTCCCAGAGATTTCTCCTGTTATTTCATTTGGGGCATGTTTCTTTGTCTCCCTCTTTCTGTTTGTTTTTATGTATTAGATAGATTTGCCATGTCTCCAGGTCTTGGTAGGGTTGCCTTATGTAGTAAGTGTCTTGTGGGACCCTATGACACACTCTCTTTGATCACCTAAGCTGGGTGCTCCGAGAACATCCCTTGTGTGGGTTATGTGAGCCTTCCTGTTGTAATTGAATCTTTATTGCTATTGGCTTGTTCATGTGTGAAGAGGACCCTTAGCTTAGGCTGGCTGATTGTGAGGACTGGCTTTCACGGCAGTGTATGAGCTGCTGTGCAAGAGCTGATTACACAGAGCCTATTTCGCCTTTCACAGGGTTTTGTGCCTGCTGAGATCACTCTTTGGATATGTTGCTTGTTAAACTAATTGTATCCTGCTCTGAAGTTTTCTGAAACTGGCAATTGGGTGTGTTGGTTTCAGAGACTTAGGGGAGGATCTCTGGTGCAGATCAGTATCAGACACTGACTATGATTGGCGTTGGGAAACTTGTTTAGACGTACAAAGCAATCCAGTTTTTGGCATCTTTGCTGGGCCTGGGTTATGTGGGAAGAGCAAGCTGTGTGTCAAGTTTTGCTTCCACAGGCACCAGGGGAAGGTGAGCTAGAGGCCCAAGGCCCGCAACCTGCCTTCATGTGAGGCTCAGTCACTGAAAAAGCCTCTGGCAGTACTCAAGTTGCATGGGGTAGGTTCTCAGTGAGTCACCAGAGAGAGGCAAGTAGTGTTCACCAGATTATTATAGGCTCAAACTTGATCCCAGTGTTGGGTCTGAGGCAACTCTGCCGAATTCCAGGGTACCCCAAGTCTAGCTGCCACCCAGTGTGCCCACAGACCTTCTGGTGGGGTTGGGTCTTAGGGAGTTTTCAGGGAAAGGCCAGCAGAGTTTATCAGCCTCTGACAGACCAAGGTTTGGCCGTGTGAAGGGAGGTTCTGGTTGGATGTTCCACGAAGAAAATAACCCTTGTTCTTGAGCCACACAACCTAAATCTGTTTCAGATTTTGCTGAATCCTCCTGGAGAGCCAAAGGATGGGGCTAGTGAATCTCCCAGGAGGAGGAGGCCTGTCAGGCACACAGGAAGGTGGGGGAATGGCCCCTGCTCCAGAGCCGCAAAGCTCAGTCACTGGTATCCCCTGAGTCTGCCTGACTCCTCCGTAGGGTGTGAGCTTTGCAGGGTGCAGCAATAGGGAGTGTGGACAGTGGACTAATGCATCACCCCAGGTAGATGCCATAAGGAAGGGAGTGCTCTACCCAATAAAAATGGTGTCTGCAGTGTGGGAAAGGGACTCAGCACAGGGATCCTGGTGATTGTCCCCTCAGCTCTCTTCCTAGTGTCACAAGCCGGTCTCTCCTCACATGACTCTAGCCCACTCAGCCTCCCTCCGTTGGAGACCAGGCTGGATGGCTGCAAATGTAATTTTGTGCACTGGCCCTTTAAGAGGAATTCTGTGTTTCTGTCTCTCCCTGACAGACTGAATTACCACTGATTTTCATGGCCAGATGTTATGTGGGTGCCTTCCTGGGTCTGGTGCTCTGGAATGGGGAGCCCTGCGTAGGGTTGACCCATGATCCTGAAGCTGAGATATCACACCAGTCTCAGTGTGGCTTCTGTGAATCCTTGGTTCTAAGAATTCCGTTCCGTTAGTCTTCAATTGGTTATTTTAGTTGATTGTTCTATATTTTAGTCATAATTCCAGTTTGCTCCTGGGAGGAGGTAAGTGTACCTTCCACCTACTTCGCTGCCTTCTTGGATCTCCAATACTCTGTATCTTATTTAAATCTTCTGGTTTCGCAGACTTTCTCTGACACCTGCTGGTGAAAGTGGGGAGATATGTAGTGTGCCTCCTCACTTCTGCCAGGTGGCAGGAAGATTCAGGCTCACCGCTCAGCTTCTGACACCAAGGCAGGGAAAGGCGTACTTCATTACTGTGGGCTCTACTGATACCATGGGGTGGGAGGACTTATTCCTGATTGATAGGTTGGAAGAGTAGGCTCCCCAAGTGGCCTCTACTGACACCATAGTGGGTGGGGTGCACTATCAGGCAGGAATAAAACTCCTCTATCCCCACCCAAGCAGAGAATCCGAGGAAGCCTCATTACAGCCAAGCAAGGGTGGGTACCATGGTTTCTTTAATGGTATTTGGTTAGAGTAGAAGTTCTTTGCCTTTCTTGGTTGTCCCTTTCCTGGTCCTTTGGCTGAAGAGGGCAGGCTTTTCTTGTCTGTTCCCATCGGTGTTTCTGGGTAGCTTGTTTTGCCAGCACCCAATCTGGGATAAAAGAGGCAAAAGAAAACCCAGGGAACTCACTGCGGTGTTATTACTTGTGTCCCAAGGTCCTTAGCCAATTTGCCTGCTACTCTTCATCTTTCAAATTTTTCTTATATTTTATACATTTTCAGGATTTTAGCTGTACTTAGTGGGAAAAAATATGAAATTTGTGTACTCCATCATCCTGCCTACTTTGTTTTAAATAGTGAATTTTCTAAAAATGTGGTCCTTGAAAATGGCTTATTTTGCACATAGTTTGAAAAAAGGAAAGCATATTTTAAGTATTTTTAACACAGATGAACTTTCATAACATCCCTATTGAGCTCAGGCAAACCACTAAGGACATAGTGTGTAATAACTACCCCCACCTCCCATGCCCCCTCCCCCCTAACTACAGCTCGAAGTAGCAGTATCAGTTAAGGAGTCATCAGATGTTTTACTCCTTAAGTTTGATATGACAGATATTTTAAATCAAGGCAAAATGAGAATAGAAGTTTTTTAAATCTCTAAATTTAATTTATACAAAATAATCTTTTAGCTAAACTTTTGCAATGATATATTATAGTTCTCTCTAGTGGTCTTTATTTGGGAAAATATGGAGTCCATTAGATAATAAATTTAATGTTAAGACTAAGACTAGGAATTAGTCTTATCTTTTAGTCTAAAATATTAACTCTTGCACTCAACAAGAGCAACTGCATCACAAAGCCTTAATTCCAACTGTATGTGGAAAGGCAATGCTGTTGAAGTACTGTCAATAAAACAGATGTTTCACAGTGGTTGTGATTAATTCATGTTCATGTTGCTATCAAGCTCTCGTAGACAACATTTACAAGATGGTAGAATTTGAGAAATGGCTTACTGGTATTTTCTTCAGTACAATGGCAAAGAAAGAAGCTAACTGGGCTATGTAAAAACTAAATCAATAGGGATCACACAAACTGGAATACAAGTGATCAAAAATGCATTACATGTATTACACTAAAGAGATTATTTTCAAACAGAACCTGGCTAGAGAACCCAACCATGCTGATCAACTGAACGCAGTCTCCGTGTCATTCCTTCGCCGACTCTGTCCACACCTTTGGGAACCCCTGGACCTGCTGGGGATGGACCCCAACAAAAGCCCTATCCGGTTTGGCTCAGTGGAGAGAGCATTGGCCCGAGGACTGAAGGGTCCTGGGTTTGATTCTGATCAAGGGTGCATTCCTCGGCTGGAGGCTCGATCCCCCTGGTCCAGGAGGCAACCAATTGTTGTGTCTCTCTCACACTGATGTTTCTGTTTCTCCCCCCTCACTTCCACTCTATCTAAAAATCAATGGAAAACTATTCTCAGCTGAGGATTAAAAAAAAAAAAAACAAAAAATAAAAACAAAGCCATAAAAAAAAGAGAGAGATTATTTTTTTCCCAATTAAGGGGAATGGCCAAGTAATTTGGTATAGTTGACCCTTGAGCAATGTGGGAATCAGCAATGTGATTCCTTATGTAGTTGAAAATTCACATATAACTTTTGACTCCCAGAAAATTTAACAACTAAATGCCTATTGCTGATCAAAAGATTTAATAACAGTCTATTAACAAATATTTTGTATGCTATATGTATTATATACTGTATTCTAATAATAAAGGAAGCTAAAGAAAATATAATACATTTACAGTACTATACTGTATTTATCAATACTGTAAGTTTACTATAAGATACTTGCCTGTTTACTACAGGCCCGGTGCACGAGTTTGTGCACAGTTGGGGTACCTAGGCCTGGCAGGCGATCAGGGTCGATCAGGGCCAAGCCAACCAGGGCCTGCCAGCCAGGGGGAGGGATGGGACACGGGACGTTGGCTGTGGGAGCACACTGACCACTAGGGGGCAGCTCCTGTTTGAGCGTCTGCCTCCTGGTGGTCAGTGTGCATCATAGCCGCTGGTTGACCAGTCGTTCTGGTCATTCAGTCTTAACGGTTGCTTAGGTTTTTATATATAGACTAGTGGTCTGGTGCACAGATTCGTGCACATTGAAAGGAAATTAATTAGAAGAAATATTTTAGTGTCGCTATTTGCCCTTTCTCTATAATAGAAGTGTCAACCAAATTCATGATCAACAATGACAAATGGAAATACATGCGTGCGATTGTACCACACATGTGGTAGTCAACTTAGCCTTTTATAGATAGAGAATAAACTTGCTTAATTAGACCTGCTTTCTGATGTAGCTAAACTTTTTCCAGCCCAGTGAAGCACCCCAACAGGTAACTGTCAGCAACACAGCAGTAAATATCAACACGAAGCAAATTATTATTGTAGATCACACAGGGAGAACAAAGAGTAAAATACTTAACTACAGCACTGTTTGACTATATTCTGTGCAGTGAGAAAATATCAACACGAAGCAATTATTGTAGATCACAAAGAGAGAACAAATGGTAAAATACTTAACTGCAGCAGTGTTTGACTATATTCTGTGCATCGAGAAAACCTGAAGTCATTTTCAAGGTCCACCATTTCTTACTTCTTTTCAGTCCTGGCAAGTTTCTAAGCTTTCTAAATCTCCATTTTCCGGCTAATGAAAATAGGATTCCACTGAGTCTCCTATCTACCTACTCCAGGACTTCTATGAGGATCAAATGAGATGAGGCACATGAAAATGCTTCACAGACATTTGGTTACAGTGTGAAATGTTTCCACCTGGCTATAAAGCAAGTTGTGTTCCTGGGCTGAAGAAACTGCAAGAAGGCTAGTTGCTAGGGATAGGAAGCCAGGCATTGCCATGTGATGTCATTACCTGGATGGACACTTAGCATATTAGCCATATATATATAGTATTATTAATTGTATACTTACTAGGTGTACCAGTTAATAGTGCAGATTTTTTTTCAATAGATGGAGTTACACATATGTTGATATATATGCGATTTGATATGTATGCTATTTTGTTGTATTGATAGCAAGCTTCAAAACTTATGTCAAATTTGCTGAAGGTATCAACATCATAGATATTTTAATGCTTAAAAATGTCAAATTTTGTGTCAAAAAAAGAGCAATTGCGGGAAGTTTTAATTCATTACTTTATTTTGAATAAAAAGTTATTGTATACTTCAGGAAGCTTATGGTGAATATGCTCCTTCTCAAGATACTTGTGAACACTGGGTTAAACACTTTAAAAGTGTTGATTTCAATGTGAAAGACAAAGAACGTCCAAATCAACCAAAAAAGTTTGAAGACCAACAATTACAAGCATTGGATGGAGATGCATGTCAAACTCAAAAACAACTTGCAGAAAGATTAAATTGTTGCTCAGTAAACAATTTCGATCATTTACAAGCAATGGGAAAGATTTTAAAGGAAGGAAAATGGTTGCCAGCCACATCAACTGAACGAAAGACAAATAGAAAACCAAAAAGTCATCAGTAAAATGTTGCTTCAACGACACGAAAGAAAGGCTTTTTTGCATCGAATTGTGACTGGCGATGAAAAGTGGACTTATTTTGAGAATCCCAAGCGCACAAAATCATGGGTTGATCCAGGTTAACCATCAACATCGACTGCAAGGCCAAATCGCTTCTGAAAGAAGACAATGGTCTGCATTTGGTGGGATCAGGAAAGTGTGGTGTATTATGAGCTTGTAAAACCAGGTGAAACCATTAATACTGATCACTACCAACAACAAATAATCAATTTGAACCACGCTTTGATCGTGAAACGACCAGAATGTGCCAGAAGACACAGCAAAGTAATTTTGCTTCATGATGATGCACCATCACACACTTCAAAACCAGTTAAAGACGCGTTAAAAGATCTTGCCTGGGAAGTATTACCCTACGCGCTATATTCACCAGACCTTTCTCCTTCAGATTATCACTTTTCCAATAGATGGCACACGCATTTTCTGAGCAGCACTTCAAAACATACGAAGAAGTGGAAAACTGGGTCTATGAATGGTTTGCCGCAAAACAAGAAAAGTTCTATTGGAACAGTATCCACAAATTACTTGAAAGATGAGGGAAATGTATAGCTAGCAATGAACATTACTTTTAATAAAGCACTTTGGATGTTTCTCTTGAAATTATCATGTTTTCTTTTATTACAAAATCCGCCATTATTAACCGGTACACCTAGTATTTATTTATTGGTTTTAAAATGATTTTATAACATATTTATTGAGATATAATTTACATGCAATATAATTCACCCTTTTACTAGTAAAGTATATAATTCAGTGGTTTTTTTAGTACATTCAGAGTATTATACAACCAGCATCTGTAATTCCAGAACATTCCATCATTCCAAGAGAAAACCCATAAGCAGTGACTTCACTGCTCCCCAAGACCCTCAACTACTCACTCACTTTGGTCTCTGTGGATTTGCCTGTTCTAGACATTTCACATCGATGAAACCACACACTTTGTGTCTTTTTCACCTGAGATGTCCTGATATCTTTTTAACTTATCACTTTAAAACCTCAAGGTCTATAAGAATAATTCATGAAGGAGAATAAAGAAAGTTTTAGTGGCCTCTTACTCAGCAAAGGAGGCTAACCCTGAACTAACACTATAACATAAAATAAAAATGGACATTGACTAAAATTCACAAAAGTAAAGAAAATAGTAAAAGAAAACCCCATGTATCCATCAACAGCTTCAACAATTACAATTTTGTCATCTAAATTCATGAACATTTTGAGTATTTTCAAGAAAATCCCAAGCACCAAAAATAAATTTATGGGGGCAGAGGAAAAGCAGGGGCTTTTTTTTTTTTTTTAATTTATTTTTCACTTAAAGTATTACAAAGGGTATTACATAAGTATCCTTTCCCACCCCCCCTCCCCGCCCTTGACAAACCCCTACCCTCCCTTACCCCCCAGTGTCTTATGTCCATTAGTTATGCTTATATGCATGCATACAAGTCCTTCGGTTGATCTCTTACTCCCCTCCCTCCTGCCCCCCAACTCTCTCTGGCCTTCCCACTGCAGTTTGACAAACAGTTTGAGGCAGCTCTGCCTCTGTATCTATTATTGTTCAAAAGTTTGTAATGGTCTTTATTATCCATGAATGAGTGAGATCATGTGGTATTTTTCCTTCATTGACTGGCTTGTTTCACTTAGCATAATGCTCTCCAGTTCCATCCATGATGTCGCAAATGGTAGGAGTTCCTTCCTTTTAACAGCAGCATAGTATTCCATCGTGTAGATGTACCACAGTTTTCTAATCCATTCATCTACTGATGGGCACTTAGGCTGTTTCCAGATCTTAGCTATGGTGAATTGTGCTGCTATGAACATCTGGGTGCATATATCCTTTCTGATTGGTGTTTCTGGTTTCTTGGGATATATTCCTAGAAGTGGGATCACAGGGTCAAATGGGAGTTCCATTTCCAATTTTTTGAGGAACCTCCATACTGCCTTCCATAGTGGCTGCACCAGTCTGCATTCCCACCAGCAGTGCACAAGTGTTCCTTTTTCTCCACATCCTCTCCAGCACTTGTCGTTTGTTGATTTGTTGATGATGGCCATTCTGACAGGTGTGAGATGGTACCTCATTGTTGTTTTGATTTGCATCTCTCGGATGATTAGTGACTTTGAGCATGTTTTCATATGTCTCTTGGCTTTCTGAATGTCCTCTTTTGAAAGGTGTCTATTTAGATCCTTTGCCCATTTTTTGATTGGATTGTTTATCTTCTTTTTGTTAAGTTGTATGAGTTCCCTATAAATTTTGGAGATTAAGCCCTTATCAGATATGACGTTGGCAAATATGTTTTCCCACGAGGTGGGTTTTCTTGTTGTTTTGTTGATGGTTTCTTTTGCTGTGCAGAAGCTTTTTATTTTGATGTAGTCCCATTTGTTCAGTTTCTCTTTAGTTTCAACTGCCCTAGGAGCTGTATCAGTGAAGAAATTGTTTTGGCATATGTCTGAGATTTTGTTGCCTTTGTATGCTTCTAGAATTTTTATGGTTTCCTGTCGTACATTTAAGTCCTTTATCCATTTTGAGTTTATTCTTGTGTATGGTGTAAGTTGGTGGTCTAGTTTCATTTTCTTGCATATGTCTGTCCAATTTTCCCAACACCATTTATTGAAGAGACTATCTTGGCTCCATTGTATGTTCATGCCTCCTTTGTCAAAAATTAATTGAGCATATTGGTTCGGGCTAATTTCTGGACTCTCTATTCTATTCCACTGATCTATATGTCTGTTCTTGTGCCAGTACCAGGCAGTTTTGAGAACAGTGGCTTTGTAATACAGCTTGATATCTGGCATTGAGATCCCACCTACTTTGTTCTTTCTCAGGATCGTTGCAGCTATTCAGGGTCTTTTTTTATTCCAGATGAATTTTTGGAGAGTTCGTTCTAGATCTTTGAAGAAGGCCATTGGTATTTTAATGGGAAGTGCGTTGAATGTATAGATTGCTTTGGGTAGTATGGACATTTTAATGATGTTGATTCTACCAATCCAAGAACATGGTATGTTCTTCCATCTGTTTATGTCTTCCTCTATCTCTTTTTTCAACGTCCTGTAGTTTTCTGAGTAGAGGTCTTTAACCTCTTTAGTTAAGTTTATTCCTAGGTATCTTAATTTTTTTGGTGCGATGGTAAATGGGATTGTTTTTCTGATCTCCCTTTCTGAAAGTTCACTGTTGGTGTATAGAAATGCCTCAGATTTCTTGGGGTTAATTTTGTATCCTGCTACATTGCCAAATTCATGTATTAAGTCTAGTAGCTTTTGGATGGAGTCTCTTGGGTTTTGTATGTATAATATCATGTCATCTGCAAATAAGGACAGTTTTACTTCCTCTTTTCCAATTTGGATGCCTTTTATTCCTTCTTCTTGCCTAATTGCAATGGCTAATACTTCCAGTACTATGTTGAACAGGAGTGGTGAGAGTGGGCATCCCTGTCTTGTTCCTGTTCTTAGGGGAAATGGTGTTAGTTTTTGTCCATTGAGTATGATGTTGGCTGTGGGCCTGTCATATATGGCTTTTATTATGTTGAGGTATGATCCTTCTATCCCACCTTTCTGAGAGTTTTTATCAAAAATGGGTGTTGGATTTTGTCAAATGCTTTTTCTGCATCAATTGATATGACCATGTGGTTTTTTTCTTTCAATTTGTTTATGTGATGTATCACATTTATTGATTTACGGATGTTGTACCATCCTTGCATCTCTGGGATGAATCCTACTTGGTCATGGTGTATGATCCTTCTGATGTACTGCTGGATCCGATTTGCTAAGATTTTGTTGAGGATTTTGGCATCTATGTTCATGAGGGATATTGGCCTGTAATTCTCTTTCATTGTGATGTCTTTACCTGGTTTTGGTATTAGGGTGATGCTGGCTTCATAGAATGAGCTTGGAAGCGTTCCTTCCTCTTGAATTTTTTGTAGTAGTCTGAGGAGGGTAGGTTTTAGTTCTTCCTTGAATGTTTGGTAGAACTCCCCTGTGAAGCCGTCTGGCCCTGGGCTTTTGTTTGCTGGAAGCTTTCTGATGACTGCTTCAATTTCTTCCATAGTTATTGGCCTATTGAGGTTTTTAGATTCTTCCTGATTGAGTTTTGGAATGTTGTATTTTTCTAGGAATTTGTCCATTTCCTCCAGGTTGTCCAGTTTGTTGGAGTAGAGTTGCTCGTAGTATTGTTTAACAATCATTTGTATTTCTGTGGGGTCTGTTGTTATTTCGCCTCTATCATTTCTGATTTTATTTATTTGGGTCCTCTCTCTTTGCTTCTTGGTGAGCCTGGCTAGAGGTTTGTCAATCTTGTTTGTCCTTTCAAAGAACCAGCTCTTGGTTTCATTGATTTTCTGTATTGTTTTTTTGGTCTCTATTTCATTGATTTCTGCTCTAATCTTTATTATCTCCTTCCTTCTGCTCACTCTGGGGTTTTCTTGTTGCTCTCTTTCTAATTCTTTGAGTTGTAGAGTTAGATGATTGACTACCATTTTTTCTTGTTTTTTGAGATAGGCCTGTAGAGCTATAAGCTTCCCTCTCAGGACTGCTTTCATTGTGTCCCAGAGGTTTTGGATTGTTGTGTTTTCATTGTCATTAGTGTCCAGGATGTTTTTAATTTCTTCTTTGATGTCATTGGTAACCCAATCAATATTTAATAACATGCTATTCAGCTTCCAAGTGTTTGAGTATTTTGGGTTGTTTTTATTGTAGTTTATTTCTAACATTATGCCATCGTGGTCTGCGAAGAAGCTTTTTATGATTTCAATCTTCTTGAATTTGTGGAGACTTTGCTTGTGACCCAATATGTGGTCTATTTTTGAATATGTCCCATGAGCACCTGAGAGGAATGTATATTCCGCAGCTGTGGGGTGAAGTGTTCTGAAGATGTCAATTAAGTCCATCTGATCTAGTGAGTCATTTAGGGTTGCTGTTTCTTTGCTGAGTTTTTGTCTAGCGGATTTATCCAGTGATGTCAGTGGTGTATTAAAGTCCCCTACTATGATTGTATTGTTGTCGATCTCTCCCCTGATATCTTCCAGAAGTTTTCTTATGTATGTGGGTGCTCCTGCATTGGGTGCATATATGTTTACCAGGGTTATATCTTCTTGTTGTATTGATCCCTTTAGTATTATGAAGTGGCCTTCCTTATCTCTGGTTATGGCCTTCACTTTGAGATGTATTTTGTCACATATAAGTATTGCTACCCCAGCTTTCTTTTCCTTTCCATTTGCGTGAAAGATATTTTTCCATCCCTTCACTTTCAGTCTGTGTGAGTGCCTTCTAATGAGGTGGGTCTCTTGTAGACAGCAGATGTATGGGTCATGTTTTTTTATCCATTCAGCCACTCGATGTCTTTTGGTTGGAGCATTTAGTCCATTTACATTTAAAGTTATTATTGAAAGGTATTTGTTTGTAGCCATTTCTTTTTTTGTGTGTGTGTGTGGCTGTTTTCTTTCTGAGCTTGATATTTCTTCTTTTTACACCAGTCCCTTTAGCATTTCTTGCATGGCTGGC
This sequence comes from Myotis yumanensis, assembly GCF_028538775.1. Lineage (NCBI taxonomy): Eukaryota > Metazoa > Chordata > Mammalia > Chiroptera > Vespertilionidae > Myotis > Myotis yumanensis. The sequence continues at coordinate 6,768,608 of NW_027223760.1, forward strand.
TTGGTGGTGATAAACTCCCTTAGCCCTTTTTTGTCTGTGAAGCTTCTTATTTCCCCTTCAATTTTGAATGATAGCCTTGCTGGATAGAGTATTCTTGGATTCAGTCCTTTGATTTGCAACACTTTGTAGATTTCCGTCCATTCTTTTCTGGCCTGATGTGTTTCTGTTGAGAAATCATTTGATAGTCTAATGGGAGATCCCTTGTATGTTACTTTCCGTCTCTCTCTTGCAGCCTGTAAGATTCTCTCTTTATCCTGAACATTTGCCATGGTAATTATGATGTGTCTTGGTGTGGGTCTTTTCGGGTTCACCTTGTTTGGGACTCTCTGGGCTTGTGCGACTTTTTTCTTCCCCACCTCAGGGAAGTTTTCTGATATTATTTCTTCGAATAGGTTTTCTAATCCATGTTCATCTTTCTGTTGTTCTGGCACCCCTATTATTCGTATGTTGTTTCGTTTCATGTTGTCCCAAAGCTCCCTTAGGCTCTCCTCCTGTCTTTTAATTTTTTTCTCCATTTGCCGTACAGTTTGAGTGTGTTTTGCTTCCTTGTCTTCTAATTCACTAATTCGGTCCTCCGCTTCTCCCAGTCTACTGTTGATACTTTCAATGGAGTTTTTTATTGAAGCTATGTCACTCTTCATTTCTTCTTGGGACTTACTTAAGTTGTTGATTTTTTCATCTGTTTCTTCTAGCTTCTTGCATAAGTAGTTGAGTTTTTCATCTGTTTCTTCTTGCTTCTTGAACATGTGGTGCATGTACTCAAGGAACCTTATTCTGAATTCTTTTTCCGTCATGTTGCATATCTCTGTCTCACTTAGCTGCTTTTCTGGCGAGTCCTCCTTTTCTTTCCTTTGGGGGTTTCTTTGCCTACCCATGTTTGATCTCGCTGACATATGTAGATGTTGAGATGTTCAGTGGCTGCTCCCTGGGTGGCAGGGGCTCCTTGGGTTGTGGTTGCTGCTCAGACGGTTGCGGTAGCAGCTGCTTTCCAGTTGGCAGCAGCTCCTCTGGTGGGTGTTGTTCACAGCTGTGTTGGCTCTTCTGGCTGGTGGGGGGAGGCTTCACGTACAGTTGCTGTTCCACAGACAGAGGGTGTGGTGATCAGGAGGCTGTGGTGATCAGGAGGCTGCGGTGATCAGGGGGCTGCTGTTGCTTGGATCTGCGGTCTGGGAAACGCTCCTCTCTTACCAGCACTGCATGGTCTGGGAAACGCTCCTCTCTTATGGGCACTGCATGGTCTGATCAGTTCCTCAGGATGCCCCCTTTAGTCTCAGTTCTCCGCAATCACAAAATCCAAATCTCAAATCTCCTGGCGCCAGCAAACCCGCGGAACTCCTTACCCCGGTCAGGGTCTGTGTCTGTCCCAAGAGACGCGGCTGTCTGCCATGCGGTCTCCCTCCGACCCTCTGGGCTCAGGTCTGGCAAACTTTCCTGCCCAGATCCCTGGTTTTTAACCTTTCCAGGGGAGGTCTGCCCTTCCAGGCTGCAAGCCGTCTCACCAGCTGAGTAAATTTGCCAATTCGGGATGGGTGTTATTAGTTTCAGCTGCTTACTCCGTTTGCTCCGGGACAAGACCTGGGACGCGTCTGCCTATATCGCCGCCATCTTCGAGGTCGAAAAGCAGGGGCTTGACTAGAAAAGAGTCCAAGAGAATTTTCTGGAACAATGGGTGAAATAATTGCTATCTTTATAAATCTATGGATTATATGGGTGCAAGCATTTATGGAAATACATAGAGTTGTACACTTTAAGACTGGTGTATTTAAATTTTATGTTTAAAATGCGAAAATATATTGAATCCTAGTTAGTAGGGTTTCTTGCTTTTAAAGTTCAAAATTCTAGAGCTAGAAAATTTCTCTGTTGAGAAGGGAGTCACAAATGTAGAGAGAAAGTGTGTGTGTGTGTGTGTGTGTGTGTGTGTACACGCACTAACACTAGACTACTGAATGTAGTTTAAGATTTCTGGGGTTTCTCTTTGCTACGAGAATATATCCCACCAAGGATGTTGAGTCAGACTGTTTTAAAGTCACTTGAAATATTTATTCTCTATATGGTTTGTTTATTTCAATATTTTAAACATTTTTCTTTGTAATTTAATTTCTCAAAATTAAACACATGATTTCAAAGTCAAAACTAAAAAAGAAGGTACATTCGGGGATTATAGCTTCCATCCCTGTTTCCTATCTACATCTCCTTGCTGTTTGTTTGCTTTCCTTAACTACTTTTATTTATTCCAGTTACTCTTCCATTGTTTCTTTTTCAAAGTGAAACCAGACACAGTGGGTCCCAGGCCCCTTGTCACTACTTGAGCCAAATTAGGCAGGGACTCAGACACATACAGGGAGAAACTGGATTGTCCGGCATCAGGGCAGGAACTCGGAGATGGCTTTCTCCCAGACGGGGTGGCCGGCGGGGGCATAGGGGTCATTATTGCTGCTGGGACCTCCCCTGTTGCAGGGCTGACTGGCAGCCATATCTGAATCTCCATCAGCCTGGAATACACTGCTTGCTTCACCCTGGGGATTCGGAGACCCCCACCCCATCCAATTTTCAGCCCCTTCCAAGCTCTTTGCAGCAGCTTTTCCATATGCATGGCCTGTCCTGCCTCAGGCTTCAGACTTTGCTAAAATAAACAAGCTGCAGCATGCCCCAAACCTATCAGTAAAAGGCCCCAAGACCCAGTATTAACACCAACCTGTCTTGCTTCACAGCTGGGCCTTGCCTGGGAACTTCCCATCTCAATACAAATAGCTGGCATCTGTAGATCTCTCAGTAGCTCCTGCCAGGTGGCCTCAGGTAGTGGCTGACTTTGCACCTCCTTGGAGGCCCTAGAGCCAGTGCACCCGGTAGACAGCTTCAGATCATAGCACATTACAACTCTACACATCCACAAGTGACACACTCCAGAGGCAGACTCAGTGAGCACCAAAGCCCCACTAAAGCAAGTCCTGCTCCATAGGGGTATCTCCTGCACAGCTGCTCTTCCACTATAGTTGCAGCTGGTTCTCACAGCCAATTGGCCTGGAGGTCAATTCCTCCCAGTGATGCCAACAACAATCAAGGCTCAACTACAAGACTGTGCACACAGCCAACACAGGGGTGCACTTTGGAGAGCTCAGCTCAGGTGACTGTAGAGGCTGAGCCACTAGGCCCTACAGGACATAGACAAAGCAGTTCTACCTAATACATAGAAACAAACTCAGAAAAGCAGCCAAAATGCAGAGACAAAGAAATATGTCAGAAATGAAAGAAATGGAAGCAAGCAAAGTACTGGATACAGAGTTCGAAACCATGCTTACAAGGTTACTCCAGGATCTTGATGAGACTTTCAAGGATCTTAGTGAGAATGTCAAAGACATGCTAAAGTACTGAAATAAAAATAAGTTACAGGGATTCAACAGTAGAGTTGGGGATTCTGAGAATCAAACCAACAATTTGGAATAAGAGGAAGCAAAAAACAGCCAATCAGAAGAGCAAAAAGAAAAAAGAATCCAAAAATATGAAGATAGTGTAAGGAGCTTCTGGGACAACTTCAAGCATACCAACATCTCCACTATGGGGGTGCCAGAAGGAGAAGAGAGAGACAAAAATATTGAAAACCTATTTGAAGAAATAATGACAGGAAACTTCTCCTACCTGGTGAAAAAAACAGACTTACAAGTCTGAAAAGCACAGCGAGTCCTAAACAAGAAGAACCCAAAGAGGCCCACACCAAGACACATCATAATTACAAGGCCAAAGATTAAAGACAAGGAGGGAATCTTAAAAGCAGCAAGAGGAAAGCAGTCAGTTACCTACAAGGGAGCACCGGTACTGTCAGCTGATTTCTCAACAGAAATTTTGAAGTTAAGAAGGGAGTGGCAAGAAATATTCAAAGTGATGAATAGTAAGGATCTATCACCAATATTACTCTACCTAGCAAAGCTATTATTTAGAATTGAAGAAAAAGCTAAAGGAGTTCATCATCACCAAATCAGAATTACATAAAATGTTGAAGGGTATTCTTTAAGAAGAGGAAGGGAAAGAGAAAGGAGGAGGTGGTGAAGGAGGAGGAGGAGGGAGGAGGAGGAAGAGGTAAAAGAGGAGGAGGAAGGAGGAGGGGAGAAGGTGGAGGAAAAGGGAAAGGAAGGAGGGAGGAGGAGAAAGAAGGAGAAGGAGGAGAAGAAGGAGGAGAAGGAGGGGAAGGAGGGGGAGAAGAAGAAGAAGAGTTAAAAATTATGAACTGGCAACAAATACATATCTATCAACAATTGAACCTAAAAATCAAAATAAAAGAACAGGAAATCTAATAAACAAAATAAACTGGTGAATAAAATAAAATCAGAGGCATGGGAGCAAGGAACAGACTGACAAATCTCAGAAGGAAGGGGGGAGGAGGAGCAGGAAGAAATTAACCAAAGATCTTACCTCTGGACACAGACATTAGGGTGATGAAGGCCTAGGGCAGGGCAGGAACTGGGTGGAAGGGGGCAACAGGGGAAAAAAAGGGGGAATATCTGTAATACTTTCAATAATTAAGATTTTTTAAAAAGGCCCTGACCGGTTTGGCTCAGTGGATAGAGCGTCGGCCTGCGGACTGAAAGGTCCCAGGTTCGATTCCAGTCAGGGGCATGTACCTTGGTTGCGGGCACATCCACAGAGATGTGCAGGAGGCAGCTGATCGATGCTTCTCTCTCATCGATGTTTCTGACTCTCTATCTCTCTACCTTTCTCTCTGTTAAATATCAGTAAAATATATTTTTTAAAAAAAAAGATTTTTTAAAAAGAAAGAAGAAGAAGAATGTAGGAAAAGAGCTCAAGCATATCTGTTATTGTAGACAATTATAACTGCATGAAGCCTATAATACTAAAGAGGGTTAAATTGGCCCTGTGTGTGTTTTTTTTATTTATCTTTGTTGTTACAAGTATTAAAGATATCCCACTCCCCATCCTCCACCCCCCGCTGAATCCCTCTACTCTGCTCCCATTCCATCCTCAGGCCTTCACTGCACTATTATCTGTGTCCATGGGTTATATATACATTTATGTTAAGTTCTTTAAAACAAAGGTACCTGACCTCTAGTTTTTGTAGGCTCTGGTGCTCAGAGGGAATGAAGATCTTTGACTTTATAAAACAGTCCCCTTATAAAACTACTAAAAACCTAAAAGTCTGGTTCTCTAATATGTGGTTAAGTTGTTTGGAAAGCTGAGGATAAGGACCTATTAGTTCTAACTTTCCTATGTTTTACATGTGCTTATGTACTGATACAAATTTTTTAGGCTTTCCAAATGTTTTAAGTAAAGCAGCTATTTTTCAAACCTTTATTTGGGCAAACAGTTGAAACTAAAAAACAAATTAGAAAATAAAACAACAATGAAGCAATAAGTTACAAAATGAGAATGTCCACAAGCTACTGAACAATATGAATTCAGGGCAGAGTGACTGATACAAAAGGCTGTACTTCCTGAGCATTCCAACATGGACAATTAAAAACCTCTTGAGTAATTCTTCTTCTCACTGATGCAGCTGAAAAGTAGGAGAAGCGCTTGGGGAGAGGAAAAGAAAAGAGATGAGAACCAGCAAATCAACAAACATCTCATTAAGACTGATGCCTTTTAGTCTGTGCCTTTGTAGAGAACTTTCAAATAATTATAAGCTTATAGTAAACATTTCTGACTGATTAAGTAAAACCTCAATAGTGTTTATTGTGGTCAAATCAGAATTAAAATTACCATATGCCAGCACATATAATCATCGCTCTGGTGGCTGGAAAACTGGCGCGAGGGCATAGAGGGGACATGTTGATGAGGGAAGGCCGTGCTTGGAGAAAGCTGGGTCTTTTTGATCACCTTTACTCCACTTTTACTTCATCACCATTCTCCTGTCTGAGCTTGAACACGGGAATCTGCTGACCATCCTTGAGCTCTAAGAAGACCTCCTGAAGGTGCCACCTGATAGAAACCAAAAGTAATCCAGAAAACACTGGCAAATGACATGGTCAAATGGTTAAAAGGCGGGGGGGGGGGGGGGGGGGGCAGGTGTTTGGAATATTGTCTTAAATTTTGTAAACACTAATTCATGTTATAACGAGGCGAACATAACATTTTCACATTTTATTTATTTTTAAAGAGTAGTTTATTGATTTTTCAAGCGAGAGGGAGGGAAAGAGGGTGGGAGGGCAGGAGGGGAGAGAGAGAGAGAAAATCAATTAGCTGCCTCCTGCACACCCCATACCCAGGGATCAAGCTGCAACCAGGGCATATGCCCTTAACCAGGAATCTAACCAGCAACCTCCTGGGCCAGAATGATGGTTAGGGTGAGCCACACTGGCTAGGGCTTATGTTTGATTATAGGCTCTCATTATTTAACCAGCACCATTTCAAGGCAAGTTACCAGTGAATGACCGATGGGTAAACTGAAGGGGCCTCGGGGAAAAGGAGCACCTTACTCCCCATTTCCTCATTCACTTGGGCCTTCAATTCTTGGCTGGAACCTGGCCAGCTCCTCCACTGATCCCAGACTTTGGAGTCAATGTGCTCATGAGGGGGAGGCACCAGGGGGAGGCACAAGGGGGCGGCCTGCTCATTTTGTGTTGGGGAATTAAAACACATCCTGGCTAAACAGCCAACATCTCTGAGAGAGCTTCCCTGAGGAAATGAGTGAATACAGCTTGTGGCAACCAGACAAGAAAAGCCAATTAATGGTATGCAAAACTTACATAAAGAGTGTGTTGAATGATTTTGGACTAGGAAGCCATGTCTTTATCTATATGTAATGATTGAGGCAGTGGTGTCAGAAGTGTAAAGTTATTGTAGACCTACGCTGCAACTGTCAAGGTGCACTGGATGGAATGTCTGGACTAAGAGCCAAAGCACCAGCTTGCTGTCCTGGCTGTAAGCTTTTCAAGCTTTGAAAACGTAATTCCTATTCCCACAGTTACATAACCACAAATGAAGATGGGAGTCAGGATTGTTCCCATCAGGAGGTCCCCTTCCTCCATACCCACCCACTTTCCCATAATACCTTTTAAAGGGGGCCTCCCTGGAGGAGAAGACATAGAGATGGCCTGCCGACTTGGATCCAGAGACAGGAATCTTCAACTACAAGTGTAAAATGAGAGATATAATTGGATATGTCACTGTCTCTCAAGAGATGACAAAATGATATAGAGCTAACCCTATAAAAACCAGTGCTTATCTACAGAATCTGGCTATTTTCTAACTTCAGCCTTCCTGGAGAATCCACCTGGTTTTCTATCTGGACCCCTCCAATGTCCTGTCCCTCTTTGGATGGTTTGGTGAGGTCAAAGGCAGCCCCCTCTTATTTAGCAAGGAGACCTTATATACCAAACTCAATACTCTGAGTACTTGCAATGATTATTTAAAAATCCAGTTAGAAAAGAACTACTGATACATGTAACAATATGGATGAGTATTAACAACATGCTGAGTGAAAAGAGCCTCACCCAACAGGAACTGCATACTCTAGAACAGGCTGAAGTACCCTGGGGGGGAATATCAGAGAAGTGATTGCCTCTGCTAGGGCTGGCGGATGTGAGAAGGGACCAACTGGAAACAGCATGAGTGAACTATCAGGTGTTGGGAACAGTCCACATCTAGAAAGGGGCTTGAAGGGTACTTGTTAAAATTCATCAAATAAGACATTCAAATTGTACTTTTCACAGACTGTAAATTTTACCTAAAAAAGAAAGAGCCATACACAAATATTAAACTCTAGTTAATGATATATATTCTTATGTGTTTAAAGATCAAGTATGTGGATGTTTGAAATTAGTAAGGTGTTCATGGACAAACCTTATTATGGCTAGATGAATAGGTATGGGATAAAGCAAGTAGAGCAAATCACTATTTGTAGAATCCAGGTAGCTTCTATGTGGGTTCCACAGCATACATTCTTTTATTTTTTTCTGTATGTTTAAAACTTTTCACAATAAAGTAGAAGGAGGAAAAAAAAAAGTCCACTGTTTAAAAGGGGAAACTATTACCAGCAAATTGGCACACATTTTAACCTGGACCATAACGAACAGGTCTTAAGAAAAATGTAAAGGCTCATTTGGGAAAGACAAGGAAATCTTGGTTAGTTCATCCTCACCAGTCACCCCCCACAGGCTGGGCTCACCCCACATGGCCAGGTGCTGCCTGGATGCTGCCATGCCCCGAGCCTAGGGAGTCAGCCTGGGAACCTCAGAGTGAGCTGGTAGGTGTTTACTAATATGCTACTATTTAAAAAATATTGAATGCAATCTTTTGTTTCTCAATGAAAACTAAAGACAATTTGAGCCAAGTGAAAGGGACACAATGTTGTAACAAGGAAACCCATCACAAGGCGCCTCCCAGGGTGCCTTCCTGTGCCCAGGTGATAGGCAAAGGTACTTCCATGGGCTGAGAGACGGTGTATCTTATCCACAGCAAACTGTCACCAAGAGAAAGAGTGCCTGGGTACACATATTAGTGTTTTCCAAAATCCTCTTTCATTTATTTGAATACACTTTAAAGACACAGACTTTGGAATGGTGGCTCCACACCCCAAGTCACTCTAAAGTGATTCTTCAGAGTTCTACTTTTGGAATCAAGCCACAGCTCTTCTCAAGGGGTTATACAATTAAGCAGTAGAGCATACATTGAGCATCTCTGCATGCCAAAAGAAAAACAGAGAAAGGGATGCATGTGTGATAGAAGGGCAGAAGTAGGATTTTGAAGAAGAGCAAACAGAGGGACCAGTGTCTGAACTTCGGGCAGTTGTGCCTCTGTGGGTGATGAGGTGCTTTACAGACTGGGTTCTGCACTGCCCAGACTTTGCCAAGAGTAAAGCAGGAAGTCTGATAAGCCAACGTGTTGGTAGGTAGAGACGATTTCACACATATACTTGGGGGGGAAACCCTTCAATATGACGGCTCCTTATGAAAAAGTGAAACTTCTCACCTCTGAACAAAATAAAGAAACTCCAAGTAGGGATTTGGGGATAAGATGCCCTGTGTTATATAGAGGCAACCTAATAAATAGCTGAGTGTAAAGCAAGTGAAGAACCCTGACAGGATATCACACATACTGTACAAACTGGAAGAGCAAATACTGGGTCGAGAGGAGGCTCTGGGGAGCAGGCTTGAACTCCTGTCACTGCTCTCACGGGCTCAGCAGCAGCAGAGGCCAGTGCCCGGCACCACAGCCAACACCGTCACACAGCCACTGAGGGCCTGGGCTGGGCAGGAAGAGCCTCTCAGCAGCAGCCGGATGTGCTAGAAGACTGGGCCAAAGGAAGAGCTGGGCCTGGCCAGCTTTCAGAGAAGGTTCCCACTAGAACTACCTTGGCATCCCAATCACTGGATCAGCAGATCAGAGAGCTGATGCTGCATCAACCTGCCTTCAGCAAAGGTGCTTGCAGGCTTCTTGAGCATTGCAGCCAGGCCCTGGGCTCTGAGCTGGGAGACACCCTGAATAGCCAGACCCAATCTCTGGCCGTTCAGAGTCCTTGTGCTTGCAGGGATCCAGCCAAGTGAACAGAGATGGTGAAACACAGAGGAGCCACACCACATGGTGTGAGGAAGTTGAAGACAATGAAAATAAGGCTAGCAGGCACAGAGCAGGCACTCAATGCACGTCCACTCTCTTCCCTTTTCTCCTTGGGGTTCCCTCTCTCACTTAATGGCATCACTGTCTTTCCACTCATCCATGCTAGACATTGGAGCATCATCTCTGACACACCTCTCTCCTGCCACAAAACTGTTACCTAGTCCTATCACCTGGTAACCACCACCCCCTTCATATCCAGCTCTCATTCCTCTAGCCCAGTGGTCGGCAAACTGCGGCTCGCGAGCCACATGCGGCTCTTTGGCCCCTTCAGTGTGGCTCTTCCACAAAATACCACATGCAGGTGTGCACATACAGTGCGATTGAAATTTCGACAGCGACCACGCCATCTTGGGAAACAGAGCTGCTTGAGACTAGGATCCTGGCCTCAGCACCACCCAGTCTGATCTCAGATGCATACCAGGACCCTGCAGCCACTGGGGACAGAGACCTGTGACCACAGCTACAGACCTGCAGACACGGAAAGTTCGGAGATCCCTGCTGCAGATCCGTGAGTAGCAGAGCCCATCCCCCCTTCCCCCAGGATCGCGGGCAGTGCCAGAGTAACTAACTGATAGACCTACCCCTTGCCGGGGCCTCAGCGCTGCAGAAACTTTGGCCTGAAAGTGCACGAGCACCTTAGAACTGATCCTATGCGCACTTCGGGCTTCAGAGCCCTGGGCTGGGAGCAAAAACGCGCACAGCACCAGGAACTAATCCTGTGCGCACTGCTGGCATCAGAACCCTGGGCTGGGAGCAAAAACGCGCACAGCACCAGGAACTAATCCTGCGCGCACTGCTGGCATCAGAGCCCTGGGCTGGGAGCAATTGCGCGAACGGGAGTTTGTCCGCCTAGCACAGGCCCAGAAACCCCGTTTCTCAGGGCAGGAGGCAGCACCAAGCACCAGTGACTTGACTGTGTTTCTTATCACCTGCGCCTGAGATCCTGATTTCCTGTGCATTCATACTAAGAGCCAGTGAATCCAATTCCTGGTGCAAGTGCACACAGGGACTCGGATTCTCAAGGTGAGGTTGAGCGAAGCAACAGAGACTCTGATACTGAACTCTTGGGGAACTCTGACTCCTGGCGCAAGCTAGGGGGCTCTGCTCTGGTTCTAAACACGTGTCAGGGGGGCCTCTATTTCAGCACAGTGCAGGCAGGGTCCCTAATTCTAAGGGCACGTGCGAGGCCACATTGAGTGTTGGCAACACTGACACAGAGCGAGCCTGGTTCCCACCAACCAACAACAACCACACATCTTAGTGTCAGAGCTCTTCAGTGACACTAGGGTGGTGGGAGCCTCCCACTGCGCACGGCCCAGGCCCACGCAACTCAACCTTTGAACCATCAGGAGATAATCAGAATGAAGAGACGACACAATACCCAGAGGAAAGACAATGAAGAATCACCAAGAAAGGAAATTAATAAAGCTGAAGAGTGCAACATGACAGAAAAAGAATTCAGAATGATGGTTGTACAATTCATTCACCGGATGGATGAGAAAATCAACAACCTATGCAAGAATCAGGAAGAAATGAAAAGTGATATAGCTACAATCAAAAACACCATGGAAAGTTTCAACAGCAGACTAGAAGAAGCAGAAGACCGAATTAGTGAGTTAGAAGATAAGGCAGAGAAACAAGCTCAATCTGAACAGCAACTGGAGAAAAGAATTAAAAAACAGGAGGAGAGCCTAAGGGAGCTTCAGGACAACATGAAACGAAGTAACATACGCATAATAGGGCTGCAAGAAGGACAAGAAGAGCAGCAAGGATTAGAAAATCTATTTGAAGAAATAATGACAGAAAACTTCCCAGATATGGAGAAGAAAAAAGTTACACAAATACAGAGAGTCCCAGGCAAGATGAACCCCAAAAGACCGACACCAAGACACGTCATAATAACGATGGCAAATGTACAAGACAAAGAGAGAATCTTAAAGGCTGCAAGAGAGAAACAGAGAGTTACCTACAAAGGGTCCCCCATCAGATTATCAAACTATTTCTCAGCAGAAACACATCAGGCCAGAAAAGAATGGACGGAAATCTACAAAGTGATGCAAAGCAAAGGACTGAATCCAAGAATACTCTATCCAGCAAGGCTATCATTCAAAATTGAAGGGGAAATAAGAAGCTTCACAGACAAAAAAAGGCTAAGGGAGTTCATCACCACCAAGCCAGCAATGCAAGAAATGCTAAAGGGACTGGTGTAAAAAGAAGAAATAAAAAGCCCAGAAAGAAAGCAGCCACAAAAAAATAGAAATGGCTACAAACAAGTACCTTTCAATAATAACTTTAAATGTAAATGGACTAAATGGTCCAATCAAAAGATATCGAGTGGCTGAATGGATAAAAAAACATGACTCATACATTTGCTGTCTACAAGAGACCCACCTCATTAGATGGGACTCACACAGACTGAAAGTGAAGGGATGGAAAAATATCTTTCAGGCAAATGGAAATGAAAAAAAAGCTGGGGTAGCAATACTTATATCCGACAAAATAGACCTCAAAGTGAAGGCCATAACCAGAGATAAGGGAGGCCACTTCATAATACTAAAGGGATCAATACAACAAGAGGATATAACCCTGATAAACATATATGCACCCAATGCAGGAGCACCCACATACATAAGAAAACTCCTGGAAGGTATCAGGGGAGAGATCGACAACAATATAATCATAGTAGGGGACTTTAATACACCACTAACATCACTGGATAAATCCGCTAGACAAAAACTCAGCAAAGAAACAGCAATCCTAAATGACTCACTAGATCAGATGGACTTAATTGACATCTTCAGAACACTTCACCCCACAGCTGCGGAATATACATTCCTCTCAGGTGCTCATGGGACATATTCAAAAATAGACCACATATTGGGTCACAAGCAAAGTCTCCACAAATTCAAGAAGATTGAAATCATAAAAAGCATCTTCTCAGACCACGATGGCATAATGTTAGAAATAAACTACAATAAAAACAACCCAAAATACTCAAACACTTGGAAGCTGAATAGCATGTTATTAAATATTGATTGGGTTACCGATGACATCAAAGAAGAAATTAAAAATATCCTGGACACTAATGACAATGAAAACACAACAATCCAAAACCTCTGGGACACAATGAAAGCAGTCCTGAGAGGGAAGTTTATAGCTCTACAGGCCTATCTCAAAAAACAAGAAAAAACGGTACTTAACCATCTAACTCTACAACTCAAAGAATTAGAAAGAGAGCAACAAGAAAACCCCAGAGTGAGCAGAAGGAAGGAGATAATAAAGATTAGAGCAGAAATCAATGAAATAGAGACCAAAAAAACAATACAGAAAATCAATGAAACCAAGAGCTGGTTCTTTGAAAGGATAAACAAGATTGACAAACCCCTAGCCAGGCTCACCAAGAAGCAAAGAGAGAGGTCCCAAATAAACCAAATCAGAAATGATAGAGGCGAAATAACAACAGACCCCAAAGAAATACAAATGATTGTTAAACAATACTACAGACAACTCTACTCCAACAAACTAGACAACCTGGAGGAAATGGACAAATTCCTAGAAAAATACAACATTCCAAAACTCAATCAGGAAGAATCTAAAAATCTCAATAGGCCAATAACGATGGAAGAAATTGAAGCAGTCATCAAAAAGCTTCCAGCAAACAAAAGCCCAGGACCAGACGGCTTCTCAGGGGAGTTTTACCAAACTTTTAAGGAAGAACTGAAACCTATCCTCCTCAGATTACTACAAAAAGTTCAGGAGGATGGAACACTTCCAAACACATTTTATGAAGCTAGCATCACCCTAATACCAAAACCAGGTAAAGACAACACAATGAAAGAGAATTACAGGCCAATATCCCTCATGAACATAGATGCCAAAATCCTCAACAAAATCTTAGCAAATCGGATCCAGCAGTACATCAGAAGGATCATACACCATGACCAAGTAGGATTTATCTCAGGGATGCAAGGATGGTACAACATCCGTAAATCAATAAACGTGATACATCACATAAACAAATTGAAAGAAAAAAACCACATGGTCATATCAATTGATGCAGAAAAAGCATTTGACAAAATCCAACACCCATTTTTGATAAAAACTCTCAGCAAGGTGGGAATAGAAGGAGCATACCTCAACATAATAAAAGCCATATATGACAGGCCCACAGCCAACATCATACTCAATGGACAAAAACTAACACCATTTCCCCTAAGAACAGGAACAAGACAGGGATGTCCACTCTCTCCACTCCTGTTCAACATAGTCCTGGAAGTATTAGCCATTGCAATTAGACAAGAAGAAGAAATAAAAGGCATCCAAATTGGAAAAGAGGAAGTAAAACTGTCCTTATTTGCAGATGACATGATATTATACATACAGAACCCTAGAGACTCCATCAAAAAACTACTAGACTTAATACATGAATTTGGCAATGTAGCAGGATACAAAATTAACCCCAAGAAATCCGAGGCATTTCTATATACCAATAGTGAACTTTCAGAAAGAGAGATTATAAAAACAATCCCATTTACCATCGCACCCCAAAAATTAAGATACCTAGGAATAAACTTAACTAAAGAGGTAAAAGACCTCTACTCAGAAAACTACAGGACGTTGAAAAAAGAGATAGAGGAAGACATAAACAGATGGAAGAACATACCATGTTCTTGGATTGGTAGAATCAACATCATTAAAATGCCCATACTACCCAAAGCAATCTATACATTCAACGCACTTCCCATAAAAATACCAATGGCCTTCTTCAAGGATCTAGAACGAACTCTCCAAAAATTCATCTGGAATAAAAAAAGACCCCGAATAGCTGCAGCGATCCTGAGAAAAAACAAAGTAGGTGGGATCTCAATGCCAGATATCAAGCTGTATTACAAAGCCACTGTTCTCAAAACTGCCTGGTACTGGCACAAGAACAGACATATAGATCAGTGGAATAGAATAGAGAGTCCAGAAATCAGCCCAACCCAATATGCTCAATTAATTTTTGACAAAGGAGGCATGAACATACAATGGAGCCAAGATAGTCTCTTCAATAAATGGTGTTGGGAAAATTGGACAGATATATGCAAGAAAATGAAACTAGACCACCAACTTACACCATACACAAGAATAAACTCAAAATGGATAAAGGACTTAAATGTACGACAGGAAACCATAAAAATTCTAGAAGAATACAAAGGCAGCAAAATCTCAGACATATGCCAAAGCAATTTCTTCACTGATACAGCTCCTAGGGCAGTTGAAACTAAAGAGAAACTGAACAAATGGGACTACATCAAAATAAAAAGCTTCTGCACAGCAAAAGAAACCATCAACAAAACAACAAGAAAACCCACCTCGTGGGAAAACATATTTGCCAACGTCACATCTGATAAGGGCTTAATCTCCAAAATTTATAGGGAACTCATACAACTTAACAAAAAGAAGATAAACAATCCAATCAAAAAATGGGCAAAGGATCTAAATAGACACCTTTCAAAAGAGGACATTCAGAAAGCCAAGAGACATATGAAAACATGCTCAAAGTCACTAATCACCCGAGAGATGCAAATCAAAACAACAATGAGGTACCATCTCACACCTGTCAGAATGGCCATCATCAACAAATCAACAAACGACAAGTGCTGGAGAGGATGTGGAGAAAAAGGAACACTTGTGCACTGCTGGTGGGAATGCAGACTGGTGCAGCCACTATGGAAGGCAGTATGGAGGTTCCTCAAAAAATTGGAAATGGAACTCCCATTTGACCCTGTGATCCCACTTCTAGGAATATATCCCTAGAAACCAGAAACACCAATCAGAAAGGATATATGCACCCCGATGTTCATAGCAGCACAATTCACCATAGCTAAGATCTGGAAACAGCCTAAGTGCCCATCAGTAGATGAATGGATTAGAAAGCTGTGGTACATCTACACGATGGAATACTATGCTGCTGTAAAAAAGAAGGAATTCTTACCATTTGCAACAGCATGGATGGAACTGGAGAGCATTATGCTAAGTGAAATAAGCCAGTCAATGAAGGAAAAATACCACATGATCTCACTCATTCATGGATAATAAAGACCATTACAAACTTTTGAACAATAATAGATACAGAGGCAGAGCTGCCTCAAACTGATTGTCAAACTGCAGTGGGAAGGCCAGGGAGGGTTGGGGGGGAGGAGGGAGGGGATTAAGAGATCAACTGAAGGACTTGTATGCATCCATATAACCATAACTAATGGACATAAGACACTGGGGGGTAAGGGAGGGCAGGGGTCTGTCAAGGGCGGGGGGGAAAAAAGGACACTTATGTAATACCCTTTGTAATACTTTTAGCGAAAAATAAAAAAAATAAAATAAAAAAAAATAAAAAAAAAACAGTTCAGAAAATTTAAAAAAAAAAAAAAAAAGAAATTTCATGGCCCATGCACAGAAGTGAGTATTTTGTGGAAGAGCCACACTCAAGGGACCAAAGAGCCACATGTGGCTCGCGAGCCGCAGTTTACCCACCACTGCTCTAGCCCACAGCTCTGAATCATGCCCGCACCACTGTACACCCAGGTGGCCACAATGCTCTCTAAAGGCTCCCAGTCCCTGGGTATTCCCAATCTGAATGAATTCACCTTGCTTTAAAACCAGACCAAATATTTATCAGAATACTTGAACACAAATTGCTACTATAGCTAAGAAAAAAAAAACAATAAAACTATTTCCATGAAAAATAAAATAAAAACAATAACAAAAAAAACTAGGTCAAAGCATCACACCCTTATTTTCAAAATACTTCAGAACTCCTGCTAGCCACAGAATCAAGTGTGTGCACCTCACACAGTGAGGTTGCAGCCCTCTAGCTGCCCCAGTCCACTAACCACTCCACTCACAGCCTTCACTCTAGTATTTGCTTCACCCTCTCTTATTCTGGAATTTTAAACTATAAACTCTCAGAAAGCCTTCCTCATTTCTGTATTTCCCACACAACTTAGAATCACTTTTCTAGCTCAGAATGTACTCAACACAAATGCATTTTATATTTGGCTGAGGTTTAACAGGTAAACTATGAAAGAAGACAAAATAGAGCTGGAAAAAACAGATTGGCATTCCAGACAATCAATGTAAATAAATAAGCTTCAAAACTAAAATTTTAAAAAGTTGCTTACATTTGAATAAGAGTTAACTGACTGTAGATATATTTCAAGTTTGGAGCTGAAATATGTGTTAGCCAACTACCACTGGTCATTTCTCTATCAGTTCAAAATGGCACTTGAGCACAAACACTGCATTCCCTGCCACATCAATTGTCCTGAAAAGAAGAAAAATGCATGAGAATAAATTAATCGCCAATTGTTTTTAAAAGGTCCCAAGTAGTACCTCTCCCAAATCCTTACTCCTGCTGCCTCTCGGATTAGGGCAGCCCCTCCTATTTCTCAGTAGGCACCTAGCCTAGTTTGCTGGGGAGCACGTTACCTTGGCATCAGCAATGTCCACAAAGTTGTACTTGTCCATGAGCTGGAGATAGTGAGTGTTGAGAGGAGTGCCCAGAGCTTCCAGGGCCTCAGGGTGGCTATGCAGCTGCTCCAATGCCAACTGGTAATAGGAAGCCCTGGAAAAAGCTTCTAAGTGGGAAAGATAGTTGTTACATTTTTGTTGTCTTTATTGAACTTGGTCAGGCAGACTCTCTGTAGAAAGTTAAATGATACAATTATGAAATTTAGAGATGGAAAGACTTAGGGAAAATCTACTCTAAACTGTCCATTTTAGAAACTCCAAAATCAAAGCCTACAAAGTCAGGATCTGTGGGGATGTGGCAGACGATGCTGGGCTAAGTATTTAACCTTTCTGTGCCTCAATTTCTTCATCTCTCATTTCCTGACCTCATTTACTACCTCATTTCTTCATCTAAGGGGTTTGATCAGATCTTCTCTCAAGCTCCTTTTGGTCCTAGAACCATAATTTTCTCAAAGAGACACAGCTGGTTCAAATTAGAGCAGGGGCCAGAATCTATGACTGAACTTCCACTAAGACGAAGGTCAGGATAAACCAGCATAAAATAGACCATAACATCATTAACAACAAAACCCTCAGGCCAAGATTATAGAACATTAAAATGCTATTTTTTCAAGTTTACATATTTATGCTGACATTTCATGTAGGTAAGTTATAACCTGCTCTGTCTCAGGTACCCTTCTTGGCCCAAAGTTTTTGAGGAACCCCAGGAAGCACCTCCCTACAATTGCATGGTACTAGGGAGAGAGCCTCTTGGTCAACTGAAAGAACACTGTGCTTTGTTCGGCTATCTGTTGCTGATTCTAACATCCTGGCAAAAAGCAAAAATGCTGTAGAGTGAGGGTGAAGAGCCAAGCTGAGAAGGCATAGAGGAGCTTCAAAGAAAATCATTCTGAAAAGAAAAAATGCTGCTGCTTCCAAACCAGTAGCAATTAAATGACCTTAAATATCTTGGTTACTGTTATGCCCAGATTTCAAAATCCCCCAAGACAGACCACTAGGGAGCCGACACCGATGCAAAAGCATAGAGTCTTTTATTCAAGCCGGGACTTGGTCCCTCTGCCTCCCCTACCGATGCAGCGATAGGGTGGGAGAGGGCCCTGAGTTCCAAGAGAACAAAGAATTTATAGGGCTTGGGGTCGGGGGGGTGGGGGCACACTCTGACCACTGATTTGGCCAATTCCGGTTGGTTGAGTGAGGGCTGGGGGCTAGTGACGCATGGGCAGGGTGCAGCTAGGGTCTGGTTACACAAAGACAGGGGGGTGGCTAGCATACTCTTGGCCTTGGGCTAGTTTCCCCCACTTTCCCACTGGCTGAGATAAGGGCAGGCTGAGTAACTGATACATTCTGCAGCTTTTTCTTGGAAGAGGGGTTAAGGACACAGCTATCAATCCTGTTCTGTCCTTTCATTCCCCCCTTGTCTTGGAACTTCCGGCTCAATCATGAGACGGACTGAACTATCAACTGAACTATTTCTATACACTTCTTGACAAATTGGACTAGTCTGTTAATAATGCAAGGGCCGGCTGACCACAGTCACAGCACCCTGCTGAAGCAAAACCCACAAAGTTACAAAGCCTTGTTTAAGCAATTAGTTCCCAACACAGTATAGCATTATCACCTTTCTATCTATGTTTTCCTGGAACAGAGAGCACAGCATATTGAGGAGGGACCATGAGACCATATCTCAAGGCCTGACCTGATGTCAGTACCTTCCTATCTGTGTGTTCCAGGAACAGACAGCACAGAGTGCCCCGTCTTGCCAAAGTGCCAGATATGCAGCCCAGCACATTCCCCACTGGTTTTATGTCATCTCTAGAGGGTCCGAAGAGACCTGGACTCTCTATTTTGCCTGGGCTCTCTTAGCCAGGTGTGATGAAGCCACGTTGGGATCCCGTCGACCTTGACTGCTGTGGGAGTGGTTCTTTCCAGGTAGGAGTCAGTCCTTGGGTGGAAAATTTTTTTACCCAATCAGAGTCACCAGGTTGGAAGGGAGGAACCGGATACAGGAAGATCATCTCGGACTTGCTTCTGGTCTGCTTTCTGGGTAGATTGTAAAGCCTGAAAGAACTTGAGTAAACTGGTGAGATGAGTAGTTCAGGGTCTGGAAGAGTCACTAGAACCTGTAAAGGCCTCACTGGTTTTAGGGCAGCCTCCTGGGCTGCTTCGTCTGCAGCCTAGTTTCCTCGTGCTTCTGGGGAGTCAGTGCCAGTTGGCCCATTGTCCTTGCTCTGCTCATGTCTGTCTAACTGCCTACTATATTACCTCAAGGATCCTGGCTCTGAATTCTTTCAGGGAAAATGGGCGTTGAATTCTCTTCTGTAACTACTTCGAGCTGAGGAGGGTCAGAAGTTTCTCTCAGAGCCAAGAGATCCTTGCTGTCTGTCAGAGGGACGATGAGGCCTGGGTATAGAAGGAGGTGGGCTTGTGACCTGGTGGAGACAAACTGTAACAAATGGTCTGGTGGGAGGGAAAGAAAACATTTCAGTTTTAATAACCTCCATTGAAATAGAGTTTTTCTTCTTAAAAATTCCTCTATGGCTATCAAAAAGCCAAATCAAGATTAATTTATCTAATGTATTCAATTTGGCCTGATGTTTGCATAAACACAACAAGAATAGTAACTGATTATCTTTGCTGGAATTTCATGATTGAATCTTAATGTGCCCCGTAGGCCAGGAAGCCAAGCCATCCAGCTGCCATCAGGCCTGCCTGCAGTATCTGCTGAGTTAGATGAATCCCTCACCTGTAGCAACTCCACCTGAGCCCACGCTCTAGGCTTTAAGGCCCATCTCAGTAGCCCTCATACTCGTTGCGGCCCAGAGTGTATGGGGGTTCTGCAGGGATGCAGAGGCATCCTTATTGTTCCCCTGCTACTCTGTCCAACTGCCAGTGATGGTAGGGCATGGGCCTGATGCTCCAGCGCCAGCCATCTTCAGGGCTCCCAACAGGATACCAGGCTTTCTTCGTGGCATTCTTACTGGCTTCAAGTCTTCAGAGTCCAGACAGGGCTCTTTAAAACATGATACTCCAAAGTTTTCTGTTAATAAAATCACTATTGAAAACCGGTTTTATTGATTTCATGCAAAGAAATGTATTGCCATGACTTATTAAGCATTGCCAGATTTCAGAGGAATTATATAAGGAGAAAAACATACTGATCTGCTCTAAGATCTTCTGATTTTTCTTGTCAGTCTTTTTTCATGGACTTTCCAGAGTTATAACAAAACAGTAACTATTGGATTTCTTTTATCAGTCCCCCCTAAGTAATTTGGCATAACTATTTACCCTCTGTTTAGGGAGGCAGAATGTAAATTATTTACTCTTTCTGACTTACTGGCCTGTACCATTTGATTAATTTCCTTTCAACGTTTCTCTTCTCCTTCTTATCACATACACAACCTTTCTAAATTTCATACTTTTAAACCAGCCTTTAAACCTTCCCTCCATGTCCTTCAAAAATGCACAACCATGCCTCAGACCTTCCATTCCAAATAGGCCTTTCCCAGCTCTCTACAGCCGAGGTTTGTACCACCCCTGACATGGGCATGGTCACGCAGGCCTGCAAGATAGTATACAGGCTGCCAACTGTTAGCTGTTTCTCAATAGAGACCAAAACCTGATGGGTATTCTTCTTTGCCCAGTTGGGCATCTGCCCTCTTAGCAGCCAGACACCCTTTACTTTTGGGGTTCACCCACATAGATAGACCCCTTCCAGGACAGTTAACATATGGCCATAACAATGGCCTTCAGTATCGGAAACTGAACACTTGCCAGTTACTCCCAAAGACTACCAAGGACTGTAGACCAACACAGGTCTACAGCAACTGCTGACAGCTACATTCAAACCTGCAAGAGAATCAAAGGTTAATACAACATATTAATACAATGAAATATAATATTGGCAGCATGGCCGCTTCAGGAACCAAATCTCATGCTACCAAACATGATGCATGGTAGGGCTATATAAATACCTTCGAGGGAGGGCAACTAAAGTTCACTAAAGTTCACTTTTGATCCTTCCTACACAAAACAAAACTGTCTTTGACTCTCTGGAGCCATGTCCATGAGAAGAAGGCATCAGCCAAGTCCATCATGTAGGGCATTGCTCTAATGCCATAAAGGGTGATCCATGCTCTTGGCTGCAACCAGCACCTGGGAATGTAGCAGGGGAGTCACCTTGCTCAGTTCTCTGCAAGCCACAGTCAGGACTTGTGTTCGGCGGTCATTCTTCTCCTCTCTAGCCGCAAACACAGTCTGAACAATCTCCGTAAAATGCATTCTGGCTCAGGAGAAAGTTGTTTGCTGCATAGAGGCAGCTAATCTCTACACAATTGGGCTCGGACATCTGCCCAGCAAACTGTAGTCTACAAGTTCAACATGCAGCCTCCAGTTCTCCTAACCCAACGAGGTTTCAGCCAGTCTCTGAGTCAGACTCCTCCTCTCTTGGAGAATTTCAAAGTCCTGATGGCTCCCAGGTCCAGGGAGAGTGCCTTTTTGTTAACCCTTAGGGCCTTGATTTTTTTTTTTTTTTGCCTTTTTACCAGTTCCCCTTGTGGCAGAGAAGCAACCAGGCCTCTTTCAAGGGAGTGCACTAGAAGAGGATATCAGCCCATCCTGTGAGCCAGCTGCTCCGCATAGGGTCTCCCAGGGGCCCAGCCAGAGCGTCCCCCAGCAAATCCCGGAAGCCGCTGCCCTTTTCCAGTGGTATGGACTCAAGCAGGGGGTTCACTGGATGTAGCCAGCAGCGAAGCGCTCGCTGGCTTCTGCCTGCAGCTGCTCACACCTGCAAGCTCTGCCCCGCAGCTTCAGCTCCAGCACCTCCGCGTTCTCCAGTTTAGCCTGCACCTGCGCCAGCGGGGGCGCCTGGTGGGGGAGGGAAGTGAGGACAGGCAATGCCCTGACCCCCGTCCGCCCACTCAGAACCCCCTGGGCACCGGCCTGCCAGCCTCACCTCGGTGCCCACCAGCAGCTGCTGCAGCTCCTGTAGGCTCTCGTTGATCCGCGCGCGCTGCTTCTTCTCCACCAGGGGCTTCTGGGCCTTGCAGTCCCCCCCCCCCCCGCTCCCCCCCCCAAGCCTCCCAGCCGTCCTTATTCTCTGGCTTGCGTCTGGGCACCAGGGGCAACGCCATGACCAGCACCGCCCGAAGCGCAGCGGGCGCACCCAGCGCCCTTAGCTACATCGCTGGCAACAGCCCCTCCTTCTTTGACCTGGCTCTAAATCACCAGGGCAGCTGCGGATTTTAGGTTTGTTTCTCCTCCGCTTTTCTCCTGGGAGTTTAGTTGGTCTTTTTTTAATGTATTAGAATTTTTATTCTTAGAAATTTTAATTCTTTACAGCCAGTATTTCTTAGATTACTAAGAGCAGGTGCTTCCTTTCCTATGCAATTTCAAGTATACTGTATCAGTCTAATTTAGTATTGGAAGGGTTAAAGAGAATAAAACGGGGCAGAGAAAAACTTAGTAGAAGCTTTCGACCTTGAGTTCAGCAGATAAGTCTGGTCTGCTTTCCCTGCCGACTCGCCCCCCTCTTTTTCTGCATTAACCATTTCCTTAGCTGCTTTCTTCTTTCTAAATTTTTCTTCTTTACTCTAAGCCCCAGAGGCTCAAATCCTTCTTCTCTTTTATCACTTTTGACCTCTCTGACTATCCTCCTTTAGATATAAAACAGTATAGAACCGGTGTTCTGGCTTGAGGAGGCTGAGAAGAGTGTAAGGGTTCAGAACTGTGGGATGGATAGTCTCAACCCTATTGTTTACTTCCCTTAAGTCCTGTATCGGCCTGAAATTCTCAGTCCCTGGTTTCTGTATTGGCGACAGGGGAGTGTTCCAAGCAGATTGGCAAGGAATTAAGATTCCAGCCTCTTTCAGTCTCGTAATGTGCTTGGCGATTCCCATTCTCTCTTTCTGGCTCATTGGATATTGCCGGACTCTGACTGGGGTGGTACTGCTGGTCAGCTGGACTACAATTTGGGGCCGATGTTTAGCTAACCCTGGCGGATTGTCCTCCGCCCAAACTCCCGGGATAGCCTGTCTTAGTTGTTGGAGATAGGCATCTGCTGAGACTTCCCCCGGCTCCTCCTCATGTAGTAAATATTCCTCCTGTAAGGGCAACGTGAGGAGATATATCCCTGCAGTCCCTGGCTTTTATAATTTGACCTCAGGTCCTGGCCCCTCAAAGGAGATTGCGGCCTGTAATTTACTCAGCCAGTCCCAGCCTAGCAGAGGGTAAGGGCACTCTGGCATTACTAGGAATGTGTGAGTCACTGAGCCATTTCCTAGGTTACTGATCCGACCTTCAGTTTATGGGTAGGATTTTACTTTTCCAGTTGCCCCTTTGATGGGGATTTTGGTCTTAGAGACCGGACCCACTGGCTATTGCAGGACAGAGAAAGTGGCTCCGGTGTCCATGAGGAAGTCCACCTTCTGGCCCCCCACTGTCAGAGTTATCCTGGGCTCTTGGGGGCCAGCCGAGCCCTGGCGACTCTAATCCACCTCCTCCACCAGCACGGAGTTGGTTCCCCTCACATTTAGGGCACTCCCTTTTCCAGTGTCCTTCCTTTTTGCAAAATGCACACTGATTTTTTTTTTCCAAGCCGGGGTTGGACTCCTTTTCTCCAGTGAGGCTTTCCTTTGTCCTCCTTATCTCTCGGGCCCCTTTGGCCTTTTTCCTCATTTATGGCCAGGAGAATCTTTGCCATCCGGGCATTTAAACCTGCCGTCGGGTCATCCCGATTGTTAAAAACCTTCTGGGCCACCTCAACCAATTCAGAGATTGATTTCCCCTCAAAGCCTTCTAACTTATGAAATTTTTTCTGAATATCTGGGGCCGACTGGGAAACAAATGCTACAATGACAGCCCTCTGACTTTCCAGGGCATTAGGGTCAATGGGGGTATACACCCGATAGGCCTCCAACAGCCTCTCAAGGGAAGTTGCCAGGCTCTCATTAGGCCCCTGGACTGTCTCTGTTACCTAGAGAGGTTTGTGGGTCTCTGAGCAGCAGCTCGGATTCTCCCCAATAGAGTCTGGCAATACCGATCGAGAGCCTCCCTTCCCCTCTCACTATTGGGATTCCAGTTAGATCGCCTGGAGGGAAACACAGCCTCTAATCTGTCTTGGTCAGAGGTAGGCTGCCCATCCGGACCCAGCACAAATCTCCTCCCTTCCGCTTTGACTCTCTCTCTCTCCTCTGAAGTGAAAAGAGTTTGCATCAACTGTTGGCAATTATCCCAGGTAGGTTGATGGGTAAAAAAAAAACACAGACTCTAAAAGAGAGATTAACCCCTGTGGGTTCTGGGAGAAAGAAGGATTCTGGTTCTCCCAATTGTACAGGTCACTGGTAGAAAAGGGGACATAGACCATGAAAGGTTGCCTGTCTGGACCCAAATCTAAAGGGCCTGCCTGCTGTAGTGGCAGCATAGGAACTGCAGGACTGGCGGATGCCACTGGGTCCTGCCGGTTCTCCCCATCTCCTTCTCTCTCTCCATATGCTGTCCCTTGCCTAATGTGTGGAGGGGAGAACGAAGCCGGGTCCTGGACTGGTGTTTTCAGAGGAAAGGAAACCAACTGTGGCGGAGGCAGAGGTTCTGGGCCAGTGTCTTTAGCCACTGTTGGGCCAGCGGTAAGGGGAGCATAGGGGAAGGCCTGACCCTGGCGAGTGCCTCCTCACTTGGATCCTGGAGAACAGGGGGAGTCTTGACCTTCTGGGCCGAAGTCAAGAGGACTGTCTGTCTCTGTCCCAATTTTCCCCTCGGGAGGCAAGCCCTCATCCACCTGGGTTTCTTGGACAATATGTCAACCCAAACCTGAATATAAGGAATTTGATCAGGATGCCCTGGGCAGCCGTATATGACATAATGGACCCAGTAGGCAGTGGTCAGATTAAAAGACCCTGCATCTGGCCAGCCCTCCTGGAAAGTGGGCCACTCCAGTTCACAGAATCGCTGTAAATCAAAAAGCATTAACATTATAACTTTGAAATCTACCCCAGAACTTCAGTTTAATACAGTAAATTTACAATCTAGGTAAGAGCAACTGATAGACAGAAATCTTTATTAACTACGTGGGCTGATTCCCCTTTAACAGTGAGCAAAAGACTCTGAGAAAAATAATTCTCACAGCTACCAAGAGACTATTTGCAGACTATCAAGGGGCCAGTCCAAAGGTTCAGCCAATTGTATCAACAGAAAGCAGAATAAATCAGAGTAGCCTTTGCTTCATACAGACTGTCATACTTACATTTATACACCAGACATTCATTCAGCAAAGGCATTTAGCTACCACAACACACAGTCTTTCCCAATTCAATCTGAACTTTAAACTTTTAGCAAATATTCAGCATTTCTAAATCAGTAAAATTTTTAAGAATAAACTTCAAAAATGCAAGACATAAGTTTTTTTATCATTTGAATTCAGTAAGCGTCAAGGTCCCAAGTTCCCAGTGGTTCTGGAAAACCACACCGAAGGCTGGCAAGCAGGTTTGGCCCAGCCCTTGACTTTAAAATGACCATAATCCTTAAAGGAGTAGTTTGAGTCTGTCCCATAACGTCCATCCAGTAAGTCCACAGAAAACAGAAAAAAAAAAAAAAAACACAAACACAGACAAATACAGTCTTCCAACTCTATGGAAGCAAAACCAAAACAACCTTCCGACTCCGCAGAAGCAAAACTACAGATTAGACGATGGCCATGTGCCACTAATCTCAGATTGAGGGGTTTCTGCGCCCCTCCAGATGGAGGATCAGGGCGTCCCCCGACTCCTCCTGCCTGTGCTCCCCCAGTGCATCCACCTAGACCGTTTCGGGCACTACAGATTTCAGAAGTGAGCTCACAAAGGATAGAACACACAGAACACAACAGACAACACACAGACACCGCGGTCAGTCAGACTCTCGAGATCGGGGTCCCTCGTGAGTCTTGGGGGTCCCGCATGAGCTCCCAAATGTTATGCCCAGATTTCAAAATCCCCCAAGACAGATTACTATGGAGCTGAGTCTGATGCAAAAGCATAGAGTCTTTTATTCAAGCCCGGGACTTGGTCCCTCTGCCTCCCCTACCGACGCAGCGATAGGGTGTGAGAGGGCCCCAAGTTCCAAGAGAACCAAGAATTTATAGGGCTTGGGGTCGAGGGGGTGGGGGCACACTCTGACCACTGATTTGGCCAATTCCGGTTGGTTGAGTGAGGGCCAGGGGCTAGTGATGCAAGGGCAGGGTGCAGCTAGGGTCTGGTTACACAAAGACAGGGGGGTGGCTAGCATACTCTTGGCCTTGGGCTAGTTTCCCCCACTTTCCCACTGGCTGAGATAAGGGCAGGCTGAGTAACTGATACATTCTGCGGCTTTTTCTTGGAAGATGGGTTAAGGACACAGCTATCAGTCCTGTTCTGTCCTTTCAGTTGCAATAACTATGGCTTGTCTTTACAAATTCACACTTGAATGCAGTGGACTGGAAGCCACAACTGTCAAGATTTTGCCATCCTGGACTCTACTTTTACTTCCTGCTCTCACCAGAGAGTCCCTGCTCAAGGTCCCCTCCTCCACTGAACCAAAATCAAAGAATGGCAGGACGAACAGGCTGAGCACACTTGAGAAATAGAGCAAGTTTTCCCCACCTGTGAACCATCTGGTATCTCTCTGTTCTTTACATAATCTCAACTATCTTGTATCTCCTGTGTACATTCTGAAGTGAATGTCCATCTTACTTTTTGCAAGGATTCTTATGCAGAGAAATCGGGGTCCTTTTGTTTGCATAGGTAGCTAGATATATAAAGAAAGGGAGCAAAGGGAACCAGACATTAAGAAGCCTAGAAAACTGGGAAGCTGAATCCAATATTGAGCCTGCTTAACTGGGAAGCTGCAGCTCCTATTCACCTATGCCTTGGCCCCGCCACCCTGGGTTGGTCCGGAAGAATGTCCAGAATGATGTCTAGAAGATGCCCGGGCTAATTAGCATATTACCCTTTTATTAGTATAGATATGCCTGTGGGATTGGGCCTAAAATGGCAGTCGGACATCCCTCTCACAATCTGGAATCACTGTCTTTAATTTTTGGAATTTTAATTATGATGTGTCTGGACATGGGCCTGTTTGGGTCCTTCTTGCTTGGGACTCTGCCTCCTGGATTTGTGTGGCTTTTTTCTTCACCAGGTTAGGGAAGTTTTCTGCCATTATTTCTTCAAAGAAGTTCTCTATCTCTTGCTCACTTTCTTCTCCTTCTGACACTTCAATTATGTGAATTTGTTATGTTTCATGGTATCCCAGCTCCCTTAAGCTGTGCACCTGTTTTTTCCTTGTGTTTTCTTTTTGGTTCTCTGATTGATTTTTTTCTCCCAAGTTCTAATTCACTGATCCAATACTAGGCTTTTCCAAACCCACTGCTTATTCCTTCCTCTATGTGCTTTCTTAGTGCTATGTCATTCTTCATAGTTACTAAATATTTTACCATACTGTTGAGCATCTTTGCCATCATTATTCTGAACTCTATGTCTGACAAATTTCTTTTTTTTTCTTTTTCTTCTTTTCTTTTGGACTTTTTATTTTTATTTTATTTTTTATTGCTTAAAGTATTACAAGGGGTATTACATATGTCTCTTTTTTCCCCTATCCTTGACAATCCCCTGGCCTCCCCTACCCCTAGTGACTTATGTCCAGTGGTTATGCTTATATTCATGCATATAAGTCCTACAGCTGATCTCTTACCCCCCCGCTTCTGCCCCCCTAACCTACCCAGCCTTCTCGCTGCAGTTTGACAGTATGTTTGAGGCAGCTCTGCCTCTGTATCTATTTTTGTTCATAAGTTTAAATGGTCTTTATTATCCATGAATGTGTGAGATCATGTGGTATTTTTCCTTCATTGACTGGCTTATTTCACTTAGCATAATGCTCTCCAGTTCCGTCCATGCTGTTGCAAATGGTAAGAGCTCCTTCTTTTTTACAGCAGCATAGTATTCCATCGTGTAGATGTACCACAGTTTTCTAATCCATTCATCTACTGATGGGCACATAGGCTGTTTCCAGATCTTAGCTATGGTGAATTGTGCTGCTATGAACATAGGGGTGCTATATCCTTTCTTATTGGTGTTTCTGGTTTCTTGGAATATATTCCTAGATGTGGGATCACAGGGTCAAATGGGAGTTCCATTTTTAGTTTTTTGAGGAATCTCCATACTGTCTTTCATAGTGGCTGCACCAGTCTACATTCCCACCAGCAGTGCATGAGTGTTTTTTTTCTCCACATCCTCTCCAGCACTTGTCATTTGTGGAATGTTGATGAAAGCCATTCTGACAGGTGTGAGATGGTACCTCATTGTCGTTTTGATTTGCATCTCTCGGATGATTAGTGACTTTGAGCATGTTTTCATATGTCTCTTGACTTTCTGAATGTCCTCTTTTGAAAGGTGTCTATTTAGATCCTTTGCCCATTTTTTGATTGGATTTTTTATCTTCCTTTTGTTAAGTTGTATGAGTTCCCTATAAATTTTGGAGATTAGGCCCTTATCAGATATGACATTGGCAAATATGTTTTCTCACACAGTGGGTTTCTTGTTGTTTTGTTGATGGTTTCTTTTGCTGTGCAGAAGCTTTTTATTTTGATGTAGTCCCATTTGTTCAGTTTCTCTTTAGTTTCAACTGCCCTAGGAGCTGTATCAGTGAAGAAATTGCTTTGGCATATGTCTGAGATTTTGTTGCCTTTGGATTCTTCTAGAATTTTTATGGTTTCCTGTCGTACATTTAAGTCCTTTATCCATTTTGAGTTTATTTTTGTGTATGGTGTACGTTGGTGGTCTAGTTTCATTTTCTTGCATGTATCTGTCCAATTTTCCCAACACCATTTATTGAAGAGACTATCTTGACTCCATTGTATGTTCTTGCCTCCTTTGTCAAATATTAATTGAGCATATTGGTTCGGGTCAATTTCTGGGCTCTCTATTCTATTCCATTGGTCTATATGTCTGTTCTTGTGCCAGTACCAGGCAGTTTTGAGAACAGTGGCTTTGTAATACATCTTGATATCTGGTATTGAGATCCCACCTACTTTGTTCTTTCTCAGGATCGCTGCAGCTATTCGGGGACTTTTTTTATTCTAGATGAATTTTTGGAGAGTTTGTTCTAGATCTGTGAAATATGCCATTGGTATTTTTATGGGAAGTGCGTTGAATTTATAGATTGCTTTGGGTAGTATGGACATTTTAATGATGTTGATTCTACCAATCCATGAACACGGTATGTTCTTCCATTTGTTTATGTCTTCCTCTATCTCTTTTTTCAACATCCTGTAGTTTTCTGAGTAGAGGTCTTTACCTCTTTAGTTAAGTTTATTCCTAGGTAGCTTAATTTTTTTGGTGCAATGGTAAATGGGATTGTTTTTTTAGTCTCTCTTTGTGAAAGTTTGCTATTGGTGCATAAAAATGCCATAGATTTCTTGGGGTTAAATTTGTATCCTGCTACATTTCCAAATTCATGTATTAAGTCTAATAGTTTTTTGATGGAGTCTTTAGGGTTTTGTATGTATAACATCATGTCGTCTGCAAATAAGGACAGTTTTACTTCCTCTTTTCCAATTTGGATGCCTTTTATTTCTTCTTCTTGTCTAATTGCAATGGCTAATACTTCCAGTAGTATGTCGAACAGGAGTGGTGGGAGTGGGTATCCCTGTCTTGTTCCTGTTCTTAGGGGAAATGGTGTTAGTTTTTGTCCATTGAGTATGATGTTGGCTGTGGGTTTGTCATATATGGCTTTTATTATGTTGAGGTATGATCCTTCTACTCCCACCTTGCTGAGAGTTTTTATCAAAAATAGGTGTTGGATTTTGTCAAATGCTTTTTCTGCATCAATTGATATGACTATGTGGTTTTTTTCTTTCAATTTGTTTATGTGATGTATCACATTTATTGATTTGCGGATATAGTACCATCCTTTCATCCCTGGGATAAATCCTACTTGGTCATGGTGTATGATCTTCTAAACGTACTGCTATATCTGATTTGCTAGGATTTTGTTGAGGATTTTGGCATCTATGTTCATGAGGGATATTGGCCTGTAATTCTCTTTCATTGTGTTGTCTTTACCTGGTTTTGGTATTAAGGTGATGCTGGCTTCATAGAATGAGCTTGGAAGTGTTCCTTCCTCTTGAATTTTTTGTAGTAGTCTGAGGAGGGTAGGTTTTAGTTCTTCCTTGAATGTTGGTAAAACTCTCCTGTGAAGCCGTCTAGTCCTTGGCTTTTGTTTGCTGGAAGCTTTTTGATGACTGCTTCAATTTCTTCCATAGTTATTGGCCTATTGAGATTTTTAGATTCTTCCTGATTAAGTTTTGGAATGTTGTATTTTTCTAGGAATTTTTCCATTTCCTCCAGGTTGTCTAGTTTGTTGGAGTAGAGTTGTCAATAGTATTTTTTAACAATCATTTGTATTTCTGTGGGGTCTGTTGTTATTTCACCTCTATCATTTCTGATTTTGTTGATTTGGGTCCTCTCTCTTTGCTTCTTGATGAGCCTTGCTAGAGGTTTGTCAATTTTGTTTATCCTCTCAAAGAACCAGCTCTTGGTTTCATTGATTTTCTGTATTTTTATTTTTTGGTCTCTATGTCATTTATTTCTGCTCTAATCTTTATTATCTCCTTCCTTCTGCTCACCCTGGGCTTTTCTTGTTGCTCTCTTCCTAATTCTTTGAGATGTAGAGTTAGATGATTTACTACCATTTTTTTCTTGTTTTTTGAGATAGGCCTGTAGAACTATAAACTTCCCCCTCAGGACTGCTTTCATTGTGTCCCATAAGTTTTGGATTGTTGTGTTTTCATTGTCAATAGTTTCCAGGATATTTTTAATTTCTTCTTTGATCTCATTAGTAACCCAATCAATATTTAATAACATGCTATTCAGCTTCAAAGTGTTTGAGTATTTTGGGTTGTTTTTATTGTAGTTTATTTCTAACTAGAGGCCCGGTGCACAAAAATTTGTGCACTCTGGGGGAGGGTGGGTCCCTCAGCCCGGCCTGTGCCCTCTCGCAGTCTGGGACCCCTTGGGAGATAACGACCTGCTGGCTTAGGCCTGCTCCCAGGTGGCAGAGGGTGGGCCCAGTCCCTAGGTGCAGCCCCTGGTCAGGCTCAGAGCAGGGCTGATTGGGGAGTTGGGGCGCCGCCCCGTCATGCACAGAGCAGGGCGGATTGGGAGGTTGCAATGCCACCCTCAGTCACGCTCAGGGTAGGGCCAATTGGGGGGTTGGGGCACCACTCCCTGTCACACTCAAGGCAGGGTCGATGGGGAGGTTGCGGCGCCACCCCCTGTCATGCACAGAGTAGGGCCGATCAGGGGGTTGAGGAGCTCCCCGCTGTCACTCACAGATTAGGGCCGATAGGGGAGTTGGGGCACCGCTCCCTGTCACACACAGAGCAGGGCGGATCAGGAGGTTGGGCACTGCAACCTGTCACACTTAGGGCAGGGCCAATGGGGAGGTTATGGCTCTACCCTGTCACACACAGAGCAAGGCCCGTGGAGGGGGGTTGGGGCACCACCCTCTATCACCCACAGAGCAGGGCCGATCAGGGTGTTGGCGCCACCACTGTCACACTCGGGGCAGGGCCGATGGAGAGGTTATGGCTCTACCCTGTCACACACAGAGCCGCAGGGCAATCAGGGGATTGGGGAGCTCCCCCCTATCAGACACAGAGCAGGGCAGATAGGGAGGTTGTGGCCCCGCCCCCTGTCACACACAGAGCCACAGGGCGATCAGGGGGTTTAGGCGCTGCCCCCTTTCACGCTGATCCTGGTGCTGGGAGCCTTGCGGCTCCGCTGATCCTGGCGCCGGGAAGCATATTACCCTTTTACTATATAGGATAGAGGCCTGGTGCATGGGTAGGGGCTGGCTGGTTTGCCCTGAAGGGTGTCCTGGATCAGGGTGGAGGTCCCCACTGGGGTGCCTGGCCAGTCTGGGTGAGGGGCTGAGGGCTGTTTTCCAGAAGCGAGTGACTGAAGCTTCCAACCGCTCCTTGTTTTCTTTTTTTTTTTTTTTTATTCTGGGCCACCTTTAGCTCTGAGGCATGGCCGCTGAAAACATCGATACAATGTTGCTAAAGCCCAGCTGAATGAAAGCCGGTTTCTGGGGTTTTGTTTAGCTTCTTAATTGCAACTTAGTACATAGTTGCTTAGAGTTGCAGCTGAGAGGCCGGCAAGTGAGGCGGGGAACGTTGGAGTCTGCAGTCACTGAAACAAGCAAGCCTCATGTTTGCTTCCAACTGCCTGGCTGCCGGCCGCCATCTTGGCTGACAGTTAATTTGCATATACTCACTGATTAGCCAATGAAAAGGGTAGCGGTCGTACACTAATTACCATGTTGTTCTTTTATTAGTGTAGATATTATGCCATCATGGTCTGAGAAGATGCTTGGTATGATTTCAATCTTCTTGAATTTGGGGAGACTTTGTTTGTGACCCAATATGTGGTCTATTTTTGAAGATGTCCCATGAGCACTTGAGAAGAATGTATATTCCGTGGCTTTGGGGTGAAGTGTTCTGAAGATGTCAATTAAGTCCATCTGACCTAGTGAGTCATTTAGGATTGCTGTTTCTTTGTTGGTTGTTTGTCTAGAGGATTTATCCAGTGACGTCAATGGTGTATTAAAGTCCCCTACTCTGATTGTATTGTTGTCGATCTCTCCTTTGATATCTTCCAGGAGTTTTTTTTATGTATTTGGGTGTTCCTGCATTGGGTGCATATATGTTTATCAGGGTTATATCTTCTTGTTGTATTTATCCCTTTAGTATTATGAAGTGGCCTTCCTTCTCTCTTGTTATGGCCTTCAATTTGATGTCTATTTTGTCTGATATAAGTATTGCTACCCCAGCTTTCTTTTCATTTCCGTTTGCCTGAGAGATATTTTTCCATCCCTTCACTTT
The DNA here is from genome assembly GCF_028538775.1 of Myotis yumanensis. Lineage (NCBI taxonomy): Eukaryota > Metazoa > Chordata > Mammalia > Chiroptera > Vespertilionidae > Myotis > Myotis yumanensis. The sequence continues at coordinate 6,801,573 of NW_027223760.1, forward strand.
CAGTCTGTGTGAGTCCCTTCTAATGAGGTGGGTCTCTTGTAGACAGCAAATGTATGGGTCATGTTTTTTTATCCATTCAGCCACTCGATGTCTTTTGGTTGGAGCATTTAGTCCATTTACCTTTAAAGTTATTATTGAAAGGTACTTGTTTGTAGCCATTTCTTTTTTTGTGTGGCTGTTTTCTTTCTGAGATTTTTATTTCTTCTTTTTACACCAGTCTCTTTAGCATTTCTTGCATTGCTGGCTTGGTGGTGATAAACTCCCTTAGCATTTTTTTTGTCTGTGAAGCTTCTTATTTCCCCTTCAATTTTGAATGATAGCCTTGCTGGATAGAGTATTCTTGGATTCAGTCCTTTGCTTTGCATCACTTTGTAAATTTCTGTCCATTCTTTTCTGGTCTGATGTGTTTCTGTGAGAAATCATTTGATAATCTAATGGGAGATCCCTTGTATGTTACTTTCCATCTCTCTCTTGCAGCCTGTAAGATTCTCTCTTTTTCCTGAACATTTGACATGGTAATTATGATGTGTATTGGTGTTGGTCTTTTCTGGTGCACCTTGTTTGGGACTCTCTGTTCTTGTGTGACTTTTTTCTTCCCCACCTCAGGGAAGATTTCTGATATTATTTCTTTTGAATAGGTTTTCTAATCCTTGTTCCTCTTCCTGTTGTTCTGGCACCCCTATTATTTGTATGTTGTTTCATTTCATGTTGTCCCAAAGCTCCCTTAGGTACTCCTCATGTCTTTTAATTTTTTTCTCCAATTGCAGTACAGTTTGTGTGTGTTTTGCTTCCTTATCTTCTAATTGACCACTTCTCCTAGTCTACTGTTGATACTTTCAATGGTGTTTTTTATTGCAGCTATATCGCTCTTCATTTCTTCTTGGGTCTTAGATAAGTTATTGATTTTTTCATCTGTTTCTTCTTGCTTCTTGCATAAGTTGTTGATTTTTTTCCTCCATCCGGTTTATGCTCTCTACAACCCTTATTCTGAATTCTTTTTCTGTCATGTTGCATGCCTCTGTATCGCTTAGATGCTTTTCAGGCGAGCCTCGTTTTCTTTCCTTTGGGGGTTTCTTTGTCTACCCATGTTTGATCTCACTGACATATCTAGATGTTGAGTCATTCAGTGGCTGCTCCCTGAGTAGCAGTGGCTTCTTGGGCTGTAGTTGCTCCTCAGACAGTTGCAGTAGCACCTGCTCCTCAGTTGTCAGCAGCTCCTCTGGTGGGTGCTGTTCACAGCTGTGGTGGCTCTTCTGGTTGGTTGGGGGAGGCTTCACGTACAGCTGCTGTTCCTCAGACAGAGGGTGTGGTGATAAGGAGGCTGCTGTTGCTTGGATCTGCTTTTTGTGAGAAGCAGAACTCCATGTATTTGTGCTGTCCCAGATCCAGTGTCTCCGGGTTAGCAGCTGATCTCTGGATGCTGGGTCTTTGGGTGTACAGTATATGTTTCCAAAGAACAGCCATTCAAGATGGCACAGTCTCCACAGCTGAGCCGGCGCTCAGGGAGAGATTTTAGCCTCAGTCTCCAACTTTCAATCCGCTTTCTCAAGGATTCCTCCACAGTTCCTGGCTGCAAACTGTCTCTCAGCTGAATATCCTCTGCTTATTTGAGCTGTATATTACCCGCTTCAGCTGTTCACCCTAACAGCTCCGGGACAAGGCACGGGACACGTCCGTCTATACCTCCGCCATTTTTTCTCCCTCTCCTGATAAATTTCTTATCTCCATTTCATTTACCTCTTCTTCTGGAGAATTCTCTTGTTCTTTAATTTGGGCCTTGTATTTTTGTCTCCCCATTTTGACTGCCTGTTTGGGTTTGAGTCTCTGTATTAGTGATCTGGTATGAGTCCCAATCGCTAGTGCAGGACAATGTTAGATGCTTTTACTGTACCTGAGTATTCTGTTTGGAGCTATCAGCCATCAACTTCTGGTGGCTACCTCTGTTGGGCTGGATGCCTTTGGAAAGGACCAAGATGTGCAGCAGGGTTTTTCCTACCCCTGGATTAGAATAGGCAAAGACCCAAAGCCTGCAGAGACCCACGACTGCCTGCAGTCCCAATGACACTCAGTTTTGATTAGCTTCAGGCTATATACCATAGGGTAGGGCAATAGGTCTTCCAATAGGTGGGGCAACTGCTGCCTTCTCCAAGGCAAAAACTTCCTGAATAGCAAAGGTTAACCAGAGAAAGATTCCTCTCCAGTGTGAGGGAATGACTGACCAAAGAAAACCAGGGTGGCTGCACTCCAAGCTCCAACCCCAGAGGCCCCAAACCTGGCTTCTGCTCACACAGCTCCAGTTCACTCTGCCCTCCCTCTGCCAGAGCTCAAGTTGTGTGGCTACACATGAAATTTTGTGGGTTGGCCCTTTAAGTGGTACCCACATTTCCAGTCTTCTCTCCCTGGCAGAAATAAACCCTGCTTCTTTTCACAACCAGATGTTATGTGCACGCCTTTCTCAGTTCTGGTGTGCTGGCTGGGGAGCCCAACTGGTTAGACCCAGAGTTCTCAGTGGGAACCCTCTATAGCTGAGATATCCATCAGGAACTTCAGCTGCTGTCTGTGGGAGCCTGACAAGCCCTCTTGTGCCTCCACACTTCCTACCAGTCTCTATGCAGTCTCCACTTTCCATCCTTAGTTATCAGGTTCTCTCCAGTTAGTCTTCATTGACTTTTCAGAGTGATTTTTCTATACTTTACTTGTTCCTGGCAGAGTATCAGTGTAGCTTCCACTTACTCCATCGCCATTTTGGAATCTCTCTCTCTTTTTTTTTTTAGTTCTCACCCAAGGATACGTTTGTTGGTTGTAGAGAGAGGAAGGGAGAGAGAGAAACATTGATTTCATGCCTCCCATATGTGCTCCAACTGGGAATCAAAACTGAAACCTATGCCCTTACCAGGAATCAAACCTGCAACTTTTTGGTGTATGGGATAACATTCCAACCAACTGAGCCATCTGGCCAGGACTAGAAATCTTTTCTGCTAGCAGTCTTACAGACTCAGAAATTGACTTATGATTAGCAGTGTTCATTAACCATTGTATTTTTTTTCTTCCTTCTATTTTCATAGCTTATATGTCTATCACATTATTTACCAAATGGTTTGTTCACACAGTATGGGCCTCACTTTGAAAACCCATCTCATCACCACATCTGAAAATGAAACTCAGGTTTGGCTGGATTGACTTATTGTCAGGACTAAATTGTTGTGTCAGTGAAGTATAAAGCAGTCCTACCAGATTCACTTGAAACTCTTTCCCTTTTCTGCCCAAGTTGTGCAAACAGAAAAAGCTGCTTCCGAAGAGAAATCTTAGAATGTTCCCTTTAGCCTAACTTCAATTTAAGTATGATAAACAAGAATGATTCAGGAGAAACCAAGATTGTGGCATAGGTAAACACTGGAGTTTGCTGCCTCGTACAACCACTTCAAAAATACAACTAAAAGACGGAACGGACATCACCCAGAACCACAGGAAGGCTGGCTGAGTGGAAATTCTATAACTAGAAGGAAAGAGAAAAGACTCAGAGGAGGCACAGTGCGGAAGTAAAATACTAAGGTGCGGAGGTGCATGCGGAGTGGGCTGGCGGCTGAGGGCACGGTTGTCTTTTTCAATCGGTAGGGAGTCTCAGGCTCTGAGCTCCAGTTCTGGGCGAGTCTTTAGGGACCCAGACTCAAACAGGAGAAGCGGGACTGTCTGGCATCGGTCGGAACTCGAGGGCAGCTTTCTCTCTGAGGTACTTGCAGCAATTGCTGGGACACTGAGAAGCAGAGCCTCTGAAGGCAGGGCTGAAAGCAGCCATAACTGCTTGCTCCGCCCGCCCTGTTGATCCCCTGGGACTTGCCCCGCCCAAGCCTTGCATGGAAGGCATTTGCTGGATAGCCTCAGGCAGAGGTTAGATTATCACCTCCCTAGAGATCAGGACAGAAGTTCTCCCACTGCAGACAGAGCTGATTCTCACAGCCAATTGGCCTGGAGGTCAAATCACCCCCCGCCCCCAGTGTTACCTACAACAATCAAGGCTTAACTACAACAAGACTGTGCACAGAGACCACAAGGGGGTGCACCAAGAAAGCAAAAAAAAAAAAAAATGCAAAGACAAAGAAACAGGACACTAATGACAGAAATGGAGGAAAGAAAACTACTAGATATAGAGTTCAAAACCACACTTTTAAGGTGTTTCAAGAACTGTCTAGAAGCCGCCGATAAATTTAGTAAGGCCCTCAAAAAGACTGGTGAGACCGTCGATAAATGTAGTGAGATCCTCAAGAAATCTGGTGAGACCCTTGATGTTGTGATAAAGGACCAGCTAGAAATTAAGTGTACACTGACTGAAATAAAGAATACTATACAGACTCCCAACAGCAGACCAGAGGATCAGAAGAATCAAGTCAAAGATTTGAAATATGAAGAAGCAAAAAACACCTAACCGGAAAAGCAAAATGAAAAAAGAATCCAAAAATACGAAGATAGTATAAGGAGCCTCTGGGACAGCTTCAAGCTTACCAACATCCGAATTATAGGGGTGCCAGAAGAAGAGAGAGGGCAAGATATTGAAAACCTATTTGAAGAAATAATGACAGAAAACTCCCCCTACCTGGTGAAAGAAATAGACTTACAAGTCCAGGAAGCGCAGAGAACCCCAAACAAAAGGAATCTAAAGAGGACCACACCAAGACACATCATAATTAAAATGCCAAGAGCAAAAGACAAAGAGAGAATCTTAAAAGCAGCAAGAGAAAAAAGTCAGTTACCTACAAGGGAGTACCCATAGGACTGTCAGCTGATTTCTCAACAGAAACTTTGCAGGCCAGAAGGGAGTGGCAAGAAATATTCAAACTGATGTATGCCAAGAACCTACAACCAAGATTACTTTATCCAGCAAAGCTATCATTCAGAATTGAAGGTCAGATAAAGAGCTTCACAGATAAGAAAAAGCTAAAGGAGTTCATCACCACCAAACCAGTATTATATGAAATGCTGAAAGGTATCCTTTAAGAAGAGGAAGAAGAAGAAAAGGTAAAGATACAAATTATGAACAACAAATACACATCTATCAACAAGTGAATCTAAAAATTAAGGGAATACATAATCTGATGAACAGAATGAACTGGTGATTATAATAGAATCAGGGGCATAGAAAGGGAATGGACTGACTATTCTTGGGGGGAAAAGGGGTGGGGGGGATGCGGGAAGAGACTGGACTAAAAGTGCACACCTATGAATGAGGACAGTGGGTGGGGAGTAAGGGCAGAGGGTGGGGTGGGAACTGGGAGGAGGGGAGTTGTGGGGGGAAAAAAGAGGAACAAATGTAATAATCTGAACAATAAAGATTTAATTTTAAAAAAAGAAATTGACAATGGGAAATTATAATCCACCCCATCATTCTTGTAACATTATTTCTGTATATGATGACCTGTTACCTAATATGTGACTGCAGATAAACACCCTTTTTGCTTAATAATTCTAGGTTCTAACTTCAACAGAAAGAGACTCTGACCTTCAGAAGTGCCAGCTCTGGGATATTTGCTGACTTTTCACCAGTTACTGGTACTGTATGTAAAGACTGTGTTGGCTTGCAGTCCACTTGGCAAAGAACTCTCAACAATGCTCTTTCAAATTTTTGTTCTGGGTTTTTCTTTTATTTAATTCTTCTTCTTCTCTCTTCTTACAAAAATCCCTGCCTAAGTTCAATTGTTAACCTGGTCTTTTGGATGTGAATTCTTGAGCAATTATCACTTGAATAAACCAGCTTTCCTTACATTAGCACCTGTCTCTCAAGTATTGGCTTTTGAAGTGAAAGGCATCCGAAGCTGGGTTTGGTACCAGCCTTTGTTAGGTATTCTTAGACTTTTGTGTGTCTACTTTCTCTTCTGAATCATGGAGGAGAGAAGGGTTCTTGGTGCCCTTGGAGTAGCTGGTAACACTTGGAAATGCCTTGAACACTAGAGATGTTACTTTCCCCTTTTCCTTTTCATACTTGAGATATTAGCTAAAGTACAGATACTCTCAAAGCATGGTCCCCAAGCAGCAGCAGCACCTGGGAACTTGTTATGAATGCAGAGTTTTGGGTTTCATCCCCAACCTCCTGAACCAGAGACTATGTATTTTAACAAGCCTCCCAGGTGGCTCTGATGTATGCCAGTACTTCACAAAATACAGAGAAAAACCTGAAGAATCGGCTTCTAATATTAAAAAGATATCCATATGATTTAGTCAAAAGATGACTTTAGCCTTGCAGACTTTGGTATGTTCTTTAGAATGGATTTTCTATATTCTATATCCCTTTTCCAGTTTTCAGAACAAGGCCCTGGTTTCATTCACAAGGCAATAACATTTTATACTGTAGAAGTACAGATCATAAGAGATAGGAACACCAGTCCTCTTAGAACAGAAAGGAAGGCTGAAGATTTATGTCCAAAATGATAGGAATACAATGTGTGTCCAAAATTTTGCCTCTCTAGTTTCAGGAAACAAGAATATGTCACCTTATGTGGTTCTTGTTTCAAAGATGGGTACATCACCAGTTTCTATCTGGTTTTGGTTGCTCTCCATGAGATATAAGTATAGGTCCGATGAAGATTTCTGGGTTGGTTTTGCTTTTCTAATAAGTGCCATTCTGTCTCCTTTATTGTTTCTACCTTCTTCCTGTCTGTAATTCAGACATGAGGCTTAAGGTGAAGCAGCCTTCTTGCCACATAGAGGATAAAGTTACTTACAAAGAATGGTGGAGTAGGTAGGGAGAGAAAATCAATATATTTGGATAGCTACTACATCTTCCCTGAACTTACCACTGTAAACTCCTTGTATGAAAATTGAACCCTTTGTGCCCTAACCAGTTTGGCTTAGTGGGTAGAGCATCCGCCTGCGGACTGAAGGGTCCCAGGTTTGATTCCAGTCAAGGGCCTGTACCTTGGTTGCAGGCACATTCCCAATAGGGGTGTGCAGGAGGCAGCTGATCAATGTTCCTCTCTCATCGATATGTTTCTAACTCTCTATCACTCTCCCTTCCTCTCTGTAAAAAATCAAATATATATATAATTGAACCCTTTGTGTATTAAGCCACTTTAGAGAATGCTCTCTTGCATGCAGCCTGACTCTCAAGGTGACACTCTGTGACTGAATGAGAGTCACCGTTAGACCAGCCACAGGTCATTTCAGCCCAGAAGGAGCCAAGTTGTGGTGAAGTCATCCAACGAGAATCCCAAAATGTTCTGCCTGGACTGAGAAGATGTCAGGCTTGTCCAGGAGGACAATTTCTCTCCTATTTCACATGCTGCTCCCTTTCTTACAGATCTTGGTGATGGATTTTGCTGCAGTGCTGGCATAAAACACTTTCTTTCCAAGGATGCTGTTCCCTGTGGCACTTTTTCTTGCTCCAGTCTCACTAAGACAAGTCTCAGTTGTGAATCTCTGGGCTGAGACATCAGTAAATAAAAGCCACAGTGTTAGGACTGACATCGCATTGTTTCACCTGCAATGCCCCCACCCACTGGTGCCCATCTCTATTGCCTGTCTGCGAGCTACCTCTGCACTCACAGAAGATCTCTAGAACCCTTGAGCCTGACCTCCCTTCTGGAGAGCTAGGAGAATTCTTGGCATTTCTCAGGAGTCCCTTGGGCTGCTCACTCAGACTTTTGGAAGCTAAGTGTCCATGAATGAGGGAGCAAAATGTTTCAAATGAGAACTCTGATCCACTGCTGGTAGCTGTTCTTCATAAGCTAATGTGGGAAGCAACACAAAATCTGACTTTGGGACATCACAGTGGAAGTTCTCCTCCCCACAATTTATATTAAAATTAGAATATTCCTTCTTTCCATTAGGAAGCCAGGTAGGGCCCAGCCAGCATGGATCCATGGTTGAGTATTGACCTATGAATCAGGAGGTCACAGTTCAATTCCCAGTCAGGGTCCACAGGATAACAAAATGCCTTATTTTTATTTTATTTTTTTATTAGAGAAAAAGGACAGGTGGGCAGGGGGAGAGAGAAACATTGATGTGAGAGAGACACATTGATTGGATGCCTCCCACATGAACCCAGACCTAGGCCAGGCAGCAAACCTGCAACCCAAGTACATGCCCATGACCAGGAGTCTAACCTACTACCTTTTGGTGCATGGGCTGATGCTCTAACCCAGGGGTGGGCAAACTTTTTGACTCAAGGGCCACAATGGGTTCTTAAACTGGACCGGAGGGCCGGAACAAAAGCATGGATGGAGTGTTTGTGTGAACTAATATAAATTCAAAGTAAACATCATTACATAAAAGGGTACATCTTTTTTTTTTTTTTTTTTTTTTTTTTTTTTTTTTTTTTTTTTTTTTTTTAGTTTTATTCATTTCAAATGGGCCGGATCCGGCCCGGGGGCCATAGTTTACCCACGGCTGCTTTAACCACTGAGAAACACAGGTCAGAGAAAAATGCCTTACTTTTTTTTAAAGGTGTTTTTTTGAAATATATTTTTATTGATTTCAGAGAAGAAGGGAGAGAGAGAGAGAGATAGAAACATCAATGGTGAGAGATAATCATTGGTTGGCTGCCCCCTGCATGCCTACTACTGGGGATCGACCGCTCAAACTTGGCATGTGCCTGGCCCAGGAATAGAACCATGACCTCCTGGTTCATAGGTCGATGCTCAACCACTGATCCACACCAGCTGATCTAAAATGTTTTACCTTTAAAGTTATCATCTTAGTTTTTTTATTTCAAATTAGTATGTTGAAGACATAACCAGAAAATATTGACAATTCCCTGGAGTTACTATAAAATACTTTGATTCATAAATAATAATAATAACTCATACAAAGTAGCATCAGTACACTTATACTTTCTTAGTTTCACTTGGTTAGGCATGTCAACTTCCGAGGATACCTGGAAGTTAATAACAGAAGAAGTTAGCTCTTTCCCTATTTCTAATAATTAATTCTCTGCTTATCTTTTTAATGTGTCTATAAAGTTGAAGCATTCAGGATTTGTTAAGCACAGACCAGAACCATAGAAGTCAACTGACAACCACATCTGAGAGGTTGTTTCTCCCTGAAGGAAGACCCTGTCAGCACAGCCCCTGAATAAGGCTGATTCCTGCAGGAGGAATCCTGTATTACAACCATCTGTCTCTCTTGAGGTGATGCATACATCACCACACAGACAATACAGATATGATTGTAAACTCCATTTTACTTTTCAGAAATATCATCACCTCAGAGTCCCCAAATCTAGAAATCTCCCTTGATGCCTCTCTTTCACTTACTTTCTAGATCCACCCACCCCATCAACAACTCATCTTAACTCCATCCACAATTCTGTTCTCTCAATTTTGAAGATCATCAAATTAGCCCAAGCTTTGATCACCATATATGCCTCAGCAGTCCCCAAACTAGTTCCTTAATTTCTATTGTGCCCTCTTCTGTATATTTTGGAAATTGGAATGCTTTAAAAAAATCAATCAAACCAAAGAGAGATTTTGCAGAATGCCCCCCTCTGTCTTCCACAAAGTCAGTATTTGTTCCCCATCTCCCACACACTTTATGCTGAAGCTATTGTTAATCCATGGATTAGAAAAACCATCCCTAAGGTAGAGTTTCCCACATTTGATAACCAGAATTCTGGGATGAGGAAACTATACTTCCAGAAGCTGAGAACATCGGCTACAATATGGCTAAGATTAAGGGAAAATGTGGGTCGGAGTTCAGATTATTATTTATTTAGCATCAGAATGGAAGACTTCATCCTAAGGATATCCTGAGGGCATTAACTGATCATTGAGAGAGGGAATAGAAAAATCATGGGAGGTGAAATGAAAAGACACCAGAGCCCAGCTCCAACTCTGCAGCAATTAGCCAATCCTGCGAGTATATGGCAATCTATGTGACAGATTGCAGATATTTTTTTTAATATATTTTATTGATTTTTTTACAGAGAAGAAGGGAGAGGGATAGAGAGCCAGAAACATCAATGAGAGAGATCGATCAGCTGCCTCCTGCACGCCCCACAGTGGGGATGTGCCCGCAACCAAGGTACATGCCCTTGACCGGAATCGAACCTGGGACCCTTGAGTCTGCAGGCCGACGCTCTATCCACTGAGCCAAACCGGTTCGGCCAGATTGCAGATATTACCATGAATTCTTCCCATCTCTGTACATATGCCTTTTGGGGATGTGGACCTGCAGCTCATCTGAAAAGGTGCTGAATCTGTTTCTCCACCCCTTGCATCTAGGTGGGCCCTGTGTCTTGCTCTGGACAATAGGGCAGTAGAAGCATGATGCAAGTAGACACCAGAAGTGCTAATGTGCTGTGTCTTGCTGCCTCCTTCTGGTCTTCAGAACCCTGCAACTGTTTTAAGAAGAGACCAGACTTGCCTGATGATGATGGGAGACATGAGGCCCAGTATTCCCTGTCACCCTAGCCTGCCCAAGAGCCTGCTAATTACCAGACAGCCATAGAGCTAACCAATTCAAAAGTACCTAGTCACTGTATCTTATGAGTATCATGCTGACTGAAGTAAGTCAATTGAAAAAAAGGACAAGAACCACATGATTTCACTCACATATGGGATAGAAAATAGAAAGCTCCAAGGGAACAAATTAAAGAGACAAACAAAATGATAGTCACAGCAAAGTATGATGGCAGGCTGAAGAGAGTAAGGGTGTCAAAATATATAGTGAAGGAAGGAGACAAGGACTTAGGTGGTGAGTACACAATGCAATGCACAGATGACGTATGGTAGACTTCTATATCTGAAACATATAATGTTATTAAGCAATGTCATCTCAATAAATTTAATCTAAAAAATAAAAATCAATTTTCCAGTTGTATACTGAATCACAAGCTTACCATAGTGCATGAGGGAGTCTGGCTGAGAGGAGCCCAGTTGGCCAAGAATCCAAGAATTTCCCAGCTGACTTAGCAAATTGAGAGCCAAAGAAATGGTTGAGCTTTTAGGTTACTAAAATGTGGTATAGTTTGCCGAACTGCAAAAGGTCTACCAATATAGTCCATTTTTATAGATAAGAGAGTTACAGTAAGATTAAGTGAGAAACTGAGTGAGCCAGGCTATTGAATTTCTTGGTTATAGTGAGGCCAACAGGTGTAGGGTACATAAGGATCTGAAGGAAGAAACAATTCCTCTCACATTCCTCCTTCCCAATCCTCTCTCAGGCTGAAGAGAGTGGCAAGTGGCAGAGAACCAACCAGAGAGGCTACAAATGGCCTTTCTGGTGTGTCCACATTATAGGACATGGAAAATAAGAAATCTAATCAGCCTGGATCAATCATTCCTGGGTTTGCTGAAGTTGAAATAAGTTCTGTGGAATTGTGCTGCCATGGTAGTTAAAATTCCTGTAGATAAGAAACATAACTAATTTTAGAGAAATGGAGAGTAAAAGCAAACCCAAACCACATACAACCAATAGTTTTTTCTTTTTCATAATCTTGCTATTTGATTTCACCTTCCTTATTTCCCAACACTTGACTTCAACTCCCCATTGTCAGTTTCATTTCCACTTGTTGCTTTTTCTCTACATTAGTGTTTCAAGTGCTTCCTCATTTCTTGTTATGGCACCCTTCCCCCAGCTATTCAGCAATTGTTAATTTGAATGCTATTTGTACATACTTGGTAGCCTAGACCCTCCTCTGATTTCTGAACTTTTATATCCTATTCACCTTCTCCATTGCCATATTCATGGGTATCTCAAAACATAACTCAGCCATAATGTAACCCTTGACCTCTCCTGCCCAAACCTGTCCTGCCTCCAGATGACAAAAATGATTCTGCAGAATCTTTGGGCCATTTACAGCTGCTCTTTCCTCACTTTCTCATTAGTCCACCACCAAGTTCTATGGATTGTACCTCCAAAATCTTGATTCTCCTCACATTCCTGTTAATCCAAGCCATAGTTATTTGTTTGGCATGTAACAGGTTTCTAACCTGTCATTGCATCTTAAATCTTTTTCTACTCTATGATCAGATACTTTTTTAAAAGTAAAATTCTATTTTTTTTCTCCAGTGTCTCTTCCCCCAAAATCATCACCACCAACAATAGAGCTGTGCTGTGCTCCAGTTACTAATTGCTCTAATCATGTTCCTCAGGGTTCCTATAGAAAATTAAGAATTTATTTGTCTGCTCTTTTTACTCTGTCCTTTCAGACTGATAGCTTTTGAGGGTGTTAAGACCATCTGTATCTTCTATTTTCTTTATTACCTGGGTATATGCACAATACTGGACAAGGAATGGTTCTCAATAAATATTTGTTAATAAATATATTGGTCACAAATCCCTCTGATTCTTGCTTCATCTCTGATATTTCTTTCCAGTCTACATCTGTGAAAAAGATTATTCTTTCTTTATTCATCATTAGAGTAATACAAAAAATGGTATTACATTTTAAATATTTTGTCTCCTTGTTACCAACAAACATCTAGCAATGGGGAAAGCCATTTGAGGAATTCATATTGGAGCAGATTTTGACTACAACAGACTGAAAATGCTAGTTGGTAAGGACAGACTCATCTCATAGGAAGCCATCAAATGCACACTTGAAACACTGTTAGAAAACAGATACTCCTTTTGAAAAAAGAGTTATGTCTTTATCCATTAAGAATAGGGAGTAGAAAGCAACTTCTTATAGACTGGGAAGAGAAATCACAGAATATTTACAAAATAGCTTTGGCCACAAAATTGATGTTGATAATGGTGTTCAGAGGAATAACATGCTGAACTGTGCTTCTTACACTTCCCAGCTCTCTTCAACCAACAGCTGCCCTCAGAGCTAATTCTGTCTCCTGACCCAACTCAATCCCTGAAAGCTTCAAGTTTATTTATAAATGGTGAGATGAATCATTTATTTGTACCAATATCCTCTGAGAAGCAATCCTGGAAAGATGTACTAATTTGTAAGGCTCAGTCTTTAAAACAGATTATAGCATAACATCAGCAGAAACAAGAAACAGAAAGCAATGAGAAATCTAGGCTGAGAGCAAATTTGCCAGAAGTTTCAGATATAAATCCAGGGAAGGGGTTCCTTCTGCACCAATTACCACATCTCCACGCTCTCCCCTCAACACACACACACAAACACCCACATTCATTTACCTGGAAAATCTGGGTCCTGCTCCTTTTTCTAGCTTTGAAAGCAATGCAAAGTTTGGATATTGAGGAAGAGGAGGAAAGAAAAAGTGAGGAGAGAAGCTGTGCAAGCATGCTCATGTAAGAGACCTGCCTACCTTTCCATCTAAAAGAATTTGTGCCTTTTGCTGACCTGTCCATGGGCTCCGTGCTTGTGAAAACCAGCCTGGGTGCATAGGTTGACCCCTTCCACACACACTCAGGCCCAGCAGAGGCAGTGATAAACTGGATCTCTTTTAGCTCCAAACAGGTAGCCCATGAATGGTCAGAGGCAGCACCCGATATTGACCTGCACCAGAGACCAAGAACCAACAAACCTCATACCAGGCTTCAGACCACATCAGATCATGACCCCATTAGCTCCACAAACAACACACCCAGAGGAGAATTCAGCAGGCACCAGATATTTCTGGGGGCAAATTTGCCTCCTGGGATCAGCCTTCTCACAGCAGCTTGGTTTTCCATAATGGCAGCACCAGTCTGCATTCCCACCAGCAGTGCACTTGGGTTCCTTTTTCTCCACATCCTCCCAGCACTTGTCATTTGTTGATGGTAGCCATTCCTCATTGTATGTATAATATGCATCTCTCTGATGATCTTTGAGCATTTTTTCATATGTCTCTTGGCCATCTGAATGTCTACTTTAGAGAAGTGTCTATTTAGGTCCTTTGCCCACTTCTAATTAGATTGTTTTCCTTTTGATAAGTTGTATGAGTTCTTATATATTTTGGATATTAAACCATTATCAAATGTATCATTGCTAAATATATTCTTCCATATGGTGGGCTCCCTTTCATTTTATTGATGGTTTCTTTTTGCTGTGCAGAAGCTTTTTATTTTGATGTAGTCACCTCTGTTTATTAAATCCTCACTAGAGGCCCAGCGCACGAAAATCATGCATGGGTACAGTCCATAGGTCTGGCCTGTGATGATGGCCATTTTCCCTGGCTGCCTGCAGAAGGCCCCACCCCCTGCCACCACCCATCCCCAGTTCTCCATTTGCCATCGGGTGATCAGAGCCCGCAGGCCAGGGTAGGAACCAAGAGGTTGGCAGTTACGCCCATTGCCAGCCCCACACCTGCCACGGGTTGCCCTCTGTGTGTGGGGTGACTGGTGGGGCAGGGGCTTTGGCTTGGTGCCACCTGCATCCCCCGCCACCAATCCCCAGTTCTCCATTCACCATTGGGCAATTGGAGCCTGCTGGCCAGGGAAAGGGACCAAGAGATGGTCAGTGCACCTCATAAAGACTGGTTGAGTGGTCTTTCTAGTCATTCTGCCATTAAGGTCAATTTGCATATCACCTTTTTATTATATAGGATTTTTCTTTGCCCTAGGAAATGTGTCTGTAAACATATTGCTAAGACAGATGTCTGAGATTTTGCTGCCTATGGTTTCATCATCTAGGATTTTTATGTGTTTGTGACTTACATTTAATTCTTTTATTCATTTTGAGATTATCTTTGTGTGTGGTGTAAATTGGTTATCTAGTTTCATCTTTTTGTATATGTCTGTCCAATTTTCCCAACACCATTTATTAAAGAGACTGTTTTGACTCTATTGTATGCTCTTGCTTCCTTTGTCAAACATTAATTAAGCATAATGGCTTGAGTTTATTTCTGGGTTCTCTGTTCTGGTCCATTGGTCTATATGCCTATTCTGCCAGTACTAGGCTGCTTTGATTATAATTGAATTGTATTATAGTTTGATGTCCATATTGTGATCCCTCTAAAGTTGTGCTTCTTTCTCAAGATTGCTGAAGCTATTTGGAGTCTTTTTTTGATGCCATATATATTTTTGGAGTATTTGTTCCAGATCTGTGAAATATACTGTTGGCATTTTAATTGGGATTGCATTGAATCTATAGATTGCCTGGGTACTATAGACATTTTAATGATGTTAACTCTACCAATCCATGAGCATGGTATATTCTTCCACTTGTTTATATCTTCCTCTATCTCTCTTTTCAACTTCCTGTAGTTTTCTGAATATAAGTCTTTGATCTCCTTGGTTAATTTTATTCTTAAGTATCTTAATTGTCTTTGTTGCAATAGTAAATGGTATTATTCATCTATTTTCTTTTTCTGAGAATTCCTTATTGAAGTATAAAAATGCCATCTATATCTGGGTGTTAATTTTGAATCCTGTTGCATTTCCAAATTCATTTATTAAATCTACTAGTTTTTTGGTGGAGCCTTTAGGTTTTCTATGTACAATATGATGTCATCTGCAAATAATAAGTTTTACTTTCTTCTTTCTAATTTGGATGCCTTCTATTTCTTCTTCTTGGCTGATCACTGTGGCTACAACTTCTAGTACTATGATGAATAGGAGTGGTGGAAGCAGATATCCCTGTCTTGTTCCGGTTCTTAGGAGAAATGGTTTTAAATTTTGCCCATTGAGTATGATGTTCACTGTAAGTTTGTCATACATGACCTTTATTATTTTGAGATAATACTCCTCTATTCACATTTTGCTGAGAATTTTTATTAAAAATGGATGTTGGATTATGTCAAACGCTTTTTCTGCATCTATTGATATGATTATTTGATTTTTGTCTTTCAGTTTTTTTATGTGATGTATCACATTTATTAATGTGCAAATATTGTTCAAGAGTCTAGTATCTCAGGAACAAATCCCACTTAGGCATGGTGTACAGTCCTATATAATAAAAGGCCAGCAACCATAACGACCAGAGTGACTGCTTGACCAGTAGCTATGAGATACATTGACTACCTCTCGGTCCCTCCCCCTTGGCCAACAGGCTCAGATCACAGCATGGAGAACAGGGAATCACAGGGAACCGGGTGGGTGGCAGCGTCAGCCAAGTGAAGCAGCCCAGGTCCTGGGTGCCTGGCGTGGCAGCCAGAGTGAAGCCCGGGTCCCAAGTGCCAGAGGGAAGCTGATGCCGGCAGCCAGGGGAAGGAAGGCCTGCTCTTGCATGAATTTTTGTGCATAAGGCCTCTAGTCTTTTTAATATATTGCTGAATCTGATTTGCTAGTATTATGTTGAGGATTTAACAGCTGTGTTCATCAGGGATATTGGCCTGTAATGCTCTTTCTTTTTAGTGTCTTTATCTGGTTTTTGAATTGGAATAATGGTGGTCTCATAAAAAGAGCTTGGAAGTGTTCCTTCTTCTTGAATTTTTTGGAATAGTTTGAGAAGCATAGGTGTTAGTTCTTCTTTGAATGTTTTGTAAAAATACCCTCTGAAGATACTGGATCAGGGCTTTTGATTGCTGGGAGTTTTTGATTACCACTTCTATTTTTATCAGTTGTTATTGGCCTATTCAACTTTTCTGATTCTTCCTGATTCAGTTTTGGGGGATTGAATTTTTCTAGTAATGTGTCCATTTCATCCAGGTTGTAGAGCTTGTTGGCATATAGTTAATCATAGTATTTTCCTATACTCCTTGGTATCTGTTGTGTCTGTTGTTACTTCACCACTTTTGTTTCTGATTTTATTTATTTGGTGATTTTATCTTTGTGTTTCTTGGTGATGCTGGCTAATGGTTCATCAATCTTATATATCTTTCTAAGAACCAGCCCTTGGTTACATTGAAATTTTGTCACTTAGAGTCACTGTTTCCTTGTTAACTTTTTGATTGGAAATCTATCCAGTCAAATCAATGGATGTTAAAGTCCCCTGTTATGACTGTATTGCTGTTGATCTCTCCCTTAAAATCCTCTATAAGTATATATATATATATATATATATATATATATATATATATACTCTTGTTTTGGGTGCATATGTTTACCTGTGTTAAATCCTCTCATTGGATGAATCCCTTTACTATTTATTATGTAGTGACCTTTGTCTCTTGTTATGGCCTTCACTTTCAGGTCTATTTTGTCATATATGTATATTGCTACCCCAGCTTTTTTTTTTTTCCATTTCCATTTGCCTAGAAATTTTTTTCCATCTCTTCAATTTCATCCTGTGTGTGTCTTTTCTTTTGAGGTGGGTCTCTTATAGACATCATATAATCAGGTGAGATTTTGTAACCATTCAGCCACCCTATATCTTTTGATTGGGACATTAAATCCATTTACATTTAAAGATATTCTTGATAGGTACATATTTTTGCCATTTTTGTTCTATATGCCTATGTCTCTCTCTCTCTCTCTCTCTCTCTCTCTCTCTATATATATATATATATATATATATATATAAACTTTCAGAGGATTTTAAGGGATATTTTTTTCTCATTACTGCAGTCCCTTTAGCATTTCTTTGATAAACTCCTTTAGCTTT
Source organism: Myotis yumanensis (assembly GCF_028538775.1). NCBI lineage: Eukaryota > Metazoa > Chordata > Mammalia > Chiroptera > Vespertilionidae > Myotis > Myotis yumanensis. Next base: position 6,818,944 of record NW_027223760.1, read on the forward strand.
TTTTTTTTGTCTGGGAAGCTCGTTATTTCTCCATCTATTTTGAATGGTAGCCTTGCTTGATATAGTAATCTTGGTTTTTAGACACTACCTTTTTATTACCTTGAGTACTTCTTGCTATTTCCTTCTGGCTTGTAGAGTTTCTGATGAGAAATCAGCTGACAGCCTCATGGGAGCCCTGTTGTAGGTAAAAAATTGCCTTTCTCTGGCTGCCTGTAAGATTCTCTCTTTGTCTTTAATTTTTGGCATTTTAATTATTATATGTCTGGGTGTGGGCCTGTTTGAGTTGTTGTTGTTGTTTGGGATGTTCAAACCTTTATGACTTTTCATAATTCTGACTCAGCAGAAATAAGGAAGGTCTAAGTTAATGGTTCAGAGAAAAAATGTGGTACCTAAAATACAAAAAGGTAGAGATCAGAAGAAGCAGAAAGAGGAAGAGTCTGACTTTCAGTCTGTAGTTAGGAGACCTCACCCAAGTGATCCCGTAATTGGTCCCTCCTTATCATGGACTTCTGGGCACTGAAAATGAGTTGGAGATGGTCACACACTCTCCCTCTTGATTAGAACAAGACAGGGAACTGAATTTGGAAGGCATAGATCTACTTCCCTAGCAGGGCAATTTTCTCTCTGCCATATACTAGTGGGAGCACCCAACAGGATATTATTGGACCCATACTCCATTCTCCACCTCAGATTTGCTAAATTGGAAAATTTTTAATCCCCTCTACTGCAATGATCCTGCTAAGATCACAGATTTAATTGTTTCCATATTCACCACTCATAATGGGGCTGATATGCAGGCACTATTTAACATCCTCTTAAATGGGAATGAGAGTAGGTAAGTGTTTGGTAAAGCACAAGAGCACCTAGAGTGGATCCATGAAGAGGACCTGAATATGGTTGGCCTTGCTCAAGCTATTCCTCTAGTGAAGCTCAGTTGGGACCCCAATGATGGGTGACTGCCTCAATTTGAACAATACAAGAGATGCATTGTTGAGGGACTCAGGAGGGGAGTTCCCAAGCAAACGAGTCTAAACCTGGTACAGGAAGTTCAGCAGAGGGCAGATGATGACCCCTCTCCTTTCAACAAGTTTTTCAGGCATACAGGAAATACACTGATGTCGATGCTCAAGTGGCTGAGAATATTTTCATGGTAAATTGGATTTTTATTAGCCAGAGTTTTCCAGACATTAGAAAAAATTGCAGGTGGTGGATGGAGCAATCAGAATGAATCATTCACAAGAGGGAAATGAAAAACAAACAAACAAAAAGCCACTATCTTTATAGAATAGGCCAATTGTCAAAGGCAGAGAGGGCCAAAAGGAATGGAAAATAAAAGAAGGTGCCCTCTGTCCCCTGGTAAATGTGCATACTGCAAAGGTATGGGCCACAGGAAGAGTGAATGTCCAAAGAGGGAAGGCAATCAGGGAGAGAAAAGTCAAGGACAAAAAGTGTCCACGATCATGTTAAGCAAGGACAGCTCTGATGAGGATTGATGGGCCCAGAGGCTCAGCTGTGCCAGCGGTTGATCTCTATTATCCCCCAGGAACCTCGGGTAAAATTAGCAGCTGGGAGAGCAAAAAGTGGATTCTTTTATTGATACAGGGGCCACTTACTCCATCCTCAACCCCCCTCTAACCAAATCTTTCTCCCAAATAGTGACGGTGACAGGATTCTCTGGAACTCCAGAGCAGTGACCCTTTTTGGAGCCATTAGAGTTTATGATTGGCAATGTCCAGCTGATACATATCTATACAGTCCTCAATGTCCCATTCCTCTTCTAGAATGAGACTTGCTTTCTAATCTGCAGGCTCAGATCAGCTTCTTCCCAGAGGAATAACAGCTACACCTACTGGTTCCTTGGGAACATGCCAGGCAATTTCTTGTACAATATCAAGGTAAGCCTGAACCAGCTCCATTCCCAGCTGAAATAGAGACCAGGGGATAGCCATCAATATGGGCTCAAAGGGAACCAGGAAGAACAGACGGGCTTTGCCAGTCAGGGTTGAACTAAAATCAGGGACAAAGATTCTTCACAAGAAGCAGTATCCCTTGAAAAAGGAGGTCTTGGAAGGAATCCAGCCATTGACTCAAAAATTTCTCAGGTCTAATTTGGTCAGTCTCGTCCCCACGTAACACTCTTGTACTTCCAGTAAAGAAACACCAAACTGGGGAATACTGGTTTGTCCAGAACCCATGGGCTATAAAAGAAATCACTCAGGATATACATCCTACTGTATGCAAGTCTTACACCTTAATTAATGGGATTTGTGGAGACAGTGAATGGTACTGGATTCTGGACCTCAAAGACACTTTCTTCTGCATGCTCATTGACCAGGCTTCACAGCCACTTTTCATCTTTGAATGGAAAGACCCAGAGACTCTGGTCAAGACCCATTACTGTTGGACAGTTCTCCCACAAGGGTTCAAGAACTCCCCTACCATTTTTAGGAAGACCTGGAAGAGCTGCAGTTTCAGAAGGGTGCCCTGCTACAATATGTTCATAATCTCCTGATCACAGAGCCCACATATGAGGACTGTTTGAAAAACACTATTGAAACCCTCAATCACCCAGCAAGATGTGGCCATAACGTCTGAACCCCGAAAGCTCGGATTTGCAAGCAGGCTATCAAATTACTGGGGTTTCTCCTGAAGCTTGGCAAAAAGACTTTAATAGGAGACCACAAGGACACTATCATTCAGATGTAGCCCTTGAATAGGAGCCAGTTGAGAGGATTTTGGGGAATGGCTGGGGACTGTTGCATTTGTATCCCTACTTTGGACTCATAGCAAGACCCCTGTGTGAGGCTCTAAAGTGGCCAGAGGAAAGTCCCTTGGACTGGGATAAGGAATGTGAATGGGCCTTTGAGACCACAAAAGCCCATCTGGCAACAGCACCTACTTTAGCTCTCCCATATCTGCTGAAACCTTTCTAGTGGGTAGTCCTGAAAATCCAATTGGCTGGAACATACTCACCTATAACACTGTATGTCATTCTGGTTTCCACGTAATACTCTTGTACTTCCAGTAAAGAAACACCAAACTGGGGAATACCGGTTTGTTGCTTTCTAATCGGCAGGCTCAGATCAGCTTCTTCCCAGAGGAATAACAGCTACAACTACTGGTTCCTGTATGTGCAGGAGACGAAAATAATTTGGCTTGGGGTTCTCACTCAGACTCTGGGGGCCACCCATTGTCTGTTGCCTACTTATCTGTGAAATTAAACCATACATTTCAAGTTGGTCAGCATGCCTGAGAGTAGTAGCAGCCACCTTACGCAAGAAGCAGATAAATTCTCTGTTGGTCAACAGATCACTATTTCAGTGCCTCATCAAGTCCTGGGCCTACTGGAACAATTAGGAAATCACTGGCTGACTGTAGGACAGATGGGAAGATACCAGGCTTTACTGTTGGACGATCAAAATATCACACTCAAAACCATAAGAGCTCTTAAACCTGCTACATTGCTTCCTGAGCCTGACAGCAGTCCCCTGTCTCATGACTGTGTCGATGTTATAGGTGAGTATGTTCCAGCCAATTGGATTTTCAGGACTACCCACTAGAAGGGGCTGATTCAGCCGTGGGCAAACTACGGCCCGCGGGCCGGATCCGGCCCGTTTGAAATGAATAAAACTAAAAAAAAAAAAAAAAAAGACCGTACCCTTTTATGTAATGATGTTTACTTTGAATTTATATTAGTTCACACAAACACTCCATCCATGCTTTTGTTCCGGCCCTCCGGTCCAGTTTAAGAACCCATTGTGGCCCTTGAGTCAAAAAGTTTGCCCACCCCTGAGCTGATTGGACTTTATATGTAGACTAGAGGCCCAGTGCATAAATTCATGCACCAGTGGGGTACCTTGTCCTGGCCTGTGGGGCCGTGCCAAAACCAGCTCTCTGACATCTCCCAAGGGGTCCCAGATTGTTATAGGGCACAGGCCAGGCCAAGGGACCACACCAGTGCAAAATCGGGAACAGGGAGGGACACAGGATGTTGGCCAGCCAGGGAGGGACAATGGGAGGGCTTCAGGGCATGTCCAGCCTGTCTCAGTCTGATTGGCCGGACCCTAGAAGCAAGCTAACCTAAAGGTCAGAGCATCTGCCCCCTGGTGGTCAGTGTACATCATAGCAAATGGTCGACTGGTCAACTGTCTGCCCCCTGGTGGTAAGTGCACATCATAGCAAGTGCTTGAGCAGGCTTAGCATATCAAGCGTTCCCCCACCCTCACCCCCAGCTGCTCCGTGCCCATTGCCCAGAGGCCCTCTGCGGCAGGGGTGGAATGACGCTTGCCTCATCACCATGGTGACGAAGCAAGCATTCCACCATGCTGCTCACACTGCCCACTCTCAGCGGTGCCCCCCCCCCAGGACTGGGGGACACTGGTGGGGCTAAGAGGACTGGGCACTGCCATCTTTGTGATAGAGTGATGGTCAATTTGCATGTTACCTTTTTATTAGATAGGATTATGCTTTGATTGGTTGAATAGATGACCAGACGACTGGACACTTAGCATATTAGGCTTTTATTATATAGGACTAGTAGCCCAGTGCACACAATTCGTGCACTGAGGTAGGGGGAGAAAGGGGCCCCTCAGTCTGGCCTTCACCCTCTCCAATCTGAGACCCCTCAGGGAATGTCCAACTACCTGTTTGTGCCCACATTTTTAACAGATAACAGCTCCATTGTTGTTTCTTTCTTATGCTTAAAACCATTGGAATTAGTAGGTATTCAAAGTGTGTATACATTTTGGGGGGACACCCTGTATATCTCTAGTCAGCAGTGAAAGAAACCAACAGCAGATTTGGAACCCCCAGACAGGGAACCTTGCTCATTCCCCACATGTCTCCCCACTTCACTTTTCACCTTCGTGGGCAGCAGGAGAATCAACGTTTTCTCTCATTAATTTGGAAAAGCACGTCCTGTCACCCGCTGCTCGGCAGGAGTGAGCTAGGCCCCAAGCAAGCGAGGCTCAGTCAGGGCAGCCTTCACTCATGGGTGCTGGCACCCAAAGTGCACATTCCTCCTCTACAGTCGCCCCGACTATCCCACTGTTTCACTGAGAGGACAGAATTCCTCTCTGCCTCTGGGTTCTTGATCTTGAACGCTGACTGAAGGCACCTCAGTGAGGGCCACCCATGCCCACCAGGTGTGTCTATCTGCACCTGCTCCCACCTCAGCACCTGCATTAACCCCCCAGCGGTGATCTTGTAGCTGCACTGGCCTCTGTGGGAACAAGGAATCACCACTCCGCCCTCTCACTGTCATCTCACAGGCGCCCACCCTCAGCACCCAGAACACCCAGACACTCTCCAAAGGACGTGAGCACATCAGAGGGGATGTGTGCACATCCTGTGGGGTTGTTAGGCATGCTGGGTTGATGGAAGTGCAGTGGAGAGGTGGGGGGAACTTGTGCATGCCTTGGTTTGCAACTGTTGCAGGTGCAGGAGGGTGACAGTGTGCTGGGGGATGTTTGCACGCCAGGAGGAATGTGCACACCAGAGACCTCTGGCTTTGCAGATCCTCAAACCCCCCGTGGTTCAGCCAGGAGGACATCAGTCAGGCCCACCATGGTGGCTGTCCCTGCAATCCTGCACCTTCTGGGCCAGGAGGTGGATCTTGCGCAGCCACTCCTGGGCGCTGACGGCCTGCAGGCGCTACTTCAGCTCAGCCTGCAGGCTCCGCTTGGCGGGCTCACAGCTGTCACCACCGCCATGTGGGGAGTACAGGCCGCCCTCCGCTGGCCTGCCTCCCCTGTCCAGAGGCTCCCTGCGCTGCTCACCTGCCCAGAGTGACTGGGGCTGGGCAGAAGCCAGGCATCCTGCCCTGCCCAATCCCGGCCAATCCACCCCTGTGCGAGCTGCCGCCCTGCCTGGAAGGGTCACGGATCCAGGTCCCGGGACTGCAGACAGCCTCAAGTGCTGCCCCCTGCCCTGCAGGGTCACAGATCCGGGTCCTGGGACAGCAGACAGTCTCCCGAGGTGCCCCCCCACCTGCCAGGCCATGGATCTGGGTCCGGACTGCGGACACGGATCCGGGTTCCAGACCGCCGACAGCCTCAAGTGCTGCCGCCCTGCCCGCCAGGTCACAGATCCGGGTCCGGACTGTGGACAGCCTCAAGCACTGCTCCCTGCCCAACAGGGTCACAGATCCAGGTCCTGGACTTCGGACAGCCTTGCCTGCTTCTGCCCGCCTTCAGTATGCAAATTATCCACCATCTTGTTGCTTCAGGGTGGTGGTCCCCACTGGGGTGCCTGGCCAGCCTGGATGAGGGGATGATGGCTGTTTGCAGCTGGTCACACCCCCTTCAGGGTGGGAGTTTCCACTGGGGTGCCTAGCCAGTCTGAGTGAGGGGCTGAGGGCCGTTTTCAGGCTGGCCGGTGACTGAAGCTCCCAGCCTCTTTTTTTTTTTTTTTATTCTTGGATTTATTTACCTTCTATGGCTGTCACTGGAGCTGAGAGCCAGCTTTAGTTCTGAGGCTCGGCTCCAGCTCTGAGACCTCAGCTGTTGAAAGCAGGTATCTGGTTTGTTTGGGTTCTAGAATTGTAACACTGTTGTGGTCCTGCTCACTCCAGCTCTGACGGCTGAAAGCAGGTTTCTGGAGTTTGTTTAGGCTCTATAATTGCAACATAGTTGTTTAGACTGCAGCTCAGAGCCACACAGCAGCAGGCTGGAAACATTGGCTTCCTCCGTCACTGGAGCAAGCAAGCCTCCTGTTCATTTCAGCTGCCTGGCTGCCGGCCACCATCTTGACTGGCAGTTTATTCGCATATCCTGCTGATTAGCCAATGGGAAGGGTGTCGGGGTTGTGGTCAATTTGCATGGTTCTCTTTTATTAGATAGGATAGGAGCAGTTATGTACACGATAGTCACATTGCAGAAAACTATAGGATCCAAAGCATTCACTCCAGGGACTTCAGCAGAAAAGGCTGAATTAATTACTCTTGCCAGACATTAAAATTATCAAAAGGAAAGTATGCAAATATTTATATGGTCTCCAAATAGGCCTTCATAGTATTACATGCCCATGGTGCCATATGGAAGGAGAGGTCTATTGACTTCCTAAAAAAGGTCATCAAGCACACATCCAAAATCCTGAACTTATAATAAGCCATCTTAAGCCCTGATGGATGGCTGTAATTCATTGGTTAGGCATCTAAAGAAAGACATAGCCCTAACCCTAACCCTAACCCTAATGGATTGCTGACAAAATGTCAAAGGAAGCAACTAAAGGTGAACATTTATTACCATTAATGCCTTTGCCCTAGACTTGACCCAATTTCACCCTGTATACTCCATTTCAGATAAGGGAAGGGCAGATAAATGGGAGATTAAAGAAACAAACAAACAAAAAAAGGATGGAAAATAAATAAACATGGAGCGACTGGTAGAACTCATTTTTATAATGTATTCATGATGCCACTCACTGTGGAAGGGATACTCGGTCTGCCTATATCAAACCCTGGGTGACAGGCCTGGGAATATCTCAGGTGTTCTGTCAAGTAATGGCCAAATGCCTCACACGTCAGAAGAAAAATCACAAAACAGATCCTCATCAGAGGAAGAAGGGGAAGCAGTACCAGGACCAAAACACCTTCAAAGATTGGCAGATCAATTTCACCCAAATGCCAAAGTCTAGGGGCTGGGTAGAAGCATACTCTACCTAGACAGAGAGGGCCTCCAGAGCAGTCAAGGCCCTTTTAAAGGACATAATAGCTTACAGGGTGTTAATAGACTGGCTTTTGTTGCTGAGATTATTCAAAAGGCCAGCAAGTTCCTCAGAATAACCTGGAAGCTACATACAGCCTGAGACCACAGGCTTCAGGGAAGGCTGAGAAAAGGAACCACACCCTAAAGAAGAATATAACCAAACTGTCAGGAGAATCATTGACATTGGGATCCTTTGTGGCCAATTGTCCTGCTCAGGATTAGAGTGGCTCCCAAAGTAAGATTGTTCTTAGTCACTATAAAATAAAATATGGCCAATCCTTTCAGGCTGCTAAAGGAACAGGAGATGTATATGTAGATCATGATGTTAAAATTAAGAATTATATGCAGGATTTTAACCAAACACTGGCTGTTATTAATGATTTGGCATGTGGTAGAGATTCTTGTCATAGATAGGCTATATCCTTTCGAAGGAAAAGATGAACTCAACTCAAAACATAGAAAACTGGATTGCCAGATGATCACTTTCAGGATGGGAGACCACTTCCTACTATTATTTCTGTTTTTCATAAAAAAGGAAACTGACTATCCTCTCTTCTCTTTAAACTGTTGTCCACCTCCTACTATTTTTTTTGTTTTTACTTTTGAAGCACAGGAAACACACTGTCTTCTCTCCCTTTTAGCTGGTGGAGACCAAATCGGACCTGCACTTTGGTTCCTTGATTCATTCTCAAGGCAGACTAAGAAACCCTCAGGCCTGTACAGCTGAGTCTGACTCCTTTGCTATCATCTTCTCAGACTGTGACTCTGCTTATCAAGTGGTCCCTTCTGTCCAGAAGAATAACAAAATCCCCTAATTTTGGCATCTGGTCCCTACTATAGGCTCCATTTATCGTGTAACCCACCTCAGCATTCCCTTCACATTATTTCTGCCAATGATGACCTATTAACTAATATGTGAATGCAGATAAGCAGCTTGTTTACTTAAAAATTCTAGGTGCTGACATCAGAAGTAGAATCTGACCTTCAGAATTCTGGCTCCGGGACAATTGCTGTTCACAGCTGCCTCACACTTATCTCAGGGACGCTGCCTATGATCCCTCTCATGGCATCAGTGGACTATAATCATTTTATTGGGGAAGTAAATGAACATTTGGGTGAGTTGCTAAGCTCCAAAACTGGGTAAAGTCAAACAGTTGTGCACAACAGGAATCCTCTGTCTCCTCCATTTGGGCTTTGCGCCATTTGAAACTTGTAAAGGTCGTTCATGGTATCAGTTGGCATGAGATAAGATTGTAATACCAGAGGCTTTGTAACTGGACAACCAATGGCTCTGGGCTGCCTATCACTACTTGAGCCAATGAAGCAGAGGCAGGGTTGAATAATATATGACTGTTTATTCCAATCATGCAGGCAATATGGAAGAACAGCTGGTCATCCACAAAATCTGCCCTCCAACCCTCCATAAGCCAGCTGCTTATATTGGGTTGGATCCATTGTTTGGGCAAGGTAGTTTTTGGTTTTTTTTGTTTTTTTTTCTTTTTAAATGATTTTTTTTTTAATTTTTTTTTTTTTCACTTAAAGTATTACAAAGGGTATTACATAAGTGTCCTTTTTTCCCCCCCACCCTTGACAGACCCCTACCCTCCCTTACCCCCCAGTGTCTTATGTCCATTAGTTATGCTTATATGGATGCATACAAGTCCTTCGGTTGATCTCTTAGCCCCCTTCCTCCTGCCCCCCAACCCTCCCTGGCCTTCCCGCTGCAGTTTGACAATCTGTGTGAGGCAGCTCTGCCTCTGTATCTATTATTGTTCAAAAGTTTGTAATGGTCTTTATTATCCATGAATGAGTGAGATCATGTGGTATTTTTCCTTCATTGACTGGCTTGTTTCACTTAGCATAATGCTCTCCAGTTCCATCCATGATGTTGCAAATGGTAGGAGTTCCTTCTTTTTAACAGCAGCATAGTATTCCATCGTGTAGATGTACCACAGTTTTCTAATCCATTCATCTACTGATGGGCACTTAGGCTGTTTCCAGATCTTAGCTATGGTGAATTGTGCTGCTATGAACATCTGGGTGCATATATCCTTTCTGATTGGTGTTTCTGGTTTCTTGGGATATATTCCTAGAAGTGGGATCACAGGGTCAAATGGGAGTTCCATTTCCAATTTTTTGAGGAACCTCCATACTGCCTTCCATAGTGGCTGCACCAGTCTGCATTCCCACCAGCAGTGCACAAGTGTTCCTTTTTCTCCACATCCTCTCCAGCACTTGTCGTTTGTTGATTTGTTGATGATGAGGGCAAGGTAGTTAATCCTTCCATGACAATAGGCAGATCTTGAATGAGAATGGACACATTCCAAGATTGACTCCCAGGTCCAAGGTTGACTCCCAGGTCCCAGGATGTACAACTCCCAGCCAGGTTAAAATGGCCTTTCTTTAATCAAAAAAAGGCAATCATGGTTAACAGAACATGATTAATATTTTTTATTATAATAGCTAGTCCGAAATATTCTAATTTTGCCTCTAACAGTTTCAGATCCTTTGTTTGTTTGAACTTTATCTTTCTTTTGGACTTTGTTTCTGTTTTAAAAAGGACGGCTCAGTCTTAATTCCACCAGAGTCCATTAGGCCATATTTTAGCTAAATTGTTTACTTACAACTATAAGCCAATGACTAACTAGAATTGTTTTGTCAAAAGTCAGGTAGAGTGGATACAATCTCTTATGTACAAGCTTTCCTGTTGTTACATAATAAAGATTCTACACAGAAAAATCTAAATTGATGGTTCAACAATGGTGGAGGGAGTCTAACTCACCACCCAGACAGTAAAATTCAGAAAAAGGAAAAAAAAGCAATGGAGTGCATCTTTTAAACATTCTAAATTCTCCTCCTGGAGGCCGAGGAGCTCTGTGGTCCTGGGAACAATGGGGTATTTAATACCACTCCCAAACCTGTGCAGGCTGTGGGAGCATCAAGGGTGACTGCCCCTCCTCAATGTGAAGAAAAACTCATTTAAAAAAAACTCAATCAGCCAAAAGTTGCCCATTCCTGACAGCTCCCCTCCCTTTTCTCCAGCCTCCTTAAAAGCTGTCAAGGACAAATGAAAATGTGTCTTTTTCACAATTATTATTAATATTTTTATGTGTATTATAAAAAATTAAAAACTATCCCAAATGTTACCAACTGGGGTTACCAACTGAACCTCAGCTCTCCTCAATGCAGAAAAGAAAAAGATTTTAAAGCCATCAAAAGCAAAAGTAAAACAAGTGGGATTTATTGAAAACATACTACAAGTGGGGAGCAGGCCAGTCAAGAGACACAATGGTCCTGAACTCCCTGGGTTATTTGATTTAAATGAAGGATTTTCTAGATGGAGATTTTAGAATTCAGGTATGATTAACATAAAAAGGTTATATATTTGTATTTCTTGTGTGCATGCTCTTACCCATGATACATACGGGGGGAAAAATGGGGTGTGGATAAAACTGCAAGTCAAATATTATTATAATTACTGGATCCTAGGAAGGTGACACTGAGGTCATGTCATTTTCCTCTGCCCTTATACCAATATTGGCTGGTTCAGAACCTTCCCACTAGAGGTTTGCTTCAGGAACTGCTGATTGCAGGGCCGCCTGTAAAGGTGGTCTGAAGGCAATGTTGGTGTAGTCCCTGTCAGACCACAGGATAGGCCCCACCCCAGCTGCTCATGTCTAATTTCCTACCTAACAAATGTATGGGATTCCAATACCTTTGGGTCTTTTGGGCAAAGACTGCTCTGGATACTTCAAGCTGATCAGGGTCATTGTGGGCTTTAGGTTTTCATACTAGCCAGCTGTCAGCTGAGGGAGGTGGCTGTAGATGTCTGCCCAGAGGCCCAAAATAAGGAGTCTCTTCTGTGGGAGTGATGGCCTGGTATCCTTCACACAGTACCATTTGGAACTGTATGCCTGCTATATGAAAAGAAATTAATTTTTTAATAAATCAAGTAACGGGTCGAAATATTAGTAGGAGTATGAAGATAATTATGAATGCAGCAAAGGGAAGCAAGAGGGAGAAAAGCCAATTTGATATTCCAGAAAGAGTACCCAGTATTCTGTATGTTGCTTGCCCTTTCAAGGTTAGCTTCTATGTTTTGTTGTAGCTGGTTTATTTATATAAAATCAACATTCTTCCTTCTGGTATAAACAGATACCACCCTCTGCCACTGTAAGGAGGTCAAGAGCCCTTCTGTTCTGAAGGGCAACACTGGCTAATGAATCAAGTTATTCTTATAACATTTATAAGATTTCTCTTGTCTTAGTTATAGCAACCACTGTTTCTTGGGATAAGTGCTCTTAGAGCCCAGTGAGGTTCCTTTCTTGAAGGAAAGGTTTTAATCATAAGACAAAGTGTAGAAAAGCAAGTGGGAATTTATTGAGCGCAGCAAAAACACAGTCGGAGCAGTGAAACAATAAACGGCATAGAGGAAGCAACAGGAGACCCTAGGCCAGTGGTCGGCAAACCGCAGCTCACGAGCCACATGCGGCTCTTTGGCCCCTTGAGTGTGGCTCTTCCACAAAATACCACGTGTGGGCATGCACACACAGTGCGATTGAAACATTGTGGCCCATGCGCAAAAGTCGGTTTTCGGCCTAGGCGAGTCTATTTTTTTTTAATATATATATATATTTTTTAATATATTTTATTGATTTTTTACAGAGAGGAAGGGAGAGGGATAGAGAGCCAGAAACATCAGTGAGAGAGAAACATTGATCAATTGCCTCCTGCACGCCCCCCAACTGGGGATGTGCCCACAACCAAGGTACATGCCCTCGACTGGAATCGAACCCGGGACCCTTGAGTCCGCAGGCCAATGCTCTATCCACTGAGCCAAACTGGTCTGGCTTTAATATGTTTTATTGATTTTTTACAGAGAGGAAGGGAGAGGGATAGAGAGCCGGAAACATCCATGAGAGAGAAACATCGATCAGCTGCCTCATGCACAGCCCCCCACTGGGGATGTGCCCAAAACCAAGGTACATGCCCTTGACCAGAATCGAACCTGGGACTCTTCAGTCCACAGGCTGACGCTCTAGCCACTGAGCCAAACCAGTCAGGGTTGGACGAGTCTATTTTGAAGAAGTGGTTGGAAAGTGGGGGGTATCAGTCGGGTTGGTCGGGCGACAGGAGATGCAGCGCAGGCAGGCTGCGGGATACGCAGCGCAGGGGAGGCACATGCGATTCATGCTCGAGTTGAGTGAGCCAGTCAGTCAGCAGTCTCATGTGCAGTGGTTAGTGCTAGTCACGTCCACATATCACACTTGGGTGACAAAAGTACCTTCTCGAAGCATAAAGTTACCTGTATTTTTCCAACCAGCTGCAAATCCTACAGGTATTTTGTCATCAATTTAAGAATTGTAATTATTTTGTGTTGGTGGCTTTATTATTATAAAATGAAACATTTTTGCCCTAACCAGTTTGGCTCAGTGGATAGAGCGTTGGCCTGCGGACTGAAGGGTCCCAGGTTCGATTCCAGTCAAGGGCATGTACCTTGGTTGTGGGCACATCCCCAGTAGGGAGTGTGCAGGAGGCAGCTGATCGATGTTTCTCTCTCATCAATGTTTCTAACTCTCAATCACTCTCCCTTCCTCTCTGTAAAAAATCAATAAAATATATTTTTAAAAAATAATAAAACAAAATAAAATGAAACATTTTTTTAGCTGCCCTGTTTGACATGGCTACAAAGAAGAAGCAAAGAAAAATGGAAGATAAAAACCATGAATTTAAAGTTGAATGGACCAAGACTTTCACGTTTATTCAAAACTTAAATGGCCTTCTGACCTGTCTTACTTTTCAGGAAAAATTGGCGCATAACAAGAAATCAAATTTGGAGAGACACTTTACAACTAAACATGTGTCAGTTAATACTAAATATCCTGTCAGTGATGCAAGGAAGAAAGCAGTTGAGGAACTTCAGAAGAGTCAAGAAAAATCAAGTTCTGTATTTAATTACTGGATGCAATCTTCCAACAATGTTAATATTGCAAGTTTTGTGGTTAGTCAAGAGATTGCTAAGAGAGGAAAACTATATGCAGACGGCGAATACATAAAAAGTTGTTTTATAAATGCATCCAAAGAGCTATTTCTGGATTTTAAGAACAAAGCAGATATTCTAAAAAAAAAAAAAAAAAATTAAAGAGTTACCATTGTCTGCTAAAACAGTGAAAGACGAAACAGTCAAAATGTCTTTGAATATAACCAACAGTAAGTCGAAGATCTTAAATTGGTTTCAGCTTTATCAATAGCAGTTGATGAGTCTTGTGACATAAATGATGCAGCACAAGTTTCACTTTTTGTACGACTTATTTCATCTACAGGTCCTAAAGAAGAACTTTTAGGATTATTGCCACTCAAAGGTCAAACACGTGGAGAGGATATAGCAAATGCTGTAATTGAGTGCATTGAAAAACATCATATTCCACTCAATAAAATTGTCTCAATTTCAACAGATGGGTTCAAAAGTATGACCCCCGTAAGAAACGGGTTTGTTGCTATTTTGAAAGAAAAAATTAATCACGAGATACTTACCATTGCATCATTCATCAAGAATTGCTTTGTGCGCAGACATTTCCAGAAGAAATTTGCAAAGTCATGGAATTGGTGATTAAGATTATCAACTCCATTATAGCTAAAGCTCTCAGTCATTGCCAATTTAAAGAATTTTTAGTTGAAATGGAGAGTGAGTATGCAGATCTTCTGCTGCTCAACAAGGTACATTGGTTATCAAGAGGAAATGTTTTGAAACGTTTTGCTTACTTATTAACAGAAATTAAAGCATTTCTCCTTGAGAAGGGTGTTCACTATCCAGAACTAACAAACGATCAGTGGATCCAATAATTTTATTTCATGGTAGATGTTACATCTCATCTAAATCAGCTTAATCGTAAACTACATTCCCCTGTAGTTTTTTGATGTTAGAAGAAGTTATTTCATTCAAAAACAAATTATCTCTTTTTGCTCAAGATTTTGAAAGAGAAACTTTGATTCACTTACCAAGCCTGTTGAAACATCACCAAGAAAATAATTTTGATATTGGTATTTGCTATTTCAAAACAACACTTTTAAATATGAGGGAAGCTTTTCTCAACAGGTTTCAGGAGTTCAGAAGCAGCAAAGCGACGTTACCCTTTGCTAAAAAAAACAAAAAACTCTCAATGCTACTGTAACAGAATTAAATTTTCTCCCTTTAATATTCACATTGGCAACTTTGAAATGCAATTGCTGGATTTAAAAAACAAAGAACTGTGGAGCTCAAAATTTGAACGTCTTTGTGCTGATATAGAAATATTGGAGAAAAACAAATATGAACTTAGTTCACAGCACAAGTGGTCTGCTTTCAAAGACCTGGAGAAGGAAGATATGTTGATTTTTAACAACTGGAATAGTATTCCTGACTCATATAATCAACTGAAAAAACTAGGGTTTGCTGTTCTTTCCCTATTTGGGTCTACATATTTAGCAAACAATCATTTTCAAGCATGAAACTTATCAAGAGTAAATTGAGAAGTCCTTTTATTGATGAGAACCTGGAATCGTGCCTAAGATTAAAAGCAACAACATACAAACCTGACTTACCTAAACTTTCTAAGGAGATGCAAGGCCATTGTTCACATTAGTGTTTGTCAGTCATTGTCATGATTTAATTTTATGGACATTGTAAGGTAAATTGTAAAGAATTTAATTTTATCAAGAAATAATATCATTATTAAGTATAATATCTGCCGAAACCGGTTTGGCTCAGTGGATAGAGCGTCGGCCTGCGGACTGAAAGGTCCCGGGTTCGATTCCGGTCAAGGGCATGTACCTGGGTTGCGGGCACATCCCCAGTGGGAGATGTGCAGGAGGCAGCTGATCGATGTTTCTCTCTCATCGATGTTTCTAACTCTCTATCTCTCTCCCTTCCTCTCTGTAAAAAATCAATAAAATATATTTAAAAAAAAAAAGTATAATATCAAGTTTTATTCAACGTACCTATAGTTTAACTAAGACTTAAAACTTTAAGTAAAGTTTATTAAGGTAATTTTAAGGAATGTTATGGAGTGAAAGAAGATGTAGTGTCAAGGATTGAGAAAGGTATGTTGAGATGGTTTGGACATATAGAGAGGATGAACGAAAGGAGATAGACGAAACAAGTATACAAAACGAGTGTGGATGGGAGAGTTGGAAGGGGTCAACTTCAGTGAACATACCTCAATCAGATTGAGGATGTTTTTAGCAAAGGCCAGCTTAGGAGTACCCTAATTAAGTTAATAACAATGTACTTACCTATATAGTTTAAGTTTAAAAAATTTGGCTCTCAAAAAAAATTTCAATCGTTGTCCTGTTGATATTTGGCTCTGTTGACTAATAAGTTTGAAGACCACTGTCCCAGGGCAATGGAAACCAAAGAGAAAATAAACAAATGGGACTACATCAAAATGAAAAGCTTCTGTACAGCAAAAGAAACCATCAACAAAACAACAAGAAAACCCATGGGAGAACATATTTGCCAATGATATCTCTGATAAAGTTTTAATCTCCAACATTTAAAGGGAACTCATACAACTTAACAAAAGGAAGACAAACAACCCAATCAAAAAATGGGCAATGGACCTAAATAGATACTTTTTGAAAGAAGACATAAGGAAGACCAAGAGACATATGAAAACATGCTCAAAGTCACTAATTATCAAGAGATACAAATCAAAATGACAATTAGGTATCATCTCACACCTGTCAGAATGGCTATCATCAACAAATCAACAAATAATTGCTGAAGAGGATGAGCAGAAAAAGGAACCCTTGTGCACTGCTGATGTGAATGAAGACTGGTGCAGCCACTGTGGAGAACAGTATGGAGTTTCCTCAAAAATCTAAATATGGAACTTCCATTTGACCCAGTGATCCCACT
Source organism: Myotis yumanensis (assembly GCF_028538775.1). Taxonomy (NCBI): domain Eukaryota; kingdom Metazoa; phylum Chordata; class Mammalia; order Chiroptera; family Vespertilionidae; genus Myotis; species Myotis yumanensis. The sequence continues at coordinate 6,835,546 of NW_027223760.1, forward strand.
TCTTGGAATATATCCCAAGAAACTAGAAAAACCAATCAGAAAGGATATATGCACTCCTATGTTCATAGCAGCACAATTTACAAAGTTAAGATTTGGAATCAGCCTAAATGTCCATCAGCAGATGAGTGTATTAAAAAACTTTGGCACATGCCCTGACCAGTTTGGCTCAGCAGCTAGAGCGTAGGCCTGCAGACTTAAGAGTCCCAGGTACGAGTCCGGTCAAGGGCATGTCCCTTGGTTGCAGGCACATCCCCAGTAGGGGGTGTGCAGGAGGCAGCTGATCGATGTTTCTCTCTCATCGATGTTTCTAACTCTCTATCCCTCTCCCTTCCTCTCTGCAAAAAAATCAATAAAATATATTTTTTAAAAAAAATAAATAAAAACCAAAAAACTTTGGCACATCTACACAGTGGAATACTACGCTGCTATAAAAAGGAAGGAACTCCTACCATTGCAACCATTTGGAGCTGGAGAGGATTATGCTAAGTGAAATAAGTCAGTCAGATAAAGATAAATATCACATGATCTCATTCATTTGTGGGTTATAATGAACAACATAAACCAATGAACAAAAATAGATCTAGAGACAGAAAATCATTGATCAGATGCTCAAACCTCAGAGGGAAGGTAGGGGAGGGTGGGTTTAAGGGAGAGAGATCAACCAAAGGACTTGTATACATGCATATGGGCCTAACCAATAGACAAAGACAACAGGGGGTGATAGTGAGATCAGGTCTGGGGGGATGGGGGGACAATGGGATGATAACAACACATTTGTAATACCTTAATCAATAAAGAAAAAAATGTAAAAAACATTACTGTGAACAATTCTGTTCCAACAAACTAGAAAACCTGGAGGAAATGGACATATTCTTATAAAAATACAACCTTCCAAAACTCAATTGGGAAGAATCTAAAAATCTCAATTGGCTGATAACTATGGAGGAAATTAAAGCAGTCATCAAAAAGCTTCCAGCAAACAAAAGCCGTGTCCAGACAGCTTCACAGGGGAGTTTTACCAAACATTCAAGGAAGAAATAAAACCTATCCTCCTCAGACTATTCCAAAAAAATTCAAGAGAAGGAACACTTCCAAGCTCATTCTATGAAGCCATCATCACCTTAATATCAAAACCAGATAAAGAGATGAGAGACAAAATGGCAGCGGAATAGACAGACATGTCCTGAGCCTTGGCCTGGAGCAGATAGAAAGAACAGCTGAAATGAATAACATCCAACCCGAATTGGCAAAGGAGACTCAGCGAGTGAGACAGTTTGCAGCCAGGAAGAGCATAGGATCCCTGGAAAAAGGTAAAATCAAGGATCTGGGCAGGAGAGTCTGCCAGACCTCTGAGCCCAGAGGGTCAGAGGGAAACTGCACAGCACCAAGCTGCGTCCCTGGGGTCAGGCAAAGCGTCTGACTGTGGAAAGAAGGGCCACAGGACTGCTGGACCACAGGGGATTCTAGAACTGGGTCCACAGTCACAAAAGGCTGAACCAAGAGGGTGCAGCCTGAAGGGCTGGTCAGACTGTGCACCACCGGCAGGAGAGGAGAATTCAGAGGCCCAGTCTTTCCCCTCTCTGTGGCCTGAGCCTTACTTCACTGAACCTAGTTCATAGGACCTTTTAGATACAGACACTTACCTGTGGCTGAGGTGAGGGAGAAGGTGTGGACTCTTGGAGTCTGGGGATAGGAGGGGTTCCAGGAAAAGTAGCAGTGAGTCTGGCGTAAGTCATACCTGAGCCCGGAACCTGGGCAGCCAATTTGTCCTGAAGAGATAGCCCCTGCCCCCAGTTTCCAGGCAATCAATACTGCCACACCCAGATCCCACCCTGAATAGTACAAAGGATTTGAAAACAAAAATCTAAATAGTCCCTGAGAGTCCAAAGAGACTGGCATAAAGACAGTACAGAACACTGGGATCTTAAGCCAGTCAAAGGAATGACACTTCACTT